>NW_028262336.1:83443214-84657500 GCF_047370975.1 Nipponia nippon
TCACTGGTTTCAAAGAATTCATCACTATCTTTGGGTAAATTCACCCACAGACACAAATTAAGTAGGTGACCTTACTATAACAACTCATTAATCTACCTCTTTTCTCCAGTTCTGTTTGGACTGAAATGGTTGATACCATTTTCTAATACAATTTTCTCTATCAGTTACAAAAAGAACTCTTAATTTATTTCCTACCAAACCTTCTCTATTACCTTCTTCCTCAATAACAACGGGCAGCATCATTATGTCTGCTGTTCAAGCCCATAATCTCATCAGCATATTCATCATGGGCCTTTCTGCAGGTTCTATACACAGCATATGTCTGTTTTCAGAAATGCTGCTGTCATGAAAGGCTCTCACTGTCACTGCTGCAACAGACATTTCTTTGACTCTGAGAAACATATTCATGCTCGACCCACTCTAACCCAGTAAAAAAAAGTTGCTGTGACTGGTAAAACACCACAAGTGTATAAGACGGTGCTGTGACTGGTAAAACACCACAAGTGTATAAGATGACTTATAAAAATAGTGTCAAATGGGCTGAATATTGCAGTGTTGATAGTAATGTAACTGTACTACTAATGCTATTGTATTTTTTGTTGCAATGATAAAATTTTAATTGGACTATATGCATGATGAGTTCCCTTTTACTGATAACAAAACTTTCAGTGTAACATAATACCCATCTGGAATGCTTCTGCTAAAATCAATGTCCCTACCTCCCTTAAATTGTAGTTTGAACAACATCACCGCTGTGTATGTCCCTTGACTCATTCTTCACTCTCTCTGTCATCAAGAGTGATGATCTTTTCTTGCCTTTGCTCCTCAAACCCTTTCTGTCTTAAATTTATACTATGTGATTCAGTAACAGGAAGTAGAGTTTTACTCTGTATATAATGCCAAGGTTTTTCACCACCTCCACAGCTGTAGGAAAAATTATTATTGTACTCATCCCTCTCCATATTCTTTCTTCAGGCATAGCAAGAATACTGTCTAACAATAGATAAATCTTCTTAATTCGTCTTTAAAACACTTTTTTTTTTTCTCTGAAGCACACTAAAACTTTGAGTGCTACATGGCTGGTTTATAAACACCAATGTCTGTCTGAATATTATGTCCTGTTCCTCAGTCTGTATCAACAGGTTAGCTTATATCTATATTGTAAGTTGCCTTAATGAGGCAATCTATTTTTGTGTTTGTTCAAGACCGCCAGAATCCTGGTCAGTACTTTTTATTACCATCCACTCTACCTATGTCTCTTCCACTAAATGAAAGAGAGAACAGGAGCTGACTCTTGGTCCTCAGGCCAAATGACACCAACTGCATTACATATACACAGCTTAAAGCTAGTCTCTACTATATCAGAGCAGGGTGAGAGTTTTACTATTTCAAAATAGAGCAGGGCATGAATACTTTAAATAAGGTCAGGAACCAGATACAGGCTTAAGATTATTTCCTGGCTCTCTTTTTCTTAAAAATGCAGATGCACCCTCTAATATGTTAGAATTAATAATTATAGTAACATGAAAGGTGGATTTGTGGGGACCATTCGCTTCCCGTTTCAAGAAATGCTCTACTGTTTCTGCTTTGACCTTTGCAGATGGAAGTTTGGAAATAGCCAGTGAAATAGCTCCTACTACCTCCTAGATTCACCTGAACATTTTTCATACTTTTTCCTTCCCATGATCATTTGGCTTCTGAGTTTAAAAATATAGGTAAGAAATTTAGTGATATCATTTCAGCTTGTTTGCTGCAAGCTTATATCTATTAGCACATGAGTATATATATATTATCATTTTTTAAAACAGTGTTCAACAGGATGGTCTCTTCATAGGGAAAGAAATAATTTTTACATAGTTTCAGTGAGGATGAACATAATTCAAAATATTCTGGTGAAACACACAGATGAACAGAGGTTAACCACATGGTTAAACGCTTAAACAGTTAATTGTTCATTCAGAGAAACCCATCTTTGCATTTAGAAGATTTTGGCTTTGAGTGTCATTTACCCTTCTAGAGGCCATTATGGGTTTAGTTTGTTTTTAAATGTCTTCCCGGAAAGCAGTTAAGAATGAGCAAGAAGTAAGACTGGAGCACTGAACAAAGAAATTGTTCAGATATTACCCTGTCAATTACAATTTAAGAAGTACAGCAATTTAATGGATATAAAGAAAACCACAGAACCCAACAGTGATACCTTCCTGCAAACATTCCAGTAAACCCTCTGAACCATTAACATAAAAAGGCCATTCAAGTGAACCATGTTAAATATGTATTTTACAAAAAATGGATCAAGGCAAAAATGCTGTTCTGAGTGCATCCTTAATCCCACTTATTTTGCAAAATACAGTGCAATAAAGCAAGAAGGGCATGTTCTGAATTATTTCTTCAGCAGGCTACAGACCTCTATAAACTCGATATAACAATACTTTTTCTGGAAAACTCCACTCTTCCAAGGTATTTTAATCTTATTGGAACTGTTTGTTGCATTTTAATTTGAAAATTACTTCTGAAAAACTCTACATGTGGTATTGCATAGCATTCCTGAACTCCTTCAAGGGGGTAATGGAAACTTTTCAACAAGAGGAATTAGACAGGAGTCATAAAGAGCCACACAGGGTCCTCTCACTATTAGGCTGACCTGCAATACAGACGATTGCAAATAATCAGCAGGCTGGGAATCAAGTCCAAAATAACAACAGGAAGAAATTAACTCAAATGCAGGATACCTATCCCCTCTGAAAGCAATAATCACCTCATTATTTTGATATCATACATTTCCTCTTGGAAACTTCCATGTAAGTGCAAGTTTGGGGAAAATATTATATTTGGTTCACATTTACCTGTGTACCTGGTGTTGTTAATGGATAGGGCAGGGGTGGGGGGGATATCTGAATTTATTATCACAGCTTGTCCTCTTAGACTGTGTGATGACCTTACATTTAAGTAAGGAGTAAATTTTACCCTCAAAAAAGCATGCAGAATTATTCAAAATCATCACATACCTGATGTAAGCATGCCTAGATGAAATATACTTTTATCAATACCGACTTTGACTCACTGACATCATCTGGACATCTGTGTGATTATCGAAGCACAGATTTTTGATCTAAAGGAGTATATAAAGATTTATGACCACAAAAGACTGCACTGCTCTTTCAAAACTAGCTGAAAGAAGATTTAAGGAGTAAAGCTTTATTTTGACATAGTTAGGCTGACTTGAGCAAAGCAAAAGGAGGGACTTAAAGGTGCAGATCGGAGTTTCCCAGTCAAAATACTCTGACAGCAAGATCTTCAGTTTAATGGTCAGCTCAGGTCTCTTCACTGCTAGCAACTCCCTCTACTGCACAGAGGCCAGAAGTGAGACAAAACTCTGGCTTTGCCTTAGTTGAAGCATCGGCTTATCATCAAATATTTAAAGTGAGGAACACTGCAAACAAATGGGAAAGTGTATGTGAGACAGCTCATGTAGCTAAAGTGATGCTAAATGCCTTGCTGAACGAGGACATTAGCTCTCCCTTGTTCAGGGAGAGCAAGAGCAATAACTGAGGGCATTGAGTGATATGCAAGGAAAACTTATCTCCGTTCTCCTACTTTACATGCTAGCCCCCAGGGCCAACTATGAGCAAACCTGAGCTCTTCAGCTTTACAAATGATTCTGGCTATTGCTCTGTGATTATGTATGTGTCTTATGCACCATAAAAGGCCAGAAGAAGCACTTAAAGCTCTGAACGTGCAACAGTGCACTCTTCCTCTCTAAATATACTAAAAGCAGCTTTCAATATTGTGTTTCCTTTGACCATCACAGCTTCAGAATGTTTTCTTCCTACAGTGATCAAGAATAAGCTACAATCCCACTTTGGTAATATGCACTCTAGATCTTAATCGTCTATTTATACAGACATTTCCTCTTTACAAATAAATGTAGAGTGAAACAGAATAAATATTCATTTTAAAACCAAATGTTTATGTTTTGGAAAATGCCTGTTTACCAGAAATTCTTCAAACAGAATGATGTTCTCCAGCTGCAGGGAAGGTTTCCATTAAAATGCTTTTATATTCATTGCATTCACTGCTATAGCAGAGTGACCCTCTGTTGGGTAATGAGTGAGTCAGGGTTTCAGGTTACATCAAATCCTTCCTTCTATCTGTAACAGGAAGGCTGTGGTGGTGTAAATTAGCTGGTTAGCTGATGAAAGGGCATGATAACACCACAAGGAATGCAAAACCTGTTGATCTTTATATACAATGTAATGACGGATGTTTCCTTTAGAAAAAGCTTTCTTTTAGAAAAAAATTTTATGTGATGGATAAGAGTACAGCAGTATGCAAGATAAGAAGGGCACTTCCTAACTCCTTTGCACTGATTTCCCTGACAGCAGCCTAGAAACATGTCCAGAGCACAGCACAATACCCTAGGCTGATCATTCATACTGTATGATTTTCCCATGGTTGCTTTCTAAAGAGGCTGCCTTGCCAGATAGTTGAATCACTTCCTACTACCATCATCCTGAAGGAGGCTAATATGCAAAAAGCAGTCTGTCACTTCACTGTTGCTCAGCAAATTTGGAGAAGGAGACTAAGATCAAGCCACAGATCCTCTGGAATACACTTGCTGTCTCTCCTGCATGGGCCTACCCAAGGCTCCAACTCTACCTCCTCCAATTCCTTGATCTTTCTCTTAAACATACCTCAGAAAGGTAATGTCTCCCTTTGCCTCCCATCATTTAATTCTCTAATCTCTTCTGAGCACCCCAGACATGCATCGTTTCTTCCTGGCTAAGTGGTCTCCATGGCCCTCTCATACCTTACCTCCTTATCTGAGGACCAACAGTCTGTTGTGAAGTATGCCAGACTCACACATGTGACCCATCATGACACCAAAAACTGGAATTCATTTGATGATTTAAATTATTTCTTGCTGATAAAATATTTACCAGGAGGTTACTCATAGATAATATTTGGCATATTTCCTGGAAACACTATAGGTCCATTCTTAAAGCATGTAAATTTTTAATGATATTTTATAAAGCACTGATTAGTGAACCCTTCATACCACTCTTAATACATTCACAGGAAGTCAGCTTTTCCAATTCAAACCAAGATTAGTAACATGCAGAAAACAATAAATAATAAATACAGGTCTTCCTCTGGCACAGCAACAGCAGCAAAGTGAAGACAAGCAATTCTTCAAGCCAAAGGATGAGGAATTTAGCTATATTGCTTCTTAGCAGAACCAAACTGAAGTACACTTTGGGTAGTGATAAACTGATTTTTTTGAGCTACAGTATGAGTGGAGACGAAAATCACACAATAGTCAAAGAAGTAGAAATGCAAATAACTTTGTGAAATGCTGCTGATTACTTGTTTACTATGAAGAAGTAAAATATCAGATTACAAAATATATGAGCTATGTGAGACTGTGTAAGAAACTCACTTTTGTTACTTACCACTGGTTAAGCAGTACCTTAATCCTAGTGAAATCAGTAAGGACACTACTCAGGGAAATAATTCATAATGGGTACTTCTGGCTGTAAAATGTTATGATTTTTCATTTAACATAAAGATTATAAAATAAATTCCTCAAGCAATAAACTAAGGTCTGATTTTTTCTATTTACTCTTCAGCTAGTTTATCTCAATGTTATTTAGATTCGTCCATCTTCTTCACACTACAAGAATTAATTCATTGTCTAAAGCCCAGCATTCTTCAGACTAACCTTAGGCCTGTTCTAATCCCAACTGTGAAGTGTTCCTTTTTATATATCCCTTCTACTTTTTTTATCCATAATGTAATTTTAGTAGCCTGTCTTGTGACTTAGGGCAAAACAATGTACTTGCTATTGCTGTTATCAGAATACCTCACTCTCCTTTTACAAGATTTCCAATTAAATACATTTTGATAAAAAATATTTATGTCAAAGATTACAATTTTATTAAAAATGTTTGGGTTGCCCTAGAAAATATGCAGGTGGTAATCTGTTCAGTTCATCCCAGAACTGACAATCTAGACCTGATTCAGATATTAGAATCTGAGCTGAAAATGAACCCCCTTTTCTTTCCCCAGCCCCCAGGAAAAAGCAATCAATTAGGCCTCCTGAAGGATGCAGGCAGATATTGTGAAAGGTGAAGAGCGCACCCATGTCATTCTTACATGGGCATGGGACAGGGGAGGAATCAGAAATGTCCATTGCCTGAGGACAGCTTTGATCATTCCTTCCCCTCTCCTGCTTTTCCATGAACAGAGGCATCATCTCCTTCGCAAAGCCAGAGCTGTCAGAAAAGTCAGTCAGAAACATAAAAAATCTAGCAATTAGGGTGAATGAGCTAAAGGTATTGATTCTCTCTAGACTTACTTCTCATAGGGAGCTCTCTCTACTACTGGATGGGCTTTCGTTCTGTACATGGACCCTCTTCTGCCAAAAGAGGACTAGCTTCAAATTCTCCTCTTAAACTAACAAATGTGAGTAGAGCCATAGCGCTGGGTCAGGGTCAGGGTCAGGGCAAGGTGAGCAAGACAGCGGGGGACAGGCTTCAGGCTTCATCTTTTCTAAACAGACAGTTTAGACAGTTCCTGAAAGGGGAAGAAACTGTCACATGGATTTGTACTGGGTAGTTACTGCTCAGGGAGCAGCAGAGGAAAAAAAAGTTGCTAAGGTGTAAGCAGCTGTAGCACAAGTGGGTTTGTTTTCTTTGCTTGATTTGTTTATTTTTCTACAGTCCCCTCTGTCTTGATCCCCTCGCTACATAGCTACATGGTCTGTCTTTATTGCTGTTCTGGTCATATGCAGAGACCTGTTTTAAGTGACCACCCAAAAGACCAGCAAATCTAATTCACCTTTAAGAGCTGTGCTTTATATAAAGACAAAAATAAGATGTCATTGGAAACCATGACATGCCACTTTAAAATAATTGCCCAATAACAACCAAATTCAAGATTTCAGTTAACATTTAATTGAACTGTGTGACTGTATAACAAAAAGCTGGAAAAGATTTTTTGAAAAGAGACTACTAGAATGATTTTTCCAGAAAATGATGTTTCCTAATAACCAAACTTTTCCCTATGGTGTAGCAAGACGCATACCCTCAAAACAGAGACACTCAAAGTTGTGGGGTTTTTTAGTTTTCAATCAACACAAGTGATGACTATACTTGATAGGAAATCTTTTCAGCCCAGCATGTCAACTGCTTGGCACTGAAGTCTAACAAAGGTAAGAATTCTGATGTTTCATAGAATCATAGAATCGTTTAGGTTGGAAAAGACCTTAAAGATCATCAAGTCCAACCGTTAACCTACCACTGCCAAGCCCACCACTAACCCATGTCCCTAAGCACCACATCTACATGTCTTTTAAATATCTCCAGGGATGGAGACTCAACCACTTCCCTAGGCAGTCTGTTCCAGTGCCTGATTACCCCTTCAGTGAAGAAACTTTTCCTAATATCCAATTTAAACCTCCTCTGGCTCAACTTGAGGCCATTTCCTCTCATCCGATTGTTTATTACTTGCAAGAAGAGACCAACCCCCACCTTGCTACAGCCTCCTTTCAGGTAGTTGTAGAGAGAGCGATAAGGTCTCCTGTCAGCCTCCTCTTCTCCAGGCTAAACAACCCCAGCTCCCTCAGCCTCTCCTCATAAGACTTGTGCTCTAGACCCTTCACCAGCCTTGTTGCCCTTCTTTGGACGCACTCCAGCATCTCAATGTCCCTCTTGTAGCAAGGGGCCCAAAACTGAACACAGTATTCAAGGTGTGGCCTCACTGGTGCCAAGTAGAGGGGGATGGTCACCTCCCTGGTCCTGCTGGCCACACTATTCCTGATGCAAGCTAGGATATTCTTGGCCTTCTTGGCCACCTGGGCACACTACCAGCTCATATTCAGCTGGCTGTCGACCAGCACCCCCAGGTCCTTTTCTGCCAGGCGGCTCTCCAGACGCTCTTCCCTAAGCCTGTAGCATTGCATTGGGTTGTTGTGACCCATGTGCAGGACCCTGCACTGAGCCTTGTTGAACCTCATAAAATTGGCCTTGGCCCATTGATCCAACCTGTCCAGATCCCTCTGTAGGGCCTTCCTACCCTCCAGCAGACCAACACTCCCAGCCAACTTGGTGTTGTCTGCAAACTTACTGAGGGTTCACTTGATCCCCTCATCCAGATCATTGATAAAGATATTAAACAGAACTGGCCCCAATACTGAGCCCTGGGGAACACTGCTTGTGACCAGCCACCAACTGGATTTAACTCCATTCACTACAACTCTTTGGGCCAGGCCATCCAGCCAGGTTCCGTTCTATATGTAAAATGTTCTATCTTGGATCCATGCTATGAGTTCATCAGTGACAGTAGTGCAGGCATGGTTCCTCTTAAGCAAACATGGCTATATTGCGTGTCCTGTCTGAAAGAATATAAAACCTCCCTATCTTTAGTCCTTAGATCTGAAATGTTAATAATTCAACAATACAAAACATAAAGAAAAGAACATGCAGAATATTGTGTTGCTATTTTATGTTAAGGGGTAAGTACTGAGCGTAAATGCTACGTGCTGGGAATTAATTCTAACCAGTTTATTATTTTCTTTTGAGGAAATATTCATTCTTTCAAAAATATTTGTGGGGTAGAAAAAATTTATCACACTCCTAAAATATAAATGCTCCTAGTAACTTACTCAAAGAAAAGAAAACATCCTCTGAATAGTCAATGTTCATTAAGTCTAAACTTTTACTACTCATCAGAGTGCTTCCTATGTGAATTGCCATTTTTTACTGTGAACCTGAACACCTGCATTTTTTTATTTATTTACTGTGACCTACGAGTTTTTTCTCTTCTAATTCACAGAGCCAGTACTTGCTGGAGAATGTCCCTCAAATCCTCTTTACTACGTCCCTTTCTTTCTCCTTTTACATATTACAAACTGACATTCCAAGTGGGCTCCTTCCTGATCTCTATTTCATGGGAGAAGCAGAGATTGCAATCAAGTAAGTGCAAATCACTTCAGCTGCCTGGCTAGACTATGAGGCTATCAGCTCTAAAAGATCACTTGTGTGTGGCTTGTGCTCCCAGCAATGGGTAAAATGCATCTTTAAGGTCTTGTACTAACAGTTCTTGTAATGAGCAAGGTAGTGATTGGAGCCGTGCCTAAAAACATCAAGCAAATTCTTTGTGATTACATCTCCAACCTTAAATGTAAGGACCCAGAACAATCAGTAAATCTCTGGTGCCCCCTGTTCCTGGATAATCTGTATTCAAAAAAAAAAAAAAAAGGGAGGGGGAAAAAAAAGATCAGATGCCTCTTTTTTCACTGCTAATTTTTTAATGTACTGTCTTCTAGAGTTCTTTTAACTCATGTTCATCTTCTTGCTGTTAGACTAAAGCATGAATTAGGAGGTCTAGTTGCTTTTAGAGAGGTTTTCTAAGACTGAGATCAATTACTCCCTTTGCATACTACACATTTACTGTAAGTGCTTCACAGCCTAGACCCCAGAGAAGGCCAGCTCAGTTACTGTGGAGACCTAAATGCATGCAGGAAAGGGATTAAGTGCTGATTGATACAGACAGTCAATTAGTACTTCAAAGGGAAGCTGACTCCTTGTTTTATACACACAGAACATGGGATAAAAGATTGTAGTTTGATGTCTTGTAATCTCTGTTGCTTCAGTGTTGACCAGGACAGCATGATATTGGAAGGTTTCTCGGAAGTTAAAAGAGTCCCGCATTGGTTCCTAATAGAATGGAAGCACTAAGAGAAACAATGACATCGTGTGATCTGTACACACTAGCTTTCCTAAAGTATTTCAGGCTGCAGTGACTCTCTGGGACTCTGTCTGTTCAAGTCAAAAGTATTAATCTCTGTGATGTGCTGATCAAACCTTGAACTGTCAGGTCAAATTATTTCCACAAAACCAGTTCTATTTATGATTAATTAAAATTTCTTCTTGATTGCATAGTCCTTTTTAATGTATAATCCCTTCATTGTGTAGTGATTGGGAGTACGGGCCCAATCCCTAAAATAAAAAAAAAATATTTCGGTGCATGTTATGCCTATGCTGAGATGTATTAAGTTCACTCATTTGATAAAGGAAACAAAAAGCAGAAATCTAAGCTGATAACAAGTAAAAAAATATACTGTAGAGGAAGAGTTTTATTCATGGTGACTTTATAACTACAATTCCATTAGGTACATTGAATTAAAACTTTTGCCCTTAAAAGGACTATCTGTATGTCAGCTTTGCAATGCACTGACATTGGTGGATATGTTTTCAAGTTCTGGTCTCCTTTCTTCTCAAAGTAGCAAAACATCAGATTACTATGTAACTGGAAACAACTACATTCAAGAAAATATTTTGTCTTTTATATGCGATACATTTGGTTTTGTTCAAATAAGGAATATAAAAAATGAATGGGATTATTTAAGGACATAACAGCTAAAAATATGAGAAATTATTCATAAATTATTTTTATTCTTAAATTATTCCAAATTTTCTTTTGCTTCTTTCTTCTTCTTCTTCTTCTCCTCCTCCTCCTTTTGATAAAAATCTTGAAGTCCTCTCTTTGCCTATGTTAATTATCTGTTAGACCTATTTGTTCTGTCTCTCCTCTGAGATAAATATAAGGGAATTCCTGTCCAAATGAGACTAAGAATAAAAAGGAGAGAACATAATCTCTAAAGATCCATCCAAATTTTAAAGTTCTATTAAAGCATCTAAGTAAGGATGGGACGAGTGCTAGATTCATTTCACCTAAGTTTAGACAATTAAAATTAGGATGTCTACATGTGAGCCAGTCATCCTGTATGAAAAACTTTACAGGCAGTGGAAGAAATAAGCACTTTTAGAGGATGATTATGTTGATCTATTTTAGACATCTGCATTAGAATGAAAGGAATTGGTCTCTGAAGTGCTAAGACATCTCAGTTTTATCAGATACATTCTATCAGGATCTGTTTATAATTAAGTTCATATACAGTAAATGAAGTTCATAAGTAAATGAAGTAAATTACACTTCAAAGTGTAATTTAACCTAATTTTTTAACTGCCTTCAGCACAGAGTAGTCTCTGAGTTGCTTGTCAGAGAAACATATGACAATAAGCTTTTTCATTTGCATTTGTTTCCTATTTTTGTGTAATGAACACAAGAGATTTTTTAGGAACTGCAGATATAGCAATAATTATGTGTAAGAAACTGATTGCAGATTGCTCAGAGGATGTTTTAAAAGTGTGATTAAACAAATAACAGTATGAAAAGAATGCATTCAGATTATTTGTTCATTGGGTATCCATTAGTCTAGAACAATGAAAGAAAATTATATTTCTCATCAAATTTACCAGCTAGATCTTAAATTTTCATAGTCTTGACATTGCTTTGCTCTGAGCATACTAAGCATTGTTGATACTGATCTGCTGTGATATGTGTGTGTTCCTACCAACTCTTCCAGCTCACTTATACAAGTTTTCTTCCTTTGAAACTGTGTGAAAAGTTTCTTCCTTTTTAGTTCGTAGTTCACCGACATGACATCTTAGCAGTTTCCATGTCTTCATATGCATATTTTCTAGCCTAGCCCAGGGGAAACTATTCCTCAGTGTAACAGCCAGAGTGATACATGTTGTAAGAACTATATCCCAGAACGCCAAGAAGTGGAATAGAGTTTTTGATGCTTTCTTGTTTTCAGTTGCAATGTCACATTGTGGGTGCATTATGTTACTGGGTTTTCCTTCTGTCACTATGTAACAGTATAACTTGGAATTTTAATTGCTCCCAAATCCTACTGTTACCTACATCCAGTGCCAGTGCTGTGATAGAAAAAAATAAGCAGCTTTTCACTGATGGAAAGCTAAAAAGTACATCAACACTCCTCTTGTGATGCTGAGATCAACTGACAGAGAATTTTACGTAGAAGATAGGCCTCACTATATAACATAGAAACAACTCTTGAGGTACATAGTGCAACAAGTTCTTAGAATGACTGTGGAAGCTAAAGAGCTATCTAACTTTCAGTATATTCATCTCCATTTGTGACAAATGTGATTTTGTTTCTCTTTCATTCTCATTTATTTAGCACAGATTCAGCTCTGCTGAAAGAAGAGAACAATAAGGTGTGCCCAAAAGTTATAAACTAGCAATTTTGTCTGTGGCTTTAAAAGGGAAAAACATCTTGAAATAATTCAAAAAGCAATTCCTGAGATATTAACCGAAACAAATCTCTTGGGAAAAAAAGTTAGAAAGCCATACTTCAGTTAAATTGAGTCCTGGTTCAAGGACATAATAGGAAAATAAATTGAGGCAACCATATTTGACACATGAACAAGAATGAACACTTTTTTGTGGCATCTCTTAGATTAAGCAATAGTCCTAATAAAGCTCAAAAAGCAAAACACTAAAGAACTGCATAGAATTGTGAAACTGCTGACACTTTCTCACTTAATTCAGCAACAATATTTTTGGTTACACACTAAGTCCACTAAGATTTGTGCCTGAATTTCCCATATTGCTCTGATAAACCTATCTGTTTCTCACAGCTCTTATAGTAGCTGCACCACAGATAAGCAATATACCAATATCACAGCAGTACCACTAGGCCTACACTATAATGGGGAATACTACACAAACACTCATGCTATAGCGCCATTGCAGTACCAGTCTCATCTTTCACCCTACATTGAGGTACACAGGCCAAATAGTCCCTCTTCTCTGTTTCCAGCCCCTGCAAACAATGTCTATGCTGCTAAAATACCACAGCCCAGGGAAGAAGATGCCTAACTCTTCACACTGCCACACCATCAACCCTCTCTCCCATCCCTGCCTTGTGCTGTTCACTTCCAAAAGCCAACATGGACAAGACTACATGCAAATGATTAGGCCCACTTAGCAAACTGGTCTCCTTAAATGTGTCTACACTTACCCACTTATGTCTATTTTGTTTCATTTCTGGTTCTGGCCTTCTTTTCAGGGCACACTAAAACACAGCTTCCATCAAATCCTCTTGCACTTCTTTTCCATGACACAGAGAGGTAAATGTGCCCAAATCTCACCTCAAAATGGAATTGGGGCCTGGCTACTGTGTACAACCAGTCTTGCTAAGCAGGAAATCCTACTTGATCTAGTAATTAAACTTACTTAAGAGGATTGTAGTGCTAGTAAGGTTTTCCTGAATCTGAAGCAATTTCAAGCAGGAGTTTTCAGCTGAGAAATAAATGATGCTGAAATGTTCAGCAGTGTGATTTTAGTACAATGTCTAAGATGACTACTTCTACCTACAGGCTTTGTCAAATGCTGTTCTCCTGAGAGGATTTCCCTCTTCTATAATATTTTGAGAGAGGATTCACTTGAAAGTCCATTCTGCCTGTATAATACACTTCTCAGTTCAGTCAGTTGTCCTGAACCAACTGTTTCCTCCATAGCTTGATGCATTTTCTGAACAGGATCAGAGGTTCAGTTCCATGCTGTCGCTAACTCATAAAACACAAGTGTTGAAGGATCATTGGCCATTTTGCCACAGAACTCTATGCCCAGCCACATTTACCTCATCCATCAATCTCATGGCAGCTCAACTAAGAATCCAGTTGGATAGTTTAAGAATTGTTTTTCTCTTCTCATACAAAGGAGGTCCTACACTAAAAAGCAGCTGCTTCAGAGTCAGAGAAGGATTTATCTTCTCATAGTTTCATTCTTCCCTTTTCCAAAGCTCTATAAAAAACCACAGAGCATCCTGTGCTTGTAGCATCACTGGGGATCCCACCCTCTTACAAATTATGCTCCCACATTAGTTCTCAGTTCTTCACTGTCCTGCAAGTTTTACTTGCATACCTCACATCACCTGATGTTTCTAGGGAGACTAATAGCAGTAAACTAATTAGATATATGATTAGAAAAAATTATGTTTCTCTCTTCACTCCTCCTCCAAAAAAAGTAGTGATGCAAACAAGTTTCATTAGTAAAGTTATTCTTATTCATTAGTAGTATCTGTTGTTTACTACTTTAAAATAGTTAACTTTAGTCAACAGTGTTCTCACTTTAAGCCAGCACAGAGTTATGGAAAAGATGCAAAGGCAGTTTTACAGAAAAGATACAAAGGTCATCATACAAAACATATTTAATGTTTTAATCCAGTCAACATGAAAAATGGGTTTATGTTGAAAGCACAAGCAGGCAAACTGGGAATTCTGGTTTACTTCCTAAATTATTCACAGTATTTTTTTGTGTCTCATGGGTTTTGTTGCAGAGATACCAGACCTGGCTCCACATAGGCTAACAGTGGAAATTAGGGAAAGGCACACTACAGTGACGACTCTGCTGGCTCTGCGTGAGACAATTTAGGCTTGAAAGCACCGTGACTGCATTTATGCACTGTTAACTGCCTGAGTCTGCATTAATTTGGGGGTCTTAAAACTGTGCTACATTCTGTGGTGGATATGACCTAAAGCATGTAAATACCTTTGTATTTTTTTAAGTCTAACATTCAGTTGTCCTGTTATTCATGATATCCCTGGTTAGACCACCGAGCGCTGGAATTTCCATTTTTTTCCTGATTGCCAGATCTATACCAGTCTGAACTGCTGAACTGCTCAGAATCAAGTCCCAGCAGGATTAACAAAACAGACATTTCTGTGAATTGCTCAATTTTAGAAATTAGTCAGTGAGCACTTTCATGTCCAATACAAGAAAACCACTGGAGCAGACTGCTCAAGAAACAGGCTATCAAATTTAAGTCCCAGGCCATGTGAAGAATGAGTTTTTTCCACTTGGAGCTGGGACTAGAAATGTTAGCATCTATATGGAGTACTTGTCTGTTGAAATTGCTGACCTGTCATAAGCAAAGATATTTTCTATAAGGTGATACACTGTGGATGGGATCCCGAACACACAGGCAAGGGTGCAGTATGCACTGCAGCTGAACTCCTCTGTTTACATGTCCAGTTGTTCCCACTTTCTTGGCATCTACCTTTGCAGTCTTAAACCCTTGCACATGTTGCATCAGAGTTAGGGATCCCAGTATACTGACATTTTAGGGCAGCTGGCATATTCCTTTGGTCTGTTCCCAGAGCATCAGGTTCTCCATGCTGCATAGCACCTAATGAAGCTGGAACGTGTGATGTGTGTGAGCAACAGAATCACATAACCTGATAGATAGAATCTCATAATCAACATACTCCAGTTTGTTATACAAACGATCACCTATGTTTACCTAGGTTGTTCCTTTTTACAGATACACAGCGGGGGGATCCTCTCTCCACGTAGATTAGATGATCCCTGGCTCCAAAAAGGAAGAAGACTGAGTTTGTGCCAGAGTCATTTTTTTTTCC
Organism: Nipponia nippon; assembly: GCF_047370975.1. Taxonomy (NCBI): domain Eukaryota; kingdom Metazoa; phylum Chordata; class Aves; order Pelecaniformes; family Threskiornithidae; genus Nipponia; species Nipponia nippon. The sequence goes on from NW_028262336.1 coordinate 83,458,508, forward strand.
TTTCTGGTTGATATTGGCTAATCTGTTGACTGGGGTGTGTATGCAACCGCAGTGAGGATTCCTGCCTCACTCGACACTGAGTTTAATTCTCTTTAATCCCAATACAGCCCAGGCTCCATCTCTTCTAGCTAGTGCTCTAATCCCTGCATTACATGCAAGAAGGCAGGCACCAAGTGCCCTTTTCCACATAGCACGGGGCCTTGGATGAAGTTCACTCAGCAAACTGCCCCCAAGTGGACATATTCTCCTGACATTTCCTTTTGTTTTCCAGCACTGACCAAAGAGATAGGCACCTAAATTAGATAGCATGCATCCTGCAATACAGCCTTTGGATCATTATCAGACCCAGAAAAGTCACTCACATTGTGTTGTGTTGTAATTCAAGAAAGATCTCCCTCTCTAACACTTTCACAGTGTCTCTTCTAGATCAATTTTAGTATGAAGAACTGAAAACTATTCAACACCTCAACATAGTGGGCTTTATTGTCTGCAAGCACCTTTTACCATAGCATCATTACTGTTAATGGACTTTGTTGTTCTTATGCAAGAAGATGGTAACACATTTTGAGCTATTACAGGATTTGGGTTTTTTTTTTTTCTTTTCTTTCTTTTTTTTTTTTTCTGAGTCACATCTTTGTTACTAAAAAACAGGGTTTTTTCCTCTTCTGTACTTGAAACATCACTGCACTCATGATGAACAATGAGTGTTTCCAAAGGAATGGACTTAAATTTAACTACACAGATTCCATTTGATTCAATGGGAAGTGTGCAGCTTAATGCTATGCAACTCTTTTAACATTAAGAACATGTTTTTCACCCAGTTAGAATTTCAGTGAAGAAGATTTGGGAACAACTTTGTGACAATCTCTGTAAATCCTAGCAACCAATTCTTAGTTAAGCAGATGCTTTCTAAATAGGTTCTTTAAAACTTTTATGTACTTCTTCTATGGGTTTTCATATTTTTAAAATTCTGAAATACGGGTGTGCATTTCTTACCTGCTTAGCATTAATTTCTGATTCATAATCCCTCTACAAACAACAGGTTTATTGATTATAAAACCTCCCGCAAGGCATTCTTGCCAGTGTGTGTCTTTTCTATGAAAATGTGAAAAAAAGCCCCAAACCCCCCAAAAATGGTGACTTGGAAATGAGCCACCTTTATTTTAAGGGGTTTTTTGCAGTCAACATGTTGCCCCAGCAACCTAGATTCTTACTGTCTGGCAGAAGACAGATTTCTTTGGTTCCATCATGATGCAAAACTGAAAGAAGGAAGAGAGAGAAAAGCAATGAAAATTCACCATTTCATTATTCGAATATGTGAATTACCCTGAGCTGCAGCCAAGCCATGGGTCTTATCCACAGTGTCCTTCAGCACTTATTCAAGCCCTTCAGTGCTGCAATACTTCATTTCCATTAATTAAATAATTACACCAAACTCTGTGTAAAGATAACATTCAACTGAATTCAGGCATTCCAAAACAGTTATTCAGTAAAGCTGAAGCTCATATTATTATGCCATGAATATGAATTGACAAAGATTTTGTTTATTTCCCTTACCAGAGTTTTTTAAAAGCCCCTTTAAAAAAAAAAAAAAAAAAAAAAAAAAAAAAAAGCCCCCAAACTGAAATTGATGACATTTTGCATAGGTGAAAAAAACAGAAGTTAGTGTCCCACAATCTTAGTTGTTTATTTCATATCATGAGCATGTCATTATAATCTAGTACAGTTAATATATCTTAAAGATGAAAGTCTGTGAAGATTAAAAAAGGATCGTCCTTGCTTACGTAACATGAAGTCCATTGTTAATAGTGGAAAAAAGTGGTGCTTGAACAGGTTTATATAAGAAGATTACATTTCAGCCTTTTTTATGGTCTGTCTTTGTTTGGTACACACGGTCACAAAACACTTTACCTTCAGTAAGTCACATAGCTCAGGAGAAAAAAACAATGATGGCTGAGAGAAATATCAGTGCAAACCAGCTCATTAGATGATGAATTGCAAAGAATTGGCAGGAAAGGGGAGAACAACATCTGAAAACACATACAGAAGGATGCAACAGAAGCCAAATGTGCCTTGCAATAGAGTAAGCCATGACAATCAAGGGAGTGGTCTGTATGATGTGCAGGATACGGTATTGTGGCTTTGAGATCTGTTCTTTAGTATTTAATACTCTCCTCCATCTTCATATACAAGACAGATATTGGGCAGCCAAAACATCATTGTGTAGCAGTAAAATCAGAGATGGAGGGCATCAGACAGTAGAGATCACAGTGGCATAGCTTACAAAAATATAAACAGGACAGCTTGTATACTAACCCACAGCTATCACCCACCAACCACACTGTGAAGATGGGGGAGGAACTGATGTCCAGCTAGAGAAGAAAGTCCACTTCACTTATTACAGCATTTCATTTTATCCACCACATTTTGTTACTAGATGTGTCTATGAGCAAATGAAGATTTTGACAGAAGTGGAGGACAGTAAAACCAAAAATAAGACCATGTGTTATGTTTATAGGCAGTTTGGTAAATATAGGAATGCCTAGGGAACTCAGAAGTAATACACACCATGACACCAGCTGTGATACTAGATGTGAACACCATTCTCTGGTGTTCAGTGTCTTACACCTCTAAGCATAATCTGAATTCCGACCACTTCTTTACTGCTTTATACAAAATATGCCAAGTTTCATGACAGAAATGCGTTCTTCTGCCAGAGAAGTTTTCACTTTCATCTCTGTCAGATCATGATAGGCAAAATTTGGAGGTGCATAGAGCAAAAAGCACAGGCAAGACAAAGAGGAAGGAGATATTAATGATTATAGGAGAGACATAAGAGGGATAGATTTCCCCCTACCATGCAGATCATGAGACATTTAAAAATTCTTTGTACTAAGAGGAAGCTGGAGGCTTGAACGTACATCTCATGTATTATTGTGAAAAAATAAAGGAGTGGCAGAATAGTGATGACACAAGGTTGGTAAAACTTACTACTGAAGGAGAAGCTACTGAACGGGATGAAAGGTTGAATCATGTCAGGAGCAAATCAGCAGCTATGACGAAATCAGTCATTTCAGAAAAAATTGTGAAATGAAGTACCGTGAAGTATGTTGTAAGCACACATCCTTTGTCAGAGGTTTTCCCTTCCCTTCCCTTCCCTTCCCTTCCCTTCCCTTCCCTTCCCTTCCCTTCCCTTCCCTTCCCTTCCCTTCCCTTCCCTTCCCTTCCCTTCCCTTCCCTTCCCTTCCCTTCCCTTCCCTTCCCTTCCCTTCCCTTCCCTTCCCTTCCCTTCCCTTCCCTTCCCTTCCCTTCCCTTCCCTTCCCTTCCCTTCCCTTCCCTTCCCTTTTTTCCTTTTTTCTTTTTTTCTCTTTTTCTCTTTTTCTCTTTTCTTTTATTTTCTTTTTTCTTCTCCTCTCCTCTCCTCTCCTCTCCTCTCCTCTCCTCTCCTCTCCTCTCCTCTCCTCTCCTCTCCTCTCCTCTCCTCTCCTCTTTACTTTTCTTTCCTTTTCTTCTCTTCTCTTTTTTTTCTTCTCTTTTCTTTTTTCTTTTTTTAGCATAAAAACAGTATGTACATATGTAGAAAATGGAGTCACAACTGGTCTAAGGTCTGATATGGTCTATGTAATTTCCTTTCCAGGACAGTTTTATTCAACCACTCCATATTCTTTAACATCTAATTCTTTCCAGAATCCCATATATTTAAGATGTGTTTATAAGGAAATCTATTGAATTCTTTCTGATTACACAAGTTGCTGATTCCAGCAAAAGACTAAAATCTCATCCTTTTTTATATAAATAAAATACAGCCAATGAAAACTAAACAGGCAACAAATATAGTGGGAGATAAGTTTCAAAACTGATGCATGATTTTCATCCTTTCCATCTTTGACAGCCCCGCTGGATGACTTGACAACTTAAAGTAAGGAAACAATAACAGAAACACAACAATGAAAATAGAATAGAAAGATGAACAAATTATCCCTAATATCACCATTTTAATTTTCTCCTCTGTGTGTTTCTTGTTTTCAACTGGTTTTGTGTTCTAGAGAGCACTTGAGATCCTTTAGAAATATATATTTTGAATGCAGAATATTTCTGTTTTCCACTTGCTGCTGCAATAACTGCAAAATCTAAATCCTTTCAAACTAGAGCTGTCTTGTTTGGTTTTGGTCTGTCTCCAATTTTTGTTCTATATACGAACACAGAGATAATACTGCACTATTCTCCTCCAATTCATTTATATGTTATGAGAAAGAGATCTTAACTTCTGCATTAAACTAGTTGTTGTGCCACATTACCATTAGTAATTGCTTTCTGACTCCTCAGTTTTTAGATGTCCTTTCACCTGTTAGTTACTAATCATTGTATGAAGCCTCTTAAACCAAGGCCTTTGACTTCAGTATTGAAATATCTTCAAAATACCTGCTTTGGCCACTATGGAATGTGGGATGAACGACTAAATAAACCAAGTGTCTGACATTCCCATCATCTCATAGTAGTCTTTCATTTTCATGGTGGCAGAATTAGAATGCCTCCAAAGCAAGTGTTCCCAAAGGTAAAGGAAACTTCAAGGCTCTTGGAAAAAAGTAGATGTGCCTATGTACTCAGCTCATTTTATCCTACTATATACTGATTTGTTATTAATAGAGCATGTATATATACATATAAAAAATAAGATATATATTTATATATATAAATAAAATATATAATTTTACATATATAAAAACCACATCTTTATCAACAATTGTAGCTGAGATCAGAGTTTATATACTTAGCTAGAAGCATCTAGAGACTTATCTAAAGCTCTGTTTTTCTATTCTAATCAGTTAGCTGTTAGAACTTTCCAACCTTAACTTAATAAGACTTTAAAGCATGGGGTTTGGAATTTAATTTTAAATTCAGTGAAAATAAACTGAAAATATAAAGCTTACTTAGCTTTAAGGGGGGGGTTCATTTTCAGAGATTAAAATGTGCCTGTGCTACACATTTAATATTTTGTCAGGTTTTTAAAACTTGCTTAGGTTTTAATCTTTGCTTAGTAACTTTTGTGAGATCTGTAGTTTAAATTCATACTTTAAATTAATCTATAAATACAAAATACATAGTTCAGCTAGGTCTGTAAATTTGCCTCATAGAAGTGGACTGAAAGATACTATGCTGAGATCCATAGCTTCTCCATTTAGGTATCTGTCTTGCCTCAAAGGTGCTTTAGTACAGCTAATGTACTTGAGTGTTCAAAAACCTTCTCCCAAAGTTCCTTTCTTAATTGAAGTTCTTAAAGAAATAAATTCTTATAAACAGTTTTATGTGATTCTCAATCAAATTGTTAAAAAAATAAGAAAGGATAGGTAGAAATTGTCAGTTTTCACAAAGGAAACACATTACCAATATATCCTCCAAGTATTTTTACTGGGTATTTACATTTCAGCATACTCATAGATGTTCTAGCGGAGAGCATGAAGAGGCAACAAGTTTTTCAGATAATTACTTCAGATAGCTAGAACAATTAAGTCCAGAGCTGTCTGAAAGAGCTACAAATGATCTCGTATTAGGGAGCAGTAGAATGGCAGATTAAATTCAACATTGAATTCACCTGGAGAAAGTGACTATAAAGAGAAATTAATTTACTCTAAACTAGCCATTACTGCCTGAGAAAATTTTGGAGTCATTGCAGAGAGTTTTCCACATACATCACCTCATCACGCAGCACTGGACAAGTACAACAGAGAAGTACCAGGACAGAAACTGAGAGCAAGCAGAAGTCATCATTATTGCCCCATATGGTACATTCAGCTCCCACATACCACCTGAGGTTCTGCTTGCTTCACCTTGGAACAGATGCTCAGAAAGGCAAGAGGATCATCAGAGGCACCGAACAGCACACAGCTTAGATGCTTAGTAGAATATGACTCCTCAGGATGAAGAAGAGATGACTGGAAAAGAAATTATTGGTCTATGTAGTGATTTACATCATTAGCAAATTAGAGGACAGAAAGAGAAAATAGCTATTCACTATTTCTCACAGTTAAAAAAAAAAAAAAAAGAGTGGAGGGGATGGGTTGAGTTATCTATGAGTGTTGAACAAAATATGGGGCGATTTTGCATGATGAATAGTTACTGTGGGACTCCTTATCACAAGATATTGTGGAGTCTAACAGTGGGAGTTTAAAAAAGAGTGTGAAAATTCATGGAGGATAGATCTATCAAAGACTAGTACACAATAGTCTGTATGTAACTCAGGATCAGGAAGTTCCTAAAAGATTAATTTCCAGAAGCTAAGATGAAATTCACATTATAGATATGTTGTTTCTTATATTCTTTCCCTTTTCCCCCAGAAATTATAGGAAAAACAATCTGGGGCAAAACAAAGGTGGGTCTTTGGTCCCATCCAGTACATCCCTCTTGTTTCATCTTGTGATTTAGGTCTCATCTTCTCGTCTCTTCTCATCTTGTCCTGTCTCATCTCTTGAGATTACATTTTAAAATACAGGTGATATGGTTAAAATAAGACAATGATAACTTTCAGTTGTGAGTGTAACAGTCCTTAAATTCTGCTAGTTTCTCTTTAAATTCTGCAACTTCAACTGAGGTGTAGGCATGTCATTACTATTCAGATCCTTCACTTAATTTTATATCCAGATGTATTTCCCAGAGAATCTTAGGTACTCTCCATCTTCAATCTTATTAATATAAAAACTGAGGGTCTGCCTTACCTATCTGGAGAAATACAATGCAATTGTTACGTGGCACTTTTTTCTTTTTTTTCCTTTTTTTTTTTAGGCAATACATTATAAAATTTCAGTTTCATGGCTGAGTTTTGATTTAAGTTATTGTAATGAAACTGCTAAAACCTTGTTCACTACTATTGCTCTATGCTTCCTGCTAAACACACAAAGTTTCACTGGATAATGTTGTTTCTTATTCAAAAGATTTGTATAGAGCTATTGTTCTCTTTAAAACAGTCTTCCTCCCAGGGACAGATGCATTTCAAAAATGAGTAGAGTGATCCATTGAAACAATTGTTGCTGATATGCAAACTCAGCAGAAATCAGAGGTCTCTGATCAGTGTGTAACTGAAGCTTGTATACGTGTATTAGTGTTGTGCATTGGCTGCGGAAGAAGCAGAGGTGATTGTGGGCTCTATTATTAAAGGATTTCCTGTAAAGGCAGAGAAGTATTAATGCCAAGGACCTGGAAGGACATCACTGTGTAAAGTTTCATTCACCTATCCAAAGGAAGACAATTTCAAACCAGAACAGGTTCAAAGAAGGGCAGATGGCATGATTAAGGAAGCCTATTGTCCAAGAGGAGATAACAATAACACAGCTTGTTTGGTCTAGCAGAACAGAAGTTGACAAGAGATATGATTACTATGTATGAATGCATTGGTGAATAAACATCTGTGAGAGAGAAAGGTTATTTAAATTAAAGGGTAATAGTGGTAGTAGAAAAAAAATGGGTATGAATCATCCAGGATTAAATACATTCTCAGAACTAAAAGAAGGTTTCCATCAGAACTATAAGGTTCTAAAAGAGTGGTCTAACTGCAATGATGTGGAACAGGAAAACAACTAGTTTTATTCTCAGGCTTAATCAGTTTATAATAAATATTATGTAATTCTGTAGCTTGCAATAACAGGGAGTTAGGTCCCAGAGTTAGGTCCCCTGAGGCAGGTGGTCCTTTCCTGTCCTACAATACTCAAACTATATACCCTCAGTAAAATTTATGCGATAAATCTCTCTCTCCTAGTAGTCTTCATGCATCAAATAGGGGAAACATAGCTTTGCACAGTACTATAATAAAAATGGCATCAAAATATAAATTTAAAATTATGCAAGAATGGAAAAGAACTAAATTCATGAAAGTGTTAAAAAAAAGGTGTCTCTAGCTGGCAACTAAGCACCACACAGCTGCTCGCTCACTCCCCCCCAGTGGGATGAGGGAGAAAATCAGAAGAGTAAAAGTGAGAAAACTTGTGGGTTGAGATAAAGACAGTTTAATAGGTGAAGCAAAAGCCATGCACACAAGCAAAGCAAACCAAGGAATTCATTCACTACTTCACATCAGCAGGCAGGTGTTCAGCCATCTCCAGGAAAGCAGGGCTCCATCACACGTAATGGTTACTTGGGAAGACAAACACCATAACTCCGAATGTCCCCCCTTTTCTTCTTCTTCGCCCAGCTTTATATGCTGAGCATGATGCCATTTGGTATGGAATATCCCTTGGTTAGTTTGGGTCAGCTGTCCCAGCTGTGTCCCCTCCCAACTTCTTGTGCACCCCCAGCCTAGTTGCTGGTGGGGTGGTGTGAGAAGCAAAGGCCTTGACCCTGTTTGAGCACTGCTCAGCAATAACAAAAACATCCCTGTATTATCAACACTGTTTTCAGCACAAATCCAAAACATAGCCTCATGCTAGCTTCTATAATGAAAATTAACTCTATCCCAGCCAAAATCAGCATAAAAGGGAACTGAAAATACAGGTCAATAGTACAAACAAAATTTCGTTGTATGAAATAGTTTGCACAGGACAAGTTCAGGGAAACTGAATCAATGACCAAGATCCAGCTTATCTCAAGCTGAGTTTAATAAATATTCCACAAAATAAGATATATTTTTTACACCACTAAAATAAAGGATAGTACATGTAGAAGCCTACTTTCAAATGAGTTTCAAAGAAAGAGAATGATCTCTTAATTTCTACTTCTCCAGCCTGGCTTTTTTCCTGAAGATGTCCGTCAGACAACACCAACTGAGAACGACTGAGTTGACTGTTTGCTATCCTTTTCCTAATCAATCAATCAATCAATCACATATCCCTTCAATTATGTAGGCTTTCCACAGAGAATTGGTGCTATGTGCAAATGTCCACAATGTTTATTCTCTGCCTGCAGTCTTCCATCAGGAAGCTTACAGGTATGGCCCTCAATTTACAGATAACTAGATCATTGGGTTTTTTATGATGAATTGAAGCAATCAGAATGTTTTCTGCAACAGCTTGATATGAAAAGTTGGAGACTCTACAAAAGGTTGAACTGAACCTTTTTTCAGTGAGTCAAATGCAAAAGTGAACACTCCACTTAGTACAGTACATCTGTGCTTGATATTTTGATACTAAATTCAATTTATTTTATTCCACCCCATCCAAAGGAGGATAATTTCCAGCAAGTTGCTGCAAGTCTATCACACTAGGTTTTTTGAATAGTTTCTTAGAACTACTGCCATCTATTCCATGAAGTTTTTCTGTTTTCAACATAGTCTGCACTTCCTCTTACTTTCAATATAACTTAATGTGGAAGGTAATATCAATCAAAAAGTCTACCACTTCCACAAGGCAGCATAAGAGAAATTGGATGTAATTTATGATTATAAAATTGGAAAGAAAGGGTGGAGGAAAAGATGGCATAGTGGGAATAAATAAGTGCATGGGAAGATGTGGAAATTCCTAAGATCATTTCTGCCACTGACAGGAAGGAGAGCAGGAGCACAGATAAGAAGGCATGTGAGAAGGTATGGATTTTGACCCTGCTGTAAGGGAGACAACTGAAGCTTTCTGATGTCAAGGTTCATCATTCTTCCCTTTCCCTTTTTTTTGACATGGGCTATCTCATGCTTCTCCCTAAACACATGCATCATGTCTTACACAGTACTGATAAAGTATTTTGCAGTTACATCCTAAAATAAAGGCTAAGTATGATAAATTCATGCTCTGCTACACAAATTACTATTGAAAAATGTGAAAATAGCTACATTACAATTCTCAATAATCACATAATACCAAGCATGAAGAATGGGAGATTTTATACCTCTCTAGTATCCGGATCCCATCCCCTTAACTCAGATACTTAAAAAAGGTGTCTCTTCACCCTGAGTTTCCTTTGTAACTCAGGGAAAGACGTAGACACTTTGTGATTGTGCCAACCTAAAATGAAAGCAGGTCACTGTGTGCCCTGTATTCAGCTCATCTGAAGGCTTAAGAAACCAGTGTAGAACTGACCAGCCTTCCAAATATTAATAAAATGTAGTTTCACTAAAAACAACATGAGAAATATAAAGATTTATAAACATGGGTTACAAATTCATCTTCATATACAGATATAAATAAACATAAATTGACTTTTTTCCATTAGTAGAAGTTGTTGATTAAATAAAATATGTATGGACCAGTTTAAGTCTCCATGTTTAAGAATACTGAAGTTTTATGAGAAAAAGTTTGAACTGAAAGCACATTCAGGCACAGCTGTCACTTTAAAAGGCCAGTTATGCAGCCACATATTATAGAGCTGATCATCTCCATTGAAGTACTTTGCTCTTGAGCTGTAAGTCTGTAGGTAGCAAAAATCCCAGGGGCATGATTAGAAAGATTATATGAAAGATCTTAACATTTTGAGATTTTGTGACTTTATAAGTGTTCTTTACAATGCAAGCAAGGCAATAAGCATGGCAAAATCATTTCTACATGGAAAGCAGTGAGAAATTGCATAAATCTTTCTGTCTCTTAAGAGTACTTTGTTTAAATCTTAAAAATCACTTAGGCCTTCTAGTCTATGAAAAGCCAGTATTTGTAGAGGCGGATAGATTTTGTATTTCGTGACACTTTAATAAAATACTATGCAGTATAAATGCCTTATTATGTATATTATTTATTGATTTAGGTACATTTTCTTCCTTTGAATCCTTGCTAAACAGAACTGTTGTTTTGTGAATTGATTTTGCTGTCTCAGCCACATTGAGGCATAGACGCTTTTTTGGCTTCCATCTGAATGAACAATTTCCTAGTTAGACACACTGGATTTGGAGTTGGGTCAATAAAAGCTTTACTGTGTCCTTTCTCTTTCTTCACACAGCTCACAAAAGAGAACTAAATTCCATTCATCCTTTCACTGGCCACTGTTGAATCTTTAGCAATGCAATTCTGGCTGGGATGAGGAAACATGGCAAGAAATTGGAAGAAACACAAATAAGAATTCTTTATTTCCCATGCTCACTGCCCTGAAGATCTGTTGCCACTGGGGATGCATGTGAATTTCCTGCACTTTAACTATTTGTCTCTGCCATTGAATTGCTTTGGAAGTATAACACATTAGATATCAAAAGACTATTTAGCTTAATCCTGCTGAATCTGATGTGGTTAACTGTAAGAAGTTATTTGCAAAAAAGACCATTTTGAGTGGTTCTTGGCAAATATGAGCATAAAGGATCACTGAACAGTTTTCATGTGAAGAGTACTTTTTAACTTTTGAATAACATAAACTTTACTATGGTTTAATAAACTGTTTCCACTCTAATCTTTGGAAATTTCAAAGATTCTGGTGTACTACATAGCTGTTTGCAAGGATGTAGTCAACACATGAAAATTTATTTTGTTGTTGATTTTTGCTTGCTTTTTAATGTTACATACTGCTCTTATAGATAGCTCATTCACAGTAAAAACTATTAAGATAAGAAGATGTCACCAATTTAAATTTTGAGCATTTCCAAAATAATTTCTGATGTCTTTGATTTCAAGCTTCTCCACCAGCTTGTGTATATATATGTATCAGCTGTGTCCTCCCAGTCTTTAAGACTTTTTGCTTCCTTCATTTCTGTGTTGATGCCCCATGCACATAAACAGGAGACAATAAAAAAAACAGTTCCTAGCATAGAAATAGTGTTACTACAAGTTTAAGTGTAGTAATAATTTCACCATAAGGCTTCACATATGCATGTGTGAGGCAGATGCATAAAAGCACACATATAAAATCCTTTTAGGCACAAATCCAGGACTCATCTGAGGCCAGACTGTTGTGTTCATATGTGACAGAGTAAAGTATTCCAGCGATACTAACAGTAGGAAAAAGCATGACCAAAACCCAGCAGCCTTTCATAAGTTCTGACAGTACCTCAGGAAAGCAAGGTTTACTGTACACAGTTTCTATATGCAGTTATACTAGAGAACAGTGTGGCTCATAATGCACTTGAACTGTTCTGACCCACCTGTCCTTAATGACCAACTAACTACTTACAGCAGGGTTGAGTAGATACAGTCTACTCATGCTCTGTGTCCACTAGAAGACCTGGAACTTACTTAATTCCACAGAGTGAAGTAGTGCAAACATGAAATGCTGCAAAATAGTCAAAGAATTTCAGCTTTAAAATGAGCATATACAAATCCGCCTCAGGTGTCATTTGTAGAACTAAAAAACAACAAATAAAATGGACTTAAAGAATAATTTTTAAATTATGTCCCTTTAAATATAAATGACATGCTTTTAAATTTGCTAAAAGATTCCATAACTGAATTTGCAGACAGTTCATTCACTGAAAAAAAATGATCCATTTGCAAAATCCTAACTTACATCTTTAATCCCCTGATTAGGAAAGACACAAACAACAGGGGTCACTTTAAATCTGACATTTTGAACATTTTCTTTCATCGCCTTTGATATGAACTCTCTTTCAGTGGGATTTTCAATCCATTAGATAGCTCACCAAATGATGTCTGCCTCACAGCAGTTCTGCTGAGTGAAGGCTATTTAATATGTAACTTGTTAAACTAGGTATAGAGTCTCAGTTTTTATTTCCTCTTCTTTTTCACCTTTTTATGACAAAATAAACTTTGAATAAGAATAGGATTTCAGGATGCTACTGCAAGGCTATTTGCTGCTCTAGAGCTTAAACTCTTAGTTTACTAAGAATTTTAGTAGCACCATCACTTGATTGTAATTAGGAGAGAGAGGATAACTTTGAATTTGAAAGGAGGAGGGAGGAATAGAAAATACTGATGTTTTGGGGTTTATGTTGAATTTTTTATTTTGCTTTCATGCCATCCTGCTCAGTAACTTGCCTTTCATTCACACATCCTTAATTTTCTGTATGCAACTAACAAAAATGTTAACTTTCTTTTTTTTTTCGGGGGATGGACAGAGGAAGGAAAATAAATATTTCCATTATTACGTAAGCAAAGTGCTGGAAAGTGGAGGTTTAAGAACCCTTAAAATGTGAAAACACATATTGGATATGATCTTGATCCTAGTTCAATTGTTTTTAAATTTTATACCTATCACAGAATAAACCAGTACATGTGGGTTATTGGAAGAACAAGGGTTCCAAGCGTTTCCTCATCTTAAGAAAGGGGTAAGTAGGAAACGCAGCAGGACCTGCAGGACCGCTGAATTTTGTGTACATCTTATTGGTTTTCTATGGCTTGGGAGGTAGCTTTTTCAATGGTAGAGAGGATAAACATCATGCTGATGGGACAAAGCAAAGGAACATGTGCAAAGAAGTTCTCAGAGAAGTTCTCCAGCCAAACATCTTATTAAGGATTTATTAGAGATGTGAATGACCTGGAAGTTTTTATTTTTCTATTAATAAGACAAAGGCCGGGGCGGAAGAGAAAGTCTTCGCAAAATAGAATAGAAACTTTTAGAAAAGTGCAAAGTAGTTCTAGAAAGAAGTTTGTTAAGTATTTGTTCCAAACAGCTAGAATTAGATTTGAATATAAAGTTCTTGCTAATATATAGCAAGAGCTATATATAGTATCAAGATTAATATATTGTTGTTATCCAATATAGTGACTGAAGACCATATTCCAACAAAAATGGTGTGATACAAATATTTTTTACGCCACAGAACCATGAAAAACAATGATATTTTAGAATGCATGACCAGGATGCAGTGAGAACCTAATACAACTGGAAAAAGAAAAATTAGCCTGAATTAAGTAATGATGAGCAGATTATGTTAAAATTATGGTGCAAAGAGAAATGAAAGCAAATCTATTACTAAGAATTTCTATTTTAATAACAAAATTCTTGAAAAATGAAGGGAATCAGTGAAAGTTGGGTGGATTTGTAAAGTTTAAAAGCCTGCCTGAAAAAGAATGTTGGAACTACTTTAAATCACAGATGCAAAACTGATGCATGTGCTACAAGTAAAAGAAAAATCATTGAGAGGAAAAGACCTGAGACCTAACTAAGTAACTAATCAACTCATGCCGAGAATCATGTAGTACTCAGTCAAGAAGTGAATAAACTCTTCTGTGTGATGTTTCGCTGCAGCTGTTGAGATGTGGGTAAATGCTATATTGCTCAGACTAGAAATCCATTTACCCATTTCTGACCTTGATCACATTAGTGCAAAAAAGGATTTTCAATGGTAAGCTGGGATTCTATGAGGAGCAGCAAGAACAGATTGACTGAATAGAAAGCTATGTCTTGAACACCAGAATATGTAGGAGAAAAGTGAGACTTGCCAACTCTCAAGCTGAGCTGGACCTTGCAAAGGAAATTAAAACACACAGTAAAAGACTTTTAGACACAAAAATAAAAAGAGAACCAAAGAAAGAGGAAGTGGTGTAGTAATTCAGCAAGTATAGGGGCAAAGACTAAAGTTAATTTAGATACCACAAAAAAAACCCTTTGACGCAGATTTCAGCAACTACAATGGTGTACTACATAGAGGCAAAGTCAAGGGGCAAATGGGAATAAGAGTATGAAAATAGAAATTGCCATAACTGAGGAGGAAACAACATTGAAAGAGTGTAATGCAGTGAGGTCAGTGAGCAAATAATCCCCAGCACTGAATTCTGGCTCATGTAATTACAAATCCAGAAGCAAAGCTTTTTTATGCATTTATCAAGTCAGACCTATATGCTAAAGGATAGTACACTTAGCAGATTTTCAAGATAGACTTTTCAGTGCCTGAAACGTAAAGATATGAGCTCAAGAACTTCAGGAACTGAAAAAAATTCAGTGTAAGATACTGAGAAGTGGAAGCCAGTGGAAATCAGAGAGAGTACATGATATGGCATCTTACCTGAGAGACTGAAAAAAAGGCAGACCACAAATACTATCAGAAACTGTCAAAACCCAGGCAAACTCTACTTATGCAGGAACCTTCAGTCAGAAGACTTTAGTTTAGCTAGAGATGGTTGGGTAGGATATGGAATACACAGAAAACAAAATAGTCTAGAGGACCTATGGTTGTCCAGTCAGAACAAGTCTGAAGCTCTTAAGCAAAGGCTATTACTCCTGTGAATCTCTAGTCATGCTCGGAACAATCACTGGATTACATGTGATGGGAAGACACATCTTCATTAGTGCAATGCGATGAATCAGCTGAATAGTGATGGTTCAGCAGAGATGAGGTGGATTAATAGTGATTTTCTGATGCTAATATTGCTCTTTTATTGGCAGAGAAAAAGATGAATGATGATACTAAAACTCACTGTTGAACTAGAGTAATTACAGAACATCTGTAGAGATATAACTATCAGTACACATACATATTCCTGCATGCCTATCTCAAATGCAAAAGAATGCAATTTTACGTAAGCAGCAGGTATGTAACTCTAGGAGTAAATCAAGTTGCACTGCAACAGAAGTGGGACAATTGTGCACATATATATTTTTACACACAGCTATAAATTGTTGGATTATTGTTATTGGCTCATATGACTAAAATTTCAGTGAAATTTGGGCAAAGTCATTTAATCTAACTTGTGCTTTCTTTCCTGAACTGTAAGATGAGATTTAATCTTAACCAGCCCAAAATCCACTCTTTTCTTTCAAGGTTGTCCAAGAAGTTTAGCATGCAAGTTCAGAGGACAATCTCGTTAGTGGATTGAAGAACTTCAGATATTACAGTGACAAGGGCCAAAGTTATCTATGTGTAGTTACGCTTCAGAAGAAAAAGAAACAACTGAAACAACCTGTAGGACTTTCTATTTAAAATTTTTAAGATGATGGGAGCAAATACAGAACTTCACTTTTCCAAAGATGGTATTGACCTTTTTAGTGGAAACATTGAAAAAATAAAAAATGAAAAATAAAAGCCATCTGTTTGGCTGAGAGAAAGAAAAAGGTTTCCCCAGTGACCAATTTAAAATGAAGAGGAAATTGCCTCCAAAGCATTAAGATGGAGAAAGCCAACTTGATTGTATCTGAACCTATATAAAATAGTTTAAGCATCAAAGGAGAGGAAAAAGGAATGTATCTAAGGACCAGGAGGCCACAGAAACCATCCAAAAGGAGCAAAAGCAAAAAAGAAATATAATGTAATCCTTACACATATAACAAGTTTCTATGTTTTCTTTTAAAATGCTATATTATTCATATATCTGTTCTGCAGAATATATGCAACTTCGTTTTAAGATACAACACAGCAAATAAATAAATAAATAAATAAATAAGGGTCACATATCTTGCAGTGCCATCTTTAGGGATCTAAAATGTCTAATCCCAAGCAAGATATTTTATATAATCAATGTAAGTAAAACCGCACCTCTAGACAAAATTCTTCATGTGAGTTTCTAACTAGATCAGATGATCTGCCCTTTGAGCACATTTATTTCTCTCTATAATGTGAGCCTAGTCTAACTTGCTTAAACATATGCATCAAACTTTTAGTGGCCTGAAATTGTAGCAGGTGAAATCCATTTGAACAAAATAAACAACTGAATTAAAGGAAAAAAATTCTTATCAAAACCTAAATGTGCTGACAAACCAAATGGAAGAAGCAGCTACAGACCAGTTCACTAACCTGGAACAAATGGAAGTCAGAAGCTTTCGAGAAAACAGTAATGGAAATGACATAAAGCAATCATCTAGCCCCCTCCTCCCTGTCCCAACACAGCGCCTGGGCCACCTGAAATCATAAGTGATAATCAGTTAATTAATTGATTAATTTCTATGTCTATTAAATTCCAGGTGTGTCTCACTGCAAAAGTAAAGCTCTTTTCATATGCTGTTATAAGGTCTCACTTCAGGAGTTTATACATAAAAGACAATACAAACAAGATTAAAGCAGGTTTGTTTGTTCCCATTGCTCTGTCCTGAAAGGCTCTCCTGCATGTGTTTCATTCTCAGACTCCTCCAGACATTCAACTGAAATATCCCTGAACAGGCAACATCTACTCTCATTTTCATCTTATGATATACCTCTCTCAAGTTCCAGCAAAGCCCTCACATTATATATCAGATAGTTTAAACTAAAATCAACACCTCTTCCTCCCTTCCCGCTCCCCCCAAAAGATCATGTTATAGTGCCCTGGGGCAGCCCAAAGCAACTGCTGCATCCAGTGTTATGTTGTGTGGCCATGGCATATCTGCTCTGTAGAAATCTAGCCTTAAACAGGATAGGTATTAGCAGTCTGCACCGCTTTGGAGCCAGGGATCGTTCCCTAGGGTGGATACATTTGCCAATGTAGAAATAGCTTATGTCTTTCTTATGCAGCTGCAAAGGGAGATAATTGGAACATTAAACAAAAAGATCTAAGCAGAATCAATAACAGTGTCCATTTGGACAGCAGACAAGGGCAAAGATCTTTATAATTCCTGATTTTGCTGCACGTTTATTTCTTTCACAGATCATTAGAGAACAAGGAGGCTGGCCCATTTAATCCACATTTCATATTCTGCTTGTCGGCAACTTTATGGTCTTTTTGGAAAGGTTTTCACTTCTTATGTTTCACGTCTCTTCATGCTTTGTCCTCCCCACCCCATATCATTGTTTATTCACTTTTTCTAATTTAAGCTGAATGAAAAGCAGGACTTAAGAGATCTGATGCAGTGTGTTACACTGGGGGAGTGGAGTAGCAAATGCTAAGAAATAAAAATAATTTTGGTAGTGCTTCAGTCCTTATAAATGGTCACCAATGATTAAACCAGTCATTAAGTGTCTCTTAGTAAAGAAAATTCTTTCTATATTTATATATCTAATGAATATTTAGATTGTAGAGGTATGACTATATGCTTTAAAAGCTTGATGTAATATTAGCTGATGCATAAAGATACTGAAAAATATAAACCAAAAAGCTGCAATCAGAATATCAGTATGCATTTAGGACCAATTCTGTGGAGGCAGTGCAATTACAGTGATTGAAAACCAGTGATGAACAACTTTCAGATTCAAGTCCCTTAAGATTTAAAGAGTATAACAGTCTGTGTTATAAGAGGTTTGTAAGTAACTGTGCAAGCACTAAGCATTGTGTCTTACTACTTTGAACTAGCCACACATTAAATTACTACAGACCTCTGTCTACTTTTCAGTCAGTGCAGGAGCCCTGTTCTTTCAAAGCCATTTGAAAGTCTCTATCAATAAGGCTGTATATTCTACATTTCCATTCTGAGCTTCTACTTTCTCACAAATGTGGACATTCACACCAATACTGTACACTTTTTCCATGCCTTACATTGAAATCGAGATGTTCAGGATGAATGGTAATGCAGTCAAGCTGAAGAAAATAAAAGGATTGTCTTCATTACGCAGCATCTTGTTTTTCTTCAGCAATTCAAAAATGGAATCTAAATGAGAGCTCAACACTTTTGGAGCTAGCCTTTGTCATTAAGCCAATTTCTGTGCATCTTGAGAGGAAGACAAACATTTTAGAAAAAAAAGAAGTAACACCATGAATAAAAGACTTGACCATTTTTAATGGCCATTATCCTAAAGGGACATGATTATTTTCTCAAGACCAAGTAATATCCAAACACAGTCATTTTCTTCAAACATAACAGCTTTGTTACTTCTGTACTGTATCTTCCTCTTTCAAATATGGAACATGTACAGCAGAAAATGCTTAACATTTAAAGAGAAAATAAGTTATATGAGCA
This sequence comes from Nipponia nippon, assembly GCF_047370975.1. Classification (NCBI taxonomy): domain Eukaryota; kingdom Metazoa; phylum Chordata; class Aves; order Pelecaniformes; family Threskiornithidae; genus Nipponia; species Nipponia nippon. The sequence continues at coordinate 83,477,100 of NW_028262336.1, forward strand.
GTGGCATTAGTTTCATTTTGTGTGAACAGTGACAGCTTTACCGTAGCCATCAAAGCACATGAACACATATATGGTTTACACCTTCATTGCAATAGATACACAAAATCATAAAAGAATATGGAAACTATATGGCAAAAAACAAGATCTCTCTTTGTTAAACTCAATAATTATTCATATGCCTCAAATCACTTGCCACTTAGGTTACTGTCTGCATATCCATGTACTGTTGCACTGCAAAAATCAAGTTCTACTTCATTTATATACATATGTGTTTAATATGTTCCTTTAGAATTCAATATATCATTTTAGATACTAATACTGTAGCTGTCAATCCCTATTCTTTTTTTTTGCTGTTATTAATTTTCTTCTGTAAACATATATGACCTTCACTTAATATTCAGATACAAAGTTGAACTGTCACTGGTATCAGTAACTTTTTTTTTCTTGGTGGATTTAAAGAGAAGAAAAAAATAACTAGAGTTATTTAAGATTTCTTTTTAACATTAACTAGAAACACATGAAAAAATACAGGGGGAAAAAAAAGCAGATTTCTTCTTTTTAAAACGTCTTTTTAAATGCATTAATTAAGAATATGTCTACTGATCATCAAAATACATTCAGGATAAGATCTTGGCATACGAAGAAGAATTTTCCACCCCAGGTCCTGAACAAAAAAAGTTAAAAAATCTCTAGATTCATGGTTCACTCCTTCATGGACAAGACAAAAAGTATAATTTGACACAGCATATTGATTCAGTAATTTCAGATATTTTTTTTTGTTCAGTTGGAATTAAAAATTGCATATCTTTGACCATTTGGGTATCAATAACACCTTAGGATGGGATTCAGCTCATAGACTAAGTAATCTAAATTTAGATGCTTGATTCAGATATCGTGATATGGGTGTTTAATGACAATTGAGACAATCCATGTTATCCAAGGCATTCAAATGAGGCAGACTGATATGACACAGGAACCGTCAAACTTCTCAATCAGGATAATCATATCCAGTAGACCTAGTGACTAAATTCAGTGAAATCTAGAGAGCTATTTTGCTTGCTGCATTTAAGTCATCTAGACTCCATTGGCTATTTTATTTAATGCTTGGTTGACTAGATCTCCATTGACTATAATGACAGCTTAGACACAGTGAAATATAGATGTCTCGATTTGCAAGCTGAATCCCATCTGTAGAGCAGGATCCTCTAAAGATAAGCATGCAGAGTGAAATTAATTTCCCTGAATTCAGTTGTCAGGAAACATAAAAGTCTATTGGTAATTTTTATCTCAAGACATTTTAAATGGCACTGGAGATTTATGTTTAGGCAACTGGATCCTGTCTTTAGTTAATTTTAATTTGTCTTCCTTCTTTGTTATTTGATTTTTCTTGTTTTAACTAATTATAATATAGTTTATATGAAAACATCAATACTAGAACAATGAATTTTAACTGGGTTATAATCTATCCTATAGCTTCTTTTTAACCATACTTGTAATGTAAGTTTATAAATTAAGGTATGAGATATGAAGGCTGGGACTCTTACCTAGCTTAGATCTCTTCACTCTAAAAACATATATCATAGAATCATAGAATCATAGAATACTTTAGGATGGAAGGGACCTTTAAAGGTCATCTAGTCCATCCCCCCTGAGCTTTTCACTCTATGTTCTATTTACAAACAGTGGAGAAAAATATGCATTTTACTGCATGATTCGTCTGACCAATAGCTGTGTATTTTAGGATGAGATCAATCACTTCCTGAAATATTTTTCTCTGTTCACTAAAGACTTCTACATCTTTCCACAGATCAGATGTAGATGTTTACATTTGGCTTCATCAGTCCCTCTTGGGCTTGCTAGTCATTAAAAAACTACTACTGACTTCTGCAATTATTTAGCCTCTAGGAAGAGGAAAAGGGTCTTTAAGATGTGGTCAAGAACAAGCAGAAGGAAATGTTGATTTGACACACTGAAAATCAAAATATAAATAAATTTTTAAAAACCCAACCAACCACACTACAAAATCTAAAAAGAAAAAAAAACCAACAACAACAACAAACAACCGAAAAAATCCCAAACCCTCTGGTAAGTCTTTCTCAATGCCCTAGAGAAATGGCTGACAAAGTCCTACTCCTTGTCAACTGCTCATATAAATTCAGTCCTTGTCCAGTATCCAACGAAGAAAGAATGCAGAGCTTATTCTCTAAAAACTTTTCCTGCTCCTGGGAAAATGAGTTTGTTAAAAATATCAGGCCTTTTTTTTATTAGCATGCTTGTTACAAGACAACCATGTTTGAGTCATATTGTCTGACTAAATGGCATCTTGGTTTAAACTGTTATAGAAAACATTTTCCCAAACATCTAATTTTGCCATTAAATAGACAATCTCTTTTACACATAAGGATGAAGCAAGTATGTTCTTGTACAACTCTAAATCTCGTCTTTGTGAATAGCAAATGAAGAATTTCAGCTTGACAGTTTCAAAAAGTACTACATTCACATACACAATCAAAAGAATTTTTGGAGGCCTTCTTTGCAAACTATAAGAACGTTGTTTGCAATGTCCTCGGACCTCACACCAGTGTCTTTCCAGGTCCCTGAGTAAAAGATACGTTTACTTACACATTTCTGCTCTGGTGCCTACAATTAATTTCAGGGCAAGGTCAATGCTTCTTTGCTATACCTTGAAACCTTATAGGAGGGAACCCTGCTGAGTAACTCCAACACTGAACACATTAGTTCCAGTCATCAGTCAAAGAATCTGTCAAATGAGTTATTGTAGCCTCATTTCTTATTTTCCAGTGTGTGCAGTTTTGTTTACAGTTCATCCCTGCTACTACTGTTAAATAGGCTGATGGCTTATTTTGGTGGGGGTTTTTTTGTTTGTTTTGTTCCTGAAAGCAACATTAGAGGTAAATAAAAATACATAGTATAAATAGATTCAGGTTTTAAATGTCTTAACCAACAGTTTCCAAGGTGCTTACAAAAGATATTCTGATTCATGTCATTAGAGAGACTTCAGGATGAAAATTATGATACACATCTGAATATACAGGGAAATGTGGGAGACTGCATCACTGAATTTCTGGGCCACTGTTCTACAGGAAGAATATTAAAAAGACTTTTTTTTAGTTAAAGACATAGGATGGATATGAACAGGATGAAGAAAAATTTCAGCAAACTGAGAATAATGGAGGCTTTTAAATGAAACTTGTTTACAGCAATGTCCTTTTTCAATCTTTGGCAGAGTAAATCTTTGCCTGTGCAGACGGGACTTTACTCCTTGCTGATTGCCTCTGGTCTGCCTTCAAGAAAACTGTATCTACAGTAACATCTGTTTATGTCAGCAAGGAAGCTTTTTCTGTCATAATTGTATCAAGGTAGGATGCAAGTGCGTTAAATCATTACAGAAATTACTGATGCCTTGCTGAATGCACTGAGACTTTCAGCCTTCACTTAGAGATAATTTGTGGGACAGATGCCTCATCTTTTCTAAAGCATTAATGCATCAAATATCCTCAAGAGCAAATATTTTTTAAAGCCTCAGAAGGGTAGATTAGTTTTCAATAAACTAATAAGCATTGTGATAAATTAATGTATTGTGTTTGATTCCAAGGAACTGAGTTTAAAAACATCACTTTGCATTACGTAAATTAGTAAAGAAATTGTAACCTCTCTTTTGTGTTTGATTCAGGCATCTCTAGAAAAACACAATTTCAGCAAATCAGTCACGGTTAACTTTATTAACAAATATTAACAAATATTACCAGTTTTATTCTTCCTGGACTTTTCACAACTATCTTCATAATTTTCTTCAATGGCTTTGTTGTTTGAATTAATTCTGTATATACTTTCTACAAACAGATTTTGGGCCCATAAATTGAGAGCAGTTCCTAATGGTTATTCAAGCTTTGAACTGATTTCAATTAGACATTCATGCTTCATTAATTAATTCTGTTATGTGTCTGCATAAAGCTAACTCTTACAGTAAGGTTTCTAATATGATCTACTTGCCCATCTATAAATAAGTAAATAAATAAATATTCTTCCACATACACTTTACAGCATATATGAATTCTCATGTCTGTATGGAAAATTTCACTCCTGCTAATTTGCAGCATCAAATTTCTGATGGCACCCACTGTGCAATGATATGATACAAGGCACAGTTCCATAGGCCAGAACAAACAAAGAAGCTGGTTGGAAACCAGTTTTGTACGAAAGAATTATGGTACTTGTATATCTCTAGTGGGCTAAACCAAATCTTTGGATTTGATCACTCCTGAAATAAGCAGGTTGAATTTGAAAGCTAGATTCTAAAACTGTTGCAGCTCAGACCCATTTTCAGTCATCACATGTTAGTCAAATCAGACTCCAGGGAGAAATCTATCCACAGTTACAAAAGGAAGCAGTCATTAATACTTCCCCTTATAATCTGTTTTTATTCCTTTATTAATGTTAGTTAATTTAGAATGAGACTCTGAGAATGCTAAATGTCCCTGTGTGAGCCAAAAGTGGCAACTTGGATTGTAGGTTCAGCCACAGGCACAGTTTTTTTGCTTTTGAAGTCACTCACAGCAGGGACAAGCTGAGCTTGCAGCCAAGGGAAACTGTGTATCTGAAAAATAGGCTAAGTATACTTGCTGTTTGACTGTAAGTATATTAACATCAGTTTTTGCACTGCAACATGTTCTTTTGGTAAAATCATCTTAGTCCCCAAGTGTCAGAGCCTGGAAACCAGGCATCAGTGGGTCAGGACTGACTAACATAAAAATGTGAGTTTCATCGCCATTGGGGATTTTATGTTCTTAAAAGTGATTTAAATTTACTTTAATCAAATTAAGAAAAGATCTTGTATGAAGTTATACTGTGTTGTCCTCAAACAGAAAATATTTGTCTTAAAAGGAATTAATTGTCTTTCCTATAATCTGTCTTCTCATGAGTGGGTACATGTTCTGCTAAAGCTGTGTTAGCGAGCAGCTTTTTCCCTACTCAGCTCCTTCTCTCTGACTTGAACAGAAGGGTACATGCAGAAGCCATTGCCACAGACTTGATCAGGGCAACCAGATGGAAGTACCTGTATAAACAGGCACACTCTGCCCCTTGACCTCATAGTCACACCCCATTATGCTCCTGTGTGTTTCTGTCATGGAGATCCTGTAGAGAAGATTTCCTATTTGTCTCCTGCTGTGTGCTCTTGCAAATCATAATTTTTTTCCCCCTGATATTCATATACATACAAAGGAAATCAGGTCTTGGTTTTCTGTAAATGAAAGCCACCCTGAGGTCTTATATACTAGGAAATACTGGGATACTGGCACAGCTTGAGTCCCAGAGCCAGTGTTCTGTCAATATGCTGCATAGGTTTGATAAATACATACAAAATTGATATTAAGATGGAGAATTATAAACACTTCTGACACTTTGATAAACTGGCACATGAAAAGATGTGTAATCTCTTAACCATAAATGTGGTTTAGAATCTCTTTGTGATGTAGATAACCCCCAGATCTCTGCATAAGCTGGAATGGAAATACCCCAATAAAACATTTCATGCAGGAAACTGAAGATTTTTCAAAGCCATAGCATTCTGCAGGAAATCATAAGCTTTGCTCAAACTTTCAATCCAAGTCTGAGTGCCAATGAATTTGGCTTCCTGTGCACAAGGTCTTCCCAAGAACTTTGGCTATTCCAGTCCATTGGCATCCAACATAAAGAAATTTTATTTCTGTTTTCCAGAATGATTTGTCCCTTTTCTTCTCACCAGCAGTACTTTTTTTTTTTTTATCCTAATATAGGATTATTTCATTTTCCAAATATTAAACCAATTTCACAGGGAAAAATGTTTGGGTTTCTGCTTTCTAGTATAAAGACATTCCATAGGCATGGTGGGGGCTTCTTTTGAGGAAGATTTTGAGGAAATCTTAATAAATGTTCATCATAACTTCTGAAAATTAACTTCTCTCTGTGAGATATCTTAAAAAACTGTAAGTCTCTTAAGTAAAGCATATCCATGTTTTAATGGCTGAGAACATACTGACTGAGAAAATGAACTCTTTCATATCTTTCTGAACACTTTATGCTGCAGAAAGCTGGCTAGTGTTCTCTCCCCACACACACTTACTTTAAAAAGTACATTTGGAAGTGAAGAATTTGCATTTCTTCTCTGTTTCTTTCCTATCCCCAGTTCCACTGCTGTCCTTCTTTTACCTGGACACTCAAGATTTAAAGGCTCTATGTTCAGAAAGAAGAAGGTGGCTTGATTTTGGAAGCATGGAAGCAATAGTGTGAAGTGGGAGCTTGAGTTAGAAACAGTGTAGATAAACAATCAGGGTGAGCAGGTCTGACTAAACTAAGTTTAGAAGAATTTTAGTTTTCCTCCAACTCCTGTGTTTCTATAGCTCTGTAGCAGGAAGTGTAATGTAACTTGCAAAATTCACAGGCATTAGATTACCATGATGTGCAGAAAAGAGGTAGGGAGTTTGTGCAGGAGCAGTGGTGGAAGTTATAACCGTTTAGTTGAGATAATAATGGCTATGGAATAAGGGGTAGAGGAACAGAGAACTGGGCTGTGAATACTGCAAAGTCAGAGTGCAAACCTGAGAAATTTAAAAGCAAAAAATCTTGTTTACACGGTGATAAAGTAACACAAACTTCTTTCTCTGTAAACTTGAATACACAAAATTAAGGTACTTGTCACTCAACATGGGCTAGCACTCACTCTTATGGGAACAGAGTGCAAGAGTGGATGAATCAAGTTTAGCATCTGCTTTTTGCTAAAAGAAAACTTCAGTATATGCCAGATGCCAAAGAGGAGTTTAACAGATGTAGCCTCCTCTCAAACACTAGCGTGCTCCCTGCAAACTACTCCGAACCTGTAAGGGGTTATGAATCATGGCATTTGATTATTAACTTACTATCAGCAGATAACCAGCAGCAATGGGATGGAATAGGATGAACAGTAGGTATCACCTTTGATACAGCTCAAAGGCTTCAGAGCTAAGCAAGGCATACTTGACCTTTTGAAGGATATACATACCTCTAATATGGTGACTGTAATGGTATGTGGAAGGTGAGAGCATCTGATTCATTAAGGTTATCCAATCAATGATCTTCTCAGTGCAAGAAGGGTAATAAGTAAAGGGGTATGTGATAAACAAGAGACACAAAACCTGCTAAACAAGGGATAAGGGCGACAATAGCAAAGACCAAAAGTCTCCAGATAGTAACCGATGAGCCCTTAGGAAACTGCAGGCACAGCTTTGGAGAGGGTCAGTCTGGACTTTGTGATTGGTAAGAAGAAGAAACAAGGGGAACATAAGGGTTTAGGGTATTTGAGGCTGTGGGACAGTGCAAAGTTTAGGAAGGGATGTTTAGGGGAAGGGGGAGTAGGGAGGAACAAAGGAGGAACAGACAGAAAAGGAGCCAGTCAAGTAAAATGGGGCCAGTCAGTATACTTGTCTGACTGAGTGCTACACCTGATCGCTGCAGTCTGTCCTGTCTTCTTATTAAATCTTTTCTTAGCCACCTCTGCTCAGTCTCACTCTCTATCCTGTGTGTGTATGAGTGCCCCAGGGACTCAGTGCCAGCTACTGAGGGGACCAATGTGAGCGGACTGGGTGCCAGGTCCTGGAGTCAGACTGGGGGTGTGCGTGCCCCTGGTTTGTGGTATCAGCTACTGGAGTCAGTAGGTGTCAGCATCAGCTACTGGAGCTAGCGGGGGTCTTTAACCTCCAGCCACTGGGGCAGGAGCAGTATGTGTTCCCAAAACCAGCTACTTGAGGAGCGGGACCGCAGGTCACAGCCTATGTGCCTGGTTGCCAGCTGCAAGTGTCTGTATCTTTCCCAGACTGGGGGGGGGGGGGGGGGCGCATGTGCATTCACTGGCAAAATCCAAGATGGACCAGACAGTGAGTACCAGGCAGGCAGAGGACGCATGCCAGTGTTGGGGGGATCTGCGAACGTGTATGTGCTTGTGAACCTGGAGAGTGAGGTGTGCGTGCTGCACTAGTGACCTTCTGCTTCTGTCAGCCCAAGAGGAGGAGGAGACATGGCTGTCTGGGCTTGTGTCTGATGTGAGCCCTGTACATGGCCATCTGTGTGAGCAGCCGTATCTCTGTGATACTGCTCAGTTTCTGTACTGATTGAACCTGCAAATAGGAAAGCAACAACTGTGTCCCTCAGCCTGGGCAGAGGCCCCATGTCTCCAAAGTGGGCTCCAGCATCTAGGGAGAAAAGGAGTTCCAAGTTGGAACTGATGGAGGCAATAGACACTTGTAACATCCCTTAACAATGACAATCTGTTAATTTACTCCAATTCCTCCACCAACATTCAAGCTGTAATTAGACCAGTGAATGGAACTCAAACATATGAATTATTTTACATATCTTCTGATTATGGCACATTTTAACAAGGGGCAGTGCAAAGTACCGCACCTGGGGACCAACAACCCATGCACCAGTACAGGCTGGGAGTCAACAGGCTGGAAAGCAGCTTTGTAGAAAATATCCTGGGGGTCCTGGTGGACAGCAAGCTGATGTGAGCCCGCAGTGTGCCCTTGTGACATGGAAAGCCAACAGCCTCCTGGGGAGTGTTAGAAGAAGTGTTACCAGCAGGTCAAGGGAGGTGATCCTTCCCCTCTACTCAGCACTGGTAAGGCCACACCTGGACTATTGTGTTCAGTTCTGGGCTCCCCAGTATGGGAGACATGGACATACTGGAGAGAGTTCAAAGAAGGGCCACAAAGGTGATGAAGGGCTTGGAGCATCTGTCATATGAAAGAGGTTGAGAGACCTGGGACTGTTCAACCTGGAAAAGAGAAGGCTCAGGGGGGAATTCTCATCAATGTGTACAAACACCTGATGGGGATGATTAAAGAAGACAGAGCCACACTCAGTGATATTCAGTGAGCTGACAAGGCAGTGGGCACAAACTGAAATACAGGCAATTTCATGTAAATACAAGATAAAAATTTTTACTTTGATGGGGTTGAACACTGGCACAGGTTACTTAGCAAGGTTGTGGAGTCACTATCCTTAGAGATATTTAAAACCCACCTGGACACAGCCCTGAGCAACCTGCTCTAGCTGACCCTGCTATAAGCAGGGGCATCGAGCTAGATGTTCTCCAGAAGTCCCTTCCAACCTCCTCAATTCCATAACTTTGTGATTTTGTGTTTTCCTGTACCATACACATCAGGCATTGGTAAGTCCCCAAAACAGGGTGAATATTGAATTGCAGTGGTAGCTAGTAGGTTAATTTCTTCATTTTCAGAAGGGTAAGTTGAACTTTTCATTTCCTCATCTGTTCAAGTTTGAATGCAGCATGACTCAACAATCGTGCAGGGCCTGAGACACCACCCAGCAACCTTCATTTCCTTCCATTTTGGGAATTCCTTTTTTTTCAAGGATCATTGTTTGCAGTGTATTGTAAGCATTACTGAAAATGTATCAAGCCATTTTTCTTCTAAATAGCATTCTCTAACTTTTTTAATGGTAAAGGTGTGGAGGAAAGGGCAATTCTTGCTTACAATGCCCTTGAAAATACACAGAAAAGTAAACCGGACTCTTAAAGGTTTAGTGTCTTTTTGGCTGGCTCATTAGCTTCATGTAATGTGCAATAGATATTTTGCCAAAAACATTTTATGGGTTTTACAAACAATTTCTTCCTTCCAAATGCAGAATTTAACAGTGCTACAATGTTTTATAACTTCCACTCTACTGATATAGCTTGCCTTTAGCCTAGAAACAGAAGTCTTAATGATTTTGATTGCTTCTAGCACCTTCTATGAATTTAGAAGTGATGTTTCAGTGGTTTTGGACTAAAAGCCGGCATTTCCTGGTGAACAACAGGTCCATATATTTTGAAATAATGATGAGTGAATTCCATGCATAGTCTCCTTCAATAGCATTTGAGACTTAATAATAACAACTGCTGACCAGAAATGAAATGAAATTATGCAATAAACATTGCACAGAGAACAACTGTGCCAAAACCATTTTAATAGATTATGAAAGGAAGTAATTTGAATGTGTAGTTGATTTACAGACGGAAAGATGCCTTCACATTGACAGAATTTCTGGCAGTTCAACTTTTTTTGGCAGACCTTCAACTTTTCATTACACAGAGGAAGGAAGAGCTATCTTTTTCAGTTATGTGTGGTTACTACATTTATATATCCTAGGCTAAGGCCCTGTTTGCACTACTCTAGCAACACAATGTTCATCAAAATTGCCTTAAATAAGCAGCTAAGTGTTCCTTCTGAAAGAGAAGATCTTCATAGGCCAGCTTAACTTTAAATGTTTTGGCCAAAAGCTATGTTTTGCAAATGGCTTCTTCTTTCCTTATAAAGAACTTTACAGATATTTTGTGATAGCACACTGTCTTGCTATACACATCGCTGGTCACAGGAGGCATCAGAGAGGTGGCTGCCACACACTCCACTCAGGAAGTTTCAGCAGGCAAAATAGCCTCCGAGGAGCCCTAACCAGCCAGTATAAGTTTGAACAGCCTTCGATCTACTCTGAATTGTAGAAGAATCCTTAATTATCTCTATAAATGAGGCAGCAGAAAGCAACTTGGAATTAATTTGGTTGTTTCTTTTCCTCAGTTGTGCTTTGCAAATTGTTGTCAGATCTTTTTTAAAAAGAGTCACTGGCTGCAGCTCTCTACAGCAACTCCCTACATTTGCTCTTCAGAACAGTTTGGAAAAAAAAAAACCCACACCATATCTTCAGTTTTTATTCCAGCCTTTTATTTCTTTTTTTAGTTTTATTTTCAGCTGTTTCTTGGAGAAGCTTCATAAAATGTGGCTTAAGAAAAGAGTTAATTATAAAAATATCCACCTTTGTCCACCTAGTTCTTTAGTGGCCCATGACTAGTTCAGGGTTTTACCACAGGCTTCCAGGTTGCATGTTGACTTGCTCAAAATCTTAGAGCTAGTCAACTCTAAAAATGTGAAGTGATTTGTTTAGTAGCAGCTCTGCCTTTCTGTTGTAAGATAATCGTATATTGAAATTTAGTAGAATTTGACTAAGAGCAATGGAATGCGGTTTGAAAATCTACAAATTAGCATCCATTCATCTAATTTGGGTACCAGAAGACAATATAGCTGTATCAGCATGATATTGAGCCTACATTAATTAGTGCTGTTGAGAGATATGATTATTAGTTCAACTATAAAACTGCATTAACACTAATATATACTTTTTAGGATCTCAGCTTACATCTCCACATGACATTGTGCCAAAACTGAGGATGTATGCCAGTTCATCATCAATTTCCTAGAAACTTCACTGTGTCCTACAGACATGGCCACAGTAAATGCCAGGGACAACCTATGACTTATACTTCTGAAAAACTACTCAAAGATTTGAAGATAAAGCATAAATGCAACTAAAACTGAGGGCAGAATAAATTCAAACATAATTATGTTTGACAGATTATGCAGACAGAATTTATACAGCAGTTATATTAAAGAATTGAAAGCAATTAAATGAAGAATATATAATTATCAATGTATACATTTCTAAAATGCTTTAATTGAGAAAAATTCCTGTCTGTACAAAACCACCTTTGCCTCAGGGAGAAAGATCAATATATTTCCAGTTGAAATGAGAAATTATCTCTTTTTCTATTTCAAAACAAATGATTGATTTAGAACAATAATTTAGTCATCTTAAACTTACCTTAAATACTGACTCTACCCAGAACAAGTAAACTTTTTGTCCAATAAAAAAAAGCTCAAATTTTTGGTATATTCCCTTCTCACCCACATTTTGAAAGCAGAAAATGTGCATGGTTGATGTGCAGTTTTATGATCAAGTCTACTATTTGCACATGTATTGGGACAGGCTAAACTTTGGAAAATAATTTCTGTGTTACAAGAAGAAAAAAAGGAAATAGAATGTGATTTTTTTTCTAAAAATCTTGACATCCCTGGTGTGGCTCTGGTGCCTCAAAGGACAAGCATGTGATGCAACTAACATTTTGAACATGTATTCATGAATAAAAGAGAGGAATTCAGAGCCCTTTTAAAGTGGCACATGGACAAATCCTGAGAAAGGACCGCATGTTCATATACATGTTCATAGCCTACCACAAACACAAGTTTGTCTTGGTAAAGTATTAAATTTTTTTTGTCTGCATAAAAATTTTACCTTAGGCAAAACAGCACAAAATGTAATGCTTTTTCCACAAACCAGGAAAATGTTTTGTTTTGCTTTGGTTTTGTTTTGTTTCCAACAAGATTTATAAAGAAAGAAAACATTCAACTTTGGGGCAATGTGAAGAATTTTTGTTTTATTAAATTAGAGAAAAACTGAATACCACCTGTGTGATTCTGTAATTATACCTGAAACAGCAGGAAAATCTGCTGCTACTCATTGAACCTTGCTACTGAGCAAAGCTGAATAGATCATTCATGCCATGGTTCAGGAGAGTCATTTCAAATCTGTGTACCACATGTAAAATTAGTTCTGACCTTGTCAGCCTCAAGCATGTCCTTCAGATGTGGATCATTAAATTCAATCCTTAACGCTCCAGGGAAAAGAGCTAAAATATTGGGGTTTCCTTATGTTGCATTCTATGATCTCTAACTAAAACTATATATTGGCTTTGATTTTCCAAATGGCACCATCATTTATATCCTTGACACATGAAAGTTGTGACTGCTGTCTTTCTGAAGATAACTTTCTCAAAACAAATGCTAACCAGTTAGTCTAGTCTATGCCTAATCTTTATCTTCATGGCAGCTCGTGCAACAAGACAAGCTTAAAAGAGATTTCTACAGTGGTATAAGTCAGTCCCTGTTGCATTCCCTCCTATGCACTTAGACTTATGCCATCTCATGCTCCTGATGTGTAAAGAAGCTGAAGTGAGTGCTGTCCCAACCCTACTATGTCTTCCTCCTCTTTAACATATTAGTACCACTTATTCACACAGGGATGAGTGGGCCTCTACAGGCTGCTGAACAAAACCAACCAAAAAGCAAATTTGAGCACTAGACACCTAATTGTTCACAGTGCTTTTAGTTAGCTCACTACCTTTCTTTGGGATCATTCCAAATAACAATCTCTTAAGACTGTTAAAGAGCTTTCCATTCCTCAGCAGTATGGGTACAGATCAATCCATGATGTCTGGGCTTTAGCAGAAGGACTGGTGTCTGTTTACATCTAGGGGAATGCAGAGAAAGTATCCCTTGCCCCAGCTTTGGTCATGAAAAGTTGTTTCTGGTTGAAGATAGTTGTCTGCACTCTGATCACTGCTGACAAACAGGTACTGCCAAGAGAGGAGTCTCCCAAGAGAGAGGCTCTTACCACCCCAAGATAGGCACCTATAATGTTCAGGATAAACAACTGAAGGGGCCAGTCTCTCCTTATTAACTGTAAAGAGAAGTTAGATTTGAGCACGATATCCAATTTTCAGACAGCTAAATTTATGTGGATCTTACTGAAGAGGCTTTAAGGAGATACACTGACCCAAGGAGATATAAACATCAAATACTTTAGTGTAACTTAAAGAATTGTCCAAACAACTGGTAAAAAAGCTGCTCTTATGGCCTCAGTGACTAATGAGAGAAAAAAGTCCAGAAGAAAACAGAATAAAACCTGTGTAGAAAAGAAGCAAATTTGTCTGCTTCTAGCTTGCTCTCTGCTGCACGGTCCTGGTAGAGTTTCTCCAGCGTGACATTCACCAGGCCAATATGTTTGGGTTCTACCATGCTGAGCCAAGACATTTTTATGTTTTTTCTGAGAACATACTACAACACTGGCAGTTGACCTCTTTGGCATATCTTCCTGTAGAAACACATTTTACAGTCTACTATAGGTACCTAAATCCAATTGCTCTATTAGTTCAAGCCCACGTGTTCCAGAGCTCTAATAATATTTCTCATCCTCCTTCATTAACATACACACACACAAACAGTATGGGAAAAGAATTTAAAATTCCAACCCCAAAACATGGCATTTTCAGCAATAACTAGATAATTCCCCTAGAGTATTGCACTCTCACCACGCATAAGTTCAGTGGAGCAACAGTAATATGCTTGGGGATCGATTATGGACAGCCCCTAATGACAGAGAACCGCTGTATTACAGTCACAGCTCCCTCTATGTTCTGAGAATGGGAGACTTTGTGACATCACTAATATTTTGTGACAGTCTAAGCTAAGAATCTCAGTAGTGAATTGCACATTCAGTTGGCTCACCTAGCCTCTGATCTTTACACCAGCACAAACTCTGACCTTCAGTGGACTTGGAGCAGAGGGTGAATGTGGTCAGTCTCTTCTGAAGGAGGGAGAAGATTCATGTAGGCTTCTTCATGTTGATTTGTCTGTGTTAACCTAACCAGATGTTAATCTACAATGTCAAACTTTTTCCTTTTTTAAAATGCATATCTGGGAGTTTTCATTTTTTCACTAGTAACGAAACAGAACTTTCTATGCATTTTTGTGTAAAAAGAAGATTCTACAGCATTAAAAAAATCTAACAATTCTGGTTAAGAAATTCTTCTAAAGCTGAGATTATTAAATAGTCTTGGTGGATCATTATTACCACAGACAACCGAAAAAACATTTAGGTAACATCTGAAAAATGAGAGGGTCAATTTCAACAAGTACTACATGCAATTTAAAATTTGAAAAATACAGTATTTGACTCTGCGTCAATGGGTTTGGAAGAATCATTTTATCATAAGTTTCTACCCTCCTGATGAGAGCACATTGATTTATTCTATCATAAATCAAGACTCCTGCTGGGCTATGAATGAAGGATTTGTAAGGTTTTGGCCTTTAAAAGTGGTTGGGACCTTAAAGGAGAGAACATGAGAGTTTGCAGTAAGGGAGGTAGAGAATCATGCTGGCCAATAAACACATAGAGCAAAACTAACAACTAGTGTAAGAGGGCACAACCAAGTAAAATCGCATTCATTTATGCCAGCATTTCATCTTACCCTTCAACATGGAACTGAAGGGAAAAGCCTTGCTCATCTATCTCAGTCACGTAATATCAGAGACACTAGTATCATGTGGTCTATCATATGTATTTATCAAGACCTCTCCAACATATGGATGTGCAGAAGTGTTGACCTTGAAACTGTAAAACCATCCATAAACTGCTGTTAATGGAAATGTAGTATACCTGAGAGGGAACCCATCAACATTTAAACATGAGACAATATTGTATCACAAGATATGAGTAAGATAATATGACAAAGATATGAACAATGCCTCTAAAATTAACACTTCTTCACCCATATTTTAAAAGGAAAGCATTAACCTTTTCAAAAGCATATTGGTTAACCTTTTCTCTCATCTATGACTCCATAGCCCTTAATTATTATCATCCATTTCATAATTGTATCTGTTTGCTTGGTCCTTAGATCCTAGATAGGTCCCAATACAGAACATAAGATGATTGAAATCCTCTCTTACACAAAGAGATCATCAGACATAGATTAGGTAATTTTGATCACAGAGAATCTGTAATTTAACTCAGAATGATAAAGGCTGACTTTCCCCTTGTGTCTTCCAGGTTTGCCATTGCTTTAGTGGGGGCATAACACTCTTATTCCCTCTATCCACGTTGATTTCTAAAGCAGTTTCAGGAAAACACATTTTTTCCATGTTAATAAGCACAAACAGTTGTTTATTTTTCCTCTTAACACTAATACTTATAGTCTTTAACTAATTATAATAGCAAGTATGTGGGTTTCTTTTTTTGGTTGGTTGGTTGGTTTTTTTTTCCAGCAGTCTTGTTCAATTAATGCAGAAAGGCCCAGAGTTTAGAGCTGGCTGACAATTTTCAGATTAAAATGTTGACTTGCCCAAACAACAGCAAAAAAACTACATGTGTTCTTAGGATTTCATGATGGAATTTTCACTTTGTGCAATGAGATATAGAGGCCACTGTTGGAGAACCCAGTAAAAACAGTGTACAATAAAGAGGAATTTAAACAAGAACAGATGCAGAGAAGGGTGGAGATCCAGGAAAGAAAGATCAGGGAAGGTAGAGCTTATCATATGAAAGGATACTAAAATTAGCAAGGTTTGTTTAGTCTAGCAAAACAAAAACTGAGAGGGGGTATGATTGTTTTCTGTATATAAGTAAAGGGTAAAACAGAGAGGGAGAAGAAACAAAAGAGAACTCTAGCACACTGAGGAAGTAAATATGGTCACAGACAGAATTATTTTGGAATTAGAATTAGATCACTAACCATCTCTAAGCAAAACAACCTCTGAACTTTAACCAGAAGAGATGTCCAGGATCAGCTTTGGCTCAATTTGGTCCTGGTGAAATTTTGAGAGCGAGCTTGATTAATGTGGGGGTTTGACCTTGGCTGGATGTCAGGTGCCACCAAGCCACGCTATCACTCCCCTCCTCAACAGGATGGGGGTGGGAGGAGAGAAATTGAGATGGAAAAAAAACCTCCTGGGTCAAGATAAAGGCAGTTTAAATAAAAGCAAAAGCATGTGTGAGAATGCTGAATCTAGCTGCTACTTTGTTATTCTCTTACATTTCAGGTGAGTGTCTTAACTACCTTACTATCATCTCAATATTCACTTATAGTCAAGTGATGAGGTCTACACCAAGGCACAAGCATGCTGTGTTGTGTCTATGAAGCTAATCTCCTAATTATCCAGAGTGAAAGACCTAGCGAAGCACCACTTGACTCCCTCTCCGCTGACACTTTGGTCATGACCAAGGCACTATTTCAACCTACTGTAGCCCTTCAGCATTAAATAAAATATTTCCAAGAACAGGAGGTGGAATCCCTCTTCAAAATCAAAGGTTTGCACAGGATTGAAACATGACACTGAGAAATCTTAATTTTGCAAACAGACCCTGTTCCATGAGGTGATATCGTTCGCTATCATGTTATTATAACTATGCTTTGACAAATGACAATTATCTTCATTCAGATAGTGATAAGGAGATATGGATTCAACTTTATAATGCAATCTGTAGTAAAAGTTAATTGATCCACTTTCAGGCTCAGCTACCATCAATAAAATGTTTCAACTTGTACAGTTTAATACTCTCATCTTCAATTATATTTTAATGAGCTTCCAAAGACAGCTTATTTATAATTGTCTCTTTAACATTCATTTTGTTATAGATACATTCTTACCCAAATGCTTAAAAATTTTCTCAATTAGTAAGTTCCAGTAGAATATTTTTCTGTCAGTAGTTTTTCTCCCATTTTCACTCAGTTTCAGTTATTGGGATTCTGCTTGTGATGCATGACAAGGACAATTATGAAGGGTCTATAGACAGATATATCCTCTAAATGTACTTTTCAGGTTAGGTTCTGCATTTTCCATTCTGGTGGCAATTTCCGAATAGAATTCAGAAACAAAGTGAAATATTAAAGCCCATTGAAGTTTACATTGACAGATTCAAGCATTATGGAAAGCAAACTGAAAAACTCTGCTTCGATCAAGGAGCTGTATGAAATCAGCCAACAGGGAATTTGAAACCCAGAAAGTTATTCTAAATTATATCCACTCTTCAAAACCTAGACAAATCACAGTTGCAAGTTGTACTCTGGAGAGTACAATGCCCAAAATTCATTCCCAAATGAATGAATGAATCTGAAAGCATTCCTTGAAAGAGCTACTAGGGCCTCATTCTTTTAATAAAAGATGCTAAGGGAGATAATGATCATCATAAAACTGAAGTGATGAAGCCTCTTGCTCAAAAAGTGAGCTTTAGTTTCTTCCTCTGGTTGAGGAATGTCAGTCTATGATTCCTCCTTTCCAGGTGACTGCTCAAACCAGGAAAACTCACCGGATATGCTTATGCAGCATAAAAGAAAGGGGAAAAGAGTGAGGTTCTGTGGAAGTGAGGAGCAGCACTCTCTACCCACTTTGCTGATGCCAGGCAATGTACAGAAAAGACAGCAGAATTCATGAGGCCGGAAAAGCATTAGACAAGAAGAAACATGACTGTGGCTCTGCAATGCAGTACCTAGAGCTCTGAAACCTGTCAGGAATCCTAGGTTTCCAGTGCCTGCTTCTAAAACTTATTTTTACTTAATAGAAAATTTATAAAAGATGTTATGGAGGAGGCACTAGCCTATCCTTTACCAGATGAGTGAAGTAACCACAGCTTTCTTCTACCCTACACTAGGCACAAGGTCAAAGAAAAAAAAAAAAGGCTAAAAAATGGAAATAGCTTGGCACAGGTGTGCCTTAATCATACATCAGACATTATACCTAGGACACAATTCAGTTAGGCACGCTTTGGTTCTTAGTACCATTTGAATCATTCTCATGTATCTAAGACTTTTAAATGGAGCTGATTGATAGACATGGTGAAGGACAGATGGGAGACCCAGGCCTTCTGGAAAGTAGCTGGAAGCCAGGCAGAATATCATAGGATTGTTCAAATGGCACTGAAAATGCATGTGAAGACAACTGAATCAAGCCTTGAGTCTCTAATTTTGGGAAATTTATTTGCCTTCAGTATGCTGCAATCCAAGAAAATGACAGGCACCTTGTTGGCTCCTCGCAGCCTTGAGATGGGAACCCTGATACATGCACCATGTCTTCCTCTGAGACAAGTGATGAAGAAACTATGGACAAAATTAGATGGAAGAAGTGGGAATTGAGACAATCTGGTGGGCTTGGAGAGCTTACAGAGAGGGGGAGAAGATTTGGAGAAAGGAAGCAGACTTCACTGTTCCTCAGAATAACAAAATACATGAAGGGGAATTTTTTCTTGAGGGAGTCCAAAATCACCACGTAAATTCAGACAGACAGCATCAGATCTGATGTTGATAGCAGCAGTGCAGCTGCTCCCGCTCACATGCATCTGACAACACGGCACTGGAAGGTACCAATGAAACAGCTGCCATCAGTTCAGTCACTTGTTCTTTTTTCTTGTCTTCTTAATCTTATAATATTTGGGGTTATTCTCAGGATGATTGTGTCCAACTTGTGATGTACGGCATTTATGTTCATGTCACTATAGATACTTCTGTCTTTTCTAGAGACAGGAGGAATGTTGCTTGAGGCTCTAGAAACAGCTTTAGGAGGAATTTATTTAGAGTTTACCAGTAGTGGAAACACGCAGAACATACACAGCTATTGGGATAAGGGAAAAAAAAAAGCATGAAAAAGAGTGTCTGAAAAATGCACTGGTATCTGTCAGTACATGCAGTCCATTTCCCAAAGCACAGTTCTCTAGACACTCTGTTTTCCAAAAAAAAGGTTTGGGCGTATTTTTTTTTTTTAGTTACTTTACTTGAATAATAAGTACAATTGTTCATTTTTTGTCTTCCTAATTCAGTGGAAATAAGTGGCAAACATTACTCACCAACGAAGGATGGAACAAAAAATGTAAATCTCAGGGATACTTGCCAATTCATATCCCACTTATCAGAGGATGCGTGCATTACAGATAGGAGCAGACCTTAGAAAAGGTAGCCCTGTCACATTAGTGATATTCCATTTTTCACTGTCTTTAAAAACAAAAATATCAGAAGTACAAGCATTACCAACAAGCCGGTGTTACAGGACTTAGAACATAACATTTTGCTCTCTCTTCTACATTCAAATTACTTACCACATTCAAATTCCTTGTCTTTTAAAGCTCTGAACAACTCTGTCTACATATTGTTTTCAATTCTCCTTTTTGTCTTTTCCAGGCTGTAAAATTCTCTTCTCTCCTGAGTTGGAAGTACTCTTTAGTTGAGTGATTTTCTGTTTCCTTCTCCTTTTATCTTTGCATAATCTTACTTTCAGTCTGCCTGCCCTACTTACAAGTTTCTCCGCCTTTTTATACATCAAACAGTTTCCATTCCACACTCAACTGCCTCCACTGTACACATATTCATTGCATGAAATACTTTTGCAGCAATAGACCGCCAGGTACAATTGACTGTCCATTACCTGTGGGCAGTGCATCCATTTTGCAGAAAAAGCTTGCTATGGTGGCAGAGTTTCTGAGGCTGGCTCCATGCAGAACAGTACATGAACAAGGATGCATTGCTTCCAAGGTTAGCTCAGTACATGTTTGCCTGGTTTTGGACACTGAGCTAAAAGGCCCTGCCAGACTTGAGCTGGCTACCCACAGAGTCATTCTCGCTTGTCTGTAGCACACTCTCAAACACACACTGCACTACCTATGTCATCCAAGGTCTCTCATCCCCCCACCCCAGTACCCTGGATAATGAGTATGACAGCGTGGTGTTTTGATCTTCCACCCATATCTACCCATGTCTTATCTATAAAGAAAGGCATGCATAATATATGTGGTGTGTGTTTTCCTAAATTTGCATTGAGATGGAAACAGACCAAATAATCTTGTAGGTATTTTCCATTGCAATAGACTCAAGTCTATAACTGAAAAGGGGGAAAAGTGTTAAATACTTTGAGAGAATTTACTTTTTCCTCATGCAAAATCAAAAAGCACATTTAAAATCAAAGTTTTCTGGCAATTTTTTTATTTCCTACCGGGACACGAAGTCAGTATTCTAATTGCAAGGACTGAATCACTCCCAAGATATGTTGCTATGTGCCTATCTCTCAGGTATAGTTTAGCTGAAGAGTTTTCTTATGGAGATATATTAGTCTTTGAAACATGCTGGCATGAAATATAACGGAGTTTTAGTTCTGAGATTAGGATCTGCTAATTCCTGAAGATCCAAAAAATCATCATGACAGATTTATAACACAGAAACTCTGAAGGAAATTTACTGAACATACTTAAACAGGCTTTGAATTACCTGCTAGCTAATTAGAAATGGCTCCAAAACTGGCCACTGTAAAAGACTTCTCAGTAAATTGTTTTCAAACCCTAGGGCAGGTTGTAGTCATTATGTTTCCTTTACACTCTACACAACATGGTCTTTGTTTACTAGCCTGCATGTTACATGTATCCTTTCACGTTTCCCTAATGTTCCTATTTATTTGTTTATTTCACTTTTTAATGCAATGCTATTCCATTATTGGGCCTTGTGGGCATTTTTAGAATGGCTGCTAGCTCTCTGTCACTGGTCCCCATCTAAAAAGTTGGTATTTTAGCTTCTTTGAAAAAAAGAAGAAAGAGAGAAAGAAATATGAGGAAAGAGAGAAAGAGACAAATGGGGGAGAAAGGGGGAAGGAGGAGGGAAAGTTCAAATGCAAGAAAGAGAAAGAAAAATAGGAATCTACAAATCCATAGAACAGAAGACTGTATAAAAAAAAAAAAATACATAAGATTAAAAAAACAGCTGTATATATGACTGCTGACATTCCTGAAACTGTTTAGTAAGCCTGCTTCTGTTTAAATTTTAGCAAGTGTTTAAGCATTTGGAAGACTTATTTGTGTGCAAAAGGAGCGTGCAAAGCACCCAGCGAGTTTTTTTGCTAAATAACCACTTTTTGACATGCAAAAAAAGATGATCCGCTGTGCACTGAAGCCCTCTCATCTGCAGTTGTCTTTCAGTAAGTTCCAGACGTGAACAAGATGATAATCTGACTGGATATGAACAGAGAGCCCCCCTTTTTTTTCAATTAGCACCATATATATAGACCAAGTCAGAACACAGTCTTTACTCTTCTGGTGAATTCCTTTGTCCTATGACACTTTTTTCTAATCTTTCTCCCACTCTGCCCTAAGCTTTCTTAGTAAGTCTTCACTTGCACTCACGTGTACTCACACTGGAATCACTGCCTGAGAAAGGCGCAATTGTCCAGATCCAAGCCATGCTTGAACCAAGAGCATCCAGAACTGCTTCATTCCACTGAATTTCATCCAAAGTGAAATTCAGCATTGTTCAGTCTTAAATTTGGGTGCAAGCCTCACTCTAGAGGGAATTGCCACATTTTCATAACTGTTAGATATTTTTTAACTTGTTCCAATAATATGCAAAGCTGTTTAGGAATAAAAACATGTTTTCATTAAGTCTGTAAAGCCATAACATTCTGATCAGCAATTGGCATTAATAGTTCATATTAAACATGAGCCTTGCCAAATAAATTAGAAAAGTCATCTTTAGAATAATACCTTAAAATACACTATAACAGCCCTTAAAGTATTTCTCCCTCTAATCACTGATATCTCATTGATATATTCTTTTTTCATACAAATTTTCCAGTTAATTACAAGAACATTTGTAGTAAATGTTGCATCTCTTTAAAAAAAAGCCCTAATTATCATTGAAAGAAATTTAAAGAACAGCTAAGCATCAGGGAACAGAGAGGAAATATGTGTGTCTTGCAACCACAACTATGAAAAACATTTGCAAATCTGTGACATCACAAACTACTAATTATTTCCACACTTAGGAAAATATTAGAATTTATTAGGGTCTTTTCAAGATATGGAAAATATTCCACAAGTGAGGCAACTGTAATTTAGGAGAGGTGGAGTCCAAAATGAATTATTAAGGTCATTTTGTCAAGAATGAATATAAATATTTTCCACATTTCAGTACACCAGCTACAGTATATGCATGAATATACATCTTAAATGCTGGCATTCATGGGGTCTGTGCATACGTAATAGCTATCCTATCTATTTTAGGAATTTTGAAGGCACATGTTGCTTTGGCATAATTACCTTCCATATTTATGTAAGTTTAAGGACTAAAAGAAACTTAGTATACATCTTCGATGTTTGCTAGCACAGTATTTAAACTGAAAACTGTATGCAGAAACTTTGGTAACTGCCATGACAAATTGATGTTGGTATATTCTGAATGTTTACATTATTAAAGATAAATGCCATAGAGAAATGGGTGGGCCTGGAGCATTCCACAGTAATCTTATGTTTGCATTAAGAATCAAGCTAATTAATGTTTTACGAGGCTTGATCTTGACCTTAGGGTTTTATAGAACTGGACAAAACCACAATACCAGGATATTTTTTTTAGGACTTGTTCCTCTAAATAAAAGAATTAGTGATAGTGCCAGAAAGGCATACAGCTGCAGTGTCTTTACTGTGATTATTATTTCCTTTTTCATCTATAACTGTGTTGGTTGGCCTGGTTACAAGTCCCAGCCAATGCTGTTGCTTTTTACCATTTCCCCCCTGTCCTGCCTTTCCCCAATAGGCAGGCAAACTCAGTTTGACTGTTCATGGTCAGACAAGATTACACATTTGGATTAAGTGGCTCATTGGAGAGAATGCAATAGCAGAAGCACAGGGATGAGGACAACGATAGTATCTTTAGCCACACAGTTTGATCCAAAAGAAATGTGAAGAGATCTTACTGTCTTCACTGCTCTATCTGCTTCCAGTGGATGAGATTGTTTCCATTTAGAGGTCTACAGACAGAGCATAGTGTTCATGCATAGCAGGCAGTACAAATAGGTTTTATTAAGTAGCAAATATTGTTCAAATAGGACAGAACTGCCTCTCAAAAATTTATTACCTTGATGAACTGTCATCCCAAAGACTTGATGAAAGCATATTTAAACACAGATAGTCACTTGCTTGACAAAACAGAAGTTGTTACTATTACTTGCGTTTATGTTCACCACTCTGCAGAGCTCAAGTTAAATATCCAAACTCATTGATCATGTCTGTACAAAAAGGTTAACTATGCTCGGGACCATCTGTTTGCACCCAGCTCAACTGGGAGAGAGCAGCCTATCTCCACACAACTCAAACTCTCACACTCCCACACAGGGAATCTGCATCAAAGGTGCCTGCAGGGAATGGCCTATGTCTATGCTAACTCCTGAGCCACAATCAGGAACTTTTTTGGGGCACCTTCATTCAGCTCAGGCCAAAATTGTGCCTGGTGACAGTACTAGCAATTGAAAAGTACAGAAATTTGATTTCCTTCCCACC
Source organism: Nipponia nippon (assembly GCF_047370975.1). NCBI lineage: Eukaryota > Metazoa > Chordata > Aves > Pelecaniformes > Threskiornithidae > Nipponia > Nipponia nippon. The sequence continues at coordinate 83,500,884 of NW_028262336.1, forward strand.
ACCTGCAGAATACAGGCAGAATGGAGGTGTTTTCCTGAAAGGCACAAGAACCAGAAAAGAAGTCCATACTGTGCCTGAACTGGAAGTCAAGTGCATTCCCCAGCATGCTCCCCAGTCATGGCACCCCAGTGAGGACTCTGTCCCTGCTGGAGTGCCTGATGGCTCCTTCCTGTGCACACACAGGCATTTTCTGCCCCTAACAAGAAAGATGTTGCTGGAGGAGCAGGGAAGATGCACAGCAAATAGAGGATTAGAATTAGGAAACTCGAAAAACAAAACAAAAAATAAGTCTTTGAAGAAAGGAAGAAAGAGAGCAAAATTTGGCAAGAGGTGAACACCCAGAAGGGATTTTTACTTCTTTCTTTTGCTTCTTTAAAAATCTAAAACCGTCAGCCTTGTACAAACCATGAACCTGCAGTAATAGCAGCTTTGTGGATTTTCCAGACAATCGGGCAGCAGAAAGTCACCTGATCCATCTGCAAAACCTTGTGAGAACTAGCAAATATAATAGGCTGCGAAACACCTGAAACTGCTGGCATCGCAAACACTTCCTGCCTAATTCTGTTGGACAACAGACACAAAGCCGACCCTGTAATTACATCCCACCCCGATCTACATTTGCAGTCGTGTAATTAATACTTCCTCTGTAAAGCAATGGAATAATTTAGAGAGCAGATTTTCAACCTTAGTCTGGGAAAACTGAGAGAGTGCGAGCTCTGCTTGAGCATTTTAGCTACAGGGAAATGCTTTCCTGGTTCCATTTGCTCACAGAAACTGTAATTAGATGCTCAGAGATCTCTTTGTGCTAGGGGAGAAGAAAATGATACTTCCTTCCTGTTTAAAAGCCACAGGCAAGAGAGGGTGAGGGGAGCTTTTACTTATTCAGGGGACTTTATGAGAGTGATAAATGTAGATGGCCCTGCAGACTCAGACAGCTGAGAAAGTGGTGTGTTGTCCCACACAATGTGGAAACATTTAGCGTGTTGCTGTGGAGTCAAAATGTTTCTTCTCATAAATCATTGTGGTTTTACAGTAGGCATAACAAAATCCCATATAGATCCTATACAGAAAACAAACACTTTTCTGTTTTTTGTCATGCTACTCCCTGATAAACTTTCACAGAATTGATTTTTTTATCTGCTCCAGATTTCCCTCTCAATATTATATACTGAAGGGGAGAAAAAAATCATGCTGGTGAGGCTTCTAGGATGCTTCAAAAAGAAAAACTAAACAGAAAGAAGTCTGGAAGTCAGCAGTACTGGAACTGAAGAGCAAGGTCAGGATCCTCAGGATCATAATTTTGGGCTTAGGTATTGAATTTCCACCTTACTCCCAGTTTTAGATGGAGAGTATCAGGCCCAAGAACATGTCGTGGCAAATAATGACTACAGATAGTCTCATTGCTGTGTTTACACTGTAGTGAAGTAGCAGTCGCTTTTGCACATGGATTACCTGCTCAAGCAATAAGCGTGTGGTTGTGTTTTAACCCTACCAATACCTACAGAGAGTGAGATGTGGGGAAAAGCTGGAGTAAAATTAGAACTTCACAGTTCATTCAAAAAAAAAACCCAAATCAAATTTAAATATATAGAATGGTCCCTAGTACAATTCCCTCTATGTGTTTTATGTACTTTGGTGACAATGTCGCTCTTCAAGCGACGTATCAAGAAGGCATGACTGACAGCTGCTTTCTTTGAAGGGCCTCCATTTCCCATAGTGGTACAGGGGATGCACAGCTGGCCTGAGTTCAGGCTTTTCATTGCAAGGGCAATGAAAATCCACTGAGAGGTTCTTGAAGCTCTCTAGGCTTCAAGTTATTCCTGAAGTAAAGATACAATCGTTGTCCTTTCAAACATATAAAGTTTTCCACATCACAAGTAGTTAAAGGTACAATCCAGTACTTCACAGTAGCCCATACAGTACAACTTCAATGGGATTCAGGCATCTAAGTCCCAGGGCACTCTCCAAAAATCCTTGGCCAAGTGCCCAAGAAGCACTTACTCCAACGCCTAAGTATCCTGTTATTGCACATACCTAAAGAGGATACGTTCTTTGCTGATCCAAACAGTTGAGTGCCTACTCAACTCTTTGAATTTATAAACTAGGCAGGTCTTTACCACTAAAAGGACACAGTTCTCTCTCTGTGCTAAGACCACAGCCAACATTTACGCAAAGAGTTGTACTGATTTCAAAACATAGCCAGGAAAGGATGTGGTTCCTACTGTTTTTATAACAACAACTTTATGATGAAAGCAGTTGCCCAGGAAGTAGAAAGTCTGGATTCAAATCTCTCGTCAGCCTGCAGGGACTAGATTTGGTAGGCACCCTACCCACAAAGCCATGCAGTAGTCAGGAGAGGAGATGTGATCCACCTGTTCAACTGAAGCTGTATATCTCTGCAGACAGCAATGAAAAAATCACTGAATAAGAGGGGGATTAGGCAAGAGCAGTCTGATCCTGTAGCCTATTGATTAGATCACTCTCCTGCAACTGATTCCTGAAAGCAAACACCTGTTGCCTCACTCAACAGTCTAAGTTTGTCTTTTTGTAACTATAAGAGAAACAGAGAGACAAAAGCATCCTATTTCTTCAGTTGCATTTAGCTAAAATTCTAAATGCTTTTAATGATATGATTCATTCAAGAGAAATAATTCCACTGTTTTAAAATTACCTTCCTGGACTAAATTAAGAGTCATGCCTTGTGGAAATCATTGTATAAGAAGAGACTGCCTACAGGAAATTGGCATTACTCAATTGATAGATCTAATATTAGTAACCTAGTATCTCTGTGTTCATAAGTCTGTTTTTCAAAAAACAGATACAAAAAACCACTTACACATTTCTCCTGCTTGGTAAAAGGATATGCATGAATACTTCAATATAAATCTTAAATATGCAGTCAGGTAGCTAAGTATTTGTAAAGTAATAAGTAGCACAGGCTTTCAGCATCAGTCCAGCACATTAGCATCTGAAGTCAACACATTAAAAGTCTACCCCAAATAAAAGGACTCAGCTTCAATCTTTTTAAATTTTGAATGGAGTTTTCATGGCAGGCTCAGTAATATCAGGTTCATATCTCTCTTATTGAGCTCATTTTATTATTTGATTAAAAAATAAAGCATCTAAAACAAGAAAGATGATCTGGTTTGGAGCTTTTGCTCAATATAGTTTGAAAAAGATATTTGCAAAAAATTCAGTGGAGTTCGACTAATAGTATATTTTAAGGCTGGCAAGAAAAACTTGGGCTTTCAAGCCTCAGCAAGACAGGACAGATCTTTTGGCCATTATGTCCATGTTAATCTTTCTTTCCCCTTTCATTGGCCTTTCCCTCCCCGTCCCCTTCTCATATTCCATATTCAAGAGAAAATGATCATTTGTTTTTATTGGAAATATTGTTTTCAACTGACCACAAAATGTCAACAAAGACAGACAATAAAATAAGGATGGCATGCGATTTTTAACAGTTTTAAGATCCAAATATATGTGAACCACTTCTCAAAAACAACTAAGGACATTTCCTTGTCAAAGAATAAACACTGTGAATGTAAAAGCAACTTAACTGTTACTCTCAGACTTTTTAAAGGACAGAATGTGAGGTAATAAAAAAAAATAATTGTACTGTCATTCAATAAGGCATGTGTAAATTTTACTTGCTTTGTTAATTTAAGATTGTTGGCTTTCATCTTTACTTGCTAGTCACATGTCGTATATAAGCAGCTGACTTTTAAGAGGGATCTCAACTAAAGAAGGAAATGGGAATTCGCAAAATGATACACCACAGAACACTTCCAGTCCTCTGCTGGGGAAAAAATATAAATTATATGTGGTTGAAACATCTGATTGTGCTTTCACAGAAGTTGTTTCCATTTTAATGTTTTTAGGATGAAAATTAATGAGCATGTTTGCTTCATTGGCAAAAAAGAATATTTAGCAATTTGTTCCACAAAGTGTTTTTTGAGTTACAGCATAGCACATGCAAAAAAGAGTTCCTTTCTTCCTTTCTTTTTTCAATGGAGGTATTGCATAATCAGAATAAAATTGATGAATATTGGGGGAAGGGGGAGTTTTAAAGTATATGAAACACAGATGATGCTTAGTTCAATACCGTGTGCTGGAGCCCCTGCTACAGAATTCATTTATGATATCTGGAAAGGGGCAGTGGACATTTGGTCTCTTGATCTCTGTTCCAAATAGTGATATGTTTTTCAAGACTATAAATTCAGATTAGAATTCTTTAAAATACTGTCACTAATCTCAGTTTCCTTGCCTATTTATGACAATAGTAAGAGAAGGTCTCTGTTTCTACAATACTCCCCTTTTACAAAACCTTAGGTTGCATGGAGAGATCAGAGAAAGGTGGAGAGAGTGCTATATGGCACTGTCTTTAAAATTAACATATTATTGAAAGGTAAAGGGGCATAACAATTTAATTTATTTGTGCTATGAAACATAAGTTTTCAAAATCTCTAGGGTAAGGATAAGCAACATAGTGAGGACCATAGACTCACATAGACATTTACCATCCCATGCATAATCCACAGAAGCCCCCTGTAGCCACTAGAGTAATTGTTTATGTGGAAAATAAGTATTAGAAAGTATCACTAATGTAACTTAGCAGCTGAAAGCAAGAAGGAGAGCTAGCACAGTGTAAACAGCCAGCTCTCCACATACTACAGTTGGAAAAGCACTAACTTAGAATAATATTTCACAGTATAGTTTGCACTGGTTTTCTGTGTGGGAGAGATGGAGCGTTGCCTTTTGTGAGCAGTTTGATTAGCTCCTTCACTATATTACTTCATTTCATAAATCTCACTGAAACAAGAGAAGCTATATTAACACTGAGTTTGTCGGAACAGAAGAATACTGCATGGCAATGATATACAAAAAAAGATTTCCTCCCAGGGCATTCTGTAGAAGGCATCAGAGAGTAACAAGAGCAAGACAAACCAGAAGAACAATTTGTCACAGTTCCCTTCCTTTGAAATAAATAAAAGATTTTGTCTGCACATGTCATGGTCACCCTGAGTTTCATGGAAATCTGATAAGAAATGTGGGCCCATGTCTGCAGAAGATCTCTGTACTTCTAAAGAAAACCCAACATCTCTCTGATTCATGGCAAAAGTGTTTCAAATAGACCTGTGCTTCCCAGGCTTTGGCCAACCACCATATGGCCCTGGTGACTGACTTTCCCCACCTGTGGTATCCAAAATACATGGTTTCACCTTCAAAATGTGTTTATTTTCAGTATAGAGCTCTATTTCTATTTTCTATCTAGAGTTAGAGCTCTATTTCCTCCAGATTTTAAGCTTTCCATCCCATAGTGTGTTCATGCCCATTACTGGACCCATAGTGTTCTTCTAAATGAGATGCCAGATATACTGATAAAATGGGACATTTAGGTTTTAGTAAATAGTCCAGTAAAGTGGTTAAAGAATCAGGTATTATCAACCGTAAGGCAAAGCTTAACACCTGGTACCTGATATAGTGCATTCTTGCCATAACTCCAGCCATTTGACAGGGACCCAGCTCTCATCTCACAAAAGTGTTGCTGAGGCTGTTGAATCCATCTGAATGGATTTAAAGCCCGGTATACTCAACCAAATCTATACAGTTAGAGGTCATATGGAACGTCCGCAGGTTTTTTACTCATCTTATCTTTGGCTCATCTTCCATGTGCCTAAACAAAAGGACAGGGCTTCCTGGGAAGCAGCTAACTCGATCCTATACAGGAGATGGGAATTCATTGTGGAAAGGAATGCAGTTCCCAAAGAAAATTATTTTCCTTTGCAGACTCTGTCACCTCGTCCCCCTCCCCTCTAACCCATAACTTAGGAGGCCAATTGTGAAGTAGACAGTCTTGAAAGAAACAAAGGCTTTTTTCCAAGAACTTCTGCAAAAGAATCTGATTTAAATCAACAACCAAAAAGGATTTCTGGATTAAGCAGATGATATTAATTAAATTCTTGCCAGTTTATTTTTCATCTGACATTGTGCATATGATCCTCTTAATGCTTAGAGAAAACATTCCTCTCATCAACTAGTCTCATCCATCTGGCAACTCGTCTCTATCATGTTATCAGTCCTGTTTAAATGAACATATTCTGCTATTTACATTAGAGCCATTTCCTTGCACGGGCACCAACAGCCATGGGCACCAAGAGAGCTAACTTGCACTCCCTCTGCTGGCTATTTGATTGGCAGTGTGGCTACAAATCACAAAATAACTGGGCCAAAATTTGACTATTACCTGCAAGCCAGCCTACAGCTACAACACACACCATGTTCACACAGAGGCAACTGCCACGATTCTTACAAAGCCAAGGACAGGACCAGAATTGCAAATATGTACAGCAAAATATCTATTTGCCTATTTTTGTGGAAAAATGTCCAGGAAAATATACAGAATTATAAGGCATTGAAAGGGCAGGAAAGAGGAAGACTAACTTGAATCATGGGATGGTGAGAAGCAAAGCCACCCCAAACTAGAAGAGAGAGACAGACCCCTTGCGTGTTCTGGCAAGAGCAGAAGACCACCTTAGGTACTCTGAATGGTCTCCTAGAGATGTCTTCACTGATTCTAGAAGGATCATTGGGAAACTGATAATTTAGGCACATAAATGAGGCATCTACAATTTAGTGTATGGAGTGCTCTGAAGTCCAGTACTGGATGGTAGGTCCCATACTAAGGCTGTTTATTTTCTTTTTAATTTGCATGGTTTGATCTCTTTCATTTCTGATTTTAAATTAGGATGTAAAGCATGATTGCAATATTTTTAACTTTCTGTGCTTGTACATGATGACACTGGTGGGATCTGTCATTCCTGAGTCTATGTTTCTCTTTCCAGCATATGCCAAGCTGCAATCTCTGTAAGTCTACAAGACCCAGTCCTTTTAAGGGCAGGCATACTGTCTGCAATGCAATCTATTGTGTACTCTGACTCCTATGGCTTGTGAAATTACCCATGTTTATGACGTTCATAACAGCAGCAGATGAAGCTGAAGTCAGACGTGGAATGTAAGGGTGCCAGATGTCCCAATTTTCATGGGACATTCCCACATCTAAATAAAACTCCCACATCCTGTTGACAGGAACCATTGTCCCAAGACCTGCACACGCAGCACCCTCCTCCCCTCGCTTGCAGGGTGGGAGCAATACATGTGGTGCTTCCCTTCCACCCTGGGAGTGTCTTGGATTCCTGCAGCTGCAGCACCTGCAACCAGAGATAGGGAATAATGGAGAGGGGATTTAGGAGAGAGGGGAAAGGGGGCAGCACAGGAGAGCAGAGAAGAGAAAATCAAGCAGAGAAGGAAGGAAGACAAGCAGTTTAGGAAGAACAGCAGGAAAAAGAAAAAGGAAGGAAATAGGTGAGGAAATGGAGAGAAACAGAATAAATATTTCTAAAAGCAAGAGGAACTTAAATGATTTGACAGGGGTAGGGAAAAGAATGAGAAGGAGAAGATAAAAAGTGGTGAAGGGACATACAAGCACAGTGGAAAAGAGGTGAAAGGAGATGGAAAGAGATAAAGAAAAAGAGAGAGAAAATCAAGCAACAACAAAATGTCAAACAGAAAGACAAAGAAGGGAAAATGCAGGAGAAACACCATCATATCAAAAGCAGTAGCTCTCCTGCACACAGGTAATTCATACGAGCCATGCTGTCCCCTTCTTTCCACTCTCGCTTCTTCCCACTTTTTTGCAGAGACTGCACACAACTTTGTGCTGGAGCAGTCAGAGTGGGGAGCTGCCAGGGACACACAAAAGCACTGAGCAGCCCTGCACAGCACAGGAATTGCCATGAACTCCCAGGGCCACCTCGCAAGCAGCTGCTCTTGGAAGAAATATACATTTTAATGATTTCTTTCCAGATTCTGCTGGATAACAGAAGAGTGAGAGAGGGATTGGACGGGAGGCTGAAACTGAAGGTGCAAAGAAAGGCCAGCCAAATGTTGGAGTATATGTTGTGCGACCATCCAGCCCCTTGTGTTGACATGACTAAATGCAGCTCTTCCCCTGGGCTCCTATAGGCTTCTCTATTGTGTAATAATCACAATTTCTTGACATATTTGAAAAAGTATCTTTTGCTTTCTTATTGTCAGTTCTGTATCTCCTCTGTCCCAGTTTGCTGGAGTCCCACCTGCTTTACTTCATAGACTTTCCTACACTTACTCCTTTCCAAAGTAAAGGATTTATCTCTGAGAGAGATGTGGATTGAGAAAAACCCTCAGCTCTGTACGGAAACTTTGCAGACTCAGTACACATCAGTGCAAGGCTGTCAGCCCCACAGACTTACCAGTTTTCTCCAAACATCCTTATTATAAGAGCACCAGCTGGGCTATAGAGAGCAGCTGTTACTTAGGAGGAATTTCAACTTCTCAGTTCGGTCAGGGGAAAAGAAAAAGAATATGGGATGTGGTATAGTTAAGAATGAATGTGACATATTTAGTATTTACCCTCTTCTAATTAGGGCAAAGGAACAGCTTTGATAGCTGTACTCGAGTTCAAGGTTAAGTTTGCACACCCATGTGGCTTGGGTCAACTGCATCCATTCTGCCTGCTTGGGGCAAAGGCCAAGGGTGAACCTTGCTCCCCCTTTCCTGTCTCCCACCTCACAAAGCCTGAAATTCCCTGACCAGAGAGCCAGATGACTTTCTGCAGGCTAGAGTTTAAGTGAGACCAGTGTGTGAGCAGAGTAGATGACAGGGAAGCTGCAATCCAAAACCAGGCTTGGTCCCCAAACTTCCAAGATGCTACAGATATGCCCACTTCTTATTGTCCACACTGACACATGGGAATGGATGAATTTATAAATTTTTATTTCTTTCAGTAGTCCTCTTAATGAACTAAGCTGAAGGCCAGCCTCTTCATCTGTGAATTCTAGCACATGCCTGCCAAGCAGTTTTTTAAAATCATCTTCCCTCTCAGGTTTGGTTAAGTCTGCTTGTATGAAAGAAAAGCAACATTAGGTGCTTGCAGCCACATATAATTCAGCTACAGTGAGACTGCATGGCGCAGAGCACGTATAAGAAAAGCCTCTTAATTTTTTGAAAGAAAACAGTTGGATTTTGTGAAAGAAGACAATATATTTGCACGGCATCTGTGAAAAGAGTTTTGTAGGTCCATTGTGCAACTTCAGAACTGAGCTCTTCTCAAATTTCTTCCAAATTTTTCAACATCCTACTTGAAGTAAGGATACAAGAGAGACTGCAGTTTCTTCCAGTCGAATTACTGCACTACGCAGAAGAAATACCAAATGGTGTTCTGCAGAGTATCTATGTTTGCCTTGCTAGCTATAACACAACATGGAGAGCTGTTCAGCTGATATCTATCATGACAGAGCTAGCTGATATCTATCATGACACTGAAGCAGGGACAGCTCTTACCCTGAGGACAGCAGGGTCCATCCCCTCCAGAACTGTACAATCTTTGATAAAAGCTTTCTGGTTTTTTGCTTTGGTTTGGTTTGGTTTGGTTTGGTTTGGTTTGGTTTGGTTTGGTTTGGTTTGGTTGAGTGTGTAGGGATTTTTGTGCTTTTTTCTTTTCCCTCTCGGGTCAAGCTCATTTGGCACAAGTGTTAGCACCAAACCCAACACCACAACAAGCCAGAACATGAACATACAACAGAATAGCAAGTGCACTGCATGTCTGTGGTAGATTTCAGTGAAGATTCCCTTGGCTGTCCCATCTTAAGGAAACTGATTTCTGGGAACATGGGCTAAACAAAAAAGTGATGCATAGGAAAAACAGAAAAGGTCCCAATACACTGCTTTTCCTTTGATTTAATTTCTAGCAGAGTGGTTATGTTTGATTGATTAACTTTGCTTCTTCTCTCCTTTCCTTAACAAAGTTGAATAAAGTAGATTTTGTTGTTGAAAAACAAGTTTAGTAAAAACGAGTTCACCTGCATTTGCAGAACAGCTTTTGGTGGGCACCTTGCCAGCTCTCCTTAAGCTCACAGTGACAAGCATGTGGCAACTTGGGATGGACAGATACAAAGAGGGATGCAAAGGAAAATGTTACAGCGTTCTCTACAAGGCAATGAACATTTTTCTCTTTTCTAATAGGTAACATTAAACACTCTTATCTTGTTAGTATCCTCTTAATAATACTTATATTATTCCCGTTTTGTATAATATTATTCTCTTAAGCTTCCATTGTGTTATATGTGCTTGTGCACACACATGCCACAGACACACGCATGATTTTCTGCTGGCATCCCTACCAACTAAAAGGCTACCACTGCACTAAAGCGTTATTTTCCACGTGACTTTAACCACCCTTTCCACCGATGCATTCTTAGTTCATAAGCACATGCTCTCTCAGTCAGCTTAAACTGCGTTGTTTAAGAGATCCTTTCCTACCAAGCATTCCAAGGTGCTCTTCGCTAGCAATCTGTCACTGAGGTTATTTGCTTTTCCAAAAGCTTTTTTTGCCATCTACAATAAAATGAATCTGTACTTTGTTTAAGATCATAAGTCTTAAATCCTAACCTTAATTTGCCAGCATCAAGTGACAATGAACTTGGATCTCTGTGGCATTGTTTTAGGAATATTTACATTCCCACTTAGAGATATATTTTGCAATCTGTTGACCAGATTTCAGTGTGGCTAATATTGTCTCTCCTCATTTTCCTATATTGCAATTTTTCAGATGTCATATGAAACAAAGTCAAATACAGTACAAACATAAATTTCTGTCAGAATAGTCAGCCTGAAAAAGCAGGCCTACATGCTCATTGAAAAATGATCTATGTTCCCCAAGTATGTTGACTGGAATTAATTATGCAAATATCCTTTAATTCTTTAGTGGCTGCTTCACCCATGAGCCTCTTGCTCAGAATCAGTATCAAGATATACTTATGTGGGTCATAAATTTTCTCTTTTAAAATACTAGAACAACATTAGCTTTTTTTTCAGCATCCTGGAAAGTCCCCCATTTTGTAAGTCCTGTTTAAAATCAACATAAATGTCTCAAAGAGCTCATCTGCCAATTCCTTTAATAATCTTGGCTACAAGTTATACAATCTACTGGATCTAAAAATGTTTCACTCCTAATTTTGTCATTTAATGTCTGCTCCAACTACTGATGAAATAGAATGTACTTCATTAACACTGCAAGATTTGAACAAATTCTCCTACTTCAAATACAGAACAGAAATTTTTACTGAATACATCTCACTTTGTTATGTGACTGAGAACATCTATTTATTAAATATCCTTGCCTTTTCTGAATGGCTAGGATAGTTTTTGTCTCATACAGGACTTATATCATAGTTAGGGTTATTTCTAATAATTTAAATAATTCCTCTTATTTCCTTATACAAATGAGGTATTTTTTTAATTATTATTTTATAGCTTTAGCTTCCCTTATCCAGGGGCTGTATTCTTAGCTGCAGTCTGTAATGCTTTGCTTTTATTTTATCTGTTGGTCTCTCCCATTTTTAACTTTTTCTCTTCACTGTCCATTTTTAATCTAGCTTTCCATAAAATAAGTTATCTTCTGTGACTACAAAATTGGGCTCTGAAGTCATGAGATCTAACAAAAAAAACATTAATAGTGGGTATTTTTCCTTCAATATTGTCAGCAGTTGCTTTCAACTTTGGGAAATTATCTTTCAAAAGAGCCAGGTATTTTCATCACTGGCGTGGGTCATTCTTTGGCTACATATAAAATATGAACTAGATCCTTATTAATTGTGTTAAGAAAACATTAGTTTCTAGTTCAGTGATTAATTCATGATTTTCCATCCAATGAGATTTAACATGAAGTAACTGCAGTCAGTTCTACTCTTTCTACTCTTGTTTCTGTAACTTTCAGGTATTCCTGGAGTGATGCACTGGTGACTTCATGAGATCTCAAGGCTCCCTCCCCAGATGACTAGAATCCCACATGATAATGTAATTATTCTTTTGACATGTTATTGGAAGCTGTTTGAGGAGCTGCTAATGTTGTTATCTAAGGTGATGACATAGATAACTATTCCAAATCAATACTTAGTTTTATGAATTATCAGTGAGGGCTTTGACTCACAGGCACAGAACAACTTTCACTTGGTATTGGTTCACTTGTTTCAGTTTTTGCCTAATCTGTTTTGAAAATTAGATGATTAGAATAAAATTATACACTTTTAATTCTGACAGTGAGGATGTTACTTTAAAAGATTACTATAGGTGTCTGATGCAGAGCCTATTTTCATTTCAGAATGATCCTTGCAATAAGCTAAGAACAGAACAGCATGTAAAGAAAAAACACCACTTTCTTCAGGTATTTAACTGTTTTCCATTTCAGTCTATATTTTCCCAAAACCCCAGATCAAAAGAGCTTATCCACCGCACAAATAAAATGTTGATTCGGCCAACAAAATTCAATTGTCTATGCAACAGTTCTAGTTCAATTTGTAGTGAATAAAAAATTTGTGCTTTTTACCTCCTCTTCCCAATATCAAGGACTGCTTGGAATTGACAGTTCATGCTGGCAAGATCTGTAAGAAATTCCATTAAAGACAATGGGACAGTGGTGCAGTCGCCAACATATGAGTAAGGACTATACACATCAGGTTTTATACATAAGTAATTTATAAATTTTAGATTATGCATTCACAAAACATTTGCTTTGTTCCTTTAAGCTGCCTACATTATGTAATATGGTATCTGTTCCCTGAGAAGATGAGAGATTTCTAAAACATAAAATCAACAAATAATGAATTATTTTGTTTAAGTAAAACGATTTCCGTTGCCTAAGTATACATATAAAAGAATAAACATTTTCCATATATTCTAACTTACACAATTTTTTCACGTGAGTATTCATAAATTACTAATAGAAGATCATTAAAGTGGCCAAATGAAAACAATTGTAAAATTTTCAAATGACCATAACTTAAGCCTTGTCTTTACAACGGTAGTTTCTATTTTCACAAATAAAATCTTGTTTAGAGAAGAATAAGTTTTTAAAAGCTTATATGTGCTATCTCTTCAAAATTCAATGGAATTTCAGAGCATTGTTTTTCAGACGTCCCCCCAAAATGTGCTTTAGATAACTGCACCTTAATTAAAATACACAAAAATTCATCAGAATTATATAAAAACATGTACAACTAAACTAATAAATGGAGTGAGAGTTAAGAATATGCATGTGGACTGTCATACTTTGCAAGCAAAGACTTGCAGAACCATTCATCATCAAAACAAATCCTGCCAAACATGATAAGATCTGTCATACTCCAGCCAAATTGGTAAAATAAATGTAGAAAGCAGGAATGTAATGTAGAAAGCAGGAATGTAATGTGATGTGACTAACCCTGACACAAAATACAGCAGAAAGGAAGGTTCTCAATATGGCAAGGAAAAAAAGTGCTCATGATACACTGAAGGATGAAGATGGAAATGTTGAAGACCTCTTTCCCCTGTCATGCCTTACAAAGAGCTCTGAAAATGTCATACACATTTCTAATGTTATTCATAGAATTTAAAGCAGTTTTTCAATTTTTTTTTTTTTTTTTTATTTTGCATGCCTCAGTACAAATTTTCTGAAGAAATCACTGCCTGGTTTCAGATTCAGATTTTTTAGAGACCTAACCTATTTGGCATTAGAGTAGGAAAGCAGATTGTTCAAAGAGTGCAAAATGCCAGGTACTACACTCCTATGAAAGTCTGACCACTAGTGGCACAAAATTGCTCTCTTGGAAATGCATCCTCCCTGGGGGGAAGCTTCGAAAGGCTGGAGCATTACTTAAGTTGGCCTTTGAAATTATGCAAATTCACAGGGTGAGAAGGTTTGGAGGTCCTACAGGACCTGTTTGAACAAAGACCAGAAAATCCAGTGTGTTCTTCTGCCCTGGGGGTCCCCCTGCGGCAGGGCACGTCTGCACTGCTTTGGGAGGGCACTGGGAGGCATTCCGTCCCCCAGAGCACAGGTTCCCCTCAGGGGCTACCAAGCCATCTCTGCCTAGCACTAGCTTTGTTTGGCTGGCTGCACTCAATGCATTTTATAAATGTGATAAAATGAACAGATCAAAAAAAAAAGGCAAAAAGAACAAACATATTACTTCATAGGCTTTAGCAAATTATTTTTTTTTCTTAAATAGTAATAAACATAAAAAATATATAATGCATTTTGATATACTCTTTTCTACAAGCACAACAACATCTGAGGAAAGAGGCAATTTGTTTCACTGTGTCAATGAATATCATTTGAAAAGGAGACAAGTTTTCAGCTAGATCTGTTAGTCTAATTAAAGATATTAGGCCTTGCTTCATTCATACAAAGGAGAGCATGCTTCATAAGACACTATAACTGTTTGCCATTTTTTCTACTATTGGGTCCAATTGGCATAATTGGCAAAACATACTTAGAAACTTGCTTGTTTTTTACAGCTATTTGTACTTTTTTTATTAAAAAACATTACTCTGTCAAATGAACCTCTCCTCCCCTCCTATGCTTAGACAAACACATTCATTTATGCTACTGTTCTTATATCTTTTGCATAGTTGTCTCTCTGCTAGTTTAATTTTTATCCCAGATTGAATTTTATTTAATGCCTGAATACCACTTATAATACTTTAATATTATAAGAATATTGTTATTATAATCACTTTTCTACAGCACTCTGTGCTGGATTGTAAAAGGTTGAGCTACACTGACAACATGCCTTACAGCTTGCAATTTCAGATTTAATAGGTTGAAATTCCAAAACAAGAAGATCCAAGATTCAGCTGAGAAGGCTAACTCACAGGATGCGAAATAAAATTTGAGAACTATTTAACCTGGGTTTTATCTCAGCATTAGGGTTTTTAGCATTACTCTTTTCAAATTGTAATAATACCACATGTATTCCATTTTGAATGAAACAATCAAATGCATTTTCTCTATGTAGGTCTTGAGTTTTCTATCAGGATCTACGAAACAGTGAGTAAGATCTGACAGATCGCATTATTCATAGTGGCTGAACTCCTTTTTTATTGTAGCTGGTCATAAAACTTGGCACAAGCCTATTACTAGTAATATTCCTTTATTGCTGCACTTACTTTTAAGCTGTAAATCTGTTTTGCATCTATGGAAAAAAAATACAGTCTGGGTGCACATGGACTGAGGATACAGCCAATTATCTGGGTAATTTATTTTATGAATTTACACTGAATTAGATAAGGAGCACTATCAGCATCTAGCAAGTGTTCTTCCTCCTGAGGCTGCAAATCAGCAAGAAAAGGTTTCTTAAACTGGCACACTGAAAGATCTGGGTTTACAATATGTTGTTTGAATGTGTTCTGGTTGAAACAGGAACTGACAGTCTGATTGATAGCCCCTATTTCTTTCCTTGTTGTCACAAATTACTTTCAGGATGCTAGTAATAACACAGTGTTAGACTCCTATAAAAGGTGCAACTCTCCAGCTGGGCTTTCACCATTAAAAGCTTTGTCGTATTAGTAGAAATCATTTTGCTGCACATTTAAATCCTACATCCTGGAGGACTGTGTGGTGCAGGAGACTGGTAGTGAGAACAGAATAAAGAGCCTTTCACCTCTCTGTTCCTAGCAAAATCTCAGGCTCAGTAGATACCAACTGCTATTTCTATAGAGAGACTTTTCAGTTCCCGATGTAAAATGAGTTTAGGCTAACCATTTGTTAATGATTACCCTGAAATCTCTTTCATTAATAGTGCCATAAGTACCCTGTAAAGCACTTCCCACTGACATGAGGACTACAAAACTCAGGTTCAGAGCAAACAAAAAGGCAGTGATTTTTCAAAGATGTTTTTTTCTTGTTGATCACCTTCCCACATGATTCGAAAAGCAACTAGAAAAATGGGGGCGGGGGGGGGGGATATCCATCAAGAGCTATTAAAAACAAAGACAACACCTCTGACCACTTCTGTGTGGTTTTACTTTTGAAGTATTTATTTTATATTAAAAAAGACACCTATCTGCAAAACCCTAGATTGTTTTAGACAGGGAATATATTGCAGGGTGTATTTACTTGATTGCTTGTCGTATTCTTGCCGAGGTGTCTGATGTCTCTCACAGCTAACAGCAGGATGAACTCTTAGTTTGACTCAGTGTGGATAGTCTTGTGTTATCATCAGCCCCCATGAGGGCTCATCCAGGGCTCATCTGTGCCCAGGCAGATGTGCACTGATGCAGGCTATGAAGCCCTGGTAACAGGTCCCTGGATTTTCTTCTCAGGACCCCAGATAAATCCAAAATTGCAGGACTACTGTGACCTTGGCAATTGCTCATGTTACTGGAGTTGTTTTAAGATATGTCTCTGTCTTCTGCCAGCAAATAAACTGGGTAATCTACTACCCAAATGTCATTAAAAGCACAGAACAGAAAGGAATTGTAAAGTCTTGATTCAGCTGCCTAAGCATAGGTATAAAATGTCTTGTGAGTCACCTTAGAATAACATGCTGCCTTTCAGGTGCTGCATCAGAGGGGCTTGCATAACCCCCAGGTCCTGTGTCATATCTCCCAGGCACATGAGCATGCCCTAGATACCCTAAGTCATCTCAAATGTCACTAGATACCTGAGTTTAGGTCTCTGAATTGAGCCATAAAATAGATAAGATTTAGTTTAAGTAGATCACTAAAGTTTCATGAATCTTATTCAAAAGAACTTCTGCTTTTGAATCTTGATTTTGACACACCTCTCTGTAACCCTGAGGAAATCATTTCATTTTCCTGCCCTACCTTTGCTATCTGAGATACAGGATTAGTTCTGCTCTATATTCATGCGAGTAAATCAGGATGGTTATGGCAACAGCCTACTTAATATGTAAACTGCTCAATTTTGATTAGGATTTGTGGTTGGTTTGTTTGTTTGTTTGGTAAGTATGCATCATAATGCACAAAAACCTTCCATTAAATTTGAATAAATTTTAGCAACTGTACATGGCTATCAGCAGAATAATCTCTTTCCCCCTACAACAGGGCATATGCAGGTTTGAAAACCTCCTAAGTGATATGCCTGTGGTCACAAAGGACAGATGTCATAGTACTGAGAAAAACCTGAGAAAGTCTTCTCCATCTCAGTCCTGTAGCACATAATATACAACATGCACACAACACCACAGATTTTTCATGAGAGCCTCAGGAGAGGTGTAAAACTGAGCATCACTGGACGTAACACCTGCAAAATGCAGAAATGAGAAAAACCTGCCAACAGCACTATTAACCATGGTCCAAGAGTCTTCAAGCAGATGTCATACCTATTAGGGAAATGCAAGTCACAAAACAGTACAGCTTGATTTCCAATAATGCTAAAATCTGATTCTGCATCTGAGAAAATTATTAAGGTATCAGTAGCAAAACGATTTCCAGACATCTCGTGATGCCTCAGAAGAGCAACTTTTACAGACATCTGTAAAGAAAATATAATTTTATTGGACACGAAGTCCTCACAGTCTAAAGTATGTATTAGATCTGCAGCAAGCAACATATTCCTGACTGTTTTCAAGATAGCAGAATTATCCTGCAAATGGAAACCAGTATAAAAAGCAAGTCACCATAAAGCAATAGGAACTGATATCTTATAAGTTATGAAACAAACAAGCAAAAAAGAACCCACAACAACGAAAAAACAGACTAAGGTCTACTGCAAATAATCATGACAAACCTCCCATTCTGAACTGTAGGACACAGAAAATAGGCAATGACTCCTTTTAGACACTTGCAGTGAACACATGTCAAACAAGAAATATCTAGACCTGATATTTTAATGGGAGTTAGCCTGAAGATGTTTAGTAGTGGCAGTAGTACAAATTCAGGCACCAATTTTTGAGTTTTAGTGGTGGAAACTGAACCAACTAACATTTTTTCTTACTCTTTTTTTTTCATGGGGAAATTTAACTGTTTAAAATACTTTGAGTAAAGAAAGTTTCTATCAGTCTATTTTAAAAGACGAATATTTTTCCTAAACAGTCTGAGGAATAGCTCTTAAGAAAACCTCTCATTGTCAAGTGAAGGAAAAATCAACATTTCAGTAAATCTATTAATACTACAAAACTATAACTGAAGCTGAATAGCTTTAAGAATTCATGCTTTGGCTGAATTTCACAACTTCATAATCTCCTGGTGTCAGATAAATGACTCTCACTTTCTTTAAAAAAAAAAAATAGAAGTAAAATGTTCAGATACCTCTTTGCAGAATATTTAATTTGCTACATTTGACATAAATGGATCTGGTTTATAATATTTCTTTACAGGACAGCTTATCATTGAAGTAAATTTAACATCAGCTACAGATACAGCTTTGACACACGTGATTGGAGCAGGCCTCCCCACTACTTCCCACCAAGTTACACCATATGAGAGTGGCAAACCAATATAAGAGGTCTGTAGATGAACAGACATGTTGTTGCATCTTCTTCCCAAATATCTGTATATAACATGTGAGACAGAAGAGGTGAAGTGAACCTGCATCAAGGAGCAGGAAAAAAATGGCATATGATAATGCTACATCCTCCATTGCCACCTGCTATTTCTCTTTGGACTTGCACACATCTAAAAATGAGTTATTCTGTAAGATATGCATTTACTGAGGTATTCATCATGTAGCCATACTTGCTTCAGATGAGCTTTCTGGATTTTCTCATCTCAGGTCAAGAGCACTGAAGCAAGTAAGTCACAAAAGGGAAAAAGTCTGAGTATTAACCTACACCAAACTGCATTACAAACAGCATAACAAAGTAGTCTCTTCACTCTTCAGAAAGAGTGAAGTGAGCAGGCTGTTCATTCAAAACTAGGGAAGTATGAGAAAAAACACGTATTTCACCTAGAGATGACTCTGCCTCCTTGAGAACAAGGTGACAGCAATTCTGGGTTTCTCCATCACTGATTTTCAAGTTAACCTTAATTTGTAATGTGTCCATGGCTTAATACAAATAGACCATCACTCCTTTCTGATAAAGTTGTTTAACCACCAGGATGTATTTGACTTATTTCTTCTCAAGTTGATTCTTCGCTGTCTGTTTTAAATTCATTTATCTTACCAGATAGGATGGACATATGAGAAAGATTCAAATTGTAGAATCACCTAGAATCTTTGAAAGAAACACAAAAGCACATTCCCTCCTACTTCTGGTGGTTGAATGTAGAAGGGGCACACAGGTCACATGCAGAGGTCTCATCTGCTCAGGTAACAGTGAGGAGTCTAACAAACACTGAAAGGCAGGTATTGGCTCTACAAGCTGTGGCAAGAAACCCTTTTCTTGCATTATTATGCATTTTGGTGAAATGGATATTGGTTGCTCACACAGGTAAAGATTTTCTTACGCAGTCATGTCTCTTCAGTAAGTATACCATGTTGGTTTTGAAGGCCAGTTATATGTTGGGATATAATCAGTGAATCAGACACTGTGGCTAGCTTATTTCACATATAAGAAAGCAAAGCTAGGTTTCCACCCTAAAAGATTTGCAATTTAAAAGCCTGATTCTTGTTTGGAATGAAAACAATGTCAAAACAGCCTTTTGCCTTCAACAGGACAGATGCAAAATCAGTACAATACTTATTTTTTATGACTTACATAAATATAAAATATATACTATAAATACAATGTAGCTTAATATATGTACATTGTATAGTTTGAAATTATATATTTGTATTGATTTATGTGTTTAAGTTTCAAAGGACAACAGTTTCAGGGGAGATACCAAGCTGAAGTACCTCAGTTTAATTTAGGAAGCAAAAGCTTTCTTTCCTCATCCATTAAAATGCCAGGAATCAATGCATAAATGACAGTTAAGACACTAAGTAGCAATTATTCCCATATCTGCTCATTTTAGGCAACCTCAGCCTTATCTCCCACTTCCTTCAAGATAGGATAAAATACAGAGTCAGGTATTATAAGCTGAATCTATAGATTTTCTTCCAGCATTTTACTGCTACACTTAGCACTAAAACAAGTTACAGGCAACCACAGCAAGGGAATTTATGACCTTACAAATGGAGGCAGCATGTGATAAATACCACACTATCAGTTGTTCAGGTAAGTAATATGTACTCTTGTAAACCTGTACTGAAAGCTGAGTAATTTATGAAGTAAAAGAAGTCTGGCTTCTTTAACCTCTCATGCTAATTTACTTTAAGATAACATGAGGATAGACTTGTGTACCACCCTCTCCTGGTATTTTTAATTGCTATGTCCTCTCTCCTTCATTAGTGTATCCTATTTCTTCCATTTATCATGTAAAAGGAGCGAATGTTATTCCACCTTTAAAACCGAAATCCTTCTTCCTGATACAGTCTGATGGTTTCCAACTTCTTTTTTTGAAGGGAAAAAAAAGGAAATTGCTTTTCTGGCCAGTGGCCATGCCGAAGTTGAAAACATGTCTTTTAGTAAAGGTAAAGCATCCTAATGAATGACTTGCTTTTGAAAGAACAAGAGACAATCCTTGCAGTCATTCAGTACAAGCACTAATAGAAAAAAAGAAAAAATAGAAGAAAAAAAAGACAACTTCCCATGTGTACTGCAGCACACATCACACTGAGCATGGAAGACTTTGGTTTCAGCCAAGCAGCCTTCTGAATCTGGTTCACTAAAAGGAGAAAAGGCTGAGGTCCAAACTATGTTCAGTTGACTTGTGAATAACAGGAATGGCTCTGGGTATTGCTTAGAACAGAGGCCTTAGGTGGGCAGGTCATCTCTGAGCCCTTGTTTTTCTTGTGATCCTAAAAGTTTAGGGCTTTATAAATGGAAATTCTTATGTTTCTGTAGCAACTTCTAACCTTGGAAAGGTTATTTATCTATTTAAGCAAAGCAAGGCTAGTCTAATAAAAGACATTACTATTCCCTCCAAACTCTGCCTTGCCAATATCCTTAGATCATCACAGCTACACCCACACACTACACATACTACACACACTGTGGACACTACAGACACTACATATGCTTTGTCTGTTTAGAAACAGAATGGTCCTTTCAGCTATCAGGATTTTACCATCAAATAAATAATGATTATTATTGCATGTACTTGTAGTGCATAATTGTTTAGCATTACTATCTGGCTTATGTGTTAGAAAGCTATTAATGCCAGAACTTTTGGAAAAAAACAAGACCCTGCTCCTAAGGAGGCCCCATGATAACAGCCCCTTCCCAAAAGGAACTGGCCCAAGCATGCACAGGCTCGGTTCTGCAGCAGGTTGTGGCATGCAGAGCTCTCTGCATCCATCATATCTCATTCACCAACATCTAGACACAATTAGCTGACTACCCCCTGCAACTGAATCCCAGCCCTAGTGTATTTCTTTGCTATTTACTGTGTTGCCTCAGAGCTAAATGGTTGCTGCCAGATGTGAAAGCCAGTGGAGCACTGGCTAGATACTTTACCCCTCTCTAAGTATTCCCCATGTGAAAGTCAGCTACATGCTCTTAAATATTAAAGAAATAATTCTTCAAGGATTCTTATTGCTCTTAGGAGCCAAGACATACCAGTAAAGTAGTTCTGCAGCCACTGCTGCAGGATTTATGCTGCAGGATGTCTGGTCTATTGAACAGAAAATTATTGTATCCACAGTAGAGAGTAGAAGCATATACTGCAAGACGATGCCTAGCATCTTGTCCCTCCACCTGCTGCCTAAAGAAGTGCCATGACAGAGTCTTGCCACTTGACTTTCTGTCAGGGCCCTCTATTCTTGTAGCAAAGAGTGTTAATATTTACTTGATAAATAACAGACTTAAGCAAAAAGTGATAGTTGAGGCAGTTATCCTGGCAGCAGTGTGCTGAATCTCTTCATATTTCTCTACCAAGAGCTAGGAAGTATCACTGGTTCCTCTCCACTTGTCTTGTGCAGAGTTAGGAAAAGCTGACATGGCACTTAATTAGTTTGGGATTTATCGATAGTCATTTAAAAGATAAGACGTGCCTAAAATAATGTATAGGTAGTTACATCTATTCTAAACCCATCCTGTAATTTTAAACTCTGCAGATATGGTCAGGAAGAAATTCAGCCGTGCTCTGTAGAATCAGATTAGACAGCTTTGAAGGGTGCACCCTTAAGCATGTGTAAATACAAAAGTCTCTGACTACAGAGATAACAACAGTGAAAGTACCTAAGGCAGGTGCCATCCGATTCTTCTGTTACCTAGTAAAAGGGGGAATAAACTAACAGGAACTCAAGAACAAGGAAGTAAGAACAGTGACTCTGGCTCAGCTGCTACTTAAATTGGTCTTGCAAAAGGATCATTCTTATCTTGAGAACATTTACTGCACACTGTTAGAGAGGAGGACCTCTTTTTCTCTTTTTTTCTTTTTCTTCTTTTTCTTTTCCTTCTTTTTCTTTCTTTTCCTTGTTTCTTTTTCTTTTATTTTTCTTTTTCTTTTCTTTTTCTTTTTCTTTTTTTAATTTTCTATTTTTATTTGTTTTTCTTATTTTTCTTTTTCTTTTTTCTTTTTTCTTTTTTTCTTTTTTTTCTTTATTATATTATGTTAACTGATTTAGAATATTTGAGAGAAATAATATAATATGTAGATCATTTAATCTGACCATTAAATTGTGCCATAAAAAGTAAGACCTAGCAATTCCCACATGCTTTGTTTTTAATTGCATAGCAACACAATATATTTCAGATAGTATTTGACTAAACAGTTAAAACTGAGTAACAACAGCTGTTATCAAATTTACATGTCCTTCAGGGTTGACATGTCT
This sequence comes from Nipponia nippon, assembly GCF_047370975.1. NCBI lineage: Eukaryota > Metazoa > Chordata > Aves > Pelecaniformes > Threskiornithidae > Nipponia > Nipponia nippon. Next base: position 83,523,523 of record NW_028262336.1, read on the forward strand.
TGGCTACCTGGCAAAACAGGGTAAAGCCTTGGCACAGTCAAAGAAGAAAGTTCATTTTTATTCTGGAGACAATCATGCAACTTGCTTTTTTCAACTGAGATTTTGACAGATATGGTCCTGCTTCACGTCCTGTTCAGTAAGCAAGGCATTTTTCATTGGAAATATTTTTTCAAATTTGTGAATAGTAAAAGAACATACGATATCTATGTACTAGTACCAGGTATATATTCTCTTGATTTAAAGAAACAAAACAGTAACATATACAAAATCAAGTTATTTTGGTTTCTTCCTCATCATTCTTTTTTCACTAAGAATACAGTTTCTTATTGGCATGGGACTGTGTTTATCAAAAAGTGAGGTAGGAAGCAAAGTTGGTGTAGGAAGCTCCAGCCCACACTGTATCCTCCCTCGCACCAGGAGATAGTACCCTATGTCTGTTTGTACTAGGACATGTTTTCTTTCTCCAAGCAAAAATGTAGAATTGAGTCATTTTTTCAGATTTCCAGATTGCTGTCAACCCAACAGGAATAGTAGCATGGAACAGAATGCTTAACTTCTAGAAGAACTTGGCACTTTTTGTGCAAGGTTGACCTGCACAGCCTCAAGAAGTCCAGCACATGGGTCCTGGGGAGTGTTAATATCTCAAAGATACATTAGGTTTATTAAGCTTAGGCTGCAAACACTGAGGTAAGGATATGTCACAAGAACTGCTGTTCCAGCCAGTGACATTTGTCTTCTGAAGGTGGAGACAGGAAGGAGAAAGGTCAGAAACAGGGACCTAAAGGATATTGGATTTGGAAGGAGAAAATATTGAAGCAAAAGACAGAATGAGTTTCAGATGGTCACATCACTCAAGAATGAGTTACGCACAGCATTCTACAAAAATGACAATAGAAATCTTTCTCCACAAAGTATTTTGTTTATACAATGTGTTTAAGGCATGTCAAAATGTCTTTAGGGCATTTTAAAATGTCTTTAGAAACATATGGTCACTGTTCTCATGTCCTTCCTATAAAACCAAGCTATCTTTGTACCAAGACTGCTACTTTTAAGACCAACAGAATGTTGAAGATTACTAGTTTCTTAAAAACTCTTTAAGGAATTTCTAAGATTATTTTTTTTCAATCTATCTGTTAGAATGTTTTCATACTATTAACCCTGTGGGGAAAAAAAAAAAAAAGATCTCCCTTTAATAGGAAAAGCTCCTTGTACTACCAAAAACCTTGTGTTCATTGTTCAGGATACTGAACTTTAAATTCACAATATTATTATTTGAAGAACTATGCCTTTATTAATGGTCCAGATCAGAAGCTATCCTCTTAGCAAACCACTTAAGTTCATGTTTAGATTCTGTCTACTTTAATGGTACTTAATAACTGTTTCAGCATTTTGCTGAACTGAGGCCTCTACCAACAGATTTTAAAAAGTATTCATTAAAAATTTATTTTCTCTGAGTCCTCTGCAATTGTGCTTATGTCATTTGGGAACCTAACATTAAAGCTTGGAAACTGCATTAAAGAGAAGTCATCATTTCCTTGAATTTCTTTGAGATTTCTGAAATTGTTTTTCTGACAAAAATGTAGCATACTGAAAACTCCATGACAGTATGTCACAAAGACTTTATTGCAACCTGCTTGGAGTGACTGGAAAAACTTGCTGCTCAAAAGCTAGTGAGTTTATATGATTTTCATTGATGACAGAGGCCTTGGACTAAACAACACTGTTTAGTTTCATTAAAAAGATAGATAAATGGCATTCAGAAATGCTATTTAAAGTATGTAGATAATTTTTTTCCTTTTTTGCACATTCCTTGCCTTCTTAGACATATCTCATATTTGGATGCATCCGGAGATATATTTTATGCAAAAGCTATGCATCATTTTGACAGATACTTAGTAAAGAAAGTATACATACCATTTATACAGTAAACTATGAGAGACAAATCTGTAAGAGCTACAGGTTCATAAGTTCATGAGAAATGTTTTATTACACTAACACACTTGCTTTAAGCCTGTCTAAAATTTCAGCAAACCAGACCTGCCCTAAGCTAAAGCTCCTTCGTGATTTACAAATAATAGCAAATCCATGTCTGATATGATTGCTATAATGGAGACAAACAGGAAGGAGGAATATCCTGGTACTTGAAGAGCTGGAGTAAAACCCACTTACCAGCCAGAAACACAATCCTCAACAGGGCTAGACTATGTTGTCTAAATTCAACTGAAAGGAGATAAATCAGTTTAGTGGGATTTGTGTTGTTTGTAACTCTTCAAACCAAGCTAGTACATTAACAGGACTTTCTTCTTCCAGGCTATTTCTGTATATCATAAACTATTAATGGATGCTGTAAAACTCAGTTATCCATTAAGACCAGAATGAAATACCATTGCAGATTCCGATATTATCATAGAGTCCCAGATAAAACTACACCGGCACTCTTCCAGTTAGCATAGCTTTAAAAAAAACAGTTTTCAGCATTCATTATTTCCTCTCTCAGCCTTCAGAAGATATTGGCTCATGCTCTTTTAGAAGCTCTCATCCTCTCCTCCTTCTCCTTTCCTGCCCTTCTCTCTCTTTCTGTCATATTCATTGGCATACACATGGACAGAGAAACACACTTGCACATGCTCCTACTGATTTACACACAAGGCTTCCTTACTACTCCTTTTGAAGATTTCACTCATGTTCCTTTGATAGTCAAAATGGTTGTTACTGAACAACACGTGTTGTTTTTCCCTACAGGATTAGAAAAGACATTCTTGACCAAGCCTCGGGTAAGGGAAAGACTCCTAAACAAGCTGAAGATGTATTAGACGATTTCACAATATACCACAAACTGACAGAAGGCTGTTAAAAATATCTGTAGAGACATTTTAGTTCAGTTGTGCCCAGTTTGTTTGAGGGCATCATTTTTTTAAAGCACTGTGATCCCCTTTTGTTTTCAGAAGTTCGGGTGAAAGCAATTTCCCCCTGCAAACAATTCCCCTCTGAATTAGAAAGGATTTTTACAGAAAATATGCAAACAAAATAAGCACTGAGCTTTATTTCAGACATTGATGACTTCCTCTAGTTAAAGTTTACCAGCATATCATTATTCTACTGAAGAAGTCTTCTCCATGACTGTGTGTTAGTGTGTTGATTGAGAAATATTGATTTTAAGCAAAGAAAGCGTACAAAGCCTGCATATACTTTACTATATCCTTCCCAGCAAGAACATCTGCACTATAAGGGATGTATTAACTTTATGAAAGAGATTATATGATGTAGTGCTTATAATAGCAAGGGACTGAACTCTCTGACCCAGAAAGTTTCTCTTGCTCATACGTTGCTCTAATTTTTAGAAGACTGATCAGAGAAATTTTACTCATTTTGATATCTGGGTTACATACAAGATTGCATGACCACTAACTTAACTGCAACATTGCTAGAGTTGCATATTTCTCTACCATTGTCTTGCTTTTCTAGATTTGTCTAGACCCTGTCAGTCATTGTATGGAGCCAGCACTGTGGAAAAAGAAAAAAAAAATCTGACATGAAATTTAGGTTGGTGACAAAGAGTTTAGTTTAGAGACCTACTAAAATTACATGGAATGTGTGGTAGGTTTTTTTGCAATTCTGTCAAAAGCAAAAGCACAAAATTAAATCCAAAGACAAATTTTTCAAATTGGAAAATGACACAAAAAACAAGCTATACATTGAACAATGTGGGATGGAGGGCAGAATTGTTCTTTTGGTTTCTCTCTTGCAGAAGAATTGATTTTTAAGTACTTCCACAGATTGTCTTCTCACCTACATAGCCATTCCTTACAAATCATAAAGAATACTAGTGTTTCTATTAGCAACTGTGATCACAAGCCATGTTGTCACACAGTGACAATACAATGTCACACACTGTGTCAACCTCTTTGTCTTAATATGGAAGATGAAACACGAGACAAACTCTTGGATGATTCCATTTTTCTTTAGTTTACAAGCTATTTCTGACATGAAATGTGAAGGAGTTACTAGGAGGAAAAAAAGAATAGTTTCATTTAAAAATAGCCCATCATACTAATTACATTCGTAATATCGAAATTTGTACTGACATGAGTGACTTCAGATCTTAAATAATCCTTTTGCTCTTATTTAAAACATAGATAGTTGTTGATCTCTGTCCTCTTAAAGGTTAACTTTCTAAATAAACTGAGTAAACATTGAAGAAAAAGTCTGGGGAGATGCAAGAAAGTCTGAGGTAGACATGATAACTTGACTGACTCTTTGCCTTAACCTCCCTTTCTTCTAAGTGTTCTTAGATAAGTTGCTTCATCGCCTGCATATCCTTTAAGCAATACTTTCTTTCCTTTTAAGCAATGAATTTTCAGTATGAAACTAAGTGCCACTTCCCTTCTGTGAGTTACGTCAGTATGCCAGATTGTTCACACGTGTTCTATTAGTAGGAGACATTGTACAATGTGCTGTGTTTTGTTTTTATTTGAACTGCATGCATGTAGTTTCCCTTTAGCCTCTGAAGCTCAATGGCATTGTGTATTCTACTGGGGAGGCTAACATGGCTGGTTGCCATCTTTGGGATGAGGTCCACATCATTTGCTGTAAGTGAAGGATTGACATATGCCATCAATCCATATTTAGCTAAGGATTTGGGATGTCACTGGCTTTCAGATTCTTCTGCCGCAAACTCTCTGCTAAAATCCTACTTAATGCCCTGTATGAAATTAATCTCTTTAAAGTTTCATCAATATGATTGTGAGCAATTTCTGCTTGAAGTAGCAAATGTACCAATGCAGATATTTTGCTTTCCACTCTTCCATGCCCGTATTCAAATCCCTTATATAAATATGCTCACACCTAAATCTGTCCCATCTTGTTGATCTGCATGTAAAATTCACACGCTGGCTTGTGTAAATGTAATCCAACCATGAAAGTAATTTGCTTATGAGTCACAGCCTTGCAAACATTGAGGTAACTGCAAAAACACCCCTTGTTAGATTGCAATTAGGGTATTAAATACTGATATCATCCTGAATTAAGCTTGAGAACAAAATTCTTAAGGGTTTTGTTATTTTCTGGAGGTTTTTAAGCATTGGCTTAATGGCTTAATCCTGTCGGTATGCAAAGACAAGTAAATATAGTTCTTATTTCATCAGCTATTAAAAATAATTATTTCCCATGCAGTACAATGGCAAATGTGGTCACTGAGATTAGCAATATGAGCAATATGATCAGCTGGGAAGGAAATGCAGCTTCTGAAGAGATCCCAACAAATCCATCAGAACCAAATCTGTACCTTCCTTTCTCTTTATGAGCTTTCCTTCTTTTTTACTTTAATGTTTGTTCACTTTCACTTGTTGTTACAGTTGGTCTATTATGTCCAGCAAGGAAGCAAAATTACAGACTACAATCTTCAGTATGCAAATTAATTCACTAGGCTTTAGGTTGAAAAAAAAAAGTAATATTAGCTTTGTATTTCCATAACAAAGCCCTCCCTTTGCGCTTAGGCAGCCACAATCTTCCAGAAGCTTATTCCTTTCTTTTTTCTCATTTTTAAAAAAAATCAGAATAAGAAAGTTTTAATAAGTATTTGAAGCAAGGTGATACAGCTTTGCAGGTGATTGAGGAGAGCGCTTTCCAACTATGAGGGGCAGCAGGGGAAAAAATTATAGAAACGTTTGCTTGCAAATGTAACTCCTACAGGGAGAACTGTAGTGTTGTAACCAATAGGAGAAAAAAATCTATTTCCAGATACTAAGAGAGAGAAGGAACATTAGGGAGACAAGGCTGTGAGGCACTCTTATTGAAGAGTAAGCATTTGTATTTAACATGACAGAGAAGGTTGAGACAGGGACAGTATGGTTAAACAAGCCACAGTCTAGAAACAATATCTTTGATGGGCCCTCAAAATAAAATACCTGAAATATGGCTGCATGTAATCTACAAGAGTTTCATCACCGGCACAGTGATACAGTGGTGCATTAGAGAACCATACACATGGAAGAGGAGAAAAATTTTGACTAAAGCACAGAGAAAAAATATGGTAGTTTTAGTGAAACTGCATAGGACTAACACAACGTTACATGTGGTTGCACATCTGTTTCTGAGTATTTGTGGGACAGAGGGCAGTATGGTTCTGCTCAGAGTATGTCTTCAAGTATTCTGGCTATGGAAAAAGCTATTCTTGTGCAAGTTTAGGCAATGCATGCAGCAATGTTCATAGGTCCTTAAAATCAGTGTCAGGTTTTTTTGCTGAACATATTACACTGACACCATTGTATGATAAAAATATTTCCTAATAGCAGTGTGGACTTTCTTTAATGAATCCCCTCCCTTCTAAACTCAACCCATGTAAAATAACTGCATATGATGTAGAAAGATCATCCTTGGCATACACATATGGTATTGCAAGAATCTGGCTCGTTATGTTTCATTGCATTTAAGCCAGATAGCCAGAAGTAGCCAGAATTTTCATTTGGATACTATCCAACCATTGTTAATCATGAAAGACATGGTACAACAAGTTGGCATTCGTATATGTGAATAATGGAATATTTCTTTAATTATGGACAAAAATCCTAAATGAACTACTTTTCTCTCCTTATAAAGTGCCCCTTCTGCATCTGTTCCAACTCCCATTGAAGTCAAAGGAAAGCGTCCCATTGATTTCAGTGGAAGTCAGTTGAGTCTTACGAAATTCTGTTGTATCATGGCTCCTGACTTCCTTGAAGTCTGTTGCAAATTTGCTCTTGACATGCAAAGTTCTTGCCTCACAGCCTGTAATTCCATAAAGCTGTTCTGAGGACTGTTACTTATCTAGCACCAAAAAAATATATTCAGATAGGACAGACTGGCTTTAGAAAATGCTTTGTAGCTGGCCCAGAATTAGAATTAAGAGCCCAGGAAAATGCATAAAAACCCTGCCGTCTTACACGAGGCTGGAGAAAAAACATTTAGTGCTTTTGCAGGGGTGTGTGAAGAACGTTTCTTTGAAAAACTCTTCCCTTCCAATAGACCAATATTATGTCATTGTTAAAAGCTAAGAATTTTGAGAAATGTCAGTGAAATAAGTTATAGAAAGATTCTTTTCTGTAGTTAAAATATATTCTTGAAAGCCTTAATATCAATGATATATTAGCATTTCTTCAGAGTTCATTGCAGAATAGATGCATTTTACAACTTCAAAACATGAAGAATATAATAGAATATTTATTTAACTATGTTCAAAAGTCCTAAATGAATCATTTTCACTCGTTTAAAAGTGTCCTTTTTCATATCTGATCCAATTCTCACTGAACCCAAAGTTTAAGTGGTATCAAAGATGGATGCAAACTGTATACTATTTGAGACAGACAGGTTTAAGTAGGTGTGTAAATGATACGTAGGTAGAAATAAGCCAAAAGACTTTATAAAAGGCTTTATATGGTTTTGGCAAACTATCACATCTTAGTGTATTCAAGAACTACGGCTACTAGTTCCTTCCTTAAGGGACTGTTTCTAGCACTTAATGTTTAGATTATTTTGCTTATGGGTTGATCAGCCGGTTTTCTTTACTCTCCTCTCTCCTTTCCATCTCTATGGAAAGCGCACAGCATCTCTTGAAGGTTTTCTATTATTTGCCTAATCAGAGAAGTGTTTTTGCAGTGTCTCCAAATAGTTCCATCACTAAGCATTCGAGAGATTGGGTTTGGGGGAAAAAAAAACCAGACACGTATAAGATAAGTTAGTTTTTCTTCTGAGGTACTGGAAGAGCAAGGAGCATGATGTGTAGGAAAAGAAAATAGATAAGGCCTACAACATAAAATAGAACTTCTTTTTCTTTTTTTGAAGAAGAAAGGAATAGCATATACAGCCAGGGACCTCAGTTTTCAGTATAGAAACTGAGATTTCTCCTGTCTCTCTTCTCTCATACAGCAGTAACTCATCTTGTTACAATGTGGGAGAATTATTTTTATTTCATGAATTTTTTTGCAGCATATGGTTTTGGTACAAGCTACAAAAAAGGATTTTCCAAAGTTAAAATTTTAATTGTGCCTCCTAGACTGTAGACCTTCCCTCTCACCCTAGGAATGACATCTCTCCCCATATTTTTGAGCTGTGAATGGAAGAAATGCCAAATAACCTAGCAAATTGATTGATATGCCAAAGAGTTGGGGATACTAAGTGGAGACAGGGGAAGCCTAGTAGGTTTTCGCCTGACAGCTCCTTACAACCCACCCTACATGGGACAGAGAAGCTGACTCAGCCTTTGAGTTGTGCTTACCTTTTATTTTATTGCTTAGCTATTTGCCCTACCTTCTTTCTACCTTTGCCTTTGTAGTACATCTCCAGTTTGACTACATCTATACCAGTTAATCAAACAAGCCTCAGACTGTTCTCCAGCATTGCGGCCGGCTGGAACGGCATGTTCTACATCCATATTATTAAACTCTCTTACCCTCCAAAACAGAGCGGTCACTTTCAAACTGTTCATTGTGAACAACCACTGATGATGTTGATCTCTGAATCACTGGAAGTTTTATGGGAAAATAAAAGTGGACTGGGGCCAAAGCCATTCCACTGACCATTTTGATAGTATGCAACACAGATGATCCAGTTCCAGCACTAAGTTACCTGGAATTGCTCAATTTACTTATATAGCTGTAGTCCTTATGTACGGAGCCTGTTCCAAAATCCACTGCAGCCAGTGGAAAGATTGCCATTCACTCTGCTTTTCTTTTGCTACCCTTCTGCTTCTACTATTACGTTTCCCTCTTCACACAATAGCATAATGAGCGGGAAATAAAAAATGTTTTATTACGAATTATCACACTTAATATATTGGTTTTACACTGCACACCCATAAACCAAACAATCACTTAGTGCCTCTTCACACCTCATCACAATAATGGCAAGGAAGCCAAATGACTGTGCTGTGAGCTAAGATTTTTTACCTGATTCTGCTAGAATATACAAGATGAGGAAAATAGAGCTCCTATTTATTTTGCTTTCTATTTCTTAAAAGCTTTTTTTTTTTCAGTGCAATGAAGTAGATATCTTTAAACAAAATGAACAGAATATTTGTTAATGTTCAGCTCCTGAGCTGCATAATAGAGTAGTTAAAACATGTTAATCATTTTATTTTTGGTCTGACAGGATGACATTGTATATAATCTTAAGCTAAATCAAACTGTGTAATTCTTAGAATTTTGCTACATAAGCTTAAAATTCCATAGTTTGAAAATGCTGGGGTTTTATAAAGGCCTAATGACAACATATCACAGCATGATACATCCCATGGCACAAGAAATCTGAAATGACAGCACTGCACTTGAAGATCAGAGAAGTAGTAGAACCATGAAGTCGAACTTATTCCATTGATAAAACTCTACCTAACATTCTGAAGTCTCCAGAATAAGATGAACTTCTTTTTGAAATCAGTGTTGGCCAGAAGAATAGCCACACACATGGAAGGAAAGTTTCTGCTTTCTAGTTCTTGTTGTCCCACTTAGTTGCCTTGGAAACTGAAGATACTGGCTAGACTTTTTCATTCCCTCTACTCCCAGACAGTAAAGAAATACTGAAAATTCAGAATCAGCTCTTCAGTAGACTTTTTCCCTCAAAATGTCTCTATTTAAAAACAAACAAACAAACAAACAAACAAACAGACAAAAAAACCAGAAGGTTTCTACCCTGGGGAGAGTAACTGCAGTGAAGAATTGAACATTGACTCCAGAACTTCTGGCTCCAAAGGTGAAAACAGATAATTCACATGATCATACTTCCACTTCACAGTTCTGAAAAGGGGCAGAATACTATTCCCTGCTTCCCACAGATTCTCTGTGTACTTTTAATTGAGACCATAGGTTTAGAGCAAAGAACATAGGGTCTTTCTACCTAACGCAGCACTGACAACATCTCAAAGTGCAGCAGTAATTGTAATTATGACAATGATGATATTTGGTGAACATATGGAAAAAAATTCCAGCTTGACTTCTGGCTTGACCTCAGACCTCTCTCATCACCATGATGCTGCCTCATGATCTGGACTTTTTGTTGGACCTCGACACTGTCTCTAAGTCTGTCCTGCTTGCTTTGCTGTAACATGGGTCTGGGCATTGGCTGACTGTACTATCCCCCTCAGCTCTTGTACCTTAAAGAGAACCTGGCCCTCAGTGACAGTTTTCCAGGTTCCAGAATAAGTTCAACCTTTATTTTCAACCTAACAAATCAAAAGGTGTAAGTTTTAAGTTGGATTTGTAAATTTATGGAAGAACAAAAATAAAATTAGTGGGTAGCACAGTTTGCTTATTAGGCATTTACTCATTTTGAATTAGCCAGAGATACTGAAGCTTCACTTCAGGTTTTCAATACAGGCAGAAAAAACTTTGTTTAGTGAGCCTAACAGAATAAAAATGATTGTGGCATGCATTGATGTAGCCTGGTGCCTTCTTATTCACTATGTATGACACTCATTAAAAACTATACCTAGACATATAAAAAGCTGTTATTTTTTAATTCAGATTTTGCATGTTCTTGTGTTTCATGGGCACATTTCTTTTGCTCTTTTTAAATTTTTAATTTCACTGTTGGCTATAAGTATGCATGAGCATTTGAGCACAGAAAGGAATAACATTTCTGACTTGCAGATAAATTTTCTAACATCTTGATCTCTCTCAAAGAGGCAGTGATATCAAGATCACCATAAACTCTGTAGAAAGCTTCCAGTGACAAAGAAAATTAACTAAGTTCTCTTCCTACAAACAGATTATATAAATAGTGTGGAAGCATCTGAAGATATTTTCCAGCTGCTGAGCTATACAAGTATTTCACAACCTTGGAAGAAGTTCTTGTTATCTAAACAGCAATGTTATTATGGCTGATTAATCTTATCCTCGATATTCAACCAAACTCTAGAGTGATTCTTTCATCCTACTTCCAGGCAATGCTGTTCCACAGTATAGAATGCACGTGAACACAAACAACCTACAAATGACTTCTTGGTATATAGGTCATTATTACTGCATCAGACAACTTTGTAGATGGGGTAAATTATGGTGTTAGCTGCACATTGTTACGTTCCTATCAAAAGCTGTGCCTTGAGTCTCTGTTTTCTTTTATTTCCTCATTATTGGAATATAAACCCAATTGGATGAAGCCAGAGTTCTGGGAAATGCTTATGTTAGGACAATTTATTGGCCAAATCTTATGGTTTGCTAAAAGCAGACAAGGGAATGTTTGTTTTTGTGAACAGACTTACTGAGGGCAATGAAAAAGTCTTACTTCTTTGCATCTGTATTTGCTTTAAGTATTACAGAATGATAATGCAGCATAAAATCCATCAGAACTAAGTGATCCAGCTTTTTGAGACCTCCCATTACTTAAAGCAATGCTTTCAGTTAGGGTAATCTCTCATCAACATCATATGTTAAAATCCATTCTCCAGCAGCTTTGTTATTCCAGTAAACACACTGCTTCCTAAGACCTAAAACCATCAGCCTGATACAAGTCTAGAGGACAGTGTTCTGACAGACTAGAACATGACTATTTGGTCAGCTCCCACATCTGTACCGATAATTAAATGTGCACCAAATTGTTCTTTAGCTCTGACGTCCACTGACATGGAACTGCCCAGGTCTGTTAAATTCTCCTGCTCTCTGAAACATCATGGCCACAACCAGGCTGCCAATTAGAAATGGTCCTTAATCTGTATGAATACCCATCCCTAAGCCTGGGAAATGACTGGCAAATTGAGAAGTGCCCTGGCCAAAAACATGAGAGGGAATGCTACAACAGTGTAAAAGATTAAACAGTTGAGTGCCAGTGCCTAGGAAAATTGCCTGTTACTGCTTAATTTACTAGTACCTTATAATTGTAACATGCAATGACTAGTAAGTCCTTAAGAAATACTTACAGACAGGCAAAAGAGAGATAATATTTAGGTTTATGCAAGTACAGATTGATGAGGGACATTCATGTTAAGAAATAAAAAGTTTCCTGTAAAGCATCAAAAGCAACTGTCTCAGGGCAGTTACACCATACTTAACAAACACAGCTCTTTTGTGTTAAATGTTCTTGACTGGGCCATTTCCTCCTCTCTAGGTGAAGCTTTAATAATATGGGAGAAATAATAAAAGGATACACTCATTTTCACAAAACATGAGTAAACCAAGATAGATTATTACATTTGTACTTTAAGTCTGTAATTAGAAACCAGGTCTGCTTTCACCAATGTCACTGAGAATTTCATCAGGACTGATGCACATACTCAAGAACACATCTGAAGATGTGCTGTTGCATGAGCTGCTTAAGCCTACCTGAGACTATGCTGCCCCCAAAAATGGGGAGCAGTTCAGGGACTTCATTTGCACCAGCACTAGCCTCTGCTAGGTGGAACAGAAGCAGCAGCATGAGCTGATATGGTTGAAAATAGTATTAACATAAAAATAATATTAACTACCAGTAGATAATTAATCTGATGCAGTTGATTGCACATTGAGGAACAATGTAATGTGCAATAGGACGGATGTCAAGATCACCCCTTTTATGTCTTAAAGACGCTTATGAAATCATCTCTGATCTTATCTTCACTTTAATCTTCTCTAAATTTTGTATTTATAAATGTAGTCCTTTCTACATGGACTACGTGAAGCAAAACTCCGTTTTAGCAAAATATCATAAGCAATTATTTTTAAAAAGATAGAATTTTATTGACATTTGACCAATTGAAACACATATGTAATCACTATTGCAAACAGAGCTTTAAGTAACATGACATATCTCTGATTAATACTTTTTAAATCCTTGATCTTAAAATATCACATAAATGACAGGCAAGGTCAATAGTAAATTGCACTTTATAAACTCAAGTTTGAGGCATAAAACAAGAATTCATAAACCCAGTATAAATTAAAATGCTTAAGTTTGCTGCATCTTTGCTCTACCCTATGGAGATAACAAGGGAAGACTGCAATTTTAATTGGTCCAATAAAGTCAACTTGTATTATGGTAAAGGAACACAAAAGCTAGATCAAAGCCAGTCTGCCTAATGGTCCTGTCAGTATCAACACTGAGACAGCAGTAGCAGCACCTGCAGCAGCGCAGTCAACACCAGGAATGCAGGTTACCACACGCAAGGCAATCCTTTAAGCACTTCTATTTATTTATTGGTTTGCAAAGACCTTCATCAGCTGAAGCTTCATCAATGTAAAGCACTCTTTAGAGACACAGGAAAAAGCATAATGTATGGGAAGAGTAGAGAGAAAAACAAGATCATTCCTTCCCCTGTGTGTAAATGTTGAAATGGAGTTTCCAGCATTCTTTCTCATAAATTCTTCCATTCATTTTGTAATCAAGTTCTGAATGACTTTATTACACTTTGTACTATCTACTGGTTCTGTCTTGTTTTACAATGATTTATAAGTGGAAGTTAAAAACAAAGTAAGGTGGCAATATATCCCTGGCAGTTAAGTAGGAAAAAGAGTGTACTTGAACACCACAGGAGTTTCCTTCATTCTGAAACAAAGAGAAAGAAGGTTCATACATGAAGTACCTCTTCTTCCATTTCTTTCAGTGAGGTCATCTCCTTTATTGCCTAACTCTTGCTTCTAAGAATCAGCTTGGCTCTGAACTCTGAAGTAGTCCTGCCTTCTAGACTGCAGAGATGCACTGAATCAGCTCTGGAAATCTCCCTGCTCCACAAGCCTCTAACACTGGTATGTCCACCTACCCAAGGAATTTGTAGGATCCCTGTTCCCAAAGCATGGCAGCATCTCGTACCACCATCTGCTATAGGAGTACTGCAGTAGTCATTTTACTGATGGGCAAAACCTTTTCACAGAAGTTGCTTTCCCCTAGGTCAGGCAGGAATTCTGCAACAGAGCAGTGAAGCAAAGCTAACACTGGCACATCTCAGGTTAGCAGTCCAACCCTCAGCTCCCAAGGTTTTGCTAATGAATTTGTAAAAATCTCTGAACCCTCTACCTCCTGTGTGCTCTACACAGATCAGCTGCCTGGAACCCATCTTCCATACAGCAGAACTAAGTCCAGCTTGAGATGTGAGGGATGCAGCCAGATTTCTAAGGCTATGTCTATATTGCTAAATAAAGCCAGGCCAGAGAGCAACCTCAAACACTGGACCTGTGGCTGTCCACATCACTTCATTATTGCCTTGCTGCTACATCTGTTTTGGACCATTCAGAGTAGCTTCTTATAAATTACAAACCTCCAGGTCTCTTTGACTTCATGTTTAGACAAAGCCTCAGTGACCAGTTACGGCTTGGTAAACAGCTTTACCTTAAACATCAGGAAAGGATATTAGAGACTATGCTCCACTCAGTAAGATAATAAGAACAAAATTCTGGGGATTTTCTCCTCCCTGCCCTAAGGTCCCCAAATACAACAAAATGCTTGATAGTATTCTATGCTCCTACAGTGCTAATACAGCCTCCTTGAATACTTCTCACCTCACAGGAAGTATTTACATTTCTCTGCTGCAAAATATGTTTTGTTATTTCCCCTTAAGAAAAATGTAACAGTCACCTTCCACAGCTCATCTTGTATGGTTTCAGCAGTCAAGCCTCATGCTTCATTGCTGTAGAAGTGTCTGTTGTAAGCAGCTGGATCATGATTAGCAAGGAACACTTTCCAGTCGCCAAGTCAGATGACATGCTGCAGCTGCAGCAAGGCTTCAGACTGCATATGTACAATCTCCACATCCCAGTTTCCTTGCAAAGCAAAGCTGTGCTCACAGCCTAGGTAGGAGCAAGGGCAAATTCTAATCAAATGATGATCTGGATAATTGGTACATCAGGACTTCAGTCTGCACCAGAGCATGCAACAGAAAAGAAGTGTGAATACAGCCTTATAGAGCTCAAAATATTGAGAATTCTGATAAAGCAACCACAAGGAGAAGTGATAAGCTTCTACTGTGTGTGAGAAACTAGGTCTTCTTTGTGGAACACATATTTATACCTATTTCACAGGCAGTTCGTACAGTGCTCTCAGAGCTCCAGATTAAGATCCTTCTAGAAACACAGACTGTGCTTGTTATCTCTCTCTTCTAGGGTCTGGCATCATTGTGGAATTTTTAAAAAAATTGTTTTAGTGTTTATAATTGCAGCCAAGCTTCCATCATAACACAACAATGACATCAAATGAGAATAGTAAAAAAAATCCGGAAAAATAAGTGAAGCATACAAATATATTTCTGCTTGGTTCTGAAGTGATGCCATTATTCAGTCACTGAGAATCTACAAGCGGGAGGCTACCAAATGGATAAAACAACAGAACAGGCATAGTGTTCGGAATTACCAAATGCAGGACAAAAAAGTGGAGCAAAGTGAACTAAAATCGCAGATGGATGTAAAGCAAAACCAAACCTTATGAATAAGTTGTTCCAGTGTGCAGAATCCTAAGTGCTAGAGCCAGCTTTGGCTAAAATACACAAACAGAGCAGTCATTGGAGTTCTTCAACAGTCAAGTCACTTGGAAAAACACAAGTAGCTATAAATCAAACAAGCCACGTGTTTGTGGGCATATTTCACATAGAGGGTGCATTGAGATAGGCCTGCAAGGACATGATTACAATAGCCAAGAAACTGAGCTTTTTTTTTTTAATGTTTGGAAAGCACCTAGAACTTTGTGATTGCTACCCAAAAGCACATAGTTACAATAACAACAACAAATGTGTAAAGACTAAAAAGGATAGCCAAGACAAAGATGAGGAAAAAAAAAAAAAAGAGGGAGGGAGCAGATTTGGGACACTGTTATGGCACATAAGTATGTAATTTAATGAAAGTAAGCTAACCGAAACTAGATTTACTCTATAAACAGTTAAATGGAGCTGGAACTCACTCAAAATCAAATCAAATTTGGATTTCTACCAGGCTGTTAACATTGGTACATAAATATGGAACGAACAGTGACAGGCTCATTTCCACTTCTGGGTTGTGTTAATAGCTATATGGCTCTGATGGATAACTGCAGGTATAGGATAAGAAAGCAGGGAAAAATAATTATTACAAGAAATCACATGGTAGTCCCCAGAATAGTAGATTAACCTGAAAGGAAAACTTGGCAGGGCACACTCCCGTAACTATGAAAACAAGGCAGATATCAGCAGACTCTGCCATTGTAGGGCCATCACTGCTTTGATACAAAGGCTACACTGCAATGATAAAGTTCAAAACCAGAGGCACAAAGATGATTGTCAGTGAAAGCATGTGAAAATCAAGTAGTCACAGCAAAATTAGAATTCACCAAATTCTTCAGCAGACAGGACAGTAAGTGTGCACTGACATAAGTTACTTTACTTAGTACAGGTAAAATGAAAGAGCTATGGTTATTAAAAAGATAATATATGCTTCAAATTGTGTTAAACTACTTTCTCCAGTGTCCATAAAGTGTTTAAAGAGTGTGTAATGAAAACCCTTCAGGATCCTAAAGCTGTATAAAAGGTGCTGTTCTGGGTTACAATGCTCCTTCCTACCACCTGAGCTCTGCTGCTGAACATAGCCTAAACTGAGACACGACCAAACTAAAGTGCTGCAAGAACATGCGTACAGGCAACTTTGAATCCAGCATGAAGGAAAAGAGTCTCAGCCACTTTGATACAAAACATTATAATCCTATATCATCTACATTTTTGCACAACAGCATGGCATTTACCGCACTCACGCCGCAGATGGGAAATCTGGGTTCAGCTCCTTGTTCAGCCTCAGAAGATTTAAACCTATATCTTTCACCTCCAAGACAACTGCACCAATTTTTAGACTAGACATGCTCTATCTTGTCCTTAGTCATTCACTGAAATCAAGAGTTGAAATCCTGTCATATTTAATTTAGTAGAAGCATTGCAACTGAATTCTAGCAGCCAGGGCATCACCCAAGTGGTCTGTGCGTTAGGAGTCAGAAAGAAATAACGGAAGATTCAGCCAAAGTAACTAAACAAAGTTAGTGTAATTTTTCAATTAAAACCAAAAAGCTCTGTTCTGTATTATATCATGCAGGGAGGTGCCACCAAACCGGAGTACAAAACCTTCACTTTGTTCAGAACGTTTTCTTCATAGGTGTGGAGGTTACTCATCAAGACTTTAGAAGAACCCTTGCCAAATCCATCACTAAAATTCAGTACTTACTAACCCTTGTCTATGTCCATTCCTCTAGACCATAATGCTCTATCAAATTACCAATTTTGGTTGCTGAACTTAATTGTTTAGTTCTATTAAAGCATGACATATATAGCATGATAGGTGAAAAAATGCCTGTATTTTTCTCATTCGTCATTAATTTTTTAATCTAATCACACAACAATAACTGTTGTCAGCGAGTCACAATAGCAACATAAGCATGCATGCCATCTTAACATTTCTAGATAAGTAATTACAGGTCATGAAACCACTAGCTTTAGAAATCTAAACAGGCAATACTTGGTAAATGCTTGGGGAGCTAAGAGGAAAACTGGTATGTTCTAGAAAGTGTTGTTTGTAATTCAAAGAGAGAAGCTTGGATATTTGTGTTTGAAAAAAGTGAGCATTCTTTGCAATGTGATGTTTCCACAAGAATGGGTGCAATGTTTAATATAGGTCAAGAGCCCATTTTCTCTCCTTTTCCTGGAGAGTTCCAAGAAAATTAAAGATTTCAATCTGACTCCACTAGAAAATGTTAGTTTCTGAATTGCAGCCAGAAAGTTCACATTAGTTTGCCAAAAAATAGAAAATTATCTTTATAATCCAAATATAACAGAAACTATGAAGTAAGTTCTGATAAATCCTATTACATGATCTCAAGTGATCTCAGGGTAATATTTAGAGGTTGTGCTCCTGTTTGTTATTTTTTATCAGAAATAATTTGTATTAAATATTGTTTATGTGCACTGAAGAATTTCCTTGCTATGACCAAAGTACACAATAGCAGTGATGTTACTGCATTGTTCCTCTTACTCTTACCCTTCCATGTCTTTCCTTCATCCATGAAAACAACATACTCTACATTTCTGTTTTCCTTTAACAAAACCCAGGCTTAACCCTAATTGTTGTCATGTGCCTTCATTTCAGTTGGTACTGGTTTTGTTTTTCTTGGACCCAGCAAAAGCTGAGCATACTGAAACATAGCTTATTTCATGTCAAAATGTATTGCGCTACACATACTAACTGATCAGGAGTTGTTTTCTCTAAACACTGAAAAGATTTCCTCTTGTTGTTTCAGGATATTTCTAAAACGTGTCTCTGAGCTTAGTGCTAGGGTTTGATTAATGCATGATTTCCTCTTTAAAATTAGAAACAGGAATCATGAGTGATGGTTAATAATTTTCATTTGCTCTTCTGCTCTGTTTTCCAAGCAGTCTAATTAAGGCCTGGTTCCCAAGCCTGATTAGGCTTCTTTTACATCTGACTGCAGTTTGCAGATAGTGCTTCCAGGCAGGAACTCATGCTTATTTGCAGTAAATGGGAACAATCTGGGAAGGAACAAGAAGATTGTTTCTTGGTTGTTTTTTTTTTTTTCCTTCTCTCCTTTAATTAGAGAAATCATAGCGTCTCTTGCAGGAATCAACAACATCATTTAACTATAAATGTCAGAAGTGGAGACACAGTAATGAGGCCCCAAGTCACATTTGCTGAACTGCATGTTGTAGTCATGCCATTAGAGACAGCTGCTTTACACTTTTACCAGGTCTGTTGGATTGCAGGGCAGTCAGTCTATGCTGTCTGAATTTCACATGTACCGTGAGAGTTGTAAAAGGTCTGTACAAACATCCTAGTTAGTCACTAGGTCTCTGACCTCGTGCCTGTGCATCCTAGCAGTGGGGAAGATGCCTTTCGTGCTGCCTAACAACTATCTCAACTGCAATTCCTAAAACAAGTTCCCATGCTACTACTATATGATACTATCCATGTGGCTATATGTGATCCACAATGTGTGTTTCAAAGACTTGCTCAGTCCTCAGAAAAGGAGAAAGTTCCTCCCCATCACTCTCTCCGTACAGCGTCAGGACACACCTATTTGCTAACTCCAAGGACTTCTCCTCTGTCTCTGCAGTGACATGTCTCTCAGCTAGGTGCTCCCTCCCGTCAGACAGTGCTCTCAGAAAGCGGAATCTCTCTGCTCACCGTGCTCCTCTGATTCTATCTTGATCACCATGTAATGCTTCTGGTACTTTTTAAAAGCTGTTTGCCAGTGATGGTGTATCAAAAAGATCAGAAGCACTAGCATGCTTTTAATTACACATACTTTTCTTTAATAAGGTCCTTGTTCTAACACAGACACAGTTTCTATATTACTGTTAATCCTTTATGTTTTTTTTTTCATGCAGTATTTTAATGTAGTTGCTGTATGCTGACAGGGAGAAGAAGAGTTAATATAAGTACTTTTCTTTCCTACAAGGGATTTGTTTAAAGGATAAATGCACTTTAAAACAGTTCTATCAGTCACCACGCACTAAAGCTGTTATTAGCAGAGGAAAATCCCACAATTTACAGATGTTAGCTGCCTGATTCAGCATCTCTTACTACTAATTATAGCTTCATGCTGTAAATCTAATAAGCCTTTGGCGTAAATAAAAATAAACATTGTCAATATTAACTAGATCTAGATGATACAAACGGTGTCCATATACTTTACCTAAAGGGGTTGCTTATACAGCAAGATCTAGATAATGTTCCTTCTAATGATAGAAACAGACTGGGACAGATTCAGAGACATTGTATCCCAGAGGCAGCTCATTTCATGGCAACTGCTACAGCCTTCTATGATATGAAGTGGGCATTGAACAAAAATGAGCTTTCTGGAACCTTATTTTAGACATAGAGCTTTGGCTTCAAGGTAATTTGCATCACCGCTTTCCCTCTAGTACCAAGTTAAGTTACTATAATGCACAGTTCCAATGAAAGGCAGAGGCAATCTCGGTTTTCTCCTTTTCTCCCTGAGGCTAGTGGTAAAAGTCCTCCCAGAGAAAGAGGGAGATCAGGACCCTGTTTCCCATGCAGTTTGTACACTTGATCCAATAGGATAAGCCATAAGCCAGGACTCAGGGCAGTACTAACCCAAGGAACAAATTCTCCTTTCTTCTTTACAGGATACAGATCGAGCTATTTCTTGGTTCTCGTCTCTCTCAACATCGTCACCTATTTTCTGAATTGAACTCAAGGCTGTCTGGATGAGGTAGGTTTAAGTGTATGTAACAGATGAAGCCTCTTCTGTGACTTCGGTGAAGCATAAATGAAGTATAAATAAATCACTTGGGCACCCAATTTTGTCTCCCAGGTGAAGGTCATACTCAGAGACTGTTTCTTTCTTCAGAACAAAGGTGCTATTACATTTTTAAGAGTCTCTAATGCTTGCATACTCCTTATGAGAAGGCAATAGGAGATATTATACAATATTTAGGTGTCTGAAATCCACCAAAGTTATGTGTTAGACAGAATTTAGACAGTCTGAACATGCCCCAAAAAAAATCACAAGACGCAAGCTGGCTATGAAATATCAGTGTTACCTGAACCTCTCTTTCCTTTTTCTTTTTTATATTTATTGCTTCACTTCTCTTTCTCTAGATAAATACATATTATTTAAATTTATTTTTATTTAAAAAAACACAATTAAAGTGTATTTCGTAAAGATATGAAAACGACAGAGCTATTCCACTGTATTTGTGCACAGAAGAAGGAGAACAAATTTTATTACATCTCCATATTTATTGATTTATTTTGGTTAGAGAACAACATGACTACCATGACAGGGCTATATTTTAGAGAGAGGAGAACAAATGGAATAGGAAATTAAGTTCTTCTTGTACTGGAAGGGGAAATTGAATGAAAAAGCAGTTGTTAAACATTTTGGGTGAGTTGCTGAAAGATTAATAAATTATGTTATTGTGTTCAGAACTTATATTTGCCATCTAAATGTCTAAGTGGTTTTCCGGCTAACAGTTTGGGGTGTGTTTGGAGAAAATAAACTATGTGACTTTTGGATGACTCAAACACATAAGTTCTAAGCAACGAAGGTATTATATACTTTGCCAGTACACTTCACAAACTTCACTCTTCTAACAGACACAAACTGAAGATTACATCTTATGCTTTGTTATTAATCTACTTTTTCCTCTTTACATCACTAAGCTGTAAGTCGGAAATGCTTGTTATATCTGGAAGAAGACTATGTTCCAAGTTATTTTTGTTCCTTTGATATGTAAGGACTTCATTCATTTAAACTAAGTATTTTATCATAGAGCTTGGCACATCAGTAAGGACTGGTGCTGGGGTGAGGCTGGTAATTTTGCTTGTTATTAAAGTTGCCCAACATTTCCCATTATAAAGCCTGTTTTCAGCTGCATATCACTTTTTGCCAAACTTTAAATGTTTGGGGTGAAATTTTCCATGCCAGGTGTCTGCCTCAGGCGGAAATATTTCAGGAAGTTTCATCCAAAATGGTACAGCTGTTTCTGAGAATGAGGTTAAAGAAAATCTGTTGTTTAGCAATGTTGAAAAAATACTGGTGACCTTTTCCTGGAGAAGTTCAAGTGTTTTTAAGCATAAAGCAGAAGTTTGAAGTTTAAGGTGACAGAAAAGTGGACAAGGGGAAGCTGCCTTTCTGTCAGTGATGTATGTCTAAATAGAAATGTCCAAACTTTAAAATTTCCAAAAGTCTCCCTTTTTAACATATTCGGCAGGGACATGTAGGCTCAGAGTCTTGGGCTCTAATCTCTGCTGAAGTGCCTTTGCTTGTTTTTTTTTCTACTCTTCAGGTGACTCTCCAGGGCTAAAACCAGCCAATAGGAAACATTAGGGAAAGAGACTTATGCAGCACTTAGACTACACCAAGTAGAGCCTAAATTCAGACATTGCTGTTCTCTGAAAGTGGGGTCCTCACTGGGTATGATCCAGTACCTCATTACACTTTCTGCTCACTCAAATGTGCACGTGCTTTCCTGAGGGAAGCAAACTAGAATTACAGTGGAAGAGTTGAGCCTCCCCAGTGACTGTTTGTTCCATCCATCTCCCCAGCTGCACACTGGCCAGGCCATGGGATGGGGAGAACAGACCTGCCAAGGAGCCTGGGAGGGGATATGGAGGTGTGGAAAACATGGGGATATGGGGACTGGAAGCCAGGCAAAAGGAGTAAGCAAGGCATGCAGAACTAAAGGAGATGGAAACATATGGCAACACTGGGGAAAAAAGGTGAGAAAAAGAAAAAAATAAGAAAAAGGAAGCAGAATGGGATAAGCCCAGAAAAAGAAGCTTTCTAGAGGGAAGGAGTTAGAGGGAGAGCTGGAAAACTCATCCTGAACATGGAGGACAGTAAGAGAGATGGGTGATAGAGATAAAGTATAGAGAGAGGCCTGGAGCAAAAGGGATCTTGGACCAGGTGCCAAAAGTGGGAAGGAGAGTGGCACATAGACATGGCAAAGGGGACCAAACTCAGGAGGACAGGATAGAAAGGGCTGTAGGTGCTCAGCAGTGTTTTCTCCAGGACCTGTAGCCAGACCGATGGCTACTGCATGTGACAGTAGAATTCAAAGGGCCAGGACATGGGCTCAAGCACTATCTCACAACCAAGCTACTTAATCATTATTAATTACATTCCCTGACACAGTTTTGGTCTAAATACCAGTCTCCCAGACCATTCCCAGGCATGGCTTAGGGATAGGACAAGTCACAGATTGCTCACAGTTGTTGCTATAGATAAAGGCAACCTTCACAGAGGTAAAAGACTATTTAGCTACATGAGCGCAAATTGCACCATGCCACATGCCCAGGTCCAGAGAATGGGCCTTGGTTCACATTATTTACTAGTATAGACATTGCCTAAGGCTATAACTGTACTGTTAAATGAAAAAGGGCCAGGGAATGACTCAACTACTGAAATGCTGATTGTTCATACAGATTAAGAGTTAGCTCACTCACAGCCTCGGTTTTGGACCACTAAACCTAGGAAAAATCTACTTCAGAGGGGTTTTTGGTAGTGTGAATGTGAGCTGTTTGGTGTCACTTGGCCTAGGGGACAAGTCAGTAGGCTCCTTTTCTTAGTGGTATAAAGACAGCGTGATAGAGAGATAGAAATCAAACACTTCTGGAAATGAATCCACTGTAGAGAAAAAGAAAGATGAGTAAAACTGAAGTTACCAAGACTGTCAAAATGTACTAAAAAAATAATTATAGTTTTACAGAGTTAATTTCATGCTTCTGTTTTGGCTAACAGGTTGGATTAATAAGGAAAAGGCTTATGAAATAAAGGAGTAAAAACAAAGGCAATCCTAAGTGTACATTTTCACTGACAAAACCCAGGCAGGTCATTTTGGCTAGAAATAAAGGGAATCAAGGCATGTATCAACAGGTGTTGCACAGTGATGAAGTATCCCTTCAGCTGCCCTTGACACCAAACAAGTGACATATTGCTGTCTCTGGTTTTATAAATTGCAACCTTAAAATATAGCTAAAGATATCAACACCTGCTTAGCTGATTTTGTATTAAATCCAGGTAGAAGCTGTCAGAACTTCATTTAAGTGTAGGCAGGCCTATGCAGGAACCGAGGAGTGGCCTGTGCAAGCTTTTATGGCGTACTAAATCAGTGTGGAAAACTTTCAGCCCACACTCCTCTTTTAGCCCACTGATATGAAGTATGTATGTTTGGCAGATCAAAGCTAATATTAGAGGATGAATACTGATGGGTTTTTTAGTAGATCAGATCTCACAGACCTGGCTAAAAAATATACAATGTGTTCCTGAAAGCACAGGTACAGGAAAAAATGCCAGGGGGCACAGAGGAAATGATACATGTCAATACAAATAACTATCACTCTGGGTGAAATTCCAGTCCATGAACTTCATTAATTTGGTGGTAGCTTGCCAGATTCAAATACCACCAACAGAAAATGTAAAACACAATACAACAGAAGAATCAGTCACTCTCCACTGAGCTTCTCCTGTTCTCAGTTTCCACTATTCCTTTAAACCACAGTTAACCCTCATATCTTCATCCTCAACCTGAACAGTTATCATGAGGTCTCAGCTTATACCATAATAGACCAAATGCACAATCTTCTGCAGATTTCAGCAATTTTCCATAAAAACTAATGCTAAATTTAAGACAGCTACTAGTCAAGATCACTCAATCTTAATCAAACACTACAGAAAAATATCTTTCAGCTACTACTTTCAAACCAACACTAGACTTCATTCATATATGTAAATACAAAGCTATATACACTGTGATTCATGAAAGCCACACCAAACCTAGAATAACCTCTAAAATATATGTGCATATATTTGAAACTTGGTGGGAGTTAAGGCTGCCCACTAACCACCTCAGGCGGAGGGTACATACTTGCTCTAGGAAGGGGGGAGGGTGAAGGGAAAGTTATGGAGGTCGAGAAGAGGAATACATGAGTGCTGTTTAGATGACATACAAATGAGTGAACTGATTGCTCCTTTGCTCTCCGTGGCTTGCACTGGCAAGATAAGCAGGCTAGCAACCATAACACTAAACTAACCACTGATAGTATAACTGTTTGCAAGTTCGCTTTGCCATAGACCTAAAATAGAGGTCTTCATAATAATCATAGAGTAAATCTATAACTTAACAAATACTTTGAGCCACCAGGTCTTGGCTTCTAAGAGTGTCACAGGGAAACAAGGGACATCAAGAGAGACAACACAATGGAACCTGCAAGAAATAAGAAATTTTGAAAATTAGGCCAATTACTGAAGACAAAAAGGACCTTGTGGTTCATCAGGTTTGTTTTCCTACTGTTGCAGACAGCCATACCATAGGATCTCCCTCATAAACTTATGAAGCTGCATTTAAAGAAGGGTTGACTTGTTTGTTTGTTTAACCACTCTAATCCGTTTTGGAGCCACAGTATTCCAGCAGTTAAAAACTTTCTTCTCATTTGCACATATTCCTGGCTATTTTACATGTGCCTAGTTTTTATGCCAACATTGTCCCTTATCATAGCTTTTTCCCTTTCTGGTATTAAGTCCTTAATTTATTTAGAGACAGTAATCAAATCCTCATCTCAGTCTTCATTTCAGTAAGTTAAATATCATGCCTATTCAACTTCTTCTCAGAAGACAGATTCTGCATTTCCTTAGCCGTCCTGTCTTTCCTGCTTCCTTCTTGTTTCAGCTTAACACATTTTTAAACATATGGATGGTCAAAACTGTAAATAATGTGAAGGAGGACTCATCAAAGCCTCGTCTGAGTCTCTGTACCTCTGATATATTCTATGTGTCATATGCCTTTTTCAGTACTAGATCACATTGCTGTAATTAATTAGCACATCCTGTCATCCCTCTCAGGAAGACATCTTGCAGATGATAAGAGGAATTCTTAGAATCCTCATCCTCCAAGTTTGTCAGTCTGTCAGCTCTGCCTGTATCATTTAACTGTGTTGCCAAATCCTCCTCATTTTTTATCACACACATTTTATCAACAGAGAGTACCAATTAAAATATTAAGTAAGACCAGTATCAAGCATGGTCTTTGTTACACTTCTTGAGGAACTTTTCTGAATACATTTTTTCCCTTTTCAACCATACATGTTTAATTTCCTTCTTAACTGGTCCCTTCCCAAATTCTTAATCTTAACCCTTATTCCCTAGATAGTTTAACCGTATTCTCACTAACCCTGTCCACCTACTTCACTACTGTTCTCATTGTGTTATTGCTTCCCTGTTTCTTGCTGTGCACATTTCTGCCTTCTTCTATTCCTTTATCCATAGACATGCACTGAAATTAGCTGTTGGTTTTCTGCAATTCTATCTCAGCCTTTTCTCATCATTTCTCAATATCTAGTTATGGATTCAGACATTTCACTCCAAGCTATTAATACTGAACTTAATATTGTCAAACAATATATTTAATATACTTGTTACTGAACAGTGCAAGACATTGAGGAGCTTGTCCACAGCTTGCTGACGTTAATGGAAAAATTCCTTCCCGACTTCCATGGTCATTGGGATCAGCTACACAAGACTAAAAGCAAACTGTTTCAGAAACTGTACATGGTAGTTCTAAGTACCTCAGCCAAACCACAGAATAACCCGTGACCCTGTGCTGTTTGGCTGGGGTGGAGATGCACCATGTATTTGTACTGACTGTATCAACATACACAACAGAAAAAAAAACCCAACATTAAAAACACTCCATTACATCTGATGAATAAATATCACACTCAGACACTGCAGCACAACATAAAATGGAGTACACCAGTCTGACACTGAATCACAAAATCACAGAATAGTTGAGGTTGGAAGGGACCTCTGAAGGTCATCTGGTCCAACCCACCTGCTCAAGCAGGGCCACCTACAGCCAGTTGCCCAGAACCATGTCCACATGGCTTTTGAATATCTTCAAGGATGGAGACTCCATGACCTCTCTTGCAGCCTGTGCCAGTGCTTGGTCACCCTCACATTAAAGTGTCCTGTAACATTCTCCAGGATCTCAGTATATTGTTATGACACTACTTCAGGAACCCTCTTCTTCTTTTCTCCTCTCAGGTTCTTTCAAAAAATGGGAATCACATCTTTCCAGATGTTTTGTATTTACACAGCATGCCAATTTACAGTCCTAGAAAGGATTGCTGATGGTTTGGGGGTTTTGTGTGTCTTTTTTTTCCCTTTAGACACATTATTAGGCTTTGTTGAATTAACAATGAAGACTGAACTACTTCATCATTAAAGAACTTTAAATGCATTAATGTTCTCATGCTATGCTTTATCATATTATGTATGGCAACTCCAAACAAGCAGCAAGTTACATCTGTCATGAATTACCAGATCCAAACCTGCTAGTACATCCTGCACCACATCTGCTTTCTTCTCACATAAAATAAGAGAGGTGATGAACAAGAGCAGCCCTTCTAGCTCCTTAATGGCATTGTAGCTGTCTAAAGCTTCCCAGGATTGCTTTTCTGTGTTTGAGGTCTCTGAGATAATCTTACTGGTATCATGTAAATCCTCTGAGCGAAAATGGGAATCAGGTAGTTCCAATGAGATTCTCTTATTTTCCTCTGAGAGACAAAATTTGTATTGAAATCTTAATATAACCAGTGGAAATCTGAGAAGAAATTCTCACTAAAAAATGCTAGTTAGTGAAAGGGCTTGCAAACCACATTTTTTTCTGACACGGGTTGTGCTCTTCTTTGAACAGACAAGCTAAAAGAAGTAGATCTTGGTAATCACTTCAGTATAAAGCCTCCAAAGATAACCCAGAAATCAGTGAATTTGCAATAAGAGTCTTTTTTCTTACCATTACTGTGGTGATGTTCCAGTGGGAAAGCAACAGGAATCTGACACTTAAAGCTGTCGTTTTCTGAGCTAGGAACAGAACTGGAGATCTTGAAAAAACTGGAGAATCTACAGTATCACTCTATACCATACTTCTCTGCAGAAACCAGAATGCTTTAGCTATGCTGTCTCTAAGCTACTTAGTATCATCTAGAGCTTTGATTTTTTTTTTCTTTTGGAAATTCGGGGATTTTTTTTTTTGTTGGCTGGTTGGGTTTTGCCAATGTCTAGTTGCATTCTGTCTGCTTGTGTTTCTTTTATGTACCAAACTAGTGAGCTATGCTACTCAGGAGAAGTAACCATCGTGTTTCTTTGGGGCTACAGAAACACTCAGTCATACTACATTTCAGCGATAAACACAGTAGTAATCAATCTATTCTTCATCCAAGAGACCGGAGTGTTGGATGAAAAAGGTTTTTGAAATAAAATGTTATTAATACAGAATTAATTGTAGAAAATGGTATAATACAATGCAATACAATAATAAAGCAAAACAATCTCCAAAGAATACACTTAATCATTTCTATATCCTGCAGTTTACATGTGATCAGACTTCTTTTCAAACTCAGTAGAAACATCATTCTTCGGGTTCAATCCCATATGCCAAATTTCAGTCCAGAATGATTTTTTTACAACTAAGTTATAAATCCCTGAAAACAAGGGGATATAATGGAAACACTGACTATGATATCATAAATAAAAGCCTTCCTCTGAAGGATGTCCAAGATTTCCAGTTCATAAAAAGTTTAATGTTTCAATTGAGACTTACACCAAACTTCAAATAATGATACACTACAAATGATAGTAAGCAGTACAAATAACATAAATTTACTCATGATGCATTGCTGGTAACTGTTCATGTCCCAGAAGTGAAAAACACCAAGTTAAAGGCAGCATGATAGCCCATATCCTGTAAAACCACACATTTATTTCCAAGTAGGCTTCACTATAACCGGAACTCAACCAATGCTATACTCTTTCCAGTAAGAATGTTTCTATTGTAAAATACATAGTATATTTTTCACATCACTGTTCTTTATCTGTAGAGGTGATTCTGCATTTAATTTTTTTTCTTGCACAAGATAATGTTGCAAACATTTATCCTTGAATGTAACCCTTTTTTTTCCTTGGCCTTAACCCATGGAAACAGCTGTTCCATTTGAATTTTCCAATGTTTCAAAGGCTATACTAACTGAACAAATATACACATTGCATGGGAGAATTCATATACTTGTTTCTGTTCTGGAACTGCTGATTTCTCTGAGGTTAAGTAGGGTATATGACTGAATCACTAGTAACAGTTTTCTGAAATTTTTACTTTTCATTCACTAGTGCAAGGCAGGATTCAATCATTAACATTCAGATGTCACTAGTTCTTATCGATTTTCAGTGGTTTGTGGGTTAAATTTTTGATTTTTTGGTGAGGTCTAAAACAATGGGTTTATATTCTTTTGATCCTATGCTGTTAGCCTTCTATGATTTGGTACCATTCATATTGCACTCTGCTACACCTACCAATATCATACTACATTTGGTTAAAATAGTCCAACTAAAGAAAAACAAATATAAAGCATTTGCTTAATGATTTGCAGCTTTGGACTTGGAAACAAAAAATCTGAACTCTTCTGCCTTGGCAAGACAGTGCTCAAATTTGTCTATCTTAACAATAAGGCTGCTCTAAGATGTCAATAGAGCAAAGGCAGACCACAGCCCAGTTCCCCATACTTCTTTCTCCTTCAAGCACTCAGCAGGGAGGGATAGCCAGTTAATTCTGAAGACCTGTCCTTGACCACTGACAAGAGAGGAAACCCAGGGCAACAAGACTCTAATCATGAGCACTTCAGTTAAATATCTAAGAAAGTTGGAGTGACCTTGGGCCTTGAACAACAGCTCACTGAACTCAAGTGGACAATTAGAGAGGCACTAGACTAGCTTCCGAGGAGTGTCCCAACATTAAGAAGGTATTTCAACTCAGTGGTTAGTACAAACCATGCTGGAATGCCATGCTACCCCACTGGTTTCTCATCACTCTATCTTTCTCTGTTTCTGTTTCAAGTCCTCACAGACATTCATCCTGTCATGGCTGATTGCCATTGTGAGAAAAACAGCAATCCTTATGCTGAAAGGTATTTCAAAACAGCATATTTGGAAACTAAATGAAGTGGTCTGAATAGAAATGCAATGTACTTGCAGTCAGCTGGAAATTCCTTTTCCTATTTTTTTTCTTCTTTTAGCATTTAAAAATTAAATATAACCATTCTTCTCTTAAGAAGTACAATGATACTTTATTGTTATTCAGTGCCTTTTATCAGTATCTTCAAGCAGTTTACAGAAATCAGTGTTTTGTAACACTTTTGAGGTACACAGGCAAGATTTTCAGAGTTCTGGCAGATGATCTTTCATGTTTATAGTTAGAGGAGTTACTGCTCTCTGTTTTCAACTTGCCCATCTGTCTTAGGTCATCACCAATATTCCAGAACAACAGAACAGGATATGTATCTCTGCCTCAACTGTCACATTTTACAGTCCAGTTTATTAATGAGTACCTACCTTCATCACAATTTAATCTAATATTCTGTACTGTAAACCACAGTGACTGACACATGGCTCATATCCTATGCTTCCTTGCCTGCTATTGGGGAATTAATCCTTTGAAAAGAGATAGCAAAAGCATCTGGGTGCTGTAATGCTTTAAGCTACCACAGCTAAATCTGCCAGTACTTATCTCTCAGAGCTCACATTGAGTTTAATGGGTTTTGCATTAGCCCTTAAATAAAGAAACTATAGTACAGGGAATTCAATTGATCTATCTGAGGTCACACAGTGGCTGAGGGACAGAACTGGTGTAAAACAAAGGAGAAAGAATTGCCAGAAGAAAATGCAAAGGTAGTAGATAAGCAACAGTTTACTTTCCAACTATATGAAGAGAACATTTGCTAAGATTTATCATTTTTTATTGACTTGGTTAAACTTTTTTTCTTTCTTTGCAATACACACAGAACTAAAGTTTTCCCCTTAGTTAATAGTATCATTAACAATGTCACTGAGTTATCCATACATATAGATCCCTTTTTTCCAAACACAGAGAAGTTATGTGCAGCAGTAAGGAAAGGGTAAAAATCACAGCTGATTTTGGCCAAAGCTGAAACTCCTAGCTGAAAGCTGAAGCACTGAATCCTGCCCTTTCACAAAGATTTATCTTCTGCAACAACAGCAAAATTCTTACTTTTAGCCATACGCCCCTCTCAAGTCATTTAGAGAGCAAACATACCTCATTCTATTTCTGCTTAAATTATTTGCATTTAAAATATTCTTATTTTATTCTAAATTAAGCCATATGCTGCTGGTGATTTAAAAAAAAAAAGGTCTTCCTCCATCATTTAAATAGATCAAAGCAAATGTTCACATATATATATAAGTGAGTGTAGAGTTGTTTTTTCTCTAGCTGATCTTTTCTTCCTATGTGGATCTGATGTTTTGCCTCTGAGAATAGAACTTATTAGCAACCCTAAAGTAAAAAAAGACAGGATATTTTTCAGCAAGAGCCTCCTCTTTGCCAAACATCCCAGAGTTTGTCTCCAAGGACTTTAAAAGAAAGGAAAGAATGAAGAACGGAAACCATAAAGCATGCATTACTGCTATCATCTAATTGCTGAATGAATAGCACAGTTGTTTAGTCTGATTGCACTAAGCTAGTTATCCACTGCAAGCTTCATTGACAAAAAGGGAATCTACACAAATTATAGGGAAATTCAAGCACTAAAGGAATGTTTTGGTTCAGAGGTTTGCAATGACTATTGGCTTTGGTTCCTGGCAGAGTTTGCCTTTGCCATATGAACTCTGCTGGGCTGGGTCAGCCCAAAGCTTTCCAAAAAGCCTGAGAAGAGGACAGACTTCCTTGTCATCTGTATCCCATAAATAAATTAAAGTGATGTTCTCCAGTTAGAGTTTGTTTCTTGGCAGGCTAATCTGCAATCAGAGAATGAAAAGCCTTTCATTTGTGGACTCCAACTAGAGGAAGGAAGCTTTTGTATGCGGATTCACCAGAGACCAAAATATTAAAAAGTGGAAGAGGAAAAACATATGTTGCAGTCCCCTGAAAAATAAGTGGATCAAAAAAGTGCTTTAAAGACATGCCCTCAATTGATGATGTTGAAAAACAAAGCATTCCTTTACAAGGAGCAGGCAAAGTAGTTTCACCACCACTACCTTATTACAGCATAAGAACAGGTTTTTCAGGCACTTTTTTTTTCTAATTCATACTCTCTATACAGAAATGGCAAAAAAATGAAACAAGCCTAACACACCAGGTTCTAGTGGACTTGCATTTTGCCTCTTATCATACTGCAGAATATATGTATAAGTATGTAGAATGACAGGGATATGGATCTCACTTCCCTGCTATCTGTATGACATCACAACCAAGAAGTAACTGCAGCAAATATGAGCAGTGACATGAGCATATTCAGTGTAGCCTTCTGAATACTTTAGTTCAGTCATAGAAAACATTGCAGCACAGCAGCTACACTTGTTGTCTTGCAGCCTACTGCAAAGCTCCATCAGACTCTCCTTCCATGTTACCACTTGCATTCAGGCTCTTGTCTCTCATGTCCATGGACCATTTCTTTCAAATTTTCTTGCACTCTTTGCTTCACTGAAGTGACCTTTCCGTAGCTATTAATTCCCTAGTTAAATCTCTGTGAAACCTGATTACACCCACCAAAACAAATATATCTCAATTTTTTTCATCACTGAATGATTAAGAAATAAAATGAAAGCAGGAACATGGTAAGAGACTGCTGTTACAGACAACATATCTCTAGAGAGACTTCTGTGAGTTTCTGACCTTTCTAGAAAGCATAAACACTCCGCTCCCCGGTCACGCTTCCCTGTTTTGGAGGCCCCCTGTGCCTGGCACAGCTGATCAGGGGACCTGCTTTCCACTGCCCAAAGTGGCAATACCTGTGTTACAGATGCTGCATGCAAGCATGGGAGGTGAGACACGGACTTAACAGAATGAGTCACACAAAACAAATAACAGAAATGCTTAATGGTTATTGAATTATAATGCCAAGACAGTCTTTCACTAGTATGACTTCCTAGGTCTGGAAAATAAGTTTAAGCTTTGCCAATGAAAGAGCTGCTTAGCCAACAGCCCTTTGCGAGTATAGCCATATCAGCCACACCAATAAGCCATTCTAAATATCAACAAGCTTTTGAGATCTGTTGCTCTGGCATCTGTATCAACTGCTATAATATACCTCTAGGGATAAGTATTATTTGAATACTGGTTGCATCTTATTTGGAAATGTTTTATCATCTCAAATTTGGAGCCTCTTTAAACTATGTTATAAAATGCATTACAGAAAACTGAGAATTAAATCAAATTAAATTAAATGAAGATCCTATTCAATTTAAGTTAATGGAAAATGCACTACTGACTTTATTCAGATCTCAATGAGACCACAGATGTCTTATTTTCTTTCCAAACTCTATTGTTAAAAAAATTTATTTACTATTTCTCTTTCTTCCCACAAACCAGAAATAACAATCAAAGTATAATGGCTATAACCAGGAACTGACTCTATGAACACTATTAATATAAAACTACAGAATTTTACTTTCCTATGTTCTTGTTTATTGGCC
This sequence comes from Nipponia nippon, assembly GCF_047370975.1. Classification (NCBI taxonomy): domain Eukaryota; kingdom Metazoa; phylum Chordata; class Aves; order Pelecaniformes; family Threskiornithidae; genus Nipponia; species Nipponia nippon. The sequence goes on from NW_028262336.1 coordinate 83,556,418, forward strand.
TTTGCAGGTATATCCATGTCCATTCTCCTCTCTGTCTCCTGTTGAAACGATTGTAATTTAAATCTTTATATGTGCCAGAACCTTTCTATGTAAATTGTTTGTCTTTGAAATCATCATAGAATCATAGAATCATAGAATACCAGGTTGGAAGGGACCTCAAGGATCATCTGGTCCAACCTTTCTAGCACAATCTAGGCGAGATGGCCCAGCACCATGTCCAGCTGAGTCTTAAACATGTTCAGCATAGTGGAGTCAACCACTTCCCTGGGGAGATTATTCCAATGATTGACTGGTCATCGTGAGAAACCAAAAGATGCATTTGAAGATACTGGTGGCCTTTATGATCCCAAGTGTGAAAATACTGGTGTTTTCAAGACGAAGTAGTACAATGGAACCACCTGTTGGTGTGTGAATACAGCTGGTGTTAGAAGAGCTGACAATCATGATGCAGACTTGAAGTGCAACCAATTAGTCAGAACAACATGGATCATCACTGAAATGAAACATGCTGAGAGAAACACTCCTCTGAACACTGAATCTTTAAAGAAGTTCTTCAAGGAAACAATTACCAGTCATTACATGCTGGATGGATGCTATATAAGTAGTGTTCTGTATGAAAAACCTTACATTATTATTGATTTGAAATAACTTATTCATTCAAATAAAGTTTCAGTGGGATAGGAAAGCATGGCTATGAGGGATCAGGTACTGAAACTGAAAGTAATTAGCTGTAGGTGCTGTCTTTCTGTACATCTTACAGAGCACCAAGCACATATTTTGCACTTAACGAGGAAGAAATAGTAATTAATCTTAAGTTTTTGGCAAGACACAATCTAGGCAAGAGCTTAATGCATTTGAACCACTGCTCCTCATTCTTGGAACAGGAAATTGGATTTCTGTTTCTCATGTGGAGAGATCTTAAATAAACTCTAGCCAAGGCTGTGGAGTCAATAATACTTCTTAGAGAACTAAAAGTATTGCTAATGATGCTAATGTTTTCAAGAGAAGGGTCTGATGCAGACATTCATGGTTAGGGTATATCTCCTGTGCTGCATGACATCATTTCCTCACATGTGTACTCTGACTGCATTTCCCTGACTTCACCCCTCAGCAATTTGGGGTTAGTAGCTTCTTTAAGATGTCCTGGTTCATGATCTCAAAGGTTTGGGGGTGAAAGAAAGGATGTTTTTAGGGGTTTTTGTGGTACTTTGCTGATCTCTGGGTGCCACTGTGTGCTGTCTTCATGAGAGGGTACTTGATACTTTTGGGTATGACACCTCTCAGACTCAAAATCACTTATGCTTTCAACTGTCCCATTGACCTTGCTAAAACCCTTTTGCTCCAGATCTTGTACCAAATATTGTATGGCAGGGTTTGATTGAAAGCTAATTTCACCTTCCCATAGGAGAAAGCAAGAAACAGACTGCTTCACATCCATGGTGGCAGCGGAATTACTACTGCCTTACCACTGACAACCTGCTTGCCGAAAGAAAAGAGAGGCAGAAAAACATGTGTCTCTGGAGGGAGCAGGAGGTGGAGTTGTCAGGAATTCCATCCCCTCCTTTCTCCTGCTGATAGCTCCTCCAAGACAGCTCCATCTCCTGAACCTCCTTCCTCATCAGCCTCCTGTTTATATGAACATGCCATGCAGAAAAAAAGGAGAAAAAAAAATTTCCCATTAAGACTGGCAATTAAAGGCTGCACAAGGTCTGCACACAGTGCATTGCCTCAGCACTATGTTTTCTGTACCAGTCTGACTTGGCAGTGGCCCTCAGCTTCAAGTTTTTCTTCCATATGCTTGGATTCTCTTTTTAATGGTGACTAAAATGCTTCTCAGAGTAATCAAAGTAGATCAGCAGCACAACCATGACAGTATAAAATACACCACCTCAGTCTCTATCAGGTTACTTCATGAAAAAAATAACTTTTTTACATTGATCCAGTGTCACGTGAAAACTGTCTTTGATACAGTACTAGGAATATCACCACTTGTACATGATTTTACACACAAATATCGTTTTCAGTAAACCCATTTGCTGTTCAAACTCACCTGAAGAGCCTCAGTTATTACTGTGTAGTATACCATATTTCTCACCTTTCTTGGTCAAAAATGAACAATTACAGAGCATGTACAGCTCAGAATCATATTCAGTTTTCTCAGAACAAGGTTTCTAATTGCTGTCTGAGCTACAGAAAGGAATAGAACACTGACAATTTTGGTACTTAGGTAAGTTCCAGCCAAACTTATGAACTCTGGGATACACAATTAAAAATCAATAAATTTAACTTGATCCTTTCCAAGTCTTCAGAGAGCTTTTGCTTCTGCTTCAGTTTGAAAATCAAAGAAAAAAACTTATAAGGTTAAATTCACTTTTACCTAATTGTATTCATTCATCTCTGTTGTTAAGTTACCTAAAATTTTTGTTGAGGTTTATGACAAAAGAAAAAAATTAACATCACTTGAAAACGTCCAAAGAGCTGGAACTTTCCGTCTCAGACTCTAGAGCCATAATTTCCACGATCTGCTTCTGAGGAGCAATGTGACTTGGGCATGTCAACTAATCTCTGGTGTCTCCATTTTCCACATGCTTAGCGTTACCCACTTCTAGACTCCTTTGAGACTTACAAACAAGAGAAGATGTGGTATGTATGTTAAATATTATTACTCTCATTTAAATACACTTACCAAGTGAAAAATTCAAGTTTGTTATTTTTTCTTGTTAGTACTTGTATTCCTACCCCAAAAAAAATTATCCAGGGGCACTTCCATCCAAAATGCTACCTCACATTTTGCAAATGGAAATGACTCCATGCTGATAGGAGAGCAGATATTTTTTATGCCCCAAATGTGAAGAACTGCATTTATCTAACGGATTCTGCTCTTGGTTTTGAGCCTGGGCGTAACAAAGACAATATAAACTTAGCACATAGTTCAGTAATTAATTGTTTGGAAACAATTCATTGTAAATACTTTCATATTTATAGCCACTATGAAACAATGAAGATAGCATCTGAGAAGGCTCCAAGTGAAGCAGGAAGACGCTGCAAAGGATGTGCCATTGTCATTATTAATAAAGGTTCTGACTGCAGCACAAGGTACAGAGATTAGTATCAGCTGTGTCCCTGGAGGCAAGAGACAATGCAGAGCTGTAACAAGGAGAGTGACACATCCTTCTGCGATAGGATACATGGAAGATGAAGTGTTCTTCATGGTTTGCTTAGTTCCATTTACACAAACGTCATGGCAAAAAATACCTTTGCTATTCATTTACAAAAACCTTGCACAGCATGTCTGTAATTCTGTATGGACTCCCGGCACAGACCTTTTGGCCAAACTGTGTTTACCCAGTGTCAGAAGAAATGATTTTGTTCTTTCTGTGCTAACACCACAGTCTTGCATTGTGACTTTGTTAATGAAGGTAAAAACGCTCTTTCACAGAGACACACAGGACAATAGATTTTGTGTAACTTGTAATCCCTTCAGAAAACAGCTAAAACTGTGTTAAAGAATGCTGTTATAAAACAAAAAAACAACAATAAATAAACTAAAAATAGCAAGCCTGATGAGTATCTCTTCCTGATTTTCCAAAAAGGCAAGATTCCATGAAACTAAACCAGATGACAAAACCATTACTATTTCTGAGAATAAACTGTAACCCAGTCCCAATATGTAGAAGTGGAAATTGCTATTGCTGTGAGTATACATTTTTTTACCTTCCATTTAAACAACCCTTAGAGGGGGACAGGATATGAGAATACCCATCCTCTGGTGAGTATGCTAAATCATCATGCTATTTTTTTGCTCTAGATCTATAAATCTCAAATTCTTTAGACAAATAAATACAATAGGGAGGCTAGGAATGAGCTCTGAGGGGTGGCAGTTTCTTAATCCATCACAGTGCAAACAAAAACCAAACTCACTTTTTCTTCAGTGACTTTCTCCAAGGTGCCCCATGCTCTGTCCATAGTGTTAAAACAAGGAGAGATCTCTGTCCTTAGTGGCACTGACTGGCTCGCACCCACATTGCTTGAGTGTCACCCTTTCTATACCACATACGTATTGGAGAGAGTTAGTTGTCATAGTCCGGAACAGAGTCAGAGAATGAGTGCAGACAATCAATAGTTAATTTAGGATATGATTGTTAAAGATGAACTGCTCTGAATATGTAATAATAACAATTACAAATGAGTAGGAACTAATCATTTGCAGGATGTCTTTTTTATGCATATCAATCCAATAAAGTCATGTCTCAAAGACTAAAACTGGCCTGACAGTCTTCTAAACAATCCTATCGCAGTGACCTCTAATTCCCTGAAATATAAATATTTATACATAAATACATACACACACATATTGAGTTGCAGCAAAGGGTTCAGTGCTTTAACTTTCTCTTTGTCCATCCTTTGTTTAGCTACATAGACATAACATTTGTTCTTGTGAGAGTGCATGCAAAAGATAAGGTATGATACAAAAAGTGACAATACCTAAATGGCAGAAAGCTTTGAAAGGACAACTAAAAAAAACAAGCATTCTGAAAGACACTGTATGTACCTCACTCTACACATTATAATGTGTAAATACAGGTTACTGTACATCTTATTTCAGTTTTTCCATTGCGAAGTTCCTTTTCTCCCCATTAGACATCCCTCACTTCTTATACTTTATACAAAACATACATATTAACAGCTTACATGACATTCAAGCAAGATTTACTACACTGAAATACTTGAGTAGGGTAACAGGATCTAAGAAAATCCTAGTATCCTGTCTTATTCTTTTTATCCTATCCCTGCGTCTCCTTCCTCTTAAATTATCAGTTATTATCATCAATTATCTTGCTTTCACTATGTTTCTGAAACCCCCATTCCTGTGGTTCCTCCTCCCTACTGCACTCCCCAATGCCCCTGTGGCTGGATCCTCTCCCCTCTCCTCTCCTGCATTTCTCCAAGTCTCCCTCAGCTCCGTGCTCCCTACACACCACCCCAGCCCAGCCAATTCTTTAATTCTTTCTTTCCCCACTCTCAGCCTTTAATTGACCTTCCTAAAGCAACCACTACCAGCCACCACTTCCCCTTCCATCTCCTCCTCCACCTCTTTTGCTGGTCAATCTGGGTGGGAAATGAAAGTGGGAGACAGTGTGTCTCCCTGCCAGGTGGCTGCACAGAGGCACAGGGTGTGCGGCATTCATGGCAGGGGCCGAAAATCTGCTGAACACATGAGAGGCTGGCACAACTCGAGGAAGAAGCTGGTCCAGAAGGGAGATCAAATGTGGACATCATCAGTGCACACCATTTGGCCAATGCGATATATGCTAAAAAATTGAAAAGCAGGGGGAGAAGGCACAGGCCTGAGCTTCTGCTAAGTTGTCTTGTGCAAAATACATGTAAATCACTACGTGATCTGAACAGTAGCACCTTGTAGCTTCTTTGCATTCGGTTCTCCTGACTCCAAGAGAACCCAGGCTCATGAAATAAGCATGTATATACTGTAATATGTTGTGGTTAATTTTTTTTTAAAGTTTTTACCTACCTGTCACAGAAAATGACAATGTGTCATTTTTCTCTGACTGAAACATAATGCACCTAAGAGGACTGAGAGTCTGTTGTGAGGTTTATTTATTATTCTTTTTGATGGGAGGTGGTTTGAAATTAAATAACTTCTGACAAGCTCTCTTTCCTTTTGATTTGTTCTTATTTGGAGAGGGGGTGGAGGGTAAAATCTGCATCACTACATTTTGTTTTGACAGTAAAAACTCTCTCCCCAAATGAGAAAGAAGGATGTTGGAAATTAAGATTAGTCCCGCATGTGTGGACAGACCACATAGATATCAAGAATTACTTCATACATAAAAGTAACATATCAATGACCTAATTTGTTAGCTGGCACCCAGTCAAACCTCAGAGCCACCCAAGGTAGAAAAAAATATAACCAGCTTGCTGATTCTTAGCCAATCTTGCTTTGTTCTTCTTTCGTTCAGAGAAAAGGCCTTTCAAAAACACTTCATTTCTCTACTACATGTATTCATATTCTCTTTTTGTATTCATTTGGTTGGATAACAAAGAACGTTATGCTCAGCCATAGAAAAACATTTGTATAGACAAGCTCAGCAGGAGTTTTCATGTTGTGCTGTCAACACTGCACAATGGCAGCCCTTTTTAAAAAAATGAACCTTATGCAGAAAAAAGTTCAGACTTTCAGAGCAATTAATATCTAGTGATATCAACTGAATTGGAGGCTTTACATTACATTGTAATGTTAATGGCTTGTAAAAACACTGATTCTGAGATTGGAAGTACCTTCTGTGAACGGACACACATGCACACAAATTTGTGGAACACAAGAATTTCTATCAATTATTAATCTCAGTGCTATATTTTTGAGATCTTCTTATACACTTTAAAGAAATATTCTTGAGCATGTCACATCCTTCCACATATTTCTCCCTAGGCAAGTAATTTTTTGACACAGAAGATTAATTCATAAATAAAGATATGATAAAATTTCTGAAGTGTGAAATTCCGAAGTCCTGAAGAATATGAATTGCTGTGTAACACCTTTTATTTGTCAATATGCCCTAAATATTTTCTGAAATTAAGACATTAAAAACCAAAAAAGTGGATAATATACAAAAAAAGAAAGTTTGACTAAAGTGAAATTCTTCTGCATGCAAGAATAGATCAGTCCTTCCACTTATACAGAAAGTTAGAGATTTGCCATTGACTTCAAAGGAGCTTTAGTGGATTGTGTGTCTGAATATAACTCTACATGCTTGTTACTGAAAAGCATTTGCGGCACCAAAAAATTCTTCATAATATTTACTGTTCAGCATATACTGATAAGTGTCAGTATTAAACATTTTTTCTGCTGTCACAGCTAGAAATTAATTTCAGATTAATATCTATATACAAAAATGAAAATTAACTATGCATGTTAGATAACATAACATCTGAAAGGCTCAGCAGAAAACAAAAGGAAAGGTGAACTGTTCAAAAAAGCAGCTGAGCCTTAGACTAGGCATGAATGCAAGAGATAGGTGAGGTCTTACAGGCATAGGGTACCAAAAATAAACAGATGCAGTTCAAAGACCAGTTTGAACGGACTGAGTAGGCTTATCCTTTCTGTAGAAGATGAATTTTCCTTCCTCTCTGAAGGAAAATATGCCTAATTTCAAACACAGAAATCCTAAAATTCTAAAGAGAGACATTTTCCTAAAACATCGCAAGGGTGGTAATACCTGTGAATACTTTCCACTGTATATGCCAGTGCCGTGAATGAGTACACTAATAGGAAATTGTTGAGGGCAGGTATTGCTACCACGTACGTTTTTCCCTTCCCTAATGAACTATGGAAACCATTCTCTCCATTACCTGGCCACCACTCATCAAGACATCAATATTTATGTTTCCCACATCAATATATAGCTTTCTTATGCAAAACATAGCTTTCATTCCTTTAATTATAAGCTCATTGATTGCAAGGGCTTACTAGGCCACCTTCCAGGCCTTCACAAAGCACAATTATATGCATCAAAACATATGTTTTTCAACTTTCTTAAAAAAAAATCATCTTAGTGTTGGAGATGTATGTTCTCCCTCTAAATCAAATTTACTTCATTAAAAACACAATTGGATACTGCCAAATTGCTAAGTCTATGTTGAAGACTTAAGTTATTGTATTTTATGTTTCTAATGGAAATTATTATCATGTAAGGGATTGATAGATAAAATGCATTTTAATCTTTTTCTCCTGCACAAACTTTAACTGGCTAAACCAAGCTAGAAAAAAAATCAGTTTCGCCAGAATATTGACAAGAAAAGGGTGCATGAGAAGTAACTTTAACTCTGTTGTGTTTATGTTCAGTTCAGATCTAATTTTCAGATAAAAAAAAAATCAATAAGGTAATAATTAAAACAAAACAAACCACAAAGATGTTCATTTAAATAAAACAGTAGATCATGGACATTTAGAACTTTGGATGTGCTGGCTGGAGGAAATACACTGTAGGGCAGATGGGGATTTGGACAGGCTGGGTTTTGAAACTGACATTTGATGCGGTGAAGTCACTGAGAAAGAGAATCACCATGAAAGATTTTGTAGACTTTACTAGAATAGCTTCATAAGACTTCAGGCCAACACAAACCCAATGGCTATGTCTATGCTGGTAAATAAAAGAGGGCCAGACACTGAAACAAAATGTGACACTGTTTTTGGAGGTGGTCCCTGGAACAAATTATCCCCAGAACTGTGCCACGTATTGACTCAGAAACAGTTGTTTGGAGACATCCTTCCAGAGATTGGGACTGAGCCAGCAATTAAGCAGTGCCTACAATGAAGGATCTAAAACTCTACTTCTCTCCCTTGCCTTCTTTTATATAGCACACAATGACAATTTGTGCCTTCGACCTAAATATTGCCAATGGTGGGAAGTGATTATAATATCATATCATCACCAGGATAGATACAGTACAGTCAAATGAAGGATTTCTTTGAGGTTTCGGAGCCTAGAAGTCAAGGCTATGTTATAGACAGCTTTAGCTGTCATTTATTTTGGCCACTGTGACACAGCAAATGATGTGGTATGGCTCCACACTTAAAGCCAAGCTTTCCTGAAGCTTTCTAGCCAAGCCTGATGAGTGTAAATTGATCACTTTAACTGGACAAGCGAGCTCCACATTTGCCTATTTTGGTTTTGAAAAAGTTCCCCTGACCACATTAGCAAAGTGTTTGAGGACATTTATAGAAGCATAATTAGACAGACACTCATTTCCTTCTTCTTCTCCTGCTTCTCTTATTGCCGTCCCCAGCAAAACAAAATAAGTATTTTTACAATGATTTTGGACTGGCAACAGAGACAACCAAAGACATTTCCCAAATGCTCTCCATATATAGGCCCTAACCCAAAACTTGCTTATTCCCAATGATTTCAAGACCTTTTCATACCTAGGTCTTAATCTTACATGGCTGGCATGATACCCTGGGGTATGGATTCAGAACCCTGTGTAGGATGTAGGGCTTTTGTTAGATGGAACAGCTTTCCTAAAGTGAAGATTTAAAGTGGAGGCTTTGCCTTGTCACTGAGAGCTCCATCTTGTGCAACACAAAGCCACTAGTTTTGAGACAATGCCATAGAAATAGCATCTTGTGCCAGATACTACATTTATTCAGGGTTACTTGAGCAGAAGTAATGCGAAGCACTAAAGCAATATTTACATAATGAAATGTAATATCAATCATGCTATGTACATTTGTGATAAGAGTAGGGATTGAGTTGTTTTGGACAAAACTGAGCTTTATTCTTGAGAATGGAAAATTACCAGCAGACTGCAAATTTACCCTGCTATTTTTAATGTTATTTTTCACTTAGTATTAATATGTTTGATTGTAGCTCATTTTGACAAAATGACAAAATTCTTTTTTAAAATGTTTGTAATAGTTTTGTTTGCAACTGTTACTCAGCCACCTCATCTTAGCGGCCTGTAAAATTTACATAGCCGTTTAATAAGATGAGGGAAAAAATTGGGGGAATAAAAATGCAAGTCATCCACAGAGTAGCGTATCAACAGAAGCCAACCACCCAAGGATAACAAAATTGAATACTGCTTTTAGAAAATTGTATTCTGATTAATACCCTATACAGAGAACCAGGCAGAATACCTTCACCTCCTTAGGGAACCTGCTCTGCAAGAAAATGGGTTCAGATCTCCCATGAACAAAGTGCTCTTAATCCACTTCATGACTTCTGGTGAGGAATTCCTGTCTGAAAGGAGTCACTGACAGCTGGAAGGCAAAAAGCAGTGTTCAGAGCCCATGTGACCTACGTGCACTGTCTATGGATGGTCCCATAACCCACCTATGTAAAGACCTACATCAGGGGCCCCAAACCTGCTTCCTATAAAACTTGCATTGAGGTTAATCAGCCTTGAATCAGAGAGAAGTTCCTTATTTCCACCATCTTCTGTTATATCTGACCATAGCTTGTCCATATGGAGCATAAAAGCTAGGTAATTTACACATAGGTATAAGAAGGAAGACGGTCAATGCAGCGACAACTGGACTTTTCCCAGAGGGAGGCAGGCAACAGCTTGTCCCCCTCCCCTGGCCACCTCCAGGGAGACAAAGCAATTGAGGTAGCTCTCAGGGCACTGATAAGGAGAAGGCACCTGCTGGCTCTGGAATAATAATGATTTTGTTTTCCTGCTTAAGTGTCTTACTTTTCCTTTTACTGACCCAAGAAAACCTGCTGGTTCCTCACAGGTGCAGAGGAGGACAGCGCTCATTGCAGGGGGGTTGGACTAGATGACCTTTAAAGGTCTCTTTAAACCGAAACCATTCTATGATTCTGTGACTCCATGACATTGCATCAGGTGATCTGTCCTCAAACCAGATGGCTGTACCTCTTCCACAAGACTGTATTCCCTGTTCAGTAAAATTATTTGAAACCAAAGTATTATGATGACCGCTATATGGATTACACACACTTAGCTAAGCATGTTTATCTTTTTTTTATTTTGACTACCCATGGCTACAATGAATCTCCCAGCATTTGGCAGCAAAATCTGCCCAAGCTAAAGGAAGGCTGTGACCAACCTTTCTGCAAGCTGAAGCAGGAAGATGGGTCCCACAGTATGCCATTTCCTCAGCAAAATACAGACCTACTTTTCCTCCAGCTTTCTCACTCTCATATTTTTGGTCATATGTGCTAACTAGAATCACCACAGGCATGAAGTAGCACATGGCAAACCAGCACAGAAAATCTGGCAGTGATGGGGATCACTAGCTACAAGACAGATGCAAACAATGTAGCAGCTCTTAAAAAGGGATACAAAAGGCTGTGACACTGCAAAACAGCCTGAAGAACAGGAAGAAACAGCTGCTCAAAAATACATCCATGACCTTTCCATGACAAACCCACTGGGGAATAGATGTATTCTACAAATAAGGGAACAGCCAATTGAAGTGTAAACTGGAGAGGCAGACTGAAACAGGGACTGGACAAAGACCAAGAGGGGAATTTACCAGAAAAGCATGAGGTGACTGAGACCCCACGTACAGAAGAGGAGAAAAGCTTGCTTTGTGCCAAAGCAGAATCCTAAAAAAGCCTACAAGAAAAGCAGGAATGTATGGAAACAGTGCTAACACCTGCAACAGGTGTGTTATTCTTTTGATATGAAGAAAACGGTTCCAACCACCCATGACCACAGAGCAAGCACTGAAGGAGACCTATCAGAAAGTCAGAAAGGATGAGCAGTCCCAGCCGATTACTTTGCATACAAGGAAAGTAGTTCAAAATATTACATAAAGAAAACACGACAGAGAATCAGGACGAAAGACTGTCATAGCAAAGGTGTTGCTAGATTTATTGAGTAATGCCCTGGAATTTCTAATCATCATATTCCCTATAGGAACAAATGACACCAACGAAGTACATTTATATAATATATAAGCAACGTTTCTTCAGACAGTAAGAAAAAAAAAAAAAAAGAAGATAATTGGAAGTGTGCAGATAAGTAACTTGCAGAAGTTTTCCCCGTGCCAAGCATGGGTGAAGAAAGTAAAATGCTGATACTGGAAGCCAACCAAGGGAAGATCTGATACGGTAGGTTGGAGGGTTTTGAATGCACAGATCACTGGAATGCCTCCTGCAGCCAGAGCCAACTGTTTGGATTGCACCGTCTCCACTTATGCAGACAGGTTGCCAGCCTCTTGGGCTCAGAACTGGCAGGGCCTGTTAGGCAGGCTGTAAACCTTCAAGAGAAGGAGGGAAAGGGAAAGCTTTTGCTTAATTTGAATAATCCGGCTTGTACTTCCAACATACAAATTAAGCGAGAAACTAAAATTGTTCTGAAGCGAAAGATGAAGGATAACAAGAATATAATGCCTGACGCAAATGTGTGGGGAAACAAGCAACAACTGGAAGGTGCTGTACTAAATAAAGGAGATTACGATCTGGAAAGACTAACTGAAACTTAGTGGGATAATTCCTGTGTGTTGAAAAGACAGGATGCAGTATGCTTGGGAAAGGCAGAGTAGAGAAAATCGATAGTTGTAAAAAATGTTGTATAATGCTTTCAAAGCACATATGCTATAATTTTGATAGTGACAATAGTAAAATGGTAAAAATCTCAGGTAAGCATACAAGAAATTTTTAAAAAAGAAAAAAAAAAAAGAAAAAAAAGGAAAAACTATAGAATTTATTCAGAATAGCATTCATTTCCTTTAAGCCACCACTCTGGAACAGGGCCAGGAAAAGCACAACCCTCTGAGTGGATTTTAGTTGATCAAGTCTCAGTATAGTGTATACAGATGCAAAGATTTCAGTCTCATACAACAAATTGGAAAGAATAAAGATGATGAATTGGGTAAAAGTTTCACCTTTTGGGAAAAGAGCACTGAAAATATGGAAGCAGAGCACCTGAACACACTACAGCAAGAAAATAATTCAGAGAGCAAAATGGTGGAAGGGGATCAATTCCACTTTCAGAAAGATTTTAGAGAACATCATAAACAATTGAATATGGGATGAGAATATATGTTTAAAGTTTACCTTTATGAAAGAAAATTGGACACTTTTGGGGAAAATGCAACAGGATTAAAACACATTTGTGGGGAAAAAAAAAAAAACAAACAGGAGATAAAAAGGGAAAGCAATGGTCAGAGTGTCTTCACAAGAGCTGTTCAGAGTTCAAAGTACATATACAGGAAGGAGTGGCAGGAAAAGAATCCAAGGAGTCTTAAGTCTGAATAGGCTGAAAAGGGAAAAGGAGAATAACAGGGCTTTTATAGCTACGGAAGACGGAAAAGAAGCAGAAAGATAAAAAGAGACTATACCAGTGAAAGAAAAAGGAAAGAAGTTGAAATTTAAGGTGGAACAATAAAACAAGATGTCAACCTGGACTGTGTATCTCATTTAACTTTTTTTTTTTTTTTTAAAAAAAGGAATTATAGACAATTAGAGCCAGTGCCTCTAAAATTGCCCTTAACTGTTCAGAACAGGTCCAGAAAACGATCACTTTGAGAGACATAATGTACTTTTGAGGTACTCGGGAATCAAGAGTAATCAAGAGACCTATCCTTGGTATAGGGTGTAGGAAATTTAGGGTGTGGTTCATGTGATCTATCTTAGGAAATGAAGGCTCCAATATCTTTGATCCAGTCCCTCTAGGTTTTTCATGATCAACAAAGAAAAACAGGAAATTAACCTCTGTATAATAATGTTGGCTTCCGGAATAAGGTCAGACATATCATCTCTACAGATACCTACTTTTCTTCTGTGAGTATAAAAAGCAGCCTAATTTAGATTTAGACATCTAACTTGTATATGCTTCATGTCAGATGAGACAAATCCCACCCTTGCTTTCCTAATATTAGGAAATCTAGGAGGCTGAATTAATGTGTGCAGATGATTTACGAAGTTGTTTCCAAAATGAAAGAAGATTCAAAAGCTAAGATGACCATTTTTTAACTCTGCTTTTTGTGAATGGTAGAAATAGCATATTATCTTTATGATAAGAATATTTGTATTAGTTCTGGACAGTGTACCCTTTTTGTTTGTTATTCTAACTTGTGCTGAGTTCAGCTCTAATCCTACTCTCCCAAAACTCCATGGTAAGCATTGAATATAAGACTTCCTCACCCAGAAAAATACAAGTACACCTTGATAAACAGAAGTGTGAAATCTTACCCTCTCTGAAGTTGATGCCAAAGTTCCCATGAACTTCAGTGTGAATAAGATTTCACCAGAAAACTGCACAGAATTATGTAGGGATGTTTAAGAGAGCAAACTGAAGAAAGAGGACAATAATAACAAAGATGGATGTTAGGCCCACCATTAGGAAAACATTCAGTAGTGAGTTTTAATAACCTCTGAAATGTCTTACTAGAAATGCCTAATGTTGACTGGTTAAGCCAACAGAAAAAATAAAAACATGAGTAGAAAAAGTTGACATATTGGCAAAGAAAGGGAATAAAATACCTAGGAGATATTGTCAATGCCTAATCTCTTCAATCAAAGGGGATGAAATGGAAAAATATAATCCTAATTGCTTTCAGAAGTTTTGGATTGTACATGGTATGAAGATGTGAGCTATCAAGAGAGTGCATTTGACGAAGTATTTTATAGTAGGAAGAAAGGAAATGATTTAGAGAGCTTTAGCACCTTTAATGGCACCATGCTGGGAACACGAGGAAACCATCAACATCAATGAAAACACAGTGCATATTCATTGGAAGACATAACCACTGCCAACATACCATCACCCTGGTGGGCCCTGTCGCGTCCAAAATGGAGCAGAAGTAACGCTTATTGGCCAGAAGCTGCATACAGAAATGCGCAGTAGACCTGTGTTTCAGATTGACTGAGACTGTGTTGTATGTATGCATGTCATACTCCTTCCTGATGCCAAACAAAATTGCTTTATCTTCCTGATAATCATTCTCTTCTAATGAAAAGGACAGCATAATCCATCTGTCAGTGGATCTGACACAAAAACTGGTATCACTGAACTGTTTGGAAACCCAATCTAAAATTACCAATTTTAATTTAATGCATTTTGCTCAATCTGAAATCAGTTTATCAAAGCACTCTGCATTATTCAGTACAATACCGGTTAAAAAAAAAATCCGAGGTTTGTAAAATTCTATTTTTTAAGTAAAAGACTACTTTGTTACATAAATTGCAGTATGAACCATATAGTATTCACCTTGCAACTAAGGTAACACATGTATGATGAACACTGTTCACTAGTAATCAGTAATCTAGAATTCACCATTCCACTATGGATGCAGAAAAGTGATGAAAGTCCACCTCTGTTTACCATTGTTGATTAAAATACAAGTGTGACAATTGTATATTTCATTAGCAATGCGAACGCATAGGAAACAGAGAAAAATCAAAATGAACTACCGTTATCAGAATATATATACTTTTATATCTGTGCTTCCAAATATGAGTAGAACATTCGCTTATTTCCTAATACACAGAAAATGCCCTTTTATTCCTTTGCCTTTTTATTTTTGCAGAGGCAGCAATCATGAAAGACTATTTAAGGCAATCATTTTCTCAGTGCTACAGCTATATCAGTGAGAGGAAAGACCACATAAAATACTGGAAAGAAAAAAGAATGAGAGGTCTTCCCAGTCATACATACGTACTGAACTTCTTTACAGTCATGCAAGACCTTAACCTCTATATCTATGACACCTACAACTGCCACTGATGTCAGCAAGAGACAGGAAGAATATCAAGGCAAAGACATCTGAACTATAATACATTTTTAAACAATTCATAATCAGCAGTATAAAAATAACACCTATGAAATACCAAGTAAGCAGAAAATCAATGAACATGATCTGTGCTGTGCACTAAATGAGGCAGAAGCCCAAAAGAAAAAATAGTGTGTAATCATATGATTAAAAGTTGTAGCATAAAGGGAGTGTTAAGGTTGCCAAGAAAATAAAGCTTCTTAACTTTTGCAGGCTTCATTTTTGTTCCTTCCAAATTTCACCACTGAGATTCTTTTGTTGGGTTTGGTTCATTGGTTGTTTTTTTGGGTTTTTTTTGTTGTTGTTGTTGTTTTGGGGGTTTGAGGGGTTTTTTTTTATTTTTTTTTTTTAAACGTGGACTTTTGGAGTAGTGTAACTGTTCCAGTTCTTAGAGGTCCGCAGTATATGACTTCACTGGCAGTGACCCTGCAGAACAATGTACTCTGCAGCGAAGTTATTCTTGGAGACAAAGCAACAGGATGTTCTCATGTAGACAGTATGCAATTATACATTGTTATCTAGTGACAGCTGATCCAGCAGCCAGCACGCTGCAACACAAGTCAATATTGTTTCTCATACAGAGAGGAAAAAACACTCTACAGAAGAGAGGTTAAATCTAGCAAAAGTATCCAAGGGAATAATCATTTTCTCTATTTGCAGGTGTAAAGAAGAGGTTTATGACCACAGTTGTATTATTATTCCCTCTAATATAATCCTAGATTATATTAATTGCTCCAGTATGTATCTCTGGTATAGAACTTAGACAAATACCTCCTGTCTTTTCTGTCTTATACATACAGGATATTGCTCTCACAGCAGTCTAATGTATTTATATGAAAGACCAGTTTATCACCAGTGCTCTCCCAATCCAAGACTAGGAAGGAACCTAGAGATAGGAATTGAATTACAATGGTTTTTGCCTAACTTAATAAAGATATCCATGGTGAAACTAACATAGTGCTTAAGGACATCTAGCTCCAAATTAGTCATCCTGGTTTCCTTTATAGCTACTGGAGAGCAACAGGCCCTTGCATGATGTCTCTCCTCTTAACCTGTAGCAGACATCTGAAATAAGGCTGGTGAATTGTACTCTAAAAGTGCCTGTTTCTCTCCATTAACCATACTCCATTAACCATAACCATAAGTTTCTGAAAATAAATTCCACCCTTCCTGTGTAGCTACAGACAAGGTTAAGTGTCTGGGAGATGATTTATGCTATTGAAAGTGAAGAAAATGAAGAAACAAAAAAAAACCAAACCAAACCAAAAGAACAAGAAGGAAGAGAAATTCTTTGCAGTATGCAGAATTTTAAATGTTAATTTTGCCCTTTAGCCTTTCTCTGATTCCTTCATCAACACTTACACTAGTGTTTGCTCCTTATTCTTGAAAATGAGAATAGACTTGGTCAGCTGCCACAGTCCATCTGCCTTAGCACAGCTCTTATTTCTTTCTTATCAGTGCAAGCATTTAAGTTTCATTTTTGGGCATAACACTGTGTGAATCCAGCACTTGGGTAAATGTTTGTATAAGGGCTCTCAGAGCTGTAGGTAGGGTGCAATTTTCAGTAGGATTTGATTCATCCTTCATCCATTCTCCCCATGATAACCCAGTTATTTTCCCCACTGTGCACATGCAATGCATATTATGTGAGCTGTTCAGACTCCCAATGCTGATCTAACTTAGGGCTGCACAACTTCTTGACTACTGTGGGCTGGGTTATATTACAGATATTTTCTCAGGGCAAATAATTCTTATCTGATGTTGCAGTTGTCCTGAGGACTAGAACTGTCCTGTGGGCCACAATATCCCGTAGGCTACCAGTTGGATGGCTTTGTTCTAAATTAACCACGAAGTGGGTGGTACTAATGAGCATACAAGAATAATGGTAAATTAAGTATCATAACAAAATAATGTATTGTCCGTAAAATCCATTTTTCATGACCCTCTGGGCTAGATGAATGCAAAGCATTTTATTTGCGGTTATGCTTGAGCAGCTACTGCAAACTGTAGCATCACTCCAAATTTCAGCTACCAGTAGAGCAAGATTTGCCTTCTGAGTGTGCATGTATAAAAAGAATGACCTTTTTTTTTATTTACTTCTATGAGATGTAATACTATCTGACTTTGCAACCTGTGCATGATCATGTTTCCTTCCAAAAGCTGGCACAAACCTTTGAGCCAGACTGACATTTGATCCAACACAATGGTACCTGTGGTAATTGTACAACTGCTCAGGCTGCTAAATAAAAATATGGGGAATAATAAATTTGGGAAATATGTTTGTGATTCAGTCAATGAAACGAAGTTACTGTACCACTATCATCAATTATGAGAATTTCCTGAATGGCTTTAGGAAAGGTTGTATTAAGACCAATTAAAAAAACATAACAGAGAAAGCACCTCTGTGTGCACTGGAAAACAGGGAGCAAGAATGTGTTTTAATGATTCTGTCTCCAACGAGCTGCTGTAAGGTTTATTTAAAGCCAAGGAGCCTAGGGGAAAAAAGAATATGAATTGGAAAGCACTTGTTGGTTGGTAACGAAAGTCATATTGTTAAAACTAGACAGGAATGCGGAGAGGAGCTTTTTCCTACCAAAAAATCTTTTGTGGGATTGTAACATTTCTGATCAAATTATTGTTAAGGAATTCTCTCAGGTCTAAACAAAAACTACTTCCATTTAAATAAGAGAAACAAACATCATCTGCATCATCCCTAAAGAGGCCAACAGCCTCCCAGTTTGAACAGTACATGGGAAAATAAAGTACAAATACCCACTCACCTCACTTAACTCAAACCGTTATCGTGAACGTTATCTATCACATCCCAACTCATTATACCAGAAGTCAAACTATAGTCTGCTCTGAGACTGCATAACAGGGTTTATCAACAGAGCACTCTCACATAGTTTTTCCTTTTGCTTTTTGCATTCAGAGTATGGCCCTCTAATCAGACTCCTTTAAAACTGTGTTTAATAAAGGAAATCGTGCATTTTGGTCCTTTATCTGGGTTAGATTCAGAGAACTTTTATTCCACCCCACTTCAGGATTCCACATCAGCCTGCTTCCTGCAGATTAAATAGAAGCTCATACTATGAGGTTTTGCTTTAGGTTATACAATCTACCAGCCCCAAGCTGAGTTGAGACTGAACTTTTCTTCATTTTACTATTCTTTGTCTAACTGCTTAACTTCAAAACAGGTCTTCCACCCACGTCCTCTTCCCTCAGCTTCCTCTTCTTAACTGACACGCACCTCTTCCCTTCAGTCTTTCTAGGTCCTAACTCATCTCCGACACAGATGGCAATGGGGAAGCTGTCTGGGCAATGCTAGGGCTCACTCAACACCAGCTACTGGACCAGCATTTTAAAGAATCCCAGCAGCATATGGGTGCCTATTGAAAATATTTTACTTGGTGTAATGACTACATGTTCTTTTAAGTGTGAAATCACATTTGTATTTGATACCTGATCATTTGGTTCTATTTATTCAGCAATAATCTTTGGGGAGGAGGGGTATTTTTGCATGTATTGTGTGTACAAGTTTAAAAGTCTTGTCCCACTGTGGAACAGGAAAAACATTTCCCATCCTGCTGTAGTTACTTGTCAGAAGCTGTCTAAGGAAACACACTAAGAGAAAAAGAGAGAGGCAGACTGAGAAAAGTGCATGGAGAGTGCTGAAGTTTGTTAGGCCCTCCCAGATCTAAGGAGAGATAAGCCTCAGGGAAAAGCTAGATATGCATACATTTCTTTAATTGGTTTCAAATCTGTTTTCTTTGAAGTGTCTCTGTACTAAATAAAGATTCTGTTTTAAGAAGTTTGTTTGGTCATGGCATAAACCACTGTCATTGATTTTGGAAAGAAGAGAATGCATGGCCTAGGCAGAAGTCAACTCTTCAAAATTAATCACAGTATTCTGGGATTGTAGTGACGGATGTTGTCTGAAGGTGGGAGCACCACGTGATATGTTCAAGAGTTATGTGTTATGTGTTCTGTATGGTATGCGTACGTTGATATTTCAACCCTGGCCAACCTTGAGGTTGACTTCAGCTAGCCCAGTCTGCATAAGATGTGCTTTCCCCATGTGCACTACGCTGAAGCCTCTATATTATACCAAAGTAGTCCTGACCGTAATTTTTCTTCTGGAAGAAAAGCTGTTAAAGATCTGACCTCTGACAATCTGGGTCTCTTTCCAGGTATGTCCTTCTTTGCAGGAAGCAAAGAGAGGAAGTGGAAAAAGAAGGGGCAGAAGACAGGAACAATGAACTGTAGTTGATGGGTAGCAAGCATAAAGGGTACCACATGGCAGTGGCTATCTTCCCTCTCTTCATCACTTCCCTCCAGCGAGGACAGTGTGGAAGAGTCAGTATGGAGCTAATGTCTGCAC
This sequence comes from Nipponia nippon, assembly GCF_047370975.1. Taxonomy (NCBI): domain Eukaryota; kingdom Metazoa; phylum Chordata; class Aves; order Pelecaniformes; family Threskiornithidae; genus Nipponia; species Nipponia nippon. The sequence goes on from NW_028262336.1 coordinate 83,576,061, forward strand.
CCAGCACATGACCATCGCAGCCACTTCTGCTCCATTCCTTAAAGGGAGCTTTGCACTTCTTCCTGAAGAGATATCTGATTGGTGACAGTTCAGTCATTCAACCAAAGGTTTTGCACTGTTTCCTAGCTAAAGCTTGAAAAAATATAGTGGAAGGAAGAAAAAAACCTCACTCTACAAGATGTTCTTGTTCACTTTCACCTCCTCTACCACTGCAAACAAAAGTGTATCCAGGTAAGAGAAGTACTAAATAAAATAATAGCATGTTGCCATTGGTTTTTTTCTTCAGCATCATCAAAAAGTATTGCATAACAAAATTAATTGGAAAATAATTCTTCTCTTCAGTTTGGCAGTTAAAAGAAGATATATATATATTCAGAAATTAGAGACTTTAAAAGTCAGGATAGTTAAAAGAAATAAATTACATAGGATAAATTGCAGATCATTAAACCAGTGCAAATGGCCATTTACTAAAGGATAATATTATCATGTATTACCATTTGCTAAAGGAGAAGAAAAGAAAAAAGCCTTACTTAATACTCATTAAATCATATAAATGAATAGGTTAGCTATATTAATAACCTAAGAGCCTCTAGGTGTTTTCACCTAGAACAAAGAGCAGAAGTCAGAGAAAAGCAACACTCAGCCTAGATGCGGTTCTTGAAAAAAAAAAAAGGAAATAAAAATAATAACATGCTATTTTGTTCTCTTCGCTATGAATGACACCCTAAATATGTCTTTTTCCCCTTTTGGCCATAGATTATGTTATGAGAAGCAGTGCATTCAGGCTAGACACAAGTATAAATGCAGAATCATGCAGCCTAGCTACGCTTTCTGCTTCTTTCTCAAGCCCTTGTTTCTGTAAAATGGAATGAGGCAAAAAAAATCTTAAGTGGCTTACTATTTAGCAGTGTCATTAAATGTGTGAGTTTTTCATTTAATGCTGAAATAATGTAAATGCCTTGGTGTGCTGGTCCATCTCCGAGAGGAAGTCCTGGCGGTTAGCTGCTGCCTGTGAGCCAGCAGAGGGAGCATGGAGCATTGGTTTTTGTGGGCTTCAAACCTGAAAGCGGAGGTTTGTCCTTTTCTGTTCCAATTTTTCCCCCAATGAAAGGTTTTCAAAACTTTATGATCACACCTTCAGTGCTAAAAGCACCTTTCTATGCACCATGAGTACAGCCGTAAGATAACATAGGTGTCAGATTGCTGTACTGTAAATAACTTTTAGCACCTGGAATTCCCAGGCAGACACAGGTAGGGAATTTCACCAAGATGAGACGTAAGATATCCCAAGGCATGGTGGCTAGACTGCATCCCAAAAACGTACCTTCAAATCATCCTCACTTAGTGGCACAACACAACACATGCTTATGCACAGCAACCACTGCATAAAAAGGAGATGCTGTTTTCCAAAGGGCATGTTTGTACACATTCGCGTACCCAACACACTTGTGCCCAACTGACTACAAAAGGGGTGTGACCTGGGTGTTGTGAGAATTAATTAGCTAATGAGCCTTATCTTCCTGTCGTTACTCAGGTAAAACTTCCATGTGTCTGAAGCCCAGTAACTGCAAAACTTTTGAGGATGAAAGATATGACATTTGTGCTACTTGCACAGCTGAAAACTGCAGTCATTGTTTGCCCCCCCCCGACTCCAGCCAGAGGAAAAATCTGTTAAGCTCTTCCACACACTAGAAAATCCATACAAAGGACTCCAGAAAACTTACAGAGTCAATTAAGGCCTTTTCTTTTCCTCATGATTCTCATTATCGGATTTTCACACAATTGGATCCTACTTCACCATGCCTTCAGAGGGACTCTTGTTAAAGGAAACAGCAGCACTCAGCATCTTACAGGTTTTATTCCCAAGTAAAAAGCTCATTGCAAAACCTAGCAGGCAGAGGCATCCCTCAGCTCCCTGAATCTCCCTAAAAGAGTCTGGAACCATAAAGCTTCCGGGATTAGATTTTCATAAGCTGAGGCCTAAGGTTGTAGAGGATCTTCTCATGCACAGTTACTGCAATTGCATATGTATAGCTGCCTTTTGTACATACAAATGGAGCTTGTATGCTAGTACACGGCTCCAAGGAATCTAAACAGCTATACAAAAATACACATGGGCCTCAGTTTTTATTTTATGATGTGAATGAAGTGAAGAGGGAAGAAGGAGGTGATGGGAAAAAGATGAAATTCAGACCTCATCAGAGTCAAGGGTAGTTTTCCTACAGACTTCAAAAGATTCAGAACTTCATCTGTTACATTTATGTGCTACTGAACCCAGAGATATGTTCAGAAACAGGTTTCACCCTCCATTCATTTGGCAGCCCAACTTCTTCCTGGTTAAATGGTGGAAGCACTGACAAGAATCTTTAAAGAAAATTCTTCCATGATCTAAATCAGTAGTCCCCAATTTTTTTCCAGCTGTCTGGGCCATGTAGCTCCTTCTAAGAGTCAGGGAGAGCTTTGTATCCCAACCCTTACGACTCACATAGCCCGAGGAAGAGCGTACATGGAGGTCCATTGGACTGACATGCAAAGTAGCACAATGTTTCCCAGAAACCATGAGTATGCTATGCAGTTTATTTCCAAGCTGCCCCTGCAGAAGAGGACTGCTGAGTGTAGGCTACAGGCTGGATAAATTGAGTTTGCAGGATGTTTGGCCTATACCTTGCAGAATGGGTGTTTTTCCTCCAAGTTCTCACTGCTTACACAGATCTAATGACCACTAACTGTCCTTCAACAGCCTCTTACATCTTTCTTTTGGGAAGAAGGGGTGGGGGAAATGTGGGAAATGTTCCCTTCCTGTGGCCAGATTTAGCCTTGGTCTATGCAAGTACAACATTGCTGACACTGCTGGAGTTATGTATTGAGTAAAATCCTGGCCACACTAAACTTGATGGCAAAATTCCCATTGATTTTAATAGAGTCTAGATTTCACAACAAATGTTAAGGGAGTGTGACTGCAAGACTGAGGCAAAGGCAAAGTAAAAGCAAGAATGCTTTCCTCACTGCAATTCAGGGACAGGGCATGGTTCTCCAGGGCTTTAAGGCAAGAAATAAAAATACAAATAAATAAATAAAATGGATCCTCCTGTTCAGACAGTTACAAGTTCTTGGCCCTTTTTTCTCCCATCTTCTCATCTACAGACACCCATCCAGCTGCCGTTTCTTCACACTTGACTGTCCAGTTAAGCTTCTCTGTCAGCCCTGCTGTCAATCCTCTTTCAGCACATGATGTCAGCCCTCCTGCCATCTTGCTGACACTCTTTTCAGATGGCAGGATTCACAGCCTTAGCTCAGAGACCTGTTTGTATATCGGAAGACAAATATTTGTCATACTTGCTTCTTGTCCCCCATTAAAAATGAGCTTAGCTAAGAAGGAAAAGCCTGTCAGGAAAGTACTGACACTGGCTTTCTCTGCCAATGTTGTTCCAAAATATTGTTTTTTTCTTTTGACTCTTCAAAAACCTGAGAAGTGAAGGATTCAACTCTGCTGGGGAATAAGCATACATATTCCGTAATGGCTTTTCAAGTGCTTTCCTACATGTAGGTCAGTGAACAGCAGAGTTTTTTGTCATTATTATTGGTTTTATGTGGGGTTTTGTTTTTTTTCCCAATGATCTAATGGTGTCTAGCAGTCATTTTGCATCACTGGGCAAAGGCCATAGCAAACTTGCTAACCATGCATTTTTATACCGCTCCCCAACACAAAAGACACACCCCAGAGCACCCAATCTGGTAGGTTCTAAAACGCTATTCAATTTAACAGCAAAATATTGCCATACACACTGTGTGAGCAGACCTTAGATTAGCATTAGTTGGTACAATGTGACAAATGAGAATGTGTAATTCTCAATCAGAGCAAAGAGTAAGTGAAACAGGTCCATACAGCAAAATCTTCCCATCATGGGTTCCCAATGTGTGAAACGTTTGCAGGATATGGATAACCCCTGGCTTCCATGTGGAGCTGGATTCTCGGAGGATGGAAGTTAGCAATAGTAAATCACCCCAGCTGAGTATCTCCTCCTCAATATAATAAGCTGTTTATTTATCCTGCTGCAAAAGTGTTCTAGGGAGTTGCCAAACAGGAAGGAGATCCTTGCCTGAAGTAATTTGCAATCTAAAGACTGGATCCTACCAAAGCATCTGGTCTGAGGTTTTGAACAGCTTTTACTCCCATAAGATTTCAACAGGTATTCAGGAAGGCCATGTCTTACAGCATGCTGTAAGTTTTGGCTAAAATTGCCTGTAAACTAGTTTCACGCACTTAGCAAGTCTGTGCTACCTTAGTCTTTAAAATACAGCAGAAATGTGCTGTGGATAGGTGAACTGGAGCTAGATGCACAAGGAGATGAAATTATATTAACAGACATATAAACATATCATATTGCAAATGAAAGATAGACAATAACAATACTGGAAAAAAAAAAATGCAAATCTTCCTTTCCATGGCCTGACCCAGGAGTGCAGGGCTGCCAGACTGGATGAGTTAATGCAATAGAGTAAACGGCGCTGCATCTATAGATCACAGACTTAAACCTGCTGCCACACACCTCCTTTCTCATGACAATTTATTTTGCTTAAATACCCCCTGGCCACCCTTAAGCGAACAGTGATGTTCTTTATATCCTGTTAATAGGTGGCATGATAAAGAAATAAGAACACATATCATGTGTTATGTGAGTAAGGAGAATTTAATGCTGCTGGAAATTAGCTAGCACTTTCATTTTTAACTCGATTTTCACAGGGCCCAAACCTCTAGAAAAGTTTGGTTTTCTCCTTTATTCAGTCTCTGGTTTTACTGTCAGTTTTTTGAGGAGTTACATTTCTGGCTGGAATACAATGTTTCAGTCACAGTGCACGGACATTGCAGAATATTGCAAAGAATATTTGACCCCTGCCTTTTATTTCCTAACTGCATCATCAGTGCCAAGCACTGCAGAACTGGGCATTGCTAAATGGCAACGCTAAGTCTAACAGATGTGGATTTTAGTTAGTTAGCATACACTACCTCATGTGATGGCAGGAAATGACAGCTCCAAGGCTGAAATCAGATCCAGGCAGGTGGGCTCCTAAAGGAGCTTGGTGCAAACACAAACGTTGGCCGGTGTGGATCCAGCTGCAGCAACAAAGCCTAAGGTTGCAGGGGCCTTTGGAGAAAAACCTGTAATTGTATTTCAAATTTAATGCATCCTACATATCATTATGCACACACATCATATATGATGTGTCACGTGTGATGATACATCAAGACTGCCTGCATCAGATAGATAAGGGCGACGAGTGCTGCATATATAAAACACTAAGTATGGCATAGATGTCCAGACTCGCCTATGGCAAGACATTTCAGTAATTCTCAGGTGCACGGGTTTTGTTCCTAAATAAACAGATCGACTAAGCCCGAGACATCTTTTTGAACTCCAGGATATGGAGCTCCTGCGAGAGAGGAGAATTGGGGCGAACGGCTTCTCCTTGCAAACTACACAGATTGCTTCCCTCGCTGTGTGGAAGACAAGGGACGAGTTATCCTAGGCATCAGGGCAGATGCAGAAACCTGTGGAAATGAGGAGATAAAAAGTCAAAGCCCAAAGATTGGCTAATAGAGAAAGAAGTGTTGTAACTGCTAAATCACCCAAACTGCTTTGCCAAACTTTGACATGCTTGATTTCCTGTGCTTAAATAATTTTTAGGCTTAAAAAAAAAAAAAAAAAGGATGGGGGGGTGAAGCAAGGAAAAATAACCAGCTGTTCCTTGTATAGTCCAGGAAACATGTTTGATTTATTGCTTTAAGGTTATTTTTGAAGGGGCTGCCTCTGGCAGCCAGAGTGCCGGAGAAGTCACTGAGGCCTGTCCACTTGAAGGGCTCAAACTGTTTCCTGAACAGCCCTTCTTCACTCGTCACCTCCGACAGCTCTTATTGACAACGTGTGACTGGGGCCCCGGAGTGTTTTAAAGCCGCGGGGGGCCGGGGCGGACAATGGGGCTGTCAATTACCTTTTCCCCCGTTGTGAAAAGGGGCCGCGGACAATGCGCCCCGCCGGCGGGGGGTTGTGCCGCTCGGGGCCCGCGACCCCCGCGGCATTCAGCGCCGGGACGTGGCGGTGCCGGCCCCGGCCCCAGCCCCGGCCCCGGCACCGGCCCCGTCTCGGCCGGGCGAAGGTGTAGGTGTCTCCATGGCGAGCTCCGAGGAGGCGGCGGGGGCTCCGCGCCGGCAGCGGCCGCCGCCCTCCGCGCCCCGGCGGGGCGGGCAGGGGGCTGCCCCCCCACCTCTCCCCATCCCCGCTCACCAGCCCGCACCCCGGGGGGAACGCCCAGGCTGCTCTACCTATATTGTGCCTTTAAAAACTTCCTGTATGCCTTGATCACTTGCTGAGAGGACTGTCCATCATACAGGCGCTTTGTCTGGCAGTCACTTCCATTTGAATTTGACTGACTGAGGAAGCCCGAGTTATTTGTAAAGAACAACAAGGCTTTTCATTCATAATTTCAGTAGGGGGACAGGGTGCTAATGACTGAGCTTGAATAACCAGGGAATGTGGTATTCAAGGCAGGAAGAAGCCCAACTGGCTGCCAAATGAGAGGAAGGGAGGGAAGGGGGCGGGGGGGGGGGGGGGGGATGTAGGTGAAAGTGCCTGTGTGAAAAGGCAAACAATGAAATCGGGATCACACACATGTATACAAATACAAATCAGGTTCTCAAAAGGTGAGACAGGCAAAGATAGAAGCAGGAAGGAGAGCTGAGGAAATTCCCGTTTGTATTTCATTAACTTACCTTCAGAATCGGCTTCTGCAATGCTAAAACCGAGAAGGTCTCTGGAAAAGGAGGCTTTCTTCCCTCCTGCCGCCCCCTCACCGCAGAGAAAACGCTTTAGCTCTCTTATACCTTTTTATTACAGAAAAAAACCTTGGGTTTGAAGTTGGGCCGAATGAAGATTTTGCCTCTGCTGCTTAAGCCCTAGCTTTGACAAAACATGAAAGCACTAAAGCTAGCCCGGGCTGCGGCCCAGCACGTACCATCCGTACATACAATTTTGCACATTGGCTGTCTAAATACACAGATTCTCTAACTCTGTGAAGACTGTGTCTTCTCAAAAGTCAAACTTTACCTGATGCAAAATCTGTTCAACTAAATAAAGGTTGTTAACTTTATTTCTGTTGTCTGCAGTGGGATTTTGAATAAGGCATTAACAGAAATTTCCCTAGCTACGACAGATTTTATAGAACCGTAATTTGTGTCCCTGTGGAGAAAACAAACGTACAGAGCTAAGAAAGAAAATAAAAATTGAACAGCACGTAGTTTGGAAAACGTAATTGCTTTGACACAACTTAAGACATCAGAAATTGATATAATTTATTTCAATTTGAATTGTGTTGCAAGAAAGCAACAATAAGAAAACTTAAAATACGTTAAACCGCTTAAACATTTAACCTCAAGAATGAAGGAAGTTTTCCAGTGGGCTTATTTTGCAAGCTCGTTCTGTCAGATGCAGTGGATTTATTGCATATGTTTGTAATGCCATTTCCAGTGCTTCCTTTAGCTTTCGTTAATTAGGACACCATCCTGGGAGCCGCTCTGGGCAGCTGGATTCCTTCCGTGACCTGGAGCACCGCAGACTTTCACTTGGGCTCCAGAAGGCGTCAGGGGCCTGCTTAGGAGGAACAGCTCAGAGATTCAGCTTCTTGCTTAATTTCTGCCTTTGTCTCTGTGGGGCTTTTGAAAGTAATAGGCCTGCTTAAAATACAGGAAAATATGATTACAAAACCACAAATAAGATAGGAGTAGCTACACCAGATGCAGAGACGGAAGTTCAGAGGAACTCTTTAATCAAGTGGTGGGAGTGGATGCTCCTGCAGAGATAACCTTGTTTAGATAATCAAACATTTTGTCCTCTTCCCTCTCTAAGTAAGATAAGTATAATTATCTAACAGTTCCTACTCTGTTTTAAGGTGTTCTGATTCTATTAGACAAAGATCCTGAAATTTTAGTTGTGCGGAAAGACCCTGGAGCCCACAAGGAAATACAATGCCATGGGTCTCCATGTGAAGCAACAGAGAGATTGGACTGGGACCTGGGACTCCTAGTTCTTGCTTTTCAGATAAGTTACTTCTTTCTTTCACCCCTGGGTTTTCTCACCTATAAAATGAACATAGTGACATCTCTTGTAAACTATTTTGAGATCTGCAGAGAAAACTGTGATAGAGTACCCAGTATTTTAACTATCATTGTTGATATTGCCATTATAATCAGGAAAATGAAGACAGTCCTATGCAGATCTGACAGCAGGATCAGGGTCTTTCACAATTTTATTTTCGATTGATGCAACCACACAAACAGTATTTTTTATTGTGTTCTGATTTTCAGACAAATGATGGGGAAACACCAGTTTTTATTTTCCTTTTTGTGCAAAATTCATTCATCTCTAGGAAATGATTGTGTTCTGCACACCTTACCTCTGCTTTCAGGATGTGCTTGTGTGCCACTCGGATGAATACAAGCCTTTCACAACTGAGGAAAATAAAAATAACCTCAGCACATAGGAGAAGGATGATACAATTTTTAACAATTGCTCAATCTGCTTGCTTTGGTTGGCAGCAAAATCTGTAAGTCTTACTTGTACCTATCTCTTGGCTGGCTCGCAAGCTACATGCTACCAATCACTAATTTCTCAGAGGTATTCATTTGAACTCCAGCCTCCAGTGAAGAAAGGTACCTTAAGTTCTGGGAGCAGAGTAGCCGTCACAGCGTGGAGGCCCATGCAAGCTACCTCGCACTTCCGAGAAGAGCAGGCATCTGCAGCTCTTCCAGCTACGTTGCTTACAGTACCCAAGATATTAATTTACCTTTCCACTACATTGCAGTTTAGAGCTAGTTTGGGTATCTCTACATCAGTGGTTTTCTAATGTGATCTGCAGATTCCTATGGACTAAATGGGAGGTCTTATAATTTATAATTTTCTAAAAAAGTCTGCACTTCCCTTATGATTTTTTTTTTTTTGTCTTCTAAAGCACAGAAAAAGTCTACGGATTGAAGAAGTTTGAAAACTGCTGCTGCAAACCACAGCAGAGATGTGGTAAGTCTCTTCATGAAACCTTCTTGTTCCCAAATATCCTGTAACTGTTAACATTGACCTCTTCCATTTCTTCTGAGTCACTTTAATCCTGGGTCAACACACAAGTGTCTGCATCCTGCTACAAAATATTTTGGGAATTTCCAAACTAGCACTTAGTTACTAACATTTTAATAGGCAATCGGTTCATTTTGCATAAAATTCTAGTATAGTCAAGCCCAGTGTTATCTAGCCTCTAATTGAAATGAGGCTAGAGAGTGCAGTGTTGCAAACGCTGACAGACGTGGCTTGTCTGTGTTGTCATTCTCATGATTACTTCTACCAAAGCAGTCAAAAATGTTAGAAGGAAAATCCTAGGACAAACAAATACACCATAAAAAGCCTGCTATAATACCAGTTTAGCAAATAAACTGCACTTAGTCCTGTCCACACCAAATTGTCCTACTTTTGAACATTTGGTCTCAAGGTATTTGAGAAGAGAGAACTAATTATACAATGCATTGTATAAGCTGGAAAGGTTTATAAAGTTGAATTCCAAAAAACCAATGCTGATTTTATCAAGGACACAAATATAACCAAATAACATTGAACGGCACATCAAAGAGCATACTAGCTTTATTAGAACAATTTATATGCAAAAGCTCCACATTATATTATAAGTACTAAATGTATGTATTCTTTAGTATAATTTCAGAAGGATCAGGAAAGGGATTTGTTTATTTTTTAAGTTTACATAAGTGCATTTGGTATTCAACAAGAAAATATTCTCCTGGCAACTGTCCCTCCATATAGTGGGGCAATCATGAGATGAGATAAAGTTACATGGGATCTGGCCTATATTACCTTTAAGGAGGGTGGCGATCATTAGCTAGATCTGAATAACAGTAGCTTAATCCCAGAAGATCTGGGCATCACTAAAAGCAGGAGATCAAACCCCAGCAGCTGCAGAGCATGTGTATTCTCAACCAGAGCAGCAGGTATTTATTCAATTTTTCACATTTAACAGTGCTACTCCTTGTCCTACCAGACTGGGTTCCCAGTAGCACACCGAATGTATTGCCTTTGCTTATTTTCCCCTCTTAAGGAATTCTGGGATTTCCTTCAGGTAACCTACAGTGAAAAATCACAAAAGCAAAACTAATGGTACTGAGTCAGAGACCTACTTTTCTTCACAAAAAAATGTCCAACTGTTCACAGTACAGTGAGTTTGACTTCTCTGTTTGTCTCTATATCTAAGTGTCCTTGTCTGCCCTGAGAATCTCAATGAAATATCAATAGGCAAAAAGCTTCACAGCTAATCACAAACTACTTTTAAAAAAATCCTATAATTCTCTTATGTACATTACCTTTTTCAGAGTAACGAACATGAAAGACAATCAATTAAAGGTTTAAGTTTCTAAGGAAATACTGGGCATTAGAAGCAGTGTGCAGCCAAACTTAGTCCTTTCAGAATCAATATCCTTATATCGCTGCATTAACTCATGAGATAATGCACAAAATGTTCTGAAAGTCAGCAAAATTTACTGCACTTTCATTCCCTTGTGAGAAGCAGTTCCTTATGAATGCACTTCCTTTTCTTTTACAAAAAGGGGAAGGTACTACTTGTTTTCAAGTCCTGTGTCTGAAAATTAAACCAAGTAAAATTTGTGACAATTTGAGGATATTGCAGAAAAGTTTCAACTGTTTCAGAAGAGTTTCTCTCATGTCAGAGTCCTCACTCTGCCCAGCCCTTCACCTGAAGTCACTGAAATTGCTACTCTTCTAATATATCATGAACACACACATCTATATGTGTATGTAAACATAGATATAGATATATGTATATGTGTGTGTGTACACATACATGTACACAACAGCTACATTCCTCTGCTGAGAATGAGCTAAAGACCTTCATCTCCAAAACACAAAGTCTGCTTGGGTTAAAAGCAAAAAATTCATGCAGTGGTTAGAGCAAACCACTAGGGGAAACATAGTTACATGCATTAAGCCACTATCCATGACAAGAAATGCGAAATGTGAGTGATATATGTAATCCTGAGAAAGCTGGTTCCAAGGAATCATCAAATTAAAGGCCTGAGAATTCAGCTTTCAGGTTCCAACCCGAAAACAAACAAACAAACAAGAAAAGCTCACTTACTTCTGCATATTTGTGCACTAGTTATTGATTACCTGTGTGCAAGTTAAGTTTGTGCATGAATCTTTGCAGGTTTGCTGTTTCTCTTTCAAACTCAGCAGTACTATGATGCTGTATGCTTCGGGGTTTTTTTGGGTTTGGGGTTTTTTTTGCTATAAGACATTGACACTTCACCATTTTGCACACATGACTGGCTCTGTGAATAAAAATAGCTTCACTGTTTTCGTACCGGTCTTTGGGACTACTCACTGTATTAAGTGTATACACCTGTACTTGAGAACTGGCCTATAAATTGCCGATTGCACTACGGACCAACAGATTTAAAAATGGTGTTATGAAATTTCCAGTTTAAACACTATTTATATACTCAGTATAAACACTGATAAATAATCTAACAGACCTTTCCCATGTGTATAGGCTTGCACAAAGAGTTCTTCACCTATTTTTGACTCTGCTGTGTGGGAGGAAGTGATTTTTCTCCTTCCACAGTGAAGTGAAATTAAGATCGTGTCTTGTCTTTCCCGGGTATTTTAACCTATGCTCGTCCCTCACAGGTGAATCCCACGGATTTCCTTGCCGACACAAGAGTCCGCAGCCTGCACATAAGGCAGCCCTCCCAGGACGCCCAGCTCGGTCCTCAGCGCATCCACGGGCGACGCCACGCCGGTGGGTGCCCCGTCCCGTGGGGGGAGCCCAGGGGAAGGCCCATGGGCTTCCTCCCGCCCTTCCCCTGCTCGCAAAGGCCGCTGCCTGGCGCCGGGGCTGCTGCCTCCCCGGAGCCTCCGGCGGGTTCCGCAGGGGCGCCGGCCCCCACCGTCCCCCGCCCCGGCGCCGCGCTCCCTCTGGCGGGGAGAGCGGCCGCGCCACCGCCTCCCTGCACCGGCAGCGCTGAATGAAACCCAGCCCCGGGGCTGCGGCTCCAGCAGCGGGGCCGCCCCCGCCCCGACGGGCATTTTGCTCCATCCGCGGCTCCTGGGGGGCGAGGAAGGTGGGGACGGGGCGGCCGCCGGGGCCCTGAGCACCGTCCTCGGCGAGGCGGCAGCAATGATGTGCAGGCTAGGGGCTGGTGAAGCCCGCGTGAAAGGAAAGAAGGTGGTAGACCCGCATAACTCAGGCTAACCTTACTGTCAAGCAACTATGGAAAATAATTTGCAGGTTCAGAATGTTATTGTGGAAGAATGGATATTCGCGTATAAAATTATGAAAACCCGAAGGCCGCCCGTGTAAGACACTGCCCTTTTATTTCCATGTTTTTATTGAGAATGACCACCCCCGTCAAAAAGCGGTGACTAGCAGGTGTAGAAGAGGAAGTGCCTGCAAAATTGCCTCAAGTAGTAAAAAAGGCTGGTGGGGTTTTTGCACCGAGGATTGTTCATGTAAATAATGCAATGCATTACTGCCTTACACATCGTGTATATTTTAAGCAGTGCCACACGTGACACGGGTATATTCGTGCTCGGTGCATGCCTACGTGGATACGCTGCTTTGCACGCTTAAAGATACATGTAGGCGCAAGATGCCCGGGGCCAGCAACAGTGGCCCCGTCGGTAATTTCAGCTCGTACAAAAGGGACCGAGCTGTGGCCGTGTCAGGAAACGCCCGAAGACAAACAGTCACGTTTGTGAGCTGCTCGCAGACCGTGTCCCCCACACGAATGGGAATTAATTAAAACAATTTTTTTCTTTTTTTTTCTCCCTAAGAAAAAAAACAGAACAGCCTTCCGCACAGGCGGGGAGACCCCGCTCCTGTCCGGGCCGCCGCACACCCCGCTGCTGCCCGAGGCGCGGGAAGCTCCGCGGCGGGCTGCTGGCGGCCTGTCCCGTCCCGCCGCCCGCTACCCACGCCGCTCCGCGGCCCCGCTCCGCGCTCCCGCCCGGACACGGGGGCGCCCCCCGCGCCGCCTGACGGCGTTAATCCGCGGGACAATGCCCCAAGTCATCCCCCTGCCTTCTCCCCCCCTGCGCGGCCAGGAACCGACTGCTGGGGGGGGGGGGGGGGAGAAAGTGTAAACTTTTATTCCACTCGGTTAAAAAAACACGGGGGGGGAGGGGGGGGGCACCTGGAAATGGGTCTCCCGAAAGCCGGCAGCGCCGGCGAGAGCGTGCCGCCTCCCCGGGAGAAGCGAGCTCCCCTCGGCTCCCCTGCAAACCTATCGCTGCCTGCCTCTGAATAAATACACGAGCACAAAAGCAACCCCAAGCGTCGTGTGACCGCGCACGCAGGAGCCTCCTGTGAAAACAGGCTGTGGCCGGGCCCCGGGAGCGGGGCTGCGGGGCTCCCCGCCGCCCCGCGCAGCGCCGGGGCCGGGGCCGGGGCCGGGGCCGGCGCGGTGGCGGTGGCGGTGGCGGCAGCGGCGGCGGCGCTGCCCTTTTGAATGCCTCCCGCAGCTCGGAGTGCTGGCAGGGCGCTGGGAGCGCCAGTGAATGTAGCCCCGCAGAGCCAATGAGCTGGGACCGGATGCGATATATCCTCTGGGACAACAACTGCTCTGTTCCTCCTCAGATCCACATGACGCCATTTACTGCTGCTTTTGCAGAGAGATCACCCTACCTCCTCCGGAAAGAAAAAGAGAGAGAGGGAGAGAGCGAGCGAGCAGAAAAACGCCGAGCCCCTACAGCTCAGATCTCAAATCTTCCTCCTCCTCCTCCACCTCCTCCAAACACACAACAACAACCACCACCAAAAATCCGCTGCGCTCCCAAAACACCCCCCCCCCCCGATTGCAAACCACAGAGCTGCCTGCAACACACACACGCTCGCAGAGGGAGCGAGAAAGCTAGAGGGAGAGAGGGGAGAGGAGCTTGCAGCAAGCAGCTTCTGAGCAGAACGGCTACATTGCACAAGCTGCTTTTTTGGAGGAGCTCAGTGGAAGAAAGCTTTGGGATTTTATTTTAGATCCACTTTATTTTGTTTTCTTTGGCTTTCCCCTTCCTCTTGATCATTTGCAACAACAACAAAAAAAGTGACTTGGTATTGGCGATTCGGCCTCCTGTTCATTGAGGAAAAAAAGGAAAGTGTGTGTGAGAGAGACTGAGTGATTTCTTTTTAGGAGCAAAGAAAACCCACCCCGATCCGGAGAGGTGTTTTTATTATTATTATTATTATAGTATATACGCGCACACACGTATTTATAATCGATCTGGGGAGAGGGACCTAACTTTGCTCTGGACTTTTTTACATGGTGATCATTCTCACTCTAATTTGGAAGTTGGACTAAAGCAGAGTTTGGAAAAGAATTTTTTTTTGCTTTAGGGCTGGATTTATTTGCAAACCGCAGGAAGAAGAAAATACAAGAGAGAGAGGGGTTTGGTGCAGCGCCGCGATCACGGTGAGAGCCTTTTCCTTCTTTGCAAAACAAGCTTTTCAGTACTCCCGCCCCCCCCCCCCCTTGGTTGCTCCAAGAAAACTCGTGGAAATGTTTGAGGCCGATCCCTTTTCCATTCGTACAGGTTCTCCCTCTCCCCCCTTCCCCTCTCCTTCCTTTCCCAGAGAGGAGCCGGAGGTGGGATTTCGGAGCGGTTTCTCTCCGGGAAGGGGGGGGGGGGGGAAGCTCCGCTGGGGTTTGCGGGCTGCGCCGCGTTTGCGCCCCGCCGGGGTGCCTCGGGGGCGCGGGGGGCGGCAGGCTGCGCGGGGGGCGGAGGGCTGCGCGGGCGCGGAGGCATGCCTGCGGGGGCTGCGAGCGGGGCGGGGGGGTGGGTGGAGGGGGGAAGACGACTTCGGCGTGTTCTCCCTGCTGCGGGGAGCCGGGCACGGGCGGTCCTGCGCGCTCCTGCCTCGCTGGGCACGCGTGGGTTTCCAGCAAGCCCCGGGGTAGATGAAGGGAGGGCGCTGCGGGGTTGGCGAGCGCCGGGGCTGTTTGTACCCCCGTCTTGGGGGAGAGGGAGCAACCCGCCTTTCAGTGCGTGATTTACGCCCGTCTGTAGTGGCGTCGGGAGATCCGTGCAATTCGGAAGTGAGTGCATGTCCGGTATAAGCATATATGTCTGTGTCTATACATGCACGTATATTTCGCGTGTGATGAAATTAATTCGGTCCATAAGACGAGGAAAGTTCTTCCCCAGGTTCTTCTATGCAGAGGATATGTGTGGAGGGGAAGGAAAGCCTTAATTTTTGCTTTAACTTTTTTTTTTTTTGCCCCCTTTGGTGGGTTTACTTTGTAACAACCCCCCTCCCCCCCAAAAAAAAGCTGCTGGTGTTTTCAGCAAGCTATTTGTGTGTCAGTTTGCCCCACCCCGATGGTAAAGTCCCTTTTGCCCTAATCCATAGTCTGATCACACACTCGGCCCTTAATGGGGGTTTCAAAGCACTTTGAAAGAAGAGGAGGTGGTTGGTGTGTGTGCGGTGGGGATGGGGGTGGGGGTGCCTTGCACAGGCTCCGGACACAAAACAGAAATTCACGGGCAGAGGACTTCTCCCCCTGAGGCTCGCCTTCTCCCAGCCAGCCAGCCAGACACGGGGTTTTTCCACAGCACGCAAGAAGCCCCTTGCGTTTTAAACTTCCCCAAATGTGCCGAACGCGAAACCCGGCCCCCTTGCTCCCCCTTTTGCCAATCCCAGCTAGGAAAAGTTAGCAATCATGGCACTTAAGCTCTGCGAGAGTGGACTTTGGCTTTTGGAAGTGGGGAATCGTGTTATCACACACATGCACACACAAAAAGGCAAATGCTGCTTCTCTGCTCTTGGTGGATGGAAAGGAGAGAGGTGCTAGATGAGAGGAGGGAGAGACGTGCTTTCCCGTAAGAATTTTCAGGCAAATATATGTTTGCAAATAAATGCGCTGGAGGTTTGCATCTTGTCCTGTTAGCGGATCCATCCAGGGGAGAAAAAGGAGGATCGCCCGGCTCGGACCGATGTCCCACTGAAAATGCCTGCTGGGTCCCTTCGGGCTGGGGCGGCGGGGGGCGGACTGAAGTTCAGGCAATTTGCAGAATATGCGTAAAATAAGAGGAGCTTTTCCAGCGGCTGGCTTTGTGGAGCTGAATGGGTGCTTACGGCAAGGTGAGAGGGGGTAATCTGCCCTTTGCCCAACTGTCCCGGAGGTGTTGTCTCAGACCGTCTCCAGGGCGCCTTGCATTACCCGGGAGGGGAAGGCTTCTTTAGCATCTCTCGGGGGAGGGCAGGGGGGAAGAGTTAAAAGGAAACATGGGTTTGACTTTCCTGATAAGGCGGCTGCGGCAGCCCCCTCCCACCTCCCAGCCCAGAGGATGTCTCCTGGTTATCTCCAGGTTGTCTGCACTTGCGGGGTTGCCGGCGGCGCCTGCGGCCGCGCTCCTGCGGGCGAGGGGCTGCCGCCGCCCACCTGCTGCGCGCCCCCTCCGCGCCGGGATGGAGCCTGCCAAGGGGAAGGGGTTTTCTCCTCCAGCGCCCACCTTGGCGTCTGCGGGGGGCTCCGCCACCGAGACCGGTGTCGTCTTAAGCGCCTGCAGGTCAGGGTCAGCTCTGCTTTTGCACTGGGTTGTCATTTCTGGAGAGGCAGGGTTTGATTCGGCGTATCTTCTCGGCTGGCTGAGTCTGGCTACAGTCTGGACGTGGAGGGCAGACAGGGCTGCTAGTTCCTCTCAAGGATGGGGAAAGTATTTTATTTTCTGTTCTTTTTTATCGCCAGATAGTTTCAGGTGAGGAAATGTCTACTTAGGCTGTTGGTTGAAACTTTTTATATGGCAAAGGAAAACATAAGCAATGATTCAAGATAAGTTTGCAAGACTTTTTTTTGGGGGGGGGGGGGGATATATACCATGACATACACTCTGTGTCGAAAACCAGGATTTGGCAATATTTAAAATAGGTGGTCACTCTTAAAACTTAGATTTTTTAATTTTTTTTTTTAAAGAAAAAGCACTTGAGGGGAGGGAGCCAGGGGGAGTTAAAAGGTTAAATGTTTTCCACTGCTGTTAGAATAAAGTCAGTGTCTTGAGGTATTCATTGTTAAACTGTTTGGCTATATTTTGTTATACTGCGGTATAGTATTATTGTTGGTAACTGATGTGTACAGAGTAACACTATGGTGCTCTTTCTAGGTATAATTGAAGACATTGTGTGGTCCTTGTAAGAAGCTTGGTTCCTGCTTGGGTTTTAATTGTAAAATATTGTTCTGGATTTTTGTATAGGTAATTGGATTTTGGAACCACTTTAAGATATGATAAAGGCAAAACAAATATTAACTAATTTAGAGGGCAGTACTTGAAACTTTTGCATATCCGAGTGTGGAAGTTAGTTATTTACAAGTTCTCATCTTCTGGGTCTTTTACTGGGTTTCCATTTAAATTCTTAAGTCTGCATTTCTGCTTTGTAGTTAATGAACCTTTAAAGTCATATTTGCAATCAAGTAGACTTCTTGGATGCTGGCATTGTTTGGTTATATTATGCATGCCTCTGTCCCACAAGCCACTCTTGGTAATATTTACAGTTTGAAACGTAGTCTATGGAATTTTTTACACGTTTTAAAAAAATAAAACTGTGGTAGCATTGCTTTTGTAGTATTGAGCCTTAAAATAACAATCGCAGTGGTGTACACAAGTATGACACACACTAAAATACTGGAGAGAGATATTTTTACTTGCACTGTTGAAGTTTTTGGTAGCACTAACTCATTTAATGTCTAACCTCAAACATTTTATTGCTATTTAGTGTTTTTCTTGGGACCATTGGTATTAAACTAAAATTTCCTATTTACATCATGTAAAGTTTAATGTGTAAAGAGACTAGCCTACCAAAATATTATCCAGTTTTAAACAAAATTGGAGAATTATATGTCTGTCATCAGCAGGTCACATTACACTTGCTAAATACTTGCAGGCTTTTTTTTTTTTTAGTGTAAGTTTTTCAGTAGCCTGATGTGAAAAGAAGAGCCACTTCAAGTGGCTGAAATGTAATCACTATAAAGGCCACAGTCTAACCAGAAGATGGCCTGGGAAGCCTTAGTTAGCAGCCGCAAGACCTAGACTTTCTAGAGCCACGAGTTAAGATGCGTGGACCTAGAACAGAATCCCTTTAAGCTCTCCACAGGAGTAGGCAGGACAGGCCGAGGGAAGTACATTCAGCTGAACAGCACCCGCGCTCCGCCCCAGATGTGACTCCTTTTTTAATGGCTGATGCATTACTTGATGGTTTGCGGTGCTGTGGGATCCTGCAGGCTTGAGAGGCTGCTGGAGAGAGCATGAGATGTGTTGCAATAGTGAATCCTCTTTTTGTTGCTCCAGGATTTCAGATGTGTTCTAAGCCTGCCGGGGTGAGCACGCTTCCGGGCCCTGATGGAGACGAGAGCTCAGCACGGCAGCGGGTCGCAGGCCTTGCTACAGGCTCGGCGTGACAGTGGGAGACTGCACGGGGAGCCCGACCTGCGGGATGTCCTGACGCAGCAGATTCATGTCTTGTCGCTGGACCAGATCAGAGCCATCCGAAACACGAATGAGTACACGGAGGGACCTACGGTGGCTCCACGGCCGGGGGTCAAGTCCGCTCCTCGGCTAGCAACCCAACCCAAAAATGAAAGGCCCCATGGCTTGCCCGAGCATCGTCATTTTAGCCGGATTCAGCACACGCAAACACACACCTCTCCTCGGGTGCCTCTGTCCCGATCCATCAGCACGGTCAGCACAGGTTCGCGGAGCAGTACAAGGACAAGTACAAGCAGTAACTCATCTGAGCAAAGACTTCTAGGATCATCTTCGGGGCCAGTTGCTGACGGGATAGTCCGAATGCAGCCCAAGTCTGAGCTCAAGTCAAGTGAGCTGAAGCCACTGAGCAAAGAAGACTTGGGAGCGCACAGCTACAGGTGCGAGGACTGTGGAAAGTGTAAGTGTAAGGAGTGCACTTATCCAAGGACCCTCCCATCATGTTGGATCTGTGACAAGCAGTGTCTTTGCTCAGCCCAGAACGTGGTCGATTACGGGACTTGTGTTTGCTGCGTGAAGGGCCTCTTCTATCACTGCTCTAACGATGATGAGGACAACTGTGCTGACAACCCCTGCTCCTGCAGTCAGTCGCATTGCTGCACTAGGTGGTCCGCTATGGGTGTGATGTCCCTCTTTCTGCCTTGCTTGTGGTGTTACCTGCCAGCCAAGGGTTGCCTTAAGTTGTGCCAGGGCTGTTACGACCGGGTAAATCGGCCTGGGTGCCGTTGTAAACACTCCAACACCGTTTGCTGCAAAGCTCCCAGTGTCCCCCCCAGGAACTTTGAAAAGCCAACATAGCATCACTAGTCAGAAATACTAAAGTAATAAGGATTATTTTAACGTACATATGCAACCAACTAAGCAGCTATGGTCTTGGCACTGTAGTAGAAGGGTTGGGGATATATTTTGCTGTTTGCAGTGAAATGCTTTCCTCTGTGTGTGCCATCTTAACTGATACACTTGTTAGAATCCAGCTAGTGGGATACAGAAAAAAAAATGGGATGCAGTACATTGTGACCCACATATTGCATAAGCTAAAGCAACACAGACACTCCTAGGCAACTCTATTGTTTGTGAATAGTACTTGCAAAATTTGTAAATTAGCAAATGACTCCTTTTTTTCATTGTTTTCTGCCAGAGATAATGTGCTATATTTTTGTATATACAATAATATTTTCAACTGTGAAAAATAAGTGGTGTCATAAGACATGGCACAGTCACAAAATATTATACTAATATGTTGTACATTCGGAAGAATGTGAATCAATCAGTATGTTTTTAGATTGTATTTTGTCTTACAGAAACCTTCTATTACAAGACTCTGATTTCCCTTTGGGCTTCATGTATATTGTACAGTTACAGTAAAATTCAGCCTTTATTTTCTAATTTTTTCAACATATTGTTTAGTGTAAAGAATATTTATTTGAAGTTTTATTATTTTATAAAAAGAAATATTTATTTTAAGAGGCATCTTACAAATGTCACCCCTTTTTATGAGGACGTCATAGTTGCTGCAAATAAGGGGTGAACGATGCATATGTTCACTATAAAATAGAAAATATATTAACGTTTGAAATTAAACTGGGCTACTTGTCATTTTTTCCCGTCATTTATTGTTCTGAGTTGGGAAAGCTGGTACTTCTAATTGCAAACTTCACAGTGATATAGTCACAGTGAGTCTAATAGGAAAACTAAAATGGAATTTTTAAGTGCATTTTGTTGTTGTTGTTTACTACTTCACCTGAAAATAATGCAGGATTTTTGCTTCCTTCCTTTGCACAAATGCCCCTTATACTGTTCCTACAATGGAAAAGGAAAATGAACATAGGAAAATGCATTAATTCATTCCAGACTAGGACTAATAGGCACTGAAAGCTTGACCTATTCTATAAGTGATGAGCTTTTGTGCTTCAAATAGGAAATAAGTAATCATTCACAAAAAATGTTAGGCTTGCATGGCTTTACTCAGAGAGAGAGAGGAAAAAATAAAAGAAAATTAATATGGTCAGTGCAAAAAGCATGCAGGATTATTTGTTAAAAGTAGAATAATATGCCACAGGGAATGATAGATCTGAATGCAGTCCAGCCTTATGTCAAACATTTGCCTCACTTGTAAGAAGAAAGTTGCTTGATTTGTCATTTGTGGCAGTTACCTTCCACTGAGGTCAAAATCCTTTCACTGCCAAGTTTCCCACCGGAAGCCTAGAGAATGATTTACCTTTCTTTATTAACAAACTATCATTTCCTGCTCTTAGCATGTCCCTCCAAGTTTAGAGGTCTTCATGCTGAATTTTATTTATACGTTTCTTAAGCTGGCATTTAAGAAATAGTTGTAAGTATTTTTAAGGTGTCGCTTAGAAAAATCTCACAGCCTTTTCTGAATCTTCTCCAACAAAAACAAGTTATAACTAATAAATTAAGAACTCACTAAAAGTTGAAAACCAGAGCATTGAGTAGATGTTACATCTTTTTGCCCCTTAATGTTCATCTGTGATCTGGTGTTTGGGCTGTTTTATATAGGTCTGTAGTACCCAAAAATCTTACACTGTGTGTTTGTGTGTATTGGTTATCAACCACCAAGTGAAATTAAAAAGCGCAAGTCCTGACTAGTTTGCAAAACAAAAATAGCTGATACACAGGCCTTGTTCTCTTTCTTTTTTTTTTTTTTTCCCTTACCTCTCTGGTGAAAAATGTAAGCTGGTTTTCTTTCCTCTCTGCACCAGCTGGCTGGATGCTTTGGTATACAAAGATGAGCAGTATATATTTAGCCTTCTGAGTGGAATTCACCAGGAAGAAGGTGGCTTATGTTAGATGAGTAATTTGTCCATATTTAAAGTGCATCAGTATATTGTGACTGAGTGTTGGGGCATATATGTGAGATTGTACTTGGCTGCTGATAAACAGAGATTTTTATTATTTTTTTAGAAATTTTGTTCTGGAAGGCATTGGTAACCATCACATGTTTCCATCCACTGAATATAATTCTTGAATTAGATTAGGTGCTTATGCTTAAACTGTCCTGGGTTAGTCTTGCTGATGGAAAACAAACATGGGAATAATCAAACAGTCCATTTATTCGGGGAATCTTTGACCTTTAGGCTATATTTTGGAAACCCAAAACCCCACTGATTTCAGTAGACAGTAAATCCCGTCTTTTCATTGTATTGATGAACTTGACAATACTGAAGGTGAGCCCTGTCTTTTCAGTGATTTATGTTTCAGTCAAGGAAGATACCTCTAAGGAAAGCTGAAGGTGAAACTGGAAAACTGCAGTATGGCTGAGCACTGTAGCAGTCAAGGAGGGTGTGAAGTCCTACTAGCTATAGTCCAACACTAAAATTGTGGGTTTGTTTTGTTGTGCACTATAGCAAATGCTTTGACTACCTTAGATAGGTTCTAAGGGAAAAGGAAAACCATCTTCTTGTTGACAGTGAAATTTGAAGCTGGTCTTAACATTAAACACTGGTTGTCACCTTCCACTTGGTTCTTAATGAGGATAAAATAGTGGATCCCCCCCCACCCCATTTAAGCCCGCTATCAGTGAATTGCATTGTGTGTATGACACTGGGAACGAGGATGTACGGGAGGATGGCATTAGGCGCTGCCTGTTGCGCTAACTACGATGCTGGGGTCTAGGCTTCAGTTACTATGAATTAGTGTGTGTGTACAGTGAACTCTTACAAGTTGGCTTGTGTATGTTAGTTAACATCCTAATATTACACTTAATTAGATAAGGTTTACTGTTCTAAATAAAACCAAAATCTTGCCTCAAACAGATTAGATTGTTTTAGTAAGAATTAAGAGTGCTTTTCAAGTGGATTGAGATAATGTTATTAAAGCATGCCTACTTTATCCTTTGAGATAGGAAAGTGGAGGTCCAAAAAAGGAAAATTTTCTGTACACAGGTTTTGAGGATAACTGTGAAAGTCATGCCAGATATGCAACATATAGGACTTTGGTTTTAGACAGCTATTAAGCCACGAGAGAGGGGAAAAGCCTTATTATTGCTCCATTTGTTGTGTTGTTGCTTTAGTGTTTTGATCTGTTAACCTCCTATAAATTCTGATGTCACTGTAAGGTTTGCTTAAAGTTAGAGACCTGCAGGATTGGATTAACAGTTGACTATAGTAACAATGGAAACAAATAGCTTTTTTCAAATTATTTTTTCCATATGATGTGAGCTACAAATAAATACATCAAATTTGCTTGTGTGGTACCTTAGAAATGTCTCTATTAATATCCTCAAGCAATTTTTTTATTTTGCTCTTTAATGGTTTGAGGCTTGATTATAATTTCTTTTTTGAGATAGTGATCATAGCAGTAAAAAAAAAGAAAAAGAAACTTGGATTCAAGTGGAGAATAAAAAGGTATAGTACTTTAGATGGAAATAAAATATGTTCTTAAAGGATTTGAGATCATATTCAGGTGAGTATTTACATATTCAAGAGAGTTACCAAATCAGTCTTCAAAAGCCAAAATTCTCCAGACGAGGAAGCGAAGCAGTTAAGTGGTCGTGACGATTAACACAATAGGTTTTTTACACTTTCTTACAAAACTCTCAGCATGTGTGAGGTGGAAGTGACTTGGCAGTAGCAAAGTCCTGATCACTTATGCACCATGCATAACTTGCCTTTTTTTTTTTTTTTTAACATGTACATTATTACCTGTATTACCTTTTCCACTTCTGGCAAAATATAAAATAATGCAGTTTTGTGATGAGTGAAATCTTAAGGCTTATTCTTAAATGGCAGGGAGAGCACAATGCATTTCTGTACTGCAGTAGAACATTCAATTATTTTTAGGAATTAACTGTTGAGGAAGACAGACTTGAACAGTCTGTCTCATCTCAGGTGTTCTAGATGGGTGCAGGTACAGCGAGTAATAATGATTTCATTTGCTGAGACTAATTTCTCAATCAGTCACTGGAGCAGAGACCCAGAAAGAAATTGGCTGAATATAAGAGCACGCTTGACTGAGTAATGTCAGTATGAATAGTATTGGATAGATTTCTTACTGAAAATGTCAGCAATGTATCGGCTCATCTTAAATAAACCAGATACAGGTTGGGGTTGCAGGTAGACTACATTGTGACAAAGTACACCAAATCCTTACTGATGAAAATACTCAGTTTTGTTCCTGTTTACACAATCTGATTTTAAACTGGAAATTCAGAAATAAAAATTGATGTATTATTGAAATCAGGACAGTTTGACAGGAAACTATGTGCTATAATACTTTTTCTTTCAAAAACACTGTCTGTTTCAATCTGAGGAGACCCCCTATGTGCTAGTCTTATTTATTTCTCTTCATATTTCTTCTTTCTGGTCCCTGTCCCTCCCCTTGACCTTTCCTAGCCATAATACATGAAGGTTTGCTGCCACTTACTAGGACAAAAGGTGAAAGAGGAGGATAAAACATGCTTTTCTCATTAGTGTTCTCTGTCTCTGAAGGTTTAAGACAAGGTGGAAAAAATTATTACCTTGCCGTATTTATCCTGCATTTTAGAAAGATATAAAGTGTTTTTCCATTCATGTGACATTGAAATCCACAGTTCCAGCAAACATCTGATTTTCATATCTTTAGCGTGATTTTTATTACTCCAGAAGGCTTTATGTGTCCTTAAAGAGTTCACCTTTGCTTTAACCTATTGGCGCTGTGTTTCAGGTGACAGAGGTCTTACTACTGTAAAAGCATAGTCTGCTGTTCCTCTGTCACAAGGATTGTTCAGAAGAGAGCTGATGCAGTTACCTTTGGGCATGAGTAGCAATGATTTTGCTTGAAACAGGGCGGAAGTTCAGCGTTTTCAACATTGGAAAAAGGCAACAGACGTTGTACTATATATCTGAAGTTTCTCTTTGCCTGTGCTGTAGGAAACTTTATTTTTTTCTCTGACTCAAATCCTGCATGCTGATTAGAGAAGCTTATGGCTAAAATGTTCAAACTTTTAGACTAAAATGGATTGGTTCCTATTTCAGTAGAAGTTACCAATAATCAGAAGCTTTGACAATGTAGCCTACTTTTATATAGGATTATTTATGGATATTTTAATACTTAGGAGTATAAGTTACATTTTAACACAATCTTGGCAAGGGAGATAATCTGTTTTTAACATGTAAGAAACTCTATAATCAAAGTAGCTCTGCTTTCCTGACAGCCTGCTGTATAATTACAAAACCACTCAGTGCACCTGAGATACGTTACAAGAGAAGGCACTTGATGCAAATCAGATATTGCAGGCACAAGTTTAACTTGGAGAGTCTGAGCTGGTGCACAAGGGTGTATCAGGATGATTCACCAACTTATGGACATAGATAGCACCTTGAACAAAGTGGGTTTTTAAATTTTTTTTTTCATCCTAATTTTATTTTGATCAAGAAGCCGTATATATGAACCAATCATAAATCATGTGGTTGTCAATACGATTATTAATAAAAGAATATCTTGATGCTCTTTCAGTGTGTCTCAAAAAACACCACAATGGAAAATTTCTAAATGACCATTCAAACTTAACGTTGTCATTTTCAGAAATGAAGTCAAACATCAGGGCTATAGCAATCCATGTTTCAAAATTAGTTGCACTGTAAGTAAAACACGCTAATTGGTTATACTTAAAACTGTTCCTTTAATTAGAGACAGACAGTTCCACTTTAGGTCTAAAAATCAATTCAGACCTTTGTCAGCTTCCACTGTAGTGCAGTTCTTATCAATTACTGATTTTCTTAAAGCATTGATGTTATTACTTGTTACCATATAAGACACGTGTAAAAGTTGGTGTACCACAAATGCTGTCAAATGCATAAAGTGAACAAAGTTATTCTTCCTTCTTATTTCTCTTGCATAAAGTATTGCAAAGAGGAGAAAATTTTGAAATTGTTTTGTTTGTTTTGGGTCATTGTGTTTATGCATTTTGTGTAATTATTGTAGACAGGGTGATAATTTAATGGTGTGTTAGTTCTATGATTTTTTTTTCCTAATGTATCTGGCACTATGAAATATGTAAGTAGAGCAGTTAGGGGACCAAGAATGCACTTTGGGAACTTACCTAACTGCAGCTGCATTGAGTAGTAAAGAAAAGCAGGAGTGTCAATGCCCTCTTGCAGAACTCATTGAATGCAATGTACCTTTTAGCAGTAGGTTTACTGACTTCTACCTCTGCTGCTCTGCAGATGGGGATTATGCAGTTATTTATCATGTATATGTTTTTATCCCTCAGTGACTTTTCTTGTTGGAGAAATGCTGTGTTCATACTTTAAAACCAGTGCATGAGGATCCCATAATATTGCAGCTACATGTGAAGGCTATCTAACTGCACACTGCCTAGTACTCTCAATATTGTTCTTGGGGAGGAAGGCTTTCCTCAAACCCCTTCGTCTCAAGTGGAAGAAAAAGACTGTGTAAGTTATTCTGAAGTACGTACGGACAGGGGATTAATGGTATAAAAAGTAAACTTTACATCAGGACTGTGCCTGAATTGTTCTCTCCTGCATACGTACAATCACAGTACAAAGTCTGAAAGTGCATGACAGTGTCCCTGGCCACCTCCGTGCTAGTAAATCAGACAGTAGGTGGAAATGTTCCTGGACAATGGATTGCAATTGCCCACGCTAGTGAAGCGTTAAGACTTTCCCTGGTGTGAGTAAAGCATGTGCCAAAAAGTACTCTCCCAAGCTATTCCCCAGCACATTTCAGGAGCTAAAATGTTCCAGAGCCATTCCCAAAAGTCAGCTTGCCAGCAGCTTCCCTCTTTTTGGAGGTTAAAGGAGTTGCCCAGCATGGACACTGTCCTTTCAGGGCCAGCTGGAACGTGGTGCCCAGGAATGTTCTTGGGCACGTTTATTTGCAGTCCAGGAGGGAGAAGATCCCTCCCACAAATCTCATCTCAAGGGAAATTCACTCACAAAGACAGACATCCTCATGAGTTAGGATGGCACAATCTAATCCCCAAGTAGTAACTTAATTGCACAGAAGCAACATATTTCAGTTTTTTGTCAAAGGAGTAAGGCAGTAGGCAATGTAACTTGTTAGAATTTTGCAAAGCTTAGGTGATAGGGGCTCTTGCTCCAATGTGGAGTAGCTACCTGAAATTATATAGCGATATTTTGTATCAAACAAGAATCTGTAATATTTTGTTTGATTTGGGGAATGGCATTTTTTCTTTTTACAAAATTATTCCTTAAGTATCTACTGACAAGTGATAAACCCAGACTTTTTCCTATATTTATCTTTCATTAATGAGCAAGCTTTCATATGTCACAGCACCTACTTAATTTTTAAGAATGAATTAAGATGGTATATCTTACTTTTGGAAATTACATACATCTTGAAGAAAACAGTCACAAAAAAAGGTTTCCTCCCATGATAATGACTATAACCTCACCTTTCCACAAGATATGGAAAGTGTTCTCTCTTTTTTCCTTTCAGCCCCGTGCTCCCTTAGCCCCCAGGTTATAGAGTGGGTGGCTTATGGAACCTTGCGATTGCTGAGTGATTTTGCAGGCTTTCATAGAGAAAAACCAGTGTGTGAAGTATTGCACTTGAGCTTGGCATCTGAGGGAATGGATCTCACTAAAGTATTTTAAGTATATGCAAAATATATTTCTATATACATGCAGTCTGAGGGATGTGGCTGGAGAGAAAAGGACTGTCACAATTCACCCCTTAAAATCTCTGCTTTAGAAAAATGGAACAATATGTCAACTATTTTTTATTTCTTTTTTTTTAAAGTTGATAAATTAAGCTAAGTGAAATATTAGATGGAGAGACATCCTGTTCAGTTTATTAAATGTGGCCAGGATTTGTGCTGTTTACATTTCACATAGTTTTTATCTAAAGACCTCACTTCAGCTGCAAGACTGGTGGGTGAAATGCCTGGCCTCACTGGAGGCAATGACAAAATTCTCCTTGACCTCCTTGAAACTTTGTCTATACAAGAGGTGAATTCCTGAATATGTACTGATTGAACATACACTTGAATGGGTATCCTGGGAAAATCCCAGCTGCCTAGGGGAATAAAAAAAGTTTATAATTGCATGAGACACACTTTTGAATCAAGGAATAGCTACCTTACTTTAGGATTTTTAACCTTCATTCTGATCCTACTTAACTTACTCTACGACTAAGATAATTTATTCCTACCACTGCTCTAGTATATATGCAGCTGCTTCCTTTAGGCACCAATCTTTAAGATTTTGGTGAGAGATTCTGTTTTGTGGGTTAATTCCATTAATGGTGCTGCAGATTGCTGTTAGGCTTTTTATTGACAGACTTGTGCCGATACAAGCTTGTGTGTACAAGCTTGTGTCCCTTTATTTCAGCTTACTGTTATCAAACCTTTCTTGTGACCTGAAGCTGCAACAGTTTGACTGAATTCAGTTTAGCTCAGCTGTTGCGAAAATGTCTAGGGAGAGTATTAATTTGGTTTAGCTGACAGTCTGGTTAATTGGCACAGGCTCATTCATACTAAGAGTATCTGCACAGTGTTTTGTGACAGTATTACTAAATCAGCTATAAGCACTACCTGAAGTTAAATAAGTGAAAGCATGCTTAAAGTAAACTGCAGTGAGCTACTCTCAGATATGTGTCTATGCGCACTAGCATTGCTTTGATCTAAGATGCCCATTAAGATGGGCAAAATATTTTTACAGTTACATTTCTGTATTGCACATTATATCTTCTGTATATATATGCACATCACAATTACATCTTCTTTAGGGGAAATGAGGAACGGAAGGAAAGAAACTACTTCCTATTACCACATTTCACTATTACTAATAGTCGTCTTTCAGAATATCAGCTTTTGCTGTAACATTCTTCCCTAGTTTCCAAATGAGACCATGAAAAGCACTCCTTTCCCCCACCCCTGAAAGAGTACATGTGCAGAGTGGAGTGCATCTACCCTGTACTCTGTACTTTGTATACTGAAGTCTCCCAGGTGTGGTATGTTGGGCCAGTAAACAGAACAGCTTTTTTCTACTCTGTACTTTCAGTGAGAAATGAGTGATGAAGATGTTAGTTTTCTTATTGTTAATCATACATAATATGGCAACTTTCAAAGGCTTTGTCAGTCCCCGAACAGCACTGATATTAGCTCTCATGGGAATGCACAGAAAGGTAGATTCCCAGCCCCTTACAATTTATAAACTACTTTGGGAGAAGACATCATCAGAGAGTGAGTGGTAAAAGCGAGGATAAGTGTACAGATGTGATGTGGCTATATAAACCAAGTATGTGCATATCTTGATGATGCCAAATCTTTTAAATATTCTTTAAAAATATAGAAGATTTTTAAATGTTTAAAAATTTTAATGTATGCAGAGAAGCAGAAGAACCCAGTAGATTAACCTTGGTTTTGGATAGGCACAGTTGGTTTTCCAGTTTCCTTATGTGGCTGCAACTGTGCTACAAATAAAAGGATTTGGTTGTAAGTAAGTTATATCCTGGTTTTCAGGGGGAAAAAGAAAAAAAAATATCCTGTCTAGATACATGAGGGCTCTAGAAGCAGTGGCCATGAGCAGCACTGACCATGAAATAATGACTGTTGGGTTTACTGTTGGTTTGACTTTACTGAGAGATTCAGTCCCACAGTAGTACAGACACTAAGTACGTAGACACAAAGAGCGTTCATTTCTAAATTTAGTGACTTAAACCTGACTTGCCCACATGTGATTTAGACATCTCATGTTGATGGCATGAAAGGTATTGTTTTTCATCTGTGGTTTTTTGTTGGGGTTTTGTTTCTTTTTTCTGGTGAAGGCAGGCTACAGCATGCATGGCAATGAAAAAGCTGCCGTCCTTGGTACCCATTTCAGAGACATTCAATAAGGCTTACTGGCACAAGGTAACATCAGAAACCAAAAAAAAAAATGTTGAAGTGAAAGATTTTTGCTGTTTTGGTGTTTGCTTCCTTGGTGGGGTGGGTATTTTTTTGTTGTTGGGGGTGATTTTTTTCCACTGTTTGTTTTGGTCTTTCTTTCCTAACAGTCCTATTGTCCTTCAGGTCTCTTAGGGTCTGCCAGTCCTGCGGGCATAGATCACCCCCTTGCCTTAATGAGATAACATGGGATATGAAATATGAGAATATACCCTTGTAGAAAATGATGTAACAGCATTGCAGGACAGTGGTTGCTGTCACTGTGGGTTTTTTTGTAATTGTTAGTTTTCCTTTTTTAATAATTTAACTGGGGCCCAGATTCTCAAGTTGGGTAAATCAACCGGGTTCCACTAATGGTAGTGATATTCTGGTGATCTGCACTAGCAGAGCATCTGACCTAGTAAATTACTACCAAAAAAAATGTGTTACACAGTAGAATAAGAATCTAAAGATTTTATCAGTTTTTATTTCTTACTGCATCTTTGTTGAACATTAGCTTTCACTATAACTCAAGACAGTTCAGATTCCTTATTTATAATACTTTAAGAGCTATTATTTATTACGTTCAAGATGCTTGCGCAAAAGAAATGCTTCCAATTCGGTCACTTAACTTTAGGATCCCGGGATCACTTGAGTATTCCCAGACTTGTTATGAAAAAAGCAGAACCCCTGCAAAAGGAAGAAAACTGATCATTTCTATTTACATGCAACAGTGTTTTACATTTTTAAAAAATACTTAAAGCATGCTTTGTGTGGCAGACATTTATGCTGCACCTATTTATTACGGAGTGAATAATATTTTTCAAGAATGATTCATCTGGCTTATTTTAGAGGCTGCCTTGAATTCTGGTCATTTCTATAGATACTGCAATTCATAGTCATTAGTAAGCTAGTGGTTTGATCTAACCTCAGCTACCTGTTGCTGGCTGTGAATGGAAGAATTTATTTTTAGTGTGAAACCACAATATGAATATTTTCCACTCCGAAAGTATAAAAAACCCTTTAAGTAAAAATTTTACTCTTTCGCTGTGATGTGCTGTGGCTCTGATGTCAGACATACTGGGTTCTTCTTACAGAAAATCCTTTAAAATGCCCGATTCTCTATTGAAGTAGACAAGAATTTCCTCCACTTAACCCCTTCAGTGCCCCCCGGGCGTTCAGCTCACGTCAAACAAAAGGGAGCTTCTATACCTCCTAGATGGAGATGGTGGGATGTTGACAAATCCAAGATGAAAAAAAGAGACGGAAAAACCTGGGCCCTTGAGCAGTCAGGAAGGAGGTTTGTGGGCAGGCTCACGTAGCTGTGATACGTGAGAGAGCCAGCATCTCTGGAAAGCTGTGACTTTACAACCGCACAACCACTACAACTGCCCTGCTGATATGGGAGCCTGCGTTTTGGCGTGATATGGTTTTTGTTTGTTTGTTGGGCTGGGATGTTTGGGGATAATTCTTCTGTTTCTGCAAGATTCAGAGGTAGAAAAGGTCTGTAATTTAGGGAAGTATCAGCTCTGCTTAGTAAGAGTCAATGGATTAATCATGGTGGAAAGCCATCTACAGGCCTTGAGCATGTGAATCCTGTAGTTAATTACTGAGAGCCACTGTGTGAATCTCACGCATTACAGAACCTCTTGACTAGTCTCCTCAGTTAAGTAAGGTGACATGAATGATTATATCTGTAGTTATGAAAGCTATTATTCAGTGTCAGGGTGGGTGGACTAACTCACCCACCACGGACTATACTGCAAAAGAATAAGAATCTGAGCCCTATATAATGCCATTGGCCTATACAAAAACTTCTCATTTTTTTCCATAAAGCACTTGAATTGCATTAGAGATAAGATGAAGCAACAATGCTCAATATCCAGGTGCCTTTATACTTACATTTGGTTTATAATTTTGCAACCAAGCCTAATCTATAACACAGTTAAAAACAATGAGATAAAATGGAAAACAAGAATATAACGCAGTTTAAAACCCAGGAGAGTTTCTAGCTCATACCCAAAGCTCAGTTCATTTTAAGGACAAGGACTGGCTCCTAAGCCTTGACTGAGAGCCTGGTTTCCACAGAATATTAAGGCTTTCTGATAATTGGTGGGCTTTGGTTGCTGTTCACCACCGAGCTTTTACCATTCCAGTCAGAGAGGCTACTGACCTTCCCTGCTTTAGGTTGTCACCACATTTCTACAGCTTTAAAAAGATTTAAAAATAATTTGTGGATTACTTTGATGGAGGAAAATTAGTTCCTCCTTCATATTTGTGATGCCTCAGAAGTTCACATTTTGTCCCCTTTCTTAACAGGCCAAAAGAAAGAAGTAGTACATGGTTTAGTTCTGTTAGCTCAATTAATTTATCTTAGGTGAAGAAGGATGTTGTCTTTGTGTTCACACTAGTAAGAAAAAAAAGAAGTGTATGTTTTTTACCAACTGCTTGCTCACACATGATCATTAGCATAAGGTAAAATGTTAATGTGGTCAAAGCTGCTGGAATTTCAGTGCATGTGGTTTGGTCATTCGTGCTACCAAGAAAATGTTTACCATCTCTACCAATACATGTTAAAAGCTACAGTCATGCTCTTCGCACTGTGATTTTACCACCTGATAAGTAGAAAATGTTTGTTTAAAAAACACAAGCAAATAAGTACCATTCCGCAACCAATTTTCTTAGAGAAGAGAAGACCTGAGCTTCCGGTTAACACCTTTGAAGATGTTGCTAACCGTCTTGCATTTCACATCTGTGCCTTAAAAAGCAAGAGACCTTGCTGTTATAAATCCAAACATTTCTCCTCCTCCTGACCAGCTACAAGGAGTTTTTCCAGGTACTCACCACTTCATTGCCCAAGCAGGATCCATTTGATTTTTGGCCTGGAAGCAGGAAGGGACAGGGAGAGCATTTCAGGATAACCCTCCTCCTGGCTGCAGAGAAGAAGAAGGAACAAGAGCAAACCTCACTGCATGTCCTAGAGGACGTGACACATAAACATCCTTTTGGTAAGCAATGTAACCTTACCACAGGACTGTAAACATTTTTGGTAATTTCATTTTTTGATTCCTGCTTTTTAGAGTGATTGTGAAAGAACCAGATCCTCATTGCCCTGCACAGAAGGGAATCTTGACCATGGTTAAACCCTGGATTCAACTTCCCCCAATTTATAGGGACTATAACAGCAGGTTTTTTAGGGATTATGCATTTGTAAGGATTATAATAGACTAATATTCTGTATTTCCCTGCTAGCTAAAGACTAGAAAGGGGAGAACAGCCGGTAAGGGAAGAGCCTGCTGATAGGAACCTCTTAGGAGATTTTCAAGAAGTGGCAGCCAAGCTGAGATGCATCTATAATCAGGAGTTAGTTGAGAAGATGCGTAAGGCAATCTCCAGGGACAAACAGCCTTCACAACTAGACACAGTCCCATCAACACCCATAATGATAACCAGCTTCAAGAGCCCAGCTGCAGCCTGCTTCTGGACTGGCTTAACCTCCTTCATTTTTGTAAATTTGTTGTTAAAAAGTGAGACGTGCACCTTGCATGTATATGTGAAATGTTTGCTTTATAGACAATAGATCCTTGAACAGAAATTAAAACGAATTGGGGGGGGGGGGGTGTATTGTCCCAGTAGAACAGCAGTGGATGTGGGAGGAGCAGGAAGGGAATGGTCTGCAGACAGTGGCTGTGTCTGCATGTTTTCCCTAAATAGCATCTCTGTTGTCACCATCAGAAACTGCATCCTGGGCTATATGCACCACTTTTCTAAGGCCATAGGAAGTCCCTATGTTCTTAAGACATTTTGGAGAAACAGAAACGACACCAGCCTGGGTGGAAGTGTTGACCTGCTAGAGGGTAGGAAGGCTTTACAGAGGGATCTGGACAGGCTGGATTGATGGGCCGGGGCCAACTGTATGAGGTTCAACAAGGCCAAGTGCCGGGTCCTGCACTTGGGTCACAACAACCCCATGCAATGCTACAGGCTTGGGCAGGAGTGGCTGGAGAGCTGCCCGGCGGAAAAGGACCTGGGGGTGTTGTTTGACAGCCAGCTGAACATGAGCCAGCAGTGTGCTCAGGTGACCAGTGAGACACTGCATTGGAACAGACTGCCCAGGGAAGTGGTACAATCACAGTCCTTGGAAGTATTCAAAAAACGTGTGGATGTGGTGCTTAGGGACATGGTTTAGAGGTGGACCAGGCGGTTAGGTTAACAGTTGGACTCGATGATCTCAAAGGTCCTTTCCAACCTAAAGGATTCTATGATTCTATGATTCTAAATACATACCAAGTCTGAACTGTCTTGGGTTTTCCTGAAGTAGGTGTAGGGGAATTATAGTGACTGCCTGTGTGTCACTCAGCTGCAGTTTACTACAGCCTATAGAGGCTCACATGGCTTTCCATCTTTGTCCATCATCTCCATCTGCATTCTGCTGGAAAACTTGTGTAGAAGTATTGAAAAACAACTTATGGAGTTGTGCTGGACCTATGATTTTTTCCCAGTGTGAATGGACATAGCTGAGAGTGGGCAGAGACTAAATTCTTCTGCTAAATATGTTGATAAAGTAATTCTCTACAGTGGTCTTAGGGAAGATTTTTCACTAAAATTCAGCTTTTCAAACAGTTAAGTCAATGAGACACTGCAACTGGTGTCCCTCAGAAAGCCCAACAATGTGAACACAGCTATTTAGCTATACCTTATGGTTGGTTCTGCAAGATTAGCAAGTTGGCTAGGTGACAGTAAGCATTCATGCCCAGCAGATCAGCACTGGGACATCCAGAAAAGATATAAACTCTGAGATTTCAATATTTAAGGAATAGTAAAGTACTTCTTTGCAACTTTGCTAAATGGAGAAAAACACATCCTATTGGTTGCAGATTTAATCTGAAAAGCTGTTTAGTGGGGTGATATTGTTGAAGTATAGAAGTAAAATATTGGAAAATATTTTAGCACAGTCCTAGTGGTTTAAAGGCTAAACTTCTACACATTAGCTTCCCTGGGCAGAAAAGTGGTAATGTGATGTGAGACAAAGTTAATGTGCAGACATAGCAGGAGAGAAAATTATGGTTTCTCAGGGTCTAGTTTTGTTCAGGTCAGAATCACGTGTGTTGCAAAGGGAACACTGAGATCCAGGATGGACTTTGATTTGATCACCCAGTGCCTTCCTGTCTGTAAGACTGGCTTTAAGCCTACTCTTCCCCTTCAGCAATAGTATTTTAATGAGTAAATACATAGTCCTCAGAGCTATTAGGTCATTGGCTGAACTGACAAAGACTAAATTATAGCCCAAATTTTTGCTTCCCACACCTCAATTAGAAAATAACTCTACATTTTAGATGTGGATTTTTTCTAAAGTTAGACCTTTTTGAAATATTAAATACTTGATAAAGGAATTGTAAATGTAAATTGAGGATCTCCTCTCCTCTCCTCTCCTCTCCTCTCCTCTCCTCTCCTCTCCTCTCCTCTCCTCTCCTCTCCTCTCCTCTCCTCTCCTCTCCTCTCCTCTCCTCTCCTCTCCTCTCCTCTCCTCTCCTCTCCTCTCCTCTCCTCTCCTCTCCTCTCCTCTCCGTTGCCTTGCCTTGCTTTACCTTGCCTTGCTTCGCTTTGCCTTGCCTTGCCTTCATTAAAAGTATTTTTTAAAGAAGTCAGGCCACAATGGAGCCCTGGATGGATGAAAATAATCTCATTTCAGATGTCCACAGCTTATGCATCTATTTCTATACTCACCACCCTTGGTCTCCCTTGATCTTTAGTGTATGTAAATGAATAATCTTAAGGTATGTCTGTGTTACCAGCTGTTACAGAGCAGAGCGGAGGACAGGACTGGGTTTGTTGTGATGTGTTATGATTCTAGGTCTGCATATTCACATTGCTTCTTTACTGGCAACAACATTGGTGCCAGTTGCTGATTCACACTGCATCCCTGTCCTATGTAGAAGAGTAACTGCTGAATGACCCTGCATCCATTTTGCAAGTGGGGTGCTGCAAATGGCATCCCATGGCACAGCATCCCCCTTGGCTCCATCAGGAGCAAAAGTGCTTCAAGCACACCAGCTGTGTAAATCAGAAGGCTCCAAATATAGATTCAAGAAAAATTTGCTTCAGAAAACACCCCTCCAATGCACTGAATAGCTAGTGTATACGCACCTGTATGGTGCAAACTGTATGGCCTATTTAATCTAATTTTTATTCATCTATATTAGGATGAACTGAATTGATTAAGAAGGGAGTGTATGTGACTAGCCCAGCTGGAGACATCTATACTTTTAATTTTAAGATTGATTAAAATTAATTTGATGCTGTACTTCTTTTTACAATAAGATTTTTTCTCCACATTCAGGTATATAACATGTTGTATTGAAACTATTTTACTAACTCTTAATCTGTATATTATTTGGATATGTAAGCCCTGTCTTTTTTTAGATCTGTTATCTATTTGATATGTCATATCATTCCATAATCAAATCTAAGCAACATTTTAAAAACCTGATTTCTTTTAAAGCAAAAATAAAAAGATTACTATGTCTAAATTCTGTATTAATTTAGAAATAATTAATTCAAGGAAAGCTTCTGTATTAAATGCATATGTCTATACGTGAAAGAGTTGTCTAACCTTCCATTACAGTCAATGGGAATCCCACTCAGTTGTTCACACTTGAATGCCTTGTGCCATTTGAGTTGTCCAAGTGTATCTGTCTGTGATATTTGCATGAGTCTGGCATGACCATCAAGAGTGGCAGGTGGAGTCCAGGTATTGCACTAGGTACCTGTACACAGGCAACTGAGTAGTCAGAGGATCCACAGAGTCAGGAGGCTCAGTGTACCTTTTAAATCATCCTAAAGCAAATCTCTAAGTTTGACTAGATGAGTAGCACTCTAGACTCCCTTGACTGGATTGACTATGTCTCCATTGACTCAGATTAGACACCTTCATTTATTGCTTCCTAAGTTTAGATGTCTGAATCTTGAACAGAATCCTACCCCTTGTTACTGAATTACTGCATCCTGTTCTTACTTGGTTAACCACTACATAATCATTTCAAGTGACTATATGGCATACTAATTCAGAAAAGAATGTGAATTCCTTATTTTATCCATTTTAATGGCATTGCCATTTTTTTAACTGCTACAGGTATAATCAGTTTATGATTCTGATGATTATGACAGTTTTCCATGGTCTTTTATTCATTATATTTAGCGTAATATACTAAATATACATGAAAACTGCACATCTCACTTCTCACAGTTTTATCTCTGGGGCTGAACAGTCCTGTTATTGCCAAAAATAATTCCCTGAGCACAGCTTTCATGGAGCATAACACGAAGCTTCAGTAGAAAGTTGTTTCATGGCTTATAAAATATACTGTCCAATAACAGTGTTGGTGAAATTTTTCCAGGCCTGTAGAAAAAGGCAGGACTGTACAGAATTACTTAAGATCATTTAGTGTAATCATCTACAGTAAGAAGGACTAAATGTACTGCAACCATTCCTTGCAGGTACTTGCCTAATCTGTTCCTAAACAATCCTAATGAAGGATTTCCTGCTGAGTCCCTGTTCTAATATTTTACCTACTATATAGAGGAAGATTGTTATTGCCTCCCTCTACAGGCTTCTGATTCTTGAAAAAAAAAAAAAAAGAAAAAAAAATCTTTCAATCAGCTGCACATACATTTTATGTTGATTACATCTAGAACATCCTGTGGAAGTGCTTATGTCTGCATTGACTGTAGTGGAACACCATGACCTTGCCTCACCACAAAAATGTAAGACCAGCCACCTTTGGTCAGACAACAGATCCATATCACCCTTTATCCTACTCCTTACAGAAGTAGGAGACATATAAAAACATGCTAGCTGGGACAGGTACTACTCCAGGAACACTCTCCCATAATTGAGCAGCTTTCAACCCAGAAACTTCCTGCATCCAATCTAGTGATTTAATGGCCTTTAATGACCTTCTGTTAATTTCTAAAGCCTACTCTCTTAAGCCATTCTATAATTATTGTCTACAATATCCTTCAGCAAGGAGTTCCACTGTTAGACTATAAATCTAGCTTTTAGCTGGCCAAAGAAGGTAAGATTAATTTCACCCTAAACACTTGCAACCTGATTGTTATAGATGTATTTCAGTATCTTTATGAGGATTGAAGGTACACTGACTGATCTATACTTTGATCTGTAATTCCTTGATTGTGTTGCAGCACTTAACCTGTACTATGAACCTCTCAGCAGGGGTTATTAACTCAGGTGCAGCACAAAGTGAATTCATCTAACTGGGTACATATGTTTCTAGGGTCTCTGCACCAAGCTTCACTGTTTTCAGTAGACATTTATTATGCTGCTGTTGCTGCTAATGCCTTTGTCAAGTTGTGGAAAATAAATATTACCAGATGGGTTTCCTTGTCTTTTCAGTTCAAATTCCTGCAAGAATTTTCAAGAATGATGGAGGATACAAGAATCATGGCAGTGTCATCTTTTTGTTGTAAGGCAAATGTATGAGGAGCCGCAGAGTTATGCCTTTAGAATTTCTTCTCATGGGGAGGGAGACCTACCTCAGTATTGGGGCATAATAAATTTAGATTTTTTATCAATGTTTGGTGAAATGTACAATTCCCTCTGTATCTTATTCAGTTTTGCATCTTTGAAGTTTTGGTTTGCATCTAGCACTGTGTGGTACTGTTTGAAGCTTCCTGTGGTCTCTTGCGACGTATAAGAGTTTTCCCTTTTTCTTTGTCAGTTATTATAATCAGTGTTACAGCAGCAGCCCTCCCAAATCCAGAAAGATTAGAATTGCATCCTGCTCAGGGAGGGACAGATAGGACTGCCATTAAACATAATGTCAAGCATAAACCCAAGATGTACTTAGTGGCACAAAATGCAGGTAAGGTTAGATGCGCTGGTGGAATCTGGCTGGTTAGACCATGTTTATACCTCTTTTGCACAGCAGCAAAAACCAAGGAGGATAAACCAGTTTATCTGGTCTATTGATTTCTTGTTGCTCTGAATCCTGATACTTTGATTTTTTTGGCTTGAATCTTTATGCTGCAAAAAGGGTGAAACTGATGCTTAGGGCCATCTCCCTAGGGGCAATATATGGATCAGGTATGCAGGTTGCTGGCAGAGGATTTTCTAATGTAAGTCTGCAAAACATGCAGCTACAGGTCTCCCTTTAGGAAGGGTTTCAAACCCACCTCTCTCATTTTACATGTTAAATGTGGCCTAGAGGAACATCCACCCACACCAAATGGAAAAGCCAAATTTCCTTCCAGTTCCAAAAACATTATAGACATCTGCCAAATGACATTTCTAATTCTTCCCGTAAAAAATGGAAAGCTAAACAGAAGCATCACCCTTCCAATAAATCCATTCCAAACTCTTCCTGATTTATTCCAGATCTGCTGCGTTTTGGTGAGGCTGTTAAATAATACCCACTTTTGTTCTCTTTACGGGGCTTACCTCAGAATGTATTTTATATGGGTGTTCCTTCAGAGACTTTTAAAAATGCTCTAGAAATCATAAAGAGGCAAACTTTGACTTCTGATACACGTGTTCAGTTCCTATTGGCTTCGGTGGGGAATTTCAAGCCGGACTAGACCACAGTGTTGGAAACATTTATTTAGGCACGTTAAGGAAAATGAGTAGTTCTGAATAAACATTAATATTTCCATCAGCTACAACAAAATTTAAGCACCTTAGTTCAATTATTTTTTTTTTTAATACAAGAAAGAGACAAATCACTAAAATATGTTTAAGAAATCAAAGGAATGTTGAAAGCCACAAAAACTTCTTGTTGGGAGGTTTTTTTTAAGGACTAATTAATCACAACATCTCACAATAGGTGTATCATCTCTAAGGTGTAAATAAAGGATAAAGCTTTAACTCATTTTTTACTGCAGTGAGATTGTTGAAAAGCATCCAAATTCATATTACCGTAAAGAAAATAGGTCTTAAGATTTTATCCTTTACACTATAAGGATGTTGAAAGGGCTATTTTCAGCTGTCACTGTTGTGCCTCTATTGATTCTGGAAGGTTTTTTGCAGCCTGGCTACTTGGACAAGCACAAGAAGACCCAAGATCCTCTGGCTATGCCCTGACCTGGTCAGACAGAGCCAGCTGCTGTCCAAAGTCAAATAATTGCACTTGGGTTGCTCAGCCCTGCTTGTTACCTCAAAACACAAGTGCCATGTGAATGTGTCTATATATGACTTTGGATCAGAGCTGGCTCATGTCTGGCCATTTTGAAGAACAGGCAGACAAGCTTGCATCTGTCTGTACCTGTCCCTGTAGACATACCCTGAAGCTGCTAAATGGCTGACTTTTTTTTTTTTTTTATGTCACAGTAAACAATGAATATGGAATGTCAAGCAATCATTGTGGAACTAAAAAATCGTCAACAAAGAGAACAGGTAAAACAAGGCAAATAAAATGAGATTTTTTTCCTCCCACACCCATAAACTGTCATGCAAGTGCAATAGCTGGAATTAATGTAAACCCTTTTAGAAAAGCTAATTTAGTAGTGTGCAGTCACCTTTTATTTTGTTCATTATTCTCCTATTTTAATATATTTCTGCTTATTTTAAGAAGAACTTGAATTTTGATATTTCCAAAATGTGAGCAAGAAATACTGGCTATTGGTACAGGAAGTACAAGAGAGCCTGTGAAATTTTCAATTTTCTTTCATAAAATTAAACATCCCTGGTAAACTTTGGGTAAGATTCCATACTTTGAAGTCATAAGTGTTGCATGAATGTGTCTGTTGGCAAAATTTTCCCAAAGTATATTTGTTATTAAATTCAATAATGTAGCAAAGTGAAAATGGCTATTAGACTGTATGAAAATGCATTAATTTCTTCAGCACTGTACTAACAGTGATAAAAAAGAACACCCCAGGTAAAACAGAAGATGGATGTATAATCCTTACTAGTCATTTAGAGCAGTGCTGTCTAATATTGTTCACTTATCTTTTTATCATAAATATTTGAAGGTTCATTATTTATTTTTATTTTTTCAGTTTAGTTCTTCCTTTTGCATGTTTGAAAGCCATCTTTTCCAGATTCTACTGGTAACATTGCTGTTTAAGTACTGATGCAGTCCTATGCCAAATATTGCAGTCACTAGCCTGTAGATCTATTCTACATGGCCTGCTACAAGCTGTCATAGTGCTGTCTTACCTTTGGTTTTGTGCTTTTTGTGGGTGAATATGGAGGACTGATGATCACATATTGTTTGGGAATACCATTGCATTAATAAACGGGAGAGAGATTTATGGAACTCTTCCAAAGGTCTTTCCCAGGTTTTCTGAGGAGCTCTAATAACTTGAGAGGTAAGAGAAAATATGGACCAAAGCTTTTGCAGTTAACTTGGGTCCCTATCCATATGCCACATTCAGATGGATCAGAGGACTTGTTTAAAGAACTGCTTGTCCTCAACATGATCCAGGAGCCGTTCCGTTTTACACTGACAGCAGGATACCATATACACAAATAATACATTTTAAAGAAGGCTTTTAAAGCCCTAACTCTCACCATGATTCGAGCATAGGTCTATGCTACAAAATGGAACTTTGTTCTAGCAGGGGATAAACAGGTGGCAGCCAGGTCCAGAGGTGCAGCTGAATCTGAGAAGGTAGGAGTTAATTTCCCAAAGACTTTGCATAAATGAAGGACAAATAACTTCAAACATAGCAGCACTTTACACCTAAAATATCCCCTATTTCAGTAAGAAACAGTAATATGTCCCCAAAAGTAGAACAGAATGCGAAGTAGCTACAGGGCTTCATGAGTGGATATAAATTTAGAAGATCTGATGAGCCATCTCAAACTTTTCTCCAGCTGCTTTGATGACATCACTGGTTTCACTATCTACAGTGGTACCATTGTCACATTAAACAATGACAGTTCTAAAACTATCCTCTCTGCTTTCCTGACAGATATTCATATGCTGCAGAAGGAAAAAAAATCTTCTTCTTGTCATCATAATTTTTCTTTTTTTCTTTTCTTTTTCTTTTTTCCTCCCACATAATTCCCTTTTGTCCTTCAGGTCTTAATTGCAATTCATTATTATTTTTGTGAAGAGCAGCCTCATGAAGGCAAAGAGTTAAAGACGTCACTTTAAATGACAAAAGCTGAACACTTTACCCCACTTTCAGTCTCTCATCTATTCATCCTTTTCATTGTGAACTTCGCTATTTCAGCTTTCTAAGCTCTTCAACTACCTGCCCCTAATTTGTATTCCTGGGAAGAGGCCTAGGCTGGTTATTTTGCATTTGTGTGCTAATGGTGATGAGTTTGCTTCTAAGAGGAGAACAGGGAGGGGAGGGCAGGAACCTCCAAAAGGGTTTAAGTGGGAGTGGGGGTGAAGGTGCAGGAAGGGTTGTTTGGGGGAGAGTCATGCTGAATTTTAACCCTGAATGCTTTCTCATACAATTTAGCACAAAGCCCTCCTGATTATATGGAAAATGACACCCTGTGAAAACTTGCCTGTTCATATACACCTTTTAAGCAAATAGGTTAGTCAAGTGTCTGGAAAGCCTGGGAGACAGTTGGGTCATCATTTTATTAATACATTAGAACATGACATATATTTTGAAAAGTTTGTTGTTTTTTTTTTTTTTTCATATTGCCCTGAAAATTATGTAACTTATTCAAAGTATGTATAGTATTCTGAAATATATGTATTAAGGGAAACAGTCTGTATATATAAATGATAGCAGTGCAACCCAGCTCTGCTTTGTTTGATAAAACCATTTACTTTCACAGGGTTAATTTTGCCTGTGCGCTTAGATGCCATGTGAGATAAAATACCTTTCATTAGATTAAATAGGCGAACAGAGGCTTTTTGACTTATTGACTAGTATTTCAAAGCTGAGCATTTCTTATGCTAATCATTTTTATAACTAATTTAACAGATGTAAAAGAATGTCATTATGAATAATTAGAGATGTTAGTAATTTAGTTTCTAATTAACCAGGGATGTGGCAGACCGTTACAGATGGGAATACTCATTAGCCATGAGAGGCACGGGTGTTTTACTGCTTATTATAGATTCTGCCTATATTTAAAAATGGTTTGGTTGTTTGCACTTTTTAATATGGAGCACTTTCATTTCATGCTGCTGGGTATATCAGCTTGTTGTTCTTTGATGCATGGTAAACCAGACAACTGTGCAAAGCACCTGATGCAACAAAGTGTGTAGGCAGTCATTTTCCATTTCATAAACTATTGCATGACAATAGCTCTCAGTCCGACTCCACACCCAAGAGGTGAATTTGCAAAAGGGGCATTTTCCTTTTGCAGGTGCAAGTTGCTTGTAATACAATTAAGCACATAAGTATTAGATCTTCAAATCTGTGTCCGTGATTCATTTTGTGAGCAAAAATGAAAGGGAGCTACCCGCTAATGTCTCCCTACTTGCTGAGCTTATGACATACTTTACAGAATGGAACTGCAGTCTTACATGTCATCCATTTTCTCTGTGTAGGCTTCCACTAGTGGCTGCACAGCAGTCTCTGGGGTATGAAAAAGGCTGGTCCTTTAGACTCTTACATCCCCTGAGTGAACTTCCACACACCACTGCTGTTTCTGCTCTTATGACCTTTTGCTTTCTTTAGCTACAATTTCCAAAATTATTATTTATTCTAAATGTTCAAATTCTGTTTCAATGAGACCCAACCAAAATGCAACCATCTAAAGACAGACTTTCTTCCCTTCCATTTGAAAAAAAAAAATTATACATATATATATATATATACACACACATACAATTTCTCAGATACTGGAAATCCTTTGGAATCAGTAAAGTCAGCTTGTTTTGGAAAAGAGACTGAATATTGATTACTGTAATCATAAATCATTTTGCAATATTAGCATATTAGCAATATAGACAGGCCATTAAGCTCTCTGAGAAGGGCAGTCTGCCTGATGATTTATTAGTCTATGGAAAGCAAGAGAGTGACAATTTCATGAGCTATGGCAGCAAATAAACCTGAAGAAGAAGAGCTTCCTCCCAGGTCTGACATTGGGGTTATACAGAAATGTGCACCCTAATAATGGCAGTCTTTGTCTATAGAACAGAGTCACGCACAGTTTTTCAAGAGTGACCCAGTTAAACTGCTGTAAGCTCTGTTTAGTCTGAATATGCGTAACAGACCTCCACCTGCCATTTAATGTAGTTTAACTAGATTAGTTTAAACCGTCCCTTTAGTTAACCAGTGCAACTTTCTCCTGTAGGGAGGAACAAAAGTGGTTTCAAGTCAGATCGTTCATTGTTTCTGTGCAAAACTGTTTGCGATTCCTCTTACTTGAGAACAAGTGTGTCCCATTTCAATTCCTGGATTAGAGTCTGCACTAAAAATATCAGAAGGTGTAAATTAAAGTGAATTGCTATTTCAATTCAAGTGTTCACATAGGGAAGAAGTAAAGATGGAGATTCCTGATATGCTTATTAGCCTACTTATGTATATTGTATTGCCAGTTAAACTTTGCCTAAGATACAATTCAACATACTTAGTCAGATTAGAAAATATTTTTTCTTTTCATAGCAGAGATTAGAGCACTAACCACAGCTATGGAAAATCAGTGTTCGGTGCCTGCTCTACTATAGATATCATAATACAAATGACCTTGGGCAAGTCACTTAGCA
Organism: Nipponia nippon; assembly: GCF_047370975.1. Classification (NCBI taxonomy): domain Eukaryota; kingdom Metazoa; phylum Chordata; class Aves; order Pelecaniformes; family Threskiornithidae; genus Nipponia; species Nipponia nippon. Next base: position 83,620,145 of record NW_028262336.1, read on the forward strand.
TATATTTGCACTGCAATCAGACAACCTAACCTTAAAGTTCAGCATTCCTGAACTTTTTAGCAGCACTAGCAGACCACTGTCAACCCCCACTGTTTTCAAAGGCCACTGTGGCCCCCTATAAAAATTTTAATCAAAAGCACCATTGTGATAACTTTTTTTTATATGGTTCAGCAAACCACTTACTATAAATTGGGAACTGCAGATGGGAATCACTCCAATGGCATTGCTTCAATGTAGGTTAAATGCCGAGGGTCCCAGGCAGATTTGTGCATCCTGAGCTGCTTTGTCTACACTGCTGCGAGTGCGCGAGCTAGTCTGGCTGCCAACAGCTCTCCCGTGCCTGTCCTCCCTGCTGCCACACTTCCCAGCCACAGTGTAGACTGCCTCAGCTCCTCACCTGTAAAAGTATTTGTCTTACTTCACAGGTGCAATCTGAACATAAACGTATCAAAAGACTGTGAGGAATGCAGATGCCACAGGGTTAATGAGAGTATTTAATATATAGTCTAAAATACACTGAATAGTTATCTTCTCAACTTTCCCTGGGACCTTGTGGGAAGTCCTAGTGGGTACAGCTAGAGGAATGAGCAAACTACTAAAATGAAGGTGGGAAGTTACATAACTGTCAAAATTATCAGTTGTGTTGGTTTAACTAATGTCTGACTCATCTGACCTCTCTTTAGCCTGACTACAGTGGAGATTAAAAAAAAAAAAAAAAGGCAATAGACTATTTTAAACAAACAGAAGGTGCTAAAAGGAATGGGGTTGCATTATAATGAGCAGCTGATGGCCAACAACCACCTTCCCAGATGCCAGAATCCAATAGTTTGTTTGGTTTTGCCCTAAGAGTTAACATGGCATACCTGAACGTGTGGAATCTTCAAACTCGAGGCTGAAATCTCCTTATGGCGATGCACACTTCTGGCTGAAGTAAGTGGGGAAGGTACCAGCATGTCACTTCCAGAGGATACCAAGTAAGGAACAGCATAAACAAAACTCTTACAAATACCAGATTTTGGGCAATGAGAGTACAAACTGGCAGTGATGTTCTTTGATCTAAATCAGTTTTTTCACCCTTAGTTGCAAATCCTTTTCCACATGACAAGCAATAATGTAATGCTTCCTTACGGAAACTTTGCCTGAATTTGGGTAAAAAGTAATTGGGATGCATACCCCATCCTCTTAGGTTACTACTTTTGCTAGCAGTAAACGAACTGTGTGATATCATGAGCTTCTTCCAGTTGTTAAAACAACCAAGGCAAACCAAAGCGACCGAACCAGGAGTGGGCCTCGTGTTAAGTTATTGACTACTATCTTTCTGTAGGGAAGCAGACCATAAACATTAATGGATACAACTAGATCAGCTGTATCTATAAATTCTATGAACTTCATTGATGCCAGATTCTAAAAGATGAAAGTCTATACAGCTGTCCTATTTCGATGGTTAGTTTTTCTCTACATGTTTCTTCTGAATGCTCTTGGAGAAAGAGAAAAATCTTTCAACTACAGTAATCTAGCTTTCACTGTGCAATGACTGAAATAGATATTGTTTTGTCATTTACAGGTTATTGCTTAATAGAAAGTTGTCTGAGCTAGTTTCCTAAGATTAGGTGATGACATATTTGAATGTCACTTATAGTAATCATGTAAGCAGTATGTGTATGTTAATAAAGATCCTCTGTGCTGGGATTTTTTTTTCCTCTGGGTTATAAACTATGTTCTGATGCATAAAAATGAATAATTTAGTTATAACTGTACCACCACAAGTTTATTGTAAACTGAAGCCACAATTGCAATCTTGGATGCCACAAAAAACTCGCTATAAAAATATCTAAATGGTTCTTTCTTCAGCTGCAATAACATACCATTTTACATTACCAGATGTTAAAACTCTATAGATTATCTGACAGCAAATACTATATCAAAGGCAGTTCAAAAGAAAAGTTAAAATGATTTTCATATTTTTAATCATGCCTGCAGATGGGTTAGGATAATCTGTCATATTTCAGAAGCAGAAAAGAAAAGAAACAGGCTTGATGTAACTTGGCTCAGTGGTCTGTTTCAAATATGGTTCAGACACAATGGGAAAAAGAAGCAGGTCTTTGCCTGAGAAAACAGATGCAGCAGGCAAGTGCAAGATCTTATTTTGCTTGTTTCAAAGACAAAAAGCAAAAATCTAGCTTTTTAGGAGAAAGAAAGAGAGCGAGAGATCACTCCAAATATCCCATGTAAGCTTCTCTTTTTTGAGATACTTTCTGCACTTCCCCCTTCCTCTTCCCACACACGCTGAATCAACAAACACAGATGTTCACAAGAATACATCCCTTGATACAGCTACATCCTATGCCATGCTTGTACAACAAGAGGAGATGCCTCACTGCAGATGCACAGGAATCCCATGGGACCAATTGTTGTGCTGCAAAGTGATGTACAAACTGCACTGCAGAGACAGCAGGGAAACTGAGCACACTATTTTTGCATGGGGAAAGCTTCATGGACTGAACCCTCTTCAGGGGCCCTGAAGATCTAGACACTCAGAGCTTACAAAAAATGTGACTTCTGACTGGCAGCTCTGGGCATGCGCATCCTGGGTCCTTGTCTTTTTAGTGACGCAATGTTCCTTCTTAGTCTGGTACAGCGCTGAACTAAACAGCGGGATCTGGAAGATGGAAAAGAGCCTGATACTAATAAAAAATAGAATCTGTAATTATTATCTTATCTTCTTATGGAATTTGTAGGGAACAATGTTCCAGTTTATACCCACTCAAGCACAACCTTTGTCATCTGCTTACCTGCTTTTCTCAGATATTTTCCTTGACTGACACCTATTTTATTTTCCCTGTTGGTCTGTGATTTAAATGTGCAACCACGTGAATCTGAAGCAAGCAGCAGGCTTATGTTTTGCACACAGCAACTCTTGTGTCACCTTCTCCTAGTTTAGTTACGCCTGAATACCTCATAGCACCCTTCAACCAGCCTGTATGGAGGGGTTTAAAACAGCGAATTCAGCAGGAGCACTTAAAAAAAAAACCAAAATAAGTGGCAGGGTCAGGGGTGGGATGGGGAACCAAACCACCTAGTGCCTGACATAATAATTAAAAAAAAAAAAAATAAGGCAGTCCTTCATCATAAACAATAACCTGGATGTTTACTGTGCCTGGCCGCACACCCTCGAGCGACGCCTGCGCCACCCCCCTCCCCTGGCCGGATGGCTCCACAGCTCAGTGCCTTGGCTTAGGTGCAGTTGGAAATGCCCGAGAATGGCTCTTTGTTGATTTTCGCCTGTGCGAGAGAGCCTGGTGTTGCTGCGAAGCGAAGTGCTATTGAATTTGCTCACTCAGGCAGAACACTCGACAGGAAGGAAGGAAGCAGCCATTCTTTCTGGTCCTATTGTCTGGCCACCAGGCTTAGGCAATCAAACAGCCCTGTGGCCCGGCTGCCGGCTCCCGCTTCGGCCTCTTCTGGTGGGCCCGGGGCGGGGGCGGGGGGAAGCAGGGGGCTGCCTTCTCATGGCATTTACTTTGTTTTCCCTGTGCTCCAACCGCATCTTTTCACGGCTTGGGGCCTCAGGTAGCTGTTTTCTAGCCCTCGGCATTTCTCCAAGGGAAAAGGGTCAGGGAAGGGAGAGACGAGAGTAGCCCCGGCTGGAACAGACCTGCTCAAAATTGTTTCTAGACTGTTACTGGACGAAAAGAAAGTGCAGGAGCAAACAGCAGGAGCCACTGAAGAGTCCTTCCAGTGCTAGGAAATATTTCTGTTGTGATCAGAAAGCACGATTCAAAGCTCTGGGCTATTTAACAACTCATTTATCATTCAAGGGTAACTCAGGGTGAGGTGGAAAAGGGTGTGGGACAGAGAGAGCAAACCTGTCTTTTGAAACAGGTTCACTTAAAAAGGATGCAAATACAACGTGCATTTCTGATTCCCCAGTCCCTAGCTCGGTTAGCTCCTTTTTCTCCCCAGAGAAAAGGAGAGGGTAAAAAGCAGAGCTGAAGGGACTAGCTTTGTGAGGCAGAGTGCTGCGAGCCTGGCCCCTGCTTGTAGTAATGCCATGGGGTCACAGCGAGTTCTCCTCCTGAGGATTCATGACAGAGGGAGTACAAAAGGGATAACCAGTCTAAGAGTATTCAGAGAAAAAATCTGTCTGCTATTGCATTTTACCTGCCCACTTCTAGTCTAAAATCAGGTTGCAACCATAAAGTTGCTATCTGGATTTTGCGATGCCGTCTCTCTTGTTATTAATAAGATCTGTCCATGGGATAGCTCCCTACTATGGTTTGGTGGCTGGATTTGCTGTGTGTGATAGCCACAGGCTTTTTTTGCTTCATTGCGGTGGGCTTTCCTCAGAAAATACGATCCAGTGGTGGATCAGGTAATAGGTGTGTCAGTGATGTCACTCTTAATGTCATGTGATAGATTAGATTATGCACTGGCAAATCTGCAATGTATGGTAAGATAGTAGACTCTGGCGAATGTAGAGGCTTTAGGATTCACGCAATCCTGTTTCTGCAAGCCCAGGGGTGGTTTTGTGGTGGTTTAAGTCACTCTAAATCCAGGCTCTGTTGCTCCCACCCATGCTGGTGTCCTCAGCTGCATGTTCCTGGTCCATCCTCTTAATCAATATTATTGCTTCAAGTCTTGCTTGGTTACAAGCTTGGATGCAGCTGGAAACAAATGACAGTGCCCAAGCCTGCTCACCCAGTCACCGTGCAGAGGCCGGTGTTGGCAGAAAGGGCAGGAAGGAGCGGGGTAGTGTGGTGGGGGCAGGCAGCATGGTGGAGCTCTCACAGCCTGGGCTCAGCAAGGCAGACATCGCCCTTGACACGGCACTGTGCTGAGGCACTTCAAGTGCCACGTTCAAAGCCAGAAGGATTTGCTTATACCCAAGAAAGCCTACAGGCTGCAGTTGCATTTTGCTAACTTCAACAGAAAGACACATGATGCATTTTGGAATTTTGGCCCTGGAGTATACCCAGCTTCCCACCTTTATCTTAATAAAAACTCTGCTCAACCTGCTCACACCTACCCTGCTGTGAATCTGAAACAACCTTGATGAGTTAATGGAGTTATTCCAGGTTTACCAGTGCAACAGGCAAAAATCAGCACGAATTATACCATTTTTTTTTCTTTTTAACGGAAACAAGTGGAAATTACTAGAACAGGGAGACATTTGAAGCCAAGCAGAACTCTTGGGTTTGGATTTTATTACAAACTTGAAACTTGGGCCAGTTTTGATGGGATTTGTAAATGCTTTCAACAAACGTGGGCCGGGTTTCAAGTGAGGCTGGGCTCCGTTGTGAGGGAATCTGGGCCAAGGTATGGTTTTGAGTGGAAAGCATATGAAACTCAGTGCATTTTCCTGATTTAGAGTCTTGCTTTGAAGTACTTGGTCCATTCAAACCTAAAACTCAAAGCAAAAACCCACATGGCGTGAGTGTACTGGAGCCAAAACTATAATAAAAAATTCCCTTGAAACTCTATGATTCAAAGCTAGCACAGCTCCAGATACTCCTTAGAAGCTGTTACCGAGGTTGTTATTTTGTATATGTATTTTACTTCAGAAATTTTAAATAATCTGAAATCTTTACTAATTTCTAGATTCTCAAAAGATTGTATTAACATCTCACTATAAGGGCTGTAGTGGGGTGGAAAGGATTAAAGATTATTACTTTTGGTAATACCTTGTCTATGAATATATAACTATTTTTTTTTTTTAATCCTGTCCTAAATAAGATACATCATTAGTAACCCTGCTGTATTTCTGTGGGCTCTTTCACCACGCTCAGAACTGTAGTGCCTGAGAGCCTTCCAACAGTGCATGAAGCAATGTGAATAACATCTGTTACGTGCTGTTTATTGTCTCATCCTTTCCCTCGAGATGCAGCATGTGCAATGGAGTATCTTGTTCTGGTAGGGGTTTTTGTGTCGTGATCTGTTTTATGCTCAAGAAACCATTTCTTTGAAAATGTTTTAAAGGGCAAATGAATGGAGGATATTACTGGTTAGAAACTGGAGGGAAAATTCCCCATGAGGTAGTACTGACATATTTCTTTTTTTTTTTCTTTCTTTTTTTTTGCCCTTCACAGACATTTTTACTTTACTGCAGCAGTCACATACACAAGCTCCGTGCACATATTCACATAGCTAGACAGAACTGCTTTCAAGCATTTTTTGTTTGAACACAGCGTAATGCAATTAGCTTTACTGCCCAGCATGCCTTTGATAGCAGAAAGTATGCTAAGAGCTGACTTCTCTCCCCTTTACAGATGCATCAAAATTCCATATGAGGCAGCCACCCAGTGACTCGACTGGCTTTTGCATTTCCAGTTAACTACCCTGAATCATAAAAGTCTGGGAAAGGATCTGAGAAGAGTGTTCCTCCAAGTACTGCAACACTTCAGCAGTAAGGCTGAATTTGCGTTACATGTGGAGAATCGCATGTTGGTATGCATCCTTCATAGTCCTATGCAGATCTGTTAGACACTTCTGAGAGGGGCTGGTAGTCCCCAGCCACCTGCCTGTGGAACACCCATAGAGCTAATGGGAGGTCCACATGTGCCTTGATGACAGGATCAGGCCCTGTGGCTAAAAGCAGTCAAAATATTTTGTGATATCGGCAATAATTCCAGTACCAAGGGTCTCCTTTCTTGCACAGCTCTGTAATTAATCCTTGGCTGCTTTGGCTGTGATCCTCATGGTCCAGGCCAAGAGGAAGCAGGGGCAGGGCAGTCAGAATGGACGTCTGGTTCTCTCACTTCTGTAGCTCATCAGAATCTAAGCGATGGCCTCAAATGTCGCCTGGAAAACGGAACTGAATTGTTTCCGAGGTGAAAAAGAGAAAGAAAACTGACAGCTGTGGGGATCAAAAGTAAAGAGAGAGAGCAGCAGTAGTAGAAGCAGATGCACATTTGCAGAATAGTCACTGCTGCTCTTCCAAGTGCGTTACCATCACCAGTGACCGCTCCTAGGAATAAATGCACAAGCACATACTCTGCTCTTCCTTATCCTTGGAAGTTCAGAATGAAAAACCAAACATGCAGAAGCTCCCCAAAGCTCTGTCTCCACCCATTCTTCCTCCTGGCAAGTCCTGCTAGTCCCTTCTGCATATAAAGCAACATGAATTAGAGCAAGGGTTGGTTTTAAGACCATTAGAACAACACTGGAGAACGCTGTACTGGACAGCTGTCATAACACAGTGTCCCAAATAGAAAAGTGACTTGCTATTATTTCACTTGTCCACACACACTAGTATGAGAGGTGACACTCACTTGAAAAAATCATGTTTCTGGAGCATGTGTGCTAGGCAAAGCACCTCTCTATACCAAAGCTCTGCATAGCACAGGAAGAATCTAGAAAGCATCGTGTTCTTGATTCCTCTGGCCAGGCCCAGACCAACTTAGACTGAAGCTCAGCTGCCGTAACTGGCATAGCCTATATGTGATTAGAGCACCGACAAAGCAAGCACATGCTTGTTCCTCTCCCTTTCCTTGACCTTACAATCTGCATAGGGCAAAGCCAGGTCATAACAGAGGCAATGATCTAGCCTGTAAAATTTCTTTGGACAGAGAAGTTTGTGCTAATTCAGCATGTTACAATTTGCTGAGCTTCACCAGGCTCCATATGATTTTTAACAGAAGCTCTATGTACCAGATCCTGTGTTGTGTTGTGGAGTTTCCTCAGCACAGCTATCTACACGTAGTTTGATAAAAACCTCATTCCATTACTGACTCCAAAGCTTTTTTCTGATTGCTGTTTTGATGTGAAGACTTAGTAGACATCTGAGCTACTTGGTCTCCTTCTTGTATCCCACTTGTTCCCTCCCCCTTATGGATTGTAATGAGTTTGTTAGCTGTCATATCTTGGAGATTAGGCTTTTGTGTAAGTTTTTTTTCAGGACAGACATGTGTAAAGGGGCCCTTTCAGCCAGAGAACAAGTGTTTCTTAATGGCCATACACATTTTTTTGGCATGCATCCATACATTGGCAGTATGATCAAACATATCTCAGCAGACAGTAGGACAGGGATAGTTGTAGGTATAGAGACCTTGGGAGTACAGGGAAAAATATGTCATCTCTGTTTTCTTTTAGGACCTTCCTCAAGATTGAAGGCCCATAGTAAATGGTGATCCTTTCTGTGGTGTCAGCCTAGAGGACTGTCTGGAAAATTCCATACAAAACAAAAGGGCTGCCGAGCCGCCTTACTGACAAATTAACTTATCAGATGGAGAAGTTTTGATTTACAATGAAATTCTCTGTTGGTTACTGAGAGTCTCCCATTTAAAATTAATGATCTCATAGCTGATGAATGATGAAGCAGGAAAGGAAGTGTGCTGAAGACTGAACAAAAATCATCAGGTGAAAGGGGCACTCTGTGATTATGGAATAAAAACTAGTCATTAGGGCTTTAAAAAAAAAAACAACAACAGAGCTCTGCTTCTCACTGGTGCTAGTGGTGGATATTTTCTTGGAATAGAAAATGACTTCCCCCCCTCAGGATCTGTGGTACTATAAAAACAGTCCCCTTCAGAACTAACTTCCAAATCTGCTAACATAATACTCCTCTGAAGAAGAATAAGAATGTTGGTTTTACAGTTAATTAAGGGTTTTGGGTCAGGAACTTGAAATATATCCATTAGGGTATGGTTTTCTGGTTAAGGAGTCATAAATACACAGTACACTTTATTAAATAGCTTGAAAAAGACTGTGTTTAAAATATGATAGCTGCTTTGGTGTGTTTAGCAACAGATAAATAAACGTTGAAAGAAGAGAGGCAGTTCACCTTGACAATAACCGAGTGTGTCATTTCATCGGAAAAGTGTATTTTGTTGTTACCTGTGCATTGCTTTTCTTTCTCTTAACTGATTTGAGGATGGAGGGAGGCAAGATAAAGATGAAAGTGGAAAGGTAGAGCAAAATAACACAGGGATTTGGGGTTTTTAAAACACAAAAAGGACTTTTACAAGACAGAACTGAAAAGCGTACCTACTTCTTCAAGCCCTGTGAGGCTTGAGAGAAGCACCATACTAGGTGTCCACGTCCTGCCAGCTGGGACAGTCATTTGAAGAAGAGGAGATGATTAATGGGGCAAAGCATAGTCAGAAATAACTAGAAAGAGGGAAAGGAATTTGTGAGGGAAAATATATAGAGAGACACATTCAGGTGCCAAAATCCCAAATCTGTTGTGGCTCTGCCTCCAAAGACATCTCTGCAGTGCTGCAGGGGATGGAGGTGGAGGGGAGGAGAGAGAAGCAGTGTCCACCAGGTACCCTTGAACAGTGGACCATTTGTCTGTGAGCAGAATAATCTTTTAGGCAGTTCATCATTTCCAGGACCATTCTTATGCTAATTTCCCAGACTTAGGGAAACCTTCAACTCCTTCCCTTGCTGAATGGAACCATTCCTCCATCAAGAGTTAATTTTAAAAAGAGAGCAAACAGAAGGACTTGATGTTTGGCAAGCTTGGAGTTAGAATGTTCCCATGTACACATACACATTTAGAAGAGAAGTATCTTAGTATTCATGATACTTGGTGATAGAGTAGCAAAAAGCTTTCAATTAAGCATGAAAAACAAATATCACAATTTATCTCAATTCTTCAGTCTTTCATGTTCTGAAGGTATTTTTTATGGTTTTTTTTTCCCACTTTTTTTTTTTTTTGTGAGTGTCTTTCATTTCAAGTTACCCTTATTCTGGGTCCTTTTTTTCTTCCCTTTGGTCAAAGCATTTCTGAATTTCTGCCAAGAAGTTACTATGTAAAGCCTGTTGTACTCAAGAGTTGGATTCCCATTCCTGGAATCATGACTAGCAACCCCAAAATAGAGTGCATTGTTGTTTCAGACGGAAAACAAGAGAGGAAAGAAACCTTAGGAACAAACAGAGAAGGATGAAGCCAAGTGACAGTTACAGACTCTTCAGAAAGCTACTCTTCAATTAGACATTTAGATTCGCTACTGATGAATCTAATCTAGATGGCAGGAAAAACTGCATTTGAAGTACAGTCAACTGTTATAAATTAATGCTATGCAAAGCTACCTATTTTTGCTTCCTGCCTACTTGTGTTTAGGAACCAGCATCTTTACAAACACTTGAGGGGTGAGACACCTTGAAATGTCCTGTTTCTGCTGCAGAACACATTTTTTTTCTGAACATAAGGTGAAACTTCACCACAATTACATTGCAAATTCATTCCCTGGGGAAAAAAATGGCACAATCTGTGCAAGGGAGAATTAAATAAAGAGTAAATGTTTTTAATGGTAGTGTAAGCAAATGGGTTAGCAAAAATATTGATGTTTCAGCAAAACATATTGATGTATCAGCAAAGAAATACTGAGACTTTACAAAAAGATTCCATATTAATGAAATCTTTCAGGAGACATTCTTTCAGGTTGTCTCTTTCAGGAGACATCCTTTGCTAAAGTATTTTCAGGAAACATCTTTTGTTATAGTAAGTATATTACTGAATCCTCATCCAAAATTTCTGTACCAGGTTATTATCTCACCAACTTAATATGCTATGCATTGCTTTTTGCTGATTTTCATCACACAGAAGTTTAAATTTCATAGGTATACCAGCACTTGATTCTGTAATAGTAATAGTAATCATTATTAACTACAGAAAGTTTAAAAGCATGGAGAGCTTGACTGGAGAAAACAGAAGAAACTTTGGGTTAGTTGGCAAAAAATATTATATCTTCTTTGTAAGGTAATGGGATGGAGGGAGGCTGATCACCATTAAAAAGGTTCTACTAGTAAATTGTATTAAAATGTGTTCTCAGGAAGACTAAGTTTGAATCAGTTAAAGAATATGAAAATGAGAGGAGGTGCCTAGGAAGGTAAAAGTATTTCTGCAAACTCTGCAGAACTTTGTAGTGGTTACAAGGTTCTCCCTGTTCCCACTAGGACTTTTATAATAACATGGAATCATAGAATCAAGGAATCGTTAAGGTTGGAAAAGACCCTTAAGACCATCAAGTCCAACCATTAACCTAACATTGCCAAGTCCACTATTAAACCATGTCCCTAAGCACCAAATCTACCCGTCTTTTAAATATCTCCAGGGATGGGGACTCAACCACTTCCCTGGGCAGCCTGTTCCGGTGTCTGACTGCCCTTTCGGTGAAGAAGTTTTTCCTAATATCCAATCTAAACCTGCCCTGGCGCAACTTGAGGCCATTTCCTCTTGTCCTATCACTTGTTACTTGGGAGAAGAGACCAACCCCCCACCTGGCTACAACCTCCTTTCAGGTAGTTGTAGAGAGCGATATGGTAGGAGGGAACTCAGTTTCGCCTACCCCCAAAATATCAAATCCTTTCACTTGAATTAAGAGACCCTTTCTTAAGAATATCTGTTTTATGACACACAGTGGACAGGCCTGTTTCTGTCCATTTAGTAGCTTATGATGAACTCATTGATTCTCTATAATATACACAGAAATAAAATCCTACTTTTAGTTTAATAAAATATGATTAATATTGATTAAGATGTCTGTATGAAAAGAGACATGAGGCAAGACCAGATAAGAAAGACAATGATTTCAGCCTCTGCTTTCAGCACTGTGATGTTAAGCTTGAGAAACTGTAAAGGTCTGAATATAGAAGTGACAATCCACCCTGGGAAAGTTCAGTCCCTTTAAAATGCATCAAATTGTGCATCAAAAACCAAGGACAGTCCAAAATCACTAGTTCCTTTGCAAGCGTCAGCCTGCAGCATATAAAAAAATATTTATATATGTACATATGTGCAATATAAAATATATATTAAAATCCATTCATAAAATATGTTGGAACGCCCAGGCTAGAAATACATGCTGACATCCTAATCATCCAATGGGACACCTGATTTGTCTCTCTACTTTAGGTAACCAATGAAGCAGTTCCACAAAAGTTAATATGTACTTTGTAAGGACATAGTCAACAGAAAGGAATGGGTGGCTCTGAGCACCTATGAAAGATTTTAGCTGCTGAGGCTTACATACCCAGTTTGGGAACTTAACGTAGGGGCAAGTGGGTTCTCAATCTGGTTATCTTCAAGTATACTATGTCGAGGTTTTAGCACTTACCTTTTGGAGTACGCTGTCTGCTCCAGCAGACAGCTAAAACTATCAGTTGCGTGCTTGCATTAGATGAACTGGAACCTCTCCTGAACTATCTGAAAGACAAGTTTTCAAAATGACATCATAAGCAATTTTTTTAATCTTGCTAAAGGTGTCATGAGGCCAGAAATACATATTTTTTCTTTTTCTCCTCTAAGTGGTAAGCAAAAGGCAGGTAGAAGACTTAAATATAAATTCAGTTTATGGCCCTACAAAACTGAATCCACATATAACGCAGAAAGCTTTACCAAGTGGACATGCACAAAGTATTCTTACAAAAAACTTCCTTATGGAGTTGTCTGGCCAAAACACAATATAAGACAGCACCACTGAAATCAGATCACAAGGGACACACTGTTTTATTTTTCTAATCCATGTTGGTGCATATTCAAGACTAATGAATATAAAGCGCATGTGTGTCTCTAAATAAACTAGTGTGTTTGCATTGAAAAATGTGACTATGTCAGTTTCTGTAATTAGATCCTTTAGCATCTGTTATTGATCATTCCTGCACTTCTTTAGCTTACACTTGTGAATCAAGTAAAATGCAGAATGTTACCATACAGAAGAGCAATGTTAAAGAAAACATTTATCATGTCCAGCATTACAGGGCCAGACAGTCGTGCATGGTTATTGATCTAATTTGCTCTTGGCCCACAACATAAAAATCTCTGACATTTGCAGAAAAATGGTGTTTGGTCACTTGGTGCCACGCGATCACAAGGAGAGGATGTTCAGGCAATCAGGACAGCTGGTTAAAACTAGGCTTGGTGCTAGAGTTCACAGACAGACACACTCTGTTTTAGCACAAACTTGGACTGCCATTTTTTTCTTAGGAATGACAGCATGCTACGAGAATGTGGAAATGAATATAACCCAATTCAGAGACTGAGACTTTTCCCGAGCAACACATTTTCTTTACTACACAAAGAGCACAGGCATAGTGGTTTACACTATGCAGTGTCTTATTCTGCACTGATTTGTATCAAGCCTAGGTGTGTTACATTCAGTTGACCTGCCAGATTCGCCTAGGAAAGGCATTGTGTTTATGTCTCTCCAAAGACAGAATCCAAAATAGGGCAGATGTGTACAATACAAGTACTGACTGTCTCTTTGCTCTCTTGAACCTAGCTTCAACAGTAGCTGTAGTGAACAAAGCAGGCATATATTAAGTATCAAAGGCTGTACGTTTGTAACTTTTAGGTAGGTTACAATGAAAATCATTCAAGTTTCCCATAAATAGTCTCAAAATCAGAATGGTTTGATACTGAAGAACTGAAGTCCATGAAGCCTAACTGTAGGACAGAACACCCAGAAGAAATGAGAAAATGTGAATAAAAATGAGAGTCAGTTTGGAGCTGATCCTTGTGGCTCTTTCACAGCTTTATTTGTTCATAATCCTCACATTTTAAATGTTAAAGAATTCATAAGGTGACGAGGGGCACTAGAGATTTGAGGTAGTATGTGCAAGTGGAATGAGAAATGTCTCTCATAGTCCAAAGCAACTGAGGGATTTGAATGAGAATTAACAGAGTAAAAAAATAATCATAAGAAATTTCATCTGGTTACTGTTGCTAATGATAATAGACACTGGTACTCATGTGTCTCAGATAATGTGTTTCAGAGTAGGCAGTTTTATAAAAATGTCCAAGAGAATTAAAAAGAGAAAAAAGTTCATATCTACTATAGATCAATAGTCAAGAGTGAATAACATGTCAGTGCTAACATAGGAGGTAAATTTCATTTAGCTCCCTTATTGATCTCTGAGATAATTACACTGTACATCAAAAGAAATTAAATTATATTCATGTGTTACTTTGTGAACTGCATTAGCATCAATTGGACTCATGATCTTACAGCAGGGAAAAAGCTTCTGAACTAAAATGTATGTAAACCGCTATGGTTTTGCTTTCCCAGATCTGGAGTACGCATTACAGCCAGACAGATATAGTCCCTTGCTGATGCAGTTCTAACCATTTTAACAGAGTTGTAAAGATAGCAGTATAATTGTCAATATAGACTACAGTCTAGTCCACCTAATTTTAACTCCAAATTTGTACCTACAGTTTAAGCATCGTCGAAACCCTTTTATAGTGCAGTGACTCTCTCTGATACAGGGAACTAGGGTGTTAAGGGCCATCCATCCCTAGGGATCTAATGCTTGGCTCAAACTAGGTTCCCCAGTTATGTGGATGGGATCTCATGTCACTTACCATTTTGGCAAGAGTAAAAAAAAATGCAGTCCTTATCAAGCATAGCTGCATAAGACAGCAGATAATGAGGTAAAAAGATCAGCAAGGAGTTTGTTTTGTCAAGGATGTGGATACAAAGAGCTATATAGACATTCAAGTTGTTTGGGGTCCTTCCCATAAATGACAGAAAAAACAAAATCCTTTTCAAAAATGCTAAAAGCTCCAAGTGCCCACTGTCCAGCTCCCAAAACCCACCAGCTTCCCCCAACAACCTCTCCAGGGCAGTTATTGTCAGGCCTGTAAAATGCCAGGCTTGAAAACAGGCCCATGACTATGTCTTGTGCAGCTCCTTGCTAGGGGTGACAAGGTTTCTCTTTTGCTCCTGAGACACATTGATTTTCTCTCTGAGAAGTGTTCCAGAGAAAGATTGCATCAGCCACTGTGTATAGAGTGCGTTGTAAAACATCCCTGTCCTATGGTGTTATCCTCCACAGTCAGTTCCAGTGGGGATATACAGCTCCTTTGACACCCTGCAAGAGGTGCCCATCTTTGCCCTTCACCCAGCACATTGTACGGAGCCTCATGCATCAAGGAAAACAGGGTGATAAATGTGTTGTCACTGCAAAAATATGGAAAGTCAGATGTAAGGTATGAAAGTATACCGTTGTTTGAATTTAATGTCAATGTTAGTAACACAGAGAATGCTTCTCTGAATCAGTTATTTGTATTTTATATTACTGTGTTCAATAAATCTCTCTATTAATGAAAGCTGTAAAACACTTCCAGATGGCCAGCCTTCAGAACACAAGAACAGGCTGAACCTCACAGCTTTGCAGAGGAATTCAGGTTCATCTGTTGTAGAAAACACAGGACCTTTTCCCTAAACATGTCCCAGCAACATGCTGGGACAAACAAATACAATATGAAATGTAAGTATCAGCCCCTGGCTGGACAAATGTTCTAACATTTACATACAATTAAGAGTGTGGCTTGAGAGGGCAGAGGTAAGCATATGCTGAACATTATTAAAAGAGCTAATCCTTTGCTAAAGCGATGTAACCCATTTGTGTAACCTCACTGGCATTGTAGTAAAAACACATCATAACATTGTTAAAGATCTTAATTCTTTTCCCCTGAAAGTAAAAACAGCTCGTTGTTGCACCTTCTGAAATACTCAGTTTGAGATGTAACAGGAGATTCACCACAGGCCTACTTCTTTTCTTACTTTCTTGACAACTGTTTTTACAGTAGAGCTGTAATCACAACAAACTCAAAGGAGCAGAGGAACAATATGAAGATCATAAATGAATTATACTGAGAGACCCAGATATATGAGTACCTAGCCGTCTTGAAGAAATATGACACTTTTCACAGTTTTCAGGATTTAAATAAATAAACCTTATTTAGAGCCATAAACATCACTGATAACCTTGGCAAGGTGGGCTTCACAAACTTCAGGTGTCTGTATCTGAGGCAATCGCCTAAGATTCCCTTTATAGCCAACAGCGAGAAATAGGTACATGAAAGATAAGAGTCATTTGACCTGTTTTCATCATCTATCTTAGGATGAGACTAATCATACTCTAGAAGTGCTTATTTCATTTCATTGAACATAAATGACAGCACAGAGAGACTACTTCAGATGTTAACTACATCTACACTATGATTTATAGTGATTAAGATACTGATGTCTATATTTGGTCAAGTGAATTCCAATCACATTGACTTTTGTTGGTTTTCAATTAAGCACAATAAAAAGTTAATTTAGGGCAATGTCTTACATCCTATGCAAAAGACACTGTGAAAAATAAGAAATGAGTGAGACTAAGGTCTAATCAGGTGCCTGTTATGGTTTACATGTGGAGTAATTGGTTGGATTGGTAAGGTACTTGAAATACTAGAAGTCTGATGGCACATTCTTCCATCAGTGAGAACACATTTTCCTTCAACAGAGAGCTACGAATATATGTGAATGTATGATTTAATTGTTTATAGAGACAAAAGTGTAGCATGGGATGCCATTTGGGATTTTTTAAAGGGGAGAATGCAGAGGAAGAAGCTCTTCTAGCTTCATTGACATAGTCCAATGTCAAAACAGAAATTATTTGATGACTGCAAGGAAATCTACATCTTACACTGGTATTACAGTAAGCAGAGGAAGTCCTATGTTTGTGTGGTATGTGAGTTGTATTTAGAGATATACATAAATATATAGTATAAATATATAAATGAAACAATCTAGAAAGATCAAACGATTAGGATGTGAAGAGTCCTAGTTTCAGTTCCTTTCGTGAGAACTTCTGTTTTGAGAAGCAGGTGGATACTATACACCAGTAGTATGGTTATTTTAAGAGCGTGTATATGTGGTGGTGTGTGTATGAATATTTATGAAAATAAAAAAGAACATATCATCTACCATATAAAAAAAATAATTATTTTGTCCCACATCGCTAGTGATCAATTTGGAGTTCAGATGGCTGTAAATGTTATTTATTAATGCTTTGGTAGGAGCAATATTTTTATTGTGTTTATTTTATAAAAAGCTCTTCAAAAGACACCAAGGACAGTTAACGTACTTTTACTGCCCACTCCCTCTTCATCATCTGAAATCCTTGGAAAGCTTCCCACATCCATACTTTGCAGTCTTCCAGATTTGTATTTTGGCATTGACACTTATATCTTACATTTATATCTTCTATAGCCCGTGTATCAGGGAGAATATGAACGTTACAAAGGTTTGGTTTTTTTCACTGGAGTTTTTTTGTGGTTTGTTTTTTTTTTTTTAGTAATAATATATTGTTAGCAACATTGTATTGTTAGCAACATAACATCCTAAAAATGCATGTCTGAGACTTCCAAGTGTTATAGAGGTGCTAGGCCAGACATGTTAAGCTCCTTCCTTCCCCCAGGAATACCCTCCGGTCTGCAGTGAGAAGTAGGCATCCAAGTATGCCCAAAAGCGAGCTTGTTTACAGCCACATCGGAAGAAGGCAACTTTCATTTTCACTAGGGGTTCCATTGGTAGGCGATACCATTGTCGGGCTCTGAATCATCATACACCCTCCTGTTTCAGCCTCTCTCTTCCACTCCCCCTACCCCTCTGGATATCATCACTAAGACCCACAGAGGGGGCTTTTTCCTCCTCGTACCTTTACTGTTTCCTCCTCCAAGGCACTGTGGTGCAGGTGGCTGTATGCTGGGAAGTGGCCAGTGCAACGGTGTGCGTGTGGCAGCAGGCGGTTTGATGGCACAAAACTTTGCTTCCTGGCCCAATGACTTCAGCATAGCTTCAACTGCAGTGACACCATCATTATTTTAACTCCTGTGGTTAATGTTGCAAATCAATCTGGAGCAGTAAACAGCCTCCATGGTGTTGGCTTGCCTCCTTAAGATTCCTCCTTAAACCCCCACTTTCAGCAGCTAGCTTTCTGTCAATACACACAAGGTTGGCACAAACCACTTCTCCTCACACCTGTGATTGTATCGGGGAAAAAAGACCAAAATAAATATTTACAGTGTACATGCTAGAAGAAAAGGGCTGTTTTCCCTTTTCTGTCATTGATTTCCTCTGTTCCTCAGTTACTGGTCCTGCTCTATTTATTTATGATACTGTGTATAACTTAGACGGCATTTCAAGGGAAAAGTGCTTGTTTCTTTGCTGTGGTTGTTTGTGCTAGTCTTGCATATGATGGCAAAGAACAGGGGAAAAAAAAAAAACAACATGGAGAACACTCTAGATGAAAGCAGCAGTAAAACCATGAAAATTGGCTGAAGGACTGAGAAGAAGATAGTCACTAAAATGACTTTTAAACTTTTTAAAATCTATTAGCTTTCACATTCACATGCCTCCTTAGAATGGAATGGGCTATCCTTTAACCCACTAGACATGTCAAAGAAAACCCCTAATCCATGGGACTGTGTAGAAAAGGTCTGATTAAAATTAGGTTTGTTTTCTTCTACATGTTTAAAAAGTAATAACAGACTTTTATTGCTGTTAACAGGGTTTCACATTTTCCTCCTAAGTGATTGCAGAATTCTTGTTATGCATAAAAAAACACAGAAGCAATGGTAAACAGCATTTCAAAATGAAAAATTCTCTCTTTCTTACACTTGGAAATACACCAAAATTTTCAGACTAGTTTGGCTTACCTCTGCTATCTTGTACATGCTCTGGAAAGCTGGATTTAAGAAAACAGTCAGAACTGGGTCCTCTCCTCATTTAGAGACCAATAAGTAAGTCTTCTATTTATAGAGGACTTTTATGTCCCCAAAGCCCCTAGATAACCAGAGTTCCTTACTGACAAGAATAGACTTTGCAAGAGATCCTTTTGATGGGATCAGAACTGAGTAATAGTGATCAGGAAATAAAATCATGCTAAAAAGCTGAATCATTCATATGCTATAAAGTGGTGGTTGATCCAGTTGTGTTTGTTTATGCTCTGAAATATTCTAACTTCACATGTTTACAAGATGGATGTGTTTCAAATGTGGGATAGTCCCATACATTACTGGCAGCGTAGATGCTGTGTCTAGCAAAGCAAGTCTATAAACCGCTGATTGCCAGAAGCCAGGAGGGCACAAGGGGAAGGCTTTCTCTCTACTTGCATTCCTTACCTCTTTTTTTAAACACCTCCTACCAGCAAAAAAAGAAGCATAGTGGAATAAACAGACATTCATGTATGACTGGTCTGATATTCAGCATTCTCATCACAAGGAGTGAAAGCCTTTGAAAGCTAATGGCTTGCTCTGTCCTAAAGGAAACCCTTATGGAGTGGGGAGAGATGCATCTGCCTTCCTTTGCTTTTATCTACTCTGGGGCTAATGGAAGACATCGGTTTCCTGTTCTGTCAATCATCTTGCCTGTCAAGCAGACACTGAATTCACTTTAATCAAAGCCACAAACTTTTAACAAGGCAAACAAGGAAGGTTCAGCATGTCTCTCTTGCTTGTACATACATACTTTACCTTTTGAAACATCAGCTTTTCACATTGTGTGAGGACCAGATGCTGAGAAGGTGAAACCCTCCTATTGTTCCACCGACTTCAATAACCATGCTGATATGTACCAGCTGAGCTTCTGCTCTGCAGCTTACATTTTCAAGCCTCTCACATGTATACATCTACAACTGGAGAAGCAAAGTTGAGCTTCTAATTTTATTCCATGGAAACAAATAAACATATTTCCAAGGTATTATTTTAAAATAAAATTCTGCTTGCTGCTTCTCTCAGAACAACTTTCAACCACTGCTGATTTATTTTTGTTCATTTATACTTTTTAAAAAAATATTTTAAACTTGTTTCTGATTGTTGGCATCATCTTTTAATGTTAAAAAAGAACAGAGATCCATTTATTTGGATAGAAATCCATCAGGCGTTGAATTACATTGAATTCTGTCTATTTTGGGTATTCTCAGTGTGACCAGCAATGGAGGACATAGATAGTAATGGCAAATAAATCTGACTGTAAGAAGGCAGATGAAATGCTGGTCCTACTCGTAGTGACACTGCTACCTTTAAAATGCCAGAATTTAAAGACTTAAGTCACTAAGCTTCACATGCTCCATGTTTTAGGGCAGTAACTCCTTCGAACTCTAAAGTACAACACAGACAAGATCTCTTAAGACCTTGGGGCACTTGTAACTTGAGTATCCTGCACGTCCTATGGTTTAAGTCTTTATAGATTACTTACAAAGATCAGATAGTGCAAAGAAATTGAGAACAAACCATGTTCACTTTGATACTGTTTTCATACCAAATGAGGAAACTAAAAGTTTCCTCTTTGAAAACCACATGAGTAGAATATAGGTTGCCCGTGTTATAAAAACAGCAGAAATTGTAATACAAAAATATTTTAACTAAGAGCTCATAATTTCACCCCTTTTTTGTAATTTAACTTCTAAATTTTTAATCTTTGTTTAAGAGAAAAAAGGCAAGAGGAAAAACCCTCTAAAATGTTTTAAATTTGCTTAGCAGAAAAGTTACAATAGAATATAACAGATGGAAAAAAAGGCTTTGAATAACTTTTTGAGACCAATAAAATTTAATCTTCTTTCATTGAAATGCTAAGAGTCATGATGAAAAAGTACAGAACACGAATGATGTCTTACCCTGCCAAAAAAAAAATTATGAAAGTGTATTTCTATTCCAATTTTCAGTGTCATATTCATAATAATCATAGCTTCAACCACAGGTTTTGCTACTCCCAGTTTAGCAAAGGCAAATATACTTGCCTCCCCCAATTTATCAGAAGTAAATATTGCATATCAAGCACACACATAAAACAAATATCTGGTCAAATGGAGGAGATGGGAATTGTTCTGCCAATTAGTAAATTATACAGTGCTGGTAATGTTGCAGCTATTTAATTGTTGCTAATTGCCCAGCTATATTTACTGAATACCTAAGAAGAAAATAAATAAATAAAAGATGCTCTGAATCACTGGTCTGTCTGAACCAAACCTTCAAAGTGTGCTGTTGTGTTTGAGTTAGTTTCTCCAGAAGTATAAAAATCCTCTTGCTGGAAACTTTAATGGTAGATGGTGATGGCTTCTGTTCTCTAAATGCTTATGCACATATGTACATTTGCTCAAGTAAATAGTCTATGAGACTGTGCCCATGAATAACGTGACAGATATAGAAAAGTATAGGCCTGGCTGACTCCTCTAATGTTTACAAAAACCTTAATGTCTTGCAATCTGTTGTTAAAAGGCAGAAAAATTTAGCTATTTCTCACATTAAATCTAATGTTAACTACATCACTTTATGTTGTATCATTGATATGGACATTCAACATTTCATGCAAAATAAAACAACAGTCTGTGCCTTTGTTCGTTTTCATATTTCATGAATGTTGAGACTTTAAGCAATATTCGTGTGGATTTGTTTCTTAGTGTAGATGATTTTTAAGATCTTTTAAAAAAAGACTCAGCTAAACTGAATCAGCAGACATGCCAAACATAAATGCTAGGCCAATTTTCGCCTATTCCGCTGACATCTAATCTGTCTGATGCAGTTTAAATATTTTTACTTATCTTTCTTTTTACTTTTCCTTTTGGAAAATAGAGCATGCCAACACTTTTCCTTGCTGATTTTACAGTTTTCTTTGTGGCCAGTGCTACCTCTTTCTCACTCTGCTTCCCCTTGCCTGCCCTCCATGTCTTTTCCTTTACCCTTCTTGAGGTTTCCATGAATGCTTATCTCCTGGTTTGCTTCCTTGCCCACCACCAGGCAACTCTCATTTTTTCTTTAGCAAGTGAGGCTATGGGTACCTGACTTCAAAATGAGGCAATGGAGCCTGTGAGGTGGCAGTGGGAAGGAGCGCAGGGAAGGCGGACCATCAACCAGCTGGATGGGGTGAAGGCAAATTTTGTTCCCTGGGAATCAGTATATCTTATTTTGCTTGTCCTTAAGTACAAATAACAATGCTTTTTTTTTTCTTGTTCTTTTTTTTCCATTTTTCGTGAACTGATGTCACTTAAGAAGAGCTCATCTGAAGGCCTCATCAAGAGGAACATGGGCTAAGAGCAGTGTTAGATTCATAAAGGCAAATATTCCCTGTTTTCCTCAATACTTACAAGTCCTTATATCACAAGGGCTCAGTAACCCCATCAAATGCTCTAGAGTATCATCTTGTGTCAGCTGGGTGCAACAGTTAAAACCCTTCTTCCCATGGTACTCAAATGGCCAATGTAAAGCCATTTTCCAACATGCAATGGCACCAGTGCCTGTGAGATCAGTAATGGTACACAAGAAACATTTTAGTCCTAGGTAACCAGTTCAAATCCAGCCTGGGTTGAACACAAATCTTGTAAGACAGCTGTTTAGCTGGCTTTATGAAGTGATGAAAGGAAGTAGTGTCACACTGATTCTCAGCGGACAAGTGTCTATGTGGTAGGACAATGGATGTTACCTGGCACACTTTGTGGCAGACTCAGCAGACAGCCTCAGGAATAAAGCAGTGATCTCCTCAATGCTAGGAGTGTTACCCTTGAGTTAAAACATGCCAGCAGGGTGATGTGAGGAAGCATATGCTGTTTTGCTTTATGCTATATCTCTGCAAACCTTGCTTTAGCTGCAATCACATACCTCCTATGAATCCTGCATAGGATAAAAGAAAAGCAGATCGTGCAGCTGATATTGAAAGCCTTGTCCCTTTGTACCTCCATTAAGACAGTGGGGTTCATCTGAAATACATCGGCTTACATGCAAATCAGTAATGCACAAGGTAAAAATATAACACAAGGAATGGAAATAGAAAAATGAAAATGGTTTTGGATGCAATATTTCATTTGAATCTAAATTAATCTTGGTGATCTTTTTAGTTCATAATATACTGAGAAAGGCAAAGAGTATATTAAATTACCTACAGACAGTCCACAGTCATAAAACGTTCGGAAGAAAGTACTCCTTATGGCATTTCTACTTCTTATTTCTTCACTGGCTCTATTAAGATACAAAAAATAGAATACAAATGTTTTAGTCTGACAGTGAAATCTTTGATGACATTTAATTAAATAATAAGGGACACAAGCCACGGGAAATATTACAGCATAACATCACAACAAATTAGTCTTTTATTTAACATTACTTTGACATGAGAGAGAAACATATTGGTGGAAGAATTTTTCCAAAGCACCTTTTCCTTTTTGATTTAAACTTAGGATGCCTAAATCTATGGTTCTAAGAAAACTCCTGTGGGCACGGAGCTTCTCTTGCACTTTGAATTAACCAGGATCAGATGCCTATCAGTAGCACTATTCTAGAGTGTGAAAGTTTGCAAGATTCAACCTTTGGTCCATAGTTATTTAAAACAATCCTTTACTCAAAGTTTATATTCAGGGTTAAATCTAAACGGCACTGCAAATATAACCAAGAACAAATGTTGGTCACACTAGTCATCATCTACTCCTATTTTGTATTCAAAACTGGATGGATGTCAATGCTATGTGTGACATGAGTTGTGTATGGCCCCTTCTGAGAAATAGGTGTAATTCCTAACTGTGAATAGTTAGCTGTACAAAAAACCATTTTGTGTTTTTATTTGAATTATCTCTTCCGCTTGCCTATTTGTTCCTGTACTGACTCATAAAATTTTTAGCAGGAAAAATTATGATAAGAGTAATAGGTAAGAAAGTGTATATACATATGTCTTTATATACATGCAGTATATGGACTCATTGAGACTATTTTGGCTGCTGAACAACTTTCTGTGGTATTAATCAGGCATTACATTGATTTTGATTGCATTCTTATTCTGGAAGGATAATTCGCTGTTATACATCAGACATTTTTAAACAACAAGTCTTGTATTCACAGAAAGGCATAATGGCTTTATTGGCTATAATAAGTTATCAAAGTGCAACAGGGAAGATAAATTATGTACATGAACTGTGATTATATGTTTCTCATGTTCTAAGGGCTATTTGTATGTGCTTTTCATAAGGGTAAATGCTTTCTAGAGACAACCCCATCTATACATGTGTTTAATTTTACTTTCCTCTGTAGTTTAGGACCTATTTAAATGAATAATGATGGAAATTATCTAAAACCCGCTGCCATTAACAGGATGACTGATACCGACCTATGCAGGGGGGGAATTCACCAGTTGGGAGGGAAGTGGGAAGGGTAGAAGGGGAGAAAACACCCCATTATAATTACACTGTGCTATTATAATGTTGAAGAATTGCCTATGTCTCATGACAGAGAGGTGGCCAGGCAGTGACACAGCCCCTTTTCATGTCCCTTTCCTCCTCCTGATCAGTGTTGCAACAAGCTACTGTCATGTAGCCAGATGACTCCTGATTACAGCCTTAGGCTTCGGACTGCCCTTGAGCACATGTGTACATCTCATTTAAAAAGGGCCCTAATGAGCCTGATTTTTACACAGACGTACACAGTTAAATTTTGAAATATGCAGGAATTGTGAACATTTGGCATTTCTGGTAATCAGGCTTGATGGACCACAAGTACCATGAAGAAATTATTTTAATTTTGGCAGTGTAAAATTAAAACTCCTATGTGGTCTGTAGGTAATAATTTAGATTAGGAAAACTCTCCCTATTTACAGTATTGATGTCTACATCTGACCTAGTCATTTTATCCTCCCTTTATTGCCAACAAGCAAACATTTCCAGATGGTGATTCTGCTGACCTATTTTAGATATAATTATTTTAAGGTAAGATGAAAATTAGGTGAGGTTGATCCCACCTGTAGTGTTCAAGCTTAGGGAAAATTGCTTTTTTTTGAATCAAGAATGGCCAGTCTTTCTTTTATTTCACTTTTGTTTATTTCCATTTGCTGAACTCAGATTGTGCTTAGTGTCATGCAAACACACAAGAAATTGCCTTCTTCCCCCCAAAAGTTGTGATTTATTTAAATAAAAAAGCAGACAAAAGTTCATACATCATCTATTATATGCTGGTATGAGCTGGAGGTGGTGCAGTACTGGAGAGAGCAAAACAGCATAAAAATGATTTATCACAAGTTAGTATTGTATAAAACCTCTTGATTTATCATCCAAGTACTTCATTTAAACTACAAATAACTTCTTGCACAATCACTGGCTTTAAGTCCTAGGAATGTGTATGTACACGATGAGATAAAAAGAATTATTATGGTATTAACTGTAGGAAATAAAGATCAAAGGTTACCATCATGACTCTTCCTGAACTAAAACTATGCTTTGCCTCAAAGTGATACCTCAACTGTCCTGAAAGTGTAATGAACAATACTTAAGGCGATATTTATATTGGCATTGGTTTCACTTTAGTAGTTCTGTATAAACTTAAACAAAATAGTTTCCTTCAACAAGTGCTTAAATAATTTCCACATGAAATGTTCAAAGTACTACATTCTCCATACAATTTGTAGATGATTTTTTTTTTTTCCTATCAAGCTATCAAGTTTGCATGCAGTTTCCTCAAAAGCTGTGTTTCATCTTTCCTGGTGTCATTTTTGTAAGAGCAGAGAGCACCGGAGGTGAGACAGAATTATTCAAAAAGTTCTCTTTTTCTGTTGTTGTTGCATTGAAGCATCTTTATGCCTTTCTAATACACAACCAAAATTATGTGACTGGAATCATGGCAACCCGACAATAAAAAAAAGCCAAAACCCATTTCTTTCTGGTTCATGAGAAAAATCTTTGTGCAAATGTCAGAATTAACGTACTCAGCCAATATTAAATAAAATATATTCAATAAACTTGGCAATAGACTACTTGTAAGTGAAGAAATACTAATTTGCCCTTGTAAGTGGCCTTTGCTTTCTTAAACAGCTATATAAATTATTCTTTCGAATCCCCCCACAGGTAGTTCATAAGCTTAATGACCACTGTTCAAGTGAATTGTTATATTCTGCCCTTGCTTGCCATCCAGACAGCTTGAAAAAAGAAAATAATTCCTGTGCAGACCTACAACCTTACAGTCTTTTCAAAAGGGAATTGGTGGCTAAGGATTACATTGCTTGGGAGATGAATTTTTTAGAAAGCAGCACTACCATGGACAAGCACCCCACTGAGGCTCTGGACACTGAGACTGTTCCAGTTTTTCCTCACTTTTGCAACCAACTTTTAAACTTTTTTCTCCTCTTGCAACCAATCTTTTCCTAAGGTTCACATGTATGAAAGAGAATTGTTTTCTACTCTCTACTTGCAACTGTTGGGAAATAGGTATCTGGTTATTATTTTCCATTTTAAATGGTGCCATTCTGAATTTTTGGTGCTATAACAAAAAGAGTAGCCTGCTCCTTGCATCCCAAAAGTTAGTCCAGAGTCACTGACACAAGAGTCCTTCGACAGTTCGGGACTTGGACATCAGCCCCACAGAGCAAGGCTGCAGAAAGGCATACAGCTGTTATGTAAGCTTGTTGCTCTGGTGCACTGCTGAAATGAGCACATGGGTGCAAAGCAGCTGGCTGAAATGAAATCCAGACAAGACACATGTGGATGTGGTAGGAAGAGGAAAATGTAAAAAAAAAAAAAAAAAAAAGCCACAAACATTACCTCTTCATAACATCAAAGTGGTTCTCAACTTTTGCTTCCTTTTGTACTCATTATTGCTTCCAGATACCCATTATTAGCCTCTGTTCTTCTACACAGGGGCTTTCTTAGCTCTTCTGAGCCATACACTCTGTCACCTGCTGCTACATTTTCCTCAGTACAGTCTGCTTGGAGAAGGTGAAGGATGTCACTGAGATGTTCTAGGTTTTCTGGTATATGGCGCAGCATAAGGCAACACAAAGCACAATGATAGCCTTCTTCACCACTGATCCTGGTTCAGTATTGGGTGTCCTATGTCGAGACACCACAGAAGATATCTCTGGCTCTGGGGTCAGAAAAACTCCACCCATCCCCATTTATACTCTACAGCTGTGGAGAGTCCTCATGACCACTGACTTCATCTTACTGTGAGGATGTTCCATTTACTTCAGTGACAGGTGAAGGATTACTTCTCCGTAGATAAAGAAACAGAAGATGAAGAAAGCAAAAATGTCCTGTCCACATCCGTCTCAAATATATTACAGCTCAATTTTCAAAAGCTCCTTCTTTTCTTTCTTCCAACTCTCTGTTCCACAGGAAAGTGATTATTCATTTTTTTTCATGAGCACTTTTTGATGTGTTAGGAAAGAAGAAAAGCAAGTAGAGAACTCTGGCTTCTCTGGGTGACAGAGAAAACATGTCTCTCCTCTTGGATAGGAAGGCAAAGGGAAACACAGAGGGAATCTTATGATTTTTGAGAGAAACAAAAAAGAACACTGTAGAAAAAAACTTCACTCATTACACAGATGAAAGAGTAGCTCAGGAGGAGGAAAGCTATTTCAACCTTAGGACCTTTGTCTTGGGACAAGAGATCAGCTATCACATTCCTTTCCCATCAAATGTGTTGAATTGATTTGAATCAATAAAACTTTCAAATTCTGATGGATCAAAACAGATTCCTGTTGTTTAGTTATTTATTTATTTTTAATGTCAAATCATTTGGTTATTTTGAGGGAAGAAAGTCACTTTATTTTTTCCTCTTACTTATGAAAACTTTCATCCAGGCATAGACACATGCTGGAGGTCTTCCTCACTCTTAATCCAATTTCTTTTCTTTATAAATACCCTTCCACTCTTCTTCTTTCTATTTCCTTTTTGGAAGAGGAAGGAAACATTCAAAAGATTAAGATCTTGAGAAACTGGCTGAAATAGGATTTTTTTTAAAGACTTCAGCATTCCTTCTCATCCAATTTCAGTAGTGGAGACTTTTTGCCATTTGCATTTGATGGCTGTAACGGGACATACATTTTCAATTTCTTGATGTAATCTAAAACCAGTACAATGAAATGACACAAAATGTCATGAAGTATAATCAATAAAATTTTTTCCATTAAGAATTATGTGCTCTGTCACTAGCGCATATTTCCCTAGGTCATGTGATCACATAAAAGCAGGTGGGGACCTGAGTTGACTGTTGTCTACCTGGTTGAATATTCATGATGTTACTGACTCATTTTACCTTTTGACACAATATAACTAATGTAAAGGTTTACTGTTGATCCTTCCAGTTGTGTTCATATATTCACTTTCTGAAGACAGCTGTACCATATTATAAGCAAAATGTACTTTAAGAAGTGTACTTGCCTGCTTGTGCAAACTCAACTTTGTTGTTGCTTTTCCAGAGTAGATAACTTAAAAAAAATCAATTGTCAAATTATTTCATACAAGTTCTTACTCACTCCAAAGGTTTCTATACTACTAGAAATTAAAAGGATCAGGTCTATGCAACTGATTATCATATTTTTTTTTTTTTTCCAGATAGACTTCACATCATAATCTTGGAAAATCTCAGCTATGTTTGAGTTTCTAGACAGGTATGGAAACCCAGGCATTCAGAACATGTTGAAGAAGGGATATTTTAGTCTCTAAATCTGCAATCTGTCATGTAGTTTTGACTGTAAATGCTCTGAAAGGATCCTGCACATTGCTAAGACTAGCCAGGTGCTTAAATTTGTATGTGTGTTTAGTGCTTGCAGGATCAGAGCTGAATTTCTGCTGCTGAAAGGCATGTGGAAAGAAGGATCTAGGTCTAGTCACTCAGGTGCCCTCAACAGTCAATTGAGAAAAATAGCTACCTCCAAGTGGGCAATTCTTTCCAGCAGTCTTAGTCATTGGTCTTAAGAAGGGATGATCTACCCTTTGGACATGTCTATCACTCCCTTTTGTAGACACAGGGAGCCAAAAAAAACCCCAACAACTCAGACTTGATAGCTTATTTTGGTTGACATGAATCCTGTCTTTTGTCATTCTGACTCCATTGCTTTAAACGTTTACAGGTTTCTGTGTTTGTCTTATCTTTATTGTTTACCTAACTCATTAAGACAACTGGTGGCTGAACTGGTAAATGTCCGTTCATTAAAATG
This sequence comes from Nipponia nippon, assembly GCF_047370975.1. Lineage (NCBI taxonomy): Eukaryota > Metazoa > Chordata > Aves > Pelecaniformes > Threskiornithidae > Nipponia > Nipponia nippon. The sequence goes on from NW_028262336.1 coordinate 83,648,827, forward strand.
CTGTGTTTCTAAGGACATGGTATATCAAATACATGTTGCATGATACTTCCAATCTCACTTTCAGTTGTGGTTTTTTTCTCTAGTTCCCCTTGAACTGCTGATTCAAGACATTGTTTTGCACTGTCCTGCATTTTATTCAGTTTCCCTTAAGAAATCTGTGACTTACAAAGGGCAGTGTATATGTGTTAAGAACATGTCCTTGTCATTCTTTGTAAGGCTATAGCATGAACTATGATAGGAACAAATACTGCATGTTTGGTATCATTTTAAGATACCCTTGCTTTATAAAAATGACCTTGTTTGACTATGTATATTAAATAAACAAATGACCTCTTTCTTATTCATCTGGAAAAAGCCTTTGGCTATCTGCTTATTCAAAATATGGTAACACATTGCCTTCCGTTGCCTGTCTCATGACATGCAAATTACATTTAAACCAACAGAGTGATAACACTCTTACCACTGGAAAAATGTTGTGCTCTATCAGACTGAATTTTGCACATACATTGTATCCTTAGGAGTATACTGAAATGTGCACTGCAAAAGTGGCAAGTGAATACAACTAAACAGTTCAGAGAAATCAGCGATCATGTTACATAAAACTACTCAAAAAAGGTACACACAGATCCTCAAGAATGCTTCAAATACTTTTCACAAAAACAGTTTTGTGGAAAAAAACCAGTTTTATCATATTTCTAAACTGAAGTCAGTTAACATGTTGAACAGTTAACGTATTTGAAAAAGCACTCACATATGACTTGCATGGGGGATTGGATACAGGCATGCAACAAGAAGTTCTGGGCTCATTCTGGTGCTGACCATAACCTGCTCTGTGGCCTCAGACAGGTTACCTTCTGTGCTCTATTTTTATTCCTGCCTTAGTAAAATGAGCATAATTTAGATTTGCCTACTTACATAGCGTTGCAGGGTCAGAATGTCATTTGAGCACCTAAAGTGAGCCGTTTACACAATGCTCAGACTTGGAAGACGGACACATGTATGTCCAGGGAGGGCTGAAGGTGTGATATTGTAAAACTGCTTCTTTGATTTATTGTTCTGAAATACATCCTAAGGTTCTTTCTTCATGTTAAGGCTATACAATCAAGCATAAAACATGACTCTGCCATCTGTCAGTATAAAATATTCCTGTCCAGTGGAAATCCTGATGCTTTTTAGCTGATGGGACATCCTGTTGAGGGCTGTTAGGCAGGTGGAGGATGCTTCCTGCTCTGGTGTGCTGCAGTGCTGGACTTGGTGCTCGCATATGCATTGCTAACACCTAGCACAAGGGTGAAATAAGACTCAGGAAGATTTTCCTCAGGGTTATAAAGTTCTGGTTGGGATGAGCCCCAGCATCCCCAAGGTAAGAGCCTTCCCTGTTGCTGCCAGGTTCACCTCACCAGAGCTGCCTTGGTGGTCCCTACGATCTTGATATTTGAAGATTCTGCAATGCACATACGCCATGTTCCCACTGTAACTACAAGTTCTTGGGTTCTTTTTAAAGAGAATATTTTATAGCAGGCATTAGACAATGTTAATATCCTATTTTTAGCTAGTGCTAACAGTAAAGGAGGCTATTAACTAATGTCTGCTTTTCTCCTTTGTCCTAAGGACCATTTGTATATACAGGGGGTTGTGTGCAAAGGTATGAACAAGCACAGATCAAGGCAGATCACTTCACCCAAAGATTATGTCTTCTAAACTAGACAATGAATGCAAACAAACTGGAGGTCAGCAGCTAAGAAAAGAAGCTAAGGCTAGTCAGGAAAAAGGAGTTACCTGGTTTTAGAAAGAGGATTGTTTATAAATAAAAGAGTTTTTCATAAGTAAGGAGAATGCTGTCACATGCAGTTTAAGAGACAGGGCTAAGAAAAAGTGAAAGAGAGAAGGGCTTCCCTTTCCTATTGAAAAGAGGTAATTTTTTTGCCCCAAATAATTAAAAGGTACAGTAGATTCTTGTATGAAAACACAGTGAAGAGCAAGCTCTGTCATTTTACCACGAGGTAAACTTGCTGAGGTCAGCTCCTGGCCAAGGTGTAGGGCTGACCTCAGCAAGTTTACCTTGTGGTAAAACTAACAGGCTTTGATCTTTACTTCGTTTTCACCTCAGGAGAGCTCCTGCTTGCTAGTTACCTGAAGGTAAAAATCACACCTTCTTTTATCACCAAAGCTAAGTCTATGAAGCAAACAGACTGGGAATAAGAAGAAATGAGAGCTGATATATGGCATATAGACATCAAAGGAGGGGATACAGGGCTTGTTTTGGTTCTTCAAGAGGAAAAAGGAAATTTAGAAATGAGATATGAGGCAGAAGATATAGTAGAAATGGTAAGTATGATTGAATAGTATGCATAATTACTTCACAGTAGTGTTTTAGAAAAAAAAGGCAGGGAGAAGAAAAGAGGAAAAACAAGATGGGAAAGCAAGGAAATAAAGGGTGGAGTAATGATGAGGAGAGAACCGAGGCAGAGACAAATATTTTTTTGGTGGGATTTAGAGAAATAGAAATCTGGAGGGAGAAACATGACACAGGCTGCATTTGGAGGTGCACTGGGTGGTGAAGCAAACACAGCAAGCAAGAGCAATGAGCCCATGACTGTGTTAGGATAGCAAGATGGGATTATACCATGCCAGGTACGGACTGACAACCTCAGGAAATCTGAGGGGATGTGTAAATGGTCACGAATCCAGCTCACAGTGGAGCAGCAAGTGGTAGCACAGGACACTGAGGACTGCTTTCTGCAGCGGTAAGTTTGGCCAACTGGGCTGTTTCACTTGGGGAGGAGGTCAAAGAGGACTCAAAAAAGGGAGGATAACAAGAATCTGTGATGAGACATCGGGAAGGCAGGAATCTAGAAGAAAGAGCATGTGGGGAGCCACTGCTTAGTCTTGCTCTGCTTTTGGCCATGATTGCATGCACTCAACAAAATGTTTGCCATGTAATATGTGCTGCATTTCTGTAATTTCTCTGGTGTTCCAGATTGCTGTAGCTATTTCTGTACTGTCATATAAATAATTGAGGTTTTTCTAGTTTTTGGTTTGGTTTTTTTTTCGTTTGGTTGGGTTTTTTGGGTTTTTTTTAGAAATCAAGATCATACTTCTGTGAGCCCTTATTTAGTCATTAGGTTTTATATATTTCAGACCAAACAGCTTGTTTTGCCTAAGTACTTCTGTGAACTGAACAGTCTGCCCTGAGGCAAGCAAATCCAAAGCCAAAGAGGGATGCACCCTTCATATTCCGCTAATTGATTGAAGGGGCAAATGATCTATAGGAAAAGTTGCATCATTAACTTAATTGAGGGCAAAGCCTAATTAGAGGGGAAATGAAGTAGACAGAGCCAGAGACACAGCAGGCCTTCATGTGAGATGTCAACAAACAGACATTGTAACTAAAACCAGACAGCAACTGCAGTACTTCATTTACATCTTCAATTTCAATGTGAAAACATTTACAGTGATTGTGATGCGTATGTGAGATTTCAGAGGAGGAATGCAAAAATTTAACACAGCTAAACTGAAATCAGCAAGTTTTAGAGTTATAGAAGAAAATCAACTGACTAAAGTTGCTTTAAAAAATCCTGAGCAAACTGACTGAAGTTACTTAAGACTGCATTTGTGCTTCTCCAGTATATTTGAACTCTACATTCCTGAGGAAATCTAACAAGAACTGCACCAGGAATTTTACAGTAGCAAGTAAATAAACCAAGTAAATTCTGGCAGATGATATTGCTTCAGTTTGACTATACAGAATTCCTGAATGAAGACATAAAATGTCACTTTTACACATTTGTTCTTTAAATGGTTACTCTGTGTAGTTACTTTTCTGGAGTCCTCCTGCTTGCGCGCAGAGGCTTCCCCCCTCAGAATCACAAGCTCCTGAGCTGTGAACTGGTGATGTTAAATTCTAGAGGCTTGTTAAGTAATTTAAACATTAGTTTAATATCCGAACTAAAACAGGTGGCAGTGGTCTTTTCAGGACCTTTTCCACCGCATTTTAGGGGCTTTTTTTTTGGCATGCAGATCCTTTTTAGCCAACTGCAGGAATACAAACAAAACCTTTTCATAAGAAAAGCCACTTAAGTGAAATGAGGAATGCAAGCAGACATGTTTTGGCTACAGTGCAAGTCTTTAAAGTATATAGGCATTATTATACAATTCAGCTGCAGTTACATGGGTATTGTGCATTCTTTAAAAAGCTGGGCCCTGGGCCTGCTCCCCAAATATGCACAAAATTTCTGTGAGTATATATGGTTAAATGGTGTGTAGATATGTTAATAAATGGAAAGGGAAAATGAATTTTATTATGAAAACCAAGCCTACACCGAGACAGAAAAATCATCACACACTAATTAACCAAAATATTTTTGGGCTGACCTTTTTTGTATTCTAAGGGAAATTATCAACAGTTTGCAGCTTCACAAACCTCACATTTTATTAATTAATGTAATTGCTTATCAGACAACAGAGTCATCCCCGTGTTTACAGCAACTGGATATTAAATAGATGCTTCTGTATGTGTATTTTATTCTCCATACTTTCTGCCTTCCCTAGCCAATGCAACCACCCTCATCTCCTGTTTCCTTCCACACAGATCAGCACATAGCCTCAAAACTTTGTCCTGGATCTGCTGATTCAGCTCTGAAACAAGAAAACTCCCAATGACTTCTTGGAAGATTTTAATTGTGTTGGATCACCATGTCATTCTCAAATCAATTTAAGAGTTTTTCCTCAAGACAAGACAAGTGAGAGCCACTGATCCAGCCAAGACAACACACTGTCTCCCTTGTAATTCAAATTCTCCCATGCAAAGCTTGAAAACACTGACTTTAGGCAGAAGACAGGAAGAGACTCCACTGAGTACAGTATTAGTAATTATATATATGTTGTGTGACAAGGAGCACTAAATACACCTAAAGGGGTGGAGAATGTGCTGGTTTTGGCTGGGATAGAGTTAATTTTCATCATAGAAGCTGGTATGGGGTTATGTTTTGCATTTGTGTTGAAAACAGTGTTGATAATACAGGGATGTTTTTGTTATTGCTGAGCAGTGCTTACACAGAGGCAAGGCCTTTTCTGCTTCTGACACCACCCCACCAGCAAGTGGGCTGGGGGTGCACAAGAAGCTGGGAGAGGACACAACTGGGACAACTGACCCCAACTGACCAAATGGATATTCCATACCATATGATGTCATGCTCAGCATATAAATCTGAGGGAAGAAGAAGGAAGGGGGGGACGTTCAGAGTTATGGCATTTTGTCTTCCCAACTAACCATTACACATGATGGAGCCCTGTTTCCTGGAGATGGCTGAACACCTGCCTGCTGATGGGAACTAGTGAATGAATTCTGTGTTTTGCTTTGCTTGCATGCATGGCTTTTGCTTTATTCATTAACCTGTCTTTATCTCAGCCCACAAGTTTTCTCCCTTTTACTCTTCTGATTCTCTCCCCCATCCCACCAGGGGGGAGTGAGTGAGTGGCTGTGAGGTGCTTAGTTGCCGGCTGGGGCTAAACCACAACAACTAAGTACACCTAAAGTTAGCCTAACAAACGCATATTGTGCCATTCTTGCAGCTAAAGACCTTCAGGGCAAATCTCCTTTAAGTTCTCTGAAAGTACATTAGCTCAAAGCTCATTTTGGTTGAAAATGGAATTTATAAAATTATGGGTTTCAAGACAGCAAAAATTACAGCAGTCTACAAATCACTGGAGCAGTCTTTCTTATTTCAGCTTTGTAGTAAAGTTTATTGTAAACTAGGTAATAAGAGGAAATCCTGCTTGGATCATACTAAAGTACAATAGTTGAATGTTAACACATTTATTATCACCTGTCACATCCCTATGAATGCATCATTGTGAACATGCATTTGGATCTAGGACAGCATCATTAATCATCGTTCCAAAAAAACCACAGTAGTTGATTATTTGTCTCAACATATTGCATTTAAGTCATCCTCCTCATTAAATCAATTATGAAACAATATAAGTATCCTAATTGAGCTACTAAAAACTAGAACATTGTTGCAAAATGGAAATGGAAAGAAACTACCAAATCCTATCCTGATTTTCAAGTACATAAAATCTATTTCTTCTAGTCTCTAGCACAAATCATACAGCTTGGGAATTAAATTAGGAAACCTTTCCAGGGTATATTAGCTGGGGTTTGGCAATGTGCTACCTCGGTCACATGGCTTTTTACAGCTTGGAACACAAGCAGAACTTACTTGTGCGTGCTCATGATATATATTGTAAACATATCTTATGATGCAAGGAAGTTTTTAACACTTCCCATTGTTCTCAATAGAGTACAGTAAACAATGGAAGCTATTGAACCCTCTATGTTTTCGAAAATATGGTACAAATGTATATCAATTTCGCTTTCTCAAGAGTGGCATTCACTGAAGCAAGTATTCGCATGTGTATATCTGAATTAGCTGCCCCAGGCTCCCCTTATAGTAAGCAAAGGGAAACAAGGAGTTTTACGACTTGATTCATCTGACTTATTTTAGATATCTGCTTTGGGATGAGATGAATAACATCCTAGAAGTGCCTCTTTTTTTCCATTGACCCAAGAAGGAGTCCAGGACTTCTAGGTGTCAAGACGAGAATGTCTATAATTCAGTAATCTAAATTTCAGCCTAAGATCCATCAGCCTGGAGGATGACACAATACAGGCAACATGAACTTGAAAGCTCAAAAGAAAGGAATGAGGAGATGCAGGCCTTTGATTATTTACACCTGCAGCATCATAGAAGACATGAAGCTATGCCAAGGACTTGATTGCAAAGAGTGGTGGGACACAGCCTAGCAAACAGATATATGAGATAAAATGACATGGAAAATACACTGCAAATTGTTCTATAGATGGAAATATTCTTATAGACAACAACAACTAACTTTGTGGAAAATATATTCTTTCCAAATTCTACTAATTTCTGTAGCTTTTATATTTTCTTTTGCTTTGTCAAGGTTCCCATAAAAAGTATAGATACTTCAGGTGCTGTTCTTTTCAGTTGTTGGTCTTTCTATTGTGATCTACTGCAGTACTAATTTTGTCAAGTACATGAAATCACTTCAGCCATTTTGAAGTCTGAAATTTAAGTTATTACCAGCTGGGGCCTGATTTGACTTCAGTATTGATGCAAAATGCTTTATTACCCTCCTCACTCACTAATTTTATATTACGTTGTCTTAGTAAGAATATCAGTCATACATACTCTTTCTGAAAGGAAAGCTGTATCATTTAGGGAACGTTTTGCTTTGCTATCTCTGGCATCTGATTTGTTTTGAGGTAAAAACACTGTAATGATGATTCACTTCAGCAGCAAATCAGTCCCACCTCCAGTGCTAACTTAAGCTATTTTGGCTTCTTTTTTAAGTAGGTTGCCCACAGCCCTAGGACCTGCCTCTGTTTTGAGGAATAGTTCCCCATGGCATTGCATGAAATCTTGTATGAACAGTGCCCAGACTGGCTTTTTGACCTGATATTGATTCTTGGTTTTGCAATAGGGCCACCTTTCCATATACGTAACAGACTTGATAGTCTTCTCCTCTGACAGAAACAAGTAGGCCCTGCAAGATGTAGGAGAACTGCACAGTGTGGGACAGCCCATCAATTTTTATCTTTTTCTTTCATATCTGCATGCATCAGCAACATGACAAATATCTTTATCTTTAGAAGAGACAGTCTTATTCTGAACATCACTCTTCACTGAATAAGAACTATTTCCATCATCCTTTTCTGTGTAGTCGTTATTGGCTGATTCCTTTCTCTTCTCTCTCACAAGTTACAACAGGAGAATCTATACAATTTTTCATCTTTTGCAACTTCCAGAGTAAAATTAGACACTTTACAGATTTCTGTTAGTTTTGGATTTTTTTACTATGCCTCCTAAAACAGCCCCCTGGCAGATGAACTACAATCAGTAACTTTTTTCTTTTCTTCAATGAAATTTAAAAGTAGGGAAGAAGAAATCTAAAAAATAATGTTTCCTTTCATAAGAAAAATAATCAATGTTAATGTAAAAATACATTTTCTATACATCCATTGTAAATTCCATCTTCCAAGCTTCCTATAAAAACTAACATTTGTCAACAATTACAACTTGGTGTTATACAACATTTCTTTCAAAATATTTGGAGATACCTACTGTGTAGTAACTATGGGCAAATGTTGATTTTTAATAGCTTTTATTATATGTGGTCTTGTTACTGCTGAAAACATGATAAACTTTCAGAATAATTTCATACTAAATCATTTTATTTTTAATAACATTGTAAATAGTCACATTAAACTTGCAAAACAAAACTCTAAATCCCAGGAAGGAATAAATTGCGTAGAATTAATTGACTTGTGAGTGGTTTCTTTTCCTCACTGTCTGCACACAGTAAAATTCAGCACATTCTGCATTTAATAAGTCAATTACAATTACAGGACATATATTGTTAATTAGGAACTAAACCTCACTTTCCACAAAGGATTGACATCCCCTTTTCACCTAAAATCTGCGAACTAATATTTTGCATAAATAAATGTTGAATTTTGTGGACATGATAGCAAAGCAAATTTGTCAGATTTACCAGATTTATGAAATTGTCAGATTGCTTTTGGAATTAGGAGGTACAGACTCTTTGTGAGCTTCCCACAGACAAAGGCATGCTGATCCTCATCCCACTGACAGCAACAGAGCAAGTTGCCACTGTCTTCAGTGTGAGGAGGATTCAGCCCAGAAGGCAGAAACATTTGCTAACATGAAGGAATAGGGGCAGCCTTGTTAGTGGAGCTCTTTCCCAGGAAGTCAGAAGCTGATCAGCTCTATGCCCAGCAGGAGATGTCAACAAAGTCTATAGAAATTATGATGGGCGCTTCAGATTACATGAAGAAATTGTGACTTTCTCAGAAAGGTCATATGTAAAACATTCTCCTTAAATACATTCTCCTCAAATTAGATCAGCAGTTTACACAATATAATTCATGATTTTAGGCATTGTTTCTTAACAAATAACTGAAAAACTATCTGTAAAAGATGCTTTAGAAAGAAAATAGAAGTCAAAGCAAGTAAAAAAGTGGTTTTTTTAAGAATAAAGATCTTAAAACATGAACAGCTTAAAAACATAAGCTACAAAGGGAAAAATCCTGCCCCTCTTTCTGCTGGGAGGTGAGCTTTGTCCACAACAAAATGAGTGGGGATGTTATTGCAGTGGCAATAGCCACAGCATTTTCACTACTTCTTTGTGGCACTGGAAGAAAAAAAAATAAAAAAGCAAGAAAACTATCCCACTGCCTGAGGCATGCTCCTTAGCAAAGCCCAGCTCTTTAGGCTTGGGTCAGGGAAGACAGGATTTGCCTCAACAGGATGCATGAGTGGATTAACATGACAAATTAACTGTTAATCCAGGTAGTAGCCAACTATATAATAAACTCTTCATGAACACTACCTTAGTGGTTTGAACTCTTTGCTCCTGGTGTATTTTGAGTTTGGAGGGTGAATATGAATTAGTCTCCTGTCTAGAGGCAGATGTAATGGTCATCTGGGTGAACAAATACAGATGAGTCCATCCTACGGCCTTCATAAAGGTATTGTTTTTAGTATGACCGTGGAAAAGGTATTTCAGACTTTGGATCTGAAAGAAAGAAGCTATTTTGGTTATTCTTCAATCTCATTTTCTCTAAACAACAGATGTGGATCTCTCTAAACTTGGTAGAGGGAATGAGTTGGAGGGAGGTTCTTGCAGTCCGCCACTTCTTCCATTTTCACATACCTAGCTGCCAACTATTAGTGGTTTTCCACCGGACAGTTATGACTAGTTTTGTTGGGTTTTTTTTAACTATTACACTATTATTTGCTAGCAACCAGTTAGCAACCAGTTATCAGACCAGTACAAAAGTATTTTAGATATCACTGGAAGATTTCTTTTTCTCCTTTGGAAATTTGAAAGGAACCCGTCTGAGAATTCCCTGCATCCACCCCTATTTCACTTGTTTGCAAGTTCAGTTTTAATTTTCTTGCAGTCAGTGGCAAATCTCAGTGAATTTAACTAGAGAAAAAGGATTTCAGCCGCACCAGTTTAAGTTCAAGTATTCCAATTTACATTGGTATGAGGAGGAAAAAGATTACAAATAATACTTTAATAATAAGTTTTATTTCCAGGGGCTTATGTAATTTAAATAATTTAATTTAAAATTAAATTAAAAAGAACAACAGGTATGTGATTCAAGTGCCAACAAAAACAGGTACCTAGTGTGGACATAATTCTGCAAGTAAATCTCCTTTTGGCCGTACTTAGTGTTTGGCTCTATCACTTTAATGAGAATTTTATTCTGTTCAATGACCGGAGGACTAGGTCCTCCATCTGTAATGACTAAATCTTTCAGGAATATTTCAGTCTTACAGATAGTTTTCATCCCTGCTTCTCTATATATTTATATTAGCAAGCTTTTATTGTCCCATAAAAAAGTATGCCAAATTTTGCCTGAATGCATAAAGTATAAAATACTTCAGAGAAATACACGGTCAGTTTACGTATGATAGGAAGTCTTTCATTTGTACAGTAACTAGTTTTAAGCTTTGTTTGTTAGTAAACTATTTTTAAAATTATGCTTTAGTCAAAGTATACTTGGGGGGGGGCAGTTGCTTACTTTTTAACCACAAAACTTCAAGAATTGCACTATTCTCAAGACTTCAAGGATTTCTTTTCTGTTTCCCATGATGCAGGATACCTTGGTGATAATTTGTAATTAAAGGGTTCTGGAAAGCTTTTTTTTTAAAAAAAAAGGAAAACCTAAAAGAATAAATGGTTGGACTTGATGATCTTAAGGGTCTGTTCCAACCTTAATGATTCTATGATTCTATGAAAAAAGAAAGAAAGAAAGAAGATGCCTTATTGAAAAAAAAAAGAAAGAAAAACACCCAAAACCAAACACCAAAACTCTACAGGGTTGCAAGAGGAGAAGAAACAGAGTAAAAGTTCATTTCCACATAGTGATTTATAGGGAAAAGCTCAGCAGCTTACATAAAACCAAAAGGGGAAGTGGTCGAACATTGGGTCAAATCTCCATTCACGTGTTTCGTAATAAAAGGCTGACTGCAGCCTTTGAGCCTTGCTTCCAGTCACAGACAATGGCAATTGCAGAGCAAGACTAATAACAGGATTTAGTATAAATCCACCACAGGAAGTGAACAGTTGTACTGGCAAATAATTAGCCAGGGAACTTTTTATGGCAACATCAGGATGCTCTCTGTGCTTTAAAGCATTGTCTTCAACTGTGATCACGGAAAAAAAAAAATAGTCACTTCTCCCTGTTTGTAGAAGACTTTTACTTGTAGATCATTTTTTACAGCATTTTAATCATTTTTCTCCTTGGACTAATTTCATAGTAATAGTATAAGTATTAAATTTGCATTTGAAGGGTTATAAAAAATGTTCTTTTCCTTTTTTTTTTTTTTTTTCCTCACTGATGCTTTTTATTGCAAGGTGAATTGTGTTTATTTTGCATGGCTAACAAGTGGGTGGGTTCAAAGCAACACTTTGATCTTGAACCCCTGCCAGATTCCAAGAGCTGAAAGCCCCCCTGTGCAGTAAAGTAGACCTGTACTCACAAAGCCTGGCTAATTTGCAAAGGAATGTCAGAATTACTGGCACAGCTGACTACTGCAGTGCAGTACAGTCTATAGTTTTTCTAATGAACAGAGACCTGCTTTTCTCCATGTGTTTATTTGTCACTTGTTAGAAGACTAAGCTTAAGTATCACTGTTCCATCTCTAGGTGAGGAACTTCTAAGTCACTGCATTGAAACAAACAAGCAAAGTAAAAAAAACAGACCAGCTACTGTGAATTCTTTACTTTTCAGAAGAGATAATTTTCTGATATCCAGTGCAATTAGATCTGAAGAAAGAAGTCTATCTGTTCTTTTGCATTTTACAAAAACTCTAAAGAATTTTAGCTAAGGAAGAATACTCAGGTCCTATGTGAGTACTTTGAATACATTTCTACACCTTTAGTCTTCATCAGTTCTGCCTAGTGAGAGTGATATTTGTTCTTCTGGAAGTGAGGTACATTAATGAAACTCTCTGAATAAAACTCCATCTCATTTCAATTGCCTTTGCATATCTGCTTCCTAGCCACAGGAAAAAAAAATAAAAAAAATTGTGTGGAGACATTCCCTTGGTGTATCCACTCAGAATTCAAGAAACTAGAAGTGCTAGATAAGGTAGAAACTTCACACTAAATCATTTGGTTTGTGCATCACCAGTCTGTACTTCAGTGAAGAAAAGCAATGACAAAATGCCTGGATGCTGAATCACAATGTAACTAGAGAAACAGAGGTCCAGAACTGCGGTGGTTATCTGTAAACCTGAGTCTGGTTTACAGATAGAGGCCAAGGAGGGAGCAAGGTACCTCAAACCACCCTCACAATTGCAAATCATGACTGTACTGATCAGCTAGATGCCCAACCTGGACCACGGGGTACATGATAGAAAAAAAATACTGACAAAGCTTCCATACCTTTCTGGATTTAGGCTGTATCTGCTCAACTGATGGTGAAGCTTTAGTATATTCCTGCATACGTGCTAGCCTGTTGCTCTGGCAGCAACAGCAAAAACACAGAAACAACAGCTTTCTAGCAACATTAGAAATTAGAGCATAAACTGTCCTGTGTTCCTGAGCACACTCTTTTGCTTTACTGTGCGGACAAGAGAGTGCCCAGAGCTCGTTCTGTGTTAACAGGCATTCGTTAAGACAATTAAGTATATACAGGGCTTTTTTTGTGTAAATAGGCAAGACTGACAAAGGGCAGGAGAAAGGAAATAGTATTAGCTATAATGTCACAAGTAAGGAACTGAGGCACAGAAATATTACCAACAGGATTTTCAGAAGGATTAAAGCAGCATGTCTTTATTGACTGTGCTGCATTAACATCAAATGTGGTTTGACCCTCAGTGATTTCTTCAAAGTAAGACTAGAAGCAGAACAGGAACCAAACCCAGGTCAATACTCAGCCCACAAAACCATAATTTCTTTCCTTATTTCTTTTCTATATTTAGGAAAAAAAAAATAAAAAGCAGCACATGTGCCTGTAGGGTGACCTGTCATGCTGCTAAGTCTCTACTTGTACAAATACAGTCCCTCTCATTTTAACTAACTCTAATTTTGAATGCTGTCTTTGGCATTCTGCCTTGGACTTCTCACAGGGCTTTTTTTTTGGTGGGATTTTTTTTCTTTATTTTCTTCCTCTTTTGAGAAGGGAGATAGTAAATGTGAATAATTATTTCTCCATGAAGAACAGATCTTTTGTAGTCAAGTTTGGCATCACTGCAATTTCTTACTTAAAGTTTAAACTAAAACCACGGTATTTATACTGTGAAAATCCCTAGGAGGTTCCAAAGAAATCATTCATGTGAGCTTCCAGCAAGAGGTTATATTTTTTAATGTCCTGTTTATGGGACCTGTTTTCTGTGTTGTTTTGTTTGCGTTCTTGGAGAATTATGTTATGAACACTAAAATCGGTAATTTTATTTTTCAAATGGTTCATACAAAATATCTAGATCAAACTGCTCACCAAATGAAAATCAAAAAAAGGATAAATTTGTCTCTGGATACAGTTACAGAGATGTAACATCCATTGATGAGGAATGTGCATATTGTACAAGTTCTGGTATGCGGTATATACTACGTCTACATATTTAGAGAGGAAGAGAACAGAGAGAAATCATTCAAGGAATGAAGAAAGGGGCCAGATTTTTAATTCAAAATTCGCACACAAGTTTGTATCGGCATCAGTAAGTGGATCAATGACACTATAGCTATTATGCTAAATTTTATGGCCATCAATGCCTGTGAAGTTTGAAGTGCAGCTCTCTTCTGTTAATTTCAATTATATACATATAAAACAATGTTTTCTTTGGCATGTCATTTTTATATCTGTAAATTCAGAGTTATATTTACCTGCTTAATAATAATAATAATAATAATAATAATAATAATAATAATAATAATAATAATAGTAATCTCAGTATGTATTTGCAACTGAATGCAACAAAGTCAGCATAATTGTGTGGGAAAATGCAGCAATGTCAAGAAATTGCTAGTATTTTTGCAAACGAAATAGTTAGTGACAGGGCCTTGGGGTATGTTAAAAAATATTTTTGGACTGGCTCAGTTTTCCCAAGACAAGTCTGCTTGGTTGTCATGACGCTTGCTCCCATTATGAACAGCTATATGTAGGCATGGTTGTTTGTTAACTGCCACATAGTTTTAGTCTGTTTTTATTATGGAAGATACTGTAGAGAAGTTACCTGAGATCCAGGCAGCCTAAATCACGCACCAACTGTGAGCTGACTTAACCAAGTTCTGAAAATGAACATACCTTATGCTTTTGTTATTCAGATCTGTCTTTCATATGCCAAATTATAGATAAAACTGGCATATCAAACACAGGAAAAAGGTTCTTATGTTACTTGTTCTATTAGCATTAATTATTTATTGTTTAATTTATGCAGGCTGAAGTTTTCTGAAGTGACTTTGTTTCAAAAAATTGGAAGTTCCCTGAGAAAAGGAAAATTTTCCCATGATTTCTTCCACAATTAAATGCAAGTGTAATTAAAAAACGTCACTGAGAATTTTTTAAATGAGATTCCAGAGAAACTAGCTCTCTATGATATAGTACTAAATATTTTGATAATAATTTGTAAGAAATAGTTAAATGATAGCTAATGAAGTTTGTAGGTGACCAAAAAAACCCCAAAAGAATGGTAAACGTCAATACAGTTTAACGAAAGACTCACCTGCACCATTTGATAAGTTAAGCAGAAATAATATGTATCTTGAAATGTAAGGAAACACAACTCAGGCCACACTTTAAGGACGAGGAATTATTTCAGTCACTGTTATCTAAGAAAGGACCATGATAGGAAAAAAAAATACTCCCATTAAGCTAGTGCTGTTATTCTGTGACTAAAAAGACCTAAAATGATTCTGGGATTTATGAGCAGGGAAATATGAGGTAGGTGTAAGGGGATCATATTACCTCTAGTACAACTGTTACTGCAACATTGAGTCCAGATCCAGTACCCACACCTGAAGAATGTGTTATTGCATTGGAGGGAACATGCACCAGAGACAAGACAAATACAAGGGAAGGAAAAATCGGAAAATGTGTATTATTGCTAAAGATTTAATGAGGTCATGTGTACAGCAGAGGGATTTTCAGTCTGACATTCAAGCACTGTATGAAAGTGAAAGGTCGACAAGAGACAGCCTTAAAATCAAGCACAGTGTTTAAACGCAGTAGTAATTAACCGTTGAGACAAAGTTCACTAACACTTGCAATATACAACATAAGTAACTCAAGATTTAATGGCTTTCATAGCACAACTAGTGGGCTTGAAGCAGGTATCAATTCAAGAGGACCTCGTGGCTCCAGTTAAAGAGGTCAGATGGATTATCACAACAGGCCATTAGTCCACTGCAGAGAGCTTAAGTGCATGTGCTCAGAGCAATAGTCTGTGCAAAAATGGAAGGACTAAGACTCCTCTCTGGAGTATCTTCTCTTCCCATGGAAAAAGTGAACACTGCATCCTGGACACAGGATTGAGAATCTCAGGTACATTAAGCAGGGTGTCCACTAATTTTAATCACCTTAGCTAATTGTCTGGGCTCCATTGACTGTCAGCGGAGAGAAACAAGGATCTCAACAGGGCAACTTATTCCATCCTGGTAAGTGTCAAACCTAAACAAGAATGCTTCACTCAGATATTGTCTTACCACAGAAAACAGAAGTTTGAATGAGTTGTGTAAATAAGGAGCAAGAATCACATAAGTCCAGCTGCTGACATCCATAATGAAGAGAGAAATAAGCACTTTTTGGACTCAATTCATCTGACCTGCTTTAGATACCTTCTCTAAAACAAAATGAATCCTGTGAAAGAATTATATAAATGGAGTCTTGACAACTAGTTTGCTCTGTATATAGCTGAATTTTATCAGGTGATCATCACATTAGATGTCTTAAATTTAAAATATTAAATGTAAATAATACAAATCGTACCATACAAGAAATTATTTTTACTTTTAGGTCTTCAGGATATGGGTGATGGCAAAGAGAAAACAGTGAACAAAACTCATAGAAGAAGGGGAGGGAAAACCACAGAACAGTGGTTTTACCTCTGTAAAAGAAGGGAGGAGAGTGACAAGACTCAGAATGATACAGAAGGTGGAAAAAAATTTGAATAAAATCCTTCCTGTGAACCCCTACCCTGAGACAAATCAACATTAACATGTGTCTTTGACAATCTGTGTGTGCACAGACAATTGTCAGGATGCATTGACAATAATTCAATGTTGGGAGTTAGCATTGAGCCCTGAATTACCCAAAGAAGGAAAACTAGCTAAAAATTTTAAAGAAATGATGCTGAAAATAAATGGTCTGGTCTTACACACAAACTTAGTTTTGAAATTCGTCAAATGGATTATGAGAAAACAGATCAGCATTATAAAAAAATTCCACCCTTAAAATTGACTTACTATTAAAAAAGGGGACAGAATTTTAGTGAAGTAATCTTTTTCCCAAGTACTACCTTCGGTAGCCAAGAAAACAAAATATCTTTGAGACAACAGATAGCAAATAAACATTTCTGTATGCTAAGAAGCTGTGGAATCCAACTGAGTACATAAATTTTCAAAATTAAAGGCTAACTCAATAAATTGGAAGTACCAGGATCATTGTCTGACTCAGAGGCCACCTGGAATGGAATAGCCCACAGCTATATTATTAAAGTTTCTTATTCTTTAAAACTCAGTCCCTCACCTGTTGGGAGCTTGCTAACTCTCAAACTAGGCACAGAAGTCATGTTGGAGGATGCTAGCTGTCACAGGACAAAACCGTGACCGGAACCATTCTAGCAAGGCAGCAGTATGGCTGACTGCAGTTCCAAGCTCCCAGATTCCTTAATTTATCAGTATGAAATGCAATATTAGAGCCCAGTGCTCTTGACAGTAACTACCATGGAAGTCGTTACTTCCATACACACTGCTGATTTCAACATGGAGTAATTGGGCTAGGTCCGAGTAAGATAAGTTATGTGAGTAAATGTTTGCATGATCAATTCCAAGCAGCACTGACCTTGTCCCAGGCACAGTGAGCAAAAATTAAATATTGTAGCTGCTATGTTTGTTGAAGGAGTGGAGGGGAAGTGTGTGTGTGGGGAGACTAAAGGTGTATATATCTGTATCTCTTTATATATATATATATAAAATATATATGATATATATTATATATATTTTAAATAGAAAATACAGTTTCTGCAAAGAACACATTATGAAAGGGTAAGGAATATGAATCATAGGGAGGGCAAAGACTAAGGCTTATATTTCAGCTAGTAGATTCTTTTGCCTCTGAAATGCTTCCCTTGAGACACTGTTCTGTAGGTTAATAATCCTCACGATTAGAAAGTGTTTTCCTGATATTTCACCTAATTATACCCATCTGTAATCCCTTCCCAAAAGCCTCTCCTCATTTTACCTCTTTGGCATACTCTAAACAAGTCTTTTCTTTTAGCTCAGTCTTTCAGCTAAACAAGGCTTTTCAGCTCAGTAGCTGGCTATGTAATACCCTATATAACTGGAATCCAAATCTGCAAATTGCTGAGCAGCCCCAAATTTCATTAATTTATAAAAGGCAGTGAAGGTTCTTACCTTCTCACAAATTAGGGCCCAGCATTAATATAAAAATACATGTATTTAAAAGAAACAAAAAATTCAACCTTGCTGTGCATATAAAATATCTAAATACATAACTTGGTTTCTTTCCAGCTCTCTCTTGTTCATAGAAAGCACAGAATTATGCTTTTGGTAATAATTATTGTAGAATATCTCCTTTCAGGAAAGTCTGTATCTACAATGTGTATATTCTGGGAAGAATATAGTTTACTCTGATAATTTTCTGGGAAGACAGGGCCTTTAATTTTAAATGTTCAAAAATAAATCTTTCACTAATATGGGCCCAATTCTGTGAGGGGTGAATGCCGCAAGTCCTGGGATAGATTCTTAGTTATGCCAGCTTCCACAAATTAGAGACTCTGACTTCAGTAATACGCTAACGCTTGCAGTATCTTGAAAAAAGTGACTATAATTTGCTTAGATGTAGTCCAGACACCACTGAATGCCCTTTTCTCCTGTTTCTAATATACTGCGTGCACTAGGAAATAAAGCTGTCCCCAGTGAAGAACTTAAGGTACATTGCTTTTCCATTGTTTTCAGACATCTAAAGAGAAAAGACTGTGGTCTCTACCCTTCTGGATGTGGGGACACAGTAACCCCAGTCAACTAACTTATTGCCTCAATAAGATAAGTTTTGAAGAAAAAAACCTGAACAGCTAAAAATAAACACACATGTGCATTTATGTGCATTAAAATTCTTAGATTTCTTCTCTTCTTTAGACTTTTGGCAAGCTACACAAGGGGACTGTTTCTCATGTTGCCAGAATGCCTTCTGGGATTTACTTCTTGAGACCTGTCAGTGAAGGCAGTGTTCATCATAAAAATGGTATTCACATTATTAAGGACATAGGAAATGCTCCCGAGATTGTCACTGCTGCAGACAAAAGGTGAGAAGCCTCCAAAGTTTTTGGGACACTGATGACAGGAAAGTTGAAAGACCTTTCACATGACTCAGACCTCTATCAGATAGATATCTAACCACTCAGGAACTTGGAAACACTTGGTGTAAATACATGATCAGCCTGCACAGCAAGGGAAGGCAGCTAGTTGGTCCCTTAGTGATGTGTAGTGTTCAATATATTCAGGACTGACACAAAAAGTGGGAGAATACTCAGGTGACAGAGCCTGCCAATGACACAAAAATGTTGAGGACAATCAAAGCTGACCGAGTAGAAATGTAGCAGGGTCATACGGTAATGGGGTGACTGGGTAACAAAACAGCAGGTGAAATTCAATCTGAATAAGCAGAAAGAAACATGGAAGAAGAAAAATAAACCTAACTAAATATACACTTTCGACTATGTGTTATCACCCAGGAAAGAGATACTGGAGTCATTACAGATAGTTTTTTAAAAATAGTTAAATACTAAGCAGCTATAGAAATGCAATTTGAATGTTAGAAAATCCTAGGAAAATAATAAAAAACAAAACAAAAGCATCCTTATGCTATGGTATAAATCAACATCATAGCCCCATCTGGATATTTTTTCTGATTCTGGTCACCTTCCTCAAAAAAAACATAATGAAACTAGAAAAAGCATAGAAAAGAACGGCAAGGGTAATCAGAGCTATGGAATAGCTTTTATCTAAGCAGAGATTAAACTGAGTAGGCTCTTTAGTTCAGAACAGAGATGACATACAGGCTTCTAAAATCATAAATGTTATACAGACAATGTACAGATATTAATTATTTATTCTTTTCTGTAATAGAACTAAGAGACAACCAATAAAAATAGCAACCAGAAAATTAAAATAAATTCAAGGTTTTTTTTATTTTCTTTCTTTTTTCTTTTCTTTTTTTAAAATATCACATTGCTGGAATTTGTTGCCACAGGAAGACAAGGAGGCAAATGTGCAGCTGGATGCAATAATTAGACAAAGTTGTGGAGGACAGATGCTTTACTGGCTTGTCCTCTGACTCAGGAAATCCCTTAACTGCAGAAAGGGAATACTATTACTGTATATTGTCCTGTTTCCTTATACTCCCTCCCCTAAGCAACCTTTACTAGGCACTGTTCCTATTGATTCTCCATTTGTACATAGGACTTTCATTGCTCCATGCCAGTGCCTGACTGTATATGTAAGCCAAGTGGAGAAAATATGAACCTCATAGAAATTGTTAAAATTTTTGGCTCAGGATTGCATAGTCTGTCCTTCAGCACAGACTCCATTATGGCAAGACTGCCTTTCCAATGCTCTTTTCTTCCCAGCTCAGCAGATCCTGGGCACCAGCCCTCAGTGAGCTAAGGGCTGTCTTTAGCTTCCTTTACTGAGAAGGCTATTGCAGCTGTCCACAGACTCAGCCATGCAGTGGCAAGGTCCAACAAAAATGGATTTGGGTAGTGAGAAACAAAGACAAACATTAACACAGCACCTTTCCTTCCCTTCCCCCCTCACCCAGACACAGTCCTTCACTCAAGATTCCTCTGCCCACCCTGAATGGCATAGGGCTCAGGATGGAGGTGAGTATTGTCAGAATGTAGCAGTTTCTCTCTTCTGCTCCTTCCCTCTCACATTTTTCCCCTGCTCTGGTGTGGACCATCCATGGGCCACAGTGAGTGGAGCACATCCTCCTACCAACTTTGAGCTGAGAGAAAGGCACACCTGGATCGACTGGTGAAGGAACTCATAGAAGGTCACTAAAAGTCCCATTTACCAGCTGTTGTTGAAGACAGGATGTTAGACTAAATGCGCTTTGAATCTCAATAAATAACCTTTATAATATGGATATTGTTTAGATACAGAACTTTCATTTTCTAAAGCTATGCTTTGTTAGCAAAGAGATTACATATGTTTAAAAGTTTAACATCTCTTCGCTAGGTAAAAAACTAGCTGGATGGCCAGGCCCAAAGAGTCATCATGGATGGAGTTAAATCCAGTTGGCGGCTGGTCACAAGTGGTGTTCCCCAGGACTCAGTATTGAGGCCAGTTCTGTTTAATATCTTTATCAATGATCTGGATGAGGGGATCAAGTGAACCCTCAGTAAGTTTGCAGATGACACCAAGCTGAGCAAGAGTGTTGATCTGCTGGAGGGCAGGAAGGCCCTACAGAGGGATCTGGACAGG
Organism: Nipponia nippon; assembly: GCF_047370975.1. Lineage (NCBI taxonomy): Eukaryota > Metazoa > Chordata > Aves > Pelecaniformes > Threskiornithidae > Nipponia > Nipponia nippon. The sequence continues at coordinate 83,669,611 of NW_028262336.1, forward strand.
TTGGATCAATGGGCCAAGGCCAATTGTATGAGGTTCAACAAGGCTCAGTGCAGGGTCCTGCACGTGGGTCACAACAACCCCATGCAATGCTACAGGCTTAGGGAAGAGTGTCTGGAGAGCCGCCTGGCAGAAAAGGACCTGGGGGTGTCAACAGTTGGCTGAATATGAGCTGGTAGTGTGCCCAGGTGGCCAAGAAGGCCAAGAGCACCCTGGCTTACATCAGGAATAGTGTGGCCAGTAGGACTAGGGAAGTGATCATCCCCCTGTACTCAGCACTGGTGAGGTCTCACCTTTAATACTGTGTTCAGTTTCGGGCCCCTCACTACAAGAAAGACATTGAGGTGCTGGAGCGTGTCCAGAGAAGGGCAATGAAGCTGGTGAAGGGTCTGGAGAACAAGTGTTATGAAGAGCGGCTGAGGGAGCTGGGGTTGTTTAGTCTGAAGCAGAGGAGGCTGAGGGGAGACCTTCTTGCTCTCTACAACTACCTGAAAGGAGGTTGTAGCGAGCTGAGGGTCAGTCTCCTCTTCAAAGTAACAAGCGATCAGATGAGAGGAAATGGCCTCAAGTTGCACCAGGGCAGGTTTAGATTGGATATTAGGAAAAATTTCTTCACTGAAAGGGTTGTCAAGCATTGGAACAGGCTGCCCAGGGAAGTGGTGGAGTCCCCATCCCTGGAGGTATTTAAAAGACGTGTAGGTGTGGTGCTTAGGGACATGGTTTAGTGGTGGACTTGGCAGTGCTAGGTTAATGGTTGGAGTTGATGACCTTAAAGGTCTTTTCCAACCTAATCGATTCTATGATTCTGTGAAAAGGAAAGAAAAACATCACCAAATCATCAGATATATAAAAACCCAATACATTCCCTTTAAATAAAATACGATATTTTTTTCAGATAGAGCTCTTGCCCTAAAGATGATTATCTCACCAAAGTTTTCATCATACTGTCTTTATTAGCCTTTCTTCATGAAATAAGAAGCTGTTTCATTGACAAAGCTAGAGATGCAGGGAGAAAAGGTAACATGTCCTTTTGGGGCAAGTCTCCCACTTTTTATCTAATCTGCCTGCTTGATCATTTAAGCTGCCTGTTATTTGATCCCTGACCTTGCCATGAGAAATTGCTTAGTAGTAGGTTGCAGACTCCATTGGCAAACATGCTGAAAGTGTACTCAGAGAGTGGTTGTTGATTAATTATGTATACTTCATGTCACCAAGATCTCTGAGCATGTCAGAGGGCTGGAGACAGAAGGAGGTGTATTGTTTCTGATTTTCTCTACTACATAACAGTTTGCACAAACAGAAGGGTCAGTGCACCTTGCTGTTTTTGACAAAACTTGCACATGGTAATTTTCTTGTTGGAAAAAAACAAAAGCTTATGCTAATTTATTTTTCAGGTGTAGGCAAGAGGAAGGCTTAATTGCACATTATTAGTGAACCATTACCAGTGTAAGGGAAAGCTGAACTGTATAAGGAGAAGGTGTAATTCATTATCTATAGACTGAGAATATGTAGAAACTGTGTTTATTTTTTTTCCTTGTATGGAAATGCAGCTGCAATCCAGTAAGGGATTCTGATTAGTGATCCCAAAACTTAGTCACCCAGTAACCAGAATGGAAATCAGACCAGTGAATTAGGCACCCTAGCATCTCCAGACTATTGACGATGAATGGACAAGATATTCACAAGAGCCAGGATGGACTGCTAGGACTGAGCAAGGCATTAAAGAGTGTGTCTCAAGCCCTTCTTACTACCCTGGAAGACAGGAGTTTATTCTGAACCTACATTTGGGCAACTTTTTCCATCTGGGATACAGAAAGAGAGTCTTAAACATACATGAAGGAATGAGTATATCTATAATATCCTAGTGGTTCGAATAACTGTCCAAGAGGAGAGATCTGCAGCCAGGGGTGTTTGAACAGAGCTGTGCCCCAGGTTCCCTGAGAATCTGAACTAACAAGATTTTATGTGATAGCATCCTTCCCTCCTAAAGCTGGTCTGTAGTCCCAGGAATATACAAGTCATGGGGTCAGAAATGGAACAGGTAGGAAAGAACTTGACTCTGGAACACCTTTTTTTGGAGAAACAAAATTTAAGGGAAGTCCTGTGTTGTCTAGTTCCTCTTAATAAAAATGTTTATGCTTTATTTTACCTTAAATTGTGCTACTAGATTAAAAAAAACCAAACCACCCATATATGAAAAACCCTAACCAAAAACCCCACCTCAAACAACCATCCCACCACCCCACATCCAGGCAGTAACTGGAACCATAGAAATAGTTTACAATAGACAACACCATGTTTTGGTCACCTAGCATTAAATAAATTTACAGACTAGTAATCTATTCAGCAGTACATCATATTCTATTTCCTAAGATCTTTCCATTTCAGTTTTTCACCCTATCGACCCAACTTCTTTTTTTTTTCACTTTTGTTTAAAAGAGTCAAACAGACATTGCATACTGTGCTCATATGTTGCCTACTAGGACTCCATAAACTCTTCTGAAAGCATACAGACTTGAAGGTCTTAGTAATGATTTACTTCTCCAGAAATTGTATTGATAGATTTTTTTTTTTAACTGCAAAACTTAATTTGCAGCCATATTGCTTATACTGGAGTGATTAGAGCTCTCTATATTTTTGCACAGTATCTTCCTGTCTTAGGTAACTTAAATGACACTGAGTTACTAGCAAATTTTGGTACTTTCCTGGGTTTACTGGAAATGGGAGGGGGAGAGAGAGAAATGACCATAGAAAACTGGACAGGCCAGAGACAATCAAGGGGATATGGGAAAGCTGAAAGCCTAATACTTAATTGAATCAAAGCCTATGCTGATAGATCACTGGAGATTTGGTGTGTGAAACATTTGCCTGATTTATTGAAACAGCACCTTTTAAACACAAATTGTTATTAATGTTACTCTACCAACCATTTTATATTTCAACTCCTTTGGAATCCAACTTAGCAATTTATTATTGATCATTGTGTTCACATAACTCTTTTTCTTCACACTTTAAAACCTGATAGTACCTCATCATTATCATAAGGTGTTAAAACAAAACAATCACCTGAAAGTTCAAAAAAAGATGAAACTGTAATTCAAAATGTATTTCTCTAATTCTGATGTCCTGTTATTGTCGGAAACACTTTTCATTTTATGTAAATATTATTTTCTACAGTTTTCAATCTAGACATCTCATGTTACCCTTTGCAGGTGTTGAATGTGTATAACATTTTGATCTCAAATAACACAGGCTAAAATTCACCTGGAAGAAAAGGAAAAAATAACGTATAGTTCTTCATATGAATGGAAAGTATATTAATTCTTAATCCTTTATTGATTCTTAATTCTGAATTCTTAATTCTTACAGGTCAAGATATATCACTAATGTGGGAACAGGGAGAAATATTTAGGCATCGGATACAGCACTGTTGCTTGTTGTTGGAGACATGCAGTTGTGTCTAAGCACTGAGGTAACCATGCCCAGTAGCCTTTGGCTAAATGCAGATGAGCAACATCCACATTTCCCTTCCTTATGAAACTTTCTAATACTGAATTTTAAAGTATTTTTCTAAAGAATCTATTAGAGGATGACAAATAAGCAAGCAAGCAAACAAATAAATAGATGTGGCTCTCAAATAAGGAGAAAAAAAGAATCTACGGGTCTTGCATTTCTTCATCATCCTATGCAAAAGACCTGCTCCTAAAATACAGAGAAAAGCACAAATAAGTTTTTAAGGATGATCTTAAATACGGGCCACTAAATGTTAAAGGTCTGCCAGTGATAAACAGACCTTTAATGTTTTAGCTTCCATTATTACTAAACCATTTTGCATAAAGGTGGAATAGAAGCCCTACAGTGATGCGAAAAAATGAGAATTACCAGTTCTTTACAAACTAAGTCCTCCTAATAAGCCTAGGCTTCCAGACCAGAAGACAGTATGCCCACTAACATAGTAGTAGACAACTTCGAAAGTGGAAACTGAAATACAAAGTAGAGTTCAATGTTTAGTCCTTTTCAGGAAAGAAAGAAAACTAAAAATGTTTAGGCACACCACTCTCTTTTTACGAGCAGCAAAGCTAGGGCAGGAACAGTTACTGCTACCACTAAAACATTAACTATCGAGAGTAGTTGAAAAAGTAAAGAATAGCCCAATTTAATCCAGAAGCTTCCAGAATTTTTTTTCCATAGATATCGAAACTGAAAGTTGATGTCCCAGTGAGAAGTTGACTTCAACAACACTAGGCATGAGGAAATTCCATTTTGTTTTAGAAACTGGGTAACAATAGCTAGCTTTAAAAAAAACAAGCTTTAAAATACTGTTTCCCTGCTCATATCTGCCCATGGCAGGACCTGGAATGGGTCTAGTCTTCATTTACGAACAGGATTGACCTACCCTGAGAATCTGTCCCACACAGTGCAACAAAAGAAATGAGGAGCAATGGAAAAGGTCAATATATTTTTAGTGAAAATTACATTTACAGTAAATAGAGTCAGACTTTCAGAAAATTAAAGTCTGGCTCTCAGATATTTGCAAGCCACAGATTAAAACAAAACATCTGCATCTTTCATACCTGGAAGGATCAGAGCTTGCATTTTAGTCATCCTACGGTAAGCTGTTAATATCACATATTAAAGATTCTTCATGAGTTTCCTTCATTACTTTGCTTCCTGCTGAAAAAAATGTCCAAAAGGTATACGCAAGTTGAATGCCTATTCTGAAGGATTTATCTGATATTTTGCTTGTTTTGGATTTTGTTGTTGTCATTGGTTTTGTTTTGAAAATAGAATAGAATAGACTATTTCAGTTGGAAGGGACCTACAACAATCATGTAGTACAACTGCCTGACCACTTCAGGCATGACCAAAAGTTAAAGCATGTTATTAAGGGCATTGCCCAAATGCCTCTTAAACACTGACAGGCTTGGGGTATCAACCACTTCTCTAGGAAACCTGTTCCACTGTTTGACCACCCTCTCGATAAAGAAATCCTTCCTAATGTCCAGTCTGAACCACCCCTGACGCTGCTTTGAACCATTCCCACTGGATACCAGGGAGAAGAGATAAGCACCTCCCTCTCCACTTCCCCTCCTCAGGAAGCTGTAGAGAGCAATGAAGTCACTCCTCAGCCTCCTTTTCTCCAAACTAGGCAAGCCCGAAGTCCTTAGCTGCTCCTCATAGGACATTCCTTCCAGCCCTTTCACCGGCTTTGTTGCCCTCCTCTGGATGCATTCAAAGACCTTCACATCCTTCTTAAATTGTGGGGTCCAGAACTGCTCAGAGCACTCAAGGCGAGGCTGCACCAATGCTGAATACAGTGGGATAATCACCTCTTTTGACCCGCTGGTTATGCTGTGTTTGATGCACCCCAGGATGCAGTTTGCCCTCTTGGCTGTCAGGGCACACTGGCATATAATCCAAAAAATAAAATAAAAATACAGAAAAAAAAATTAAAATATAGAAAGATATAGGTTTTCAAGGTCAAAAAAGTTATTTTTATTTTTAGTTTGGGGCAATCTGAAATAGGTGTGAACTGAAGCAAATCACTAAAACCCAGAACCATCCAAAATGCAATAAAATTAAAAAAATATATGGGAGGAAAAAAAAAGTTATTTTACTTTTGCCTTATAGATACTGCCAGAGTTCAGCAGATAAAATAATCATGTCTGATCCCCCCACAGCTGCTGGTATTGAGTGGATTGTGTATATTTCAGGCCCTTGGAGCAATAATCTTATTCCATCACTGTTTCTGTGCCTGAAGGATCCAAGACTTCCAGAATACCCAATCTTCAGTTCAGGGCTTCTAGGATGAATCTGGATTTCCCTGAAATAGCTACATTTAGTTATTCCATGATATTAAGGAGAAAAACAAAAAGACTCCTTTGCTGATGCCCAAACAATGTGTAGGCAGAAAAAATAATCAAAATTTAGATGGGAGAAAGGATCTTGCAAAAGATGATGGAGAAACAGATGGGAAGCAGTATCCTTGGTGGTGAAAATGGGCTGGTTGAGTAGAGATTAGATTTGAAAGCTGGGGAAGGAAATGTGGTTATTCAGACCTAGTGATCAGGTAAGACAGTGATGACAGACTGCAAAAAGAGATCTAAATGCAAAAGGTGGTTTTAAGAAGTTCTGGGACTGACTGCATGAAAGGTGTGACAAAGTTAGAGGGTAGATGACAACACTGAGGTACATGCAAAGGTCCATGAGGACAGGGGGACCCAGAAGGAAACTGAGAGAAATATGAGCCAGAGGTGTCATGAGATCCTCAAATGTGTATGAGAATCAGGATGGGTTGACGAAAGAAGTTCTGGTTGGAGAAAAATGGAAATGGCTTGGGAAAAGAAAAAAGAAAGAAAAAGGAATGGGTGGGAGAGGGGACCAGTGGGGCAATACTGGTACTAAATGGACACAGAGACTGTGCAAGGAGGGATTAGGCCATCTAGGTAAGACAGAAAGTAACAAAATGAGAAATGATCACACAGGTAGAAAGATAGCTGGGAGGGATGGGGCAGAAAATTCTGTCCTCTGCACACATTCCTGCCTGCAGACTGAAACGGAGGTTAAGGTCCCAGAATCTCAGGAAATCTTGGGCAGAAACCACTGACCACCAGTAGCAGTCCTATGGCTGGTTTGGCTGGTCTTACCAATCCTCTAACAGCAGTGACTCACTGAAAAGGTGCTCTGCCCTGAAACTGTTTGTTGTTGGTCTTCTGCAGCCAGAGCTGGCAAAATGGGACACCACGGTTACTCCACTTCTCAGTGTCTTAATATAAAACCCACCTTCCAATTTATAACATTGTAAACTGTGACCAGAACAGGAAGCAAAGCAAACTCTCTTCCACTGGCTCAGCTAGCAGAGGGTAACCTACAGCAAGGAGTGAGACAGGCTGCTGGAGGAGGCACCTGGCTTCTTCTGTCAAAAGCCATTTGTACCTTGAGTGAATGAGATACTTCCAGCAGTCTGGGCAGACATATCTCAGGTTGATTGCTTGTGCAGTTCAAAATATAGCTTTTTCCCACTAGCCTGATTTCTGCATAGAGCTGGTCAAAGAATTAGATAATAAGGTTTTAATACAAAAATAAAATAGAATTTCACTTCTAGAGGTTTTTACTCTCTTCCCCTGCCCACCGCCTCTTTTTTTGGCTGTATGCGTTCCTCATTACTTGTAGAAATCAGTAAGCAAATTTACTTTACAGACTTCAGAGAAATCTATTTTTTTCTAGGTGTTTTATAGCATTTAGAAATATTTTGGCATTTATGCTTAGATAGAATCTATCTGTTTTCTCCCAAATTATTAGTAAAGTATGCTTAGTAACATTAAAATAAACTCTTCTCATAACTACAATGCAGTGTTTCTCCTTTAACTCCATTAAATCACAATTTGCTGCTGTTTCTTTAAACTGATCCTCCCCAAAACAACTGCAGTATTATTGATTCAGGTTCTGATTTTCTGATCTCACCAAGTATCACATTTTGCTTTCATGCAACCACAGGACTGCAGAATGGAAAAATACCCAGTTAAGTGCTTTCCTTCATGCCTGTAGTTAAAGTCTCTCTGCTCCTTTTGATTGATATCTCCATAGTATCAAAGAGCAAATTCTCTAAAAAATCATGTAAATCGTGTGCAGCTACTTTCCAATGGGATGAGTTTTCTGAAAAATATTCCTGAGACACAGGAAAATATATGTCCTTTGTGCTCTTTGGAAAAAAAAGTTCTAGGAAGTGGTGAAACAGATTCTTAATGTTTTTCTGTTAAAAATGATATTGTGTGAAAAAAGTTTAATAATTAATTTAACATAGCTTTGTCCCATTTTCATATTTTGCAGAGGTGCTGAAATTGTGGGTTGCTGCTAGAGAAGGAGGCACGTTTTTGCATGTGGCTATTGCAAACAAAAATATGATAACCAGTTGTGGACAGTGAGTCCCTTGGAACTCAATGGGCAAACCCTTCTCCAAAGAGCTTGTTACCATATTCCTTGCTTTACAGCCACAGAACACTCTCATACAAAGATTCATTTTCCAGAAATAAGGTGACCATATAATATTTTCTTACCAAAAGCTTTACTTTACCTAATCTTACCCAGAACCAACATGAAAGTATAAATAGAAAATGCATCTCTACATTTACATTCAACTGAATAATGTACTTATTGTTAAATTAGCTGGTTATTTTTATTTGTTGATGTCATTAGAGGCCCACATTTTTTACTATGGAACTGGACAGACAGGATTAGTCCAGAGTTGCATGAACTGGTCGTAATGAAATCCAAAACCGTGCAAAACTCCCCTGAACTCGTCGTGAACTTGAAGTGCAGCCTATGCAGGAGACGTTTTAAAAGAACAACCTCTTCTCCCAAATTTTTGGTAGTGAGATGAGAAGAAGTAAACAGGCAAAGCTATTGTTGAGCAGAAGTAAGGGGAAAGCTTTTATCTGTCTGGACTTTCATATTACACACATCCCCATGAACCCTCTAAAGACCTAGATCATATTAACTGTGGGAACACACAGTGCTTCCTGGCTGCAGGCCAATCAGGAGTTTCAGAAACAGCTACGAGTTAGTTGAAACAGGTGCATGTAATAAAGAAGCCTGAAATAAAGAACCAGAACAACTGGGCTGTGTCAAGTTAAAGTTACTATTACACAGGGCTGTGCAAAATTTTCACAGTGAGTTTCAGAAACCTCAGAATCTGTGCTTTGCACATTTTTTTGCTTTTTTACTTAAGAAAAGTGATTCATTGAAAAGGTACAAACCAATGTATTTTCCACTTACAGATGGACCTAATATCATGCGAAGCCTTTCCAATTTTTCAAAACCTGTGCTGTTTGAATCGTTGTTGTTGTTGTATAAAGTTGGCCTGTCTAGAAACAAATACAGAAGAAAAACAGCTTTTTTAAAAACTGAAGGAAAAGTGTAGGCATCTGACCTCTTAGCCCAGAACAGAAGCAAAAATCATGTGCAGTCTTCTGTGCAGCTCTATCCCGTGTGTTTGTGGAAAGTTCTATTTTATATGTAGGCAAACGAGAAAAGGAGGTAAGCGGCCATGGTGAAGGCAGGCACATTTTCATAGTTCAGAATAGACCAGACGTTATCTCTGGAGAGTGTTCAGTAGGCCCTTCTCTGGCAGAAGGTCTATGGAAGTTTGTCCTCCACTTCTCACCCCAAGGATCTGAAAAAGGAGGTAGCAGGTTCATCAGTGAGTCAGACTACATTGTCTGGACATTGTAGCATGTATTTTCCTCAGTATAACCTTCTAGATGCTGACTTTGGCAGGAGAATGCTTGAAAGCCCATGACATCCCTTTTCCCTGATTTGACACACCAATAATACTAGCAGTGTATGAATCCATGCACATACAGATCAAGTCACAAGGAATATCCAAGACGCAAAGAAGGTCAAATTTTTACTAGCCCTTCTACATAAATGTTAGAGGTAAGAAGTACCAACAGTTTCCATCATCAAGATGTACACCTGGGAAACAGTTAAAAATGTTCTTTAGGCAAAGCACTGCTTAGGAGCATAAAGTCATTTGCACAAGGAAGGTTGCTGTAGTGAGTTAAAGCTGTTTGCTAGCATACAAATTGTCAGCTATCTGAAAGAATACATTAATTGTATCTGATATCCTGGTGCTTTTTTTTCTTTATAGAATCAACACCCAAATCCTTTGAGGTTTTTAGAAAAAAAAATGTTTCTTTGAAACTGGTAATGAGTACTTCCTAGAAATATGTACTAGTTCCCTGGAACTGCAGTATGAATAGCAATAAAAATAGGGTCTGGCAAAATCACTCTCGAGTGCTATTGGACTTTTCCTCTGTATAGAAGATGAAAGTAAAAGAAGTCTATGGATTAACTGTATCATATTTTTTCTAATAGATTTAAGGTATTGTATTTTCTGCCAACGTTTTCAACATACAGAATTCATGTTATAAAGTTAATGATTTTAGTGACATAAAACTAAGGGTTATGGAAAACAAAAGCAGAATTCTTACAGAACCTGCTAGTTATAAATGTACATCAAGTTGTGCAAATCTGAGTTGTAAACATTGTAGCTTATTGCTCACACAATATAGTTCCTCACCAAAAAGATGTCACTGGTGGAATTCTGTATCCATATCTTTTATAGCAACATTAAAAAAAAAATCCCGGTCAGGTCACCAGTATAAAAAAAATCTACTGTGTAGAAAATGGAAGTTTTGATAGTTTTCATGCTATCACCTTTGGTAAAAGAAAGTGCATCCAATGGTTTTCATGTGTCCAACACATGCATCTTGTTTTGTTGCTTTTCTTCATGTCTCCGTTTAACCTGGCACAGAAAAACAGTGGCAACAATGAAAACATCAATAAACAACTAAACATGCCTAAGTATTTTTTAAACTTTTTGAAATGTCTCCTGAGTAGGTAACCCTCCACAATGGAGGAACAGTATGAGACAGAATGTATTTACTGATATTCCTGTATAAGGAGAACACTTTGACACCGTAGACACTTTTTCGTGTACTAATGACCTCAGGAGCTGTGCTGTTGGGAAATTTTAACTTGTCGTAGGGTTGCTTAAACCAAAAGGGTCAAAGGATGGTGACCGAATACAAAGCAGTCCACTTGCACTTCACTTTGGGGTTTTAGCAATAGGACAAAAGCTCAAGCTCATTAGAAGTCAAGAGGAGCCCAGCAAGCAAAGGTGACAGACTCAGTTTCGGTAGAAATAAGAGAGGCCTTAGAAAAGGCCTTCCAAAAGGCCATCAGAAAGCCAAGATTTTAAGAGCATCTTTATAGAAGGTGATATAAACTATAACAGGAGGTTTCTGAAACAATGTAATACTGGCTTCAGCAACAAAAGCCATAAGGTGATGAAAGAGATGGATGGACAGCTGCAATTTTGAAATACTTAAATGAAACAAAAGTTTATAGCCAGGAACTGTCAGAAAGCAATTTTAAAAAAAATTAAAAACACAGCCATTATACATAAAGAGAGGCAAAATGTTTATGAGGGATAGGAAGCATCATTAATTATAACTACCTCAATTACCTTCTTAGGAACATCAGCTATACGATTGCAATAAAGAATTTCCGATAAAGTAACATCCCTTCTCTATCCAGGCTTCCTATGTGCTCCTAGTGGCAACTAATGTGCACCTACTAAGGTGCCAGACTGTAATGTGGGAAAAGTTCTTCCCAGCCTATAAAAACATGCTTTGGCTGAAATCCAACACAGAGTGGGAAACTTAGCCATAAGAAACAAGAAAAATAAACCCCAGAAAAAGGCGGGTGGAGGCAAAGAAAATAGATATAAAAGGGAGTCTGGATAAAGCAATTTAAACTCTTTCCAGCCTAATTACAGTGTGCCCCTGTAGCTTATGGACAACCCAATCATACCATAGTGAAGGAAGTTCTCTTAAGCCTTTCCACACTTCCCTCCTCCATACATGAATCTCCCAGTAAGAAGGTTTTGTACCTTCTTGCAGAGCTACGGCCCCAGGTGCACCTCTTCCTGAGAAAAATCCCAAGAAGTAAGAAGTAGGGTGTATTTGCCAAAACTCTGACCCACAGCTGACATTTTCCCATACTTGGAGAGAAAAAGCCCACATTCATGCGTCAAGCTGATGAACCAGAGCACCAGCAAAACGTTAAGGGTTGAAATTGTAGCTGAACACATGCAAGTGGTAGTACAGGCTTTCCCATTGCCAACATGCCAATGCGCTGCAAGTCAGACCATTCATAACAAGAAATTCTGATTCCTTGCTCTTACCCTCTCTCATGATGTATTTGCCTCCAGGAAGACCATAACCATAGTTTTTGACTAGGTGAGGATGTCCTCTGTGAAGCTGTGAGGCCTCTGGGGTCCTCATCTCTGATTAGACTGCTGCAGCACCATGCAGCCCCATGGAGGCCAGGATAAAGAGCACAGTTGTTAAATATACGAAGCAAAGTGTCCTTCCACAACATGGAAAATGACAGGATAAGCAATGCTTCTTTCCCATTTTCCACTGATTATCATTTTCTTCTTGTTATTTACAAAAGGAAAGTATGATTTAACATGAACATGAGAGCAACACTGATGTGGAAAAAGGAAATTTTCTACCAGACAAAAAATTGAAAACAGCCTCAGACCACAGTAACAGCCAGTTCTCTTAGGCCTGGAGGAAACAAAAATATTTGAGTTCTTGGTGTAAATGTTCATCACGAAGAATAAAGAGTACCCCAAAGGTGGGTACACAGAGTCAGTGTGCTGTGGTTGAACTCCAGTGTTTCACAGCAGTGTTGTTTCTGCACCACACAATGGTACTCCTGTGCCTTAAAACTGCAACTGAGCACGCATGTGTGGGTGTGCACACACCATGCGCAGCACGAACCAGCTTCACACAGTGACAAAGCTCTGGAATTCCTTACCAGTGCCTTGGACTATATCAGTGAATAATTAACTGTGATAATCACAATAAGAGATTGATTTATAAACTTGATAAAAATAAATATTTGATTTATTTTAAAACTTGATTTATATATGCTTAGGTACTCAAAAATGAAAGCTAATCTGACGCACACCAAAAGCCTCAAGAACTTTGAGAGAGACAGTGCAGCAGTAATTTTGACCTCCAGCTGTCTGAGACAGCATTGCATGTGTAATTCTTATTTGACATGGTTACCTAAAAAGTCTACAGCAAGTGTCAAAGTTGTAAACATGACAGTTACTAAGTTTATGCTATTGATAAAAAAAAAATCTCTGAATGCTATAGATTTCCCACAGATGCCTACCTAATTCTTGTTTTTCAAAGCAGCAAATAAAATTTTCTTTAATCCTTGCTTGCAAAAAATGAAATAAAATGAAGTAATAATTTCATCTAATTCAGTCACTCATGAGTGAAAACCAATTATTTAAAATGAAGATGACTTTTCATAATCCAGAAAAGCCAAAATGTATCATCAGGATCATAGACAGCAAAAACAGACTTTATGAAAAGACTGGAATAATGAACTTCAGAATGGCAATGCAGATATGATAAAGAGAAGTGGTATGATAAAGATACACAAATAAACTTTAGAGTGATATTATATCAACTACTTCTTTTCATTCTTCTTAATAACACAAGGGCAAGTGGTCATTACATCAAAACAAAAAACTAAGAAAAGGAAATTCCTTTTCAAGTCATGCTTAATTAGGCTGTGAACTTTATTGGCACAAGATATTGTGGAGAGCAAGAGCTCAGCATTACTCATAAAAGGACTGGGCAGAAAATCATCTGATACTATCCAATTTAAATGGGATATAAACTGTCTTATTGAAAAGAATAAGACATCCCTGCTGAATTGGAGGTTTCAGAATATCTTGTCTCTACAGGCAAATTATTCCATAATTATCTGCAGTGGAGTCTCTTGCACATTCATTTGAGGATGATAATAATACAGTTTAAGACAGGATACTGGACTAGAGTGATTACCTTAATTAATTCTAACGATTTCTAAGGAGTTAAATGCTACACTTACTTACATTTAATACAAACCTGATGAAGCATTAGATTGCAAAGGGTGCAAATTGGCTTAGTATGCTAGAGGTGTTAATGCTGGAGTGTTTGTATTAAAAGTAAATGAACTATACTCTTAAAAGACAGCATTTCAACATTTGCTGAACTAATTATATCTGCAGATTTTTCTTTAGAGCCTTCCTTAAGATCAGAATCTTCAAACCTTTTTTAATGACCATAGTCATTTTTTTTTAAAGGACACATGGCAAGTGAGTTTATTTTCCTCCTGGTTTTGTTTGTTTTTTTTTTTAAGGGAAGTTACGATAATTCTCTTCTGAGCTATTTTATATTCAAGTTTATAGACTTCAGAGAGACACCTAGGATAACCTGTGTACCATCTGAGTTACAGCTGAGGTGAGTCACATGTTAGGAGAATCATTTCTTTGTTATACTGAGAAATAAGAAGGATTTTCATAGTTAAAGGTTAACTGATGAAACTTCTTTAAAAAATGACATCACAAGGCACACTGATCACAACATCTACAAATAATGTGCTTTAAGAAAACAGTAAGCTTGATGTGATTTAGATATTTAAAAAAAAAAGTGATCAAAAAATCCCCATGTTATAGATAATCTTATTTTCATTTCTGTTTTTAAATAAAACATTAACGGACTGACATTTTGATTGGTAGCATACCTCCCTTACTCTGAAAAATCTTGAAATATCTTTATTGCTTATTATGATACAAATTCATCCTACCCAACTTTAACCACATAATTAAAGTACCTAAGTTAGGATCACACTTGTCCTGGGTAACATACATAGTCAGTAGAGAGAAATTATTTCTTTGAGTGTAATTCAATTAGTATGAAACTTTAATCACTATCTTGAGGACTTGATCTCTACTTAAGGAGGAAGCAACTGCACTCTTAACTTGGTGCCTACATGTATATAGATGGGATGAATGTGGGACTAGGTGTCTGAAGAGGAGCAATGAACCCTGACTCTCACAGCTCCTTATGGAGTTCAGCATTTACATCCAATTCAAAATCAAATTCATATCTGTGTCCAGGTGTCTGTAGCCCTTCACTGAACAACAATAATCTTTCACATATGCTCTACTATATCAAATTTGGGCTAAGTATCACAGAGTAATGGGAACTGGTAGAATGGAAAAATGACTGCTCTGTGCTTTTATTTTCATGAACATACATTTGGTGTTTACCATAAAATGCTGCATTCCTCTTGTAAAACTCTCTGTGTGTCTCAGGAGTTTTGAGCACTGCCTGAAAGACAGTGAAATGTGAACATAAGCCTTCTTCCCTGCCTTTCCTGAGGAAATTCCTGAGAAGGACAAAGGAGATGTTCTATAGGACCTGGCTCCATCAAAATCACAGAGGTGCAGCTCTGGGTTCACTTGGGTTCATTCCAGACCTGGAAATGGCAAAGATGTAGTTCAGTGACCTCCGAGTAACTTGTACACAAATCGGTGTAGTGATGAAATCAGTCTCTCTGCACCCGTCTGGTGCAACACATAAGCTTGCAAGACCCGGTGTGCCATGTATGTTGAATTATCTGCCAGTCTGAGAATCTCACTGCAATCTCAGAGTTGAAGAGGAGATTCACAGGTTTCTGGAAAACGGTACAACTGAGAGCCATGCTCTGCACTCCAGGAAGCACTCCAAGGGATATGCTTCTATGAGAAAAAGATAGTTGGCGTCAGAGAAGGGTTTGTCCTATGTGATACACCTTTGTGAGTAGTTTTAATTTTTTTTTTCATAGGGAAGAACAGGCTCATCTCAATGAAAAATAAGAGAGTTCCACATAGTGACTGGGTAAAGCGTTTCTTGCACACAGTGCCAGAATTAAAGCTAGACCTTTCTTTCCATCAGTCTCTGTAAAAACTTAGGTAGGTAATTACCCTGTCACAGCTGAAACATGCCCACACTAACACCATGACACTGGCGAACATTTAAGAGTTTCACATTGTCCAGAGATGACAGATACCCAGTGTGTCATGAAAAATGGAAGTGCGCACTGAAATCCATGTATGCCGAGATGGGTGGACTGTAGGGCTCTAAAGGTTTCTGGGAGCTTCCTTCCAGAAGCACAGGGGTTTGTGCAAGTGAGTCCTTAAATGCAATTTGGGGAAATGTTTTACTGGAATAAAAGAAGGCTTTTTTTCTTCTTCCTCTCTTAGTTTTATCTCTAAAGAGAATAAAAACAATCCAGAAAACTGATAACCATAATTTATTTCATGATTTCATAGAAGGGCAGTATTTAAAAAAGAAACAAGCAGCGTATTTGACATATTTATAGGAAGAAATACAGTCTAAAATGTAGTTTGTCACACAAAGTATTCCTTGGTAGGTTAGATAAATAGTTTGTGAAGAATATTGAACATGAATATGCCAAAAGCAATGAAAGTTGCTGTGAAAGCTATGATATTGTACAAGGTATAACATACAGTTACACTACAGAAGACCTACAGTACTGTACATGTACGGATCTGTGCAAAGCTGCCAGGTTTTGCTTCACTGAATTTCTGTAGCAAAACCAGAAAATCTTGCCTGTAGGGCCAGGACTCTTAAACATGGAGACATAAGTATACAAATGCCTGAAAGGTGCAAACACTGTAGAGTGAAAAGAATTATTTAGGAATACAGACACATCTTTGAATATTGAAGAATAAAATAAGGACAGGGAAAATGGGCTTAGTGTAAAGTACTTTACAGCAACATACTTTCCACTCTAGAAGAGACACTAAAAGAGTGGCAGCTATATTACTTGTAAAATTTGGTGATGCACAATGACTGCACTGTTAGTAAGGTTGACTAGAATAAATGAAGGCTGCTCACAAGACTCCTGCCAAGTATTGGTAATGATTACAGACTAAACGGAATATTAGGTGACTTCAGTGAATTTCTGTACTAGTGATCACACAGTCACGCAGCAGGTCGCAGCACGGGAAACTTAATTTCTCTTTACAGTGTTCATCATAGCTTGACTTCTAGCACTTACTGAGAGAATAATATTTCTGTCATAGATTTTGCAAGTGAATCTATGATAGTTCAGTACTTACAACAATTTGAAGTACAAATCTTGTTTTCTGACAAAGCTGGCAGCCTCAAAGACTGGGGCTAAAGGTCACTAAGCCTATTTTGTTAGAAAAAGCAATATGAACTGTAACTGCAGAAAGACGAGAATAAAGTTCTAAGTGACACTAAGTGACAATAAGAACTTCTTGCCCTAAGGAACAATCTAATGCTAGGAGATGTTTAGTGCTTCTTTTTTTTCCTAAACATACCAAGAATATAAAATACTCTTATGTACAAAATGAATGAATAAACAAATTTCTTTTCATAACCTATGCAAGTGAATATCACCTCATCCAGACATCCATTTTGAGCCTATGATCTCTGGATTTTTACAGTAGCAGGCTTCCATGATGAAACACAGACATATGAAGATTTAATGGTGTGCTATTGGGGTTGAAGAACTGTTATTTTCTCAGCTACAAAACACACCACCATCATTACTCTTTTATTCCTATCTTTTGTATGCTTCTGGGGACACTGGAAATGTTGACAAGGCATCTGGTGTATATGTTACTGAGCTCTGCTGTATGTATCTGTATCCATGGCCTCAACACACAGTAGCACCACAGAACACAAGCAGTCTTTGCGCTATCAAAGCCATTCTCAGCCCTCTGAAATAATTTACAGTAAATAGAAATATCCCTGAGCACAGGTTCCATTCTGTTTAATGTTACCTGTAACATGTAAGTCAATGGTGTTCATCTTGTGCCCACTTGGCATGCATGCGGAGATAAGAAAACTACCAAAGTTAGGAAGAACTGATTTTTTTTCTCCCTCAAGAAAGGCTCTTCCTGTTCTTCCTATAAAATACATTAAGCAATTTGACTTTTGCACCAGATCAAGTCAGTAATCCATGGAAGGAACAGTGCTCAAAGACATCAATGAAATCATTGTGCTGCAGTCTGTGGATATTATGCTGCCTCTCTTTCTGGTACCAATCTCCTGGGTTGAATTGGAACCTGTATGAGCTCTCTCCATTATCCCCAGCTGGCATCTGACCTAAGGACTGTGATGCCTGGTTCATAGGCAGATGGACTCCTAAAAAAAATTCTCATTTTCTATATTCATGAAATGAGTGACCTGGGAAGAAACAATGGGACCTTCCAGTTCTGCCAACAGATGTAACAGCATGAGATATGGAGGGGGTAATAAAAATGACTGTCACATTCTTTTATGAACCAAAGCATATACAAGTATGACCTCAATATTCCCAAAAGGCTCTAGTAGGAACTGGATTTTCATTTCAGTGACACTAGATTAAATTCTTTTCCCGGCACCTATGTTTGAGGAAATCATTTAGGGCCATATCCAAAAAACCAAATTGGGTTCCCAAAAGGCTAAAGTGAAATGAAATTGTGTAAGTCACAGAAACACTGCCATTCAACAAGAGCACTTTAAATTTGCATACTCCTTCCTTTGTTATGCAGAGCTATGCCTTAGCATATACCCAGAACAGCACCATTCTTGGCATGGCAAAGTAGCTCACCACCCATCTTGTCAGGATACTAGGTTAAGATCCAGAAAAAAAGACATCTCATCCTTCCTAAAAACCCTTGGAAAGTTTATCCAAGAAGCATTTTTAGAGCAAATCTAACACACCCACGAGCTCCTATTGACCCCAAGCTACAAGTGAAACTTTATGCATGAATATGGCTCACTGATTTTACTAAGGTGTTTCATATACATATATGAAGTGAAGTGTGAAGGTACATCAGAAATCAGATTTAGAGCTGTCAAACACTTTTATAAACTTGCCAGTTACCAGCCTCTGGCTTACTGCTCAAACACAGCTGAGTTATGCAGATGCAGGAAATTCAGTGTGTCCTGGACACACTGGATTCACACTTCTCCACAAATTAACAGTGCGTGACTACCAGATCCGGTGCAGTGTGAGATCCCTGTTGTATGTACCTTGCCATTGATATGTTCACTTCAATATCCAGCACAAACCGGTCTCCCCGGACAGGTATAATTGAGTTCACACACGTACAGCAGGTCTCAAATGTTCTAGATATGTTAGAGCTATTGCACATACTCAGTTTATTTATATATGCAAAGCAATTGTTACCTGAAGGTAATCAAAGTTGACAGCAACCCTACCCAGTAGAGGAGAGGCTAGAGCAGAAAGCACGAACTGTGAAAGACAAGTCAGAGGCTTGTAGCCCTGCAGACTCTTATGGTAGATAGGTGTGTCAGTCAAACATCAGCAGACTCACCCAAAGGAAAAATTATCAGTTTAAATTAAACTGTATTAAAGCTCAATATATGCATGTAAAAAGAGGTATTTCCTTGAAAGGAGGAGTAAGTATTATTTTGTTGTTTTAAACATTCTGGTCAGAGCCAAAGCCAAGGCGCTGATCAGCGAGGAAGGGCGCATGCAGTAAGTGACAGTCTGTTCCCTGAGGGGCTTACAGGCTAAGCAGACAGGGCTGGGGACAGAAGAAAGGAAGAATTGTTATCCATGTTTTACAAACAGAGCACAGCAATACAGAGAGATTAAATGATTGGCTCAAGGTCACACAGGATGTCCAGGGCAGAGCCCTGGAGATGAATCCAGATCTCAAGGTGCACCTTCCTGTCTGTCACCCAGACAGGTTTAATTCATAAAGAATAAAAAAAAAAATTAAGAACCAGCCACTTCCCAACAAGACTCATACAGGCTTTCGATCTAACACATCCAGCTGGCTTCTCAGTCTAGCAGCTAAAATTTCATTACATCTTTGAAAACATAACCGTAACTGTTTTGACTCATGCTATAATATGCATACTGCCAAAAGCAATCCCTAACGCTGTAATATGTTGCTCCATTAGAGGTGCCATACTGCCAGCAAGCAGCAAGCTTACTGAATAAAACTGCAACCATTGAACAGTCTCTTCTCTGTGTCTGTGTGTCTTTTGGCCTAAATAAAGTAAATACACAGCATTAAGGGCCTGATCCTACTCCCACTTAAGTCAGTGGCAAAATTCCCATTGACTCCAATGGAAGAAGCCAGCCCTAACAGAACTGGTGATTTTTTTTTCCTTAAATTACTGGCAGATGAATTCGTGTGCAATTTGCAGCACCAAGATATTGGTCGAGAAACTGTGTATCCATACATAATTTTAAAATAATGGAGATTGAATCAATTTCATTACTGTACTGACACTGTACAAAGATTTTCACTGCAATAAATCCTATATTAAGACATGAAAACAGGTCTTCCCTAGGCAGTGCTAAAAGGAACAAGAAAGATTTCCACTATGGAAAGTGAATGGTAACGCATGTTTTAATATCTCATGATACATGTAATAAATCCCAGTATAAAGGTTTAAGTTCTTCACATTTTACCACAGTTCATACACAAGAAAAAGAAAACACCATTGAAACAAACCATGGATGAATCATGGATAAAATGTTGCCCTTGAATATATATATGATTTCTATTGACATTAGAGTATTCTGCCTTTGCATCCTTGCACAAAATTTGGATCTCACTGTTGTTTTCATTTTACTACTTTCTCTTAGGCAAGTGCATCCAAGTAGTCTTTAAAGATGTTTTGTTTATGAAAATATATTTAGAGTTCATCTATTTAGATATTACTTATTTCAGCTCCCAAGTCAAATCACACCTTCTTTCCCCCCTGCTTTCTTTATCGTCTTTTCTTCCATGATTCTTGGAAGAGATCATAGGCTCATCATATTTTTTCTGTCCATTTGGTTTATGATATTTATCTTGGGCTACCAGTGCACTTGATGCCACATAGGACTTGCAGATTGTGACTCCTTTTTTTGACAGGACACTTGAAGTATCAGATTGCTGAAAATTTCTCCCAACACTGTTTAAGACATTTATAGCTGAAATAAATGTCAACAGAACACATGGCCACTGTGTGGACTCTGAACTTTCTTCTTTTCCTAGATGACCTCAGATGGTAGCTAGATTAACAGTTGTTAACAATATTAATCTCCTGTGTTGTTGAGTGACAAATATAGCTCTTTTGATAATATGAAAGCATAGCAGAACTGAATTTTGCAAACATGAAAGACAGGACACAGTGCTGGTGTAAGCAGGCTTAAGTACATTACTGCATCCTAAAAACAGAAAGAGTTTTAGGTCTAGACAGAGCTAAGTGACAATGAACAACCCTCCAGCAGTTACCCCATCAGGGCGAGAGGATGCAGAACATATAATACAACTCTGAGGAATAAAGTCCTGTCAGACATTGTCTTCCATGGAAGAGATAAAACTTGTGATAAAGACTTGAGTGCTAGGAACAACAGCATAAAATATTGGTTTGGTTCATAATTCAAAGCTGCAGTTGTGCAACAACAGTATCTGAAGGCACCTGAGTCCGGGGTAGCAAAATATTTGAGTTCAACCAGTTGTCTCCTGCAGGAAATCAAAGTACTTGCTTCTGCACAGATGCTGAACATGAGTGGCTAGTAAGTTAGGCTGTGTCTTCTTGGCTGTAAGCTGTTAGTCTCCACCACTTGAAGAGAAGGCTCTGCACCACTGCCTATAATATTTTTTATTGTAAAATAATAATTCCAAGACAGTCAGTACAGAGAAAAAAATGAAAACAGGTATTTATGCCTGCAAGGGATGCAGGTCTGCTGAACAGAGAGGGTGAGTTGAATACATTTCTCCCTGAGAATCAAATGCAGCTAGAAGAACTTGCTCTGTTCAGATTACTGAGACAAAGGCTAAGCCTGTGCAGTTCCAGACAATGTTATTAAGAAACAGGCAAGCAGATAAACACCATAGATGGAAAAGTGCTTTCTTTAAAAACTAACAGATAATGATGGCACAAGCAAAAATTAGTATAAACTATTTCTGGGCAAGAAGAGAAAAGAGAAGTTTTTTAATTATCAGAGGAGTAAGGTAATGAATAACTTTTCAGTAGTAGTCATGGGTCAGGAGAAAAAAATTCAAAGACATAGGGACGAGCACAAAGAGCACACATTTAGGGTTGTACGCAACAGATAACTAGGACTTACCCACCCTGTTTTTTGGAAGACAATTAATTTAGCTATATGGACACAGGCCTGGACATGGATTTTTTCTGCCCAACAAAGTATATTTTCATATTTGGGAAGTATAAGTCAGTTCCCATTCAATAAATTCCAAATATAGAAGGTGTCTGGAAGAAGCACGCAAAGAATTATTTTAATCATTGCAACAATAGTTATAGTTCACACCTATGAAAAATGAGATACTTAGTGGAGTTTTTTGCTATAATCAAAGAAAGATTATTTTATTTGAGAGAACCTAATTCTTTCAAGAAACCCAGTTCGTAGACTCAGTCCCAAGTTGCTGTTCTGACTGAATTAAACATCTGTACAGAAAGCAGGTGCTGCCTGAAGAATCTAGGTGTTTTAAGAGAGGAACAACATTTCTGTGATCAATAGCAAGATGCAAAAGGCTATGCACTTCAATTTGCTTGTAAGTTTTGGAAATTATTGTAGTTTGTAATTGCTGATAGGATGCTAGTATCTTCACATTATGTTAAGTTTTATATGTTTGTGCCTTGAAACTCACATAAAAAAAAATTCACGAATTATCTGGGCTTAACTGTGTTCTAGTGAACACATGGTAAAATCTAGAATAGACATCTGCTTTTAAAATTGCAATTAGCTAAAGAATATATTCTTGTAAAAATCCAACTTATGATTTTACAATGCTTTTTTTTTAAACTCATATGTCAAAGGAGAATGCTGTCTTTATGAGCTCCTGTTATGGTACAGAAATCACAGCTGAAGCTTTGCTCTTCCTATATCTCCGAAGAAGTCCACAGCCTTAAGAGTTCAGCTGCATCTGGAATAGCAGCATTTTCATGTCAAAGTCCAAGACAAACACACACTTAATGAACCTTCGATCTCCCCAGGCTCAGTTCTCAGTCCCTGTCTTCCAGGGCAGACCTCAGCTGAAACAGTCAATTTGAACTCTCACCAGCAGGCTCTTGGATAGAAATCAACTTAGCCACCTCCAAAATGCCTGGTCTCCCCTGGAGAGGCTCTGGAAGGCCACAGTCCTAAGTCAGCATTAGTGTCCTTATCATTTCAGATACGCTTAATATTTCCCTTCACACCAGACACCTAGCCATGTGCAGTGAGCTTGCTATATCTGATTGTAAGTATGCGAGTGATTGCATATATCCATACATTTGTCAGAGAGAGAATGAACCATTACTTCCTTCCCACCTAACACAGTGAACATGTATTTCCCCTCAATCGTTTTTATTTCAGAGAGAAACAAAACTCATTTCCCTGAACTTTGAGGGACTATAATGTTTCAACAAGATCAAAAGCTCCACTTGAATATTCACATCTAAAAAATTTTTGTAAACTCACTCATGTCTGTACTCCAGAATGATTTCAGAAAATGAAACTCAGGTAGAAGATAATCATATTCAGGTAAATAATACCTGTGATGGGAAACTAGTCTATTTTTATCCAGGTCTTCTTTAGCTATATTTTTCACAAAACTCGTATTTCCTCCACATGAGGGAGATTTCTGACCAGTCTCACCCTATTCTTAGTAGATCAGCCCTTTCCCTTTTTTTTTTTTTTTTTTTTTAAATAAGAGCAGTCCCATTAATTTCAGATAAGATTTAGTGTACTGTATTGTGAGCAGCAGGACTGGCTTACTGCAGCCCCTGACAAGCACAAATACAGCAAGCTGTTCCTGCATTCAAACACACCACAAGCTCTGGGCACAATGCTGTTTCCCCAGCCCA
This sequence comes from Nipponia nippon, assembly GCF_047370975.1. NCBI lineage: Eukaryota > Metazoa > Chordata > Aves > Pelecaniformes > Threskiornithidae > Nipponia > Nipponia nippon. The sequence goes on from NW_028262336.1 coordinate 83,692,884, forward strand.
AAGCCTGCTGGCTCCAACACAAAATGCCATAAAGACTCTCTGTGCAAAATGCATGAGCAATCCTGGAACACCACCATCCCCATTAGAGAATAATGATCATTCCCTAATAATGAATAATGACCATTCTCTAATTTTCATTAGAGAAATATGACCACACTCCCCAGCTGCGGCAGGCAAAGGCTTTCTCGTCTAGATTTTCCTTCTGGCCTCAGGTATCTCAAGGTCTGGAAGCTGGGATGCTATGAAAGCACCAAATGGGACTGGAGACCCTCTCCACCTCACAACCCCAGACCCTGAGCTCCTATTCCTCTTTATTAGACAAAGAGTATTTTTTTCTTCATTTCCCTGCCCTGTCCTCATCTGAGCATACCTTGTGGAGGATAGTGATGTAGAAATCTGTGGTGTTGGCAGATAGGAGCCGAAATGCTTAGGATAGGCAAGTCAGCACTGCTTACAGCATGTATGCTACTGGAACATCAAGTGCCCAAGAAAGTTTTGTAAGAAGTATTGCAGAGCCAGGGTAGGTAGATGGGGTACCTAAAGATCGCTCTGATACAGTTAAGCACTTTTGTTCTTCCTAACATATACAAGTACCTTTTTGTATTTGAACTGTGATTTACTACTGGAGTCCTCAGAAGAAAATAGCTAATAATAACCCCTTGACCACCACAAAAAAAAAAAAAAAAAAAAGTCTGGGGAAAATGTGGAAGTAGTAAGTAGTATGGAAGTAGGTTATTATAAAAGTATTACTTACATCTTAAAGCTGTAGGGTTTTTTATTTTTCCAAAGACATCAGATGTCTTTAAAAAGCTAAACAAGTCTGTTTTTCAGCCAGGGTTAATAAAACACAAACTGAGGCATGAATGGGTCACAGGTGACATAGCCACCAGGGGCAAGACAGCAAATAGAACTTAGTAATGATATAAGTGCCCCATCCTTGAGACCATGGTGCTTCATTTTCACATGCAGCCATTTGTTTAAACCTTGAAGTGGTACAATATATGAATGAAGAAAAAGGCGTTGCTCACTTTTCTTTTCCTTTTATTTTGGATTTCTAACAAACAGTGTGACTCAGCCCTACAGAATGTTGTGTTAAACATATGAAGAATTACTGTAAAGTAATTTAATTAAATCAAGCCACATGTCTTACAGGATAAACCCCAATTCTTTTCAAAGTATGAGTAAGCAGAATAAGACTTTTCCAGCCTTTTTTCTGCTGTCCTAAAAGGGGTTAAAGAAGCCTAATACAAAGGAGTTAAGCAATGCCTGAAACAGGATAATAAATGTGACACTCTCCGACTATCAGTAGCAAATATTTGAGCTTATCAAATAACGGAGGAAGTAGTTTAGTTACAAATAAACCAATCTCTCATAAAACAAGTCTTCACCCAAGGTAATTTCATTGAACTGGAGACAGCTAAAGGCCACTGGCGGGCAGGACTCCCGCTCTGTGTGCACTCCCTAACGGCTCCGCGTGATTAATGGGGTAGCCGGCAGGGAGGCCGAGCCCAGGGACGCCAACGAGGGACAAGGGAACTGGGCTTCATATCAGCGAAGCGGCAATAAATAAAGCATCGCAGAGCTGGTGCAAGGAAGTGACTCATCCTCCTGGAACACAGCGGGATTTGTGCTCTCCCTCGGCTGCCCTCCTCCCCCTCGCCCCCTTTTTCCTCCGCTGCAGAGACCAGCGTGTCCCAGAGACTATAGTAGATGTCACTGCTTGGCACTGGCTGTGCGAAGAGAGGACAAATATGTGGGTGTGATGTGGATCTGGGACGATAGCCTTAAAGCCACAGTGCTCACTCTTGAGGGAGCATCTGGGCTGAGGCAAGCTTAACAAAACAGATTTCAAAGGCTGGCTTCTGCACGGGAGATACTTGGATGCTCCTTCTCTTTTTTGCGACATCTAAGCAATGCAGAGGGCTAATATAGCAACTTTGGTAAACAGGAAGAGAGTTTTCTTCCAAAAGTAATGTAAATTAGAACAATTAAGACACGAGGGAACCGAAGCAAAAAGAGGTGGAACTGAAGCAGAAGGAGTTGCAACATGCCCATGGCTAGACTGGGAGCTAAGGTGCGGTTTCACCACCAGGTTAGCACTGATTGAACCATGGGGTGCTGCCGGCAGGGCAGAGTCACACTGCCCTCTCTCTAAGAGCTCACACCCCCTCCCCAGCAGCTCCTTCTCAAGGGACATGACCCCACGCCTGCACGACTGTCAATGGAAGCACAAGGCTATTTGGGGAAAGAGGGCAGGATTATTCTTCTGATGGCAGTGTACCTGTAGTGTTGTTTCTAGGTTGTGCTCCAATTTTTCTCAACCATAAGAGCATGTGACCTCACTGTAAGAGTGCAGGAAAACCATTCATACATCAAATAAATTCATTTTCTGCCTCTGACTAAACAGCAAGAGGTCCTGATGGTTATCAATAATGAAATTTATCTTTCTTCTTTTTGTTTTTCAGGCATAACATGGCTCTTAATTACTACATCATTCATAATACACTAATTATGCACACATCTTTTTTTAAACTCCACATGCTTCTATGTAAACTTGTAAGAAACATTTGCAAAAGACAACAGAGACTGATAGTCTTATTTCAGAATGCAATGAAAACTTAAAAAGCATTATAATATAGATAATAATATAGAAAATCAGACATGCTGGTATTTGAGACTGTATTATGCTGTTATTCATGTACATATATCTTATATCAGTGAATGTCTTTCTATATTTACAAATATGGATAGGTATACATGTAGACATATAAGTGAAAACATGTGAGTATAAAAGCAGATTCAAAACAGATCATGTAACTGCTGTAGTTTTTGAAGTCAACCTTGTCCCCATTGCTGCCATCTTTGGCATAGATATTAATTATAACACTGTGTGGAAAAGTCCATTAGCACCTAGATGTTCAGTCCTGGATGTGGGCTTATCTCTGCCAGCTAAAAGTCAAAAAATATACAAACACTTCTGGAAGTAAATGTAAGTGCATCACCTGACACAGCATGAAATCACCTGGTTAGCTATTGTTTTCTCTATTCTTGCTGTCTCTAGGGCAAAACAGAATTTAGTGCCTTTTAAAATACTTTTGAATCATACCAATGATTGACTTTAGTGAGCTCATTAGTGTAAACTGTGACTTCCAGGGGCAAAAGTGGTGCATTTTCAAGGGGCTGCGGTTAAAAGATACTTGGTCAGCACTTTCTTAGCTGCCAGGACCACGGTGGTGTCTGAAGGCTCACTTTCATTGCTGCAGGTGGATTTTGCTGGGGCACTTGAGTCACTGGGCATCCCCATCTGCCTGTCCCACCCCTGTGCCCAAGGCTGCTGTTCTTGGCAGGAACTGCTCAGTGGGGGATGCAGTAACTCTTCAGGAGCACTGGTTAATGTTAGTACACCACGCTATGAACTGAAGCAGTGGAAGCTTATCTGTCCCATTAAGTGATCATTGTTCCAGGGACAAAAAATTTGGATGGCTGGAATGGACATGGGATGAGGGAAGTGCCTTCGCTGTCGCAACTAAACCCTCCTGCAATCTTAAAGCCTTACATTCAAGAGACCAAAAAGAAACTCTTATCTCTCTTCTGCATAGACCTGTCAATAGCCTGAATCGTGAAACAGTCCATGGAGAGTAGTAGACTTGATAGCTGTATAGGTTGTAACTGGTTTGAAGGTGGTAAAAGGAGAGTGAAAAATTTCGGTATACAAATCGGATGCAATAAAAACATGGGAGAAACAAAACAAAACCCTGCCACTCCACAGCCTGGTTAGGCCCAGATTCATCTACACAGATCACCTCCCTTGCCTTCTTAATTTTAAAAAAAGAGTTTCTATGTAAAGGGAAGGATGAACTACTCTATAATCTTCCCCCCTCTACCAATCCCCACACCATTAGTTGGCTTTGCTCCCAATTAAAACTTACACTGTGCCAGTTACAGTTTTTCTAATCCTTCAGTAAACAGATGAAATATTTCTTAAAAATTCAGTCACAGCTTGACCTGACACACGTGAGCCTAGGCTGCATACTCACATGAAGAAGCGCCCCACGTGCAGAGCAGGTGGGAATGAGAGGTGTTATAAAATGTAACGTGAACTGTGTCATTTCTACTGGGATTCAAAGGAACGGCTTATGACAGAAACAGCCCTAACTTGCATCCCAGGGATGGAACCAGTATTAGAATTCAACGCATAAGGTCTGGGAAAGCTGAAACAAAACCTTCCATCCTCTACCCAGCTGAGCAGATGAAAACTGCATGCTATACAGAGATTGCGTTGAAGGAAAACACACTTTCTTTTTTCTTTTCCCTCAATATTGCTGGTGAAGCAACGATGCAGCACAAGGGTTAACGGATCTCAGAAAACCCTGGTGCACTTTAGCTAGGGGCGGAGACACCCTGCAGAATAGATGCCTGTGCTGCTTTGCCTGGGAAGCTTTTAGATTAGTGTGCTTCCAGCTGCATTTCCTTGAAACTGATTTAGTTTCAGCCCATATCAGAGTCCTTTCATTGAGCTATTCCTATTCAAAATAAAATGCTTTAAGAAAAGTGCTGCAATGGGGTTTAAAGTAATCCAAAAAGTATGGGTTGGCTTAGAATTTTTGTTACAGCTAAAAGGGCCAGGATTCACGACAGGAAGATAACAGAAATTATGCCTCCCTGTACATATTAAGCCTTTTTTGAGCTAAGGCATTTATTACAAAGACCAGGAGGCTTCACCACCTCTCGCAGAGTATACAATAAGGGAGGTACTTCTTTACTTCCCACTAAGACTTGTTTCATTACAAGATATCACTCAAAATTATGCTGAATTAAGTGTCTCTGGGAATGCCGTCTCTCATGACAGCCACAGTCATTTCTTCGTGTTTTAAACACACTTCTGGAAACACTATCCTGTTTATTAGCCCAGAAAAGGCAGTTGTTTTCAAACATAACTGTTGTTTAAGTAATGATTATTTTTTTTGTAGTACCAAACCAAAAGCACAGACATAGCTGTTAAAAATCTGAAGTGTTCATGAACAGTGCTTATCCTGTGAATGATAGCCAGGCATACGTTCTTAGAGAATTATTTCTTTAAAGGACAAGATTGCCAAGGGGACAAGCCAGAACAATTAAGAAAAATGCCATTGTTCTGGGCACAGACAGTAGCAGAGGAGACATCTAGGCAGCAGAGCCCAGAAATGCTTCCAAGTCCCCACCCGGGAGCAGGCATGGGCCGTGTCTGCACTCCCCAATGGACCTCAGCCCAGGCACATGCTCCAGGTGAACGCTAGGACTGCTCTAAAAAGCATCAGGTGTGGGCGTTTTGGGGACCTGAAGAGTGCCACAATATGCCCTTGCTGGTAAGTACGGGCATAGCAAGAGATTTATTATCCGAAGGAGAGTTGTGATCTAAGTAAACAAGTTGGACAATGGGCTGGAGAGAAGCAATGGAATACATACTGAGCGGTGTGGAGCCTTCTCAGTTTAAGGATATTTGGTTGTTTGCTTGCTCATTTTTCTCTAAGAGGAAGCAGCACTTTCTTAAACTACTGGGGTGGGGTTTTGTTAGATGGTGTTTTACTAAGCTGAAAGACAAAGGCAGTAAGGGAAATGGCACAAGAGGAAGAGCCTGGAACAGAAGTGGAATGATTCCAAAGCAAAGAAAGCACGCAGGAAAAGACTATGGGAGGCTCCTGCACATCCCGGGCACCAATGCAAAGTGTATCAAGATGCTTAGGGTGTGGTTAAAAAGATCTAATAGCAGTTCAGGAGATGTGAGAAGATAGGATGGAGTGGACTACTTTGATATTAGACCCTGGTCTTGTCCCAACACCTTTTATAAAAGTAGCAATAAAAAAAAATCTTAAAAACGCAAAAATAGGAAATTTTATTCCATAGCTTTTGTTGAAACCACCCTATTGGAAAAGGTCACCATCAGATTGTGAGGGAAACTGGCAGATCAACTAGAACTTGCATGGCTAAAATACCAAAAACACTACCATTTTATGGAAGAGTTTCACCTACTCTTGTTCAAGTCACATACAGAAGGAACACATAGGCCAAGAGACATTTTTCGGGATCTGCATGCACTTATTACTCTTCCAATCCTTATCCTAGAAAGCAAATCCATTCCTAAAAACTACAAGAGCAAGACAGGTGCATACCACAATATCAGATATACTGAAACAGAGCAACACACGATCCTAATTCCTAGCAAATGAAAAGCAGAACTGGGGGCACTGACATGGGTTTTCAAAGACAATTGAGGTCTTTCTCGTTCTGCTTGGGAATATTTGTTTGGTCCTGATTCTTCATTTCCTTGTCTGGTTGCTTCAGTATGAACAACTGCACAACTGGGTTTAAGACTGTTAATCGGGATAGTAATATTTTACATGCACTTGGCATACATGCAGACAGCTGAGAATTAAGTCTGCTTATTATTGGTCCCATGGCTCAACTCTGGACCTTGTCTACAGAAGGTTGTCTTTTGGGTTGCCTCCCATGCAGAACAACTAGCAGCTTTGAAGGAAACTGTGGTTTCCATTGATACAGCTCTTCCTTATTCTATGTTACATTGTATCTCTTCACCATTCCAGCTGCAAATCAACTCATGCACATGGCATCAACAGTATTAGCATTTAGGTACACTCAGCAACTGCTGTTAAATCTCATTCTGAGTCTACAGCTTTCAGTCTCATTCTACATTAAAATCAGTCTGGAACTACACGTTTTGTGTGCCTTCAGCCAATTCTTCCTTTTCTTTTCAGGCTGAGCACATGGAAAAGATATGCGAATACTTCACCTGGCAGCCAGCTTGCAGTTCCAGCACAAGGATCCACTGTAACTTCATTAGGACTTCAAAGGAAAAAGCCACACAGCTCTGTTGCACAAATGCTGTAAAGTGGTGAGAGGCAGCAGTGAAGAGGTTAAATATACACTAACATAGGCCAGGTTTCTATTTTGTACCTAAACTTGAAAGCAAGAAGGCTTGGAAGAAGCAGGAAGAAGAAGAGAAAGGATAGATTTGGGAGGTGAAAGGAAAAATCACTTGCTTTGGGTCCAGAGCAAACATTTAGAAATCATTTCTGTTAAAACCCAAATGGCTAAGATTATATTAGCTAGCTTGGAATATCCCCACAAGTATGCTTTTCCCCCAAGACAGACATTTCCTGGGGTGGGGGGAGTGCAGGAGGGAGGGGAGAAGGAGGGAGAATGGGGATATTCAATGTATTGCGGTACGTCTGGAATCCTCTTATCTGTAGCAAGACTGGGAACACCTGGACAACACTTGTCTTCCTCCCCCACCCACCTGTGCAAATTGCTAAGCTCACCGAAGCTCAAAGCACTACACCATATGCCAGTCACATCACAGAGATCCATTGTGACTTCTTCAAACATCAAAGAAAAGCCATTGCACATCTCCTTTGCACAAATACTGAGGGGGCAGTTGTGAAGGGGTTAAAAGATTGAGTTCTGCTATAAAGATAACAGGAACTGGAGAACATGCAGCAGATGTTCCATGTGGAGGCACTTAAGTTTACAGTCCCACCTGTGTCCATTTAATACCTTTAAAAGCAATCTCCTGCTCATTTGTGAGGGAGAAGAGAAAATCGATGTTCCAATCTCAACATCTTCTCACAACATCCGCATCCCACATGGGGAAAGGGAGGAGGGGATGGGATGAGCAGACAAGAGGGCTGAAGCTGAGATTTAAGGACATGAATATATGGAGATTTATGCAAGCACACATCCCTATGTGGAAAGTCAGCCATTCTTTTATGTGCAAGGCAACTCATGCTCTGTGCTGGGGAGCAGCAGCCCAGCCTTAATGTTAGCATTTAGAATGTCTTAAGAGCAGCACGAACAGTAACTAGTCATGTCACAGAGTTTTACATCCTTCTTTTTGTTTCCTTCCTTCCTGCTCTCATTCCTAATTTCCTTCCAAACAAACCAACTGTCTTCCATTACATATGTTGAATGGCTCCAAACAAAGTGGAGGAAAGGACTTAAAATAATTATGTTATAATTTTATGGAAATATGCAATGGGAGTTAAAGGCTGAGGCTGAGTATGATCCATCACACTATTAGACACCAGAGGGTCCACATAGGAGAGGCTTGGGAAAGTTTAAGTCAGAAAGGAGTATGCAAAGACTGAACCTTCTTATATAGCAAAGTAAGACCATTACAGGGCACAAATCTACATGGAAACAGACTTTAGTGTTTGCTGAAGTATTTTTCTTCCATGTACATGTTCTTGGTTCAAACAGATGTACGGTTAGAGAAAGAAAAACATCCAGTTACTAAAAGCAGTGAGTTTGTTTCTGTTCACGCTGCACTAAGGAGATGAAAACATAGCCTGTAGGCCATAGCCAGGGATATAAAATCCTGCTTCCATTTTTTAGACTTGCTGGTTACAAAGAAAAGGTTCCAAGCATGACTCCGCATAGCTGATAGGGGATACATACCCACATCCACCAGCAGCCTGAAGTGCTTCTGGGCTGATGAATCTCCCTGAACACATTTCTGCATCACTGTTGGTTGTTTTCAGCAAGCAGCGGGAAAGAGGCAGAAGCGCATCTCTCAAGGAACTGGAATTAGGAGTTGGCGGAAAGAGGGAAATATGGAGCTCAACAGCTGTGATCTTAAAAGGGAGTAAATTGTTTAGCTGAGTGATGCCGATCGCTCTGTGAACTTCCACTGACATCACTGGGATACTGTTGTGCTGGAAAGTATGCAATTCATATATTTATACTGTGACCCACGAACCATAATTTAACATGGAATTCAACCCTCTGTGCTAAATGACTTTGACACCTCGAGGCTACAGCAATTCAGAGAACAAAACAACTACTGTCTCCTCAGGCAGGCACAGTTCTTAAAAATATAATGTTACACAGAAAACAAAGGTAGAATAGTTTTGTAACTATGTACAACACACCTTAGCACCTTGTCTTATCCCAGCTGTCTCCTCACTGCTGGCTATCTGCCATTTACACTAGTCTCCCATTTCAGGTCTTGGCACAATCCAAGTCACTTCTCCTCATGACCTATCAAAGGAGGATTTAAAACCAAGCAGTAGCTGGAGGGTAACCATGAGATGCCTGCTTGCAAAGGAGACTGCCTCTCTAACTAGCAGCGTGCTACACCAGCACTCCAGAAATATTTATTCTATTTCTAGTTTTGCTATGTGCTTGATGATGAATTGTGGGTGCATCACTTTGTGCTTTTATACCTCAGTTTACCTATCTTCTGTTTTTTTCCCTCATGCAACCATCACTTAAAGAAAACACTTAGAATGTTCATGTTCAAAAACTGGGATTTCAGCATCATAGGAAGATGTTAGTATAGCAGTTGTTGCTCAAGAGCTGAGGTTGCAGTAGCAGACAGCTGTTAGCAAACAAGAAAACCTCTGGCTGTATCTGCACAACTAGGTGCACATACACACAAACACAGGACTGCATAGCTACACACTACCTTGTTTTCAAGTGCAGCATTACTCTATTTAACAACAGTTTGGCACAGTAGTTGCAATACATTATGAATATAGTTTCTTCATGGTTCATGTCATAGAGAAAATGGCTACTACCCTCTCCCTCTGAGCCAGGTACATTTTCTGGAAATACTTGCAGGTCTGAAAAGAAACACAGTTTGCAGGGAAGTATTTTCAGAGAGTTCAAAGCTCACCAGCAGAGAACAGCTTCTGGTTCAACACTAGCAACAGTAACTCTGACTGTGAAAGCACTGCTATGCCATAGGCAACATCCTCGCCATACAGATGCTACCTGCATAAGAGTTCAAGAGGTAGAACCACATGCGTTGACTTTCACATCCAGAAACCTGGTGAAGCCAGGAAGACACAGTCATTACTAATCTCAGATGAGCTGCTTCGAAAGCTCACAACATGCTCCTTAAAAATGTGGCTGGGAAGTTTCATTTCTCTCTAAAAGACACTAGCCTTCATATCAACAGTCCTACTAGTTTGCAATGCTCCTCCCAGACAAGGACTGCCAATCACTGCAGTGCTGAACTTCTGCTGCACACAGCAGCATAGCAAGGTCTTACAAAAGATGAAGAGGTGGGTTTATTTCTTCCCCATTACCTTGCTCCGTGCTAGTTTGCCCTCTGCTATCAGCAGGGATGAGACCTTCCAGACACCTTGCAGGCAGTTGTGGGCCGGTACCCATTGCTTGTTTGGGTACAGGGGACTTCTGCAGTTCCATGCAAGCATGCTAGCTTTCCTGGCATCCTGACCAAGTCTCCTGTTCACCCTACTCTCACCTTCAAATTTAATAATTTCCATCTCTTATTGTTTCTGTTATATAACTATAACGCCCCTTTGTTTATTTTGCCTGTAATCCCATCTCCCTCCCCTACCAAGCCCAATGGCTTAAGCTGAGGAGTGTTGCCAAGGGTCTGAACCTGTGTTTTAGAGAAAAACCTTTTGCACTGCACTGTCCCTGGTGCAGGGCGGAGCTGTGGGCTCCAGCCACCATCCCCTAGTCCAGCAGCCTGAGGGGCCCACCACAGTACCCCAGGGAAAACTGGCCCTACCTGGGTGACAAGGCTGTAGAAAGACAGGAAGTTCCCACGCTTCCCATGTTGTGTTTCAAGGATTTTAGTAATACAGAGTGCTAACAGGCCATTTGTTTATTAACCCTTTAGGGTTCAGGGACAGACATCTTGAGGGCCAGGGTGAGAGCTGAGGTGGTCCTTCCAGGAGCTCCCTGCAGTGAGATTTGGGTCCCTGCTTGCACCTGCCTCTTCCGTGGCTCTGGTGCCCCGTGGACAGTACCATGCACCTGGGGGCAGGTGAAAGATCAGTGGTGGTGTGGTGAGCTAACAGGTCCCTAGGGAGTCTAGGCACCTGGACAGGAATGCCATGAATAACACATTGTCAGACTAAATAGCTGCCTGGAAATAGGGGGTACCTCCTCAAGCCCTCACCATGCACTTTTTCATCTCTTTTGACTTTGATGTAGTAGCAAACAGATCTCTATTACGGTGAGTGAAGAATCTTCCAAGGCTAAAATCCTCCTGCTTGGTTCTTATCATGGTCTTTTTTCTGCTAAAAATAGCCCTGTAAGCACCAGTTATCAGGTGGTTTACTATCTGGAGAATGGACAGTTACTGCAGTCACTGAAACTTGCAGGATTGGGATCTAATTCACAGAGTCCTTTGGTGCTTTGTCTTTAAAGACCAGTCTTTCCTTTATTCCCCCCCCCCCCCCCCCTTTTTTTTTTTTCACTGACTTGCTCCTTGCTGGCACGCAGGTTACCATAGAAAACATTCTTAACTTGCTCTATACCTGATACTTATTTATGTTTTCTTCTTGATTGCTGTTAGCCAAGAAATAATTCTCTACCTTATCTGTAACTGAAGCCAGAAAAATCAGAGACCAAAGGCCACAGTCGCAAGGCTGTGAAGGGTTTTCTCTTTCTTTTTCTTTGCTGTGGTTATTATAACTCTATTTTATTTTTCCCTTTTTAAGATGTATAAAGATTACTGCAGCACTGAATTAAAACCTTTGCTATAGTGTAAAATGTGTGTTTGTTAAAAAGTAGAAAAAACTTATTAAATACTTTGAAAAGAACTTTCCCACTGACCACAAATGGAAACTGTTTTAATTTTGGGTTCTCTTTAGTCAAAAGTTGGGCTTTTGATGTTCGTCAGGAGGGGTCCTTTGATGCCTCTTGTTTATTGTTGAGAAGCAAAACGGAAGGAAGCAGAATTTCTCTGTATACTCCTGTTTATATTCATGTTTTCCTTTGGGACAGCATTTGAACAATTTGAAGTAGACTAACTCATGTTCTTAAAGCAGAGTATCTGCTGAGAGAGCAAGAGGAAGATCTAATGAAGCCAGTTCTATGCCCAGATTTGCTGTCTAGACTTGCACTGAAGAGAGATAGATTTATGGATGGTGGAGAATGTAGTGGTTAGCTTTGCTGACTGCAAAGGCAGTCTCAGTGGTAGTATGAATGTCTATACAATAATGGTTGCAAACTTGCATGTAGCATCTAGCACGTTAATTACAGTTTTGCTGGGAATGGAAATACCAGAATCCTCCAACACAGATGGAACTTCTCTGGCTCTGTAAGGTTAAAATAAATAGTGATTGCCTCTGGCAGTACAGCATTTATGAAATCAAATGCATGTGTTCTATATATGTAGTGCTACACAGGTACCACTGTTCTATAAAAGTGCATCTGTGCCTCATCTTGGATCACATGTCATCAGCTTTGTATGGTATTTACTGGCAGGATACCACTAGAAAGAAAATTCACAGTGTAATTAAGAAAACGTACACTTCTTACTGCCGGTCATTTATCTCCGTATCTCTAATAAAAAACGGATCTGTAACATCTGAATTCTCTTAAATAATATGAACTAGCATGTGGTCAATTTGCTGGTTACCAGGCTGACCAGGGATTGCTGTTGTCTGCTCTCTTACAACCGACCTTACCTGGCATGTCATGTGCCAATGAATCATTCGATTTGCATTCTAGAAGGTAGAAGGAGTCTGAAGTGGTAATTAAGCTCTCCATTGCCTTGCCAGTTTTATTACTGTAGATATCCAGAATCTGATTCTTCCTGCAGGTTAACAATGTGCTGGGGAGAGCCATTAATTTCAACAAAGCTGCAGATTTACACTTGTAAAGGAGAAGAGGACTGATGCTGTCAGTGGTAATGATACAAACTGAAGAAAGGTAAACCTTTGTTCTCAGATTGGCTCCAGAAAACTGTAGCTCTAAATGTATACTCTAAACCTGAGATTAGAGTGGTTTATGGTTGTGTAAAGTTGCTTAAATATTTAAAACAGCCTCTGCCAAGCAAAACAGGATGCATAAAAGACCCTATCTTGTTTCAGGAGACTGGGATTTCTTTCCTTTTGGTGCTGTCTGTCTGTTTATTTGTTTGAAATAAAAAAAACTGAAACAGCTAACCAGGAGAGAGGGTAGCCCAACAGGGGTTCTTCTTCCAGTTGAGGTAAACTTGCAAATTGGGCTCAGATGAGGTGTCCATAGTAATTCTTCTTGCTCCGCTTGCAAAGTACTCATTGTTTCCTCCTTCCTGCAAGCTGGGGCAACTGGAAGATACAGAGGAGAGCTGACTGGGACACTAAGGGAGAGATTAATATCACTCACTTCAGAGGCTTTGAGATGTATATCTTCCCATTCTACCTGCTGTTAACTTTTGTTTGCTATAGAATACTGAATGCAGTTGAGGCTTCAGATTTTCATCAGATGTTAGAGAAACTAGGACTAAATCTAGTTTACAAAGCCAGCAAGAATGCCAGGACCTACCATGAAACAGAATTTCCTATTAGAATGTATTCATTGTATGTGACAGGAAATTTTGTTATAAATGAGCAATGACTCCGCTCTCATAATTTTATTTTTGCTATGATTCCACTGCATAGGAATCTGTACTTGAGACTACAGTCTTTAATATGCTGCTGAGGCCTTTCTTGGAATCAGGCACTTCAATGCAAAGGTATTTAATTTGAGTAATCCCAGTTGTTAATGAGAATCTTAGGGCATACCTACACTGCACAGCAGGTGCTGATCTTGTACAGGCTGCCTTTGCACACAAAGCACAGTAGCTGTGTCAGTTTTGCACAGAGTCTGTAATGATTCGGTCTGTTGAGAAGCAGGATGTACCACTGAGGCTGCACAGTGACACTGGTAGGACTGTACTGTAGGACTGTACTGTAGGACTGTACTGTTCTTGGGATCTAAGCTAGTACCACTGCAAAGCCCTGCACTGTACAATATGGACACAACAGCCCAGTTTGGATTTTAGGGTTGATAGCATTATGTGACTGAGACACATCATCAAATTAGTAAGCCAAAATTAAAGGGCTGGAATGGATGTCTACAAAGGGATTTCAATGGAGCTTCAATCTGAGATCCTGCAATGCTGAGTGAAAAGCCTTTTGTCTCCTTCTTTTTGTTCCTCTCTCCTCCAACCAAATAGTACCATCAGATTAGGGCATTCTCCAGCAAAATACAGGGTCTGAATCCCTTCAGTAGGGAAAAGTATTGAACCAAGATCATTCAGTCAGACCCTAAATAAAAAGAAGTTTGAAGTATTTTCCTAAAAGAACTGTTTCCAGATTCAGGATCCCAAGTGGGTAGAGCTACTTTGGTGTCACTCTAACTCAGGAGTGAAGGGAATATGTATCCCTGAGCTTTGTATTTTGTATTACCTAGATCTAGATGGATGCACACTCAATATGCTGACTGTAGTGGACCCCATACAGAAGTGCCTAAACTCTCCAGCACTGCACAGCAAGCTGACACAGTGGCCTGTACCACCTGCACATGTACTTTCTTTATGCTCTTTTTAATACTCTCTTAAACAGGTCGCTGAATATGCACAATGAAGGAGGCCAAAAGATATGGTGCAATGCTTTCTCATAAATGGTATGGGTGCATAATAAAAATATCTGCTCATTGTCTAAAGCTTATAAGGGACAATGCAGCCTCAAATTGTGTCTTTCAAAAAAGTGTTCAGTCAGATCTGTTCTCCCTGGATTACATTGTGTTTGAGTTTTTTTAATAGTTAAATTTATATTGATGGACACAGCAAATACATAAAATATGAGGGTATTTTCCCGATTTTATAGCAATATGTTTCTGTGATTTATCTAACGTTACAAATATACACCAAAGACATCCAGAATTAAGAATCAAGGACAAAAGATCAAGCTGAGATCTCAAATTCTCTGAGCACTGGAAATGCAGTAAACATGTAGTGCATACTGACAAATGTAGCTCAGATACTCACATCCATGAGTACTTTGCATCTCCAGTAACTCAGGTAAATTGTGCAAATACCATTAAGCAATGGTACAGTACTGGCCACTTTAGAGTCTGATTGATCAGTCTAGGAAATGTCTCTGAAATAGGTCATTGTCTTATTGTTACTGAGAGAGAGTGTATAGAAATGTAGCTGATTTTCAGGTGTAGTAAAGTCTAGTTTTGAAATGAGTAGCTAGATCTTCACATTTATAAATCCAGACAGTAAAAATGCCATTTTCTGGGAGTCATATGGAGTTCTGCGCAACAGCCACTGTCTGATAGTAATCAGAATAGCATGAGCCTACATTTATTTGAAACTAGACCATTTGGCTACCTTGACCTATTTTGATTTACTTTCCATCCTTTTATATACCTCAGAACCTCACATTAATAGCTGGTGGATCCAAATACTGTTTTTTTTCCCTTCTTTCTCCAGCAGTAGCAACTTGTAGTCTTTGAGTGACCAAGAGGTTTGTCGATCAAAGAAGTTTCTTCCCCCTTTTTCCTAAAAAAATTTCAATGTTAGTGTCATGTTGACATGACTCTTTGGATCGTATTCCTGTTGTAGGGTCCCTTTTTTCAACCTGAAGTTAGAATTTGGAATTAAATTGACGGCGGTGGGGCAAATCAGTCCACTGTTCCATGAGAAAATGTTTGGCAGCCCAGGGGGAAGATCCAGCTATTGGCTAAACCCCTCCTTTACAAGCTGTCAGGAAGCAGCCCTAATCAGGGACAGCTGACCTGGGATGACAGTTCTCTTCCACAGTCATTTGCATGGTTCCAGAATCTTGTTTTTGTTCCACCTTGGCACAAAGAAGAAAACCTTTTGAACTTCTTAATGCCAATCAGGCTCTGACAAACTCAGAGTAATGTTTTCCAGCTTGTTCACTCCAAATCCAGAAAACCAAGGACTGTAACGGGGCTCTTTCGCCTCTCAGGTTAGTATCCTTACTGACTAGCTACAGAGTCCGTCCCTGTTTTCTTCTATTTTACTTTGCTCCCTGGAGCCACCTTTCCAGAAGAAATTCAGCACTTCTCCCACACATCTTAGGGTGCATCTTCAAGGCCAAAGCTTTTGGCCAACTTTAATAAAAAAAATATAATATGTATAAATTGAACAATTTTACCACCACAAAAAAAAAAAAACCTTTCTAAAATTATTATTGTAAATTCAGTTACAAAAAAAGTTATGGCGCCAACATAGCAGAGGATGATGCCAACCTGTTTAATAAAAAATCAGTTGAGTTTATGTCAGTCGACATCTTGGATCTAAAAAAAAGCAGCAAATTAATACTTTTTATCACAGTGCAATTGCTTCATTGGCTTTGCTCAGTTTTTGGGTGTGGGAAACAAGATCTTTACTGAGTTCGATTTTCCTAAGAAAAGCTAAGCTAAAAAGGCAGAATTTGAGAATATGCATTCAAACTGATGGTGGAAGACTGGGGCTTTTGCTTCATAAAACAGATTGTGTATCTGTTCACTGACATCATGTTTCTTTAACCTGTGCTTTGCACCTGGACACAATAGTGTAATTGAAAAATACAGACAGCAGCTGAGGCAGCTTATGAAACAAGCATCAAAAGCTGTTACTTTCTACTGAAATAAGCAATAAAGTGGTTAAGATATGATCTTTTAGAAGGTGACACAATACTAGTCAGAATTTTTTCTTGGAAAGACAGTAACTAGGAAAATTAAAATAATAGTAGGAGAATAAAAACTCACTTGGAAAAATTAAAGTTAATACACAATATGAAGTGAAGACATTAGATGGAACTTTTTTTTTCCCTGTGTTTTTTTTTATCCTTCATTTCTATTTTAGCTACAACAGAGAAGATGCAGTCAATGAGTCCAATTAGTTTGGTAATACATGAAAATGAGCAGAGAAATTTGCACACAGTGGTGGATTGAGAGAGCAAAGTCTACCAGTCCAAGAGAAAAATCGTTTTATCCACCATTGGGACATGAAATGGTTTGGATATTTTGAGAAACAGCTGATCAGACAGATACAACATTTACTCCAAATGTTGAAAGATAAAGTTTGCCAAAATGAAATCACAAGTGTCTAAAACTACTAATACACAAGAGAGAAATCTAAATCATCTCCTAATACACAAGGACATTCAACTAAAATGAAAGACCCTAAAAAACTAACATGATGAACATGCAGTGACACCTAGTAATTGGCATTTTGGTCGTCTTTACTAGTGAAAGGGGTTATTTCAGTCTGAAACTGATTTATTAGAACCAAATACGTTCTGTATAGCTGTTTGCTTTTTTCTTCTGCCTCCTTCCCCATTGAGGCAGAAGAACAATATTATAAAACGCCTTTGGAAGAATCTTTATCGTAAATGCTGTCCATATGGAAATTCAGAGTATGAAGAAATAGATGGAAGAGACAAGAGATGAAATCACATGATCACAGGGTAATTCAGATGGGAAGGGATCTCGGGAGGTCCCTAGCCCAACCTCCTGCTCAAAACAGGAGCAGCTTTGAGGTCAGAGCAGGTAGTTCAGCACTTTTTCCAGTTGGGTCTTGAAAACCTCCAAGAACAGAGACATCACAACTTCTTTGGGCAACTTGCTCCACTCTCCAACTGTTGTCCATATATCCAGTTTCTCCTTACATCCAGTTTGTTTCAGCTTGTGCCCATTGCCTCTCATCCTCCCACCACACACCACTGTGAACAGCCTTGTTCCTGTTGGCCCGTTCTTTCAGCATGCGTAGGTCCCTCTGAAAGGCAGCCCTGGCCTTCAGCGTATTGACTGTTCCCCCCAGTTTGGTGCTGCCTGCAAGCCTGATGAAGTTGTGTCCTGTCACTTCCTCCACACCATTGATAATGACATTAAAAAGGACAGGTCCCGACACACTTGTAACTGAACTCCAGGTAGAGTACAACCCATTAACCTCTACTCCCAGAGTATGATGATCCAGTGCTGCAGAATATTGTCCCATTCTGGTATATCCTGACCTAGGTGGGAACAATGCTCTGAAAAGAAGATGACTTCCTTCTTAAAAAAATAATTCTGGTTGTAATCTGAATAAGTAGAACAGGGAAAAAATGCTTGGTCTATTCTTGTCCTGGAAACATTTTAAAAGGAACTCTTTTAAACAGTGTTCTCACTAGCAGGATGTATCTCTGGCCAGCATATACAGAGATGGTCTGTGTTATAAATGATTTTACAGAACAGTGCTATTGAGCATGCTAAGAAACTTGAGTTGGCATTCTGGTAGCAAGATCCTTCCAGCACCAGTATAAAAATGGCCAAAATTGTCAGCATCAAACTGTCAGCATCACCAGCAAGTTCTTGTAGAACACATGCTACAACTGTTCTCTCAAGGAAAAGAAATTGTTCTAACATGTAATGTAAATGTTTCTACCAAAATAACTACCACTAATTTTGCTAATATGCAATCCGGTCCCAGAAAGTTCCATAGCATTTAAGCCTGCAAGATTTGGTTTGTCAGCTAAATTCAATCAACTGTGCTGCAAAATACTTTTATTTTGCAAGTGACTGCAAGGAGAATAAATGATGCATGAGACTATAATTATAGAAAAATAAATTGAAATCAACTATTACTTCTCAAAAATCATAGTTTTCCCTCTTTCTTCTAAATTTTTCTCAAAATGCTCTGTTTTAAGTGCATAGTGACCTTGATACATAGAACAATTACTCTTTCTTACTGATAGCCATAAGACAAAAAAGATGTAGTAGGATGTCAAAAAGATGGGCAGAACGCATAAAGGACTTCTCAGAACAATGAATTTCCTAAGTGAAAAAAACTTCATCCTACATATTTTCTTTGATTGAATCCATATATATGTAGTCCTGTAAACAAATGAAGATGATGCACGGTTTGCTGTGGGAATGACAGACCACTGTCAGAAGATAACTGCAGTCTAGATTGCCTTTTCTACTGTCTTTGCCTGGAAACATCAACATGACTTTTTAAGTAAAGAGAGTTGTTAAATTGTGTTAAATTGCATTAAATTGATACTGATTAAAAAAAAAAATACTTTTCAGAATCTGCTGACTATATGGACTACATGTCTGTAGACTATAATGGTTGCTTAAACAGCTTCAGCTGCCCAAATTCAAATATGTATCAGCATTTCAGAAACTGAAGTGGATCCAAAATATTTGCACAGGGCTGGCAAATGAGTAATGTTGAGAAAACCATATTTTTCCATGAAATTGTTAGTTACCTGATCAGAGTGTCTTGGAGTCATTCATATCAACAGTGAAGAAGCATGTCTTTTCAGTGTTGTGACAATAAAGAAATATTTAACTCAAGAAAATACATTATAGGTTCAGAAAGAAAGAAAGATTAAAGATTCTTATCCTTACCTTCATTTTTCTTACCACTCTTGTGGTACCCAGGTGGCCATATATTGGGAAACACCTTTAGGAAGCTGTGGTGGTTTTGACCATCTAGGTAGCTTACAGAGTGAGCTTAGGAGAGCTTTCTGTTTATCAAAAAACAGTTTTGAAAAACATTTTCATAGTCAATACATAACTTAATACTTTGCTAATTAAAACAAATCTATGAGTATTTGTAAAAGAAGTAAATGACACTTAATCAGCTGACTACTTTAGCTTACAAACAGAATATTTGATGATGTTAAAAATGCTGCATGAACCCACTCTGCAGTGGTAATGAAGGGATTCCTTCACGCAGCCAGTATAAACATCAGATGAAATAAAACAGTTCATCTGAAATGAACTCTCAGATAAAATGTCATCTTCTAATATTTTGTTAAACTTCAGTATTTTTTTGGTGAGAAAGGATGTCTGCCTGTCAGTCTTTTGGTCTTTCTTAAAGCATTACTTAGATTCACAGACTCTTTCCATTTGTTTATCTTTAAGACATTTTGGCCTGCTCTTAAGTATGTCTTGCAGAAGACAATAAACACCCAGCACTGAACTAACAAAAAGAGTCCAGTTTCGCAGTATCTGAACACTTTGTTGCACAGTGGAGGAAGTCCTTGCTCTATGTCTGGCTGAATTATTTCAGCCTTAAGAACCTTTCAGTATTTTCAAACCATTTCTTGATTTCTGCTTGTCCTCTTCTCATTTCATGCCATGGATGTGTTTGTTTTCTCTTCCTAGAGTCACTGAATCTCTGTTTGAAAAATATTTTGTTTTGTATGGAAGTATGATATATGTTAAGGGATATCATACTAATGTTCTGCTTTTTAGTATGCAATGCTTTTGGAAGACCAATGGCATGATAAATGTCTCATAGACATTTATATATAGACTTATTTTTTTTTCTGTCTCTGATGGCTGTCACTGTAATTCTGCTAAAACACAAGAAAAAGTGAAAGTTTAATCTGGCTAAAATTGGAAAAGATTGCTTATGCCACTGTAGTAAGTTCATTTTCCCTCCCTGCGTTCAGAAGAAAGACTTGGATTTGCTGAAATTGCATTAAAACAGATAGGGGAGAAAAAATATCTGAAAAAAAAAGTAATGGGAAATGAAAAAAGAAAGAGAAGAATGAAATACCAACAAAAATGGAAGCTATAATATGTTATTTACTTTCAACAATTTTATTTTTTGAAACAATTGGGAAGAAGAAAATCCTGTCTAGCAGCTGATAACTACGTGCAATAGTTGGACCATATTCATCTGCTCTTGAGACCTTATTAAAGTGGGAAGACTGTTGCCGCTCCTCACATGAGGATACCCATAAACAAACCAGGTCACCCTAAGGAAAGGTGATGTAACTTTCATTCCCTGTGATTTCAGTGAGCACCAAGGCAACAGAGCTCATTCTCTCCAGCCCAGCTTTCAGTGCCTGATGGTGTGGGGTCATGTGCGTCTCCCTTTGTAATGACTGGAAAGAGACTGTGACCTCCAGAGGGTAATTCAGTTCTCCATAGCGAGATTTCTGTTTCCCTCTCGCTATTGATTATGCAGGTCATCTGACACAACTGTATTCCTAATTGAGGCACCTCATGGTTTCTACATATGTAATAAAACAGAAGTGAAGCCTGTACTATCAGTGTTGGACAAAAGAGACTGTCATAGATTAGAAAGAGAAATTAGTACTATATGAAAGAAAGAAGGAAAGAAGGAAAGAAGGAAAGAAGGAAAGAAGGAGAGAAGGAAAGAAAGAAAGAAAGAAAGAAAGAAAGAAAGAAAGAAAGAAAGAAAGAAAGAAAGAAAGAAAGAAAGAAAGAAAGAAAGAAAGAAAGAAAGAAAAAGAAAGAAAGAAGGAAGGAAGGAAGGAAGGAAGGGAGAGTGAAAATTAAAATATTATATCTGATCTTTAAGAATGGTGAATGTAGACATGTGGACAATTGTTCTATCTTTTGCTGCCCCCCAACAAGTGGGCTATAAGAAAGAAAACATGATTTAAGTCAGCTAGCAGGTGGGACTGAGCACTACATTCCCCTTCATGCTTGAAACACTTATGTCAGGGAAGGTCACAGTGTTTCATTCAGTATCTATTAGTTGAAGGTAGAGAAGATATTAGTGAGAAGACAGTAATTTTACATTTTTTTTTTCCAATTATATAGCTTGCCTTTTACCAAAGGTGATATTGCATTTAAAGACACAGCAATAAAAAATGTATCTATAAAACCTTCCTAGAAAACTATGCATGCTCACTTTACTTTCTGGCTGAATTCTCCCGGAAGTTTTCAGAAATTACTCTCTCAGTTGCTGGCTGTGTGTTTTGTTTCCAATTCAGAAACTTATTTCATATTTTTCTTCTCTCTTTACTCAATAATTGTCTTTCTCCTTTCTCTTCTTTATACCCTGATTCTACAGAAAGGGAAGGGGAAGGAGAAGGAGAAGGGGGAGGGGGAGGGGAAGAGGAAGGGAAAGGGGAAGGAGAAGAGGGAGAAATCTGTAGCCCTGTGTTAGAGCCATGCAGTGTAATGCCTGGTTTCTGTCATGTGAGGAGGAGTGCAGCATCTAGTTTTGTAAAACTTCCTCACCACTGTCACAGCTGTACCCTACCCTACAGACAGCTCTTTTCTGTGTTGATTAGTAAATAAGATGAATATACCCATGGGGCTATTTAGGACTCTTTTTCTCTGGTCCAATAAATCACTCTGCCATAAACACTGTCTATTACAGAAGAAAAAAAATCACATTTTCATCCATCAGTGAAGACTGCTGTTAAGGATAGATATAGAGGAGGTGAAATGACTGAACAAAATATATGAAGAAGATAATTATGTCTTAATGAAGGAATTCAATTCTAAGTAGGAACATTGATTGTCATGGGTGAAACAGGAAAGGTAATCATTCCAGCTAGGATCTGATATGACATATTTTCCTGTCTATGCCGATAGCTTGGAGTAGATCAACGCATGCACTTAGGGGCAGTTTCCATGGAAGTGAAAAGCCCAACCTACAAAACGTCACAAAACAAACCCAAGAGAATTTTAGCTCACTGATTTTTTTTTTTTTTATTGGGAAGAAATAATTCACTATTTTCTTCTGCATTCAGCCATCTATACTCATCAGTCCTGCCCATGGGAACATGATGCGCCATGACTGCATTTAGGAAGCCAGCATCAGTAGTTACCTAGCAGAGCATACATTGCACAGTAGGGTAACAACATAAGAGTAAAGCCAAAACTAAGAGAGGAATTTTTTCCTTGCTTCTTTTACATCCCATCTTTTCAGAGACAGTCACCATGCTTTTGGTCTGTACAGCCTAAATCAGCCCAAATCTGAGTAAGCTGTCTATCTAGATTTTCAACTTTCACGAGACAGGCCTTGTCTTTGGTTCTTGACACAAAATCCATAATAAGCAGTGGTGTTTGCCTCGCAGATAAATAGTGCTGAGTTTTTGGCTTCTGGTTATATATGTGTATATTTATCTACCATCTCACATGTCATAGCCACAGAAGCTATAAACTTTGTGCTGGTTTGTGAGACTCTCATATATGCATTACATAGAAAAAAAAGATAATTAGATTACTTGAGTTTTTGTTTTTATTGAAATCTTGACTTCATGTCTTTAGAAGTCAATGAGAAACTGCCCTTTGACAACACAGAGCAAGATCAAATCCTTGGAATATTCTTTCCTCCTTGCTCTTAATAAAAGACTTATCTATTATACACAATATAGATTTTTTATTATTATCTAGAGCTTATTTTGTTCCTATTATACAAATAGTACCAGATCCCTATCCTTTGATATATTAAAAACACTTCATTTCCTCCCACTGAAGAACACTTGAAAGCTGGGAAGACTCTTTAAGGAAACAGGGAAATTTTTAACTCTCTTCAAATGCTGCTATTACAATTATTCTACTAACATCCTATGTAAAAGAATGCCCTGGGCAACTAGACAGTCTGCTCATTTTGACAAAGGTTTACCACTCCAGGGCTGATTTATTGTGGAATATATTATTCACCTATCTGCCAACTGAAGTTCAATAACTGAACAGTAAAGGCACCATTATAACAGGCAGCTATATATTGATGAGATAATAGAAGTAGGTTATTAATATATTAATCTTCTTTTTAAAAGGCATTTATCCTCTTTAGGACAGATTATAATTTTCATTCACTGGAAAGAATTTTGGCACCAATAATTTAGACAATCACTCTTCTTACAGAAGGCTGCTCCCCACATTTACTTTTCAGAGAGTAAACTCATATTCACTTCCTTCTTTGTTTAAACAGAAACTTGGCAACACATCTATTTTCTGTAGGACAGATTAACTAACCTGCTAAGGGGAATGCCTTGCAAAATCAAAACAGATCTAAAAATATCAAGGACAAACATACCTCCTGGTAGAGAATTATATCTAACTGGAGGAAAGACCCCCAATTTGTTCACAGTGTTGTCATGACATAACATCTCTTAGCTCTAGAAACAATAGTTCAACAGCAAGAAATGTATCTCTTCTGGCAAACAGAAATGATCTTTTGCAGCCCAGGGGTTTCTGCATCCTTCTCTGTAAATGCTGGCACACCTCTGACACAATAAAGTTTTGTATGGGAAGACAAAACATGCACAAACAGGAAAACACTTCTTTTCAATGTGCAGAAGGAATCTTTCTGGGAGAAGTCATTGGAAAGCCATCATTCAATCTATGGAGAATGCTAATATGTGAGGAAGCACGTTATTAACATTAAGAGAGTAAAAGCACTGGCTCTACTCTTTTCAACCACTGCAAAATTAGGTTAGTTTTGAAAAACTTTACAGTTTCAGAAGACATGAGGATCTTTCAATTTTATTAAATGCACCTGTGTTCTTGTATGACAACATAGAATAAACATAACAAATTGAACTGAATTTGTAAATCACTGCTGATTTCCAGAACCTCCAATTTTTCAAATACAGTTTTTATGTGGAACCTCAGTAATTATTACTTCTAGGAGTGGACAGCTCTGAATGAAATATTATTAAGTTCAAACTTTCAGACAAGCCTACAGTTCTAAGAGGAAGAAGTAAATTTCAGTGCTAAATACAATTTCAGAATGAATACTCCAAATTTAAATTAAAAAAAAAAAAAAAGCCAACTGTTCAATTAATCAGCTATCTGAGAAAAAAATGTACTTGGTATCCATAATGCAAAGAAAAGGTTCTTTAAACCCATGAAATAACACCTTTGAAGTGGTTAGTTGGAGGAGAGAAATCAATATGCATGATGAAACAAATATATCCATTGAGTCCGTGAGTTTAATGTCCAGACTCATCTTAGAAAGTTATTCTGTAGGTTTCCACTGAAGTTCAGGACGGAGATGTTAGTGATGGAATTTCGTGGAGGATGTTCCTCTTCTGGGGAATGAGTGTCCCTATCCTTTACTGACTGCTTGAGCAAATTCATTCCGGTACATGATGGTTGGTTTGTTTCATCTCTATAGTTTCTCTAAGAGCATTTGTTGCCATGGGAGAAATATGTTACATTATGAGAAGGGTTTGTAGAAGGTCCAAGAATTTTGATGGTTCTGATTTTGGAAGCCTTTACTGTGTGGATTATAGAGATGCTAGTAAGTCTCTCACATGGCGTGTACTGGTCCACAGAAAGTTTGTTGCTGATGTTGCAGCTTGCAAAGTTGTTTGAAGACAAAGAAGAGGGATTTGGAGAAAACAGCTTTCATCAGGATCCTATAACTATGTAAACTGTAATTGAGGCTGTGAAAATGAGGGTATGTAAGGGTGTGTAAAATAATCTCCTTTTAAGAAAGGGAAGGGACAGCAACACCTCAAGAAATGACAGATACAGAAGACTAAGATGAAAACTGACAGATGCAGAAGACAGTGGGGATCTGTATGTGGACTTTTTCACCTAGCAGAATCACTTGCCTATGTGGGGATCTGTGTTAAATTCATTAGACTTTGAATAAATCTTGGGAAATTAAAACAGAGAATCAATGCTCCCTTTCTTTACGACTTTTGGTTTAAAACAGATTTCTGCAATTGCAAAACTCCTCCCCACCCCCAAATGTCCACTTGGGATTATTTGATGCATAGCTGTAGTCAGTCATTTTCATTTAAGACAGATTTTTCTGGATGTGCTCTGATTTAACAAAGAAATATTTCCATTCCTTTCATGAATCAACAGCTGTTGCTGTCCCTGACAGCTGGCTTAGTCAGGCTGAAGTACAAGCATGCATTCATTGGATGATACTTCACTTGTTAAATCACTTGACTAGTCATATTGATGAGTAATATCTCACATGCAATCCAGAAAAAATAAAATCAGCAAACAAACTGGCAGTGGCAGTGCAATCCATGAGCTGGATTCACCAAAGCTGATTACAGGAAATGTGAGATGCCGGCTCTGAGCGCGCCTGGGGAGCTGAGATAGGGAGCAGGAAGGGCACCGAGACCAAGGATCTGTATATGAAATTGATTACTACAAATTCAATGGACAAGCAATGCTTAACTGAAATGGAAGCTTCAGTTTCTTGTCTTTTTTTTCTTCTCCCCCCCCCCTACAGAAAATTCTGTTATTCTGAAATTTTCTATGGTTCTGCTTCAGTGCAAGGAAACATTCAGGGTTCACAAAACCAGGTGCCTGGGGCAGCTATGGAAAATGCGAGCAATAGAGTTCTACAGAGACCTACAGGATGGAGCCTGGAGGAAAAATGACTCATTGGCTGGACAGAGGACATCACTTTATTTGTACACCATGTCTTTGACCCCCCTCCCACTATTCTTCTATGCAGGTGTCCAACACTGCATATGAGCCATCTGCAGAACTCACAAGCACTCATTAGGTCCACATGCAATTAAAAAGCCCTGCTTCAGCTCAAAAATCTTGGATAACGTCTTAAATGTGTTCCACCTTCCTGAAATGCTTTTTCTTAATCTGGCTTCCTAGGGAATTGCAGGCATGTTGCCCTCACTGTCTGTGATAGATACGCTTTTCCTCTCTTCTGCGTATCACTGTAGAAGACATTGACTGAGATAAGATATTCTCCTAAGTTTCATGAAAACATTACATCCTACAGCACAATCTTTATTAGATACGAAAGAGTTCATCCATGGGAAGGCTGTATGATTACAGCTGTACAGGGATTCACACCTTACTGTAGAATAATTAAAGGGCAAGACAGAAATTCATAAGAAAGGAGGCTTCCTCAGTTTTTACACTCATGAAAACTACGTTCTTAATCTGGAGGCTAGCTGAGGTAGGAGAACTCTGAAGACAAGCAGATTTAAGTGCTGAATATCAGAAAAACAGACGTAATGGGATTTTCAAGAGTTCAAAACATTAAAAAATTCCTATCGGCTGCAGCAGGAGCAATTAAGCCAGTGCTAAATGCTTCTGAATCCCTAGCCCAGACTGTTTTGCCCAGCTAAAGTTGTATATTGAAGCTCTTGGAAATGAACGAAGAAAAGTTCTTTTCTGTAGGTATCTCCACCCATCTTAGTCATGCAGTATGAGTAAAGACACCTGTAGTTGAATGTAAATAAGGCCATCTGATAAGGCCATGTGTGACAGGAATTTTTAAACACTGGAATGGTGGCCTCACAATGTCACTCTGCAGAGTCAGACTCTGGGGTTTAACAGTCACAACTTCACTGTGTTATAACACATTCTGGATTGTGATAAGCAATACACTTGCCAAAATATTTCTGGCCAACATCTCCAGTTTGGCAGTGTGCAGTGGGTGAAATTCAACTGTCTTTCCTCAAGCAGAGCTCCCTCCACCTGGAGCAGCAGAAATGAGAAATGAAGGATTTGTCCACATTTCAATGCATTTTGTGCAGTACTTGGGTTTTCCAAGTTTTTAGCTTTCAGATTAACCCAGTCGCATGTTGCTAGGAAAGGGGCTAACAGTTTGGATCAACCACTAGCCTCGGAAAATCACCCTCCCTCCTTAGGCTTATAAAGCACAGGCAGACACAAAGCAAACTCTTCCCCATTCTTCCTGGGCCAGCATGTCCAGTCTCAGATTTAATCAAAGTGTTAATCCTAGGAGATTTACACAGTAAGATATTGTATTCAACTTTGAACATGAAACTACTAAGTGCCACAAATACCTGTTGCCAGTAATATGTTCCCCAGGGATCCTCAAAGAAGCACAGACTGTGGAATGAATGGGCTAATTATTGCCCTTGGTCACACCTGTGCAAGCCCTGCTAATTCAGATAACTGAGCACCCTAAAACGGGGGCACCAGGAGTGAGGGTGGCTGGAAAATGTTAATGTGACTGATAGCACTACAAGTATTTAAAGGAAAAGTCTCCTGTTTGGAGTGCTTAAGTATTTTGAGCTCTTTCTGCCTCCTTTTGACAGATCCTGGCAGATGCTCATGGTAATAAAACTTGTTAAAAAATCAGTAGTCATTAATGGTAACAGATAAAAGTTATTACCTGGAAATAGGATTTATATGCAAGATCCAGATACCTATATAGTGTGAACAAATAGCAATGCACAATGTACTTCATCTTAAGATGAAGGGAGTACATCTCTTGATAAAATGGAGACCAAGTCTTGCACCCCATTCCGAGCTTGCCTCATAGCATCAGATAGTGCCATCTATATGTAATGTCCTCAGACCATCTCTGCTGAATGCTCACTGGTATGACTTCATCTGCTTACATGTGGGCTGGTTTTCCTGGCTTACCTTGGAGCAGAACCTAAGCTTCTCTCAGCCCTGGATCTGCGTATGAAATGGTTTCTCCTGAATAACAGCGTGGTGGAAGGAAGGTTGCCCATCCTCTCATGAAGGGGTTGCTGGGGTCTATTAATTCTGCTTGAGCCTGGATAAGTCATCCAGAAGATGTTTTACTGAGAATGATTAACCAGATAACTTTTCACTGTCATATTCCCTCTAATCTATTTATTTTTCCCAGAAAGACTAAAAAATGGCAAAATTAAGGATGAGACAGAGGAGAGAGCCATGCCATGGCCATCATGGGCAAAAACTGCCATGAGTGGGCAAAATTCCTCCATGCCTCAAAACATAGTGTAACTGGAAGCAGGAGGTAAGAGAAGAGGTTTCTGATCACATTGCTGATCTCCTTGGTCATGTGGTCCCTCACCCACTTCACTTCTAGGAAGAATGAGAGTGCTCTGCTGCTGCAAAAACACATGGCTCACAGTTTCAGCTAGACAGCTAATTTTCAGTACATAGCTCCCTATTTCAATTTTGAAAAACATTACCTGTTACTTACTCATTGCACAACAGTATAGCATAGCTAATTCATAACCCTAGACTATTTCCTAGTGAAGCGTAGGTTACAGACACATATTCTTAATATGCTTTTTGAAAGTTAATAACCACAACTATATTGCTTTGTCTGTTGAAAGATTGACTGCCATTCCAAATCAAGAAAATCAAGAACTGCTTTAAATCAAGTATTATCTCTTTAATTTATTTATTAAACTGCTCTTGCTTTTAGTTTCTTGATACTAATAGGGCTCCAACCCTTTAAAGACTTGTGTTGTTGTTGTTGTTTTTCAACATCATAAACTATCAAATATTCTGACTTGCTGTACCAAAGTCCTTACTAGTAGAGGCAAAATTTCAGGAGTTGCTGAGGCTATACCTCTGCTGGTCAGGAATACAGATTTGGGGCACAGACTGGAACACTGGTTTGCAATCATCCATGCTGCTTACAATGCTATTTGAGCAGTTTTGGCTCCTGCCAGCTAGCAGTTCAGCTGTACAGAGGCAAGCTGTGCCAGGTTACTTGGCCCCCAGGCAGAGACTACTTCCCTGGCCTGTTTTATTTAGTAGTATAGATGCAGCCTAAGATTACATACTCCATTTGTGTCTTCTGACTTACATGAAACGTTTATCATTTGTATATGAAAAAACAGAGGCTGAATAGGGACTTTCTGATCATCTCAACCACTATGACTATTTTGTCAAGCTAATGCAAATTTCCATTTGCATGCCTATGTATTTTGAATACTTTGAATTCTTCAGAACATTATGAAGGAACAACGAGACGAAGAAAAATTCCCGAAGTGTAGCATTTAACTCCAGAGTTCATTGTGTGTATAACACTTATAACCTGCTAGTTACTTTAGCATTGAATATGTAGCACATATTAATTTTCAAAATGAAATACTGCCAGAAGTCTAAATTTCTGTGAAACTGAAAGCAAATTCTTGAAATAAAGATGTCTTGGAGAAGCACACTTACCTGCCTGAAATTTCAGTTAAATGCCAGATACTATTTTGAATGTTAGGAATAATAATTTTGATTTTACATTTCAAAATGCCATTTTTTTCTATTATTCATTCACATACATACATACATAAAAATGATGATAATAAAGAAAAAATGAAACAAAACATAATTCACTTGGAAACATTTTTTCAAAGTTCCAAAGTAATTTGTTTTCATTCCAAGGCAAAGTTAATATAATTTTGAATTGTGAGTTTTTCTTATGAAATAGAAATGCTCAGATTTGACCAGCTCTTCTAGAAATTTCAGAATCAGAGGGAAAAATGTTGAAATGACCATTTTAGGGGGAAACTGTGTGTTAAGTTTTGAAATCTTGACTGTATTCTTAAAAAAAAATTCTCCTTAATAGCAGCTACATACACACAAAGAACTATATTCAAAGCATCCCCTGATTTTGGGGGCTTGCAGCACAGCTCTAGCCAAGTGAGGTTACTGATGGTCAGTTTCTGCTTTTGTGCTCAGAAATAGAAGGATCAGAATTAATGAGTACTTTGGAAAATGTGGTCTGAATCATTAAGAAAGTGATGGTATTTATCTCAGTGTGCTGCTGAGTGTCTCCCCCTCAGCTTCCAGAGGTGTCAAGTCAGTCTCCTAAACTGTCAAATCAAATCCTGCTGACTGGTTACCATGCCAGATATTAGGAACTTAATTATAACAACTAAACTTAGTACGTGACTAGTGAAATACACACTTTCAGATCTTGACACATGCTCCACAGAAAACAATAAATAATGCTAAACACATGCTTTCTATTTGTCAGTAATAAAAGAAGTGCTTGTTGCAATCCAGATATCAAGTGACAGTGCCAAAACCCCTTTCAGTAATATGTATACATTCTCCAAACACTTTAAATCCACACTAGCAAACATGTCCAATGTCACACCAGTATACAGTTTACTAACTAGGTGATGCTTCAATATTCTTTCTGTATAAATATTTCTTTTTTATTTTTCTTTTTGAAAGAAAAGAGCTGGAGTTTCAAAATGCAATCAGAGTTTCCTTTAGCACTCTGTTAAAAATTAACAAGACAATTTATTCTTTGGTAGAACTTCACTCACTTCGGTGAAGTCAAACCCAGGATGATGTTGGCCCACCAAGGAGAGTGGAAAATATTTGCAGTAAAACTTAAGAAACATGCACACATCTGATTGATTCACTTCCATTGCTGCTTACTATTTGGTCAATGATCAGTGAAAGTTTCACTGCGATCTGCAGAAAAAAAAAGGTGGGTTAAGCCCAATTCCAAGCAGACCTGAGCCAATTCATTTTTTCAACCTGTTTCAGTTGAAGTTAATTTGACATATGGGATTGAAAAATGATGCGTTAATTCAAGGAGAATCAAAAGCTCTACATACAACTTTATTTAAAAAAATAATTATTGAACCCTTGCAAACTAAATAAGCTTGTTTCACTCCATTGTATTTAGTAATTTTTTAATGAGACTTATAATAAGTACAAGAAATCATATCCACAAGTATAAAAACAAGACCAGTAAAGTGTAGTGAAGTGTCATCAGAATATGCAGGGTCAGATTCCTTTCCTTTATGATGCTGGTGTATTAAAGGATAACTTGGCAGGAGTTATACTACACTTACCTCGGTAACTCTGAAAACAGTAACCTCAAGAAATGTAGAGCAGCAGCCGTTCGCAGTGCCTTCCAACTCACCTAATTCCTGATTCTCATTTCTAGGGAGATTGTATCATTCTATCTGGCTAAATTAGTGGTTGGGAAAGTTATTTGTTATTAAAAAGGAATAAATACTAATCAAATACTGTCGCAATAATGAGCTGAAAGGCCATCTTCTCATTTTAACTACACATAAATGAATTAATAAGGGTGACAGTTCCTTAATATTACATAACAACATTTTTTACCCTTTAGCTATGTACTGTCTTGTGTAAATCTTATTGACTTTTCTGTGAAACATGATATTGGCTGCATGTGCAAAATGTAAACAAATGAAAAATTTTTCCAGCTCAGCAGCTCAAAATAAGGTCATGTAAGTGATCTCCGTCCCTAGGTCATCTGTCCTTTTGCTCAGGAAGAGGAAGAGATAGACACCTTTGTGCCCACGTTTAATCATAGAATCCTAGAATAATTTAGGTTGGAAAAGCTCTCAAGATCATCGAGTCCAACCGTAAACCTAACACTGCCAAGTCCACCACTAAACCGTGTCCCTAAATGCCACATCTACATGTCTTTTAAAAACCTCCAGGGATGGGGACTCAACCACTTCCCTGGGCAACCTGTTCCAATGCCTGATGACCCTTTCAGTGAAGAAATCTTTCCTAATATCCAATCTAAACCTCTCCTGGCACAATTTGAGGCCGTTTCCTCTGAAACAGTTTGGGAATGAACAGATACCACATTAGTCCCATCTCTTCTTAAATAAAAAGTGGATGTCCTTTTTGCTGTGGTGGAAACTACAACAGGGACTGTTTTCTCCTGCTGCTCCATAGCAAGCTGCATAGGCTCTCGGCTTATCAGAAAACTAAGCCAGTGCACAGCAAGAGCCCATGAAATCAACTCAATCTCTCTCCGGAACTTGCATCCTTTGAGTTGAATGGTTTATTATGAACTAAACAGTTGTGATAGCTTGTTTAATGTGATATTTCAGCAAAAGTCTCATGTGTGAAGGAGAAAGTAAGTGGGTAGAACTCAGTTCTGCCCACTAGTAATGAACATGGGTGAGAGAAGAATTTGTCTCAGGTCTCAAGTCTGAGTGTGGAAAAGCACGCATTGGTGAGGCTCCGAGCACGGGGTGAAACAGTTTTGAACCACAAGGACTGATTTCTCACTAGCAAGGCAATCCAACATTAAACATATGGGACAGGGACAGCCCAAGTTGTCTCCTTGGTTTATTAGCTTATGTTTTATTCAGGAGTTGATGCTGCCACAAGGAGAAAGCTGCAAGGAATTTGGTGGGCAGAATCAGAGCAGAAGAAAGGGGCAGTAGCGTGGGGTTGGTTAGCGGAAAGCAGGATGAAGAGGAGGAGAAAGTGGCAGAAGAAGGACTGACTGAAAAACATCTGGAAACCTCTTCTTTAGAGGAAATCTGAGGCTTTTGATTTCTTTGTAGCTGGTAAAAAACAAGGTGAGTACAGTGGATTTGTACTTGTTGTCAAAGATAATTTGGAAAACAACCAACCTGAGTATGACCCTCAATTAGGAGAGCACTTAAACACATGAGGAAACATTAATAGCTGTACTGACCACAGGAAACCCTAAAGTGAAATTGTGTTTAATGGCTTGCCTAACACAGGACCAAAATGAGGGATGGGTTGCACCTCGGGAACTGAAGTTCTATGGTTTGTGCCAAAATTGAAATTCAGTTAAAAGCCTAACAGAAAATGTGGTATTTATCATGCTAGGCAGCATCTACGGTCGGAAATCAATTCTGGAAACACTGAATATACTCAAATCCCATTGAGATCAATGAAAATATAAATCAGATTCTGACTTATCTATTTCATTTAGATCCAGACTTCTGCCACATTGCAGTTGTTTTGAAGTCCCAAGTGTGCCAAAAATTAATTTTTCAATGCTGACTCTGTACAATAACTGTGCATTTTGTTGAACTTAATCCTTTACTTACATATGGCTGCTCATAAACTATGTATCTAGAAAAACCCATATGTATTGGATATCTTATAAGCACTTCCACAAAATGGGTCATATTTAACTCTTAATTTGTTAAAGACCTTATCCCACTTTTCTCTCACACCACTGTAGTATAATTTGTGGAATATCTCCATTGTTCTGGGATACATGTATGCTGCTGATCTACATATTTTGACACTGCCATAAATGACGTTTTTCAGAATATGCAACAAACACCCTTCCTCTGAACAGTCAAAGAAATAATGTGTGATACTGGCTAACTGTGCCATTTTAGCATTGTCTAAGTGAGGCTGGAGTTTACATAAACAAACCGGTTTTAGTATACAAAAACAGCTAAAAGTGCTGATACATGTTTGCATGGATAACCACCTATTGTTAACTATATGCTTTTAAGGCAACTTCCTAACATGGATCTACAATTAGACCTGGCAGTACTTTTGATAAGGTGATGTCACATTTCTGTTCTGAGAAATTTGCCTGTTTGGCACTGTAACGTCTCTCAACTCCAATATATTTAATGTTTAACATTTCTATGCTCACATTGTATTAGCGCAGGGGTCCTGATTCTATGAACTTTATTAACACATAGAGGTCCAGTGAGCAAATTAATACTATTTAAAGGAATATGGATTGCTTATGTGAGAGAAAGGGCTGTAAAACTGGACCCATTAAGGGCTTGTCTGCACTGCTTAAGCTTAGAATGTGCATAATTCAAGTTAATTAATTTGAACTAATTTGGCAGTAAGAGCAATCTGGATTTAGTCTGAGCTCTTCTGAAGGTTTTAACTCAAAATTGATATCCTAAGTTAATGCCCGAGCTCATATACTTAGTCTTCACTATTATTTTAAATATTCATTAACCGCAAATAACCAATATGAGACATGAGCACATGATGTTATGGTTTAAATGGAAGTGGGTTTTTCTCTCTTTCTGTCTTTGTGCTTTTCCTACTTAAAGACAGCCTGACCTCACTGTTGTCACCTTATTGTTGCCAAACCGATAGTTTAGTTATGGATGATGAAGATATCATTTAAGGTTATTTAGGTAAGGTCACAGTTACATATCTTGAACCATGGCAATGTTTGCCTGGAACATTTCCTCTGAATAGCCTTGGCTATCAAAGTAATGCAGAATATTAACTTTGTGTTGTTTCTATGCTCAACAGCTCTCAGTGTGATCACATTTACAGAATTTGTTGCAAAAATTTATGAATATAAATTAGGATGTTTTCACAAATATCATTGTATCGTTATCCATCACAGCCATCTAAAACAGATTTTGAACATTACTCAGATATATTATAAGTATTCATTATAGTTTCTACTGCCTGAATCAATCTCTGTGAAATATCATCTTCCTTTTAGAGAACATAGGCTTTTCTGCTTCCAAGCGTTCAAAACAAAGCTACTATTACACTGTTTATTCTTTAGCTTCTAATGAATTTTATAGTTCCAAAATATAGTCTACTACTAGTGATAACAGAAATTCTCTCTTTGTGAACAGAAACAGGTGAACAAGGTTTCTTTGCAAGCTCATTATGAACATTTTCCATACAGAGAAATAACAATAAAAGAAACTCATTTCATATTTAGGCAGCAAATCAGTTAGTAAGTGGTCTCAAAGACCCTGATCTGAACATAGAGAAGAAAAACATTGTCAGTTTTGCAGCCTGACTGACCTCCTTATTTTTCTTGTTGTAAGTTAGAGAATCATTCAGAATCTGTGTTCTGCTCATCACTGAAACTGGGATTGGGATTCAATTACCAAAGCATGCAACTATTGTGTTTTTGTTTGTTTTTTTTTTTTTTTTCTTCACTTCAAAGCATCCAGACTAGCCTCCAAGTGTTCCTTTTGAAGATCTCAGGTCTCTCATTGGCCCCGTGTCACATCTGCCTGCCCATATGGATATCTTCTTTTCAGAAAGGAGGAAACCTGTATGACCATTTCATCCTTTATGTGCTGTAAAGATGTTAAACTGAACGATGAACTTTCACTACAGTTTGATACGCGGGAAAGGGACGTTTCCTTATTCATTTCTTTAAACCATTAGCTTCACTTCTGCTGTTGTTTTGTACTCTTTATGGAAAGAAGGATAATAACTTCCAGGAATTTGTATGCTTTCAAATTGTTGGGTTTGGAACAGGTTAAGATTTTTATAAGCTAAGTAGTAGTCAGGAAATTATCTCTGGTTTGAGTACAGAGCACTCTAATGTTTAAAATTACAGACTTAAAAAGTCCTAGAACAGCTGTACACAGATTTTCTTCAGCCATCCTATTAAACTCAAGTAAAAGTGCTCTCTTGTTTCACAACCTGTGAAGAGCAAATGGTATGATCTTTTTAGATCTGTGTGCAGTCCTTGTTGCAGAGAAAAGGCAAGGCTGCTGAGTAACAACTGAATACAAAATTTACCTTTGTTATCTACACATTTAATTCTAAGTCTTCTGTACTTAAAGGAAAGGAATATATTACTTACTTCAGTTTGCTGACCTTCAAAACATTTTCTTAGGGGACATTGCTCCCTCTATAATGAAGTTAAATCTATCAATTATGATGTCAGAGCAACCCACATCTCCCAGAGATCCACAAAATAAAAAAGAGTAGAATAGATATGTTGAAAGGGGCTATCAGTTTATTTTGAAGACTGTGGACCATCTTCAAGAGAAAACCTATAAGGTTTTTAAATCCATGGCTTCTAAGAGTCATCATTTCTTCTCCTACAAATATGTATTAAGGAATAAGCTTGATTTTTTCTCATTTTTTTCAAAGTGTAATTAGGGCAAATCTTACAATGAAAATCTATAAAATCTTATTGATTTACTAAAGAAGGAACACTAGCATTTTTTCAGCTATCACTTTCTGTTTCTCCCATGTCCTTGCTTGATGGCACTAGTGGTGCAATACTTAAATAATTGAAGCATACTACATAATTCTTAGAACATACTCTGTACCT
The DNA here is from genome assembly GCF_047370975.1 of Nipponia nippon. Taxonomy (NCBI): domain Eukaryota; kingdom Metazoa; phylum Chordata; class Aves; order Pelecaniformes; family Threskiornithidae; genus Nipponia; species Nipponia nippon. Next base: position 83,728,870 of record NW_028262336.1, read on the forward strand.
AAGACAAGGAATATGTACTTGTCTGCACCTAGGTTGGCAAACATTCTTTTTTTTTTTTTTAAGTCACAAAAATGATTTGTTGTTGTTGTTGATGTCCACTTACCACTGTTTCCAACTCTAATACTCAGTTCAGCTGTGCTAGTGGTGTTTCTGGTTGGTTGCAGTATGGACTATACCATGGTGCATGGACCTCCAAGCTAGCTTTAGCTGTGCCTCATCCAAACTGGAAATTATATAGTTTTGTCAACACATAATTGAGCCTAAACCAACCCTGTTGAAAAACAGGGCTTATTATTCGGTGTTCAGAGCTGTGCTAACACAGCTATACCGCATCGAGGCACAAATTTAGCATCTCCAGACAATTCTTCATTCTTCTTTGTGGATGTATTAGATCAGGTCAGAGCTAGCTCTGGAGTCTCTGTCATTGCATAATGTAGAGGAAACCTATGTAATTTAGGAAAACATCAGGCCTATGCAACCTCAGGCTTTCCACAAGTATCCAGCAAAGAGTAAGTAATCTCTTGTCAGTCTTGTGGATTGGCCTGCTAGAATGAAGTGCCTGGATCCTGCCTAAATCATTCTTCATATACCTAACCATCTTCTCTGGATCTGGCCCTAAGAGTATATATTCACAGTTGTACAATATTCCTAGCAAACAATAAATATCAGGTTTTTTTCCAACAGTGAGATTCATCAGTTTTAATTAGAGAACATCTAAAACTTCAAGGTACGTATTTTAGTGTCCTACAAGAGCAATTTTTTGACTATCACCTTCTCGCCTGTCTTCTTACAAAAGAGGCAACCAAAAAGACATTTTTTTGCATGTGAAAGCTACTTGTTTAATTGTTAATGGTGCACCCCACATATATTTTATCCTCTTTATAACATTTTTTTCAACAAACTATCACTTCTGGGTATAAATGTTAATACAGCTCCTGTTTGGGGAATTATAAAAAAGAATATTTTGAAAAAAACTTATTTAAGGACAGGAATGCAAGATTTTTGTCAAGTGATTTAGGGTGGGCTTTTTTTCCTGCTTCTTTAGCCAAGTTATTTCATTAAAAAAATTTCATGCATAGATTAAACATCAAACATCAATGAATTGTGTAATGAAGTGGGATGATTTCTGAGTCACTGATAGAACACCCCCATGATTCATTTACTAAAGCTTGAGAAAAGCTATTAGTGGCACGAGGGATAACTGCAAAGCACTGTCTTTCACTGCTACCACACCAGCTCAGTAAACTTCTATGAGCTGTATTTAAAAGATGAAATGTTTTTGTTGGTAGATCAGCGATAACCAAGAAGCAGTACAGCTCATGGGAAGGTTTGAGCATGTTGATCACTCACGCAGTAGAGAGCAGCTACAGAAATTTCATTACAAAGAGCGGTGACGCAACTAGGAAGTGGGAGAACCAACATAAGAGTGCAAAGCTTTTATAAAGCTGAGAGGATCAGAAATAATTAGAAATAAAATTTAGGTGTATAAGGATGGGGAGACAAAAAAAAAAAGATACTTAACTTTCCTTATGTCAGTGAGCCCAGAGAATAGCTTAGGAAAGTGAGATAGAAGTTTCATTTTCCAAAAATACTTTTGGATTTCTTGTCACTTAGGTCATTAATCTTGGCTAATGAAATCTTACTGCATGAAAAACAAAAGGGGGTTTTGTGTGTGTGTGTGTGTAACAACTACTGTGATTTAAAAGGCGAGAGAATAGAATTCGCATGAAGAAACAGAGGTGTAAATTAGGCTCTGCTGACCTATACCCATGCCACTCTCTAGCTTTGTGCTCAGAAAATTTGTAAGAATCTACAATGTTATAAACCCTCATACTAGGGTGTCGTGGTTTAACCCCAGCCAGCAACTAGGCACCACACAGCCGCTCACTCACTCCCCCCCGGTGGGATGGGGAGAGAATCAGAAGAGTAAAAGTGAGAAAACTCATGGGCTGAGATAAAGACAGTTTAATGGGTAAAGCAAAAGCCGCACGCACAAGCAAAGCAAAGCAAGGAATTCATTCACTACTTCCTGTCGGCAGGCAGGTGTTCAGCCATCCTCAGGAAAGCAGGGCTCCATCACGCGTAACGGTTACTTGGGAAGACAAACGCCATCACGCCCAATGTCCCCCCCTTCCTTCTTCTTCCCCCAGCTTATATACTGAGCATGACGTCATATGGTATGGAATAGCCCTTTGGCTGGTCTGGGTCAGCTGTCCTAGCTATGCTCCCTCCCAGCTTCTTGTGCACCTGGCAGAGCACAAGAAGCTGAAAAGTCCTTGACTAGTGTAAACTCTGCTCAGCAAGAACCAAAACATCAGTGCGTTATCAACATTATTCTCATCCTAAATCCAAAACACAGCGCTCTACCAGCTACTAAGAAGAAAACTAACTCTATCCCAGCTGAAACCAGGACATAGGGATATGTACCCCAAGAATCTTTTCATCTTAAGGACACCTAAAGCCATTGTTCAAAAAAGAGGAATGTCTTATCCCTACTGCCTTCACTGTTGATCTGACTAATCAGGGCTAAATGATCAATGAATGGTACTGCTCTTGTGTAAGCCTCCCTCACATGGAAAAAATAATTCACACTGAACTGTAGAGATCATGAGCAGTTATTACCAGTCTCATAGTAGTCAAACGCTCTTTTGATTTAGCTATAAAAATTACGAAGGAAGGTTTTCTTACTGCAAGTAATCCCTGTCTAGTAGAGAAACACATCCAAGCATCAGTTTCACCACTCTGCCAGTGGTAGTATTTGAACAGGTAGTATCACTTACATGTTAATCAGGGATAGTGACTACATCATGTCCTCTTGCAACAAGATGAAAGTTTGTATGCAGATCTATTGTGAGACTGTGTTGCATAGGTGCTGTTCTGTTCTTTTAGCCAATTTTGAAAGCCATCAACTTCCTTCAACAACATCTCTGATATTGTTTTTCCAAGGGACAAATGAGCTTCATGTGTTGGCAGAGATAACTGTTAAAACACTAAGATCCACCAAAAGATAAGCAGTTTGAGCACCAAGAATGCAAGAGGAAATATTTTATAAGTTGAAGGCTTTTCTCTTTTTCTATTTTTTTTTTTTTACTACATTTTGGAGATTTTATTTATAGATAGTCCCACATTTGGGACACAAACACTACTAGTTTTTCTCACGGCACATACAGAGACATTCTGAATTAGCAAGTGAATTTTAGAACATTTTGAAATATCTTTTAAATGTGAATGAGTACTCAGTTTTAACAAATGTAGACCAGGTCTTTCATGGCAATCTTTTCAACTACAGCATGTTCATGTCCACATGTCTACGTAAGAAAGACAAGCAAATACAAAGTTTAATGATGTAAGGATTATCTGCCTGCAAAGGCAGATCACAAAAGGTGAGTTGAGAATAGGAACTGCTGTTGTTTCAAAAATATCAATACTGTATTCTAGATAAAGTACATCTTTTTCCAGTTTAATGTATGCCATTTTGAAAGCAACTTAAACTAAATGGAGGAAAATCTCCCTCCTCTTTTAGAGAAGGACAATCTTTGTAAGACACTAATCACCACTACTATATTGATCTAACTATATGTTTCTGCTGTAGCTGAAAAAAATTCCTATGTGGGGAATCCTTATGCTGTTTTGCTTATGGAGTGGGAAAGAAGAGAAGAGAAACTATTGTATTTATTCTTAAATACTTAAAATGTCTTCAGACATTATAACAATAGTGACTTTCATAAGCATCTAGATAAACAAGGAACACAAACAAGGAATGTCTTGCAGGATTTTTATTTGTTTCCCTTTGTTCTTGCCCAAATTCCTGACTTGCCTGTTTTCATTAGCTGGGCTAAGAGTTATTAGTGACATTTTGAAATCTCAACAGCCCTTTGAATCAACTTTATTTTTCAGAGCTTCAGAACACTTAGGCTTCTCTTGTTGCTGATATCATTTTAGAGCCAGCTGATCCACCTTCATGTTTTCTAGTTGGGACTGTTCACAGGTGGTCTTGTCTTGGTGCTTTCTTTAATCCTGAGGAATATATCTATCCCAGGGTATGGATCTACATTCTCATCTTCAATTCCCTTTTACATTGACCTTAGACCAAGGTGTGCACTATATGAAAAAGGCTTCTCATTACCACTATGATGTGACTGGAAAATGGATCCTTCTTCTGCCATTGGTTTTTGGAGAATCCGACTACAAACTAATCGGAACCAGGTTTTCATGACAAGTCAAATAAACTATGGCATATAACCCCTGCTGTGAGCTCAGCAATTCTTGAGTAAATTCTCAACTTCACTTAACTTAGTGCAAAATCTCTTCGAGACTTCAGTGGGATTAGGATTTCGCACTGCTTTTCGTAAAAGATGAAATATGGCAGTGTCTCAAAGACATAATAAGACATGAAATGCCTCTTATGAACCACAGCAGATTTTGTTAACAAGTTAACATTAACTATAATATTTCACTCTTACAATAAAACATATTTGCAGCTTCTGACCTGTCTTATTATTTAAATACAAGTATTTTAATATGTAGTTTGTAGCATTTTATCAGCAGCTCTGAAACATCGATGCAGCATGTCATAATATAACTTCCAGTGCTAAGTTTTGCTTTAATACATGTTTTAGCTATGCCTATTGATGTCAATGGGAATGGAGTGCAAGCAACCGAGTAAAAGATTTGGTCTCAAAAGATACAAGAGTATAATTTAGCTTTCACTGCTTGAATCATTCTGTGGTATTTTTATTTTCCCCCATTTTATTAACTCATCAGACCTTCTACTTTGAATGCAGAAAAGAAGTTGCTTGCAGACTAATGAACAAGCCTTGCCAAGTATAAACTTACGGAAAAGTTACTCATTTAACTGGTTCATATTCATAAGGAAACCATGGCTATGTTCTTATTAGCAGTCAGTTATTCATACTTTATTAAAGTACTCATCAGTGATCAGTGTTGATCTGAAACACATCTTTCCATTTTTATCCTGTCATGCTTTGAGCAATGCTTAGTAAATAATTCCAGTCTCTTAATCACAGAGTTTTTATGTGCAGCAGACAATCAAGATCACCAAAGCTAGATACCGTGAGGTACGATGGAACCAGCCTCTGAAATTATATAATAAAACTGTCTATGCTTACATATGTCAATTAGGAGTTGTTAGATTGTGCAGATCACAGCTCTTATTATAATGAGTCTTCAATACATGGGAAGCCATTTGGGGAGTCCAGAGACAATTTTGGTGGGTGGAGATTTTGCTGTATTTTTTTATCAACATTTATATGAATAGGTTAAAACAGGTAGTTAAAAAATTTTTTTTCTCTGTTGATATTAGCTTTTCTCTAAGCTTTTCTCTGTATGCTTTTGCAGATGTTAAAAAAGAGCTCTACTAATAACACGCTTTCTGGCTGGGACTCCATTGATTTTCACAGTCTCAAACCAGAAGGGGTCCCACAGCGGCCATAAACCTGAATGCGGTTCTTGACTTTGAACACCATTTTTAGGCACTGCTGTTGTACAGAATTAAAGGGTAATCAACTTTTTGTAGGCCAACATGTTTATCTCCGCTTTTCATCAGCCCAAAACTCCATATGGTTTTCTTTCACGATCTTTTATAGAGCTGTTTCTGAACTCCTCATCTTGAGATTAAAACCAAAGTTTAACCAGACTACACAAAATAGTTGTTTTTGCCATCTGTGCCCTGGTTAAATGCGCTATAGGACTGGTATCTGCCCATTTCACTTGCATTTACTACTTCTATGTACTTAGCATGCAGAAAATGATCTCATCAAAAGAGGCCTGACATTCCAACACTGCTTTTGCAAGACTTTCAAAACATGAGCATATGTTTTCCTGATATATATTTTGTGCCAGAAAGGGTGTAATGAGTCATCACCTTCACAATATTTAATACCTCAATTAATGTAAAGCCTCTTTCAACCTTTTTGCTGCTAGTAAACCTGTTATACTTTTAAATAAAATATTTATCTGATCAGCATTGCCAAAATATGCTACTTAGTCAGCAACGTGGGTGTGTTTCTCCTAGCTGGTTACCTTAAAAACATTTATGGTGCTTAATGACTGACCATTGAAAAGTTCCATGCATCAGTTTCTTTCTTGTCATTAACATGGGGTAACAACAACAGCAATAATTAATATATAATAATTAAATGCAGCCATTCAAAATGCTAAAAACCCTATGTATACCAATAGTGACTTGAAGTCAGTGGGAAGTTTTCTCCTAACTTCAGTGAGTATTGGGTCAGGCCAAAGGGAACAGGTGTTTGCTTCATGCTAACAACATCTGAGACTATCGCTATATATCATAAAAACATGACTCAGCAGCCTTGCAATGAGAGGTGTAGTTTTTCAGTTGAAGGAAGAAGTGCAACAAATTGCTGATTTCCCAACACTAAATTTGTAGTCCACCTGCTTGTAACATCTGTCTGAAAGTTAATTTCCATACCCTGATTGAGCTGGAGTTTTGAGGAGTCGTTTTTTTGACCATGGACTGGTTGGTGGCAAAAAAGCTGTATATTTAAGGACTTAGCTAGCAGAGCTCATCATGCAATAAACCAGATTTCAACTGTCCAAATGCTTTTATGCAAACACTAGGGTTTAAAAGAGAAATTTGAATAATTAATTGCCTAATATTGTTCAGTGTTCACTGTGTGCCATAACAATGTGCCTATATAATTCTACTGATGAGACACAACTTCATGCATATAAGTCTCTCTCCCTCTCTCTCTTTCAACTTTTTGCTACCTGTTTAATCAGATGCTCAAAATCATCCGTGGCTTGAACTTGGGGATTTCAGAAGAGACATGTCTAGGATGAGAGGACATATAAATATTTCAGGTAACAATGTGGCATGGTCTACCATATAAATCTTCTGTTCTATAACATGTCCACATTCATTTCTTAGGTGAAAATCATGGTGATTTCACAGTCTGACAGCCTGTGTAATGAACTTGAGCGTCTGGGTTGTATCTGGAACTAAACAGTCAAAGTGCTATAGTGGCGGCTTCACTGACCCTTTTAACAGGAAGAGGAATATCAAAAGGAAAAGTAATATATATGGCATCAGTATTTGTTACCACCATTTCTATGGGACAAGCTCTTACCTGAAGGACTTGGCATTTCAGATTTTCACATTTCATTTCAATAATTATTGAACACCTTTGTACAGTAAATAACATCTATTTCTCAAACCGCATCTACACGTTTCCACCAGTACTATCTTGTTTTCTGTATCATTATGTGATAAGTATGGCTGTTATTTAAAGGTATTACCTTGCTTATGCTGAAACAAAATCTTCTGCAACATTTAGTAAACTTTTGTTTTGTCTAAAATAGATCTCCAACATTAACTAAACTACTTTTTCTGTCTGGTTTTGAAATGGTTCTGTTTGAAAAGCCTTCAAAACTGCAGAGGCACTGACTACTTGTCAGGAAAGCACTTGTTCACACACTTGCAAATTGACTCAATCAAATCTCTACTTTCTACCATTCCATTATTGTATTAATGTTAACATACCTCTAGTCAAACTTCAAGACCACAGCTTGGGAAATAGGTTTTGGACATTATGCACCACTACATTGAATAGAATGAAATTCAGGATGAGCCTTTGTCTTAATTTCTATAAGATTTCCTCTGGCATTTTCATGATATCTGTAAGAAGCTAGGCAAACCTAATGAAAAGCTGTAATTACGGAGTTTTATCCTCTTTCTCAATCTGTGCTCTGTGTGCCAGACCAATGTGCCTGTAGTTACGAACGCCCTGAAATCATAGCAACAACTTTTCTGGTGCCAGGATAAGTATTGTTATTAGGTAAAGAAAACTAAAGTTTAGGACTTCTATTGAAGTCCTAACCCTCAGTATCATGTTAGCCAACTGGATGTGTGCTGTGTAGATCACAGATTCATACGGTATTTGTTCCTCAGCTGTCAGATGCAGAAAACCCAGACACTCTCTGCAGTCAGCTGATTGCAGCTATAACTATGCATGACGTATTATACAATATGGATAAAGATTTGCCCTGGAGCTTGTCGGTAGAGCAATCAGCTTTTGCAGTCCTAATATCTGAAGAGCAGCAGTCCCCTGTAGCATGCCAGTTTTCCTGTATTATATGGGCTGCAACATTGTGAATTATGCTCTTTTTCCCCCTCTACTTTCTGTCCCCACTTTTAAAATCTAGGGCATCAGTAAACTCTAAACCATTGTTTGGGCTCTGCAATGCCATATAGACGTTTTGCAAGACCTACAAGGAAAAGTAAAGCTTTGAGATCCATTTTGCCCTAGAAATGATTGTGGTGAAGTGTTCTGTCTTTAAGTATTGCTCTCTATATTACCTTTTGCCACGTTGGATAGCAGACATTGTGCTCCTGTCCTTTTTAAAGACAGGTCCAAAGTCCTGTAAGAATTAACTTCTATCCATTTCATCCAGTGTGCACAAAGAACTACCTTCATTACCTGAACTCTGGACTGTTTCAGGGAAAAAAATGCACCCTATAAGTAAGGATAAAAAAATAATGATTTCTGCTCAGTCAGTTAATCTGTATTAGAAATAGATAAACCCAGGCTGTCAAAAGATTCCAAGAAACTTTCATATGGTGGAGACAAGCCAGCAGTTTTTTTGCAATTCTTAATTCTTAAAATATGTTCAAGGCAGAACAGTTAATGCTCAGGAGAAAAAAAAGAAATAGGTTAGCAGAGCTGAGCAGACATTGAGAAACTAAATATTTCCATCATCAGTCGTAGGCGATCCTTTCAAAACAGCACACACCAGTGGCAGAGGGTATTGCGCATGTCCCTGCAAACATGAATAATTAAAACAGTAAAGTTACCATTTTGCAAGTGTAAACAATAATTCTGATTCCAAATCAGAATGACTAACTCCTGACAGCTTGTACTCAGTCAGGGCACATGTGCTGGCTACGGTCAGCACATCTGCCTCTGCTTCTAAGGAGGTTATGTAGAAGACTTGTCAGGGCGAGTCCAGGAAGCAAGGGACATTTTTGGTCATGCAGCTGTCAAGCCATCACATTGACTGGCGGACACGTAGGATCAGCTTCTCTTTTAGGAGATGTATCTCATGTGCTTGATTATGAATGGAGGGGATGAGAGCAACAGAGGGCAGTGAATGGCAGGAGCATGAGCATGCAGGAGGTAATGAGTTACCAAAAGAGGTTAAAGAAGGCAATTCAGACTAGTCAATTTTGTCTGAAGCAGCAATGGCAAGATGTCAAAAACGGGAGGCAGGTCATACAAAAAATCTCTAACCTCCTATAGAAAGTCCAAACAGAGGCTTGTCTGTATGCCCCACAACACAGAGAAACACGATGTAAAGAAGGAAAGCTCCAGTGATTTATAGGAATTTACACCTGTTGGGCATTTGGCTTGACATTAGACAAAAGTTACATTCTATGGCCGGGCTTCTTATTGCCCTATCAAGACACCACTAGTCAGCGTTGTCTGAGTTCTGTTTTTTTGCAAATTAAAAATCCTCACCCCATGCAGGACAGACCTTTCTCAGCTGTCTTTTCCTTTCCAAGCTCCACCCTTCTTTGAGTTTCAGCTTGTTTTAAGGGTAAGTGTAAACAGACAGTTAAACCAGTAACAGGTGTTCCCAGAGAGGCATGTTTTTGTTTCATTCCAGGAGGATGAGGTTTGTGACCGTCCGCATTTCCTTCCCTTATATGACCAGGACCTTCCAGGCAGGAGAGTTGTACTGAGCCAGTGTCAGCCAGCAAAAGCAAAATTCACTAAGGGGATTCACAGTATCACCCCGGAGGTCTTTGCAGAGAATAATATTGAGACAGGTCACGAAAAATATTGGCCTGACATCTGCAGCCTCCCACGTGGGCAGTGTATGCTATGCGCTCCACAGGCAAATGCATGTACGAAGAGGAATGGGCTAATATTCCCCTAAACTTCCTCTCTCCTGCAGTTCTCCACAGTAATTGCATTTCTATCTGTCTCTCACCCGTGTGTACAGGACCAACACCAAGACTGTAACCAGCAACTGCTATGTATGAGGCCGGTTTTCCTTTCTTTGTGCCAGAACAAACCCAAGATCTTTATTAAAAACAGGAAGGGGGGGGGGCACATCTGAGAAAAATGTCATGACCAAATATAGGTTGGGTAAAATAAGGGTAAAAAAGAAAGGCTTGTCATTAAACTATTGATTCTCCTGAGTTTTTAACATTTCTTTGATCGTATAATTAGAAATTTCACCTTTGATCTGAGAATAGCTGTTGATCTGCAAATCCACAATTTCCACTGAAAAAACAATATATTCATACAAAAACCCTATATATTTTGAGAAATTTTCACTTTCACCAAACTCCTCTGTCTCTCTGACATTTTATACAAAAATTCCTGATGAGGCCTTTCTTTCTGTCCTCTTCCTCAAATAGGCCTAATCCTTACCCTACTGGAGCCTTGGCCGTGTTCCACCATCACCACTGACCCCAGTGCATTTTATTTTAGTCACTGGGCTTGCTGCTGAAATCACAGTCTCTGTGCAATCACCATTAGTTTTGAACTTTCCATCTTCCCTCTTCACTTTAAAGATATTTTAGTAGCACAATAACTATGCTCCTTTGCAGGGAAACTAGCCTTTCTCCTTTGGTCAGTCTGGATACTTTTGGGAGTTCCTCTCAGAGAACTTCTGCAGATGTGAGCTCAGCTACTAAGAATGGCTGGGCATCGCCCCAAGTTTTCAACTCAGCACATGACCCTTCCCAGAGAGAAGACCTCCAGTCTATGTCCCAGGCCACAGCTCTCCCGCTAGCACAAACCAGTACAAATATGCTTTGCCAAGAGCAAATCCACTGGGACTGATTCCTGTCTGCCACTGAGGTACATGACTACCTTGTGTGAACTTTGGCTGCTAGCCTTTGAAAATTGACTTGACACATGGCTTTTACCTAAAAGCCTGACTGAACTTCTTGCTATACATTTAGCAATCTAAGCAGCTTGAAATAGCCCACTCCTAATGGTTTACCAAGGAGGAGAAAAAAAAAAAGGAAAAAAAAGGAGGAAAAAAAAGAGGAAGAAAAAGGAATTGTGTATGCTCTTATCCTATGCACAACTTCTATTGAAGCTAGTTTCTTACCCTCAGACATCAGGGAAAAGAAAAATTTATTATGTCAGAGAAGAGAGAACCTGGTTCTCTGCTTTGGTTCAGGCCAGATCCAAATGAGCCTAGAAGTTTCCAGGAAAGGTCTCACTGGCATTCGTCTCATGTCTTCAGGTTTTAGTGTATATGGCTCATGAAATCTTCCTCTTGTGGGGAAAGATCATGTTCTTGGGAGAATTACAATAATTCTTGTAACGAAAACAAAGAATGTATTTTTGTTTATTTTTCCTAATGGCCCTGATCCAGCCAGGTTTTGTGTGCTGGTAACAGATGTTTCTCGTGAGTGACCCAACATCTGGCACAAAGATCTTCTGTTGTAATTGTTATAAGGAAAACACAAAAGACTGTAGCATTAGACACCAAGAACTGCATTTTTTTAATGGGTCTCCTACTTTGAAGCCATGAATATGTACACTGGGTTTGGTCCAAAGCCTTTGGAAGTCAACAGAAACTTTCATTTATTTCAATGGTTTTGGGTCAGTCCTTTCATGAACCATTGGATCTAAATGTACAAAGACAAAAAGAAAACTACTGATCCGTGTATGCATTTTTTTTTAATAAAAACAGTGATTTTTCATGTATTTTAATAAGAAATCACTTTGTCTTCCTTGGTATGCAGCTTTTGTTCATAAGTCTGCTTCAAAATCTTGCTTGAAAATAACACACATCACAGATCACTTTAGATAGGCTCATTAAACACGCAGTGTAGAATATATGTGAATAAAAGAAATACAATCAAGACAAATTGTAATCTTTTTGGCACAGTTAGAAATCAGAGAATGATCTCTCTTGCAGTGTCAGATGAATGTCTCTACTGCAGAAATAAGTTTTAATGTTCCTCTTCTTAAAACAGGGGTCTCCTCAAGAAGATGAAGGACTAGAGTCAGTTCCCCCTGAACTTCAGAGGCAGAATGCCCCAGAATTTTGAGAAAAAAACAGTTTTGTCTTTTTTAAAGTCAAATGCTATTCTCACATGCACTGAAGAGAACCATACAATGACGTTCTTGCATTTATAGGTTATTTTATAAATATGACTATAAACTCTCTAAATGTAGTTACTTTATACTATTCCTCTTCAGGAAGAAGAAAAGAAGGGTGGAAGAGAGAAAGAAGGAGGGAAGGAGAGGAGGAAGGAAAAAAGGAGGGAGAGATGGAGGGAGGGAAGAAGGAAGGAAGGAAGGAAGGAAGGAAGGAAGGAAGGAAGGAAGGAAGGAAGGAAGGATGAAAGAAGAGAAGAGAAGAGAAGAGAAGAGAAGAGAAGAGAAGAGAAGAGAAGAGAAGAGAGAGAAGAGAAGAGGAGAGGAGAGGAGAGGAGAGGAGAGGAGAGGAGAGGAGAGGAGAGGAGAGGAGAGGAGAGGAGAGGAGAGGAGAGGAGAGGAGAGGAGAGGAGAGGAGAGGAGAGGAGAGGAGAGGAGAGGAGAGGAGAGGAGAGGAGAGGAGAGGAGAGGAGAGGAGAGGAGAGGAGAGGAGAGGAAAGGAAAGGAAAGGAAAGGAAAGGAAAGGAAAGGAAAGGAAAGGAAAGGAAAGGAAAGGAAAGGAAAGGAAAGGAAAGGAAAGGAAAGGAAAGGAAAGGAAAGGAAAGGAAAGGAAAGGAAAAGGAAAGGAAAGGAAAGGAAAGGAAAGGAAAGGAAAGGAAAGGAAAGGAAAGGAAAGGAAAGGAAAGGAAAGGAAAGGAAAGGAAAGGAAAGGAAAGGAAAGGAAAGGAAAGGAAAGGAAAGGAAAGGAAAGGAAAGGAAAGGAAAGGAAAGGAAAGGAAAGGAAAGGAAAGGAAAGGAAAGGAAAGGAAAGGAAAGGAAAGGAAAGGAAAGGAAAGGAAAGGAAAGGAAAGGAAAGGAAAGGAAAGGAAAGGAAAGGAAAGGAAAGGAAAAAAGGAAAGGAAAAAAAGAAAAGAAAAGAAAAGAAAAGAAAAGAAAAGAAAAGAAAAGAAAAGAAAAGAAAAGAAAAGAAAAGAAAAGAAAAGAAAAGAAAAGAAAAGAAAAGAAAAGAAAAGAAAAGAAAAGAAAAGAAAAGAAAAGAAAAGAAAAGAAAAGAAAAGAAAAGAAAAGAAAAGAAAAGAAAAGAAAAGAAAAGAAAAGAAAAGAAAAGAAAAGAAAAGAAAAGAAGAAAAGAAAAGTAGTTTGACAGGCCATGATTCACTTCACAAGCAGTACAGTACTAAAATCTTCACCAATATTAACATCCATTTTATTCCTAAGTAAATTAACTTTAAGTTCCAATCAAAAGCTGTTACTAAAACAAACGTAATTGAAACGTGTTAGTTCCTTATCCAGAGCTCTTCTATACAATTCCATCCCTTAAGCATATTTTTTGCCTTCTTTGGCTTTCAGAAAGTTTTAGTGAAAAGTCTCATAGGCACAAATAGTACATTTCCTTACCTAATATAAACACAAAAGACTTTTTGCTTTGGAAACAAATGTAGGGGAACAGCTGTGCTGATGAGCTACTCAGAGCTCCTATTGAATCTGCAGCTGCTTCTCTCTGTCCTTAGAAAACTCCTGGCTTGACTGACAGACAGAGAGATAACCACATGGAAGAGGAGACCAGATAGCAGTCACAGTCTTAAATCAGAGCTGCCTTAAATCTACGAAAATTATGGTTCTTATTTTTAGCTGCTGATGCAGCAGTCATTTAGTCACAAATCGAAAACTTCTGCCGAGGAGGTACAAATCCTGCTCTCAGAATTTTAAGCCACTTAAAATTCATCCAGCTTCAAACCAGCAAGTTTTCAGTGTTGGCTTATCAATCTTCACAGAGGACGTTAAAGAAGGAAAGAAGGTTTATTTACACCAATAAATTTTAGCAGGAAAGAGCTATAACAGTTAGAAACTTTTTCCATGCTCCTTTGTTTTCTTTGCAGGACTGCTTGATATTGTGGTTTCATTAGAAAATTTAGCCAGCCAGGCAGGAATATATAAAAAAGCATGTACTGATTGCTATTAAACCAGTGATTTTGACCTGTTCCAGCCTGAAAGGCGCATTTCAGATGTCGGGTAAGATAAAGATACTACGTGTCTCACTGTTGGCACTCCCTGGTGACTGAGGAGATGCAGGACCCATCAGTCTTCAAGACACAGTGGCAAAGTCTAGATCCCCTTCTCATATCAGTTTAGCAAATTATGTACAGGAAATAGATGCCGTTTGCCATAGAAAGCTAGAATATTCAGACATTCAGGTCACACAGGCTGGATCCTAACAGCAGAGCATACAGACAGACTTTTGCCTGGCCTATTAGGTGCTTAGCATATATCAAGTCCAAAGTGGATTGGATTAGGTTGTTTCACCTAAAATTTAGTGTCCTAAATGCCGTATTTCTTGCCTAAATTGTTTGCTGAATTGTTATTTTAAGACACAGCTTCTTTTCTAGAAGGCAAAAGCATTTATTTGTTTGCTCTAGCAGCTGCAGACCTATTACTCCACCCTGAAAACTGGTATGATTATTACTATTATTATTATACAAATTGGCAGATAGACAGGAAGTACAGTGGGTACTTGAAAACTTAGAGGCTGCAATCTAAACTAGGAGGAGAATTGGGAACACTTCAGAGCTGATGGGTCTGGATAAGGGCCCTGCCTCCAAACCAGAGCAAGCCTTCTCCCTCTCATCTACTTTCTTTAGGATGGTTACCTGGGAGTACTCTCTGGATGGGAGCCATCGCATGCTTCCTCCAGATTTCTGATTCAGGGCATACTGCTGTGCACACCTGCAGCTCGGTTTAGATGCAGTCAAAATTGATGTTCTGGCTACATTTCAGCTCTCGGCTGATAGGTATCTGCCTGACCACCCATGTAGGGATCCTGTCACCAGTGGCTTACCTCAGCATTGGCACATACAGCCTTTCAGCACTGCCTGTGGGATGAGGACTTTGTTTGCCTCTGACACCTGTTTAAATGTCTCTGTCCTGCATTTAGAAGAAGATTCAATATTTCTTTCTTCCAGCATGACTGAAAGACCCTTCTATTTATTTTTTTTTTACTTTCTCCCAATTCACATCCCTTTTGCATGAATCCTTTGATTAGTTTTATTTGTTTGAATGTTAAAGAAGGTATTTTATTATTGCCTTAAGGGAGGGCAAGCTGCCAATGAACATTAAACATGCTGTGGTCCAGTCCTTGCACAAGAAACCATCATTCGATGCTAACTAACTATCCAGTCAGGCCTGGCCTTAGAAGTTCAGTGCTTTAGGCAAGACAGGTTTGTTGGATTTTTTTAAAATTTCCTTGCCACACACCCAGCTAAAATATTTAAAAAGATCATAGATATATATAAATATATATGCATGTGCATGTATTGGTATGTGATTGTTTGCAGGTGCTATGCACATACATGCAAACACACACACACGCGTTATGCCACATATATAAGTATCTGAGACAGCTACATCATAACTGAGTTACATGCTTTTACCCATCCCACATTGCATTACTCTTTGCTCCGTATTCTTGGATCCCTTAGGACGAGTTTTGGAAACTAAACACACATCTGAGCAACCTCAGGTAACTGCCACATTTTCTTTTTTATGTGACCATAAAACATTTCTGTCTTTCTTCCCCAAGGACAGGACACTATCTGAAAAACTGGCCCAAGTATGCAGCTACACATATTTATCTATACTTCATTAGTTAAAATTAAAAAAGACCTGATTATTTTCCAGCCCTGCAGAACCAGAAGTATTAGGTTTGTCCTCTATAAAGAGTATATTCCCAGTTTCAAAAGGGACATAAGGACCAGATTTTCCAAGCACGTCAGTGAGTTAGTTAAATAAACACACCTTTGTCTGTATATGTATACATAGAGTTAGGTAACTTTGTGGTCCAAACCATCTACATTGACTACATATAAGATAGGGTATGCTGGGAAAAAGATTTTTGGATTACTTTCTTGGATTACAGAAGACTGTATTTCCACTAAATCCAAAACAAGGAAGTCTTCATGTGGTCTGAATGTTTCCCAACTGTTTTTATCCTAGAAATATCAAAATAATTAGACTCTAGACTAAACTCTCAGTGACCCATTTTTACAGGTTTTATCACTTTCTGAAATCCCTCTACAGTCAGCTTTTTAATAACTTTAAAAGATGGAGACATTAAGAAAAATTTGGAATGTCTAAAGAGTATCTAAGGAATAGTTTTCTGCAAAATCTATAGCATATGGAGAACACAAAGCTATCTAATATGGCAGAAAGACAGCAGTTACCTATCCAGCAAAAGAAGACCATGCAGAACATTGGATACCTGAATACTATCACTGAGAGAAGAGCAAAAGTGAACTCTGTTAGAGTCAGTTAGGCTGCTCACATGTTTAAAGTAAAACAAGTGCTTAACCACTTTATTGAGTTGCAACATTCATCTGTTTTAAATGCATAATTTATATTTGAATTTACCAGAATTTATGATGTCTCTGCATTCAAAATCTACATCATACACAGTCATGTTCAGATGTATAGGGCTTGAAAATAAATACAAAATCCTCCAAAATGCAATCCAAAGATATCTTCATATCTACTCTGGTAAAAATAGTTTATATTCTACCCTCTACACTTTCAGCTGAATATTTTCATTTCTCCTTAGACCAGTTTTCTATGACTACAAGAAGAAAGGGAATTAATTACTCAGCTTGTATGAAAAAAAATGCAGCTAGCTATTTCTCCGTTTTGCATTTTAATCCTGTTAGAAGTATTTTGAAACTGAGTGCATTTTATGTGAGTCATTTTGCTTAACAGATATTTTTACTGTTGCCTTTTTTTTAAAAAAAAAGTAACAAAAATATGAATTATTTCTATCTTAATCTATTTGTGCATTCACTTAGTTCTATCTTTATTATATGCTATGTAAATATCAATCTTCTGTTTAGGACGGAAACTGTGCTTTAATTTTAACATTTTAATTCCTCCTTGCCCTAGACTTTTTTGAGCTAGGGTTACAACACATCTTGTTGGTAGTCTAACCCACTCAACCTCTACTTACAGTTTTTTGTTTTATTGATTCGGTCTCCCAGCGCCTGTAATATGATAAATATGTGGAAACTTGAAAATGGTATCTTGTTTACATGGCTATGCAGCTGCCAAAACAGCTGCCATTTCAATTTTTAAAAGGGAAACAAGGGCCTCTTATCTGATGTGGAAGAAAAATAGGCCGATCCTCCCATTCATTTTTAGTGTGTCTCAAACACATTTAATAACACAGATGAGCCAATATTTAAAAAAGATATCAAGCTATATGCATAATATTGAAAAGCCTTTCTAAGAGTTAAAATTATTCATTTTCTTATGTTAAAGCATTTTTATGCTTTATGCTTATCAAGGTTACAAGGAACTGAAAACTGCAGAAGATGGGAATGGTTCCAAAAAGTCCAACGCTCCCACCAAACGGTATTATTTCTGCTCAGCAGCTATCAGAAAAAGCAAAAATAAAGCTGGTGTTGATGGGTCCTGGAGGATGCTGGATGTTTCTATCAGAAGAAAAGTTTAATCTTTTTGAAAAATAATTATGCTAAACTGAATGAAAAATAATTATGCTAAACTGAATGAAAAATAGTAAATGCAAATTTTCTTTGAAAGTATTTATTTTTAATAGCATTATTATTATAGACAATAAAATGGTCTAAAAGCCAAAGCACTCTAATTTATACTCCTTTAGATAAGAATTCAGTTGACTTCTAATCAAAGAAAATAAAAAAAAAATCAGTGTTTTTGGAACAAGATATTTCATAATTTTCACAGAAAATGTTGACAGTACAAACATATTTTCAGGAAATATTTTACTTTTGTTGAATCAGCATTTATTAGTGGAAATATGTTCAGTGAGATGTTCGGACTTCAGAGTTGAGCATTCTTGGCTGGGAACAAAATCAGTCATAGCTTTGAGTGCTCAATATCCCACAAAAGGATGCCAGACCAGAATTTTAATAGGGAATTTCCATATTCTGCTGGAGGAAATCAGAGTCTCTTTACTGCCATAGAACAGCAGAAGAATTACTTAATCTTACTTCAACTGCTAGATTTAGGATCAATATTTGCCAAAACAATTCCATGGGAGCACAACTTGAGTTACTCATGTTAACATCATAATACATGGGCTATATACTGCTTGTTTCTGAGCAATTAATATAGGTGGTCTCAGTGCATTTTAGAGCAAGGCTCAGTGGCTCTCAAAATGTGTCACACCCTTTCCCATAACCCTTCCAGATCTGCAAGTTTGATCTTGCCAACTAATCTCTAAAAAGCCAAGGAACAGAAAAATTTTTTTCTTTACTAAGAGTTCCCATCAAGATATATCTACATATCAAGTATACTTCATTTGTATCTATAAGGATATCATTTAACTACCTGTCTCTGGCTCACCTGAATTTAGCTCCTACAGAACCTGCTGTTGATGTCCTTCAGCTTCTTCATTTTATTTCAGTGTAACTTCAAGTGGGAGAAGCAGGCTATTATTTGCATTGGTTTCAGATACTTATTTTTGTATAAAAGCTTATTTGTAAATCATTAAATTTGCACTCTAATCAAAGTTACAATAAAAATTAAGTAAGTAGACAATAATTTATAATTTACTTTTTAAACCAAACGTAGTCATTTTAAAATCAGAAATATTCTGCTGTATCTTACTTAAATTTAAAATCCTATGGGGGCAGAAAAACTTTTTCTGTAATCACCTCTCTCAGTGCGTTCTCTATATACTACTAGTAATACAAAATATAAATAATATCCCTTCCAGCTACATGATAACATTTTTTTCTGTAAAGAAGCAGGAGGATTTATTCCTTGAAACAAAATGTTCATGCTATATTAACTAGCCACAAAGGAATTACATAGGGAACTGTACACATTCTTCGCACTCCACAATCTCAAAAATATAAAATATCTTTCAAATAATAAAATACAGCATTTGAATCTATTGTCTGTGCTTTTTTTCAAAGTATGACCTAATCTGGTGTCCTGTTATTGTTTTGGCAGAACATGAAACAACAAATATGTTAAATTTGAGTGGTTTCCTGCAATGTTATTCTATCAAACTGGCAATTTCCGAAAGGATTTGGAAAGGAGTTTGCAATTCCTTAGACACCAGGGAGGTCCAGCAATGGCTGCCAAGATGATCTGCAATTCAAGCTGGTCCTAATATCTGAGCACATAAAAACATTCTTTTTACTCCAATTTATTTTTAGGCCTAATCTTAAGCAGATTTGAGAAACCTTCTGAGTATCCACTGTTAGCACTTTAGGATGTAAAGGACTTGATATTAGTATTTTTATACTTTGTTGCACACAGAAAAATTATACATTGCTTTCTCAGAAGGTTTTTAAACAGTAAAATTTTAATTGCAAGTAAAAAGAGAAAACAAGCAATAACAAAACAGTAGATGTTACAAATAAGGACAGGATGCACCCTAGGATTCTTATATGTGTAATCATGTACTTAATGTGTAGTCCATGTACTTCACATACTTTTCATTATCACCAACAAATCATGATGTTTCCAAGATGGTAGCAACTTGGAAGAAATCTGAGATTCAGTTGAGGTTTGGAACCAACTTAGATTGCAACTTCTGAATAAGATCAAATTGGAAACCTAATACTTCAGCTAGCCTTATTGAACTCCGGTCTTTGGAGCAGGGACAAATGCTGCGTGGGATAACGTAAGTCTACAGGCTTAGTCCTATTTCTAACATGATGGATGAAGCAGAAAAGCTGTAAAACCCAAATGGTTTAGTGTACTCTCATTGCCATTTCAGATCACCATAGCCTAGCATCAACTTACCAAACCTTCTAGAAGTCTGGAAGTGACAATTCATTAACATAAAACTTCTGAGGATTTTCTACTGTCTGTGAATAATATTAACCTCACAAAATGCATCCACATAAGAAAACTTCTCTTGTATCTTGCCTGCAAAACAGGTGCTTCCACTTTAATGTTTCAATGACGTAGCGTTGAATGTAACTCATTTTCAAGTCATAGTGCAGAAATATTTTATTGTCAGCAAAAGTAAGTGAAAGCACTAACTATAGAGACAATCTCTGAAAAGCGGATGCTCCTGAGGACTGCTTTACATCTTGCTGGACAGCACAGAAATTAAATAATATCTTCTAGGCTTCCCCATGCAGAAAAGGAAACTCAGAAACAGAAGAAACCTAATGAAGCGTATAGAAAATATGACACTGGAGCAGTATCAAATCAAAACCTGAAGGGTACATTTTGGGATTTTTGGTTTTCTGTTCTGTTTGGTTTTGTTATTGTTTTTGTCGTGTCCGTCCCCCCCCCCCCCCCCGAAAATGATACTAGTGTTTTAGTCAAGAAGTTCTAAAAAAAGTTTCTGCAACAATTTTCTTCCTCATCTCTATTTCTGCAATGCAGCGATGCATATCTGTCTGAAATTTCCACTATTTTAATAAAAGTAAGTTAGTGTCTACCCACATTGCAGATATGCTGATCAAAACTGATTCAGCTACCTGTATTTATAAAAAGTTTCATATTGGCTCCCAATATTCAAAATCTCAGTTTTTTGGAACAAAAAGGACTAAGGACAGAAAGCTGAAATTTGGACTAAAGAGCACTGGTTTGGATTGAATCAAGTTGTGAGACTTTTTAAGCCATATTTTGCACATGCTCAGAATATTTTACATTATTTTTAATATATCTTCATCTTGCTTAAAAATTGACTTCTAAGGACATACCAGAATGTAACCTCAGCATTGTTGGATTATTCTCATCTAGTCAAAGTACCCATTTATAAATGATTCATAGAAATGCAGGGCCTGGGAAATGATTTTTCTGCAATATACTATATCAAAATGTTCTCTAGACATACAAAGACAGAAGCAAAACCAGAAAAGATATCAAATAATGCTAAATCAATTTTTGTTCAAAATCCTTTAGGCAGAAAGTGTATACTTAGAAACAGAGGGATGAATTGTAAATACATGATTTGTGTGTATATCTTACTGACTTTCTCTTGTTAAAGACTTTAAATGTGTTATTATCTTTAAGAACATCAATTATCTATTCAATTGGGTTTTTAAATTTTGTTTTTTTAATAAAAATAACTGCTTATATTTAGAATTAAATGCTTCATTGAACTCAAGATTATATACCTTTCTTTTTCTAATAGTTCCAATAAACAGAAAAATCTGTTTATTGGTGCAGTTCTCTTCCTGAGTTGTATTCAGAATTCTTCAGCCTGCCACATCCTCAGACCTTTGCAGTGGGTAGCAGATAATAATTAATCCAATGTATCAGGTAAGATAGTGAAAGTACATAAGGTTTGCCTTCTGAAACCCCTGAACATTTATGAGGCCACCTGCAAATTAGTACTTAAATACTAGAGATGGAACTAGTTTATATCACATATGGTCCACACTGACTTTTTGTATGTCAGCTTTCGTGATGTAATCCTGACCATCCAATTGAATTTAGAGAGGTACTTCCCTCTGTCCTTCAAAGAAAACATGAGATGTGAGAGAGAAGGAAGCCTCTTTTTGAATAGACTAGAGAAAACCATGTTCACCTTTTGTCTTCAACAGATACCAATGCATGGCCAGGCACCCAAAAATCATGGTTCAAGAAGGAAAGTGGACAGGAGGGATGGTGTTTCTAATGTCTGTATGTAGTGTATTTAGGCAGAGAGAGTGCCAAGGTTTTACATAAGGCACATACTATCACTGGAAACCCACATGCCACACACATGGATTTGGGATATCCACATCTCAAAACAGGCAGAGGTCTTACGTAGAGGCTGCACTACTTCTAGTTCATTATACATCACAGATTTTTTACTTTAACTTTTTGCACTGCCTACTTAAATGTGCCTGAGTTCAGATTAGTGCATTTAAGACAGAGAATTTTTTTCCTCCAGGGCTGGTCCTCAGAAGCATCTTTTCTTCCCCCACTAGATGATCAGTCATGTCAGGCGACAGGACATAATATAACATGAGAATTTTCCCTCACAAACAGGGGAGGACAGCAATGAGATTGGAAGGGGAATGCTGGTTTAGCAGGCTCCTAAATAGTATTTACCACTGTGGTTTGGAGGAACAGACAGAACTCCATGAAAATTTATTACTACAGTTGCTGTCCTTCACAAGGGCCAGGGCAGAAGTGAAAGGGATTGGTATGCAGAGGGAAAGGATGGATCGATTGTCCTGTCAAGTCAGATAAACCCAGTGGGCCACCTAAGCACTCTTAGGCTGCAAAAGTAGCAAACATCTTCAAAAAAGATGGAAGATGAGGTAGAAAATTTAGTACTGTTACCATTATTTTGTAATGAGAGAATAAGTGAGAATTTAGAAACAAGTGTCAAATATCATTCACAAAGATTAGTAAGGATTTTAGATAATGCTAGTGGACAGAAATTAGTGGTCTAAGTATGTATTTGAACTATTTGTTTGTTTAGTTTTTCCAAATTTTTGTATCAAATTCTATTGCTTATTCATTTTTAGTGGACAACACTAAGTGACTCAAACAGCTATGTTTGTTGTTTTCAAACAGCTATGTTTGAGTCAAACCTCTCTAGCAGAATTGGTTATTTCCTCATGCATCCTAGTTATGTGAAGTTTGGTGTAGCTGCAGGTGAAATGAACTATGGAAAATGTAACAATATTATTCCAGTTGTTTGAGGCCACTCATTTAGGAACATCCCACAGGATGCTGTTCAAAGGAGGAAATCATAACTGCTACTCAAATTAAAGAGTATGGGATAGATTTAGACAATTTCAGATCATTACATTAAGGTCAACCACATGGTTAGTATGTGTGGCATTTAACTATTATTTTTGATAAAATGCCAAATAACCGAAGCTGAAGGGAAGCTGGATTGTGGTGATTTCTGTGAAGGATGGACAGATTCCAGTGGTGTTTAACCAGGCAGTTTCAGATTTATATGGAGATTGTTTGTGTATTTGAATTGTATATTTTCTCTATTTCTTACTGATTTTTATAGAAATTCCAAGAGAGAAGGTACATATGGCAAGAAAACAAAGATTTTACATGCTTGAGATTTAGTTCTGTAGATGCTAAGCACTCTCAGCTCTTCTTGGAGTCTTTAATTGCTGGCAGAGTTTTTAAAATCACAGGATCACAGGAAAATTCAGGTGGGAAGGGACTACAGGAGTCCACTAGTCTGACCTGCTCAAAGCAGGGACAGCTCTGAGGTCAGACTGGGTTCTGCACTTAAGAGTTCAGTGGCTACGCTGAAGGGCATTTACACAATTTCCTTGACTTCTTTCAAATTCCATGAAAGAGAAGAACTGAGGGACAAATAAATGATAGAGAGAAAGTAATAGGAAACATATTTTCATCTTTGTTATCTACAACCAGGAGCACAGAAAATGCTGCATGTTTGTGCCCTTTAGAACTGAGTACATGGAGTCATAATGCAATAATAAATGATGCAGGTTCGGTGACCCTGCCCTTAATAGAGGTCTTTAAAGTGTCAACAGTGTCATCGATTGGTCTACATCTGTTGGGACAAAATCTCATAATCCATCAAGCTTTATTCATTTCCTAGGATTAAAGGAATAATTACTGTGTAGCTCTGTGCTGAACACGTCTTTGCCACCAGTTAAGACTCAGGGTTCTGTTAGCTCTTCAGATGAGTAGTTATCTTTTGAAGATATTCTCATTCGCTGTGCACACTAATTCTTCTTTTGTCTACATTTCAGAAAATAATTGAGTGCCATCTTTTTAAAAGCAGGTACTTTTCTTTCACACTAATATTAATCTGCTAATCTGCTAATATTAATCTGTTAATGAGTGTTGATTGAGCTTGATCTCAGCTGCGAAATTTCATCCACGAGTTTCTTCAACCAGAAAGAAAAATAATGAGTGTGACATTGATGTGAACATAGTGACAAACCTATATACAGTAGGAAGGGAAATTTTGGAAATTATAAAATAGTACATGATCAAATGACATATTAAGGAATGAAGAACATATAATGTGTGATGTCTAGGGATTCTAAGATAAGACTGCTGTTATGTGGTAGCAATTGACTTAGAAACAAATTGCAAAATGTTATAAAAGTGTATATATATATCTAATACATGTGCATATATATCTGTTCTTTCCTGTTTGTTACAAATTTGGTGATCCACAAAGCATTCAAGTTACAACATTTTTGAGGAAAAATGATCAAAATAGAAGGCATATACCGGAGATTAATAGCTGGTCAACAAGAGGAAATTGTTGAAGCCTATCGGTACTTCAGTCAATACTTACAGCTCCAGTCAGAGGAACTGTTTAATGTTTTAACTTCATGTTTGTGACAGTTGTGCTTTGGGAATGATCATGCTCACAATACATCATTTAAATTCCGTGTTTGACTGACAGGAAAGTTGTACCAAAGACAAGAACTTCTATAATGCATTATACCCTTTCATATGTTTTCAACTCTAAAGCTGAAAGAACCGATTTTGCTGACATTTTCATGTCAGTCCAGTGCATGAAAAGACTCATATCTATAATAAACATAGATATCACTGTGAAAAAGCTTAACTGTTTTACAAAAATAGAGAATTTATCAGTGTACAGTATTTCATCTACAGAATCTACATGAACTATATTAGAAAAAAACCCAAAAACATTTGCCAATACAGACAGCATCTCTGTGATAAAAGTTTCTTGTTGGTGTCTAAGACTATTTTGTGATGAAAGAAATTTTGAAAAGATTTGTATGCAAACACTTTTAATGATCTTCTACATAAATCAGAACCTGGTGCACGATTTCAGTCAATTATGGTACAAATGTATCCTTAGAAGTGCCTGTAAAGCTCTTCTAATAACAGAGCCTGAGATCTCAGGTAAGTGATCAACTTACACCTTAAGAAGGTATCTTCATTGATGATCTGGATGAGGGGATTGAGTGCACCCTCAGTAAGTCTGCAGATGACACCAAGTTGGGTGGAAGTGTCGATCTGCTGGAGGGTAGGAAGGCCCTACAGAGGCACCTGGACAGGCTGGATCAATGGGCCGGGGCCAACTGTATGAGATTCAACAAGGCTAAGGGCCGGGTCCTGCACTTGGGTCACAACAACCCCATGAAATGCTACAGGCTAGGGGAGGAGTGGCTGGAGAGCTGCCTGGCGGAAAAGGAACTGGGGGTGTTGGCTGACAGCCACCTGAACATGAGCCAGCAGTGTGCTCAGGTGGCCAAGAGGGCCAATGGCATCCTGGCTTGTATCAGGAATAGTGTGGCCAGCAGAACCAGGGAGGTGATAGTGGGGTGCCCTGTATTCGGCACTGGTGAAGCTGCACCTCGAGTACTGTGTTCAGTTTTGGGCCCTTCACTACAAGAAAGACATCGAGGTACTAGAGCGTGTCCAGAGGAGGGCAATGAAGTTGGTGAAGGGTCTAGAGAACAAGCCTTACGAGGAGCGGCTGAGGGAGCTGGGGTTGTTTAGCCTGGAGAAGAGGAAGCTGAGGGGAGACCTTATTGCTCTCTACAACTACCTGAAAGCAGGTTGTAGTGAGGCGGGGGTCAGTCTCTTCTCCTTAGTAACAAGCGATAGGACGAGAGGAAATGGCCTCAATCTGCGCCAGGAGAAGTTTAGTTTGGATATTACAAAAAACTTCTTCACCAAAAGGATAGCTGGGCACTGGAACAGGCTGCCCAATGCCGGCAAATCGTCGGTGCTGAACGCGCTGGTGGGGCTGAGTTTCCATCCCTGGAGGTATTTAAAAGACGGGTAGATGTGGTGCTTGAGGACATAGTATAGTGGTGAACTTGGCAATGATAGGCTAACGGTTGGACTCAATGATCTTTAAGATCTTTTCCAACCTTAATGATTCTATGATTCTGTCATCCATCAGTTGACCCATGACAGCTGATTATGCAAATACTCATAGTCTGCTCTAAATGCAAAGTAATGTAATTCAAATCATAGTGCTGGTTCGTGGTGACTCATCTGGCTCATGGTAATGTTTTACTTGTTTGAATATACAGAGACTCAAATGCATCCACAATTAGCCTCTCAGGAGATGGCTGGCATGTCCTCCCTCCTATGTGCGTCTTGGTTATACAGATCAGTGTGTTTCTGTGGGAACAGAGCTGAGATCATGAATTCATCTGCTGCAGACATAAGAAGAGCTATCAGATGGTACCCCACTTCCTTGTTTTTCTGATTAAACATTCAGTTTTCACTTTGGTTAAAAATTCTCCCTCTGACTTACTGAAAAAGCAGAATTAGAAGTAAAAAGGGAGGGGGGGAGACAAAAAAAAAAAGACCTCAGAACATAGAAGGAAAAGACAGGTAATACGTTCCTGTCGCTAAGGACAATTATGAAATTCTTTCCATTTCATTAGTATCTTAAATAGCAGGCTCTAAAGTTAGACACTTTAAGTCATAAGACTATAAAATTCACACCTCAGATTTTTAAAACATCTGGAAGAGGATCTCTTTAGAACTCCAGTGATGTTTTCAAAGAAGTCTTGGAAAAAGGGAAGTGCCAGAGGGCTGAAGAAAGCTATTGTTTTTTCAATATATAAAAAAAGAAAAAATTAGATACTGATAGCTAATTGGTCAATATAAGGCAGAGTAGATTTGTGATCTTATGAATAAAAAATGAAAAGAGATTGCCACAAGTAATGGCAGTTGTAACAGATTTATGGGAAATAAAATATTAGGCTTATGCAATGTCATTTAAAGTGAGAAAACAATTTTGAGAAAGCATGGAAAAACATAATCTAGTCTAACCTAATCTAATCCTACATTACTGCAAGACCAAATACACTCTGTGTAAAAGATTCTCCTACAACTTGATTTTAGAGATAGTATAATCCCTAAGTGTTTCCATTTCTGTCATACCACATGTCAGTTCTCAAATATGTTGCTCAAATCTCATTAGCAGTCAAATGGATTTTGTCCTGTCATTACCCCAGTAGATTTGCTGAACTGATCACTGCCATCTTATAGCATACTGAGACAAGGTTCCTCTTTGTACTTGTCTTTCCTATGTATAAAAAATACTAAGGCCCTTCGCCATTAGTGTATGTCATGTTCTTAATTTCTCCCATCTTTCATGTTGCTGTCCTCTGGACTGTTTTCTTCTGCT
Source organism: Nipponia nippon (assembly GCF_047370975.1). Taxonomy (NCBI): domain Eukaryota; kingdom Metazoa; phylum Chordata; class Aves; order Pelecaniformes; family Threskiornithidae; genus Nipponia; species Nipponia nippon. The sequence continues at coordinate 83,756,041 of NW_028262336.1, forward strand.
CTCTATTCAGACCAGCTATAGCTTGCTTTTAAAGGTGAGGCTGAAAGGCACATGAATCCCAGCTGAATGCATTATGGTGCAGTAGAGCTGGAATTATTATTTCTAGCATTTTATGCAAAGTACAAACATTTTTTGGTCCATAATGATCTTGTTTTTAATCTTAAGGACTTTTTTTGATGTTGTTTTACTGGTATAACCTGCTGGACAGTATTTTGAGATTTTCACTTCCCCAAAAGCAAGAATTTATTTTCTGCTTCCTACATATGGCACTAGTCTTTTCAAAATTCCATCTTGCTAAATTTGAACACTTTCTCAGTTTTCACCAATATATTTTAAATTCTGATCATAGACTCCTAAATGCATACTGCCTCTGTGGACTTGCTGTGAATCTGTGAATGCCGTCAATATATGCTCTATTCCATAGTTTAAGTTTTTATTGCACAGAATGAATAAAACCAGGCTTAGGACAGACTTTTGAGTAATCCTATTTGAAATACTCTGCAAGCTTGAGATGGAAATATTGATAACTGTTCTTTGAAGCAAGATACACAGATTCTCCCACTTATGATTGACTGAACTAGATCCAATTTGGAAACAAACTAGCTGCACTCACATTGCTTAGCTTCTTTCAGTATCAGGTTGGTACATCAACAGAGGGTGGTACTGGAAGATAAATGTTCCTAGGCTGTTGCCAGCCCAGGGGTTGCATAGTGAAGACCTGCCCAACAGGTCTGAAAAAATTAGGAAAAGTTAAAGTACATGATTACCTATTGCAAGGTTGTGTAACCTACTGAGTCCTCATAATCACACACCCTTTATAAAGGCTTTCTACTCAACTTCATGTAGCTGCCTGCCTGCACAATTTGTAACGATTTTTAGGGCTATCAGACCAGCCTAGACAGATCTTCTATTTTTGTAGGTTTCCACAGAGACCAAAATATCTGTGAAGGCCTCAGATCTCTATCTGAGCTGACCTTACCCTCTATAAATCTTGAGTATTAAAGTGTAAAATTAATGAGAAACATAGATCCAAGAAAAACTAATTTCTATGCAATGTGTTGAAGGCACTATAGCTTCATTTGGGGAAAGAGGAAGTTGCACCTTCTCCTTTCATGAAAAAAACTTTTGTATATCAAATAAAAAAGATTTATTTCTTCATTGATTCATTACTTGGAAACCACAATACATTCCTAAAAGACCTTCCTAGTCAGAATAAGACCCTTAACTATAGGTTTTAGATAAGCAGGAAATGGATCTCTCAAGTCTGTCACACAAATATGAAGCCCTGGAAAGTATAATATACTGTTACATGGTACAGGTGCATTGCTGAGATGACTTGCTGACGGTAACTTAGGTGAGGAAGGTCTATTCTTTTTCACAGTTGAAGAAAGAAATTCGTCAGTGACAAGAAGGATGGCTTACATGCCTCACATTCCTCAGTGCTGAAAATAATGAAGGGAGGAGGGAGAGGGAAAAAATCAAATTTCGACTAAGGAATCAGCAGTGAAATTAATGCAGGTGCAATATTTCTCAAGACAAAGAGGTTTTTGTTTCACCTCCATCTTATTCCATGAAAATGAACCGCTCCCCTCGCCCTCTCTTTATCAGCACAAAGTAGATTAAAATGTTGATACCCTTTCCTGGCAAAGGTATTTTTACAGTCTTTCGTCAAGTTGTTGGAGCAGGATTAACTTCCTACAGAACTTAAAATAGCTTCACTAAGTGTAGCAGAGTTCCACATAGGTTCGCTAACCTGTCCAGTTTGCTAACTACTTTGCTGAATTACTTTCTGCATCTACTGCTGCACAATGGTAACCTTTTGTAGTCTCCCAAATCTATTAAAAAAGCCATATACTTCATTGAGCCAGCATACGACTTCAATCACTGAAATGACAACTACAAATATACTTTAACTCCTGACTGAATCAAGACTGTGTTTAACCCCTGTGTTGCCAGAATTCATAGTATTTGGTTCTGACCAACAGAAAATGTAGGTTTTCAGTAGGTAAACATTTGATATTGTTGGAAAAACTCTTCTTGCTCTTACCAGGAGTTACTTGAACTGCATATTGATTCTAGAATATGGCTTCACTTTTTCATAAAACCATGGCTTAAGAAAACTATTCAGTACCGGGAAGAAAGCTCAAACCATGCAAAAAGACAGCAGATATTATCACAGCTACTAGGAACAGGACAGAAAAAGTGACCTTACTTTCATGGGGAAGGGGATGCAGAATTAATGAACTCTGGTACTTTCCTAAAGGTGTGTGATACACAGTTTTCAAGAGAGTTAAATATAAAACAAAAGAAAACAAAAAAGGCATATGCTTCTGAACAACAATAAAAGCCGTATGCAAACAATTTTCTCTTCTCAGCCAACAAAGAAATACTCTGAATTCTTGTGATTCTGTCTGAGTTTCTGAATGAAATGTAAAATTATACTGTATTTAAATTGGGAAGAGTTGTACTAAGAGGTTGACTGGAGAAGTTGTGCCATCTCTATCTTTGGAAGTTTTCAAGATCCTACTGGATAAAGGCCTGATCAGCTTTGTCTGACCTCAGAGCTGCCCCTGCTTTGAGGAGGAAATTGGACTAGAGACCTCCTGAGGCCCCTTCTCCTCCTGTTTTTTCCTATTATTCTGTGTTAATAATAAAATTAAAGAACTAGAACCATGAACAGAGACGACTGGTATGTGAAGTGAAAAAAAAAATAATGCAAGCTTTATTTTTTGAGAAAACCACTCTGAAAAATAGATCTTTGTTGAAGCAGAATAAAAAAAAGTGAAAGTTATCCTGAGTAAATACATTTGCAATACAGATGTCACACAAATAAAGCCAGCCCAGCTATGCTTTGCATTTAAAAGGCTATCATGTGAAAAAATGAGAGCATTAAGAGTCTCAGGTCATTTGTCATCAGTACTAATAGCCAGCATTTGCTCAGTAACATTTGACATGAGTGTCCAGCTTGCAGAGAATAGCCCACATCCACCCAGCCGAACTCTCCACCTGACAGAAGAATAGGGGTTGTCTGTAGACTGCTCAGTGGAGGGGTTTTTACTCTGGACTAACTCCCAGACAACATGCAGAGATTGTCTGGGAGACTCTTCTTGGCACAACCCAATCTTCAACTATTAAACAGGATAAATGAGTTTCAGAGCCTGGGAACATTTCCTGGTACTGTTTAAACTAGTAAGGAAAACAATTTGGCTACAATGCTCATACAATGCATGGAGGGAAATAAGTCCTTTGGCAATGGACAGAAGCTCCTTCTAGATGTCTTGCAAAGTCCTACAGGTATTGTAGCAAGGTTAGACCCTTATCGTTTGAAAACAGCTTCTTGGAGGTCTTTAAATGTAAGCATGTTAGACTACCTGGATCCTTTCTCATTAATTAGGACATTAATATTAACAAATGGAGAGAATTTAGAGGTGCCTACCTGGCTGAACAAAACTGAGACTTGCAACTCCAAAATACATAATGAATTACCTGTATTCACAGACATGCAAAGGTAGATTCTTCCATAAAAAGGAGAGTGTCCTTCAGCATACATCTTGATAAAAAAAAAAATCCTCAAAATTACTCACAGACAAAAAACATATGAAAGTATGAAATTCAGAACTGATGAAAAATACTTGTAATTATTCTATTTTTCAGTTAGAATAAACAAAATGACAAAAAAAACCAAAGCTGGAAACTTACATATAACAAGAATTTCAATTTATACTTATTCACTTGAATCATTATGCAGATAATATTTAACAGAATTGTACATGTACAATAGAGAAGTTTTACATTAATTTTGTGTGTTTGTTCACCCGGTGTTGTGCATGACAGAATGCTTAACAGAACATACTTTGTGTGTCTCTGCTTAGGTGCATAGTTTCTTAGTTTGGAACTGGCATCAAAACTCAAATGAACAATTGTCAAGTATGATACTATTCCACGTGACTGAGACTAGGATCCAATATATAATCATATCTTAACAAATCTGTATGATTTATATTGCACTAAATAAGATATTAATCAGGATAAAAGTAGATCTGCATCCTTATTTAAAGAGAAATCCTAAATCCAAAGCATTCCTTGACATTTCAGCATGCATTAATATACCCATTAATGTCCCTTCCATAGTACAGCTTCACGTGCTTAACCGAAGGTAGATCTCAGTCATTGTATCATCTATTTATAGATATACAATTTATAGTTTCTAAACTGGCATAGTGACTGATTACGTACAGCAGAGAACATGCATAACAAATGTGCGATATAGTGCATATGCAGATACAAAATCACTGAATGTCTAGGCCAAAAGGAATACTTCATCATCTAAGTCTTTTTGAATTTTAACACTTCTATCAGAAAATGGTTTCTATTCTATGTAATCAGGTGTTTCTGTGTGGAGAGCTATGGAATCATCAATAGAAAAAATTGGTATGGAAGAAGTAAAAAGTAGTTTTTGCCTTAGCAGCTTCTATTTACTACATGACTCCTCCTCCAGCATTGAGGGTGATTCAGAGCTTGTTTATCATAAAGAGCAATTCCTGAGGAAATGCTATACCCAAGTCTCCATATGTCATTACTGGAGAGCAGAATTGTGGTTAGAAATTTTTTATTTTTCTGTTAACTCTTGTCCAGGAAAAGAGAGTATAATTCAGGCTCAATTTGAAGACCAAAGGATATATATTTCCCTCATTTGTCACACTATAACAGCATCTTGGCAAAATAATCTCAATGCTCCTATAAGAAGGCCCACAGAAACACTAACAGAATACAAATGGGTAGGATCTGGAGGAAGTATTTATAAAGGGCTGAGTATATGTGTACTCAGGCCTCCTGACAGGGAGTCTGACACTCTTCTCCTGGACAAGAAGGGGATCCTTTTTGCCAGTGTCAAGGATGTAATGGTGTGTGTGACACAGGTCTTTGGTCTCACTCAGCGTCATCACTGTTATGTTCTCAGTAGATTAATCTGGGTTCCCTACCATGCAGCAAAGTATCTTTGATAATACATACAATATTTTGAAGTGTGAATAGTGAATGGATTTTAGTCTATATTTTGTTTTGTTATGCCAATTCATACCTAGTCTCCTCCTTGTGAAATCAGTAGAACCATTCCAGATTTACACCACTATAATGGTGGGCAGAATCCAGTGACCTTACTTTTTACGTATTTTGAAAAGAGCCCTGAATAATCATGACACTCTATAAAGAAGGAAAATTATTATGTGAAACCTGGAGCATACAACTTCCATTAAACAGGCGGAAAGAACGTCTACTATTTCACTTTGAAAATGCACCAGTAAGACTTAAGTGAGGTGGGAATGATAGCCCATAAACCAGATCACAACAGCTGCACTCCATGTCCACTGCAGTTCCACAGAAAGAAGGAAAATTAATTTTAATTGTATTTCAGTCATTGGCTTAGATGATCTGGCGGCAACGCAGGGACTTTGGTATAATTTTGTTTCTTGGCTGTGGTCCACTTAGCCTTGACATTAAAATAAAGGAATGCAGCCATAATACCAGAAACACCCTGGAAGAGGCTTATGGTCTGTCCAGGGGACAAGAGGATTCTATGTGTCTGACTTTAGCTGAAAACGCAATTGCCAGCATGTGGAAATCTTGAAGTGTAAGTGAGAAAAGAAAGGTGTGATTAAACTGTAGGGAAAGCCTTGCTTCCTTATAGCTATGCAAAGCTGCAAGAGAGAGCCAAGTATTCCTCATGTAATAGTGAGTGCTTGTTGTTGTTAAAAAAAAAAAAAAGTATATTTATATGTACATATGCAGGAGGGAGGGTGCGTTAAACGATTAGGACATAATGACCTTATTTCAGGGAGCCAGAGTAAGCCATGATGTGTAAGGCAATTGTGAATGTTAATAAAATTTGCTCAGCAGATTAACGTAAATATTTGAAGAATAAATTTTGTAACTTCACCATGGATAAAACACCAATCCAGGACCTATTTCTGTAGTGCAATAAATTTCTGTCAGTATCATTTAAAATGTCAAGTCCAAGTGATTTTTTTTAAAGTCTAATATAAGATTAATATTTTTCTTGTTATGGTTTCATATTTTCCATATCTTTCCATACATTAAAACTTAGCAAATAAACAATGCAAGTTGTGTTAGTGGGGTCTCCGGAGGTTCTTTTTCTCTTCTCACTGCTGAAAATTTTGAGGTTTATCTTTCTCTATCACTTTCAGCTTTAGCTATGACTTTAGCTCATTGTTTTTCATAATGAATTGCACTGAGGAAATATGGCAAATGCTAGTGACTCAGACGGTAACGCTGCATTTCTCATCAGCTATTTTCTTGATGACAAACTTTGTTTTCAGAAGCAAAGCAGGTTTTGGAGAATAACTTGTCTCCATAGTTATGTGTGGGAAACAGAATAGCCACTCCATAGTTTTAATTCTCCTCCAGCCTCTTTTTATAAACCAGATTATGACCTGTGGTAACATCATCAAACCTAAGCAAATCCTTCTGAAATGCCACAGGTGTGATCGTATGCCAGAATAAAAATTATCCGGTCAGTTTGAGGCAAACAAAGCAAAGCATTTCTGTCAATGTGAGGGTTCAAACTGAAGTGATCTCACATGAACGTTTTTTTCTGTTTTCTCTCTTTTCACTTGCCAAAGCTTCAAAATGGTTTGGCCTGAAACCTGCAAATCAGTTTAATTTTGTTGGACAAAGGTAGAGGAGACAAAAGAGCTGTGCTGTGGGGCTGGCCTGCAGCAAAAGGGGACGGTGAGAGCCACATGAGAGAGCGGTAAGCTGTCTAGCAAGGTGTGTCCTGGGAATAACAAAACACAACTCTTGTTCCACCAGTTTTGGAAGCTTTATGATAGGACCAGAACAAGAAAAGACCTCTTAATGTAGCTTTTTGTTGTACAAGGAGGATCTCCTTTTTGGAAGTATTCTCATTAAACTAGTCACACATGTCTTTCAAAGCTTCTTTATGCAACCAACATTGACGAAAGGGATATTAGCACACCTGAGAGTCAAACAGAAAGAAAGAAAAAAAAAAGGTGCATTCTAGACACCTTAACACCTTTTGCAGACTCTCTTACCTCTGCATCTTTCATTTGTGTCCATTTGAAATGTCACAACTCATCTTTGCACGAAGTATAGTAGTGGAAGAGGGTTGAACTACTTTGAAACCTTAATCCCTGAAGCAGTATCCATTGTTTATCACTGTTGCTTTTAAGATGAAATTATATTTCTCAGACTAATTCTTATGTTATATGATATAATATGTTTTATGATATAGTCTCAAATGATTTTCATTCAGGCCCATACCCTTGGTGAATGTGAAACCAGGAAGCTAAGTTTGAGGGTTGATGTTGCTCTTCACCCTTCTTAGATTTGGGAAGTCTGTGTTTTCACATCAAGTAGAATGCTAGGATTTCCTTAGCTATAGATTTTGCCTCTGGACCTTATCAAGAATTACTTGTGTCTCATAGGGTGGGCTTTGGTTCATACCTGTTAAGCAGCTGAACACCATCTGAACAAATATCCTTTCATGGATGGTAATCTTCATTCCAGATTTTGGAAACCAATCACCAAGGAAGGAAGGAATATATTTTCATTTCCAATATTGTACATGTGGGTAGCTATACTAAATGAACTAAATCAACATCCGTCCTCCATGTTAACATCCTTCCTCTGTGTTGGAGGAAGGATATTAGTTGTCATAACTTAATGGCCTACTTTAATGTAAAAACACTAAATAAAATATATTTTTCATGAGTTTTATGGTGCTTTTTAGTGCTAGATTTCCTGAAGAGCAGCTAATGATAAAAAGTTCCTACCTCAAAAACCTTACAAATCAACTAAATTCCCTAATACTAATGTGCATAACTTTTGAACAAGATAGTCACTGTATTCCAGGTACTCTACATGTCCTGTTAGGGATCAAACATTTATTTCAATCAAACAAATCTCTGTTTTCACCCACTAAGCAGTGTTAAATATCTGTGCCGAGTTTAAGATTAAAAGATCATGGGCTACACAAAACAATTAAACATTTGTTCTACCGTATCCCTACTTGAAAAAGAAGAGTTGCTCTGTGAACGAAAATCAACAAATTCATAGTTATTTTTGAGATAGGATGCAGCGATCTGATACAGATAAGACGCACTCATTTTGCCCTATTCAAATGTTAAGCTATCTAATGCAAATATTATTTTCCAGTAACTGAAATAATTCATTTACCCACATCTCTAGGAAACCATGAATGCAAATTTCTTTCAGTTGCTGAGGTAGCTTTCACCAGCTTATTTTCATCAGACACTAATGGCTTTGTGCTGTGGCTGTTGTTTTCTCCCTATGATAATGAAACTTTTCAAGGGCTGCATGAAAGCAAGTAGTACTTTGTGGTTTATTATTTTTATTTCCCCATATTTTTATATCATATTTATATTAACAGCTTGTATTGTAAGTTTTGCAGTTTAATTTCCATTTCCATTTCAATAGAATTTACAGATATTTTAAATATATTTATTTTAGATATTATATGTTATGTTATTATTTAGGTAGAGTTTACCTATAAAATCATCCTTTATCTTAGACTTATTATCTCATTTATCTTACAGTCTTTCTCTGTTCTGTTTCATGTTGGTTATTTTACAGTCAACTTTTCAAGAGACTTAGTAAAAAATGTTTTGTACACCTTTTACTATCTGTTTCTCTTTGTAAAAATTAGCAATGATTTAAAGCCTGAAAACAAACAAGAGTAGCTCTGCCATAAGAAAGAGAAGCCAGGGAACAAGAACCACTTCACAAACATAAGGCAAACAAGCCGTCCTTAAACTCCCTTCTATTGATCATGCAGAGCAGCCTCAAATTGATTGAAGGGACTCAGCCAAAATAGGAAGTTCTTGTGGTGAGACGGCTGATATGGTCAGGCTGGAAAACCTCTCAACTGCTTCCTGTGGTCACCCAAATTCCAGGGCCTTGCTGAACCGGAGGACACTCTGAATAAAGGATTTCTTAGAATTTGCTCTGCCGTAGTCAGGGGCTCTGCAAACGACATGTGACTCAATCCTGGATGATTTCAGTTCCTTGAGCTAACTAAGATAAAGTAGAAAAATGTTTCCCTGCTTACCCTGGAAAGATTCCCATGAATAAGAGGTACTGCAGTCAAGGGAAGTTTTCTGAGTAGCTTTGCTGACATTTTGGTGGTGTATAGCAACCTCCAGCTTCAACTGGCTTCAGCATAAAGAACACAGAAGCTCTACTGACACCTGTTACTGCATATTCTTAACAGTTTGAGTCTGATAACTAAAATCACGTTCACCCTGAAAAGTCTTCTGTGAAAAGGATACAAGACGTAACTTGCAAGGTATCAGGCGCTACCTCAAAGCACTGCACATGCTCAAGTTTCCAGTTCTTGGTAGCAGGCACAGGTGAAAAGAGAATGATCCTCACCTGCCTTTCAGAATTAGACTCTGTATGAAGAAATAAGTACTACTCCATTGCCAGGATTTTGCTGGAAAGAACTGATTTTCTTTACAGGACCTGGGCCATAGCGTGTTCAGCTCTGTACCTTGGTTCACAAGAATTAGACTGCTCTAAACAAGCAAGCAGAGCAGATAAAGGTAACATTATAATCTCCTCTATGCAGGAGAGGAACTAAGCTGTGAAAACATTTCCCTGTAGTCACTCTGCAGAGCTGGAACAAAACTGGCCTCTGGGCCTCCCAAGGCAGGACTGTCAAGACCTGCTGTTTCAGTGCTCAATCTCCGGTCTATCTTACTGGATCCTAGGTACAAGGACCTCTCTGGAAACCTTTTCCTTTGTAAACCTAGAACAACATCAATATATCTTCCCCTTTCTCTAGTTTCTTTCTATCCTACCTTTACCGATTCTATACCAACTGCAAACAGATCTCTTTTGCTTACTGTTATTTTGTTTTCACTGTATGTGCTCAGTGTGTGAAATAAAAAATAAGAAGTATTTAAGTCCAGCATCTAGTGTGACAGAATAAGATGCAGGCTTACTTAAATTTTAAGCATCTAGCTCTGATGAGGAAGAGATGAACTAATCTTTTTTGAAGCCAGGCACTTACCTGAGTTCTGATGAAGTCAGTGGAGCATATACACAAATCCTTCAGAGGTGATCTATTTCACTTAAAACAACTGCTCACACTAATCACAGCAGCTCTACTGGTAAATAAAAGGGAATGCCAAAGTGCTAGCTTGCTGCCAAGAGCTAGACTCTTTCAGGCAGATACATATTGGAGAAATCTAGATGGAGAGGTCTAGCACAGAGCCAGAGAGATAATAATTAAACACTGAGAAATCAGGGTTTCAGTGATCAACCTTCTTTCATTTAGCAATGTAGACACACTCACAGTGGGTTCATTACCTGTGTTCCTAGGGTTCATTTCCTGGCTCTAACAGATAGGTTTTCACCTCCTTCACATATATGTTAAAAGAAAAAAGTGAACCAATTGTCTGTAAATCCAAATTTAGATGTTCTGAATTGCCTCTTGAGGAATGTTCATTTTTGGCCAGTGTGAAATCCATGAGTTCTCGAAATAGAGTTTCCTTCTACAGCTTCAGATACGCCCCTTTAACAGTTCCTACTTGTAGGAGAAGGTGCCTCACCTTTTGATGTGATGGTTAATCTAGGTCCCACTCCTAGGAGCATAACTCTCTGCTGATGATGGTTCTTAGTTCTTAAGTTCTTAGTTCAGTGTTTTCAGTTCTGTCCATGAAACTTGTAGGCATTGCTATGTTCAACATCACAATTTGCAAATCCCTTTTGTTTCTGACCTTAAATACATATGTGGGCATTTAAATATGAGCTGTTTCTTTTTTTTTTATTTCTTTCTTTTTTCTGTGACAGTTTCCAGACATTTGAACCTTTAAAAAATCTAGATGCTTGTTTATGAACTGGCTTCCAGTTGCTCTGAGTCTACTTGTAAATATAGTGGCCATCATTATTTTTTTTGTAAGCTATTATATGTGTGAAATATGTACAATCAGATTGTTCATAAGGGAAAAGATGCCTGTTTTTTGACAATGGTGATTGATTTCTTTCCAGACCCCCATCTTGTTATAATTTTTTGTTACTGGATACAGTACTTAAAGAGAATTTTATGAGTATAGTTTTTGGCCCAAATCCTGACTCTATGGACGTTGCAATACAGAGAGGGAGGAATAAGAGAATTTATAATGCAGCCTTTGAAGGCATGTATGTTCCAAAGAAGTCAGCTCAGCCTCTATAGTGGGAATTGTGTTCAGAAAGAATTAGCCTTCTCTGAGCTAGTTCAATTTGGCCAATTTCATTTTGAAATGGAACCTCTTGGGCTACTGTTTTTTCAGATTATTGATCTCAAGAGCTACTGGTCTTCCATCTGGAAGCAGAAGGAATGCAGGAGAGGTGAGTGGAAGAGTTCCAGAGAAGGTCTGTGAAAACATGGCTTGGAGGAGGCTAGAAACTACAGGAGCTTGGTGTGATTGCCATCACACAGTAGGTGCAGTGACTTTCTCACTAATGACTAAAAAATTACAAGATCTCTAGTTTTCTTTACAAGAGCATCCTCTGAAGGTTGATATGAGGCAATTTGCCCTGAGGGAAATGAGTGGCCATGCTTGCTCAGTCTCTTCTTCCTGCAATAATTTTTGACAAGGGTGTGGTTTGCTGGAAGGCTGAATTCATGTTGATGAAGCAAATGAAGTGAGTGGAAAATATACACTCGAGCTACAAAATGAGAATCAATTACAGCACAATTTGCCCTCTCCTCAATGTACCTACTGCACAAATGATTCATCCTGAACTACAAGCTCATCCCAGTCATTCAGAGGGAATACCGAGGTCTCACTTCCAAATTATTACTCACAATCAGGTAGGAGGAAATCCCTGTTCAGGAGTGTGATGGATAATAGAACTCCATCTCAGGACACCTTGTCAGGATGGAAACACTTTCTCTTGGACCTAATTTGAGTCTGAAATGTTTAATGAGTTGAGTCATATCATGAAGCGAAGTAAATAAGGATGAGAAGCCGATCATTTGGGTGAGGTCCAAAATGTAGCATGCCTAAATGTGGGCTTCCCCATCGTCACTCAGAATGTGGTAGAGTTTCCCTTCAGCAAAGCCATTTTTTTAAAAGTAACTTTAAAAAGCCAAGCTTTCAACAAGAGTAATTAGTGCGGATCAGCTGCAGTCTATTTTTGCTCTTCTTCAGGAAATAAACTGTTTTTTGTTTGTTTGGGGTTTCTTGGTTTGGGGTTTCTGTTTGTTTTCCTTCTTTTCCAGCATCAAACAAACCCCAGTTGTACAGAATGAAGGCAAATGCTGAAGGACAGCCTTGGTATGACACCAGTACTGCATATGCACTTCAGCTGGAACAGACAGAATCCAATATTTGTACTTCTAGAAAAGGTATATAATAAAATATATTGCTAGGTGTTTATCTGGAATTAGGTTGCATTAAATAGCAGGCAATTACTTCACTAGAATTTTTGACTGCTTCTGTGCTTTGGAAAATCTGGCAAAAACCTTCTGTGCATTTCTCTTCTCACAGTAATTATTACTATGTTTCCAGCATTAACCTGATTTATGTGGATATTTGAAAATTCTTGAAGCACAGTGCTAAGAATCAGGATGCATGGATTCTGTTTTCCTGTGTTACCAATTTAGCATAGGCTTGGGCAAAGTGGGCAACTTTGCTTTCTGCACTTCACTGTGAAATGGGGATCTGAAGGATTATGATGAGTGGCAAATGTTCATACCACTATGGCAGGAGCATAAAAGCACAGCCGAGGTACTGAATAACATTACACAGCCAAGTAAGATTGAAGCTGAATTGTACCAACCAGGATGTCTTGGCTGCATGACCTGCATACATTCCTAGAATCAGAGGGCTGATTATATGAATTATAGAGAAAGTCTTAAAAAAAAACCCAAACAAACAAACACAAATTGCTTTTAATGATGGTGAATCTGGAAAGTGAGATTTGAATAGAATTAGTTATGTTGACTGAACAGGAATAATCGTTATAGAAAAAAATCCCAGTCGCATGGGACCCCCATCTAAGCTAAGAGCTAAGAATCTGCATAGAGGCAAGTCACTGAGGTGATTCCAGTATTACTTGAATGAAGAACATGCTGGGTTTAATTAAACTGTGGAACTTTCTATACATAAATAGAATGATTGCAGTTTGGATCTGTAATCCAAAAGGGAAACCACATTTACCTAATGGACCAAGGTCCAGTTTCCTGAAAGGATGTGTAGGCCCAGTTTTGGAGCCCGTGCTCAAGAGAGTGTTCCTTCACTCCTTAAGACTCTTTACCTCTATAATATTTGTGACTTCACTAGTAAATTTCTACCTGTTTTGGTACACCCCCAAAATAACTTCTGTCTTGGGAGGTGTGAGCAGCACAACTCCTATACCTATGCCCATGAGGAATCCTCAGACTAATCCTCAAACTAATCATTTCTTTACCTAAAGCCCTGGAGGGGTCAGTCTGGTAGACTTCACCTCAGCAAACAGATCTCATGATAGCTGAGCAAAGAGAAGGAAGAGCTCCCCATAGTTTGGCTTTAGCCGGAACATGCTAACACAAGTACTAATTGTCTCATAGCACTGAACAGCAGAGTAGAAGATGGAGGTTTTTTTCTTTTTTTTTTTTTTTAAATTTTCCAGCAAGAAAAAAACTTTCGTTTCCTGTTTTTCCCTAACAGATTGGAAAGATGCACCTGCAGTTGGAAGTCCAAGTGTGGGAAGATTCATAGCTGCACAATCATACTCCTGAGCATAGCTGGCCATCCACTTCTCTTTATACTCCAGGTTCCTCTGTTCCTGAACTTCTCACACATAATCACATTAATCACATCTCCTTAGCAGTAAGTGGCATAGAAAAATAGAGAGGTGCAGAAAAACTTAGTTTTTTGGCCTGCTTTGAGGTAGTGTCTTACATGCAGAGAATCCTTTTTGTCTTGTCACTGTACAAGCCTATTTCACATTCCCCAATCCTTTTTGTGATACCACAGTAAATGCCTTCCCAAAATGGACCTTTTTTTTCCTTTTCTTCTCAATAGATGCATTCTACCACTCAAATACACCATATGGTGATCTATAAGAATTTACATGGAATCATCATGAGTACAAACAAAGCTTTCATAATATACCCTCAAGCCCTTATATTTAAGAAGCAGGACTAAAAGGGCTTTTATTGAAAACTCTTCTATGTATTTCTTCTCTTGCAATCTGAAAAGGCTCTAGTTGTAAATGCTTCATGATCTAACAGTTTTTTCCATGTAGTAAGGAATGGATTCTGTTACATATTTTCTTGTGTAAAAAAATGTTGTTCAAATTAATGTTTGTTTTTACAAAACATAAAAATAATTGTGGCATATAGTTATGATATCTTGTATTAGAAACATCTCACATAGACAATTCAATCGTTATGGAATGAAATCTGGTGGTTTTTACATCCAGGCAAGTTTTTCAAGCTAAATATTGTGGCAAAAAATACAATACCAACTTTTTGTAACCTAGATACGTACTTACATACACAGATTTTTGCTAGGATCTTATATTTATTGAAATCACTGTACTAATAATTCTAACAAAATTCAGCAAACAAATGTCAATTTTGGCTCTATAAGAAGTTTGTTTGAGAAGGAGATTTATGAAATAACTTATATAAATCTAAACCATGAAGACTGAACTTCTCTAAGTCCTTCCTTGACTCTAAAGAAAAAAAAGAAATGAGTAACCAGTCTCCTTTGCAGGTGGGGGAAGGGGAAGAGGGTTGGACAGAGAAGGATTATGCCACAAGCTCTCTCTGAGTATTTGCCTGAGGTCTCACTATAAATATCTTTTCTAAAAACATTAATTAATGAACTACAGTAGAGTACGATTGGGACAATGTGCCCATGCTATGTGATTTCCTTATTTATATCTTTTTTGACTGAAATTTGCAATAAATGTGTCTCATTTTTTTGTTTGCTTTTGTATTTGTTATAGTAAATGTTCAGCATTTTGTGTCATGATGGGAATTTTAATGAATGCAAAACAAAAGCATTAGTGAGGAGTAATGCCCAGTATATGAATCAGGTAGGTACATGTATTCATTAGCACTGATTACTAACACTCTTTCATGCTATTGTACATCGTAATGTGGGTCAATCAGATGCACCACAAAAAGACTTATAAAAGAGTTACTGACACTTTTCATGTTCACTTCCAACTCTGGATTGATCCAAAGTTTGTTCACAAAAATGCTGGTGTAATCTTAGACCAGAACACCAGAGCTTCCACTCTCTTTTTCACAAGTACGGCCCTCTTGAGGGGTTTAGAAATGTAAGTGCCCAGAAGAAATGGGTCCTGAAAAGAGTCTGCTCTGAACAGCAACCTTTACACATGTCACAAGTGAAGGAATGTTTGTGCCTACCCATGGGGAATTAACTACTTCCCCTTGCAGCCTGGCCACTTCAAAGATAAAGTAGCAGCTTTTTTTGTTTCCTTTTTTTTTTTTTTTTATCTCCTTCAGGATATCAACAACAGGTACGCAATGCTGATGAATGCAGTTTATTTTATAACAGACTCTGGAAATCAGAGGAATTCCAACAGACCAGTGGAAAAAGTCACACGTTAATATATAAAGTATAATATTGCTGGAGTCTCAGCAATAATCACAGTCAGCCAAAGCAGCACAATCTCAAAGACGGAGACCTTTGTCAGAGGCATAGGAAGCCAGAATCGTACTTGGTGCAAGCTTTTTGCTTTCAGTCAGATCATGCATTAGGTGAGTTTGACGGTTACCCCTTTGACACAGCTTCCTTTTACCTGCTGCATGGATAAAACATAGCACTGATGCTCCCTTTTTTTTGCATTTCTGAATTGCCAGTTCCTTCAATGACAAATTGCTAATATGTTTTCATTTAAAAAGCAGACTATTTTCCTTAAGAAAATAAGCAAGCACTCTACTCAATCAAAAAATATCTCTGTAATAGTGTAACGGATTAAACCCTTCCTGTAGCTAACTGGTTCCCCAGTGGTCACCAACATTTCTCAATCTAAGTCTGTCAATGGCTTTTGATGCTGAATTCTAAGATGTAGTTTTTAAATGGAAACGGACTCTCAGTATCACTAGCTTTGTTTTCCCTCTCTTCCAATTTTACCACTGAATTTATCATGTTCATTAGACCTGTTTATCACAGAAATGTGCTGCTAAATAACATAACACTTTGGCTAAGAAGGTAGGGAATAAAAGGATGCTTTAGGCATATATAGAGTCACTTTCTCACCAATAGCTCTTCTTAAGTTGAATGGGCTTTTCTGTTTCTCCCAGGGAGCAGTAACTCCCGACAGCTGCTAATTCTGAGACCATGTCCTAGGGAACCAAACTCTCTTTAGCATCCTGCCTCTGGCAGTAGCCAATGTCAGATGAAGCAGGATGGTAATGATGATGGCTTCCACAGATCTATCAATTATACAGCGTGGTATATGCGCAGATGCAATTTCTTTCTAGTCTCCAGCTGTGTGTTCTTCTATAACTTGATGCACAAAAAAGGTCTTCCTGCATTAAATGGATTTCTTCCAGCTTCAGTTACAGTGACCTCCAGTTGTAACTTATAGTCCTCCGTCTGCTTTTATAAAGTTGTTCTGCAGGTTTTACTCATTTCTTACTCAGCTTTTGTTCAGGAAAGTTCCAAATTACTTCCCGTTGGATTTTACCCTACTAACCCAAGTGATAAGCTAACAGAGACCTTCATGATCTAATTTCTATCTGTTAATACCATTAAATATACTGCTAAATTCTATTAATGTATTATTAGAACAAGTAGTGGTTTATCCAGTCTTTTTCAGACTATATCTCATTTGTCTTGGCTTTCTGCAACAGACACTGCAGCTATGAGCTCTGTAAATTCTCAATGCTTCCGTTCCTTATGGTTGAATAATTTCATATCTTGGAACCTTTTTGAAGAGAGAAATCTTCCTGTTTTTTTTCCAAATGTTTATCCCAAGTAATAGATGCACACAGATGAGCTCCTTAAAAGCATGTAGACATTTCAATAGCTAAATCTCAAGGGTCCTGCTGCCAGGTTCTTGGACCTTATTATATTTCCAGGATCCCCTCCAACAGTAGTAGGGGAGTTGGACATCTGATACGTAGCCCAATCCCAGCTGAGTAAGATGAAATGGAGAAAAAGGGATGTGGTTTTGATGCTTTAGCAGCTGGTTGATGAGAAATAGGTATCAATGTGTATTTCAAAATGTATACAATATGGGATATTTAACAAAAACTTGGATAGCTGTCCATTGTCTAGAGTGGTCCATGTGGGACGAGATGGAAGTCACATCAGAGCCTCGTGGTGCAGTATGGACTTGATCCTCAGCCTTGCATAGCTGAGGATGCTCTCTCATCAGACAGCCCACCAGAAGAAGGTTTAGGAAGCATGCAATGAGCCCAAATTGCCTAAGTCTCTGGTCATTTTAGAGGAATTGAGAATTGTTGCAGTTAATTAAACTTCCTTTTTTGTAAGAAAGCTGCCTCAGAATCAGTGAGACTTTTGCTTAAGGTAGAGCTCAGAGCTTTGGGGACTCAATTACCCTACACTACCTGCACATCGGTGGAAAAATAGACAACTTAGGCAAATATATAGGTAAAGACCACAGAGCAGCTGACTTAGATGCTTAAGTATCTCTGAGGACCTAAGTCACAGTTCCTGTTTCTTCCTGATTATTTTCAATCTTATTTCCTCTTTAAGATTGTCTGATAATTACATTATTTCTCTAGATATTAATATTAATTCCTTATTTATTTCCACTCTTTTTTATCCACTTACTTATCCTAGTTCCTTTGTTTCCTGATCAATATATGGCAGAAACTTTCTTGTCTATAACAGCAGGCAAATTAGTCCGAGGATGCAAATAGTCCTGCTTTTTTCAGTAAATTATTCAAAAGACTTTATAGATATTCCTACAGGGTCAGGCTTATCAAATACCTGAGAATTTTGCCAATGAGCCCAAGATAATTTGAATTGCAAGTTTGATAACCAGTAAACAGAAATGCTGTTAAAGGAAGGATAGCGACAGACTCTTTGATACAGGTCAGTCCAGGCATAATGAAAACGAACTGAATCCCAAATTGTACCATTTCTTCCAGGACCTCAGAATGAGTTCTAGAAATCACAAGAAGGCAAGCTTCAGTGAAACTGGGTGAAACATTTTTGCTTTTAAATGATTATCTAAAATGAGACTCTAAAAATTTACCTCACTATTATTCTTTGGAGGACTGATTCATAGATCAATGAAAGCAATACAAAGACTCCTTATGATTTTAGTGGACTCTAGATTGGTCCCCATGTGAATTGCAGGAGACATTATATTAGTGCAAAGAGAGAGAGAGATAAGCATCCAAATGCATTCATCATATTTTCAAGAAAATAATACACCTATGTTTGAGGGTATTGAAATGGAAGACTGTGACATTTTAGACTCTATGGTTCAAATAACTTTCTCTTATCAGAGTTTCTCTACTGTAAGTTAGGTCCGGATGGTTATTTGTCTGGTAGCCAGCTCTGACCATGTTCCTCTGTTCCCTACACCATTTGTGATAGAGCCTATGTATGGTTTTATACGCTTGATAAATGCGTTCACCCCTGATGGCATCATTCTGTGGGTTGCTGGGAAGAAACCTTCTGGCTTCTGTGAATCCAGCCTTGCTATGAAGATTTGCAACAGCATGTAAAAACAGAGGGTAATTGAAAGGTTTCTTTCTTTCTCCACATGCCCAGACACTTCTGGTCCAAAACGAGAGCCCAGTGGTCTGCTCCACTAATAGTGGCGAAGCGGGGGATGGGGCATACCTTAGAAGGGCAGGACACAGAGATGGGAAGCAGTGTGTCTACATCATGTTTCTCCCATTCAGGCTGACGGAGGTTTGCCAGTTACAAAAGTTCATATTGAACTAGACTGGGTTTGATGTAGAGTATAGCTGGTGGTATTTCCCATCCCAACCTCTAAAGCACACTGAAACTGATGCCCATGAGGCTTCTTCTGTGCATTACTGCTACAACAAAAAGCATCCCATAACAGCCTGACTGTCTACAAAACAGACAGAGGCCTGAGAGGTCAATAAAGAAGGCCTTAGGGGCCTGTGAGGGCTCCTTGCATCTGAAGAGACCTCCTACACACAGTTTAAGGGATGGTAGATCTGGGTACTGTAAAATCAGTTCATAATGAAGCACCCTATGTAAATGCAGAAGGCCTGGAAAAATGCCACTTATCCTTTAATTCACATTGCAGTGGCTATGTTTTCTTAGAAGGAAAAGGGTTGGGAATTGTTGCTTCATTTTTAACATTAGAGGTAAAATGTCATTTATTAAAGTTGCTTGCTCTACTGCATTTGATTATATATAGTGCCGAACAAGACAGAATTAATCTCCAAACCTTGTTCCTTCCTTCTAACATTTTTTTTTTATCTGTGGTTGACTTTGGTTTGCAGAGTCCTTGAAGCACAGCTCATCTCTTTGTGAGTATCCAGAGAGATCTTAATATTTTATAGATGTTACCACAAATAGCTTTTCTTTCTCCTTTGTTTTAGATGAGACCCATCTGCAAAGTATGGTTTAAGAGAAGGCAATGTACCTGGGTCACTTCTTTTCCATGGAAGTATTCCAAGCCAGGACTGCCTATTGTTTTTCAGTTTCTCAGATGTTTGTCAGTCATTAACTGTTCATATGAAAAGAACATATGCTACAATTACTGAAATGAGAGAAAAATAGAAAGTATAAAACAAAACATGCATTTGGTCATCTTTTAAAATCATTAGTATGCCTACTAGACCCAAATTCCTTGACTAAATAGCAAGGTAATTTTTATTATAGGAAGTCATTTCTTTGTAAAACATTCAAGTGTTTTCTACAGGTTTGTGGGGGGGCAGTGGTGCTTGGTTTGTTTGTTTGTTTGTTTTTTCCAGAAGAGGAAATGTCAAGAATAGACCACTATTTGCTTATTTAAATGTTGCAGCCTGCATACATTATAATTAGAGTTTGCTTCCCTCAGGAAAAAAAAAAAAAAAAGGCTTTTCACTGTGCACCAGTTAAAAATTCAATTACATAAACTAGAAAATTAGAGGTTCCCCTTTGGCTGGATACAGATGACCACAACTGCAGACCACGTAAACACTTCCTAACCTTCCTGTACTAACCAAATTTCTGTTTATTCCAACTTTCACAAGTGAACCCTGTCAGGGACTGTAAAAGGGATTATCAAGACTGCCATGGTAAGCTTTATATATGTGTGAAATACAGGTCAAACTGATAAAAAGCAGCAATAATTTTTAGGACTATTGGTAACCAGAGGGATGAAGTAATAAAGGCATTTGTGTGTATGTAAGATAACCATGTTCAACATAATCTAATTGTGGTTATCATTGCTCCACTTCTGGAAAGCATCTCTCTGCAGGACAGCACTTAAGCAGATGCTTAATTTGAAGTGTGTGTTTCTCCTTGTGAAATCAATGAATATAATAAGCATGTGCTTAAAGTCAGTCATGACACTAGGTGTTCGTCTGAAAACTACAATTTTCAGTGCAAATCTAAGCATTTTCCTGAATGAAGCCCATGCCAGGGTGTAACGGAAGAAATGTTTTCATCACTGTAAGCAAGATTTGCAGGAAGAAATAATGTTTTTTCTTAGATTACTTGTTCAAGTGTGACAGAACTTTCAGCTACATGGAGCTAAAAAGAACTTCCTTACCCAAAAGCCAATCTGCTCTTTAACTAATAGAGTAAACAAACAAATTTGCTGCAAGGATAAAAATAGCAATGGGACACAATCCTGTTTTTCTTATACAACAACCCTGCTTCCTAATGTGCTACCTATTGGGACAACACCCCATAGAGGCAAGCCCGTTATTTTTCTGCACACATTCCCAATTGAGTGCTATCCAGGTGTTTCTCAGATGACCTAGAAAGAAAGCATTATATTAGTATTTTGTTATACTCCATTAAAATTTATTTCTGAACCAATCAGAGATAATGTGTGTGGGCTTCATATCTGGTGCTCCTAAATCTCATCAATTAATATGTACACTGAACCTTTCTATTAGAATATTTTACACAATGAACAGAAGAATGCCATTTGCAAAAAGCATAAGAACCTATTTCTGCTGTATGCTATTCCATCCTCTCTTATCTAGCCACTTTATCCACATGGATTTCTTCCAGAAGATAAATCTTTCAATCAGGATTTCTTTATGAGCTGCAGCCCTTGTACTGTGAGGTGTATATCAGAATTTCAAGACAAATTTTGTTCTCTTTATTTTGTTAAACAGTACAAAAGCTTAAAAAGCAAGAAACTTTAGATGTCTATTCATTTGAGTTACAAAAGCATTTTGTAATTTTTTTCCACTCAACACAAGTGAACAAGGTTACTCTGTGTATTATTCTAAATATATAGAAAGTCCCAGATATTAGATCAATTTAACTATGGCACTAAAGAGAGGTTAGACTGGACATAAATATTGTCTTAAATCAATTGCTGATTTATCTTGTTAATTTATTTATTCATTACACTGATATGTGACGATGCACAAAGGATGCTCTCTTAAAAGATCTATGAAAAATTGTCATAGTGAATCTTAAATCTTCCTTAATGGAGCTTGAATTTAAGGCTCATTACTGTTTACATACAGGGATATATACTTCATTCATCTTTCTCCTTCCTTGAAGTTTCCTGCCTCCTTTCTCTCAACCAGCTTTTTTCTGCTACTTGCAAAGTTCCCTTTCATTGTTGCCAATCAAGAGGTAGTTACTATAGCTGGATAAAAAATGATAATTTCCATTCCATTAGAAATTCACATATTTTTTATCTTGCAAACTCTTCATTTTAATGTATTTAAAATAAACAATAAACCTTTACAAAATCCAAACTACTAAGCCTATCTGGAAATACTTATACATACCTTAGACATCCTGTACATATCTAAATTTAAATATTTAATTTCAACCGAGTCTGATATATAAAATGCCTCCCTCTGCATTTCTACAGCACTGCATATGAATGGCTGTTCTTTCCAGTTGTGTCAGGTGGGCTGTGCTGGTTGGCCAGGCAATGGTTACCACAACGCACCAGCAAGCCCACAGTCCTCATCATGCACGTTGCTCTTCAGGATCTCTGACAAAGTCTCATGGGGCAACAAGATCTTCAGAAATCTGCATTTCCATTTGTCTAGTTCTTGAAGGTCTGAGTTAGTTCCACTCTAATCTCAAAACTAACATGAGAGGCATAACTGACAGCGAAACCCTCTGAAATGAGGGGCTCAGTACAAAAACAAGGTGTGCACTAAAGCCTGCGTGTCTCACCTGTCATCTTAGCTGTGGGAGAGTGGGAGTAAATTCAACAGTGTTTCTGCAAAGAAAACAACGATGAATCAAACAATGGAGGAAATTATGAGGAATCTATTTGGCCAACTCTTGAATGGGTTGTTACAAAGGTAAAATTAATTTCTTTTAATATTCTGGAGAAAAATTGAGTCATCTAAAAGCCGTAAACAGGAGAACAGTTGAACCTTGAAAAGAAGGAGTATTCACATTGTATCCTAATATGAAATTACTCAGGCATAAATGAACATGGGGAGTTTTATTTTCAATTAAACGAATTCTTTAGCTACCCTAAAATTTGACATTTTATAAACCTCACAGAACTTGGTCTCAGTCTAAATTTGATACATGATGACAACTACCGCTTGGGGTTGTGTTTGAGTGCAAAAGCTTTTGTTTAAAACAAAAAAACTCAGGAATAACTAAAGATCTAATTGTGTATCTGTCCAAAGTGCAAGCATATTTCCCACAATGTAATTACTTAATTATGACATTTTCATTTTATTAATACTGGCAGGTTTAATATGATGCTTACAGTAAGGCACAGCAGAAGGATATTGAATCTTTGAAAGATCTTTCAAAATTATGTAAGCATCACTTTATTTGCAGTGCACAGTCCAATCTTTCCTATTAATGAAAGATTCCTTTACCAAATTCCCATAGTAAAGTAGTTTATAGTATTTTCTAAATGAACTGAGCAACATCAGCTTTCAATGCAACAGTGTTACTTTGAACACTTAGGAGTTTTTTCTTTTCATATTCCACCTGGGAGCTGATTTAAGAACTGCTCCTTTAACAGCTATGTCTTTCTTAATATTTTAACAAGTTTACAGACCTCCTGGGGTATTCTGTAATATTGAAGTTGCTTCAAGAAAATGTTCCTGTTCCAGTTTTAGAGTTATTCAGGAAGCTTTGTGAAATCTTACTGAACTGAAACAAGGTGAGCTAGATGATACCATACTGTGTCTATTTCATGCCATTACAGACTTATCTCTGTTAGTTATTTTTTTCCTTCCACCTTCTTTTCCAAACTTGTATATTTTCTCACTCATCCCAGTTTTAAAAGTTCATTCTTGAGCCTAATATTATTTTCCAAATCAGGTCCTGCTGAAATTCTCATTGATGTCAGTGGAACTACACTGGAGTACTTCTATTGGTGCTCAGAGTTAACATGACAAATATCCAGTCTAAACTTGCAAACATTTAACTGTTGTCTTTCTTTTACCACTTTCCATTTCCAGACTGTGTAAGAAAGATGTTGTATAGGTGGGTAATTTCAAAATAACTGATGTAAAATGGTATTTAAGTGATGATGAAGGAAAAAAGAAAAATCTTTCGCTGATGGTCTTTAATGTAAAACATGCTCATATCAGGTGCCCAGATCAGTAGAGAAGACACATTAATCTTTGTTGCTTTGCACACCATAGTCATTTATATTTACAAAAAAATTAGTGGAAAATCATTATGAAGGCATTTTACAAATATATTGATTATGTATATTTGACTGCACAAAAAATAGGGTGTGGCTAGGCAGGTGCAGTGTGTTTTCATACTTGAAAGCATATTGAAAAAGTGTTAAGCCACATACAGAGCACAAGAATTAGTTTCTTATATGAACTTTCTAAACTTGGTCCTTTTATATGTCTAAGATAAAATTATATCAAGGCATACCTGACAGGCTTTTCTAGTCAGAGAACATGTACAAAAAGAAAATGAAAATTTAAATTCACCTGGAAAATAAAAGGACCAATACTGTTAACAAGCACCAGTCTCACTGTTATGAGAATAAACACCGAAAAATAGGAATTACCCATCTCTGATTTGGACAACATCAAGTTTTTCACCTCATAGATACAACAGAGAAGGGAGTTCACCCTTTTAATTACTGCTACATCACTGAAAAATACTACTATCTGCTTTCTTCTCCCTAACCATGAACTGGAAGAAATTCTGGAAGCATAGATCCAAGAGGGGCAGGAAATTACTCTGATTTTTAAATGAAGAGTATGGGAGTGACTTTCTCTGTTCAAGGCTTCTTGCTGAGAGAACCAACCCAGCAGCCCCCTCTCCTTCAGGTGACTGCCCCCACTCTGCAAGTCAGCTCTGATCCACTGTCTGGGTACACGGCACAGTGTTTGAGCCAAGTACCATGTCATGAAGTGCTTTAAATGTCAGAAACAATTTCTTAAGCTTTTCTGATAATTCGGTAACTGGCCAGGACACATCAGCGTATTGATGTCATATGTATAGCAAGAACTGCCACCTAGTTCTTCACAAATCCCTTCATGTATTGCTCTATGATCAGTTTTTGAAAATTTCCTCTTTGATACCTATCACAGCACATTTATGGTCTTTGCCTTCCAGCCATCCTGATTGCCACTTTCTTGGAGTGTACTTTTGCTCTCACTGGAGGCATGCGTTTGGATTTGCTTGGTACAGAAATTCACATACATACGTAAGAGTGGTGGGGTATATATGTGGTGTATATATATCTGCCCATGTGCGTGCAAGTGTGTATGATGTGTATATTGTGTGTGTGTATATTTTTTTTTGTGTGTGTGCCGGTGCACACCTGGATCTCACCACTATGTGTAGCTTAGATTAGTGAGGGCATGCACTCAGCCAGGAAGAGACATAACCTGAGGTCATATAACATGTAATTCTATGAAAACCAATTACTAATCAAATCTAGAGACAAATTACATCAGTATATTCCTGTTTGTTTTTTTTTTTTTTTTTTCTGGCAGGGGGTGTGTGTTGGCAAATGCACAAGAGAACAAAACCTTCTCGTCACTGCTTCTGAATGATTTCCCATCCATTTCTCCATTTTAGGAAAGCTGGACTGGAACATTTATTGGGCTCCAGACTCTTGAAACAAATAGATGCTATACCATTTCAGTTACTGACAAATACATGCTTTTCTCTTCAGCTCAGTCCTCCTAATCAACAAACATCAGTTCATCTCCTTGCAAGTCCAAGGCCCTTGCAAGAAACACTCAGTCATCCAGAACACTGGCTGAATTCTCTACACAAAATAGAGAATACTTTCAATAGCTCATTGAAAACATTTACACAAGAATGATGCATGATTGTAAGTACTGATCTATCTAATGATATTTCTATGTAGAATTTAATATAATAACTGATGCTATTTGCCGTTGCAGGCTGAGTATACCATCTGTGCCATAATGATATCTGTTTATCGGCTGACACAGGTCAAGTCAATCCGTGCCAACCACCGAAAAGCCATTTAAGTGCCAGTGCTATCATGAATCCCAACAAAGTCTGGAATATTCAATTTTAGATAAAGATCAAGTCATTTGTAGGCATAAATGCCTATACAGTTTTTCCTTCTGGAGATAAAAATGTCTTCCACTGGAGAAGAAGCCATGCATACCAGCTCTCCATCATCAACAATGTTTGGTGCCAGCTGCTTCAGTGGTAGAAGCAAAAAACCTCAGAATAGTCAGTTACAAGATATTCTTTTCCCTGGGAAAGTTTTATTTTAATATCCCATAGTTAGAGGTTGACTATTGCCCTCAAGTATGAAGCCATACTTGCCTTCCAAAACTTTTTTTTATTGATTTTATTTTTGGACACCTACTCTTAGAAAGTAGTAGCTGGCAGTCTAACCTCAGTGACAGAACCATTGACAGTGGCTTCAAATAATAGACCTGGTTCTTCCCCACTGGTCATTAGATGCCAGGAATATATGAATGAGGCATTTAATTAAAGAAAACTCAGTGTTGAATTTCCAGTACCCACAACTTAGCCAATGCAACCAGAAAATTAGGGCCAGATCCTGGCCTGCAAAGTGCAGTATTTTGTTCACTGTTCCTATCCTTCACCCACAGAGTGTACAGATCGAGTTTGCAAACAATTTTAACTAAAAAGGATTTCTGCTGTGATTTCAGCTTATAAGGCTAAAAAGAGTTTATCAACCAATGAAACACACATCATTCTAATCCCTTTGCACAGACTTACCTGCTTGGCAGTGTAGAAAGATATCCAAAGTAATCCTTTCTTTTTAGAGTCTACATATTGTTGAATAGCATGTTACATCAATCGTATTCACTGGGTCATGTAGGTTAGTTACTGCTTGCCTTTCTCAGGCCACATTTATCCCACCAGACCTCAGATTCAATGTCTGAGTCAGGTGCAATTCTAGTTCTGTTGTGTTTAGGGCTTAGGAACAGGAATTTTCAGGTTCCACTTAAGTCAGTAGAGAAGCCAGACCCATCAGGCAGGACTCTCCATTGATTAAGTATGGACACACCCTTAGATGATTATGCAGCAAAAAGTTGCTTCTATCTTTTCACAGCATGTACAAAGATGAGCCATCATTATAGGAAGTTTACAGGAAGGAGTCCTCTTCAAGGGGAGACCTAAAAGTCTGAGGAGAAGATGTGTAGAAAGAGCAGAGAGGCTGGGACACATGTGGGTGCAAATATGCAGTAAATCCACCATTTTGATGCTACCATTGCTGTTGCTTGTCAACTGCAAATGCAGGTTTCCATTAGTATGATCAGCATGAGAGAGTAATTGTAGGAACTTCAGGAGGCTGGAAGAAGCCTCAGGTGAATCGAGTGAATGCTCAGTGACTGAAGAGGAAGCTGCTTTCAAGGACATTGTAATTTCTTAGCGGACTCCTTGAAGAAGACAGATCTGCTAGCTGATGGTGGAGAGCAAGGAGGACAGTAATGTCTTTAAGGCATTGTAGATCACAGCATAAGTTGGTTTCGAACAAAATACACAAAGAATAAATTGTCCCGCTCCTCCTTTTTCTCCTGCCCCATCCAGATGTCTGTCTATCTGTGCTGTTTTCTCTTTTTTCCCCCTGACATCTTCACACCCTGGTCCCTGGCTATCTATGTTTTTAAGGTCCGTCTACATGCTTGTTAGCTACCATTTGTCCACTTCATATGCGACATGAAAGCCTTAAAAATTACTGGCATTGTCCCAACTAAGGTGCAAAATAACCCTTATGGAGGACCCTTTAATAATATTGTCCACAAGAAGCTATAGCAAAGGCTCCAGGACAAACTCAGCTCACAATTTCCTGGCTGTGTTGAAAATCTCCCAACTGCTGTTGCAGTAAATGTAGCGTTTTGCCTTTAATGTATTATTTTGTGTGCAGGGATGGAAAAATGTTGGTAATTCTTTACATTCTTTTACTGAATTCCCAGAGTAAATTCATCTAGCCACTCCAGCAAAAAAAAGTAGGCAGGAAGTAATTTATCTTCCTTCATGATTACATATGGTTGGTCTACTATTAAAAGAGAAGAGATAGAACTATAAGTTGACCTAAGTTGAGTACATCTGTTATTTTCTTGCCACATGCTATTGCTCTGGTTTATGTCCAGTTTGGTAATGTTCCCAAGATCATCCCAGAGGAAATTTAAGAGTAAAACATGTCTTTATAGTCTGTGTATGTTGATTTTAGGGAGATGGGAAGAGGACACACTTTGTTTCGAGAAATGATAAACATCCCTGTATTCCTGATGCACCTTTGATATAATAAGAACTTACTCACTTTCTATGGTAGCATCTTCCCATTATTAATTCACTGTGTGAATAGCTGATTGTTTGTGCTAATTTTATCACCACTTTGCTCAATTATAACTCAACACACATTCCATACTATTCCCTGGGGAAAGTGTCTGTGATTACACCATTGTCTAGTGATCATGACTATAACAAAAAAAGAATTGAAACAACCAATTCTTTGTGAGTTTTTATTTTTTAAAATTCATCAGTAAAAGAGGAAAACATAAGAAATTTGGTATTGAAAACTGAGATTTCAAATTTCCTATTTGTTAGGAGGAACGCAAACTGTCATCAAAATATTGGATTAAGGAGTCATTTTTCTCAGAAAAAAAAATTATAAAATTTCAACCAGCTCTACCTATCATCTCTCTACTTCAGAAAGAAAATATGGAAGCTGTTAGTTCATGTGTAATATGAATGAAACATAAGGTTCCATTTATGATAAGTAAAAGATTAATTTTTCTCTTCTGCTTTTAATTTTTCTGTAACTCTGCTCCTCTTGAGCCTGTCCAAGGCCAATCATTCACATTCTACAAAATATAATTTTTATATTTTACAAACAGGAGATTTTTTTTTTCCAGAAAAAAAGAAAAGCTCACGAAGGAAAACACATACTTTATCTGGCAATTTTAAAAATAAAATAGGTCTCAAACAATAAGTTTCTTTCTCTTTTTTCTCTCCCTTCCCCCTGAAAATGGAAAACTAAAAGAAGCCCTCTCTAGAATGTGTCTTTTGTTGGACTCATGTATATTTTAATAAAGATTAATCTTTACTAATAAAATCTAAAACATATACATGACATGAGAATGCCTTGCATAATATTTATTAAAGAGAAAGTTTTGATCAAAGATTAATGACCTGCTTTGCTGAACAAATCTGGGACATATCACCATTTTCCTTCATAACTCTTCTAAAGTAACAAAATGAAAAAAGGAGCAGAATCCTCCAAAAAGCCAGTCATAGTATTTGCTATGCAGGACAAGACCTATTTTTTCCTTTCTATCAGCAGATCCCATTCTTGTCCTCAGAATATTTTCCCCAAGGTTACAAGAATGCAAGTCAGAACTCATTCTTGCACCTCTGATATAAAAAATTTGTACTGGTTCTGTCAGTATAATACTGTGCCACTACATCACCTCTATGCAATGACTAGCCAGCGTATTTTCTACATCTATTCTAGATCTCTGTGAACAGATAATGGGTAATTATCACATTATCTTCCAGCATTTTAATGTCTTTTTATCAAAGGAAAGTACAGAAGGTTAATATATCTGTCTGCTTTTTACTTATCTATACTCTTTTTCTCAGCGAAATGTCATTCCCAATTCATGGTTTGAGGCTTCTGGGCAGAAAAAATAAGCTCAGTCAAAGCTCAAACATAATGGAATGATCAGAAAGCAAAAAGCTAATGGTTAAATCCAAAGCCACTTATTTTGTTCCCCTAAGCAATACTGCAGGCTCAGATGCATTAACCAAGGTTAAATCAAATAGTCATGATGTCTGTATGTTCAATTATGCATAGCCTGAGCCAGAGACTCATTCTGAGCCAATCTTCCACAAAGTTATGCCAGTTTACGCTTGTCAGAATCTGGCCATGTCTCAACCTAAATCTGCCCAAATCTTTTGTCTTCTGCATACAGCTGCAGTGTCATAAAAAAATCCAGTACCTGAATGATAAGGTGATCCAAAGATCATCTTTTTTTTTTCTTAAAATAGTTTGAATGCAATTTTTATTTTATATTATTTTACAGTTTAAACCTCTCTTTTGCAAGCCTTTAGTCACCACATATTCTCATGTATCTGAAAAAGTGGGCTACTTTTCATGTTACATCAGTCAGCACTGTTCAGGTCAGTGGCTTTCGGTGTTTGACAAGGGACCGACCAGCACAGCTCTTGGAGCAAAGAGGCTCAGCTGTGGAAATTGCCATAGGATAGTTATTTTCAAAGGAGTACTTTTAGGTGGCTATTTATATGAGAAGCGGAAATAAGTTAATAAATTTATTGAAAGTGTTTTATAGGAGTCTAAATTAACTCATCAATCTTGCAGACAGGAGCACATTTTGGCAGCTGTAGAACTGATAAAAATGTATCTATTAAAGTCATTACAAATGGTAATCACCCATTGTTTTTGAAAAAAATCTCAATAGTGTAATGTATCTTAAAAATAAGTAGATAAACTGGAGCAAAAAGAGTGTCAATAATTTTTTTATTATTAAAAGTTTGAAGTGACCACAATTATGAAAAGAATCCAGGTGTCTCAATTACCAGCTTTCAGCCAGGTGTTCAGATCTCAGCTTTAATCTACAGATGATAATACAATAGCTTGAATTGTAATTGATATTGCTTATATTCTAAGGATTTTATAAATATCACATAGATCCATGTAAAGTAATTCCCTAATTACTCATCTTAAAAAGATACTATTCAAAATAAAGATCTGAAACTCTTTTCATGTGTTTATTTTTTCTACTTTTTGCTTGTTTCAAAATTTCTAATTGCATAAAACCCTCTTTGTTATAAAATTTTTAAAGGTATTGTCAAAATAAACCAAGTGTTCACTTTTTAATTACATGATATAACTAATTACACAGCTGAAGCTAAAAACATCTTATTTCAATTTTCTGTTTATATATCCACATATATTTCACTGACATGTAGTATCTATCCATTCATTCACTTAATTTAAATTATACATTCATATAAAACTATCCATTGTCTTTGCCATGTAGCATGCAAATGATCGCTTGGGCAGTTTCCTTAGCAAGGAAATATCCCTGATTAGTCTCAAGGATTAATATGCAATACCATATTTTCTTTTCTCTGGTTGTTTCCTCTAAGAAAGTCTTGAGTGTTAATTTCCCCAGTCCTTCATATACATACCTGGGTAACAAACGTATTATTTTTTAAAATTCTACTTTGAGAAGCTAGCTATAATTCCAAATGAATATTACATATTAAGGCAGGACTGGGATGAATTTTGCTGTTAAAGAAATGAGATCTGACCCCAAGAAACTTTAGGCTTTCCCTGGGAAATGTCTTTGTATGGCAAAGACATTTTACTGCTTCAGAAGAATATTGATATTAAACTCAAAATATGTGTTAGAAATATGGAAATGCCTAGGTTTTTTTACATTTTGCAATGTCTAGTTTGATCTCTGCTTTTACAATAAACTTTTTTCAACTGAATTCATCACGTGTAATTATGAAACTTATAATTTGTTGCTGTTATTTACTAATGGTACTCATTTTCATTAATATTAATATTAATATTAAAGTCTCCTCCAAAAAATAATTAATGCAGGAGCTTATTGATGGATCCCCTCTTACATCAGGTTTACCCTCTTGTAATTTATTTCTATGAAGTTATTTTTTACAATAGTCAAAATGAAAGATTAATCTGGATGATGCTGTGCTTTCACTTCACTAATATGATTAAACTGCAATGCATTAGTTAGATCTATCCATAGCTTTTTAAAAAATTATTGTAAAATTACAGTATCCCAGAAGTGGAAGAGATCACAAGAAGTTGTGTAGTCTACCCTACTGCCCTACGTCATTCCTGACAGGTGTTTGTCAAACCTGTCCTCATAGACTCTAACGAGAAAATTTCATAGCAGTCACCTCCCTCTTTGCTCATCACTGCTGAAGAACAATACACAATAATGTGTGGAAAAGTATTACTAACAGATTACTTACATATTTTACCTTTCCCTAATGTGATCACCATTGTTTGTTTCCTGGAGCCCATAATATCATGCATCTCGGAAGCAAGATGTTGCCAAAAGCAGTCAGTCTCCAAAAACTGCCAATGTGCAGTTTATATCTGTATTCTGTTCCAGATACCACAATGGCTGAAAACCTTTCTCACATGAGCACATGGAAAAAAGAAAAGCACTAAGTGTTTATTAAGGTAATTTATTAAATTACATCCAAATAAATGTACCTGAAAGTCTGTGGAGACTTTCAGTATCTTTTAGTAGGGAGACTCTAGAAGAGAGCATTATTTTCCTTCTTCTTTTGTTTCTCTTTTCTTCTGAAACCACACAGAGTGTGAAGACAATGCATATGTTACTGTATCTGTCTTTTGGGGGGAATATATTTATATAGTGCTTTTGAAGCACAAAGCAGAACTGGTTCTTAATATGAGGTCAGACAACATAGTCACACATGAAAAGATCTCCACGTGGAATGAAAGAAAGGGACAGATATTGGAGAGGCCTCAGTGTCCATCACAGCTCTTTTTCCCTGAAAATGATGCCAAGAGGAGGAGGTTGGTTTTTTTTTTTTTAATCCCACTGATCTACAGGATATGCATTACAACCTGGAAGTTGTAATCTCTACATGCAGTACCATATCTTAGAATCATAGAACCATAGAATCATTTAGGTTGGAAAAGACCTTTAAGATCATCAAGTCCAACCACTAACCTACCACTGCCAAGCCCACCACCAAACCATGTCCCTAAGCACAACATCTACACATCTATTAAAGACCTCCAGGGATGGGGACTCAACCACTTCCCTGGGTAGCCTGTTGCAATGCTTGACAACCCTTTCAGTGAAGAAATTTTTCCTAATATCTAATCTAAATCTCCCCTGGTGCAATTTGAGGCCATTTCCTCTCATCCAATTGCTTGTTATTTGGGAGAAGAGATCAACACCCATCTCGCTACAATCTCCTTTCAGGTAGTTATAGAGAGCAATAAAGTCTCCCCTCAACCTCCTTTTCTCCAGGCTAAACAACTCCAGTTCCCTCAACCACTCCTCATAAGACTTGTGCTCTAGACCCTAAGTCATCTTCTCCTATTCAGAGTGCTTATTTACATGGTTTCTACTAGAAACTCTTGGGTCATCTCCTGTTGGCAGCTTTGCTCCAGGGTGTGGGTTGTGCACACTCTCCCACTCATACTTTGTGAAGGTTATTTTTCTAAACTCTAAACATGAATGTTATGATAGTAGGTCCCATAAAATCTATTAGTATGCCTCATCCTCCCTTGTATGAGAACAACATGGGAAGAGGTCAAGGACCCATCAACATTGCATGTCATCAGCATATGCTCCACTGGGCACAGTCTAAGTGACAATTTAGTTGTGCAGAACCTTAGCGAGGTGGGGGTTGGTCTCTTCTCCCAGGTAGCAAGCAACAGGATGAGAGGAAATAGCCTCAAGTTGTGCCAGTGGAGATTTAGACTAGATATTAGGAAAAATTTCTTCACGGAGAGACTGGTTAGGCATTGGAACAGACTGCCCAGGGAAGTGGTGCAATCACAGTCCCTGGAAGTGTTCAAAAAACGTGTGGATGTGGTGCCTAGGGACATGGTTTAGAGGTGGACCTGGCAGTTAGGTTAAAGGTTGGACTCAATGATCTCAGAGGTCTTTTTCCAACCTTAATGATTTTATGATTCTGTGATTCTATGATTCTATGAACCATGTCTGGTGGAGGGAGAGATAGGAAGAGGGAAAGATGAATGTGTTTGTTTACACAAGTGTTTATGGCCACATGAAGGAGAACATGATATTTTAAAAAGGCATGATGGAACTGAAGATTCTGACTGAGAGCACAGAGCCAGCAGAAGGGAAAAGGAAACAACATGTCCAACAGCTGAAGTGATGCAGAGCAAGGGAGGACTGCAAGGGGACTGGTACGTCAAAGTGCCCACTGTCTTCAAATATAACAGTCAAATCCAATATCCAGTCCTGTTTCTTGTCTTCTCAGTGCTATTTTCAGAATTTGCACTGGTTTAGTATGAGGTCTTGAGCCTGTTAATATCTCTGTATTATACTATGTGCATCTGGCTAATGTGTATAATACGTATTTTCCTCATGGTGTTGGCTGTCTTAGCTATGTAGACCAGATAAAATGATTTTATTTTAGAGAGAAACTTGTAGTTATTTTATTAATACAAAATTTCCTCAGGTGTTACTCTATTACCTTCAGCAGCAACTAAATATATTTAATCTTTCTATCCTTATAAATAAGTGTATTTTCCTGATAATTTCATGTTTCTGTTCTTTTTGAATAACGACACACTCTCCTAAGTATGTCCACAGTCATGATTAAAAAACAATCAAAATCTACAGCTGCGAACTGTATATGGCTTCTCACCTGCAAGTTCTCTTGACTAGCAGCTTTGTCACTGTGAAGGTTATAAGGAGTCACCTGAAAAAGAAAAACAGAGAACCAGAAAGAATGTTCTTTACTCTTTCAGTTTTCTAGGACCTGTAGGCCCAGGGAATATCTTAAACTTTGGGGTATTAGTTTGATTTCTATTCCAGGACAAATATAATGACATTTCATTTCTGAGAAAATGCAGATTAAAAAAAAAAAATAACTTCAGGTTTGCATAATCTTTGATAATTCCTCTTGGCTTTGCATTATGATATCTTGTGGCATCTCACCAATATCATTCAGTTACCCCAAGTTCCGCAAAAAACTTAGGCAATCAAAGGCTTTGGAGTACAGTCAAGCCACAGAAGATCATATTTCCTGGCCAAGTCACACCCAATCAGTCCACAACACTCAATATTTTAACAACCCAATTAGTGCTACCAAATCAACGGCAACTCTGACTATAGCACAACTTAAAGACAACAGCAAAAAAAATATTTTGGTAACAGAAAATAAGACATTTATTCAGGATAAGTTCATATACTACCATTTTAATGTCATTCTTAGCCAACAAATTATTCACTACTATCATTAAAATAATCACATACATCCATTTGTATGAGATAAAATAATTAGCACTCTTCTTTTTCTAGAAAGTTGCCCACTCCAATGAACTGAATAACAGAAGAGCTGGTGTCATAAAAGATAACACTGAGATGGAAAGTCTGATGACAAAATAAAAAAAAGCAAACTCCATGCTTGTTTGCTTCAGGAAAGGCAAGGTCTGCTCAGTTTTTCTCATATAAGAATGTTGCCACTTCTACTAATTCTTTTCAAAATGCAATACAGGCAGCAGATAGCAGAGGACTGGTAGAAGAGCTGAGGTGTAAGACCATAGTAAGGATGGAATGAGAGGTGTTCCTGACATGTTGTGCCTCCCTCTAGAAGTCATCAAATGGAGCAAAATGTGGCTAGCATCTGAGTGTTTTCAATGTAAAACTGAAGCAATAGAAAGTGTGATCTGTGGGACCCCTCAAAACTGGTAGAGAAAGGAGATCGTATAGAAGTGTTAGTTAATTGATCTCAGCATTTTATTCAGAAGGATATAGAGATACTGAGGAACAAAATTGAAAGACTATACTAACACTGATATGGGGCAAGTAATGAAGGATGAAATTGATATCCCATGCCTTGGTCATCAACAAGAGAGGAAATAGGTTCTATCAATCTACTCAAATGAACTAAATGACTCACTAGTCCAACCACCCCAGTCTCTTAGGAGCTTCCACCATTTACAACAACATCTTCCTTCCTAGCACAGATTACCCTACTTTCCCACTTCTCTGCTAGTTCACCACTTGCAGACTACTGCGTTTGACCAGAAAGACCTCTGTTCCATTTCAGCCTCAAGTTTTGTCTCATGTCCTGAGTCCTGACCCATTTTTAACAGGTGTGTGAAAGACAAAGTTTGGTAAAATAAGGACAGCAGAAAGTTTTGGTACACATGAAAATCTTGAGCAATCAGCTGTAGAAACCAACTGTGATTAAGTCCCATGTCACAAACAAATCAAAACAACTATGTTGACAGATACTGCCACAGACCCAGGCACGATTCAGATTTCGCTCAGTGCAGCATTGTTTACAGGGCGCACAGTAAATATCCGTAGCTATACTCAGACCATTCTGCTCTGCACCCCCATGCACTGTTACCCTTTCTGCACTGGCAGCAGAGCTGCATTTATCCACACAAGCACTGACAGGCTGCAGTAAGGCCAGTTGCTTGCAGTCAACCCTCATTTTTTTTGGAAAAGCTCTCTGCCTGTGAGGAACACAATATGCAGCAGCATTATCAAAGTCAGTGAAATTCAAATTATTCTGGTTTGTCTTGGTTTTCCAATGAGCACCTTCTGATCAGCAAAATTAAAGCAGTTTCTTTCCTGTCCCACTGAAATAAGTACTCAAGTGAGTTAAACAACAATAATAAATGTAAACACTAATAATAAATGTAAACACTAATAATA
The DNA here is from genome assembly GCF_047370975.1 of Nipponia nippon. Taxonomy (NCBI): domain Eukaryota; kingdom Metazoa; phylum Chordata; class Aves; order Pelecaniformes; family Threskiornithidae; genus Nipponia; species Nipponia nippon. The sequence goes on from NW_028262336.1 coordinate 83,792,066, forward strand.
AATGTTAAACAATAATAATAATAAATGTAAAGGAAAAGTAATTATCTTTGTGTAATGACTTCGTATGTCAAGGTCATGTCTAAATATGTCTTCTATACATAGGCTGAAAAAGGTATCATGCCATGAGATCACAGAAGGACCCCTTGCTTTGAACATCTTCCAGGTTTCCTGCGGCCAAGCTGTCATCAGAAAAGTGGTAACACTGAGAATACAGAAACACTGAGGAGAACCTGAAGAGGAATTAATATTTTAAAAAGCTACAATGATCCAGAAATAACTGTGAAAAATGGAGGATAACTCAGAATATCACAAGCATCCAAAATAACCGATTTCGTACTTGTTTTCAATAGTAATTAGACTGATCATTTTCTGAATTTTACCATTTAAAAAATGCAGAGACATTTTCGTATGCCAAGCTCAGATATTAGGAAATCCAATATAAATCCTTTAAATATAACAGTGAAAATGGTAGTGAATTTACTTATATATAATAATAGAATGTGCTCTATGCTCACAAATAACCTATGGTAAAAGAGAACGGTAGTCTCTCAGGTCTATCTCAAAGAACAGCATCTGTATACAAAGAAGAAACTGCCTTTTCGCTGAAACCAAAAGAAGTGGGGGAATCATTTTACTGTAAGAAACATTTACTCCTTAGTAAGGGAAGGAACAACAAGTTGTATTTACTGTCACTCACGCTTCATCCAAAACAGTTTGACAAAAAATACATATTCCTTGATTTAGGAGTTTGCCAGTTCATAAGTTGCTGTGACGTTAAGTTTTTGTGGTTTTGCACTGATGTTTTTAAACAAGTAGTTCTGTCATAAGTGATAATCCAGCAAACCCAGACTGCTTCTGTTTGTTTGTTTATTTTTTACATTATAAATTAGACTCAATATAATCCTGCCTTTGTGTCATCAACTCTACATCAGACAGTCACAGATCATAATGCAGCATTCAGTGCCACCACCGTTTGCACTATGGATTACTGCTTTCAGCATCCTGGGACAAAACAATGATTGAATAGGACTTCTCTTTACATTTTACTTTTTGTCTGGGGGAGGGTGACTGCAGCCACTTGTGTTTAAAATTATAAAACAGGCATCTGAAGTCAAGATAGAAGTGTTACATCATCTAACTGAATACCATATATTTTACCCCAAAAAAGTGTTTGGCTTTATCTACTGCACTCTTACCTCTGACAGCAGCTGTCTTTTTGGCATTGTGCCTGTAATAATGAAAAAGAGATGGAAAGAACAGAAAGAAAGAAAGAGAGGAAAGAGAGCAAAAGAGAGAGAAAGAAAAAGAGAAAATTAAAAAAAGAAAAGAAAAAGAGAAAAGAAAAAGAGAAAAGAAAAAGAAAAAGAAGAAAAAAATTAAAAAGAAAAGAAAAAGAAAAAAGAAAAAAGAAAAAGAAAAAAGAAAAAGAAAAAAGAAAAAGAAAAAAGAAAAAAAGAAAAAAGAAAAAGAAAAAAGAAAAAGAAAAAAGAAAAAAGGAAAAAGAAAAAAAGAAAAAAGAAAAGAAGAATGAAAAGGAAAAGAAAAAGGAAAAGGAAAAGGAAAAGGAAAAGGAAAAGGAAAAGGAAAAGGAAAAGGAAAAGGAAAAGGAAAAGGAAAAGGAAAAGGAAAAGGAAAAGGAAAAGAAAAAGAAAAAGAAAAAGAAAAAGAAAAAGAAAAAGAAAAAGAAAAAGAAAAAGAAAAAGAAAAAGAAAAAGAAAAAGAAAAAGAAAAAGAGAAAAAGAAGAAAAAAGAAACAAAAAAGAAAAATAAATAAGAAAGAGAGAAAGAAAGAGAAAAGAAAGAAATAGAGAATAAACATTTGTAAATGTTTTTAGACATGCAGTTTATGCATTGGTGAATGGTTCTTTATACATGATATTTATGGGGTATTTGGTTTGTTTTGTGATTTTGTTTCAACTTTTAAGGAGTGCCGTTAATGTGATTAATTAGCAAGAATTTATTGACTAAAAAATCTGCACAGCCAAACATATATGATTTTTAAAATGTATTTTTTCAGGTGAAACTATAAACCAGGGTCCTAATTAAGCCCTGCTGTTTCCTGAGATTTTGTGTGCACTACGCTGGGAAGGAAAGTTACATGGAACTTTACTTGATCATGGAAGAAAAATCTGGAGAGTAAATTCAAGCATTCTATTCAGTTCTCAAATATAGTCTTCACTTGAGGGCTACAGTGAATTTATGCCCATGTTAAACATTAAAGCTCTGTTGTGGGGCCAAATAAGGGGAAAACTCAAATCAGCTCAAACATCATGAGGGTAGAACTTCAGCACCACTGCAGCAGACACCACTAGCATTACTAGATTTGCCCTGAAAAACCGTGATTGATCACAGAGTTTGTTATTATGACATCCTATTACACACTTTCTATTCCCATTACTTTGCTAAATGGAGAAGCTTATTTTCTATAATACAAAACAATTTGTAATAAGCACAGTGTATTATAAAAGGGATTTGAAGCTTTGAAATTTGCTTTGCAGGGAGCTTGTGGGTAGCTACAGCTGAAACTATACTCCACTGAGTTCTTAACCCACTTCAAAGAGAAGTTCTCTATAAAAATTGGGGGGGATTAGCGTAATCACTGATTTATGCAAATTTCTGACAGAATCTAGGTTTGTGCCTCCTATGAGGTATCTACATAGTTAAGACTCAGATGTGGAAATACAAACATACACACTTGGATGCTGTCAAAACGTACTACCACTTTAACACAGTGCCATAAATTACCATGGAATCCACAGAAAAGGATAAGTAAAGTGCTAGAATTATACAGGAGCCTTTTTTTAGGTAATTCAGGAAGAAACTACTGGGTTGCCCGTTAGGGAAGGGTCCAAATTCAATTCACGTGTATGCATTTATAACAAAAACCATCTCATCAACAGAATTTTTAAATAGACTTTTTAATGCAAATGGTAAAACATTCCTGTTGACATTTTCAGCTGTAAATCCTGTCTCAGTTATTTTTCACTGAAATACAGAAAAAGGAGTCTGGATGAAAATGAATCGCATACATGTAAATGTACTTTTATATAAGTTATTCTACAGTTGAATCCCTGTCTCTTAAATAGTTTGTGTTAAAAAAGTGATCATGGTACCTGTCATTTGCAAATCATTGCCTTTCTTGTTTCCCTTACTCCATATATAGCATATTTTGGGATACAGTAAATTATTTCCATTTTCTCTCCCGTGATTATTTCCATTTTATCTCTTCTACATCAAACTTTGAGATGCAGATCAAGTCCAGGATGCATCTTTTGGCTTGAAAGTGAACAGGCTAAACATTTCATATAGATATCCAGTCCCTTCCTTTTAATTTTTTTGAAACCTTTATACCTGACACAACCTGATATGATCCAGGCAGGTGCAGTTTCTCTAAAATGGGCCTTGAAACAAGGCACTTGGGCTTCTGTAAGGTATCTCACAGACTTTTTCATATTCCTCTTTAAGCACCAAGGTAAGCTCCAAAAATCCCACCCCTTGATATTTCAAGTGTTGCATGCAAAATGCTACCATCTTCTCTCAGCTGGGAAAATGGGGAATCATACAAGAGGGCATCACTGGACAATAGCGCTGTGACAGCCAGACACCCTCCTCCACAATGGAGCGCCTTGACAAAAATCTTTGCTGACCCCCTTCAGCACAGTCAAACTTGCCTTCTCATGGTAGCTGCATTGATGGAAGACCCATTCAAATGAATAAAACATTATGATGTACCTAGTCTGTCCAGCTGCACTAGAGAACTACATATAAGCTGCTTTTGCTGGATGCAATATACATAGCACAGGCAGAAACATTGAAGAAATTAATTTTAACTGGATGTCTGAAATCTCTTCAGTTGTTCGTATTGGTAAGTCTTTCAATAGTGAACCTTTGTAATAAGATTGAAAGGTATTTAGTATAGCAAAGATCCTGTAGCAACAAAATCTGATTTTTGAAATATTTTCCCTGTTGCCTTGTCTTCGAAAAGCCTTAAATGACTGTGAAGGATTTTTTTTGCTTAGGTTTTCCCCCCTTTTCAGCAGGTTTTAGGCCTTGGGCTATTGGTATCCAAGTAGTTAAAACTACATCAGCACTAATAGCTATGAGCTCATCTTGTATAAGCACATTTTTAGTTAAACACCGCAATCTTGGAAAAAAATGTTAGTGTGCTTAAACAGCCTGGCTCAGAATAGCTCACAATATGACGCATACCACAGGAAATAAAGTGGTATGAGGCACCTACAAAATATTTTTCAAACAAGTCATTGAAGCTGTAAGCCCCATGCCTCAGCTTTAGGAAGTCACTTATTAAGAATCAACACCAGCCGTGCCAAGCTAAGCTCTTGCTCTTGGTGATTTTCCAATTGAATATTCAGGGCCCTGTCTCGGTCTTGTTTTCAGGGAAGTACATGCCTGGAATGTTAGCAAGCTATTTGCTGGAAAAAATGCCCACAACAGGCCCAATGTTGATCACATTAATGCGTTTGAGTGGGTATAGAGTGCAAATGATTGAAAGTGCTTCCAGATCTTGGTTGCTGGGGACAAAGCAGGCTCTGTTCTCTGATCTGATGGTCATTTTTTTCAGCGGAGGATGTGGTGCAGGAAGAGGGAACAGTGCCAATCTCTGTCTAATGGCTCCAAACAGGGCCTGGGCCTAGCTCTTTGGATGCTGATGAGTGGGAAATGAAACACAGATGGGTCAGATGGGTAAGGAGAGGGGGGATTACAGGTCAGGCCAAAGAGTTGGAATAAATTAAGTGCTTATGAGGTACAGAATGGCACATTGTTAAAGTAAATGGACAGGGAAAAAACATTTCAGCATTGTTAGACACAGTGAGCAGAAAAAAACATTCTGTCTTCCCAGACCACTTTCGCACATCACATCCTCATTGGGATTAACGCATGTTTGATATATGAATTACTTTCTATAGCACGGGCACTGCAAGGCTGCAGTGTTCCGTAGTACCCAAGGGGAGCTAATTTTCCAGTAAACACTTCAGATGTAATTTATTGGGAGCAATACTTTGGTTCATGCTCCCGATCGTAAGATAGCCAGCTTCCTAACTCTCTAGAGATTTCTGACAAAAGGGTAAGTAATCACGTATGAATACTCTGGGGAAATTAAGTAACAAAAGGAGTATTTCATGCATTCTCAAAATGCTGAGTCCATGTTTGGTTTTATTCCTTTCAAATCTTTGCATGTACATGAAAGAAAAGGATTTGGTTCTAAGAAATAGTCCAAAAGGATTCTGGCTAAGAAACAAAACTAGGGGATTTTCCTGGAAACATACATCAGCAATTTTACCCTTTATACCGAAAAAACCCCCACGCTGATATAAAAAAAGTTTTTATTATATAATATGCACAGGGGTTCACTGCACTTATTTTTGGCATCTCTATTACATACATAATAACCAAAAATGCATTGCCAAACTCTCTGTTGACTTGTACAGCTGTAGTGTTACAGATTTGAAAACCATCGCATTAGTAAAACTTGAAAGGGAAAATTGGGCCCGTGAATTCGAACTAAGTTGGGGGCAGTTGCAACAGCTTTTTTTTCAGTCCTCAAATCCAAGTTCTTTCATAACTATGAATATTTATCCCTCCTGCAAATGTGGTAAGTATGACAGGTAAAATAAATCCCGGTCCTTCCACGCAGCATGGCTAGAAATCAAGTGAGAGTCATCACTCTGGTGGTGCAATCTGTGGTACATGCACGTATCAAAATTGAGATCAAAGGTAAGAAATGCCAGTGTTAGTGACAGAATGGCTAAAAGAAGCCCTGAATAACATGAAAAGAATCTGTTATGTCCTTTTCAGCACAGAAAGCCAGTTTTCTCTTGAGCAGCAGAACTGGCTGGGATATGTGTCTGCCTCTCTCCCATCAGCTACAGCAGCTTTCACACCATGACTCACCTGAGGTCGTGCCCATTGGTAACATCTCTGAATTTCCCAGTATCCCTCTTCCTGCCTTCCTCCTTCCCAGCTGATAGACCCAGAGACCCATGGGCTACGTGTGCTGATGAGCCAGACAGAAGACACATGTGGAGGGGCCAGCTGCCACGCCAGAGCAGATACTGTGGAGTTCACTTCACAGCTTTTCCATGGGTGGAGGCAGTGAGGGGAGAGGAAGAGATGAGACCATCTGGATTCTCTGACCCTTAATCGCCCATCAGTCATTACAAACCTTGAACGAACTTTATATTTTTAAGACAAGGCTTTATTGAATTTCATTGAGGTTGATTTCAAGAGTTATTGTGAGTGAGGGACAAGGAGATCAAAGACAGCTATACTAATGGTCAGAATTTTACAGCAAATAAGGCAAAAAAGAATTAGAGTAATAGAAATAATGGAAAAGAAAAAAAAAACCAACAGAGAAACAAACAAGGCAAGCTCCTGAAAGTAAAGGCAGAATCATAGTTATGACAAATGGTCTTTGTATAGCAAAAAGGAGCAAGAAGCTTCTAGGAGAAGTGAAAGGGAAAGCAGGGTATGGCAATGTTAAGATCAGAAGCATTCCTGAAAAAGTTGCCTGCTAGAGGCACAATGTAGACACTTTTTATGAAATGCTTTCTGGAATTCTCTGCTCCTGTCTGATCAAGACAGGAGCTCAGATTTGGTAGGAAGAAGAACAGGGTAGGCACCAGACCCGTCTGAAAGGCTGGTATTTACACAGTCAGAAGGGAATCAGGAGAGCTCAGGCTGGAACGCAGCATGCCTTGTGCTCCCATACAGTACCACACTGTCTGAGCTCTGCAGTGTTTCTCACGGCCAATGGGAAAGATTTTTTTTTTCCTTTTAGGTACTGCTCTGAGCAAGTGGTAAGACATAAGAAGAAAAGACACAGACACATGGATCTACCTTCCAAATTTCTGTTCAATTTAGATAGCTAGTTTCTGAATAACTGCAACTGGCGTTTTCTTCACCCAGCCTCTCAAATTTAAAGCAGCATTTTCAGTGGTTTCAGTCCTAGTTCAGACTGAAAGGAGATTTAATATTAGAAAAAAATGTAAGATGAAGGGACTACATCATATTTGCGAAGAGTAAGAGTCCAAGCGAGGGCTATCACAAAGCATGAGCCATGTTCTTGCAAATTTACTCTGCCTACCTTTCGCATCATTCCTTGTAATATTTAACATGAGGCCCTTCTAGTAAGGCACTTATGTGGCTTGCTACCTGACCCTGACCATCTGACATTCCCATAAGGCATCATCAGATACAGGGTGAATGACCTTGCTGCATAGCCCTGGTTGTGGTTATGCCCTGCCCATGCATACTGCAGACACATCCTTGAGCTTGGGTCATCCTACAAGGTACAACAGGCAGAAGTGTCCATCTGGGCTTGTCTTATAGAAGACACACTCAGAAATGTGGGTAAGCATGGACTGTAAACAAATAAAAAGTGCAGAAGTTAAAATTATTGGCATACACTTCTGATCAGAAGAGTCCCAAGGCAGTGTAGACATAGGTACTCTAGTCTTGGGGAGGGTAAAAGGTGGCCTTGTGATCCTACAAAAGAAATTCCAGCAATAAGACCTCCCACAATGTAGCATAGCATTAGGTAGTAGCCATCAAAATGACAGTGTGGGAAAGTGAGACCATTGTTTTACCTCATTTTGCATGGCCAGCAAAACTAGTTGGTCACTGAGAAAGAAACACATTTCACCTTGCTTTGATGTGTCTAACCTGCCTGTTGTTCCAGCACGAGTTCCTTCTCTAGGAGGAAATATGACTGAATTCTTCCTCACGTTTCAGGGCAAAGTTCCCCTTTCAGAGCTGCAAAGTTCAATGTGGAAGGAAATCCACCCCAGAACTAAATTAGTTTACCTGCTCATCAACACCTGTTGGTTTAAAAATAAACAATAGTTATTGATTATTATTAGGCAAAATATTATATCTCATTGGGAAGCCACTGTTTATTTCACTCTCAGGATTTTTTATAAACCCTTTTCAGTGGTTTCATATGCTGTTAAGTAACCTAGACCTCAGAAATTAAAAAAGCTTTCCATCTTCCAGAGCAAATGTAGATTTTAGCCCTAATATTTATTCATAATGAATTCATGATATTAAATAGCTAACCCCTAAATGACTCACTAAGATAATGAGAGGTATTAGGTACTTAGGATGATGGAGGCACTTAGGTAATGAAGTGAAAGAACCTAGACAGACGGAAAAATAGATCTGATTTTCAAAACTAGCGGTTTGTGAAGAGTGTTTTTCTAAATAAGAAGCACAAGTCAGTATGTAAAAACAGCAATGGAAAAGGAATCTGGTCCAACTTATGCAAAAAGCCTCACTCTTTGGTATTTGCTAGTTCTCAACCCTGCCCCTCTGGCCTTTACTTTTAGAACAAGGCTTCTTTAACTCCTGCTGATGCAATAAGTAAAAGCAGGGCTCAGCCTTCAATGGCCGGTATTAAACTGGTGCTGTGCTGCTCATGTACTCCATTGTATGGTGCTGCAAACAGTAGAGCCCTCATACAGTAAGCACCCTTATATGAAATGATTCCATTATCAGACACATGTCACAGAGGATTTCCTCCTATGTAAAACATTGACACAAATTGCTGAGCTACAAGATTTATCCATTGAGACACATTTGTCACAGGATTTTACCTTCTTGCACAGACATTACTTTACAAGCCTATTTCTGTACAAAGAAAATTCCTTTTAAAAAATTATTAAAAAATCAGCATAGCACTTATTCTGTCAAGAAGTGTTTTTCCTTGAGTGGGAATTTCTTGAAGCAGATTTGGCTGAATAAGATATGTTATGACCTTTGGAATGAAATGAAAAGCCTGTGGGACAATACCAGATTTTGGCAGGATACTGTTGTTTCTTTTCAGTTTTCACTTCAACCACTGGCCAAATGCCACACCACAGCCTTGTTCTAACAGTGTAAGTCACACCACAGCCATCACCATCCCATGTACTGAATGCACTATACCAACCACTACCTACTCTGAAATAAAACATTACCTGTCAACTCTTGCTGCACATTCCTCATAGACTAATAGTTGAGGTGTTACATACGTACAAGTTGTAGATGCCTCTGAAATATTCATGTAGTTCCACTTTTACACCCTGTGCCAGGCTCTTTCTATTCCCAGTTTGCCTTTTAAACTTCTTGATATTGTTTTACTGGACAGATTATCTGTTGCAGAGAACTATGAATAAAGAAAAAAAAGCAATTTCATATTTTCAAGGAACAATTTGGCTTGTCTTACATGTTCACCCAGGTAACTGGCAACTTAAAAAAATATCACCCTGAAGTTCTGAGTCTAACATGGACTACACAGGCATGGAAAACCCGTCTTTAAAAATTCCTAACAGTCTTTGATCTCAAAATTATATGACTATCCTACAGAACACACCCTGTCTCTGCTTGCTACTTTTCCCGAAATCATGGAGCTAATAATAGAAAGGAAATTCTGAGTTACTGTGGACCAAGTCCTGAGGACCTTACTCAGGTTTTACTCAGACCCGACTCAGATAATTTCCCTTGAATGGGCAAGAGCTAGCCAGCTTGTGTTAAATCAGAGTGAAGATCACAGGCTTTTCCTGGAGTTATTAATTTAATTTTCACTTCCTCATTGTGCTGAATCACACATGAAATAGATCACATCCTACATAAATATAACAACATTCATGTTTCCTAATCCATCAGATAAAGTGGTACTTTTCTTGCTTATACCTAGAAGAGGTTAGCAGTTTTCAAATAAATACAGTTTTGATGAAAAACATTCAGTAAGCAAGCTCAAAAAATCATTCTCACTGCAGTTTTCTTGACCTTGTGGCAGGTGTGTGTGTACCAGGAACCCAGAGGGCTGCAGGTAGCTGGTTGAGCTCTGCAGCTAGAGACAACAGCAGCTGGCAGTTACAAACTTCAGGATTTGGTAGGCATACCGAAATATCCATCATTTTCTTCATCATTCCAGGACAAGGTATGTCATCCTACTTAAACAATGACCAAAGAAAGGCATCAGGTAGGGATTTGTTCTGAAATTCCTAGGGATTCTTCCAATGCCACATTTAGTATATTTGGTCTTTTCTCACACTTTGCTGAAGATGATATTGTGTGTAATTGCTGGCTTGCAGACATTTGCTAAATTAAATTAATTCCATAATAATAATGAATTGATGAATGAATAAATGAAGTAGTGGGTAGGACTCCAACATCCGGCAGATGAAAGATGTACAAACAGATGAGGATGAAGGTGATGAAGATTTTAAAAAGAGAAGGGTTTTTGTCTTAGTACTGCAGGAGAAAATTATGAACTCAAAAGCTTTACATTTAGCAGAAGGAATTGATGGAAGTCATTGGAGAGACATCAACAGGGAGGAAGGTCAAAGTTCAAGGTGCAAAGTATCAAATACAAATCAAAGATATGATTAGATAACAAGAGAATAGCTCTCTGATACATTTTCAGACATGACTGATTATTAATATTGGAGAATAATAATGGGATGGTATATCCTGTGTCCTTGGAGATTACAGTACCAGATGGCTTAGGGGTCCATGGATGATTCTGTCATGACTGATCATATTCTAATATGTGGCAAAGATACTCATTGTTTCTCATATTGCAAAAGAAGAATAGCGGTCGCAATGAGCCATATTGTCTGTTGTGTAGTATCAATTTTATACCAGCAAAGTTTCAATGAAGTCCAGTTGCACAGGTATAAAACTTGTGTAAGGTGTTGAAAGTCATGCCTGATATATCTACCCTTCTTGTATGAAAATCAATATTAGCAAGGTTTTCCAGACGTTATAGTGCCTGTACAAGCTGCTTTTCTTGGACCACTCTTGGGCTGCACAGGATCACTGCAGAGGAGGAGGGGAGCAACTGTTCAGATCCGCCCTGAGGCCTGGACTCTGTTCCCCAGTCAGCACCATGCCCTGATTTACAACCTGATGCAGGAATCCTACCTACAATGCAGCTATATCAACACCTGCATCCTGGGGAAAACAAATATTTTTTAAGGTGAGATTGTTGGGTACAAATAAGCTGCAAAGCATAAAGCTGGCTTGGAGCCAGGCCCAACAAGGGCATTAGGCACTGCAACACTCAGCATTGCTAGTTCCAGAATGAACTATTAAAGGGATCATTAAAATGACATGTAAAATCAGCCTGTTACTGTGAGGTGCTAAGTGCTTCCATTGAAAAGCTTTAAGGGAGCTGAGCCTTCTCTGCCTCTTATAAGATTGGACCCATATTTTCTAAAAATGTGATGAAATGATGCATTTTTATTTTACATCTTGACAAATCAATTTCCTGAATGAGTGGTGAGTTCACAGAAGGGGCAGCACATGTTGCATTCCATTAAAAAGAATTTACTAACTATTTTTCTTTTTCTTTTTAGCTGATGTGTATGGCATGCTGTGAACACTGAAAATTAATGTTAATTTATTTATCATTAAAAATAAGGAAATGAGGCTGAGCAGCATGGAGAGAAAGTCTGGAAAGTGTGAAAGTATGTTCTGTATTCATTACTTTCTATAGGTACTATTTTTGTTTCACTCGATAATCTCAAAGGGACACCAAATAAATTGGGGGTGACTGAGCTATTAAAATTGCTTATTTAATGGCTTCTCTCTTACTAGGGGGAAAACTTTTCAGTCTGTTTAGACTGAAACAATCTAGGTGGAAAAAATCTGGTCCCATAGATTTGTTTTGGCACCAGTTATAAAACCCTCTGCCTCAGCTGTTTCATTTTCATCTTATTTAGTTACATTTTCATCAAGATGAACACGACAACTTCAGTGGACCATCTCTGGATACAATACAGACTAAAATGTAATTGTCCTCATACACAAAATGATTTCAGGCTCAATGGTTGTCTATCAGATAGGTATCTAACTTTGTTTGGTTTCTACCATAATCCAAATAGCGATCATACCGCCAAAGTAGACATTCACTTAAATATTTCCCTCCTTAGGGAAATACTTTGGTCTCTCTTTACAAACAAAAATGCCTAAGCTCTCTTGGAAAAAGGGCCTGGAGAAGCTCTTTACAGAGAAGCTAATACAGGGTGGAAGGAGGCTTACTGTGGAGTGAGGAAAGACAAGGCGGAGACAAGCTGCATTTTTAGCACAGGGGAAAACAGTGAAAGGGACCCTAGGAAATAAGAAGCATGCCTAGAAAAGAAAGTGCAGCTGGAGCCCTGGAGAGGGGAGAGGCTCCTCAAGTTTCTGGGCTGGATGGATGGGGAAATAAAGCACACAGTTTTGTCTTGCTGCAAACTCCCCGTTGTGAGTATGATGGAGGTTGAAGTTCTGACCCTTTGGAGTCAAGAGGGCTAAGACTGCCCAGTGACCTCATCTGCTCTTCCAACACCTGAAGTGTAGTTTTTCTTTTGGCTTAGCTGGTGCATAATCAATCCCTATATTCAAGGAACAGGTGGATGCTACCTCAGGTTACATTTTATAAACGTACTGTAATCTCTGCAGTTATTGTATCTTGTACATATTTTATGCTTAGAAAAATCAGATTGGCTGGTTCAGATAATCCCAAATGTGACTGCTAGACTTTCATTAGCCAAAGAACATGGATTTTACTAGGTGCTAGCTAATAAGACGTCTGAGTAGTTACACTGAAAGATCAAATGACCAAATACTGAATATGCTTCTATTGATATGCTGGGTTTCCCAATCTGCAGAAACAGAAAGTGGAACAGTTGTTCATATTGCTGCAATTCCTATAATCATTCTGTTATAGTTTATCTTTTCAAGTACAGCCAGATTATCTCTTCAAATATAACCAGTAATCTGAATACAATAGATAATGTCAGGTTTCCGAACTAAAGTGAATGGAATTGTAAACTTAAGGAATTTTCCAAACTAAAGTGAATGGAATTGTAAACTTAAGGAATTTTCCAAACCAGAAAGACAGGATGGAAATACAACATCAAAATCTGAGAAAGTTAATAAGGTTTAGCTTAGTAGGAAATATTTTATTACCATAGGGAGGTTTAAAATCACTTCAGAAAAATAGAAGTGCAGGAGTCTTTTCTCTTTTAGAAAATATGTCATAGTCAGTAGTCATGAAAAAGATGATTTATTGCAGGATTCTATGCCTAAGTTGTAGGTGCTTAACTGCAAGCATGTGCTTATGTGCTTTTCCACAGAGACGTGTATTTAAGCAAGTGCTTAATTTCAGTATTGAACTAGAGCCTTAAAGGTCTAAGAGGACACCCCTCAGGCCTGGATTTACCCACCTACCTTCAACCACTTAGCTGAGACATACCTAAAATAGGAGCCTTGTCATCCTACTCCCTCTCTACGGGGAGATTTATTGAATATAGATGGAGTTTAGGGCAAACTAGCCTCCACAGTTAAATTCTTAGGTTCAGTGGGATGAATCCAGCCTAATCCTGAACTGAATCTAATCTAAATGAATGGCCTTTTTGCTTTCAAGCCCCCTCATTAAGACATGTGGGAGGAGAAAGACAAAGTCTGCAGTATGCCATGAAATCACCTAGCAAATATGAAAACAGGAATAAAATTCTACCTGAGGGGTTTCAAAACGTCCTGCTTTTTATTTCCCAGAAGACAGTCTTAGCCACTCCAGCAAAGGCTACAGTAAGCCAGGATAAGACCACAATACGTTCTTCCTCACGAAGCTATGTCATTGTTCAAAGAATTCAATGTTTATAGGTCAAAGGGAAAATAAAGATACATCTTGTTATTGTGTTGTTCCGTGATTAGAACAGTCCTCTGTAAAGGAAGTTGTGAGTTCTCATCCTTGAAGGCCATGCTCATTATGTTTTTTAAAATTTAGTGAGTCTTTAATGGAAGATTAGTCCCTCCCTACCAGGGATGGAAGTACTCATGCCCTGAATTGTGCATTCAATCCACTTGTTGCTCACGTTGTGCATTTTTTTAATGGTAACACATAACAAAAGGGTTTGTACCTAAACATGACTTAACTTCCTACACGTAAAATTATGAAACTGAAAGTCACATAAGCCACAAATGGAAATTTTTATGTTTGACTGGGACTTGTGTCAAATGCTACATCCTTTGTAAATCTAGTCACTGATTATCATATGGTTATCATATGTTAAAACAATAAGAAATTAACAAAATGCACCATGTGAATGTTGGAATAGTGCAGCAGTCAGAACCTGTGTCAAATCTGTAGCTCTCTGGAAAACTGGGATGTAGCTGGATCAAGTTGAAACAGACCTTTCATCCTGTGTCTCTGAGATATGAGTGACAGTCAAGACAATGAAATTCAGAAAACAGCCTATTTTTACAACAGCTGGTTCTGAAGCAGTTGATGGTTTTAATAGTTTTCAGTCAGCTGAGGCTAATCATGAAAAGGTAATAAGAAATCTAAGATTCACAGAAACATGAATCTTATCTAAGAGATGATGCAGGAGGAGGGCAAAACCAACATAGCAATTTGTGACTGATCTGAGACTAAAAAGCTTCCAATATTAACAGGCAATTCCCTGATAGAAAACAGGTCACAGGAAGCTGGAAGAAAGGGGTGGGGGATGGGGGTGGGGGGAGAAAAATCCATATGAAGAATCTAGAAATCATTATTAACAAAACAGTTGGAGTTTGATAGGCAGCAAAAGCTCTAAGTTGAGAATGAAATTTACTGAAGGTGGGCATTGTCTGACACTTCAGTGAGAGGTTTCAAACGACTGTAAGAAAGGGGACTAGGAATAGGAAAAGTCCCAGCAGAATTGCGAATAAGGCTGAAAGAGCCAAAAATTCAGCAACTCGTATGCAGAGGAAAGATCCTCTTACCCTAAGACAGACTATGTTGTTTATTGCTCTGGGACTCATGCAACAAAAAAGAACCACTAGAGTGTATACATTTGCTAACCCTTTAGACGAAAAAAAGAGACAAATCTCTGCCTGTCTTTAAATCTGAAGATTTAGATATATAAAATGGGACAATTTTCCTCTACCTATGAGAGGAGACATATTGGGGAACATGGATAATGCCAAATAGCTTTCAACAGGGTGCCCTAAGAAAAACAGAAGATATTTGTTCACACTCAGCAGTCCCTTTGAGAAATATTGTTTCTGCAGACTACCATTTGGGTTGTTTCCAGCCCCTCAGGGGTTTGACTGCAAAATGTAACATTTTTTGTTGGTATGGAGGATAGAAAAGACTATAAAGATGATGTTTAACTATGGGAAGAAAATGTTGTACAGGATAACCAGAAGCTTTGGAAAAAGATGGAGCAGCTGGGATAAATCTAAATAAGTAGATATG
Organism: Nipponia nippon; assembly: GCF_047370975.1. Classification (NCBI taxonomy): domain Eukaryota; kingdom Metazoa; phylum Chordata; class Aves; order Pelecaniformes; family Threskiornithidae; genus Nipponia; species Nipponia nippon. The sequence goes on from NW_028262336.1 coordinate 83,807,298, forward strand.
TAACTTCTATGTGAAGACAATAATATATGTTGGTGAGACAGTAACATGAGAAAGTGTTCAGGTAGGTCACATCAAAGTTGAAGCCATCGATAGCAGGCGTGTCTTAATAGATGTGAAACTGGTACAAAACTCTTTGAAACTACAATTTATGTAAACATGCTTAGTCTAACAACCTAAACTGACTACTTGGGAATGCTACAGTGCAAAGCTATTCAACAGACAGGGAAAACTGAGGCATAGAGGCCCTGATCCTGAAATATAATGACATGAGGAACAACACTAAGTTCTTAGAAGATCCTGGAGGAGGGCTATTGGCTTGATCTTCATATAACAGCATGGCTGAAACTGGCAAACAGTGTTTTATTCACCACAGATTCTAACAAAGAACAATTACTGGTCCGCTCAAATAGAGGGGCTTTGGCCTTGGTCAATGGTATAAAAAGTTTCATGCTTTTGTTTATGTGAAGATACTAGTAACTGAACCTGCCCATAAAGTTGTTCTCAAGGCTAAAAAGTGCCCCAGAAATACCCACCCCACAGGAAATACTCTTTCAGTTACAAATGGCTGATTTGCATAACAATGTGACAGTCACAGGCACACTTTCTAGAGGATTCGACAAAAGTGATGGGATCAACATTCAGCAAGAAATTGTTTATCCATCTTTTTACTTGAAAGTGTACAGTCTATTTGAAATTGAAACAAGGTCACTGGTGACTTGACAGTACATAAAAGGTAGTTATGGCAAAAGACACATATCCTGTATCATAAAATATGATTTCGTATCTGAACACACTTTGTGACAATAGTGCTGTGATTGGGGGGAAAAATGAACATGAACAGAAGCAGTGACCAGTGAGATGTCTTGCAGTCTTAAGAGGTCGGCACCCTAGCCAGATATGAACCATGGGCAAACAGTGATATGTTTTCCACCTGTCTGAAGGGGGAAAACTAAGGTATCTGGCAGGCAATGATCCCAAAAGCTGAGGGATTAGAGGCACAAGACATGAAAGCAAATAACAAAACTAGTGTCACCTTCTGAAAGCAATTGTCATTATTCCTTGGGGAGCCTCAGTGAGACTAGACTGCCTCACAGACCAATTGGACATCCTCACTAATTTAATTATTTCATTGATTATTGGTATGTGCAATGGTGTGTTAAGTAATGCTGTTTTTCAAGTGATACAGTGTGAGTGGGGTACTGTGAAGCCCTCAGAATTGTTTTGCAAAGGCAGTTAGACCCAGGTACAGAATAAATGGGTTTTATGAAACCTTCAAGCCAGAAGTTCAGAACAGTCCCGAACAATTCTGTCAGTGGATGTGAAGATGTTATACAGGCAGGAGGAGGTCCGAAGCCTGCCACGATCATGAGATGTCTTCCTAGTGACTCCAGTGGGCTATGGACCAGAAGGACTTTCTTCAGGGACCCGTATCCACCTCCATCCTCCTCAGTGCTGCCCAGTGCCTACTCCTTGTTGCAGCCGTTGATGCCGGTGTGTGCACAGCCCCGTTTCACCACGCACAGCTGGAGTGCCAGCAGCTCTGGTAGCTGTGTCTCTAATAGTACTTCCACATGCCCCTACACAGCTTCAGTAAATAAACCTGCCAACATGTGAGAGAAGTTAAAAAAAAATAATCTTTGTATTTGGATCTTGTGGAGGTGGTAAAAATGAGTTCATTTGCCTTTCAGTCCCTCTAACACCAGCAACATACACATATGAAACATACCACTTCCCAATTTCCAGGCTTGGGGCTATTGTGGCAGGCAGTACCTGCCCAAAACCCTTCCAGAGAAATTGGAGAGTAACTAGAAGCCCTTTGTACAGTGCCCTCTTTTTCCCTTAAAGCTGATCTGTAGTCCCAGACTATTTAGTTTGCAAATTATGCAGGGATAGACTGAGGAGTTTGCCTCTCTGATCTGCTTTGTTTTAAAGATTAAGCACTATACTCTCTTCTGCTTGGGCCCTCTGTACGAGGGGTATGTGGGTAATGGGAAAACATCACATTAAAGGAACTGAATACTCTGGTCAGGAATGAATGAATATGACCGACAAGGGGAAACTTTACTGAAAGCATGGGAGTACCAAATCCTTAGTTGGCAGGTTTTTTTCTCCTTGTTATCTATCACTGCATCAGAGCTAAGTGGAAGCTGGCAAACACAAACAATTTTGTTTGGGCATAAACATAACTTCGGTTATAACCATTTTCATTTACTTGGTGTCTGTCATGTTACAGCTGTATGTGTTCTTCGTGAATCAGGCATTCATGCAGGTAAAAGGAGGCAGAGAGGGCTGCAATTCCTAAGGCTACAGGCACTTTAAGAATAAAAGGCTTAGCTTTTCAGACTTTATGTATTCCAAAACCCTCCACAAACAAACATAGCTAAAACCGTAGCACAAATACTTCTACTTCCTCTCAGCTTTATATTACAGCTTTCAGCTTATGGAAACATTTGCTCAAGTTTGATTCAAATATTCCTTCAGAAACTTTCTAGTAGCCCAATGAAATCTTAAGTGGAGGGGGTGGGCAGGTTATTACTCCAATCCCTGTTGTTAAAAAACACCCTTCGTGTGGAATTTGGGTGAGACTCTCCCCAGAGGAACAGAATGCAATAAAGATAAGAAGGACTACACCTTGCAGCACAGATCTGTGGGGTTGTATGAAAGGGGCTGCACAGTTACCAGCTGTCTGCTCCAGTCCCTTTCTGGAGAACAGCTGGAAATGCATTCTCCAGAGATTGCATCTGGCTGGATTCCCCTGCACTCAAATCCCATTGATCTGGTTCTGTTCTAGCCCTCTGTACTCACAGTTCAAAGAACAGTCAGGCCTGTAAAGAAATTACTGCCATATTGTTCAATCGGCCACAGTGAGCAATATATAGGATTATAATTAGGAACACATTAAGGGAAACAGCTCAGTGGAGATAAGCTGTTTGACTGCATACGCTTTTTGATGAGGGCTTAGTGCCAATCCCAGAATAAAAAAGATTAAATGTTTGTTACCAATCTTTTGAACTGCTGGCAGAACATGTGGTAAAGCATTTTTGATTCAAATTAAAAGCATCCTAGGATAAAAATAACCCTGTTCTGTTAGACCTTTCCAAGTGAAACCATTTGTAGGCTGATTTATTGTCTTTTCCTTCACCTCCTTCCACTGGCATGATTAACATATGCATTTCTGAGTCACATGTAAGCCTGGACAGGTATTTGTCTTGTTACACATCTGTGTAACAAATGGCCATACAAATTGTATACAGAACAGATGTAGATTTTCAAAGTCCCAGCAAATTGCATTTGACCAAGCGCATAGACAAAAGTTTTATTGCAATTTATTGTTTCTTTCCGGTAGAGGCAGTCCTATGAGGAGTCACCAGTCTGCAGGTGACAATACTGACACAGAGCCATTGCAGATAAAGCAGACAGGTTTATAATCAGGGAAAAAACTGTAGGAAGTGAAACACAGCCAAAGAAGAAAACAAATCTCTGTTAATATCCTCATGAAATGCTTATCACTGCACTCTGTGGTGTCTAATTTATATATCTGGGAGATGTTGTTTTTAGGATTCTTTTTTTTTCAGTCTCTAGAAGATTTTGAACTGGCGCCAAGTATACCAGATAGCCTGGAATTTGACAGATTCATGCTATGTTCATGGAGCCTCCCACACCGAGACAGGTTTATGATGCTACTGGATGTGAATTACCAGGGCTCGGGGAAAGAGCTACATTCTCATTCATGTCCCCCTACACACAGAAATATCCTTTTTTACATCCTTTTTAAGCTCCATTTTTAGTGAGCTGGTTAAAGATATGCAATTGGATAGGTACTAGGTACTGACTGCCTTAACCAGGAAAGGTATATACTAACATTAACAGAAATATCCACAACAGACTGTTCAGCTTCATTGTAGAAACAGAGGATTAAAAAAAAAAAAAAGAAATTGTGAAATTTGTAACAAGAAGATGGATTTAAGAGGCTAAAAGCATAAAGCGATCTTACATTCAGAGCAGTATTTCTTCTGGGAAATCCAGCCTAATAATACTAAATGCATTTAAGCAGTACTATTTTTACAACATGTGGAACTTCATATAATTGCCTCAGTTCCCATCTACTCAGGATTTAGAGAATTTGTACTAAGTAAGTCTAACATACCATAGGAACACATTTGTACCAAGTGAAGAATAGTCATTTCGCACACGATGTGGTCAGGAAATAGCAGCCTGTTGTGAGGACAGACTTCCAGGCAGCCGCCGATCTATATTGCTGACCGCTTTTGGCCAGGGGGAATCCCAGGTGGCATCTCTGTAGACAAACAGAAGTCCCGCTCTGCTTAAGACAGGCATCCTGTTCTCCATGATGAGCCCTCAGCTGTTGTGCCATACCTGAGAGATGTTTATAAAGGTTCTGCTCCCCCCTCTCGTCCTTGCTGCTGGGCTCGCAGCCCTTGTCCTTTCCTCAAAGGTGACTCACTTTTAGCTTTGGCTGCAGCAATCCCAACTCTGACAGACCCAACTCCTACTCATTCCTTTCTCAAGGAAAACCCAACTGAATCGATTCTGAGATTTCACTGAAGGAATACAGTCAAAGGACCGCAGGAATTGGCACACATTTTCTGAAGTCTGCCAATTGCTTTGAGATTACTGGTTGAAAGTTGCAGTAGACGGCATGAAATTATTGTTTTAAGATGTGATATAAAATATATGGGGTCTAGATTAAAAAGGACACAAAGTCATGTTAATGAAATATTTAGTGTAGTAGATGCTCATGGTAATCATATTCAAACTGTAGGCCAAAGCTTGTGTTAATTGCTGGCAGAGATGGTACCAAACTTGGTCAGAAACTCCAGAGCAACAGAACAGGGCATATCAGGCTGGGGTCTGGCCTGGGTCCCAAACACAGAGAAGGACCATTTCAGCAGCTGAATTCAAGAACTGAGACCCATCCTACCAACAGCATCTTTAATTCCCAGGCCAAGAGGCATTCTTTTGCCTGGAGGTGGGATCCTGATTCTCCACTTCCTGCTGATGTCTTTTTCAAATAAAGCCTTTGTTACATGCTGCCCAGGTTTACCTATGTAATTCCTTTGAAGGTACAAACAACCCAGGCTGGTGTTCTTCACAAAAGTGTGTGTCTGTTGGGAAGAGTTAAGAGAAATAATCATCCAGACTTGCTGATGCTGATTTGACTTACCTGATGTGCTAGTGTTACTCATATTTTGGGGACTAGTATGATTAGAAAGCAATGTAGTAAACAAGTAAGATTAAAAGTTCACATGCCACATATCCGGAATCACAGTAAAAGGAACCATGAAAATCAAATTCAGCAGCCACTGGTAGTATTGCCGCAATGGTAACATGGAGAGAGATGATGATAGCAAAAGCTGAGATGTGCCTCTCACTAAAAAGAAAGAAAAAAAAAAGTGGAAATTGAAATCTCAAAGGAGGAAAAGAAGCATAGAGAAGGGAGCTAGTACAAACCAAGTGAAGCTCTTCTGAAAATAACATTTAAATATTTGAATTGAATTTTCCTTTTCTTTTTTTTTTGAGAAAAAAGTTTTAAGAAAGGTGGAGGGTAGCTTTACGGTGAAGAGTATAAAATAAATCTTTGATCTAAGAGTGCAAAAGTCTTATTTAAAAATTAAAATTAGTTGACTATCTCTAATGCTACACTACCAAAAATAAATACGGATATTATTTTTCTTCTCAGGTAGACATTAGAACGCTCACAATGCAATATTACATGTGGAAATTTAAATAGCAATTCCTTTTTATAAAAAAATTTTGACTGAAAGTTTTAACCAGAAATTAATCTTTTATTTCATCTGCTCGTTCTTATTTGCACCTCCCTGAAATCTTTTCTTTGTGTCCTTTCCACCAAGAAAAAGTATCCCAAAATAAGAACTGTGTATCTTCCTTCTCCATTTGAGAAGGCCTGGCACGACTTCCATTTTTTCAGAGAACCAGCTAAAAAGCAAAATAAAACACCTTCAAAGAAACCACATCACACAATTTGTTTGTTTGACTTCTAAAGTGAAAGATACATACCTACCTACATGAGGAGCCTGATTATCCATTGCCTTGCTCGCATACATGCTCACTTAAAATTATCCAAAGGAATTGCAAGATGAGCACCAAATACTACCAGTTCAGGTTTCCATTTGGCACCCTACTTACATGAACCTTTCCAAAGGAATAAAGAACTGTAGATCTTCAAAAAAAAAAAAAGGTGTAACTTCACAAGTGTTTCCTTCACAAACTTTACTCTCTCCCAGGCTCTCCCTACTGCTCATTTACAGCCTAGCATCTTCCCTTCAGCGTAACATTCGTATGGCCATGAGTGAACACACCCCGCTCCCCGAGCTGCTCCTCCCACAGACTCACAAACGAGACCACCTGTGAGGCCAGTAAAGGCATAAAGTGCAGCAACTGGGTCTGGGGAATGAGGCTATAGTAAGCCCGGTACTGCCTATCCTGCTTTTGAATGCAAGCTGATTCCTATTTAGTCTATAAGAGTGTCTGTATTGGGGTCTCCTTCCAGGGAATAATTCTAGCCAAAGGACTGCCTTCATGAGTGGCAGTCTCCCCAGAGGCTATTAGCTATAAAAGAGAGCTGATGAAAGTATCTCCTATCCCCATTTCTATCATCCTGCAATGCCAAGGGAGCTTGCGAGCTGAGAATGAATTGCATTTAGATGACTGTTTTGGAAGTTGTGGGCAGCACTGCTGGTTGACAAAGTAGATGGCAGGCTTCTTGGACGTGCCTTCCATTGTGTAACGTATTAGACTCCAGTAAGTGAGCAAACAGGCCTAACCAAATGAAGAACAAATGCTAGAAAAATCTAAAATGCTTGGAAACTGTACCTAGGAGGTTCTGCAAACAATTACAGATGGTCAGAGTTTGTCTGGAGAGGGCTCACACTGATTTTTCATAGCTTAATTTGCAAATTTTCTCTCCAACATTTCCTACTCTGTCTCTTTGTTAAGAGGGAGTCTATCATTTTCATCCAAGTGCCATGCGAGGTGTCACAGTGCATGCCACAGTAACTGAACCTCTTATTCAAGAGGGTTTCTGTTCTTTTTCATTGCTGCACGAACTGTGTTCTCCACAAGTTTTCATTACCCTTAGGAAGCATAAAAGCCAACTATAAAGTTGATCAGACCCTTAAAATAGATGCAGCTGGAGAAAAGAGTTTAATCTAAGAAAACAGAGAGCATTTCTGAGACAAGTTTGTATTACAGTTACTGTTGCTTTTGTTGCAAGGCAAATGTGTGTTTAGAACATGACTGTCAAAGGAAATATTTACAGCCAGGGAGGACCTTGAGAGTCCAAGCAGGGAGGTTATTTGCATATCTGTACACACAAATTTACTAGATATACATTACACACAAAGCCACAGTTCCAGAAATCTCCTCGCAAAAAAGCCCCTGTGAAAACCATGGATACAGGTGCATGCCTTTGGCCAGGTCTCCTTGCAGCTCCTGCCTGCCTGAGGCTTTAACTTAGCTCCTCGCCAGAGCAACGAATGGCATCTTCAGTGGCACTTACCCAAGAAAACTCTTGGGAGGCAGAGCATTTCTGAGATGCTGAGGCACAATTTCTTTCCTGTTTCCCATTTTATCCCAAATACTACTAATTTACTGCAGGCTTACCTCAGCATTGAACTACTTCCCTGCTAGCACTAGCTCAGATGCTCTAGCCAGCAAATAAAGAAGTAAAAGCCATGTTCACCCTTTCCTTTCAGGTCTGCCATATCCCATCTGCTCTCTGTCCACCTGCTCTCAGCAGAACACTGACCGAGGGGCATCAACTCTTCTGCACCTGACTCTTTCACTTGGGTAATCCAAACCACTACCCAGCAGCGAGTTGATAAAGGCTGTAATGGAAAAAAAAGTTCCTTCATCTCAGGTGCTTGTGGAAAATCAGTGGAATATGGTTTATACTACACAGTGTAACTAACTGTAGGAATCTACTGAAACATGAGGCCCTGAAGTAAAACTCTTACTACATGGAACCCAGATCCAATTATCTGAGTTTTTCCAGAAACAACCCCAAGACAGTATTGTTAAGAAAAGATACCCAGAATATGATAAATAACTTTTAAAAATTGTCTTGAGGGAAAAAGTCCAACCCATCTGCAGGAAATGGTTCATATAACTTGGAGAAGCCTCAGCCTTGCTGAGGAGCAGTCTTGGCAAGATTCAGAAAGTTTTCATATTGTTGTTGGCAGGCCCCTGCCTACAACCATGATACCTTCAGTTGCTGAGGTACCACACTTCAGAAAGTTTTGTTATGGCTAATTAAGCAACAGGCAGAGCAAAGCTTGTTTATTCTATATTTTACAGGAGCGTTAGTTGAGAAATAAGCAAGTGGGTTGAAATTACCAATTGGGTCAGCAGTTTCTCATGATCTCAGAAAATTGCAAACAGTCTGCTCTCATTTCTCATTGACTTTGTAACTTTTTGTTTGAATCAGAAAGCATAGTATCTATTCCATATAAGGAATTTAATATATTTAAAAGGAATAATTTATTTACTTGATATATGTTTCGCATTAAAGTATACTCTTTGCAGATGTCATTGTCATGGAATAATTCACCCCAGAATTTGGATCCACTCTTAGATTTCTGTTTTTCCAAAGACATTGAGCATTATATTCACATTGTTGGTAATAGCACACAAATAAAAATTGAGAATAGAGAGGAAACCTGTGTAATTACTTCATACTGGTGTCTGTGCAAAGTTTACATATGTGTCTAACTTCCAAGCAGGTAATTCCATATCACATACAAGAGTCTTGGTTACACCAGAAAAAACCTACTTCTAGTCTAAAATACTGTTTTGCTACATTGGGAATAATAAGCTGTCATTAAACTGTACAAAGGCAAACACCTTTTCATAGTAGAGGAATGATATTATAGCAGCTGTTTAATTAAAATATATCCCATGAGGCTCATGAACTTCTCTATTTTAATATTTAGGCAAGAATAGGAGGCAGATAGAAAATAGCAAATTGACTGCACCAAAAAATTGGTTGGTTGTTCTTACTTCCCTTATATCAGGACCCTCAGGCACAAGCTGTACTGCAGTAATTAGAGCAGTCACAGGTACTTAGGCCATGTTATGTTTTTCCGATGTATCACATTATTCAGAAGCATGTTTCACTGTGGTTTGCACTGAATACTGTGGAAATACTCTAAGACTTCTCATCCTGGTTTCATTTGTGTACAGATTTGCCAGTAACAGATAAACTAAGATGTTGTAGCCAACACATTGATGAAAATATATGACATATTTCATTATGAAGGCTTACTGTCCCCTACCATTACTCTCAAACTTAGATATTCAGGATGTATCTATAGTAGAAAATTAAACATCACTTGAACAGTTTTCTGGCACTGAGGCCAGCTGGCAAGGACCAGGCTGCATCTGTATTTTTAAACTCCTTTACCTTCAAAGACTGAGTGGCTACATTCACATTGCCTGCTAGGAATGGCTGCTGGCCTGTGTGTGCTCCCAAACCATGCCAAGGAATTGTTTAGTGTAGTCCTAAATGGAATAGACCAAAACAACACCATGCACTGTTTAAATAATTCAATATTATAGATGGTTGATTTTCAGTACCCAGGAATATTCCCTGGCATTGATTAATTTACCAGCAGAGACATAAACTTCAAGGAATGATTCACCTAACCTAGCTGTACATGTCTTCAATGTAGATGCCTTCACCTGAGTTAATCTCACTAAGTTGCTTTCATAGCCAAAGAGTAAAGTTAATACTCTTAAAGAACAATTCATTTCACATAATTTATCTGCCTGCATTAGGGTGAGATGAAGCATTCTTTAAAAGCACCTCTTTTTTCCCCACTGGTAAAAAGAGAACTCAGGCAACTCATTCAAATGTAGATGTCCACCACAGATCAGATTTTTCTCAGTGGGATCTAGCCACTCCAGAGAAGCAACTTTTACTGCATGGAGATAGTACTTCATTCCTTCTCAGCCTCCCTTTCTCTCAGAAGCATATGCTTGCATTTTGTTTTGGGACAGAAACATGAAGAAAAGCAAAGCAGAAAAGTCTTTTTGTTTGTTTTGCTACTTAATTACTAATAATTAAATCTATCTGGAAGTTACACAGAAGTCCAGTATCCCTGGATTCCCAGTCTGTCTATGACACTAGATGAGAAAACACATACTTTAACAGAGCAACTCAAACCTTCCCAAAGCTGCCCACTTCCCTGAAAAATACATCACAAGCAATTAGGAAAGAGATCAGGGCTCAGGGGATGCCATTAAATCAATTTCCAATGGATAATGCAAAATCATGATGCATTCAGTGGCTGGTGATTGCTGAGAGACCTCATATCTAACTTTTCTTTCTCTTAGATCTCAGGGAATAATTTTCATAAAGTTCTCCAGACCTGCCTTTTTGAAATAAAGACTCATCACTGCTGTCTAGCCTGTGTTTGCTTTTATATTTAATTTAAACTAAATCTGCTTAGGATTCAAAGCTATCTGCTATAATTAGAACTACCATTATCTCTATCATGTGACAAAACAAAACTGATAAAAACATTACCTCCTGTTGGTAAGTGAAGAAAAGTTCCAGCTCTCAAACCCAGCTATATCAGGACACTACCAATATAAAGAACAAATATTTTTCAGACTATTTACGTGAAACTAAGCTTCCCATAATAGCACAATTCTGGCAATATTTCTGTCTCTTAAACCATTAAGGAAGCTTGTATCCATGTCTAAATCCAGTCTGGAGTCACATCAGATTTCTGACCTAAAATGTCTCCACCAATTAATTTTTTTTGGGGGGGGGAGAGAGTGTAAGTTTAAATTGGCTTAATTTTGAATTTGTAAAACTTGGTGATAAAAGTTGCAAAAAGAGATATTCTTGAGAGACTGAGAGATTTATTCAACTTCCTTTTTTTTTTTTTTTTTTTTTTTTTTTTTCTGGTAAAAAACTCCACAAGGAAAGGTAGTTCTATAGCATTTTTTGTTTCTACTTACTGGCCTGGCTCGAACCAGGAATTTTAAAAGTGACTACAGAATACAAACCAGTCAAGAAAGGTTATGTCAGCTTTTCTTTAAAACCAAAGTATTGATTCATTGGAAACACACTTTGAGTTTTGCAAAATTGTTTAAGTCAGTTCTTTTTTTGTTTAAACTTATTTACACATTCCAGCTTTGACAAAGACTCTGTCAGTAGTGCCATCAGGGAAAGTGGTCTCTGGCAGGTTCAACTTTGGCGGCAGGGTTAGTGGATAGAGTTTGCTAACAAAATCGGGCACTCGCCAACCCACACTGACCACATGTGATGAGTTTCCAGCAAAACCCTTTAGCATGATGAATCCAGACTGATGAGGTTTTTTCTGCCCTTGTGAAGGTAGGAGGAAAACTCTTAGTGACAGGGGAATCTTGGAGACAGGCTCGCCAACAACTGTGATTACAAAATTTAAAAACTTCAGAATTTAAGACATCAGAACAAAATCAGTTCTCTTGTTTCTTACCCAATAACATTTTTGAGTAAATTAGGCCTCTAAAGCCATGCTTAAGCTTGTTTTAAGTGCCCCTTCCTTTTGCATATAAAATATCTTGCAAGACTGAGGCTGTTGTTACATTCATTATTGTTGTATTGCTACTTTCCATTATTGCAGGATTTTATCCATATAAGCCAAACATGGAACTCCCTGTTTGAATACTTAAAGTGATCTTGTAAAAATGCATATATACATTCAAACAATGTATAGATTTTCATGGCAATAGGGATATTAATAATTTTAAAATTTGTTTTAATGCTAGGAGAATGGCTGCACTAGAGAAATGAGGCACTCAGATGCCCTGATAACTATATTGAGACCTGCTCTTTCTGCTCTACATGTGATACAAGAATCCAGTAGAATTTCTAACTAATACCATTGTATGTTCAGGTAAATATTTTGTCTTCAGACTGCTCATTTTACATAGAGGTTTCTAAGCACTTGGTCATATATAAAATTATTATCACAGCATGAATTGGAACTATCATAGAAAATATTAATTTCATACCACATGAACTGCAAATATCATAGGAAATATTATATCACAGTGCTTTGTAATCAATATGATAGTCTTGAGAAAACCTTTTACCTGCATTTATGTTCTGTCATTCAAGTAAATGTTTGCTAAACCGAAATTCATTCAGAATAGCTGGGCCACCTACATCCAGGTAGCAGATCTCCTAGAGGTGCTGACTGAGGGGTGTGGAAGGACTGCTCTTTGGCTCCAACTCCATCCGCAGTTTGGCATTAAATTGTGTTGCAGTCAAATTCAGAGCATAAAATCAAGCACGTGCTTAAGTACTTCAACAAATCATAGTATTGTCCATGGAACTCACTCCAGATATTAACAGCAGGCCTGAAGACATCCAGTTGGACTGTTTTTTAAGCTTTTACTGCATGAAAAAATATTAATTCTGTCTGACCATTTTTCAATTTGGATTTGCAGGCAGAAGTTTTATAGTTCATCACTTGATGGGAACGTTAATGATGAGATAAAAATTAGTCTTTTTTTCCAGCTGCTGGAAAGAGTTGGATGTTTTGGATTAATCAGTCAAGTGTCAGTGTGAGGCATACAATAAAAATAACAGATATGCTTCTCCAGCTGTCCCTTCTTAGCCATCTCTAGCACCTGTGCTGTTCTCTTAAGAGGTCATTGATTGAGGTCAGATCACTGGCATAGTTTTTGGTGGAGAAATACAAATATAGCTTTTCTTTTTAAACCCTAAAGCCTAATAGCATGGACAGAGAAGAATCCAACCACAGCAGTCTCCTAATAGCTTAGAGATTTTGAAATTGACATCTCTATTTTCATTCATTCAATATTATTCAGCCTTCTGAAACAGTGACAGAAGATCAATTGAAATAGGTACTCATCTTTATAAAAAAAAAAGGAATTATTTTTTCATAATGGAAGTTTATGCACAAACTGGAAAGTGGTTTGATCAGCAGTTGAGAAGATAAACATCTGAAACAATGTTATTTCTCAGCAGGCTGACTTTTATTTTATATTTGCAAAGACTGGAACTTAATCTTTAAATTTCAATACAAAACACATGGAAATCCAAAAAGGAAGGAAAATAAAATCTATGGCCACCTAACAGATATCCCTTCTTCCATCCACCAATCCATAACTTTACAAAGACCACAGACACCGTACACGCAGATCATGCACTTGTGACTCTGCTCCTTACATATGCCAATTTCTTCCCCCCCCCAAAAAAAAAAAACCAACCTTATCCCTTCAGGTACAATGATCCACAAAAAAAAAAATATACTGGCCATTGGTAGCTTTCTAAAGAGAAGTTGTGGTGAGAAGAGTTAGACAGGTTAGAATTCCAGTCTATGATAGAGTACAAAAGTAGTGGTGAGTACTTGTGGTTGTTATCTGCTACTGGTGACTTAACAGTACTTTTCTGGTTTCTCTGTATTCCTGTCAGGTGTCTGTGAAGCAATTTCACCTGACTGACAGCTAAGGTTGTATATAATTTTGGTATAACATTTTTTGGTGTCATAATGCATGCCAGAAATTGTCAAAACTGCATAGGAATAGATTCCTCTGTCTTTCCAAAGTTCTTATTTCTAGAGATCAAGTTAATTCAGTTAAATTTGGTAGACTGTATTTCTGAGCTTCAGTTTTAGACTTTGTATTGAGTACTGTGTGAAAATACATCTTGCAGCCAAATCTGCAAATAAGCTGAAGTCATAAAGAAAATATCAGACATAGCAGTTGTGAGACACAGGAGCACTACACATAAAATGAATGCGCAGTGCCCCGGCTCAGGAGGACCGGCGGTAGGGTGTTCTCACTGGAGGGCCCGCGCCGCTGAAACCTGCTTCCTTTGGCCGTCCGCCAGAGCCCCAGTTTGGCGAAATTCAGAGCGCGATGTAAGGCCTGTCTGTTCAGCGGGGTGGTTAAAATACCGTTGGATTATTCTTAGCAATAGGATACGGTTCAGGGAGTTGTTTTTTTTAATTTTGTTGCTTATAAGATCCTTGATTATAAAGAGTTCTATATTTTTCTGATGTTTAGGATTGTCATTCAAAAGAAGCATGTTGCAGATGCACAATAGCAGGAAGCCAATATTAATTAATTAGATTTGCTTCATTTTCAATCAGGCATTGCACACTTGAATGAGAGTACAATAAAATCATGCTCTAAATCATAGATTTAGGATGACTATTTCCTTCTTAGTAAAGAGCACAATTTTTAATCAATTTTCCCTGATTTCAAATACAGTCCGTCCTCTCAGGCATGTCACCTTGCATTTGGCAAATTAATTGCACATTTTCCAATTTGAAGTTATCTGAGTTCTTGCCAATTTGGGCTGAGATTACTTCCTGAGCTATAGACAGTTTAGGAGGTTTTTGTTGTTGTTGTTGTTGTTGTTTTAAAACCTGCTGTGCTGGAGGGAAATGAAGTCTTGACTTTGATGTTCTCAGTGGCTTTACAGCTGTAGAATTGGACCATCTGTGCCTCTCCAGGTTTCCCTCAGAGAAGAGCAGTGGGATACAGCTAACAACCTTTAGGTACAGGATGTTTCTAGGTGAAGAGTGTGGCTGAGTAGTCCCACAGCCATCAGTTCCTGGCTGCAAAGACATTGTAAGGGCTACTGGAATTAACTCAAAATATCCTGTGCTCATTTACAGCTTTGTTTGTTGCCTTGATCGCAAGAACATCTAGATGGTTAAAAGCAGGATTTTCCAATTTTTCTCTCAGGGTAAGCCACCCAGCCTCTTTTGAACTTATTTTATGGCCATATGACAAGGCCCCTCCTCTGTCATGTGAATTGTCTTTGTGATTGAGAAAAGCAACTAACAAAGCCAGGTTTCCTACGGATTTGTGCCTTCTTGTTCCATACACTGGAATCTCCCTATTCCCCTCCCAAATCCTCCACTTTCTGACCTGTTGGAAAGGAAAGGGCACTGTTTGTTATGGCTGAATCTTGTATATGTTGATTAGATAGCTATTTGTGCAAATCCTACTTGGTCAGATAGTAGTTGCATCTTGAGTTCTGAACATCCATACAGAAAAGACAAGAGAAGATCCCTCTATACATTTTCCTTAAATGGGACCTTAAGTCTCTCTCTTCCAAACAGTTGGCTAACATTGATTAAACTCATGAGACGTTTATACTTCCATCAAAAACTGGCCAACACATTTTTACAGTTTGAGGAGGGCTGACAATAGACCGAAAGATGGAAGGCTATGCAGACAGTGTAATAACATACACATTGCTTCTTTGGGAAATGAGGGGGAAAATAGTCCTAAAGCTAGACATTTACATATTCTGGCCAAAAAATGTTGAAGAAAACTTTTAATGGAAAAAAGGTATTTCAGACAAAAAAATGTAGGCTACTTAGAGTCCTGTCTTCTGCCAAAGACAGTTTCAGTGGAAAATTTTAATCATAGAATCTTCAAGGTTGGAAAAGACCCTTAAGATCATCGAGTCCAACCGTTAACCTAGCACTGCCAAGTCCATCTATACCATGTCCTCGAGCACCACATCTATCCGTTCTTTAAACACCTCTGGGGATGGAGACTCAACCACTTCCCTGGGCAGCCTGTTCCAATGCTTGACAACCCTTTCAGTGAAGAAGTTTTTCCTAATATCTAATCTAAAATTCCCCTGGCGCAGCTTGAGGCCGTTTCCTCTCGTCCTATCACTTGTTACTTGGGAGAAGAGACCGACCCCCACCTCGCTACAACCTCCTTTCAGGTAGTTGTAGAGAGCAAGAAGGTCTCCCCTCAGCCTCCTCTTCTCCAGACTAAACAACCCCAGCTCCCTCAGCCGCTCCTCATAAGACTTGTGCTCTAGACCCTTCACCAGCTTCGTTGCCCTCCTCTGGACACGCTCCAGCACCTCAATGTCTTTCTTGTAGTGAGGGGCCCAAAACTGAACACAGTACTCGAGGTGCGGCCTCACCAGTGCCGAGTACAGGGGCACTATCACCTCCCTGGTCCTGCTGGCCACACTATTCCTGATACAAGCCAGGATGCCATTGGCCCTCTTGGCCACCTGAGCACACTGCTGGCTCATGTTCAGGTGGCTGTCAAACAACACCCCCAGGTCCTTTTCTGCCAGGCAGCTCTCCAGCCACTCCTCCCCCAGCCTGTAGCGTTGCATGGGGTTGTTGTGACCCAAGTGCAGGACTCGGCACTTGGCCTTGTTGAACGTCATACAGCTGGCCCCAGCCCAACGATCCAGCCTGCCCAGGTCCCTCTGTAGGGCCTTGCTACCCTCCAGCAGATCGACACTTCCACCCAACTTGGTGTCATCTGCAGACTTACTGAGGGTGCACTCAATCCCCTCATCCAGATCATCAATGAAGATGTTGAACAGGACCAGCCCCAACACTGAGCCCTGGGGAACACCACTCGTGACCGGCTGCCAACTGGATTTGACTCCATTTACCACCACTCTCTGGGCTTGGCTGTCCAGCCAGTTTTTAACCCAGCGTAGAGTGCACCCATCCAAGCCGTGTGCAGCCAGCTTCTCCAGGAGAATGCTGTGGGAGACAGACAATCAGGTCTTTTTTTCTTTATACATTATGTATCAATTACATATACATGGAAATGTAAATCCTGTATCTTGCTCTATGCATGTCTATCATAGAATCATTGCTTGTATTCAAAACTGAGGCTGTTTTTTTCTTAATGCAAGGATCCAACTACTTGCAAGCACAAGCTTATGCTCTCCAAAATTACAGTGCTTTCACTTTAAATTTAGAAAACAGCTTCTTAAAAATTATAAATAAAATAATCTATACCTTGATTGCTTTAAAATGGAGATTTTAAGAAATATGCTATTATATTTCATGCTTTTTTTTTCCTAATAAATTGCCTTAGTAACATGCCAGCACTTGACTTCTTGCTTACCAAAAATAGTAGGACATGGTGGTCCTTTTAAATTAAAAAAGCAAATCCTCATAAGGCCAGAAGAGATCATTAGGCTTTTTTATTTTACTCAACTGCATAACACAGGGTATAGAATTTCAACAAGTACTTCTGACATCAAGTCCATGACTATAGGCTGAAAGCGTACCTTTTAGACTTAAAATTGATTTAAGTACTTTAACTGTCACAGGATCCAGAACTTCCTAGGAAAGGTGTTGCAGAGGTTATTTCTTTTCAGTGTTAAAAAATTGTCCTGTATTGATACCCTGTATCTTCCAGCTTCTAGTTTGCAACCATCACAAATCTCTTTCTGGTGAGATACGTAAGACTCTACTTTTTAAATTACCCATTTCACCAGACCTCTTCAAAACAAATGCCCAAGAGAAGATGAGGATAATGTAGGTTTTGCAAGAAGGAGTGGGAAACGTGACAGGGAATGTAGAGTATGAAAAAGGGAGAGAATGTCAAAGATAGTATAGGTTAAGAAACATGTGAAGATAAGGGAATCTACAGGAAGAAGGAAGAAATATATGACCATTTCAGTTACTTTCCACTCTTCTAGGGAAGCGAAACAGTTGTAAATCCAATTCAGCAAGCCAATCCATTCCACAGGCTTTGCACTACTGATAAGTAAACACTCAAAGAAGCCCACAATATCTGAACAACTGCATCACCCAGGCAACATTGGGAGTGGGTGAGGCAAATAAGAAAAGAACCATTGTTTAAAAATCAGCCCAGTTTAATCTGGAACAACAAACATTGAAATGCCCAAATCATACATTTTCCCATTATATAACTTATGGGGTGGACTTAGCACAATTTAAGAAGTACGCATGACCAAAGATTGGAATAAGTATGTTTTTCTTGAAATTTTCATGTTAGTTGTCATGATTCTTAGCTTTAATACCCTTGCTTTCAAGTCCACCTGACCACAATTTTATCAGTCAATGGTTCCTCAGTTCAAAAATGTCATTTTTTAAAAATCAAAATATTCCAGGCAAATGTGTTAATTCTAAAAATAACTACGTTGTTTCTGTGGCACCTCATCCACTCTCTGATTCCTGGGTTGTTGGGTAGCTGGCCATTTGGGTGCATACCAATACAGTGTCCATGTCTGTGATGCTCTGTAGCTTACCTACAAAGTGCTGTCATCAAGCCAGGATATCTCTGGTGTGCAACCAGATTTTTTTTGAAAAATCAGATTTCCATTTTTCTCCATTTTTTTTATCATACCATTTCAAATATCATGATATTTCAAACATATAGTTCTGAATGTTTTTATCCATGATAGGAAGTTTGCTTCTGGTCCACTCCTGAGACTAATACAGTATTACTGTATTTTTTTGGCTTAAAATGCTGTTATGAACTGTCAGCTTCCATTCCATTTTAACCTTACTTTTGACAAAGAATTAGAAATATGAGAAATGGGGAAGATAAAAGACAGAAAAAGAGCTATATATTAGCTGAGTGGGAAATATTCTTTCTTTGATGCCAAAGGCTGATGTTCTAGGAGAAATCCAAGATGAATTAACAGAGTCCAAGCACTGAAAATTGCTATTGATTTATAAATTCTATATCCTTTTACAAGCTATTCAAATTTTGCTTCTCAGTCCAGATCTATTTCTATTATAGCCGTGAAGCACTGAGCTCCCTCTTGTGACTAGCACCTGAACATTATTCTGATTTTGGGACTACACATCCTGTACATGCCTGAGAAAAGCAGAACTGTTTCAGATACTGGATTCAATCAGCTCAACTCTACTTGCATTTATTAATGTTGTTTAAAAATGACAACAGTGGCTGTTTGGAAAGAATACAGACTTAGTCTTCCTCATTTTTGGTAAATCACCCTTTGTATAGCTGGTCTTTCAAAGACAAAGCAACTCAAAAATCTCCATTTCTAATGGTGTATCTGTGTCTTCATGGAAATTATTTGATCATCACTTAGTGACTGATGATGCAATAAACACGGCATGGATAGCTGGTAATCAAATGAAGACTAAATATAAATTTACCAACCATAGAGCCAGGAAATACAATTCATCATATCTGACAGCAATTTCCTTTCAGAGTTGTAAGGTTGTATTTCTTTATTTACATTTGGTGATTCAGCTAAAATGGTTCGTTAGCATAGGTACAGTCATTTCTGTATGATCTGTGTTGCATGTATATAGCTTATTCCGAGATGGTATTAGGAATAACATTTATACCTACGTCACTATGAACACAGTATGTTTGCACTAATATATCAATAACAATCAACTTTCACTTGATACAAATATATTGATATAAACGTTTTGTATAGAAATGACCCTCACTAGAAGACTGAAAATGAGAAGAAGTCTGAAATGTACAGAACAAGAGGAATCCAGGTCAATATGCTCTTCTTTAACATCCTGACCTGGAACATGAGTTCTTTGAGACTATTTCTTGATGGATGAGAAAAAATAAGTAACACTCTCCTGTATAAAAATCTGAGTTATGTGATCATACCTGGGAAAAAAATATCTATGAATAATGTAATCTGTTGGTTTCCAATAGTTTTCCAGCTGTTTGCACTTAAAAGAGAGCTATAAAGCAGTAAATTTTTAATCCTTTTAAGTAAAAAGAGCAACAAAGGAGCAATTAAAAGATACCTTGCTTAATAGAATCATTTGTAAGAACATTCATTTTCACCTCTTCTAAGTTCTAATATTAACTAGTACCAAAAGCTCCAGGCTGCCATTCTTACCATGCTCAGTTAATGTGATTTCCATCATCTGGCAGTCTAAAAATAGGATTATGCTTACAATTGTTACCATTGCGAAAGGTCCCAAATCTAGCACTGGTTATAAATCTCCCATTTTTTTGGACTATTGCAAGACCCAATTTTATTGCATCTAGTGCACAGGTAGGCACATGTTGCTGTGACAAAGCAAATGTCTTTGCTAATCTTGTTATCCACAGATGCAGTAATATATTTTTCCAGGCAGGAGAAAAACACATACCCTGAACTCTATAGTCCTTACTCATACTAATCTACTGCTGAAGTGGACTGGAGCTTTGAACAGTGTAGAGTTACAGTTTAATGAATGCTGGTTCTTCTGTATAGGAGAAATTCATATGCTTTCATACTCTCTGAGCTTCATTTCCTTCCAAGGCTCATTAATTTTTAAAAGAGCTAGCTTTCTTACCCTTGCCTCCTAGTAGGTCGTGTTGCACTAGCATAAATATAAGGGTATTTATATTTTTAGCTGGGAGAAGAGGAAAGGAGTATGATAAAGCTCAATTGCTCAGTCAAAGAGGTTTGGCTAAGTATCCACATTAAGTGTAAGGAAAATGTCAATAGATTTCATGGTGGTCACTGGGATGCCTAAATTGGCCACATAACATTTCTGTTATTGTGCAGCAGGCATGGACACTTGTAACTTCACAGGACCCTAGCAATTTGTCTGGACTCAGATGCTGTGCCTGTCACAATCTGACCACATGGTGAAGAAAGAACAGATATTTTCCTGTTTCAGAATCTCAGGTTTATCCACTGCAACTTAGGGACTCTTTGAGCAGGGTGGAGCATATAATAAATAATGCATTCATTCTGATGTATTCAAGTTATTGAGTGCGGAGGTGGTGGTTCTTTTTTTTTAAAATAAAGTATTTTAAAATATACCAGAAAAGCTGGCAACTTAAATGTTGGAAGATTCACCCAAAATAATTGGTAAAAATTACTTTGCCTCTGCAAAATGTTATTAAAACAGTCAAAGGAGACAAGTGGAAACAGTCACAAACAGTGGTGAATGGCCCAAAAAATGTGACCCTCTGATAGATGAGTGGACGGTCTTTTGAAACCTGCCGAACTACTGGAAAAACCTTTCTCTTTCCTTTTCCATACTACTGGGCTGATCTGTCCTCTTGCCCTGCCATGAAGTTAGCTGAGAAATATTTCACAGGCTGTTTGATTCAGTGTACTCTGTCAAAAGCCAGAAGTCTACAAATCCAACTGGTATTACCGATCACAAGGTTCTCATTAAACAGACTAGTATACTAAGTTGAGTTTTGCTTGAGCAAAATTAGGGAAGGATTGCAGTATTTGGCTTTTCTTTGTTCCTTTGTGAGAATAATAAATTGTCAACAATAATCCTTGGGTTTGTTAGATGAAGGAAACTAAATTTTGTTTGCTGCAGAGAATCTTGGGAAACTTTTCCTGAACATACTTAGGCAAAAGAAGAAATTTATCAGAGGTTAGTACTCCTTGAAAGATGCCTACCAGCTCATGTATCATCTAAAGCAAGTTAAATTCAAATTTGAATCTTCATAGCATGGATCACTGCAGCTGTAGGCAACCTTTATGTTGATACAAGTAGGAAGGGAGAAGGAAAGCTCTTTACTTCCCCCTGCATTCACATGTAGGTTAAATGCACAAGGGCAATTCTTGTGCCAATTGAGTGACCACAAACCTTTCAAAATATTAGCTACAGAAGACTTCATGGTTGGGACATTTGAAAGAGCTGAAGAGCTTCAGTTATGGAAACATGAGTTGTAAAACTTATTCATAACAAAGACCCTGAAAACCAATTGTTCATCTGATAGCCAGTCCTGAAAGTACCTCCAGTCCATAATTGCTGATTTGTCACCTGGGAAGCTCCATATACTGGCATTTCCCCTTTTGATTTTATATCTAATATTAAAACTTCTGACACTGCTTAGCTGTATGGTGGGGACTTGCTAGCAAGGAGCTCCAGAATGTTATCTCTGACTATGACTAAACAAAGAGAATAAAGAAGAATTGGTTGTGTCCCTGATCCATGACCAAGATCGTACCACACAGATATGGGAACCTAACATTTCTACTATCAAGGTGAAAGTTACTGAAAGATGCTTGTGTGGGCCCCTTCCGCTTCCTGCTTGTTTATGCTGCTCCATTTTATATAAATGACTTGAATGCCAGTTGATTCAGTGAGAGAGAGAATTACTCTAGCTTAGGAACACATAAGGTTCTTGGATCCAGTCTCTTCAATAACAAATAGCCATGGATTCAATGAAAAGCGAAATGTTTCTTACCTTGTTTAAAAGAGTTTATCTTAGGCTGAGGAGCTTTCTGATTGTCTGTCTCAGAATAATCTTCCAGCTTAGTGGATAGAGGCCCCACTGGGGAGTTGTGGAGAGGGAGTCAAGCCCCAGACCTAACAGAAGAGCAAGATCTGAATATTTCAAATGGTAGGTGAGTGCTCACTATTAGCAGAAGAAAACAACTAAACATCTGTGGTTTTCCTCAGAGAGTGTTACCTGGCGGAGGTGTCTGACTCTATGGCAGGGTTCACAGCTGTCAACCCTAACTGAAAGAAGAGCCTCTCCTTTGCCTAGAGCCAGTGACTAGATCTTTTCCTTTACACTTCCTTTTGACTAGCAGAGGCAGCTTCATATTCTTGCTTTGTAACTACTGGGAAGCTCATCATTAGGATCCTAACTCTCTGCATCCCACATTCCTCTCAAGCAAATAACAGCAGGTCAATTAAAAATCAGGCATTGTGACATCTGTGGCCCTTTATGGAATTAGAGCAAGATAAAAACCAGGATTTAGAGAGACTTGGTTGATTAGCCTGAGATTCTAGCTCAGAAAGCTCTGCTTGGATTTTGTCTTTCTCTTATAATTTCTTATTTTACCTTGAAGCTCCTGGAGTATTTGCAGTTTTACTCCAGTTCAAGCAAACAACTACTCTGGCCTAGCATCCAGGCGCATTGCTCCCTGCTAAGCCTATGTGACATCTTCTCAGAGGGACCTTCTCTTTCTGCCAGGGTTACAGAGTTAGGAGCTCACATGCATTTTTTTCTTTCTGGGCCCCCAATCATCATGTTTGTTTCTGAGGAGTAGCCCAGCTCCAGCAACATCCTCTTCCCCAGGCTCAACCTGCTTGGCTGAGCAGCAGGGGACCAGGTTCAAGCATCCTGGCATCAAGGAGAGCGCAGCGCTCCGTTCTCCTGCTCCCTGGGCAAGCACTCTTACTGCCAGGTTATTGCATAGAGAGGGGGCAGCATCAGTTACAGTGCCTCCTCTGTCTGTATTTTAAAAGGAAACACTAAGCTCTGCTTTGCTTTTTCAAAGAATTGAGATAGGCAGCCGCTCTCAGGAAAGGACCTCGGTTTTGGCTAGATGATAGAGGCAGCTGTTGGCTGCCATGGCAAAGGCATCTTCGCTCTGGAAAGGGCTAAGATAACTTGAAGTCAGTGAGCTTAGGCAGTTCTTTCTGCAAATGCTATTTTGAAGCATCTTTCTCTTCCTCTAGACCGTTTAGGAAGCCTAACTGAATGAGTGTGCATTTTATTTTCATTCAGGAGCCAGGACAAAATTCAGAGAGGTTTTAAAGCTCATACTCTAATGACACTGATAGTGAGATAAGTGCTTAAATGCCTGTCTTTATTGAATGTACCCCTTTATCCCAAGGGATGTAGGAACATAAATTCCTCTGGGCTTTTTTTTTTTTTTTTTATTCATTTGCCTTTCCTGTCTGAATGGGATCTGCTCTCCTAAACAGGGACTGGCTTTTGAAAATCTCATCCATAAAATCCTCATTATTGTGGAAAACTTTGCACAGCCATCGGAGAGAATTTTCAGTCGTGTAAGCCAAACCAAACTGAATGTGGCAGGGTTCATTCGGAGCACTACCCCTGAGTATATTTTTTAGTAAGTAGGTAAATTAGCCGCGCATGCATGCACGGCACAACTTCCTTCCGAACATTCAGCTGTCATTAAAACCACCGCTGTTATTTAAAAATGTCTAAGCGTGTATGATGTGCAGTTTTCAAGGGCTCATAACTCAACCAAATCAAAACCAGTTTTCACCAAACTGCTCCAAGGCTTCTTGTTGGAAAAGGTTTCATTACTGAGTGCCATTGCTTCCAGTTATTTCATCCTGCTAAGTGTCCAAAAAAGAAAGTCACAGAATTTGTATTTATATAAGAACTTTCACTCTCTCATTCAAAAATATAGCACTGAGGATAAGCTTAGCAGGAGTAAGAAGGATTAGGCATTTATGTGGATAATGAGAACATCCATGATTACATCAAGGGGGTGAATAGGATGAAAACACTGCAACGGCCAGCCCTCCCCTGGAATATTTTAACATTTGTTTAAAAATTTTACAGGAGAAAAACTCCTATAATGGTGTAAACAAAGGGAGAGGGTTAATCAGACATGGATTAAATTAAAGTCACCCACCTAAGCACACTGATTGCGGAGATTAAAAGCACCATCACCTTTCATCTATCTTGTTTACCTCCCAAGCACCCTCTGGCTTTTGTGTGGCATTTTGGTTTCCATGGCCACTGAAGGTTCCTTCCTATAATCAAAAACGACCTCCTGTTATAAAAGACTCAGAGCCTTTGCTCAGCAGGCCATTTCCCCCTTTTATTATTCTTTTCTCTTGCCTTCAGGGAAAGCTTTGTGCAAGCAGGACAGAGCACTTGGTTGGTTGGCGGTTGACCTCAGTTGCACACAATGAGCTCTGAGTGCTACCTGAAATGTGTGACAAAGAGGGAAGGGTCACTGGCTTAGAGCGTTACAAGGGCATGGGCAGGCAACTGTGATGACACTTGCGAAATGTCAGCATTCACCTAATTCAGGAGGGTCCCCGCTGATTGACAGTTTCTCGCTCTTCAGCAGCTAAATACAGAAAATACACAAGTTCATTAATTAATAACCCTGCTAGACTCCAAAGATATAAAGGTTAAAAGAAAAAAATAAAAAAGAAAGCAGCTAGGGAGGAGGGAGCCAGCTTGGGATGAAATATGTACAAAATATATATATATATATATACACATATATATATTTTAAGAGCACGCCTCACTAGTTTAAAGCCATTTTAACAGCCTACAGGCAAAATTTGTCATGGTATGTAGCCGAGTGCTGTGCTTGCTTAAAATGCTTTTGACAATGTGAGGAAAGCCTTTAAGCATTTGATGAAGGTAAGTTGGTTAGCAGAGCTTGGAAGCCAGTTTGCAGGTTCCAAGATAATTCCTCAGGATCCAATTAAACTGTTGAATTTTACATTCATTCCATTTTTCTAATGCATTTAGTTAAGGGGATTTCTCCCACACATAACCCCCCCACACACACCCCGTACTCCCGAACCAATGATTTTAAATACAGTTCTGTGTGACTTTTTAGCTGGTTTCACCCTTTGATTGTTGAAGTGTGCTACCCTTTAAAAAAAAAAAAAAAAAACAACACAAAAATCTTTGAGCACATTTTTCTCTCCTGGCTACAGCAACTGGGAGATTCAATGCTATATATCATAGCTGAAATAGGAGATTTGGTTTTCATTGCAGAGGTGTGTATGAGAGCAGTGCCTGTGGATAGTTGCTAAAGACAGTACAATGCTGATAGCTTCTTATACCAGGTACTTACTGTGTTTCTCAGATACCAGCTGTAGGATACCAAAACACTGAGCAAAACAGGATGTGGGAACAACAGAATTCCTCTTGCATATGTGTACTCAAACTGAGGGAAATCCATCGTTACCAGCACTATCAAATTTTCAACAAATACTGTTCAAAGATGAGCTTAGCTGTTATTCTAGCATAAGAATTTTTACGATAAAAAAGCAGCAAATGTGGCAGTTCAAGATATTTGAATAAGTACTGTTTTTACATGTGAGCACAGCAGATTCTGGTAGTGTAACCTTTATACTTCCTAGTGTGGGGATGGAAATTTTTTCTGACATTTTCTGTCATGTTAGTGTCTTTCTTAGACATGAGCATCAATACTTTGTCATAACAAAGAATATGTTCAGCTGTCAGACTTAAAAGAAATTAAAAGCTGTCTTGCAAAAAGATCTTGAAACCATGAAATATGTCAAAAACAATGATGTAACATTGTATTATAACTTTTATACCAAAATGCCACTTTTTCAGTCAGTCTGAATTAATAGCTTTTAGCAGAGTGAACTCTAACAGAAATCATGAGAAAATTAAGACATTTATATGCAGTAGTTCATCAAGAAACATTTGAAGCTGAAAACTGTAATTTGTCTTCATGGTTGAAACTTTTATAGTGCAAATGCAAGATACCAACATGACCAGTGAAACTCTCCTGCCACTTACAACAGCATAATCACATCTGCAGAATACTGCAGTTTATCTGGGAGTAGGCACTTTCACTACTCAGTTGTGAAGAGCATAAATTGGTCTTGTAGCTGAAAACATTTCTCCTGACATGGGATATTGAGAACAGAGATTTCTGCCAGGAACTCCATGCTGCTGCTCATGCAGCTTTCATCTTTGGAATGTTACGTTCAGATCTGCTTTAGATCATAAAAGAGCTGTGAATTTCTCCACATCAGTAAGAATCAGGGCACAGTATGGCATAAACAGAATTTGAAGAAGAAAGAATTTCTGTTGTTGAAAAAGATTTCATTACCAAAAGAGAGGGGATTTTTTTGTCAGGATTGAATGACAGTACACAGAAATATGTGACGAGAATATGCGAATGGGTTAAATTTGAGCATACTGCAATGTGTATTTTTTTCCCTACTGAGCAAAGAAAAACCAGAAGGAAGTAGGGCCGAAGAGGCACCCAGCTCTAACATGGTTAAAATAGCTCAGTCTTAATTTTTACATACTAAAACTCTCATGAAGTTCATAAGAGAAATACAGAGTATGTCATACTTAAGCGGGCATAAATGTGGCTTGTCATAAACAATGTAATTACTTAGGAGTCTGCTGCCTTAAATAGTATCCAATCACATTGTCTAAATGGTCTCTACAAGACTCGGGATGATGTTCACCAAAGGCCCAGCCAAACATGAAAATCTACCACTGACATCAGTGGACTAGGAATGTTCTTTAAATGGTAATCAGCTACCTACCACCAACAAACATTAGCTAAATGATGTTTCTTACACCTTATTTCTGAATTCCCTTGTAGTTCCATTTTCAAATATCAGGCAGGTATTTTTCATGCTAAATAAATGCTCTCATGAAACCTTTGTTCTAAATTATCTTCCCACAGACAGTCGCTCAGCTTCCAGTGCCTTCAAAACCAGCTAAGCTAAAGCACCTGAATGCAAATTCAGCTTTAAAAGAATAACACTGTATGCATCTGGAGGAAAGGTCATTTAGCAGATTGATTTGGTCACTGAACATTTTCCTTGCTGCCGTCTTAAGACTTATACCTCTAATCAATTGCACTCGCTGCTCCATGACCGCCTGGCAATACTGTTCTTCATTCCACTGGCAACAGTTCACTGTCAGCTTCTGAGGCTGTGTATTGTATGCATTGTGAACAAAGCTCCTGGCAATGGGCAGTACCTTCTTCCATCTCATCTCTATTATCTTAAAGTCATCTCTTTAAAGGAAATAAACTTCAGGTGTGTATGCTTCCCCCTCCCCTCTTTCCCTTCACTTCTCAGAAAGGTCAATAAATGGGATTCAAATTCTCTCACCGCACATCGGGCTCTCAAAGCAAGGGCAAAGTGCACACGTGCACAAGCAAGTGTGTCTGCGCACACTCACACCCATGTGTGCAGGAATACATGTATGCTTGTGGAATGTACCTCTTTACATTTGTGCATGTAATAGATGTTAGCATGGGCCATGAAATCTCTTTGCAGTTCCATTGAAAGCAGGATTCAGCAAGTATAGTACAGTGGGATCCAGGCTTTTAGATGCTACAAATCAAATATGTCAAACAATAAATAACATGAAGCAGATAAGAATCTAACTTTACCTAATTCAAAAGAACACACCAAACATTTTGATTTAGCTTTCATTAATCATTTCAATTATTTTTTTAAAAAAACAACACATTACAACCATCAGTTATTTCAAATGAAAAGCAAAGAGGAGAAACATATAAATATACTGACATTTCATTTTTCTAATAAGACAGTCCTTTCTTCTCCATTGGACCAAATATACACAGGCAAGCACACCAAGTTAAAGTTAAAGTAAAAAATGAATCCAAAATCAGAGGTACATATTTCAAATTCAGTCAACAGTTCCCCATATCAAGATTTCCATCAACTTGTAATTTAAAGGTTCACCTCAGGGAAAACTTGCTCATTTCTCTAATTCATGTAATTCTATTGAAATCAATGGGACTATTTGTGTTAGTAAATTAGACTCTAATTAACGATTTCATTCTAACTTTTTTGGCCTATTCCAGGTTAAGTACATTATCAGAAATATCTTTTAAATAAATATTTCATTTCTGAATCATGATAATGTAGTTTTAATGAAGAAATTGTTTGAGCAGATTTTGAGCTAGGGAACATAAGATGAAAACATTTTTATATACACAAAACTGGGAAAAATGTCATTCACTTACATGGTTGAACAACCTCCTGATTTGGTCACAAGGCAGCCATGTGACGTGTCTAAGTCATGCAGCTGAGGTGCAGGTTCTTGGCATGGTTTGAGGCATAAGCCAACCGGCATGTGAGATAACATGGTGAAGAAGGCTTGCAGCTGGGCTACTACCTATGAAACATTCCTTCCAGGAAAGCCAGGTAACACTGACACTTCTTCCTGGGGTTCAGGAAACAGCACACTGAGTAGTCCCTCAAGTGGAAGAGAAGTTGTTGAGGTGCACTGTGAATATATGAGATTGTGACACAGCATTTGTCAGCATGGGATTGGATGGGCTTGCAGAACTGAAAGAGGCAATCCGTGCTTGAGTGGACACAGAGGATAGCCCAAGCCGAGAGAGAAACTGAATAGGGAGGCTCTCTTTAGCAATGAGGTCAAAAGCTTAGAAGGCAAAACCTGCAGGAAACCTTGGTTTGGCAGTAAGGACCTGGTTTATATGACTGAGTGCTGTTGACCTGGTTGATTGGAGCAAATCACACTTTACTCTCAAGAAAAGATTAAAGTCCTGCTGCTTCTGAGATGTGTTACAGTGGTGGATTGGTGAGTCACACAATGTATATACACAGGTGTTTATCACAGGGAGACACAGGGTTCAGGGCTACGGTTCAGCTCATATGGAAAACTTGCTTACCACTCCCAGTACATAAGAAGTGCAAGGGGAAGGTAAGAAAGTATCATGCATCACATCTTTCTTTCCTCAGGAAGGGGATCAATATACAACAGTCTCTCAAGAAGTTATCACCTTCATCTCATTTTTCATCAGCAGATGGGAAATGAAAGCCTGATCTGTCAGCATGTGAGTAATTTTTTTCCCTTTGGAGCTTTCCTTCCAAGTCTGACATTTCTTGCAGGTATTGATGAGCAGATTTAACTTTCAAGTATTCATTCGCTCTGTAGCAATGGGATTTGTGTATTGCATCACTCAGCATCCCTTTGAGATGGCATGCAAAGAACCGGAAGTGAAAACGCCTTCATTTCCTTCCAGCCATAAAGTGCATCAGAAAGATTACTGAAGAGACTGATTATTACTCAAGTTAGCGGTTTGTCTTTTCCACGGTATTTGACCAGTTTCAGAAGACATCACCTACAACCAGCTGGATTTCTACATAAGGAGTGCCAGAGCATGCTTATTGCCTTTTTTAGAGCATGCTCCTCTCTTGCTGTGCTGAAATTTCCTGTTTGTCAGAGATGGCTTCTAGCCATGGAGAACACCAGGTGTTCTTCCCTATTGTCTTCTTATGGCAGTCTCGTTCACATGCCCAGTCCTGAAGAATTAATCTGTAGAACAAGTGCCAGGGACCTAAGTGGGTCTTATGCATCTGAAACGTTTACTGAGGTTTCAAACCATCAGACCTAGGGTTCTGATAGTTAATCTCACAAGGTATGAGCCATTGGAGAGGTATCTGTTTTGTGGAGAAAAATGGCACAGATTTTGGGCAGCTACCCAGAATTCCTTGGTCTCTCTAAACAGGTTTTGTTCTTGAACAGAGTACATTTAAAGGCTGAATTTGTCAACAAGGGACATAATTTAGTTTTTCCCAATATGTTCCAGTCATACACAGTGTTGCATATCATGTGCAACTTTAATTCTGTGTAGAGGTATACCAACAACTTACTTGAGACTGGCTTCCTAGCCATGGGAAAAAACAGCGTATGATCTGTGTGATGAGAGAACTCAGTCCATTAACCGTTTATACCCCATAATTTAAAGAAAGGCCATCCAAAAATATTGTAATCCAAACAGAGAAGAAAAATGTCCTTTCATTGTCACACAATTACAAAGCATGTGTGATCTACCAGTTCCTTTTGACACATGCAGTATGGTGATACACATATCATCTTAACGAGTGAGCAGGTATCTACTAATTTTAGAGATATCTTCTGCGCTGAAAACTTTGAATGTTCTTCATTAATGACGGGGATGATGGGACAAACTTCTCCCTCAGAAAGTTTGCAGGCAATTCAAAATTGGGAGAAGTGGATGATACACCAGATGGTTGTGCTCAGAGGGACCTCAACGAGCTGGAGAAATGAGCTGACAAGAACCTCATGAAGTTCCACAAAGGGAAGTGTAATGTCCCATTCCTGGGTAGCAGCAATGCAGTGCATCAGTACACGCTGGGGGCCAAACAGATAGAAAGAAGCTCTCCAGAAAAAGACTGGGGAGTCCTGGTGGACACCACATTTGACCATGAGCCAGCAGTGTGCCTTTGCAGCAAAGAATGCAAACTAGGCTGCAATAGAGAATTGCCAGCAGGTCAAGGGAGGTGGTCCTTCCCCTCTACTTGGCACTTGTGAGAGACATCTGGAATGTCTCAAAATAGCCTCAAACCTTCTGTGATTCTGTGAAATAAATGGTTCCTTCCAATTTAGAAATTTATGAAAATGGCATGCAGTAGTCTGTGCACAGCTCCTTAGCAATACGGGTACTGCAGTGATCTGGTATCACTGCCTTACCCTGACCTGAGCTGTGGTGCTCTCATATATGTTAGGCTGGCCCAGCCTGATATGATGATGGATTACATGGATTCAGACAGGCACTATTTTCTACTTGTCTGGGCACAACGAGCTTTTTCTAAACCTCTTCTAAAGCAGATATGGACAAAAGGGATCCGCTAGTCTCTCTAATCTCCTAGGGTTTGATTTCTTTTTCTGATGTTTTTTCCTCACCATATATGAAACTTGAAGATGGGTACTTGAAGTACATCCTACCAGGTAAAACACCCCTACTTCCATTTTTAATTTGCCATATGAGATGTTTAGTTTTGGAGCTTGTGTAATGTACCATGCTGGCTCAGTTTATCTGAAGGTCGTGGACTCTAGTTGTACTTCATTTACTCCCCAAATTTGCTAGCCAGCACCATGGGCAGCCCTGCCAGAAACGAACCTCACAGTCAACTGCACATGTGTTTTAGCATAGGACTCTCTGGCCTTGCACATGCAGTTAAAGCAAATAGTTGCAAAAAGTTACCTGGGCTGGGAGGAAGTGGTCCCTGAACAGCCAGTTGTTTTCATTTCTATCCAGTTTTCTAGGCACTAAAAGGAGTCAATTTTTGAAGGACTGGCACCAGGGGCTGAATTCCCATCATGCAGAACTGTCCTCTGCATGGGGTTATTTGTGGTATGTGTAAACCAGGCAACAAGATGAAAATCAGCTTCACAGGGCATAGAGGAAAGGTCTGGTTCCCTTCCAAACTCATCGGATGATTATTTACCTCAAAATCTTCCTGCTCTCATACTCTTGTTTTCATTGCTTTGATTCCCTGATGATTTTTTTGGGGGGGCGAGGGGGGGACAGGGATGAGGTGTCCTACTAATTTAATTTTATTTTTTTGTATTAAAGAATACAAAATAATTTAAATATATTAAATTCAAATACAATAAGGGATTTAAACCCTTGTATTACATTTTTTTATTAAATTTTCAATGAAATTTCTTGTAGTAAAATTAGCACAATATTTCACAGACAAAGATCTCTGATGACTGTATAAATGTTAATTAACTAATTAAGTCTTTTGCATGTTTAAATATTATTATACCAATTTTGCAGGAAAATAATCTGAATTTGATTATACCAAAGCCAAAGAAAACTCAAAAACCTCAGATACAGTCATTTCTAAGTCCCACTTGTAATAAGTAGTTTACAGGTGAATCTGAAATGTTGGCCTTGCAACACATTTTAAAGCAGCATTTCATATTTTGAGAAGCTCTGAAAAAAAATCTGCCAGTATCAGGCGTTGGTCATTCAGATTTCATTGTGAACAACCTGATAACTCATTTTATTGGCACCACACTTTATTGTTTATATTAGCTAGACTATCTAAGAGCTTTCTATTCTGTGAACAGCACCTTTGATTATCTTTTTCTGTCATAAATCTGAGTTTAAAAAATAAGATCCATTCTAAGGAAATCTCTCTTTCCCCAGTTCCACTGAACTGTATAGAAAAGGGAGTTCACATTCTGTCAAGTAAATGACACTTTGCTCTTAGAAAGCAGCATTTGCTGCTTAGAAAGCTGCTCTGAGAAAACAGCAATCCAGTCATGTATCCAAATACAACTTCTGGCTCTAGACCTTCATTTCAGAGGCACCTATCTCAAGGATGTAGTTAATTCTTGTGTCTGGGCAAGAGACAGAATCTCAGACATATCTTTTTCACAGCTTTTATTTTTGCGTTGTTTAGGCGTACCTCTGCTCAGAGTGCTAGGTGCTGCAAAACCTAATCTTTGGCACTACCGCTTCCTATTCATGGACTGGGCAACTTAGGGTTGTGTGCACCACTCATTTAACTAGCTAAAAGACATTATTGTGCTGAGTAACACCACTCTTGAGTTCTTCCTGACTCTGTGTTCCTAAATCTTATTGATGTCATTACTTAAGCTACTTTTGAAAATGCAAATTAGTCTCCAGAAACATTTAGGCCCTCTTGAATACTCCATCTTTGGATCATGGATCTCATGGAAGTGAAGTCAAATGTTCTTAAAACCAGAAGGAAGGAAGGCAGGAAACACCTAGCATTTTGAAAAAAATAGTTTATGCTGATAATTCTAAAAAGTTGTTTATAAGCAGAATAATAACAAACTCATAGATTTGTATTGCAATAAAAAATAAAATATCATGCCCTGCATTTGCAATTTAAGCATCTATTTAAAAAAACCCTCATGAATCTGCAGGAATATCAAACACCTGATAACGATGAAGACATTCCTGTGTGTCAGCATGAAAGTATGATATGTTTCCAGATGCATTTTCCTTGGGTAAAAGAGCAAAATCAAACCATTTCACAGCACTTTGCCTCACTGGACCAAATTTGTCTCTGTTGTAGCCTGATGATGTCAACAGAGTTACAGTGTGGATGAATACAGGTCATTGTTTGTGCAGTTGGCAGAGAGTGCATGTGTGGGAGGAGAAAAATCAGATCTTCTAACCCAGATTTGCAGAAAAAACATGGGTATGAGTTTAGACACATACTCCTATTAAAACCACACCATAATTTTGTCACTGGAAGTTTCAGAACAAATGAGCTCCAAATGAAACAGAATGAGGGCGTTTCTCCAAGCTATTTCCTGCGCTGCTGTCAGCGTTACTGCATGACAGAATGTGACCATGTGATGTTAGGTTTGAGATGTAAAACACGGGAACTGGCTTTTCTTAGTGGTTTCCAGACCATGAATTCCAACTAAGCTAGGTGTCCGGTTTCTACCCAGAACTTACCTGGCACTAATTAAAGTTAAGCAAAAAAAAAAAAAAATCCACGTGGACCTCTTGGCTATGTTTGATGCTTGGTTCTCTGGGGAGCAGATTAAATGCCATGTTAGTTATCCAGTTTTCTTCAGTATAAAGTTTCTCCTAAGTCCTAAAAAAACATTATCTGAAAAAGGATCCAAGTGCAATGCAGAAAGCTACAGCACAAGTAGTATCTTCATTTTCTAATACCCTGTGACTTTGGCATTTGCTGTGCACCTCAGTGGGTCATGTTGCCAGGGACTGATCCTAGATGTGCTAAAGGTCTTTGCCCCTTATTGGAGATCCCACTGCTGGACCACAGAGATACTCTTTACCACCTGCTTGACTTGCAGACTCCCTGGGATTATCCACTGTTTTTTTGCTTTGGGTCTTCATTGACCAGTCAGCAATCAATCAATGTATTTAACTTCATAGTAGCAGCTTTGGGAAGCAGTAAAGTTTCATGGATTGGTACCTGCAGTACAAGCTGGACTACAGCAGAACAGGCACACACACCATCAGACAACAACTGTTTCCATTAAGACAACTGAAGAGGTTGCTGCATTATCACCTCCACCCAAGCTTCATTCCTCACTTTACCAGCCTCTGCATTGCTTTGCAGAACTCGTTAGCATGAGTAGGAAACCAGAGCAGGGAGTCCTGGAAAATGTGTGAACATCTATGGCTTAGGAGTGAAACCATTATGTGAACTGGTCTCTTTGTACACGGGACTGGAAGGAACCACCAGGCCTGGCATTTTGAAAGAAATGTAGCTTTCTTTGTCAATCATTCTCCCCAAACTGAGTCACCTGTATAAAACTGCTGTGATTTTTGGACCATATCTAATGCTTCCTAATAGGTGTTGGCATAAAAAATAAGCATGTTGTCTTTATTGCTAGAAAGGGTGAATGAAAATGAAAAATATGCAAGTTGGAGGTGGACCTTGAAGTACATTGGAGTGTACTGATATGTGCCAGGACAATTTCAAAACTATGAATTTATAAAAAGAAAAACCAAAAGCACTCCAGTAATCCCGATGTATCTGTTTTATGTATGCTGCAAATGAAAACTTGCAAGCTTCTGCCAAGGCAATTTGATATTTCAGGTAGAATGAAATTCATGTCCACAGCCTAGTAGCAAGAAGTGCAAAGGAAACA
This sequence comes from Nipponia nippon, assembly GCF_047370975.1. Taxonomy (NCBI): domain Eukaryota; kingdom Metazoa; phylum Chordata; class Aves; order Pelecaniformes; family Threskiornithidae; genus Nipponia; species Nipponia nippon. The sequence continues at coordinate 83,841,954 of NW_028262336.1, forward strand.
TTTCTAGCAACCAGATTTATTTTTCATAGAACATATATACCTTCGGGACTCACCTTGTGTAGCACACACACCTCCTTCAGTTCAAGGGAAGCATCCCTCGCTTTCCTGCTCCCCCACTTAAGAAACAGTACAGAGTAAATTTGTTTATGGCCTCCATTTTATTAATAGTGGCAATCAGAGGAGCTTTTATGGATATGCTTTGTTCGCTTCAACTCTTGCTTTGTCTTCTGAGTTGGTGGGAACCCCTGCAGGACACTCATAAATGGACAAATTTACAATCTAGCCTGTGTAAAGTGCCCACAGCGGCATCTACATCCAAGTTGTCTTTGTGCTCGTGCACCAGCTGTGATGCCAGAGGGCACGGGGTCAGACCAGAGGGCTTCCTCTGGCTTTCTACAAACTGGGATCAGCCAACCTTCATTTATCTACAGTTAAGGACTTGTTTTGGTTTCTCAGATCATGATTCCACAGAGCTGTTTGGATATTTTTAATCAAAAGACAAAGCACTTCCTCTTCCAAACTTGGTGCCTGCAAGGAGCATAACAAACTAATCATTCAGAATAATTAATTCTGTCAGAAAAATCTCTACAATTCTTACTAACGCTGAGTGTTTTGTAATCCTAATGAAAGGAAAAACCTGTCACTGTGATAATTTTCGAATGACCCATTTTCTTCAGTGGTTGGGGAGAGCGGAGTGTTGTTTATTTTTATCTCTAAGGACCATAAGCATGAAAATGATATCCATAAATCTTGCATTTCAGCTTTGTATTCCCAACTCAGCCTTCAAAGGAAACATTAGCTAGTCAAAAGAGACCAATAAGATTGTCAAATTGATCATTTGTATATGTGTAGCAGAGTGTCTTTCAGTTACTTGTGACTTCGGTTTCAAAATATTCCCAGGATAGGGAAACATTACTTTTCCCCATTTGTAAATGGGAATCTGAGATGGAGAAAATATAAGCAGCTTGCCAAGGCCATGGAGGTAGTCCTTGCAAAGCCGAGGACTGGAATCCAAATCCTGAGCACTCTAGCCTAGCAATTGAAAGTACACCCTCCCTGTGGGTTTTAATGTAATATAAGAAGTTTAGGATTGAGAAACCATTTCTAAAGCAAGTTTTTATGAGAAAGTGTGGAAAACAAAATACTAGGTTCCTACATTTGCCTAATATTGTAAACACCTAACCACCAACCTCAGTGAGAAACCTGTCAAACACAAACAAAACAAAAAAAGCACTTAACAGAAGAAATGACCTAAGTTTTAGAGATTTTTTTCATATTGTCATGCTTTCAAGTCATCTATTTGTTCTGTATTTGACAGCTGAAAGTTAAATGTGGCAGACAGTTGCATTTCTCATTACTGAAGACAGAATGGTATAGGAAGTTTGTTCTTCAATATGCAGCCTTTTATTTCTAGGTCACTAATTTGAATCGATCCCTGATCAATGGTGACTGAAAGGCATTCATATCCGGCAGCTGTTCTGTGGTCTGTGTTAAATGAGGGAGCATCTTAGTTATTTCCCAGCAGTAGCCCCTCTCTAGCACTACCAGAACAAACTGGCAGTTTTCACAGAGAAGCTATGGACTGATTGCACATGGCACTTGCAGATATCTGAAAAGTAATTAACCTACTTTTTTTCTATTTTTTAAGGAGAGTATTTGTTTTTTCAAATGATCCATATTTTGTCACTGTGGGCTTTTTAAATATTACGCAGGATCATCCTGCTTCTTTTGCATATATAGATTCTGCCACATTCAACATCATGACTGCAGTTGTGATGCTGCCAGCAGTGATCAGAGGTTGGTTCTTTACACGCACAACAGGGAGTGCCAAAACAACAAGCGTGGGTAGTTTCTGTGAGTGGGATTCATATCCTTTAACTTCAACCATCTACAAGTCTTATATCTAATGTCATCTGTTTGGTCTAAATGAATCACCTAGTCTGCCACGGTACTCCATGTCTCTCGACTAAAAGATGCATCCACAGATGCTTTGTCCATACCAAGGATAGGTGTTAGTTGGTTACAGAAGAATTCCACTCTGTCTTCAACATTTTTCACATTCTCTACTGTAGTAGCTGCAGAACCCCTCTATCACTGAACAGAACATACTGGCTTTGTTTATAAGGATGCATCTGTACTGTCTAGCAGACATTATTGTTGAGAAAGGCAAGTTTAATTGCTAGATTCATATTTTCCAGGCACCAGATTCTGGGTGAGTAGGTGAAAATGATGAAATACAGTGGGTTTTGGTTTCTTTTTTTTTTTCTAAATCCCTCCCACCACTCTGACATGACCTCCCAAAAGGTTGGCATATGGTATACAATGCACAATACTTCTACTCCCAAAATATCGCTGCTTTGAACAATGCCTTCCACAAATTACTTACTGTCTCTGGCAGTGTGCTGAAGTCTAATCATTCATCCACCCACAAAAAAATTCTAGCCTTTATTACCATCCTTTCTTCCCTTTTTCCAAACATGTTAATACCTGCTGAACAGAAACAACACTAAAAATAATAATAACTGTCTAGTGCCACTAGTTCCCCGACATAATGAGCTGTTGAGTTTTTCTTTTAGCATTTTGATAACAATACCATGTAGCCAAATTGTCTGGTAGCATTAAAAAATTGTCAGAGGAAGTGTATAACTTGGCTGTAAAAATTCACTGAAACTTGGCATAAAGGATCTTAGATCAGAAGTAAGTTTGCTTTACAAAATATAAAATCCTTCTTTCAGATTCTTTCCATGACCTTAAAAGGAGCTTTCATTGTTTTCAAAGAGACATGTTGCAAGCCAGTAAACTACGATGTGTCTAACTATGCTTGTGAAAAGAAAACAGAGAATGAGAAAAGAAACTTAAAGTGCCTTCAAGATTTCGTGTAGAAACAAGTTTATTTTTAAATAGCATTTTAAGGAATTTCATAGGCATTTAATTCACAGCCTCAAAATTCATTCATAATATTGCACATGAAATACAGTTCATTATACACTTTGGCTTTTGTATTTTCCTTAAAGCCACATTTCCTACAGTCTTGGGGGGAGTAAGGGGAGATATATGGTAATTACCTAGTCTCTGTAGGCAAACAGAAAACCTAAAATAAGGAGAAAACTTTGTTCTCCGTTATACCCATATAAACGTGGGTTATTTGTACTTAGAGTTAATGGAGTTACTCTTGATTTAGCTTTGTGTGACCGAGAAGGTTGTTACTAATAATTATTATTTGTATTACCCAAGCAAACTGGAAACCTTAGTCAGGAATGAGGACCCCATTGCTTTAGGCATTGTACTAATGAGAACAAAAAAGGGAAGATTTCAGGGGCCTGAGTGCTTACAGTAGATGGAATCAAACAGCCAGATAGGAGAGCTGAAGGAAACTATGTAGTAGCACTGGTCAATGGAATAGACTTTTTGAGATCAGAAAATGAATAAGGTTTGTATGAGTTTATGGGGATTTCCTCCCACACCTGCGTGGAGAGAAAGAGGAAAAATTGGAAATGCAAGTCTGAAAATTGAAAAGGAGATGATGGAAACTGATATCACAGTTCCAATGGAGGCAATAGTCAGCTTTTTGGTACCGATTACAGTGTCATTTAAGTGGGAATAGGGAAAAGTAGTTCATTTGTTACAGTGGAGAAGGAGGAGAAGGTACAAAGAGACAAACAGAATTATGACAAATTCAAGGCAACAGATGGAGATAACGATCTTGACAGCAGCAGTCCAAATAGATACGAAGAGAGCATGGCTGCATTTGTCAGGAACAAAAACACAGGATACTGCAGTAACTGAGATACGTGACTGCAACACCCAATATGAGTCTGGATAAGTGGTTTAGCTGTACGGATGAGAAAAAAAGGCCCGCACTTGTGACACAACACAAAAAGAATTAGCAAGACATAGATATATTCTGAAAATGAGGACCCTTGGACACAAGATCTGTAGAGCACATCACTCTCTGGAGGTAAGTGGCAGGCCAGATGGTTTAGTTGTTCACAGTGATCAAAAAGGAGAGGCTGTGGGGCACACTGAGGATATAGATGTAATTGTTGCAGCCGTGCAGGTCTTGGGCTGACTGACTAAAAGGGGAGGGAGAGAGAGAGAGGACTCTGCAAAGGAAGCGGGAAGAGTAACGGAGATGCAGAAGCCCCAGCTTCTGATGCCCTGTTCATATCAAGTAGCATTTCACCCTCTGCCCCTCAAGTACTATTTATGCACGCGCCAAATACAGTACCACTCATCACACTCACAGCACTTTTATATGCGCACAAGTGGCAAAATCTGCTCCTTAGTGCTCTGAAAGACAGATCATGAAGCATTTAATTCAGTAACAGTCTGTCTTTAACACATTTTTTTATTTAGCTGTTTCTGGGAGTACCTATCTATCCTGAAAATTACTACCTGGCATAGCTTTGGACTTTGTTAGATTTCTTGTGCTCTAGCTCCCCTGATTTTGATCTCACAAGTGAGACAGCTCAGAATTAGCACATTAGCCCTTATAACTCTCTGGATCTGATTCAGAATATGCCACTCTACTAAAAATCCAGTATTTTAAAACATCTGATTTTAACCAATCATATCTTTACTGACGAACCACATTCTGTCAAGAAATGAAAGCATGCCAAATGTGCTGAAAATTCAGGTTACACTTAGCTGAACTCATTTGGAGTCTCCAGTTTCAGCCAGAGCCCTACTGGTTGTACCCTTTATCTCTCTACCTATCCAGAGACGTTTCCTCCCTTCAGACTGATTTTAAATATCTGGGGTTTGCATTTGCATATAAATGCAGATGGATTATGCATATAAAGCTATGATTTTGGCACTCAAACATGTGTCAAACCAAAATATTTTTAAGCCAGATGCTCATATACATGCACATTTTTCCTGACTCAAACAGGAAAAATATTCTTTTAACGTGCCTCACTGGTGTCCTTAATATACACTTGTTCCCAAAGAATGAAAATTCTTTCTGTCTCTTTTATATAAAAGGGTTTTTATTGATTAAAGTCACATTTATTCTAATGTTTTAGGGATTTGGGGGTTTTATTCTTTCACTGTTTTTTTAGTTATTCCCTTAGTGAAGTCCCCCCCCCCCCTTTTTTTTTTTTCTTTGGATGTGATAAATCAAGTTACTTTTTCACTCTGGACTCCATTATGGGATCACAGTGGCTATACAAACCACACGGAGTTAAGCAAACAAAGGAATTTTTTCATTTTCTCTTTCATTCAATAAAGTTCCCATTTTCTGTCACCCTGCAACCTTTTGACCTGCATCCTAATGGCACTGGTCACTCAAGGGCAAAAGTTCAGCTGTAGGTTAAGTCTGTATGTGTTTGCACCGGGCAGGGAGACGGTCGGTTCTTGCTTCCTGTTGTCTCCCCCCAAGCCCTGCCATCGCTCTCCAAACCACCGACCTCGCCCCTGCTGTGAGCTCCCCCCACTCCAGCCCTCCCTCTGTGAAGGAGTTAAGAAGGGCTTGGAGGAAGCTTTTCCCCAGCCTTTTGTTTTTCTTGCAGCTGTCAACAAAACCCACTGTCTTATTTTCTTGCTCTGGGGGTAGAAAAAGCAAGAGAGAAATATCTAGCCAGAATACTTCGGCAGTCAATGCTAACTTCTTACTTCCAGTCATTTTGGTCACTGTTACATTTTCCTTTACTCAGCATCTATACGTTGCTTGTATTTCTGAGAGAGAGGATGGTCCCCTTCCTTGCTCTGGAAAGTGCTTGCACAAATCGTCTTGGGATATTAGCTTCTGGTGTGAGTGGTGAACTCCATGTTTACACTACACAGTTTTCAAAATGAGTTTTCAAGGCACTCTGAATGTAAATGATACCTCAGGTGTACCCACCTCTCCCAACGCCCTCCAGTGGACTTTTCCAGGTGGCCTGGGAATGACCTACTGATACATTTCTGCAGGCTGCTGGCATTGTGCACATCCCCGGAGACTCATACTGCTGGACATAGTATCCCCCTCCAAGTCAGTGGCTGTGGCGTGACATGCTGCCCTCTCTTTAATGAGAATATGGCACTTTCCAGTCCAATAGTTCCTCCCAGCCTCCTCTTGGTTGCTAAACCCCTAGCTCTTCAGGCAGCCTGTCCTTCTTCACCAGACAGCAGGCCACCAGTTGGTCAGTGAAGTCACACGTACCCAATACACCTGCTTAAATACGTGAATTGTCTAAGAGGTGCAGTGTAGGAGTAGTTCATGCACTGTCAGAGGTTTCCTCCCTCCCTGCCGAAGGGCACTGGTGAACAGGGTGTTGCTGAGCCCATTTCTGGCTCTTTAGACCTACAGGGGCAGAGCACGCTGTCTGCAGGGAGGAGAATACAGCCCTTCCTGTGCAAGAGAGACAGATCAGGTATTGGATATGCTTGGCATTGAATAAAACCTCAGCCTTTCTTTAAACAAACCCTTGGCTTAAGGGTCTGACAGGCTGTAGAATGGCCTCTTGGCTTAAATGACCAAATTATGCTTACCCAGTAACAGTCTGTGAACTTGCAATAACACAAGGTGTGCTCTTGCCCCAGAATGAAGGCTGGTAGCAGTGCAGAGGGTGCTGTCCCCCACCATCTCTCCTGTGGATGACCAGGTTTCATCATTTCCAGAACATCCAGCAGCTCCTGAAAGCAGCACAGAGGCCCCAGGTTGTGGAGGAGCTTTGTTGGAAGGAGAGCAATCAGGCAGCTTACAACTTTGCCAAGAGCCAATAGCTCCATGACTCCATGATAACCACAAACTAGTAGGACTACCCATGTTTTCTGATGGAGTAAAACCAGAGGTATGAGAAAAGTGGACCAGCAGTTTAACATCATGGACTAGACTATAAACTGCAGAGGGAATGCCATAGTCTCCCCTCATCCAGCTGTTCCACCTCAGCCACAGTCATACTTCACTTCCTCTAAATATGTGAGAGATGGCTACACCGGCTAAACACCTGCTGATTTTGTAGGCTCCCACAGCTTCAATGTTAGAGAGCTGAGTTAGGAAACAATGCCTGCAAGGATCAAGCCATAAAGGGCACCTGGGTAGACAGTAATAAAGGTGGTGAGCACCTCTGTCTTGAGGTAGATGACCCAAGGATGGCAGATGAGAAGGGAGTCCTGGGCATGTAACCCTGCAGGAGAGCATGGCAGAATACTTGAGAGTGATCTCTTCAGAGATTTATGCTTACTTTTCCCTAACTTTATCTCATACATAATAGAATTACCTGAGCTGAATGAAAAGTAAACTAATAGCCCCCAAGTTTGTTAACTGGGCTTCTGCAGAAATGTGTTGGTGCTACAGGAGACCTTGTTTCTAAGGGCCAAGCTAGAACATCGCCCATATTTAAGTTCTCTGTCTTTTCCTCAGTAACCTGCTGAAGGCCATTAACCCAGCAAGGGCCTCCAAGTGCATTTAATCTGAGAGGACCAAGAGAGACTCCAGATGGCCCCATAAATGGGGGAGCTGGGCTGCCTCTGCTTTTGTTACAAGACTGTGCCTAATCTGAGATGATCCCAGAGAACAAGATGGACTGTATCGAAACACTTTTGAGCTGCAATTTCTGCATGCTGCAAACTGGACTTGGAGGAAAATGGGCCTATAGGTAAATGTTTCCTTGATGATTTTAAGTCTCCCAGCAAGAATGGCCATTGGGACTGTCCTAAATGAGCGAGCTGGAGTTTCAACCCAGCCAATGCAGTTATAAATGTAGGCTGAGCTTTAAGCATAAATGCAATCCCATCAGTTCCAGTACAACCCTTCATGCACTGAAGCTAAGCCCTGGCATAAATGCTTGCTGCATAGGATAAACCAAGCAGGGCTCTATCTTTTAGTGCACAGAGAAATGTGCCGTAAGCCTTAGAACTTTTTTGCCCAGTAAAGGTGGGGTTCAAACTGCTCTATTTCACTCTATTTTAAAGTGATTTGTAAAGATCTATACACAAATTTTTACAATACACTGAAAAGTTCAGGCAGTTGTCTGGGTATAAAATTAATTGGAACAAGCTTGAGCTGTTAGGATTAACTGAACAAACATACCAAGCATTACTTAGTTGGTGGGATTTTCAGTGGTCCCCAACAGCATTAAAACATCCAGGTATTCTAATCTGCAGGGATTTAAAACAAACAGTTAAAATCAATTTAGATTGATTATCATGCAAATCGTTAATGACCTGGTAAATGGAGATCTAGCTTGGCTGCTAGGGAAAGCTGGTATTATGAAAAATAATGTACTAATTAGATTTGCATGCAAACACAGAAGCCTCATCTCCTAAAGTCCACCATACTATTTAGAGGCTGGCAGTGATCCCAAGGCCTTGGGATCCCAGGGCTAGTGACACCTAGAGCAGGCTGACCATGCCCACACTATATAGCAGTTGGTCCAGAGTCTTCTTCAGTAGCATGAGCCCCTGAGATGTTCTTATTGCTCATTTCATGTTTTATTTCAGTTAAAAGTGTTCTAAAATAGCATGGGGACTGTCTCACAGCCGCCAGGGAGGACTGAGGTTATTGCCTTCCTTAGCGGGTTCTGTGAAGGCCTGTATGGAGGTTTGAGGGTTGGGATGCTGTCAGAGGATTGTTTAGGATAGATTGAGGCCAGATTGGTATGGTCATGTCCTCTGAAATGAACCCTCCTTAGCCACTCCCGAGCGTTGTCACAGCAGCAGCTAATTGGGGCAGTCCAAAATGAATTTGGGAAACGAAATGGTCGTTAAGCAATACAGAAAATCAAGGATCCAGTACTTGAGGTGATCGTGGTCTCTCTTTTGTTTACCAGGGTAATCGTACAGTCGTACAGTGCCTTGGAAATAAGGGAGGACATACAGTTACCCAAACATCAAAAAGATGCTGTTTCAGCTTCCGTAGTGTGCCTGTTAAGGTTTAGGTGACTACAAAAGTCAAACAGATTTAGGCAATACATTTGTACAAGCTGTCAGTTAGGAGCCAATATTAAGATTTTTAATGAAAGCCAAGGTTCCTCCTTAATCCCTTTACTCTGACAATTAAAGCTTTTGGAAAAAAGCAAAAAGACGCATATCACGAGACTTAGGAACATTAATGTTGTAAGGTAATCACTTTCTATGGAAATTGTTTTCTGGCAGGCATTGGTATAGGTTCTTCTGGGAAAAGGAGGAGTGTTTGTGTCTTGTATAGCTATATTTTCTTTTATATATATACATATTACCAGATATACACATAAATGTCCTGCTAAACTCAGGTTAAATTACATCTTTACACATTGCAGGCAATTTATTCTTTGTCTATTTAGTAGATGCACTAAAGAACATTAAACATTTTCCACCAATAACAGATTTCTAATAAAGTACCACAAAGTTAAAATATATTATTTATTATTTATATTTCATATTATTGAAACAACAACAACAAAAAATTAATGAAGTCATAGCTGTTTTAAAAAACATTGTTTCCATGTGAGATCTTTAACAGGAAGGTATTTCTGTACTAACATCTAATTTTGCATTTTATAAAAAAATGCACAATCTGATAGTAAAATGGGATTAAAAATGGAAAGTCAATATTTATAAATGTTCCTTAAAATATATATATTTGATCCTGAATACTCATCTAGTTGCAACTTCTTTTATAATCATATATCCTTGCATTCCAGCATTTTTTTGAAAAGTTGGGTTTGTATATCAGCAGACCAAGAAGGAAAACGGCTCACAGAGCCACTTGGCAGAGTTTAAAGTAGGTTGGATGCAGTAGTTACCAGTAATTAATTGCACAAATGTCACTCTCAAGACTTGAGCGAATCACAGCTCACATGCGGCAAATTCCACACTGACATTCTTTTCATTTTATAGAGGAAAAGAGAGGTAAAACATCAATGTACTCTTCAGCACTGAGGAAGATGACACTACCTTGTAACCCAAAGGTAATATTGAAATCACTGCAGAGGGCAACTATGAAGTGTATGGTCTGCTACAACCTCACTCAAGGCCTTATGTGGTTCATTAGCTTGACTGGACCCTAATAGCAGCACAGAATTCAGCTTGGGTGTGCTTTTTGGGTTTTGCTGTAGCTACACCACTGAATACTATCCAAGCTCTGACATTAAAAACTAACTTGCACACATGCCTACCCAAACTGCAAACCCCATGCTAATCGCAACATAAACCTACCCTGGCAATGACCTAGAAGACCAGACGTTGACTTGAGGTCTAGGAGACCTGGCTTTCATCACTAAGGAAAATGCATCTTTAAATGATGGGAAGATTTTACTAATCAGCTATTAGCTCTCAACTAATGTGCTTTTTGGAGGGCTGTCTGACTGTACCATTGTCTCTTCCCTTTTCATTGTTAATCTGCCAGACCCAGCTGAAGGGAGACATCTCCAGAACAGGTTGATTTATGCTAGGTAGACTTTCTGGACTGCTGAAATCAGGGAAGCAATTTGGCACTCAGCTTCTACTATTTGGAAGGAAAAATGTAAGAGGTGGGGGGGAGGAGAGGAGGACATGCCTGAAGAAAGCTAAGAATTGCTAATAATGGTTTGGCAGGACTGTTAATAGCTTTTCTTATTATTCTGATATTCCATGTTGATAGCCCAGTGGCTTGTTTATTGATTAACTGTTTTTTCAAAAAGTTTGCACGTTTTTGAGTGGCCTTGCGTGGTTTCAGCTATTTTCATTACCCTATCACCATTAGCTTCTAAGTACTTACTGGCAAAGTGACACACATGTGGTTAACACATGAGTATCTATGAATTGGTTTCTTTAACAAGGCCCAGGGGATAATTCTTAAAACTGTCTGTCTACATGCTGTCTCATTTTTACTAGGAAAGGAGAGGTAGTTTGAAGAGGGACACTTGTAAATTGAATTTACTAAAGCATGTGATCCAGATTGATTGTAGTCAAACATACTTGCTTCAGACCAGAGTTTAGGGAGACCTTATGGTGGGAAGCTATAATGTACACTAAATAATGGTACTGTGGCTCTGAAAAGAGAGGGATTCTCCAACCGTCAGCCTCAGAAACAAATCTTTTAAGCATGTAGTTTTTATACTTCTTCCCTGTCTCTTCTGTATCTCAAGAGGTGTGTTTAAAGTGAAGGCAGCTGCAGGCCACCATCCTGGTTGCCTGGCACTTAGTGCGATCGGTGTATTGGAAGATGCCAGGGCTCGTTCATCGCCTCTGCATGCATTTTTTCCCCAAAGTGAGGACAGAGCACAACCACCTCCAACCCTAACATGCAGCCCCGCGTTACTGGCGTACAGGACTACAGGGCACACTGCCCAGCTTACTTAGCCTTCAGTGGGGGCATGGCCCAGGTGACCCGGAGAGAGAGGAGACGAGCTTAGAGAAAGGACCCAGCCAAAGAAAGACCCTGAAAATGGGAAATGGAAACAGGGGCTGCATCCACATTCTGTTGTTGGCGACTTCAGACAACTGCCACCATTGAAAACAATAGTCCGGAGGGCTCTCTGCCTACAACCACATTTTGCTAACCATTTTCCAGACCCCTGCAAGCCAGAACAAGGGCAGATTGGGCCCATGTGACTGCTCATTTAGACATTATGAGAAGTGAAGTCAAAGCCAATCAGTTTCAAACTTCAGGGTGGATTTTTCTCTTTTCTTTCTTCACCATGGCACCATTGTCACAAACTACCCAGGGAAGTGCTGGATCCTTCATCTCTCAAAGTCTTTAAATCAAAAGTGACTGTCCTTCTGGAATATACACTTTGGGTAAAAGCAGGCTGTGGGTTTCAGCGTAGGAGTTAACTGGAAGAAATTATGACATCTTTAGGTGAGGTAAGACTAGGTTATCTAAGGCCAGCAAGGAGCATGATGTAAACCAACAAGTTTTAGGGAAGATTTCTCTCTGTAACCCCTTTATTTCTTCTCAGTTCTGATTGTTATAATCCATCCACCTCTTAATATTAACATCTAAACATAAAATCCTAGTATATCTTGGAGAGCGCCATAGGGGTAAACACAGAGCAGTGAGTACCAATATCAGAATTCCTCATTCAATTCAAACAATATTGAATTTCTGGAAAGATCAGATCTTGACTTGCCTAATGCTACAGTAAGCACTAGGGACTTTTTATTGTTTCTTTTAACAGTGTCTGCATGATCCTACTAGTTTTAAGTAAAGGTATGATTTAAACGTGCACTCTCCCCCTCTTTCTCTTTGGCGTTGAGGCTTTTATTCAGAGCAACTCCCAAACACCCTTAGTCGTGGAACTAGCCTTGTTGTTTGTACCAGCTAAACAAAACTAGTTCAAGAACTTTGTCTATGGAAAGCTAGAAAGAGGGTAAGTATTAGAACCTCCCTGCACCATTTCCCCCTCCCTGTAGCAAACAGATAAGCCCTTCACAAGGTCAGACAACGTTTCCCAGGCAATTGCACAGATAACAAACTGGCAGTGCCCAGCCAACACATCTTTCAACATCCCTAATTTGCTGAGGATGGAAATGCGACTGCATTTGCTTAATGCATCCTGGAGGTTGACAGAGATAATTCTGCATCCAAACTGTCAGAGAAGAGATGGAGCAACAGGCGACCTTCTTCCCATGCAGACAGCTGTAATAAAGACATGTCCCTATCCACTATTTGTTGAATGAGACCTAGATGATAGTAATCCTGTTGTAACAACACAAAACCAAAACTGAATTCATTCATTTTATTGAGCACTGTAGATTGACTACAGCAATAAAGTGGTAATACCTGTCCTCCACTGATTTTATCTTTATTGTTCACAGCTTAATTGTCCCTCTAGCAGTAGGATATACAAATATATTATTAAAATGAGACATCTGGCAGTGGCCCTAAAAGCTTCTATGTCAGGAATTTACTGTGTATTACTTGTAACAGTAAATCTGTTGTGCACATCTGCAGCGGCAGAGAAAATCACATCTGACAGCAATGATACAAAACATTCACAGAAGCTTTGCAAAGGCACGAGACTGAATGAATCCAGGCTTTTACAGTCCTTTACGATCTTCACTGAACCTGATCGAGCTGAAGAAACCCATTTTACGGCACCTTTCTCAATTTCAAATCAGCCATCGTTTCTTGAAGGAGAACACCAAGAAATCTTTCAAATAAATGCACCTATAATGAATTATTTTTCATGACACTTTTTGTGGACTGGAAATTATGTATATGTTCGTGTACTTTGTGGATCGGGGCCTAGCTGTTTTGTTTACCAGAAATAATCTTAGATGCTCACATGAAGAAACAAGTCCAAAAGACTCCTAAACAATCTATGTGGCCAAGTTACTACCTCAAAACTTGCTTCCTTTAGAAGACATTTGTAAGACAAGGATTTCCTTAAAAAATACCCAGTAGTATTCTTGTAATTAAGGAAATGTTAACATTTCTATATAGTTCCCTCTTACCCTAGGCTTAAGAAAGGGAGAAAAAAAATTGCCTTGGAGCAAAACTTCATGTTTAAAATCTCATTCCAGAAATTATTGTAAGTTTTATTTGATGGGCATACAGTTTTGTTTTGTATAGTCAATGTTCCTGAAAGTCTGGTAATATTGAAGTGATAGAATTAAAAATTCAAAATTCTAATCCTCTCCTGGCCTCCCCAAGTAAAAAAGAAGAAAGAAAATGAATTCCTTAATATTCCTTTTTTAGTAGGAGGATCAAAGTTATAATATGGAAAAATAATTTACACTTTCGTTTTAAACATGCAAGGCCAGGTCCGATAAGGAAAAAAAATATACACTAGTATGAATACTTACAGTACATCACATTAAAATAATGGTTTCAGTCTTAACAGCATGCATTTCATACTATCTGAGATATATAAGCTTTCATTAGGATAAGTGACATCGAACTCATCAAGCTACAGAAAAAAATGACTTTATAAACAAGACCACAGACTTGCACCGTATTTTACAGTTGGTTTTTTTCAGACATAGCCATAGTTTATCACAATCATACAATAAAGCAGCTATTTGGTGATATTCTCATCTGGTAATTACTTCTCATATGTCCGTCTTCATGTGTATAAATTTAAAATAGTGCTGTCCGATGAGCAAGCCAGAGCACTGGTTTTGTCTACCAGGACTGATACACAGGGTTTTTTTCCACATTTCTAGAGCAAGGCTATATTCTGTCATATGTTCTGCTGCTTCTCAAAATCAACAATAAGTACTTCTTAGTATAGACTCAGAAAATACTTTTTTATTTCTGTTAGCCTGGTTTACTTTGAAATTGTTTTTCTTTTTCATGACAGTGAAGAACCAACTCTGATATCAATAGATGTTTTATTGTCTTAATGTAACACCCTGGGGAAATAACACTACATCTCCAAATTCTCTCTTTGCTGTTTCATCACACCAGTAATTCCCTGTCTGGGTGACACAAATGACAAGTAAATCATGAAACACCCCTATGTATTTTAGATACCGTTTTGCAAGTTACAGGGGAATCCTGCAAGTCTTCCTCAAGCAAGAGAAGAGAGCAGAGGCTGTGTCGTGCACAGACAGATAACTCATACGAAAACATGAAAGTATCTGATCAGGAGGAAAAAAAAAAACTATGAAGCTGCACAAATGAGCAAAAGAGAGAGACTTACACACTGAGGCGAGCACACCCACATACTCTTGGCAGGAAAGCGTGGTAGCTAACTGCTCTGTTACAGGGGCGTGCCAGCTGCAGAGCAAGCATGGCTGATTTTAATTGCCAGGAGCACCACTTCTCAACTAGCAAACATCTGAAGTATGGAAGGCTTTTAGGAATACCAGGATCAACACTTAATATTGTACCAGAAATATAAAATAATAATATAGTTTGGTTACATAAAATGGAATCAGTACAAACTCAGGAGAACTGGCTTTATGTGCCTCAGGCAGCATACAGATGCAAGATACCTTTTTTAGAATTAACTGATTTTTCCAAGTGGCCTGTACTGCGGTAATAAGCAGCAGAGTAAGTTTATATTTGCTCTACCCTGTCACGTGCATGCTCTTTTGCCAAGAGATATCATGTGAGAATCCAGGACTAATCTCAAACATCTCTAGGTTGTCGTAGTTTTGGACAAAGGGTGAGTAAACCCTTCCAATAATGGGGATTAACATCAGTCCTGCTATGCTTTCTCCCTGCTTAACTCAGGCTACCAGCACCATCCCCTGTTCCTCGGATCCAGAGAAATCATCTCTCACACTAGTGTGCAGCCTTGTGTCATGTGGAAAGAAGCCATCAGGAAGAGCAAGATTACAAACCAGCATAAGGACAAGAAAGGAAAGCTTAAGCAGAATGTATTCCTCCAAACCGAAACCTGGCCAGCTCCCAGGAGTTAATATTTCCACCCATGAAAAAATTAACTGCCACGGGATCCAGAACAACAGTAATCAGTCTCCGCATTACTCTTATATCCCATCAGAAGGATAGTCCTTTAGACAGTGCTTCATACCTGGATAGTGGGGCATAAGTTCAATATTGACAGAGGGAAGCTTGCCACCTACTGAATCACCACCTGAGTCACCCCGTAGCTGAACCACATATTAGAAAGCTGGAAGTGTGTGCTGCTGGAAACCATCGGTTGACGATGCTACATCAAGGCCTGAGGCAGAGAAACTTCACAGGTTGCAGGTTTTCTGTCTTGTGGTTTCTTGGCACAGGAAACACGAAGTGTACACAACAGGCTATAAAATCCACTTTTAGTATAAACCACGGAGCTTGACGCACATGAGGCTTGAGAAAATAGTTTCCATTTTCTGTAATAGTGATAGTGTATACAACTTCTACCTGTAAATGTAAAATACAAACTTGGATTTTCTAAACATCCGCCTGCAAGCCTCTCACAGCTGCAAAACCTCTGAAGGAGCTGAAGGAAGAAACATGGCAATGGTTAGCGCTACATGTGAACCACTGGAAAAATAATGACCTATCCTTATTAAAAACTTAAACCTATTTGAGAGGTTTTTTCCAGACCATTGAAAATGTTAAGGTGGTGGTGAGTCTTGAGCTCATGTCAGTTTGCTTTCTGTTGCTGCTGCTTTCATTACTGTTGTATGAATCTGACTGTTGTTACTTGAATATTTGCTGCAGATGTTTGCAGAATGAGTTTTAGTTAACCTGTGCCAGTTAACCTGGTGCCTGCTTGCAGGCTATCCTCAGGAACACCAATGGAAGCACAGAGTAATAGGTAGGATAAACTTCATCCAGGATTTGCTTTTCCTTTACGTATGTAAAATAGCAGTACAGTATGGTTAAGCAAGAATCCTAGTTTCAGTGCTTCACATTTCACCATTCCTTTACTGCTTTATTCCTTTGTCATCAACTGCCAACGAGCTCCATCCATCCCAATGTACAGTGATAAAAGTATTCACCCCACTGGCTTCTGTAGGATTGCTCCCTCTCTGAGCTCAGGAGCTCTCTGTCTGATGTAAAATCAGTGAAAAACATGCTCTGGCCAGGGCAGGGCAGTGCAGAGCAGGCGCTGTTGGCATGGTGAAACTCCCATTTTGGCTAATGGGCTTGGTCCTTGCCACTCCAGCGACACTTATGAAACAGAGCCTGTTTGGAGCTGAGGGCTGCAACTGCAGTTACATAGGGTATAGTGATAACAAATCTTGGGAGTGAAGAATCCAGCGTGTCTGCAGAGGGGACATGCTGCAAGGAAGGGGACAGGGGCAGTGTGTCCCTTTGGGAAGGGTGGCAGGTTGCAGCCACCCCAGACCAGAGATGGCTCAGGGAGGCTGACTCCCGGACAGTCCCCAGGCCTGGCTTTTGTGAACTCATTAGACAGGCAGGCTTTTATTTGCATGAAAATAGACTTTAGGAAGCCATTAAAATGTAACAAAAAAGTATTTAATGCCCTAGGGTGTACCAAGCTTATATCAACCTCCTTATTAGACCTTTCTTTTCTCTTTTTTCTTCTCCTCCCCTCCCTTGGCTTGGCTCTGCTGCACAAACAGCCCATATGGAAAACAGCGCAGTCTGGAAACACCTAGCTCTCTCCATCCTCTTTTGCTTTTGGCTTTTGCAGCTGCTGTTTTCTCAGTGTTGTCTTGGGGCAGTTTCCTGTTGCCATAGCTGATAGCCTGCCAGCGCCTGCCTGGGCCTTTCAAGTGTCAACACTGCGAAGTTTGCTGCGATGGCCAAACGCTTGTTAATGAGATATAGCAGCTGGGTAGGGGTGAACCACTGAGATGTATAAAGGCACGCCGCTGGTGCAGGAAGCGATGCCTTTTGAATCTTTTCAGTGCTCTGAAAGCATTCAAATCAAAGAGGGTATGTTGTATTCATTAATAAACCGAAGTTCCCATGCAACTGTGTTAAAGCCAGTAGTTTAACTTTGCAATGGACAGGTGAATTTTTCAACAGTGTTTTACACTGGAAGACAAAGGGCAAGAAAACAAGAGTTTATGTACTGCCAAAGGCATTACTTCCCTATCTAGCAGCCAGACAGAATTGTTAAACTGAGCTAGGTATTTGCCATTTCCTGACAATAAAAGCTTCTTTTTTCCTTTATTTTGTATGCTTCAAAGCTCACAGCAGCCTGCTTGATCTCTTTCACCCTTTTTTTAGACCCATTTCCTAATTTTTTGTAAACCATGATTAAAAAATGGTAAATCATGAAAAAAAAAAAAGGCAAAAAAGACAACTTGTTTTAAAAAAAAAGCCAAAGAACATATAGACAGGATTAATAGCCAAAGCTGCTTTCATTCAACTGGAGTAGACCATGTGATCTGTAGACTGCATCTGTTTTGCTATAGCAGAACACAGGAGTGCCCAACAGCTGGGCAAAACAGGCAGAAAGCAAAACCAAAAGAAACTAGCATATAGTGCAAAGTTTTAAAGGCAACGTGAGCCAAAAACCATCTTAAAGTCTTTTCCAGCATTTATTTTTAATTGGGTTGGGACTTTTTTCCTTTTCTTCTCTCTCTTTTTTTCTTTTCTTTTTTTTTTCTTTTCTTTTTTTCTTTTCTTTTTTCTTTTTTCTTTTTTTTTCCTTTTTTTTTTTTTTAAGGAGAGGGGCAGCTGGGGAAAAGATTGAATGCTAGGAAAACATGTTTAAAACTGAAACAACCACAGTAATAATAGTGACAAAATTGCTTTGGAAAAGTTAAACAAAAGAAGTGTTAGAAACAGGAAAGGGCCATATGGCTCAACACGCCTGCCATTTTCTGGTTTATCTTAATTGTTTCCCTCACTTCTCCGCAAATGAATACAAGTGTCTCAGACTCATTTATATGCTTTCATTTCCCTTTCACAGTAACTTGTTCCAAGGTAATTTAAGCCAAGCCACTTAAGTGATATTTAGCTATTTGACTGTTTAGAGAACAGCAGTTTAGCTATATTCATCAGCCCAGTGCAGCTACTGTACTTATTTTCAGAATTTAGTTACACCAATCAACTACCTACTAAATGGCCCTCTTTGGGGTAAACTAAGTCATGCAGGCCCTGACCCAGAAGCCACTAGGGTCAAGAGGAGTCATGCCATTCATTTTAACAGATTCTGGTTCAGGCATATTCGTCCATTCTAAAATTTAATTCCAGTGAAATATAAAGGGTTTGGGTGTGTTTTTTTTTCTTCCTAGAAATGTAGGCATTTAATTTATATTTTTTGTAAAATGTTTCATTTTAAGATAGTCTTATATCATGTTACTGTAATTGAAATGACAGATGAAACCTGAATTCCCTGTAATACTTCCCAAAAAGATTTTCCACCAGAGTTTGTCTCCAGTGGGGGAGAGAGACAGTACTGAGGCTTAAAGGATATTTTTATATGTGAATAATTCTTCCAAATAGAAGATTTCAAATCTGGCCAGCCCTACTCTGAGCCAGGCTGTGATCATTTTGGCCTTGATTTAAGCTGTTGTGATCCCTGTGCTGCCTACCTGATTGCGCAGACGAAACTGCAGAACATGTGGAAAGAAACTGAAGCAAGGTGCATTTAGATGTTTGGGGATGGTCATGATGGAAAAGGACTCTAAGTCAGGAAGGAAAGAGAGTCAAAACAAAACACTTCCTATTAACAATAACATCAAATGAAAGCATGGCAAGCTGTTAAGCCTTTAAATAAACATACTATGACAAGCTGAAGCATAAGCTTCAACCAGCTTGTTAGAACACAGTCCTCTACCATGACAGAAGTTAAGATGTTCTGCGTGCATGAAGCTTGTGCCAACGCACAAGCCACATCTTGGCTACTCCGGCTACTCAGAGTAAGCAGCAGATTATGAGGGAAGCTCTATTAATGGAGGAAGACAGCGCTTTTCTCATCTTCGGGCTCTTTTCAGCCTCAGAAAATGCTGACTTGTAGAATCTGCTCAGAAAAACTCTTGTTCAGACACAAGCCATTAAATTTGCTTGTTCTTACAAAAGATAATGAATGATTAATAAATGAGTCAATTCAGTGAATGTCTGGCCTGTGCTCCTCCCCATATGGCTTCAAGAAGATAATTGCAGCATTGGGGACAGAGAAAGGAGGGACAGACATCTGTTGAGCGAGAGTAGAGATCATTTTTAAAAAACAATTTCTGTAGATTTATCACTTAACAGAGAAAAAGGAAAAAAAAGGGATTTTCATATCAATGACTTTATTGAGTGCTTAAAACAAGGCAGGAATATAAGTATATGTTTCCTTCTTCCACCATAGTAACACCACACACCAGGGAGCAGTGGACTTTCTAGGATGCCTGTAGCAGAACTCCTGCCTTCAGCAGGAGATCATAGAATCATAGGATGTAAGTGAAAGGAGTTGGAAGAGAAACCAAAATATTCCCAGACCTGTCCAGTTTTCTGCTGCCTTTCTAGTAGCTTTTTAGATGTTCAGAATGCTATCAAACCTGTAACTCATAGTATGCCTGAAAAGCAGGGAAAAGTTTAATAGTGATGATTGCTGATATTGTCATAGACAATTAGTTTGTCTATTGCAAAGGTAGGCAAAGTGTAAACTCCTCTCACAGATGATCCCATTAAAAAGGAGAAAACATTTTTAAGGTCCTCCTAAAAGAACATCTCAAGAGATGGCTAGTGTCCTTTGGAATCACTCACATTTGCTACAAAATTTAACTGATTACATATATACAAAAACACCACAGTGAGGGGCAGGGGGTGAAGGCAAGCAGCTTTTCCAGATCCCAAAAACACTGTCTAATCTTACCATAGCACACCACTGTGCTTTCTGATTGGGCTCATGACATATCTGTTCCTAAACCTAGGCTTAAATCTTAAGCTTAGTTTTGTCATAAAATCTCCAAATCATGGCATTTCCATATTAAATGCAATTTGCATTTGCACTTCTGAGTATACATGGCTTATATTATAGTATCAGCATGTGGTTTGTACTCCAAATACTTTGTTCTTTACTTTGGATGTGTGAGGTTTTCTAAATGGCAGACAGACAGACTGTGACTCCTTCCTTCCTTGCTTATGTTAGCCCTGACCCTTTTCTCAGCTTACCCTTTCTAAACTTAACTTTACAGGTTGTTTCTGGTGTCTCCTCCTCAGCTCTTTGGTTTATTGGATGTTTCCCCTGACTTAGGTGGGCAAGACCACTGTTAAATGCCAGCTTCTGAGCACGAGGAGGCACATCTCTTCCCCAGATTTGTCCTTGGCACCTTAATGAAAAAGCCACACATTCACTGTCTTTCTCCTTTCATTCCCAGAATAGTAGTTATAGGTGGATGTTTGTAATATTCAAACAGACCAAGCCCATAAGGACCTCAAACTCTCTTGTCTTCCCTAAAGAGACACTTCTGTATCCCTACATTTTCCTTCAGCTTGCTTTCCTGCAAGCCTACACTCCTCATCTTCCCTCAAGGAATTACAGATTCTGAATGCCCCTTCCTAAAACAGGCATTTTGGACATTTCTTCAGGGGAACAGTACAACTTATTTTACACTACCTTCTCATAGAGAGCCTGCAATAAGCTGTGTGGATTATGGAGAGGAATGCTGGAGGGGATCCCAAAATTATGTTAGATCTGCCAACCTGGCAGGTTCAACAGAAACCTCTGAAGTTTCCTATCCCCATGCAGTGACCCGTAGCTAATCTGCATGACAATATATTGTGTAATTGCAGGAAGCCACTGCAATATCATTCAGGAAGAGGAAGCTTGGGAACTGTTTACAGCCACCGCTATGGTGACGAAACCTGTCATTACCTTGTGCACTGTTTCTTCTGAAACATGGATGCAATTGCAAAGTCTTATCACTCAGCTTTATAGGGAGGATCTGCTGAAGTAAAAGAATAACATGGGAAGAGCAAAAAGGAGACTGGGCTTGGTTGATTGCTGTCACGATTACATTACACAGGTTGAAAGACAGTTTCGGCAATTGCTGATTGTGCATGAGAAGACAGAATTATTTGCCATCAGTTAGGCTTCTGTTAAGTTTACTATTCCTTATCTCTTGTTTAAGGCAGCACTTCAAAGGAGTACTTGCTTCTTGTCCTTTGACTCAAGTGGGCACAGCAATGGGATGCCATGTGGGAGATGCAGATTTGAGAGCATTCATGTGCTTCCAACCCTCAGGCTAACAAGAGTCAGGCAATTCTGCCAATTATTTTCTTTACTAATTTAGATTAACTCATTAATTCATGCACAGAACTTTCTAAAGGCAAAATGCTACCCACATGCTGAATATGACTAGCAAGCAAAGAAACACATCACAGGACCCCAGTAGCTGAGTTTTGGACACATTTGTAGCCAAACAGGGCTTTTAGGATCCATGTTCACATTCCAGAAGAATGAAAGCAAAGAAAAGACTGTTTGGAATGGAAACCTATGAGCTCCCAGGACAAGGGCTTAAAATCAAACAGAGCTCCATAGGTCAGGATGGTTAAGGAAAAGAAGCTGCCCATAGCTTAAATATATGGGAGCTGTTATGCTCTCAGAAATTTCCAAAATCGAGCTCATTCTTGCTATGAACTAACCTTTCAAATCTACTTTTAAAAACTCTGAACTACTCTTCTAATGAATATCTCAAGCAGGCAACCAGCAGGTCACCAAATGCAATAAACACAAAGGAGACGATGTATTGACCCAAAGTAGATAGACAATACCACCTTCAGATTTAGAAATTAGGCTGTCCACAGTAGAAAGCATTGTCAACTCAGAGATGACACAGTGGTGGTTATGCTAATATTGTCTTCTCTTAGGAGAGTAATTGGTTTAGCTGGACCTGAAGAGGCTATGGAATCTGAATATGCAGTTTACAGAGATTAAAAAGGATACTAATAACTATTTCTAGAACTGATTGAGTCACAGATTCTTTGGTTCACTAACCAAGCTCTTACCTATCATCCCAAATCCCCTGGAAACAGAATCGACAAATTTGATAGGAATGCACAAAGTGCTTCAATAGCTCAAATGAGGGGAGAGGTATTAGTTCAAATTTTTACTAAGCTGTATTGCTCTTCTGAGATTAGGGTTTGATCTCAGTATAGTTTTAGCCACAGAGAGCTAGTATATTTTTATTTTATGTAACACAGAAATTAATATTATTTGTATTACAGTAATGTCCCAATACCCAGGTTGTGGGGCATTATGTTGTGTTGTGGTCTAAAGAGCCAGACAGTAAGAAACAACTTTTGCCTCAATGAAGAATGTATAATAACCTAAACATTTAGAGTAGAATATAGGAAACAGACAATCTGACCAGCAGTTGGTCAGAGACAGGTGTGGACATCATAGCTGGGACTCATCAGTCCAAATTTCAAAAGCTACAAACTGTATGCTTATGTTTGATGGACTTTTTCTAGACTCATTTTTTAATTATAGAAAGAAGCAGGCCCTTCCATGGTAGAACTTATTTCATCTAAAATGACCGTATAAGATAGGTCAGATGGACCACAAGCATCTGTTTTTCTCTTTTTGTTAAGAAGGCAATACAAACTTGTAGGTCAGATATGATGTTGGCACTGCTGAAGTCCACCTCTGGGTGTGATGAACCCCATGATGTGGGCCAGGGAGCAGTGAGAACAGGCTGCATGGGGAGGGAAGGCAGCCTGTTAGCCACAGGTCACAGCAATGTAAGCAAGGCACCAGCTTTCCTGACAAGGGTCCCAGCAACACAACACCCTTGCAGGGCAGGGCAGGTCCGGGAACACTGATCAGCATCAACTGAGAGCCTGTTAGTCACTGCAAATCCATAATGGTGAACCAGGTATATGGCCAAACAACAAAGTCAAGTCAGTGGATCATGATCAACGTCCAAATCAGAGGGGTACGAGACCAGGCACAGGCACATCTCCAGTATACCTCAGGAAGAGACCAAGGGTGAGAGATAGAGCTTAAAAGCAGCTCCCAAACAAAGGAGAAGTAACCCCACTAAGGTGTGTCATGGCTGGACACCTAAATCATCTCTATGCTGGCCCTGAGCCCAGGCACCCAAATTCCCCAGAGGGTGGATGCCCTCTGGGCACTGTCACCCTGTTGCTCAAAGCTTGCTTCAGTACCTTCTGTATCAGACCACAGGATCACTGCAAATCTGGAGATGCAAACCCATCCTTTCATTGATAATCAAGCAAAGGTAATGCTTTGGGAGCCTGTGACCTTCACTCACAAGGTGTTTGGAGCAAGTTGCCTCAGAAGTAGCCAAGCCACATACTTTGAGGTCAGTCCACACTGCAACTTCTAGTCCAATGTCTGCATGGGGAAAATGGGTGTACGTGGCTAAACCATAACAAAGCTCGGACTAGACAAGTTTCACTGCTTCTGGCATGTACCAAAGTGAGCTCCCTTTGCTCACTTTGCTCCCACTCTGGCATACATGCTTCTATGTAGTTTCATTATTCACACGTGTTTTCAGGGTCCTGGGAAAGCTTGCTCAGCTCACGCTATGGCCTTTTTATTGCAGTGACGCTGCTTTTGATGTCCAAACTACTTCTGATAATTGTACACTTGCAATACATAATGGAAACATCTTGTATAGGTGACCTTATAGTGGGTATGTGTTTTAATGGCCAGAATACTGTTACTTGGAAGGAACACTTTACGCTGCCATTAGTACTATTGCAATCTTAAGGACTCTTGTGGAGGAGGGTACTACTCATTCTAAGAAAAGGTATCTGATCTGGCCCTAAATGGGTAACTGTTCAAAAAGTAAGAGAGCTCTTCTATTTAATCAAACACTTTTTTAGAGAAGAGGAGGAATTGAAGGAGCAGAAGAGAAGAAGGGGAGTGAGAATATGCCTAAGAACATGTTCTAGTGGTTTCAGTCCTTGGTTTAAGTCAATGTCTCCCATGTCCTTGAAAATACCATTGGCATCCAGTCACTCAATTTCAAGTACACATCTTTGAGCTGCCTGTACAATTCACTCATGGTTTTTTTCTGGTTACAAAGAGGACAAAGAAAGAGAAGGAGAGAGAAACTATATTTCAAAAGATTAGTGTACATGTTTTAATCACTGACACTTTCCATTGTTCGAGATTACACTTTTATTAAATGAGTGTTTCACTTTCAAGTACATAAGGGTATTTGAAATATTTCAAGGGTACTTCTTTTAGCTTCTAACAACTAGATGTTGCTGCCACCACTGGACTATTATTTAGAAAGAACATGAACCAGAGATACTCTGACCTCAGAAGTCATGTTGCTTCACTGACAGGCATGTAGTCAGGTGTACATTAAGTAACGGAATGCTTATTTTTCATTATTACCATAATTAATTGAGGAAATTAATTAAGGAAAACTCAAGAAATGTTAAACCAAATTTTCCAGTCATCCTCTTAGCTGCTGTAGAGCTAATAGAAGTATGTTAGGCTTAAGCCAGTGAGAAATACTCTCTCTTTTTCTTTTTTTGAGACTATTATTATTAAAGGTTGTCATAATTTTTAACTTCTTGTTTGTCAACAAAGTAGAAGACAAATTCCTTAACTGGCATGTTTTGTCATTTAACAAGACATTAAAAACAAGTCAGCCACAGTGTGCGGTTGGTGCACAGGTTTGCTTTACCCATTTGTAAACTGCTGCTCAGGTGAATTTGTGAGTCATCTGGCACCAAAAAGCTCTGCTATCTCAAACATAATGACTGATACACCACAGGAAAATGGCACATTTTAAAAGGTGGCACAGCACAGCAGCTCATCACTAGTTTCCAAAAGTATTTCTAAATATTTTCTTACATATTCCATAGACAAATGTCTTATCTTTATTATTACTATTAGAACGACTACAAAAATACTGCCAAAAAAAAAGGCTACCTCACTTCTAAGTCAAGTAATTCAAATCAAATCTGTGGCCAGGCTTTCATTTTGGGGTCAAATTCTGTGTGCAGGTGGTTCTCATTGAGTTCAATATGATCCCAAAGAATGCAGCAGAAGACTGAATTTGGCCTTTACCAGCTAGCCTAAATACATGATGCGGTTCTGTCTTTACACTGTATTGGAAAAAGACACTGTACCTCTTTAGTTTATGAGTCTGCTTATTATCAGTCTTGGGGAAAAAAAAAAAGATGGTTTAGAATTTAGATTTCCACAGAATGTTTTGATTTAAGTAAAAGAATTCAATGACCACCAGTTTGGAACATCCTTCTAATGTCATAAGTAAGCAGTAAGCAGATTCAAAAAAGCTGTGCACGTACACTTAATTGATTGAAGCGGAGAACAAAGAGAATGTCAAACTTCCAGGTTTAGATGAGGATCAGGTGGTTTCAAGCTGAAAAGAAACAAGGGCTCTTGTTTTGTTTTAAGCAAGATTCTGAGAACCTCCACGGTTCCGGACGTTTTGCATTGCTCTAAAATGCAGGAGGAAAAAACCTCTACAAAGACACTTGTTACACTATTTTTTCTCACTCATTCATCCTGTTGATATGTGAAATTTCCCACATTTCCCATCTTTGAAAAAATTCTCCCAAAAAAACATGTTCTTATTTAGCATTAGGTAAATGTTAACTAGAGCAATGCAGTAACATTGGGCTACGGCACTTGTATAGGGCTTGACATTGCAGTGCTTCAACAGGAAGATCTCTCCATAGCCTCAAAAGTAATTTCTAATTATATAAATCCCACAGGAAATAAAGAAAGAAAGAAAGAAATGCATATTGGAAAGCAGTGCACTAAAAAAGTAAGCATGATTGGCAGTGCCATCAGCAAATTGTAGCTCTGGAAGGATTAGCGCTGGCAGCCAGAGATTCCTCTCTTATTCCTGTCCAAACACTTGGCAGCTTATGCTGCTGCCTGGCTGAATCTGTCCCTTCACACTTCTGCCCTGTAGGGTTAGAGAATTCCAGCTTGCTCACACCTCTCACTTCAGGGGCTTATGCAGATGGAAAATTAATATTCCACTGTGTTTGGCCCTCTGATCACTCTCTCTGGCTAATATGGAATTAATCTGCCAAGCTTGCCTCAGAAAATGCACTGAACAAGGAGCCCAGGCACTGAGGAGAATATGATGCTCTCCTATAACACAGGCAGGAATGCTGTACCATAGGGTGGACAAATGAATTATTTTCAATAAATAATTTATTTTCTGGGGAAAAAAAAAAAAATTCAACTGGAAGAGGTTCTTCAATATGAATCAGATTTGGCAAATTTGTGTTGGCACAAAAAATGAGGAAAACATTCAAAAATTACAAATTGGCTCATCTAAGTCTTTCTGAAACAAACTGATAAAGAGGGGCTACATTTATGAAGGAGATTTGGAACAATTCACAAATCAGAGGAGGCATATGTGTTACTGGTTAGGATAATATTTTCCAATATAGGAAGCCAACATTCAAATCTTCCCTTTGCCTCATTCAGTGTGTGAGCTTAAAATGTGTCCTTCGATGTTCCAGAGCACATAACCAGCCTAGCAAACACGTGAGCTTTTCTGTGGAAAGCTGTTTTGCTTTGCATGACAAATGGGAGCCACCATGGCTGGAGTCAAAGAATGACATTTGTCTCCCAGCTATCCTCACTATAAACCTCCAGTCTTTTTCTTCACCCAGTCCACATTTATTTCAAGTGCACCATTTTCAGTAGGACAGAAAAACAAGGCCTCTCTCAAGGACCTTATTATTTAGTCATTAGGATTCAATTCCCTAGTGGAAAGTCCCAACTCAGAGCCCAGATCTGATGAGCTAGGTGCATGTGTCCCTCCTTCACCACCAGCCAATACATTTATCACTAGAATTTGGATCTAAAGGGGAATAAACTATTCTCACTCTGATCTGTGGGATTTTCTTCCACTTTGACTGAATGGTAGGCCAGCTTCCACAGGAGTGATGGAGATTTCCTCCATTCAGGCATTGCTCATGCAATTGCACTCAGTTCATTGAGCTCTGGGTTGTTGCACACAAGGTGGGCACCTCCACTGCCTGTGCTTCTGAATGGAAGAGGATGCAGCCGCTCTGCACTGTGTAGCTCTCAAAACCAAAGCATCGTAGGACTGGCTACCAAAAAGGTTGTTCTCCAACTGCTTTGTTCTTTTTCTTTCTTCTTTTCCTTCGATGAACGGAATCAAAATAGTTGTCTCGTTATTCTACTAAGTTAGAAACTGAGAATAGTGAAATGTATCCTAATGAAAGTGATCAGCTCTGAAAGGTGCTTTTGACTTTGGACTACACTATTATACCTCATAAGGAGCTAAATAAGTTAATCTCTGAAGAATAAAGTTTATAATAAAGTAGGCTATATATAGCAGGGTTCTATATTTGAATGAGAAACACTGTCTCTGCTCTGTGACAGGGATTATCTTTGGCTGATACTATCTGGTTTGTGTAAAATAAATCTGAGATCACAGTGTTCATATTTTAGGCTATCAAATTCCCTCTTTTGTTAGTATTAATGTCATTATCAGGTTCCTCATGCATTTGACATAGGTGCGTTTAAAAAAAGAAAGTTGCATCTAAGTGTTCCCGTGTGTGGAAAAAGTAGAGAAAGAATTATTTCTTCCCCTCGTATATTTGTTATATCATGATTCCTCTTTCTGTCTTCTGTCTGCTTTAACTGCCAAACTGTCTGATACTTCATGTATTTTCCATTCTTCACTTTTTAAAAAAAAACTCAGCTATTCAAAGTTACATTGTCCACTCCTCAGTCTTGATACAACTAGCTGAAATGCTACACAGAATATTTTTAGATGATGGTCAATTCAGCAGTTCCAGTTTTTGAGTTGTTGCTATAAACGTAGGCTTTCTAAATTCACTTTTAGTTACTGAGAGCAGCACTTTACACAGACGAATGGAAATCTTTAGGAATTTTGTTATATTTACTGTAAGTTCAGAAGAAATCAGGTATAAAATGTGGAAATGTAACCCTTTGTAAAGGAGTTTTTCCGATCTGAGATTGGAGCATGCAAGCAGAAAATGCAGGCTGTAATGCACATTGAGAGCACCTGCTCCCTACAGCCAAGGGGGTTCCATTGCAATAACACTGTAGCTCCCATGACATATGGCAGAACTCTAAGACATTTCTTTACACGGGGGAAAATGAGGCACAGACTCTTCTAAGTATGGAGTTCTTGATACCTGAATAGCTTTGAGAATTTTGAGCAAAGAGAAGATTCAGTTAATGGTTTTGCAGAGATTTTAGAAACAGCTTCACGAGCAGTTCTCACTGAAACCAAAAGAATCTGAATGCACAAATCAGCTCTACTCCTAGATCTCCCCAGACCTAACTCTAACCCTTCACTGAACACACTCTCTCCTCCTCAGTGATGGTGGCCCATCTTATTAGTGTCAGCTGTGGGTGGGATGTACCCAGCACAGGGATGTGCCGAGCCTCCTGCCTGGTTTCTGAAGCTGCCTGGGGAAGCGTTGTCATGTGGGCCTCCCGGGGCTGGTTGCAGCGGCTCTTCCCTCCCAGGTCAGGGACTGTGCAGACCCACAGAGCTGCCAGTGGTACAGACATAGCTGCTAACGACCCTTTCCTCAACAGAGAATAGGTGACTTAACCCATCAAAACGTTTAACTGCATTTTGCAGGTGCCTTGCTTTCTTCAAGGAATACATAGAGAGCCTATAGGGAAAATATGCCCCCAGTCTAAGGCATTTTCTTATTGCTGTCCCTACAACCAAAAATTATATATATATTTTTAAAGCAAGATACTTGCAAAGATTTGGGTTGGAGCACAGTTAAATGAATGTTTAAACAAGAATAGAGTTGATGCTAACTTCTAGCAGAGATGATACTGAAAAATTGGGCCTGTGCTAACCACCTAGCATATGTCAACTGCTGCAATCTGAATCTCATTTTCAGTGACAATATTACAGAGCACTATAAATATCTATACATTTGTATAATACAGAGGTTTATAGGAAGACCACGTGCACTGCCATCAGGTGCTCAAAATTAATACACACCTTAGTTCACAAGGATTTTTTTCAATCCATGACTGCATGTTAGGAGGGAAAATACAGAAGAAAAAACTCAGGAGATTAATTTCTACTTATTACTAGGGATAATCAGCATTCTTACAAACCTTACACTAAAATTCAATGTGCTAAGTTTGGTTTTGGTAGTCTTCCAGTGACCCTTTCTTGAATGGAAATAAAAATTCAACAAGAAATCAAAACTGTTAGTAAAAGGGCTAAAAATACACTGCATTTTCTCTAGGCTACAGCATAACCTGATGTGCTTTTTTAGCATTTTAATATCAGGGATTCTAAAATTTTGTTTGTAAAAGGCAATTCTGGTGCTTCTATTTTAAGTGGAAAAGTGATAAACATTTATGTATTATCAGACGTTTCCCCTTATCAATTGAAGAGGAACTTTATAGTCTATTTGATGGTCTTTGTGAGAAGTGTGCTGACAGAATCTTGTCTTCCTATCTGCACCAGAAAAAAACTGCTGATCTGTCCATTAGAACGAAGACTTGGAGTCTAGTCTGGGAAGTCTAGTAAACTAACAAAATATTTAAGTCCCAGAAATAAGTAATCTATGATCTGAATCTTCTCTTTTCACTTTTTCTCTTTCTTTGGTAAAATATTGCCTAAGAAAACCCCAAGATCCTCAGCTGGCCATTGCCAACTTGATACCAGGAGAGATCGGCTCTCACTGCCCTCAGTAGTATATATGAAACCTATTCATATTTTTAATCATGCTATATACATACAGATATACAGATAAATTGTTCAGTGAGCAGTGGGATGAACTAGCTTTGTTTCCCCATGTGCTCCCACTCCACACATCCCTCCACAGTCACCTGAGATGCCTCCCATGTCCCCTAGCTCTTTGGTCAGGAAAGCACCAGTGTGTGCTGGTCTGCAGCCAGCAGCATGTGCAAACTGATCACCTGCAATCCCTTTTGTTGCTAGAGAGCTGAATTATAATGGCTTTTCCCTCAGTAGCAGCCCTTATTTGGGTTTCTCTTGCCTCTGCAGCCATCAGTTTCTACAAAATGTCTAGGAAGTTAGGGTTTCTGGGACCTCCTGCTTGTTAGTTTGGTTGTCACATAGCAACTATTTCCAAAGTTATTACAGAGGAGGAATGAGCAAGACATATGGACATACTCTTCACCATGTGATGAGGCCTAAGCCTCATTCCTTTCAGAAACCAAGCTAAACTCATGCACATATGTGTATATATTTAAGCCAGGGAAAATACTAAGGCAGTCATCTCAATTTAAATATACAGATTATAAAAACTGCTGAAGAACAGTTCAAACAGAAAAGCAGGGGATTTTATGTGACACTTTTTTAGCCATCTCACATTTTAAACAAGGCAGTCACGTCATTTCTCATTCAGTTACATCAAAGTGTGGCACACGCAAAGCATGGATTCAGGCAGCTCAGGATCCTAATTTAAGCTAACAGTAGCCTTGCGCAGGGAGGCTATTGCTTCTTGCTAATGCATACTTTCCAGTGTTACTGTCTGTCTTTAAAGTGTGGCTGCACCAGACACAAACCAACCTGTGAAGTCTGAAGCGTGTTTTGGAACATTATTAAATGATGTGAAACAATAAACCCATGAAAACAGCAATGCCATTAAAAAATCACTTTCATGTACCTTGTCATCCAAGGAGTTAAAGGTAGTAATGAATCCTAAGAAGGATTTTGCTCTTTGACAACTCTGGAAAAATAACCTTAGATTTTTATAGAAACTATAAAACAGTATGATGAACATTTCTTTTTTATATGTTCTTGGACCAACTCTTGCATTGCTGAAACAAAAAATCCTTTAAAAGCAAACGGAAGTGTTTGTATGGGCACACCAGGAAAGCTTTGGTCCATGGCCTTTCTTTCAGGGGAAGTCTGCATTCACAAATTTTTAGGACAACAGTATTTGGATTTCCATAAAAGATACTCTAAAGCATGGAAGAAAACCCCAAAGCTGCAGAATACCTGCTAGTCAGCAAGCCTTGGTTCCCGTCTCTCCCGCTCAAGTGTCTCAGTGTTATGTAACAGGAGAAGGGAATGTTCCTCTCTTTTGGCAAAGGACACCGATCCCGGCAATTTGTCTTGATGGGACTGAGCAGAGCACATGAAACCAAGTGAGTTATTATGGCCTGCGGTTTCAGGAACTGGTTTAAAGATAGCCTCCAAATTATCAAAATTTACATAAAGAAAGACATCTGACTATGGCCATGAAATACTTCTACCAAGTTTGGAAAGCAAAACTCAAGCAATGAATGGTCTATGTCATAAATCAATTTTTTGGCTGCATGAACAGGCCAGTGAAGAAAGAACATTGAATAAGCAAAGGTTTTAATATTCTGACAATTATAAACAGTCCTTTGTTTTTCTTTTTCTCTTACATGCACATGGGTGTGGGCTGGGGAAGCCATATATTCATAAAACATCTGGTGTTCAGCTTGTTGTTATAATCAATCAGTCTTTTCCTTTTATTTTTCCAACACTGCGGAAAAAAAAAGGACTCGGACCGCTTAATTAAAGAACCAAAGCCTCCTCCTTCTGGATACAAAGGCAGCGGGATCTGGCTCACAGTCTATTATTTACAAGATTTGCCTTAGAGAAGAGAAGTCCTCATGGTTGGAAAGAGCAGTTTCTTGTTTTTTAATATCTTATGGCAAAAGCTGTTGAACTGATGGTAGATAGTCTCCAGAGCAATTGTTTACTCACAGGACAGAGGATGGCATTGCTGACTCACTTTTTTTACGCATTTACAGTCATTACTCCTGATTTAGATGGCCAATACATAGTGGGAAAATGATACTTTAGCTTTTTATAATTATAAACGCAGTAATAACACAAGCATACATAGTAATATAAACATAAATGTGCGTAGTGGCATATTAAGCATACATAGTAGTAACACTTCCACAGAACTGCAACATTTCCTAGTTCCCATCATTCACAATAAGGCATTACGGCTTCTCCAGGTGATTTATAACCTGCTAGCACTAAGTTTGAAACCTCATTCAGCAGCTAAAGTCACCCCATTTGGTGGTGGCGGGATCTTTTTGTACCTCTGAGAAAGAAGGGCCACATTTACAAAAGCACTTTTCATCCTACCATCTCTGCAGAAAGCAATGAAGTTATTGGCTGCAGGATCTTTGAAAATCTGGCTCCATTTCTGAAAATTTAGTTAGCCGCACTGATTTTTATCTGCATTCTTACCTGTAGTTCTGTTGTCGTTCATGCTGAGAGAGGACACAAAACTGCCTAGCACCTACATCCTGGCTGTCCCTTCATCTTCAGATCTTTGGAGTCTGAGAAATAAATAAATACTAAGCATAAAATTAGTCGTCAGCCACAGCTCCTTCAATAGAGTAGATGCATCATGTGTATGTGTGTGTTTATGCTTCCTCATTAATCTAACTACATGCTAACCATTAATATGTTCTCTCAATTTGTGTACTTGAGACACTGTCATTAAAACCATAGTTTCTGTCTTCCCAGAGCAACATGAAACCATTACATAGGTGGTGGGAAAGATAGCAAAGCCAGGGGTGTGACCCCTCAAAAATCACTGAACAGCAGCACTGAGAAATAATAGAGATTTTCTGTGCATACTGCAGTGCACTGATGCAAAACAACTGAGATTAGAATGCAGCTCCAGATTCAAACACTTACAAGTGCAGTTCTGCTGCCTAACACATCTGTGCCACTTGAGATGGCCTGGGATATCCAGATTACCCACGTGGGGCTGACAGATAGACATAAGACCCACCTACAGGTGAGCTGAACCCCTCTGAGGCACCAGAAGGAGCCTTGTGGAAGACACTTGGGCATCTCACATGACACCAGATACCCACGCTTAGGTAATTGAATCCTCCCCTAGATCTCTACTTCTCCACTGACACAAGGAGAAGGTTGGCTCTCTAGTTTACGTGCAGACACCTTTATTTAGATACCCAAAATTAAGTGTGAATCTGAGGGTGAACCCCAGTCAGCCAGCGTGATTTCAGTGCACTCTGGACTTCACTGACCAATTTTGGTGACTTGGAGCTTGTATCTGTCAGTGACTAAGTGAACTGCAAAGCAGAGACAGTCAAGATATGAATTATAGATGCACGAGGTGATTTGCAAACATTTCTGCATTTGTGTAAATAGGATGTAGCACACATTTTCACATGTTAAATAAAACTTTAAAACACCAAAGTGTCTCTGAGTTCTTTCATCTCTCTTTGAGAGTTTTTTTTTCCCCCCAAGGTTTGTCTCTCATAAACATATATAAAACACCACAAGCAAAGGAATAAGATAACCCACTGATGAAATGACTAGCCACATAAGCGTCCTCACTCTGCAGGAAACCTCGTCATGACTTTGCCTTGCCTACACATTAATGAAAAAATCTTGTGTTTTGTAAATAAGCTCCGCAAAGTCTGGTGGAAAAGTGCTTTCTTCCTTGTTTCATCAATAAAGTTACTATGTGACTTTTAAAAAATTCCACTGCACTAGGAAAACTTCTGTTTCCTTTTATGTCCAGATTTAGCAAGTTTTTCAAAGCCCTTCTTATTAAGAAAAGTTGTGGCTGGAAACATGGATAAGTAGCTACAACGATTCCAGAAGCTATAAATATTCAGGTTATGATATTCAAGAAATTATCCTCTCTGAGGTGGGCTTTATTGTCTCCTAGGGCCCACCTGCAGCTAGGTAAGGGCCTCCCAAAGTGAAGTGGATGGCCCTAAATGATCATAGGTGGTTTTTAAAAAATAAACACAAAATTAGTTTCACACCTACTTAGACAGTTTAGAATTTTAATGTGCAAAGTCTGCCAGGGTTTTGCAGTGAAATAAGGCCATGCATTCAAGCTCCCTAAAGCCAATCAGAAAGCCAGGCTGAGTACTACCCATTTTGCAATTAGGAATCACTGCTCAGTTCTAGAGCATATTATTAATGAACAAACTGTTACTTTGATCACATTTTAACATTTATAAGCTCACAAAAACTAACTATGTTTAAAAAGGAACTGTTCTAGCCTCAAAACACCGAGTTGAGATCTGTTTCATGTCACTGTCTGCAGGCACTCTAGTAGATAGCAGGCTTTTCCAAATTTTTCTGAACGTGCTACCCCCTCCCTCCCCCCCCCCCCCCCGCCCCACCTTTCTGCTGAGAGGCTCCCTCTAGGCGTATTTTGATACATTTCCAGTTTTGTTTGTGACTTCTGGATGTCTGGTAGCCCTGGCACAAGTCAAAATCTTTATATCTGGGGTCTCCAGCCATAGGACAGCTTGGTCCCGTCTCCTCCAAGGTGCCCTGTGTGGCCACCCACCTTCACCTAACACCTCCAGGGAGCAGCAGCAGACAGGCAGCCTGAGAGCTGCCCCTTGCGCTGCACGTGCAGCCCATCCAGCATGTCCTGCATTTCTCTTGGATTTATTCCACATCTGCCAGACAGCTCTTACGCACATTACTGATTTGGAAAAGCTCTAGGTATGACTGAGCTTTACTCAAACCAGTCGCTGGCTTTAGAGGAGGGATGGATAAAGGTATGTTTCACTGTTTTATATCAGCATTTCTTCATGTCATTCAACACTGGGCAGTGCTTGTTCTTGCTGGAGCTCCGATATTCTGAGGGATTTAATTCTGCCACCTCTATTCCACCTTTGAAGGACAGTGACGAGGCAGCCTTGGACTGTGCAGTTTTCCTGTACTGCCTGTAGATCCTAAATAGGGATCAGCCTCCACTGTGCCTGGCACTGTTTGGATTTTTATGAAAGAACATTTATTCATCCTGAAAAAGCCTTGCCAATTAACACTGCATTGTTTCAGTTTGTTTTTTCCATTTGCTTACAGTGATTCATAAGTCCCAAAAGATATGAGTTTATGATAGCAGGATAATTCTGTCACTGTTTTTTTATGAGTGCATTTTGTATTAATGGGTTTCAGTCCCATGAAGCTCCTGCCCAGCACCACATACAAACAATACCACATTATGAATGCCCTCATAATTAGATTAATTCAAGGACTATGAAGGCCAAAGTGCACCTACAGTTAAATCCAGACCCTCTGTTAGGCTTAACCTAGTTAGTTGGTGCAGGACAGGTGTCTCAGGAGGACTCCACCACAGCCAGCACATTATTCATATAGGGAAATAATTTAGGAAATAATAGTTATTCTTACACTGCCAGATATCTTGGCACCCCACTATACACTCCTGATTATCTAATGTCCGTAACCTAATTCATAAGCACTAATTAGCTCTCCAGCTTTCTTTTGACACGAAGCAACTGGTACTCTGTGACACTGGACTTGTGAGCCGTCCCGAGGAAACACAACTAGGGGATCACTCCTGCCAGCCAGCATGGCTGCCCATGGCTACAGCCCATGGCTACAGCCCTGGCTACAGCAATAATAAAGCTTTTTTGCATCAGCTGGAACAAATGCATTTTGCTGCGTAGACACAGCCACCGAGGACAAGGGTGTCCCTGAAACGTTTCCTTTCTTTGTCCCTTATCTGGTCCCAGATACTTGGAGCCAGAATTATTTCCAGGTTTTTCTTTGCTAAGTTGATGATGATGACAATGCTGACGATAGCACCACTTTTATATAATAGCCTATATCCAGGTCTAGGGTGGCTAATTTAAGCACCCAGCTCTAGGGAACACGTGCCTACACCCAATGTGTATCATGGTAAGTGAGCAATACAGTCCTGATAAACGATGCAACATGCTTCCCTCTACTTTCAGTGAAGAGGCATATGTGCCTAGAAGAGCTCCAGAAGACAAACCAAGCACCCTAAGCATATATTTCTCTATGCAGACTGAACAAAGAGCTAATGTAAATGCTGTGTGACCCCATCCCAGCTGAAACCCAGGTCACCTCCTCTTTTGCTGAGAAGAGGACCCACATTCAGAAAGATGGGTAGTTTTGCACAGCAATGTAATTGTTAGAACATGTTCAACATCAAGACTCTACTCATGATAAGACATTTGTGAAACCATCACCTATTTCATCATAATGACCTGCCTACAAAAAACAGGTTTAAATGGCACAGATTAAAGTGTTAGCTGTCCTTTTTAGCTTGCCTACACTAGCAATCACACCATTATAATTTCTGTAGGGGGTAAAACAACATTAGAACTGGAAAGGAAATGTAAAATTACTTCAGAAGCTATGATTTTAATTACAGTCAGTGGAATGGGGAAGAGGACAGAATAGGAAATATAAATACAAAAGGAGTATAAATAGCATTCCCTCTTAGGACAGTACTATTTATCTTACTCTGGCTATAAAGTTGCTTTATTTTCTTAACTTCCTGCTTTGGAAAGCAGCCACTAAATTAAAAGAAAATGTGGTTTTGTAATGCAAGGATGATTTTTTTGATTTATAAAACTGAAGAACCCAAAGCAATGATTAATTTAAAAAGCTGTTTGGAGAAAGATTTAGCTGATTCCAAATTATTTAAAAAAAAAAAAAAAAAAAAGAAGGAATTCCTTTCCAAATAAAAATAATTCAAATTAATGGTCAATATTAGAAAGAGTTCCCCTTTCTCATACATTCATTTTTGGCCTGGTTTTGCCATTCACACATTCATTAGCACAGTTGTTACTGGGTTAAATGATACTGAAACTAACGTCTACTCATAATGTAAAGTGCTACTCATTTTCAGTAAGAGTATTATAATTCCCTAAATAGCTATAGAGAAAAAGAAGAAAAGAAAAAAACAGGTTTTGGAATCACTTCCTTAAAGAAAATGTGTAAACCTGTGATTAATGAATAAGTGTATGATATAGTTGCCTAAACATACGACCCTGTTGTGACTGTAGGCACCGCATGATAGCCCAGTAGATGCCTGGCTTCCACGCCGGAAGGAAATCCCCCCTAGGCTCTGTGCTGTATTTCCCAGCACTGAGTGGACATGTTTGGTTCCTCAGGGCATCTCAAATGGCTCCAGATGCCTTTGTTTGGGAAATTGGACCTCTCCCACAGAATCATCATTCCACATCCTTATTTTTAAAAACACTTCCTAACTTCTTCCTTGAAACCCAGTACTTTATTTGTACCTCAGACCCATTCAACACACAGTAATCTAATGTTGCTATAGCACAGGCAATAGCTGTGTCTCTGCTGCTAAATCAAAAGTAATTTGGCACCGATTGGCTTAGGCCCTCCTGAGAAGATTTGTCTTGGAGACAGCTAGTTGGAGCGGTCCAAAACAGAGCCAAAGAGCTATCTGTTGACCAGGGTGGATGATCACAGGTCTTGCACACAAACCCACTCCCTAGCCCCTTCCCTTTAGCAGTGTATGCGCACACACACAAACAGGCACCCCTATGTATGCATGCACACACACACATGCATGCACATACCCAAGACTCAAAGACTCTAAAACTTGCATGAAACTTCATGAAGATCTGCTGTGGTACAGGGTTATATCTCCATAACAAGATGCTGGACTGCCATGATAGTGAAATTCTAGAAGGTGTTTGATCCACGGAGCACTAAAATCAGATTGTCGTGTAGGAAGGGCTGTTTCCTCTCTGAAACAACAACAAACATGTTGGTTTAGAGTAGATATACAGCGGCCTCCAGGAAAGAGAAAGAAGGAAATTATACCTTGTCTCTTCTACCTCCATATCCAGTGGAGAGGGACAAACCTGCTGAAGGGATTTCTAGCCCAGCCATCTATCCATAGTTTAGGACGTTACTGAACATGTATCTGAAG
The DNA here is from genome assembly GCF_047370975.1 of Nipponia nippon. NCBI lineage: Eukaryota > Metazoa > Chordata > Aves > Pelecaniformes > Threskiornithidae > Nipponia > Nipponia nippon. The sequence goes on from NW_028262336.1 coordinate 83,879,857, forward strand.
GTGCCTGTCTCTCTCCACTAACTGTAGAGGGACCCTGATCAGTAACTGTAGACTAGAGACCTAACTTTTGGTTGAATAAAATAGGTGAGAGAGTTCCCACACGTGACTGTAAATTTGCATATTGACATAGTTGCCTGCGATGTTTAGATCAGATGAGACAGAAAAGAGCAAATCTTCTTATGGATCTGGGCCTCTGTGAAGCTGTACTGGGTGCAGGTGCCCGGGTGCTGGCAGCAGTGGGCTGCAGGGGCGGCCTCTGTGAGGACAGGCCAGGGCTGCCCCATGCCAGACACAGGCAGTTCCAGCTGGCTCCAGCCGACCCACCGCAGGGCACGGCTGAGCCCATCAGCCATGGTGGTGGTGCCCTGGGGAAAATGTGTTTAAGACAGGGCAAAAAGAACACAGGACAGAGAGTGGAGAAGGGAACAAAAAGAGTGAGAAACAACAGAGAGTTGGGGAGGAGGAGGTGCTCCAGGCGCCAGAGCAGAGATTCCCCTGCAGCCAGCCCCTGGAGGAGACCATGGTGAAGCAGGTATTTCTCTGCAACACACCAGAGCAGGCTTCTGAAAGGAACTGCAGCCCACGGAAAGGACCCATGCTGGAGGAAGGGAAAACAGTGAGGAAGAAGGAGTGACAGAGAGGAGCTGTTATGGACTGACCCCAACCTCCATTCCCCATCCCCGTGCACCACTCCTGGGGGAGGTGGTAGAGGAGTTGGGAACAAAGGATTGAAGTTGAGCCTGGGAAGAAGAGGAGGAGGGGGAAGGTGTATGAGTTTTAGCCTTTGTTTCTCACCATCCTACTCTATTTTAATTGGCGATAAATTAAATTAATTTTCGCCATGTAGAGTCTGCTTTGCCCGTAACAGTAACTGGAGAGTGATGTCCCTGTCCTTATTTCAGCCCATGAGCTTTTCCATCCTGTTTTCTCCCCCTTGCCCGGTTGAGGAGGGGGAGTGAGAGAGCAGCTGGGTAGGCTTCTGGCAGCCAGCCAAGGTCAGCCCACCAGAGGAGGTTAAGGTGTTCATACCTGTCATAAAACATAACTAATTCAGAGTCCTTCAAATTCATGCTGATCTAGCAGCAGAAAACAAATGTAAAAGCCATTGCAAGAATATAAAAGGAATCAGCATGCGCTGTGCTGGTTATAAAGTGATGGGGTATCGTGCCAGGAGGTGGAGAAATCAAGAGTTGCACCAGTCTGGGCCAAAACACTGACCCAAACCATTAAGTACTTCTTGTTCAACACTGAAAATTTTGTGTAGTTTTAGGAAGAGAACATCATAACCTACTTTCCTGAATATGCTGGAGCTCATCCTCATTTTCATTAGGCCCATTCACGATTGCAGGATAAATAGAAGTGCCATAAATAGAACTGTATTGGCATAAACATAATTTCTGTACTTGGCACTTGACTTAGGTAAACAACCATGCACTTCCAGCAAGCCTTAAGGTTGGAGTCTCATCATTTCACACTGTCAACGCAGTCTTCTACAGTTAGGCAATTTAAATCTGAGGCAGGCTGAATTGACCTTTGGGGTTGCCTGCTTTCCTCTGTTGATTACAGAACGAGCTTCATACAGCACCGCTCCTCATTAGTGCATCCCTGGCACTCAGGGTGGGGAGGCAGGTCAGGATTTTGGCTGCAGTGTGCCTTTGGGGATGTGCAGACCTGGGGCCTCACAGGCCAGGCAGGTCCTCAGTGCAACACTGCCCTGCACTGCAGCAGAGCAGGCCAGCTTTCATGCTGTTGACACGGACAGTGGTGACCCACAACACACTAGCTGACAGCAGGATTTCATCTCTGGGAGAGGCAGGTGCTCCTGCCCACTTTTTCTGGCTCCCACTGAATTCCCAGGGCAGCAGGAGCCAAGACTTGTACCTTGCGCAGAAGTAAGAGAGCAGTTGCAAGGCAGCAATTCCTTGCTGCCAGGAATGGAGGGAGACGGATGTCGTCTTCACAGCCTGTCAGTAGGCTTGGCATTGGGTTCTCCAGGGTTTCCAGCCAGTTATCTCAGTTGGTTTGAAGCTGTGGATGTTAACATAGAAGTTATTTACAAGGTGGCACCTCCAAAGTCAGCTTTCAAATGTTACAGGTTGCTGAAATTACAGAATGCACAAAGATTAATGAGTGTAACCCCACACAACTTTCTCCTAGAAAAATAAAAACCACAAGCTATCTTTAAAGAATAATGAAGATGTAATACAGTGTCTAAAAGTTTGGTTGTTTGTCGTAACTGGAACTCCTACACCTTCGCTGAATCCATGTGGACGTGCCTGGGACTGCCATTAAACTCAGTGTGTGTGGGGGGAGTCTGTTGAAGGTACAGGAGTGTCCTGTCCATATAGAATCAGCTGCAGGACTGGGGACATGAACAAGACCTGACATTTATTTGCAAAGACCTGACATTTATTTGCAACTTTCTTGCACTGAAAAACACACACCCAAAGTTTAAGCAGTGCATTTGTGATTTTTACCTTGTTGTATAACTCCAGTTTGTGAGTTAACTTCTTCCACAGAGTTTGCAGACTCCTTCAATGGCCGTGCTGTTCCCAGTGAAGCATGCAGCAAGTAGTTAATCATTAATTCTTCATGGTTCATATTTGCTGTCTGCTTTACTGCGTATAGTTTGATATAGTTCCTTCCAATAGACTTAATGCTGTCATTAGGAGTCACATGCTGGATCTTTATCTGAACTATTATCACAGTCCAGACATAGCATTACAGCCTCACTTTGGAAGCCAAAGTTATGGAGTTCAGAAAGGCTTAAAACTTAATAAATACTATGGTTTTTATGGTAATGGAACAGCTGCAGTAGCAGACTGACATGCACACCCCCCCCCCGACTGAGCCTGCCTAGTTGCTGTAAACAGGTGCACCTGGAGGCTAAAGCTCTTTTTTTTTTATCCATGACACTAATTTCATTGTCAAAGTCTAGCTTGACAATTGTGTGTGTGTTAGGATAATGTAAAGGAATCCAGACACATGTGGTGAATGAAATTCCTGGCTCTTGCAAAGGGGGTGAATTTTTAAATTGAAATTGCAGTTATCATTGTACGGATAAAACAGCTGGCCACTTGCAAAAAAAAAAAAAATCTTTTGTTATTCCTGGAAATCATAAGCTGTATGGTATGGGGAGACTGCCCTCAGAATAATAAAAATCACAAGATAGTGTGAATTATGGTACGTAGCATTCATGCTAGGTACATTCTAGGAAGCTTTAAACCTTTATTATAAACTTCAGACATAGTCTGGAACCAGATTCATCTGTGCTTTGGAAGAACTAGTTTCTCACTGTGTTAAAGTGCACAAGTGGGAAGGCAGAGGCATTTGAAAACTTCAGCTCAAGTGCCTTAGATCAGATCACTAGGCCTGTGGCTAACCTATTCAACCACACTAGAAACACTTTCCTCCTCCTCGCTGTACATTAGTCTGCTTATTTCTTGGAAGATAATCTCTAAGATCAGGATCAACAGTAAATAACTGCATTTGGCATTCCCATTTGTTGACACCTTCCATAGGGGATGCAGTGAATTTAGCTTCCATTGGATGACTCATCTCTCACGCAAGTGTTTTCTTCCTTCCAGCCACTTTTGGAGAGTCTGTTTAACAGGATGTGATGCCCCAAAAAGGCCAAGTGAAATTTAAATAGGTTACTGTGGAACCACCAAAAAACTCTTTGCATCAGTACACCACTTTCGATAGGCTAATAAGCTGAGTTGAGAAGCAAATGAGATGAGCCTGGCTGGGGCTGGAGTCCTGTGTTAATACAGCTGTAATGCTTCCCATAAGCCAGCAAGATTATTCAGGGCAGTTTCCAGTATCTCTGCATGACACTGAACTGTGCCTTGCACACGTACCCTCACCCCATGGTTTTTAAATGGGCAGGTTTCCCTTGTTTCAGGTAATAAAGGGCTTTTCCTTATCCATGCGGAAAAACCCATAGAATATAATAGAGATAAAGCCAGTAAAGATGTAGAGAAATGTTCTGTAGAAAATAATTTAGAATTAGATCCTTTCTGAAAGTCTGTAAGCCATCCAATAAAACTGAACACAAGATTACATCTCTGCTTTAGAAATTGATGAGTTGATTGAAACGTGAATATTCTCTTTAAGTTCCATAGGGTTTTCCTCTGATGACTGGAAATTATGTAGAAATAGAGTCATGTCTTTTTAGGATTCATATTATCGCAGCCAGACACTGAACCCAGAGTTTCTGAAGACAGTTTTTGTCACCCCTCTTTTATAGAGTATTTCTTGGCTTTAAAATTGGCAGCTATGACCTGAGCATTTATGGAGATGTCACAATCGGGCTTCCTCTGCTTGATATCTGGAAAAGTCATCTTTATTTGCCTTGAAGAAATTAAACTTTCCAGACAATTTCCCTATAGCAAGACAAGCTATGGACTTGTAATGTCTCAAAATTGATTTAGAGATATTTCTAGGAGAACGCTCTTAATAATCTTCAACCAGAGTAGTTTTGCATAAAGCCCACTGGAGGGTGGCCAACTGGGTTTGAACTTCCTTGTGTTTAAGTCTAAAAAGTTCCACACATTTTTCAGAAACTAGTCTATCAAACAGTGGTCTGCTGTCAGATCTGATAAAAGTTAGCTACCACATGTGCTCAGTATACGATCGAAAACAGGAAGCACAGCATCCGATGAAATAGATGACAAAATGCCAGCAGCGGATATCTGGAATATGCGTTCCTCAAAAAGAAAAGATATTTTGCCATTGGGCAATAGTTCACAGAAATCAGCTGCAATTGTCTCCTTTCACTTGGTGCTCTGCAATTCAGATATTTGAATTGTTCCGAGAGCCTTCTCCACACCCTTTGAAATTACTGAAGAAAATGATAGTGATTAATCTCTTCTTCTGCCAGTTTACCAATGAATGAAGAACATAATTTCCCTTTAGCACTTCTTCAGTGTGCACTGCAGATTTACGAATTCAGTACAGACTGTAATTTGGATTTATTTCAAACAAATTTTTAAAACATATATGCTTATTTATCAATCTTTAAATGTTTTAGCTTTCTCCATAACCCCTGTCTCACAAGCCAAGATTACAATTTTTGTGGTTTCTTCTGACATTGGCAAAGCCCAGCAGTTTTCAATGTTTCTCTGATGTCTTAAGTGGATGGCTCAGTCCCTTGCTCTCTCCCTTTTAGGGACTAACATTTTGATTAGCATCGCACAGGTATGCTCTGGAAACACTTGGCCCTCCTGTGACTTTCTTTCATCAATGCTGTAAAAGATTTGTCTGGTACTTTCCATTCCTGGTCCTGACAAAATAATCTACATTAATACATTAATATGTATACATTATATGTAATGTTTGTTTATACGTAATTACTACCTAGATATAATAGGAACAAAAGTCCCAGACATTCAAGTGACAAGGAAAGCGAGGGGCCCAGCTGTGGTTTTTATAGATGCCAAGAGCCAGTTTTGGCTGTTTGCAGAGAGCAGCGTCCACACATGCCTGGAGTGGCTAGAATATATCAATTTATAGCACTTACCAGTCTCGGGGGGTTTTTTTGTTTGGTTGGTATTTTTAATGTAGAGGGCCTGAATTTGACCACATTCAATTCCTTCTTTTATATTACCAACGTTTTTCTCTTCAGTATTCTCTTGTCTCAATTTTGTATTTCAGTATCAGTTGTTGTTTTTCTCTGTTATTTCCAGTGCTTCACTTATTTTGTTCCACTTTTCCCTGCTTCTTTTACAACCCTTCTTGAGATCTTTTGTGTCCAAGCCTGTTAAGCATACAGACAGCTATGACAATATAGCACTAACCAGAATATAACATGTAAATAAGTCTGTTTCCCAGAAATAACTGTATTTCTTTTGGCTGTTCTGTGGCATGAAAAGTCTAGTTCTACTGGTGCCACCTGAAGTGAAGGGTTACTATATTTGCTTTCACTGAAGCCAATATAAACCAGAACTAAATTAGAACCGTTAGCCATGCTAATGAAATTGGCAACACTCACCAACAGTAGCAATGGGAAAGGCAAGTGCAGTATACGATGATGTACGTGCCCCAGCTCCTTTACAGATCAAGATGTGACTCACAAATTCTGGACTCACTGAACTGGCAGCAATATAGCCTGGTCAAGGGAAAAACAAACTCCTCACCTAAGGAGAGATTACATTGCACATTAAGATCTAGTTTTGAAGCAGGCTTTTACAAATTGTTTTATTATTTTTCCTCAGTTCCTGCAGGAAGACTGTCTGGCTGCAAGATAAAGAAAAGAATAATAAGAAAATTTAAAGTAATTAGCCAGAACTACTAGAAAGGTTCCCGTCAATCTCCAGACTCTGGGTTTTCATCCCTATTTAAGAAGTCAAGCAGACTCTGCTCAGAGGTTCAGCTACTAGCTCTAAATGATTACCCCAGAAGCAGGGAGCATTTGAAATAAATGGAACAGCTGCCTGTATCGCCTCAGCTATAAAAGAGACTGTATTTCAAGAAAGAAATACAAATAATGAAGTATTTTCTCGGGCTATGGTAGAAGGCAGTTGCGAGCTTTTCCCTTTCAGCTTACTGGTTCCCCCTGGAGCTTAGAGACCACCTGTTCCAAGGAGCTTCTGGGGCTGAATGGCTGGAAGGTGGATTTCCTTCTGAAACAAAACCAAAAGGCATGGAGGATGCCAGCACTCCAGAGTAAGGGAAGGCTTACTATTGTTGTTCCTTCAATTGTTTCAGTTTTTTTACTTCAAATAGAAGGGTGATTTCAGCCAAATATTATGTGCTTGCGTAGGGCTTTTGATTATTTTGGTGATTTGTCCTCATGCTTGCATTTTTTTCTATCTGTTTTAGAAAAGGTCAGTGGAATAGTTTTTCTTCTAACAGACAAGGAGTAAGGAACAAACCTGGAAAGGGGTTTTCCCTTGACTCTCATTTACCCTGAGATGTTTTGAGCCATCTGACTCACGTGACAATGCCTAGGCCAGTGCAAACACCTGTTTTCTGGGGCACAAAATATTACTGTATAGCAGTTAGTTTTGCAGCCTGACACAGGTATGCATTTTGTCATTATTTTAAATGAAATGAAACCTTCACGTTTGTAAGAAGAAACGTTTGGGTTATTTCTGGGCTGGGAGGAAGGATTAGAGAAGAAACCTTTCTATCCCCTTTCTTCGCTTCCAGCTTTCTGCTGACTACTGGGACAGCCAGCATAATACAGCATAGCCTCTGCTGTAAATATAACAAGTGACAAACCATGGCCCCCCTCTGCTCCCATCCTCACCGAGTAAGGTGCGACCTAGGGTACAATTGTCATCCAGAGATGCACCTCCGGGAGACAGAGTGACTCCAAGGAGGTTCATGATGATATGGTTTATGCAGTTCATGATGAATTTCTAAGGGAGAAATTCCACATTCTAGATGAGGAAGAAGAGATGGCTATATTGTTTTAACAAAAATAACTTCTGGGTTTCCATTAAAAAAAAAAATCTCTTTCAAAACACGCAAGACTCTTTCATTAAAAAATAAAACTCATTTTTAAAGCATATTAAAAGCGTTAACACAGTGCCTGCTGCCAGAAGAGCCCCACTGCAGTGCTGTTGAAGGAAGGAGGACAGCATCGTTATTTATGAGCGTCTGCACTCTCTCAGCCTTTCATGAAACCCTAATTTTATCTGGCAGCTCTTAAGAATCTCTGAGAAACTGGGTCCTTTGTTACCACTGCATCCATCTAACTTCTGCACCTAAAAAGACATGGACACTTTTTCATAAATAAAGAAAAGAAGTCCAAACTTTCTGACATTAATGTCATGCTACTGTTTTAGGCCCTAAACCTTCAAGCTCCTCTCTCTGGGCAAGCACCAACAAGTGTCCCTTTTTGCTCAACTTCCAACTCTGGCTTTTACAATAATTTTGCTGAGAACAGGATCAGGCCTCAGTCATCTGTTTTCATTGGGGAAAAAACAAGACAAAACAAAACAAACAAACCCCCTTTATTACTCTTTGACAGGAGTAGACTTAAGCCCAAGCGGGTTATTTTTCTCCCATTAACTTTTTCTAACCTCATCTCTCCCTCATTTTCTGTCTCAGATTTACTCCCAAACAGTTCATGCATACGTGTGCATGTGCCTGTGTGTCTATCTGTGTGTGTATGTGTGTGTACGTGCACATTTATCCTTGTAATGAAAAGGAATTTATCTGTTCAGATAATTTGCTGTTGTTTGCAACATGATAACAGCTAGTCCTTTTGACTTCAGTGTGAATAAACAGCCTGATCCCGTAAAATAGGCCTTTTCTCTTCTGAGAGCTTGTTCCAAGATTGCGGAACCCAGGCTAGCAAAGAACATCTGCAACAGTTAGTGAAAACCCTAAGAATTTTTGTGAATAAATAGATTGGAAACTAAGTTGGAAATTTCTCAGTGAGATATAAATTTTTAAAAATGAAATCCAGTTGAAGTACCCAGTTTCCCTGGGAGAACACAAGTCTAGCCAACCCAAGTCTAAATACATGTGGTAGTGATCACTGTATGCTGTTTCCAGTTTATAATCAAAAACAATCATAGCAAAATTATTGTCATTCAAATTTAGCTTCTAATAAAGAAATGTTACACTTTTTATCGTAAGTTTCATTGCAAACCTCCTTTATGATGAAGATGTTAGAAAAAGACGAAACTGCACTTCTTAAAACTTCTTCCATATTTTTTTCCCTATTGCCAGATATAACCAGAATCCTGGATGAACATTAATTGTATCAGTAAAAGCCACCAATGACGAACATTACGGACCAGGTAGATTTAAGGGCTGTAATTCAAGTTTTACATCGGTCTGCTTTTCAAAATATTCATGGCTGTAACTCTTTGCAGATCAGATTCAGTGAAAAATCTCTTTTCAAAGGCTGAGATCTCTTAACTATTTAGACTTTCACTTTTATACTCTCTCTTTTCTTAGACGTGCCTTCTTCATTTCAGTTGTGTGCTCACTCTCCCAGTTATTAAGTTAACACAGTCCCCTAGAGATTGTCTTCAGTTTTTTTGATGCTTACCACTGGCAGAGTGTTATAAAGCAAAACATTTGGGTTATATAGATTATAAGCTAATAGATAGAAGTTACCAGCTTCGTGGGAAATACTTCACTCTTATTAAAAAAAGGCAATATTGTTTGGCTTGATTTAGTATAGCTTTGGTACGTAGAATAAATCATTTGCAGCTGGCTTACCCATGCACATGCTCTGGGGGTGAGGAACACATGTATGTTATCAATTCATTACTTGTGCTGCAGTTCGTTACCACTTATGTGCTGGACAGCGACATCACTGTCTACCCTACATCTGAGGGTATAACATTAATGGCAATAGATATCAAGCTGTTGGGAAGAAAGCAAAAGCTAGACTGTGGTCGGATTAACATTTGATTGCCTAAACAGTACAGCTTTGAAAGCATGGGAAAATTTGCCTAGTGAGCAAGCTGGATTTTTTTAAAAAACATAAAGCCTGCCAAGCTCCCAAACCTAAGGGGAAAAAAAGAGCTTGTGGAGAACTTTAATTAAAGTAAATGGAGAAATCTCCCCTCCTTCTCCTGAAAAGAACTTAAGTATGCTATTTTAACTCTATGCTCATACTGGCTCCTTTTCTGTACTCAAAAAAAGTTTAAGCAAGAAATTTTCACAAATGCTTTCAAGTCTTCCAGTCTCTATTTCCCCTTTTTTGCCTATTACAGTGAAGAGGAGAAAGTCTGTTCAAGTGAATACTGGCCCAAATTGTTCCACAAGACCTAGTGTTTCTCATAAATATGCACATGTACCAAGTTTAGTCTACTTTGGAGGCAATATGAAGTTTGCTCCCACTCTGCTGTATGGATACAGACTACTGAAGTGACTGTACTAAGGATGCCCTCTACTGAGAAAAAAAGGATAGAGGTCTAAATATGAGAGCTACACAGAATCTTCACTAGCTAGTACAAGTGGTAAAAGATTGATTGTTTTCAGGAGTAGAGAACATCATTGAGCTTTATTTCATTTTTCAATTTAAGAACAGTTCTGATGAAAGTGTGGACAGACTTGGCCACAGAATTATAGGTTATAACTATACTACTAAATTAAACTGGGCCAAGGAATGTTCCCGAACAGTTTATCTTGATCATCTGCACTGTTCAAATGCTAGAAGGGTCTCCAAACTACTTTGACTGACACAGTTAGCAGCTTCCCAAACAATTTCTGGGTGTGATTTGGCAGTTGGCACAGGCCAGTGTCCATCTTGAGTAGGGTGGAGTTGGCCACCTTGTTTTGGGTGGCCAAGGCAGTTTAATACTATAGATACACATTGCTCTGTACTAGCTGTCATCATGTCAGAAAATGATCCTAGGCAGATTTACCTTATCAGTATAGATGTAGCCTTAGAAAACAGGGATACAGGGATATAGGGAGCCTGATAAGATCATCTGCTTCTTGCAGTGGGGTAGGTCATGCATGACAAATGCTCACTGCTCCTTACAGGTGTTTGTCCATCCAGTTCTCAAAAACCTCCAGGGGCAGAGATCCCATAATCTCCATTGGCGGCTCATTTAATTGATAAACATACTTGGTTTTCTTCACATCTAACCTAAATATACCGTACAGCAATGTTAGGCAGCTATTATTTTCCTAACCCAGTGGACTAATGAAAGAATATATTTCCTTCCTCTTTGCAGCTACCATTTAATTATTCCAGATGACAATATATGGTTTCAAGTCTTTTCTTCTTAAGATTAAAAACAGTCAATTATTTGAAAGTTTCTTGTGGGTCATGGTTCACAGATCTCTAATATCACATACATATATGAGGTTATTTAAGTGAACACATTGACAAGTAATAGAGGACAAGAAAATTCAGTCAGTAAAGTGACTCCTCCTCTATTGTAAATGTAAAGACATATACAGCTCCCAAGGCTGAGTGATCTCATCCAAAAACAGCTAACAGATGTATGATGAGTATGTTCTGAAGATACCTGTTTCTTTCCACTGACAACAGAATTAATCCATGTTTACTAACTCTTACTGAAATATCTTACAGAGAAGTGATAAAACAAGAGCTGGAGAAGGAAGAGTGATCTATTATGATTGTTTGTGAACAATTGCTAAAAAGTCTATCAGCAAATCTTGAATGCTTGAAAACTACAATACCTGTGACATGTTCCTGTAATAGCTACCACAGGCCCAAACAGAGCCAGATAGCTTCCTGACAATATGAATAATTTTGTTCTTGCTCATTTGCTTTCATGATCAATAGCTCTAGAGCAGTCAGCTAGCACATGGGCTGCAGACATTTAAGGGAAAGCAGTAAATGCTCTGCATGCTGGGCAAATGGATCTGATGACCACAATATTTGTGTTCAGAGGTGTCTCCTGAGGGAAAAACGAATATTCTGTCTGAATACAGTCTATATGATCTTCTTGCTACTATGCACAGGGTGACATACATAGTGTAATACACTACCAACCACTTATGAATGCACCCTCAAAAGTGACAGGCTTCTCTGAGCCTTTTCTTAGAGGAGTATCCAAAATACATCCTCTGACATTTTATCATCCTCTTAGCTATGAATAAGAGACAGATATAACTAGCCTTGGCCATTGTAAGAGCTCTCTTCCTGGAGCCTGAATATCTTCTACAGTAATAAGGAAAGCATTTGTAATGGGAAGAAAAGCATTTGTTTTTTGCCAGAAGGAATGCAATATTGGAAAAATTATTTTTCAAATTATGTTACCCACATGCATTATTTACGAAGTTTTCTCCACCCTGTCAAAAGGAAGGCCTGTTTTATTCCCAATTTCTGCGTCAAAAGAAGTGGCCTACTCCCTCCTTTAATGTGGGAGGAGGGAGCCCACCAGCATTTTTTCACTGACACAGTCTGGGCACTCTCCTGAGTCCCCTCCCTTTTCAAGGGTCTTTTGGTCCCAGAAGAGATGGAGCCAGACAGGCAAATGCTTCCCATCACTTGATGGCCTAGCCATTGTTATCTGAACTCCTTTGAAGCTGGGAACCTGAGGCTCTTATCTGTGCCATTGTCTCACCTTTCCTGTTGAGTTCTGCAGCCTTTCCTTTTACAGTTTCCTTTGACTTTGCTGAACATTCAGACAGGCACCAGTATGAAAGAAAGCAAAACCAGACAGAGCCCCTGAAAGATTGCACAGATAGTTTTCCAGCATTGCCACAGAAGCAATTTCAGGACATGGAGGAGCAGTGTATTTTTTACATGCTTCAAGAGAGTCTGCCCAAAATATCACAAGAAAGTGATTTCTTGGTGGCTATGACAAATCACACAGAGTGCATGTTGGATGGCATTCCCTAATTTCACCCTCTTTTGAATGGAATGTGTGCCTGGAAGCTACAACACAATGGTGTGAGACTGCAGGTCCCCAGAGTCTGAGGCATCCTCCCACAGGGTCTCTGGCGACATGGAGCCCTTACATAAAGTTCAATCATTTGGAATTCTTTCTGTGGAAGGATATTCTGCAATCTGAAAGCTATATGTCAAAAAACTGAAATGAAATCGATGCTGTGTTCTGACTTTGACGGTGTGTTTTTTTCTATATTGACATTCTGATCGTGTGTTGTGGGCTTATCCATGGCCACACGCTTTGAGGTGCTCCTGCATGACCTCATGAACACCCACTGATGCTTCAAGGTGTACCTGCTGCAGCATGGACTTATCCACAGCCACAGATGCTTCGAGTTGTACCTTCTCCAGTGTGGACTTGTCCTTGGGCCACAATCCCTTCAGAGGTATATCTGCTGCAGCACAGACATCATAATCACGGCCACAGACACTTCGAGATGTACCTGCTCTGGCATGGGATTGTCCACGGCCCCAGACACTTCGGGGTGTCCTGCTCCCGCATGGAGTCATCCCCAGGTCACAGTCCCTTCGACTCAAGTTCACACTGGAGTTCCAGCCTGTCCAGTACAGCAGCACAGAAACAGCAGCGATGCCCTGGCCATCTGCCATCCCAGGCGCATGGCCGTTGCTGTTATCAAAATGTTCCCAGGCACAGCAGAGTAAGTTGATAAGCAGTAGAGCAGTACAGCAAGAAGCAAAAGCAAAAAGCAGCCACTAATGAGCACTAGACTCTAATATACAGTAAGGCAACCAAGCCCTGTGGCAAGCACAGAAGCCTGGCAATTAATAGCTAAACAGCAATAAGAGCTATAAATTCAATCTAGCACATTCCAATCAAACCTGTTGTTATCTCGAACCCTTCGAGCCCCACATTGGGCACCAAAAAGGACTGTGGTGGTTTAACCCCAGCAGACAACTAGACACCACACAGCTGCTCGCTCACTCCACCCTGGTGGCATGGGGGAGAGAATCAGAAGAGTAAAATGAAGAAAACTCATGGGCTGAGATAAAGACAGTTTAACAGGTAAAGCAAAAGCTGTGCATGCACAAGCAAAACAAAACAAGGAATTCATTCACTACTTCCCATCGGCAGGCAAGTGTTCAGCCATCTCCAGGAAAGTAGGGCTCCATCACGCGTAATGGTTACTTGGGAAGACAAAACACTGTAACTCAGAATGCCCCCCCCCTTCCTTCTTCTTTCCCCAGATTTATATGCTGAGCTCGACATCATATGGCATGGAATATCCCTTTGGTCAGCTGAGGTTAGGTGTCCCAGCTGTGTCCCCTTCCAGCTTCTTGTGCACCCCCAGCCTACTCACTGGTGGGGTGGGGTGAGAAGCAGAAAAGACCTTGACTCTGTGTAAACACTGCTCAGCAATAACAAAAACATCCCTGTATTATCAACACTGTTTTCAACACAAATCCAAAACATAACCCCATACTAGCTACTATGAAGAAAATTAACTCTATCCCAGCCAAAACCAGCACGCCATGTGACGTAGAAATCTTTAGAGTTGCTCAAATGAAGTTGGTTACCTGGTAACACAGCAAGGAGACATCAAGATTTAAGTAGATATCTTGCACAGATTAGTCTCTAATTACTTAATGAAATGCCTAAGTTAGGAGACCAGTGTCCCTTGTATTCCCCTATAGTCAATGGAGGAAGAGAGAGAGAGAGAGAGTCTCCAAAATACTGTCTAGAAAACTTTTCTCTCTAAAGTAATATTTTTCTCTAATGCTAATAAAAAAAAATACAGGTAGGACAACATTTGCGGGCAGGGGTAATATCTATTATTTGATCAGCTGATGTGGGTGGAAGAATTAGACAAGCCATTAGGAATAGAAACCTTTCTTCAGGTCAGAAAGAGAAGCAACAAAAAGCTTTGACATCTGGAATTGGAACTGAATAATATATCCTCTGTTAACAATTTCCAGGACCTATTAATACAAGCTTTTGCTATGCAAAGGAGGGAGTTATCAAAATGAATTGTACTGAAAGGGAAGGCATCTTTAAGAAAATCTAGTATCAGATAAGTAACAGAAGAAGGAGTGGTCCTAATTGCTGGATTTTTTTATTTTGCCTCAGTAACTTTCAATTTTTTTCTCAATGGCTTCACATAATAATTTAAAAAAGGGCTTCTTACTACTCTTTTGTAGTATTAGTATTTTCCTAGTGAAAACTGCAATCTCAGCTTTTTCTGGTTAGGACTGGAACATACACAGAGAAATAACATTCATTTCAGAAAAGAACCAGATGAATATTCATATTTTTGTTCAGTAGAATAACAAAAAAGAATAGAGAATGGGAAAGTGAGAATAGTTCCAAAAGAACCAAATAATCAAATTAAGGCGCTTTTGCAAAATAACCAGTCAAGCTTTTGAAAGAAGATTTTTGGATCAATATAAAGTACTTCAATTCCCAATGAAAGATATTATTCAATTTGTAGTTTAGATAACTTTCCATCCATTTTTTAACTTCTTTGTCTTTTTCTTGGTCTTCGTTTAATTTAGGTCACCACTTTCAATGAAAATATCACTTCAAAATTAAAAGTTAAAAAGTTCAATTCTAAATATGTTAAGAAATCCGTAGACAGTCCCCTGATAAGCTGATAGACTCATACCACAGTTTAACACTGTAACTAATATTGTGTGATTGTTTATCTTCTTTTCAATTTTTCTGTTTTAATCTCATGTCAACAGTCTTTTGCCATATCTGTGAGATAGAAATGGACTTTTACTCTATGCTTCTAGAAAACTTTGCCTTAAAAAAATCCTGTTGTATGTATAGGTCTCTGAAATTATAGCCATGCATATAACTTGTTAGAAGTCTTTCAATGGAACATTTTTGGACGGAGAAAGGTGATTAATCAAAAGTGAAATATTTCTCAGAAATGATATGAGGTTGACGAAGTTGTGAAGGAGCACACGTGAGTTTCAGAATCTGCTGATTCTGAAAGTTTCCATCCAAAAGTTGACTGTTTGTTCCTGTCATTTTGTTTGCCTTGCTGATAGGCTACCAAGTGGATTGCTGGGGAACTGAGCCTGAAGGCTGCCAGCCCTTCATCAGCTCATATGGCAGGCAAACAAATGACACTGTTAAATATATTATTCCCAGGGAGTGATGCCTATGCCTACTGCCACATTATACAAACACCCCTCTGGAGAAGACCATGTCCACTTATCACATGTCCCTAAGTAACTTCTGAACCCCTTGAGTTTGCTTATGTACCTAAAACACACCATGCTAAACACATGCTGACCAATAAGTCAGGACAATCCCTGGCACTTAAGAGAAAATCTAGGATTACAATGGAGTGCATAATTTTGCAAAACTCTCCAAATGCCAGCAGGATATTAATTGCTTAGACAAGGAAGATGGCAACAGAATGACCTTTCTTAACTGGACCATTTGTTTATGCCACAGCAGAACATCAGTAGATCATGAAAGCAAGCGGAATATCATTAATTTTAAGCTGGACAGATGCACAGGCTAATACAAAGTCAGAGACAATGACATTAGCACTGTAAGAGAAGTCCGAGATGAAGAAATAAAACAGATAAAACTCAGGCATCTTTCAAAGCTGGGTTTATACCCATAAGGGGAATTTATACAGTGTATGTGAATAATACATTTGGAAAGCAATACCATTCTTTACGCTGAGAAGAAGCTCCCACCTGCTCAGTGTTAAAAATAGAGTAAAATCCCAACAGCATATGATCAAACCTGAATTTCTAGACTAGCCACTGGGAAGTTCCCTTTGTGCAAAATCAGAGGAAGATTAATTTCTCTACAAATCAGACAGTAAGTAAAGGAAGCAAAAAAAACCGCTGTAGAGAGCAAAGATAGACATATTCACTTTTATAGACACAGAACAGTCAATAAACATAGAAAAAGAGAATATGGTGTCTGCAAATTAAATTTTTTGAGAGATATCATTGACATCAAATATTTTTCTGCCCTTGGAGACATAACAGCATGTTTGTCTATATTAAACATTATCTTTTGGAAAAATAAGCCACCATCTGGCTTGTATTTGGTAACAAGTTTTTTTCAATGAAAATAAAGTAAACATTTTGATGGTAAGGAGACTACTAAGGTCTATGTAAATAGCATTTTTTCTGTAAGGAAAGATAATTGAGGACCATAACCAGTGAATCTGAGCAGTTTTAGAAGGACACAGAGATATTCTGTTAAACAAAATTAACATTTCATAATAAACAAAATAGAAATTCCATCAAATAAGAATAACATTTTGGGGAAAGAAAATGGACTACAGTAAGCTCAGGACCATCATATGGCCTGCTTGACTGAACAGAGGAGAAACAGTTACAAAAGTGTGGCCATTACAATGCAAAGTTGAGAATGAGATACAATGAAAAGATTATTGTAAAGGAACAAAATATAGTGCAGGAGCCTCAGTCTTTACTTGTTCACAGGTGCCTCCACAGGGTGTGATTAGTATAGTTCTCAGGCAGCAGGACAAGCAAAAGTACAAGTCAGTGGTTTGTGCATGTCCTACCAAAAACTAAGCACTCAAAAACACAAATAATTTTGCTCATGGTTTTATGTTATAAAAATGTGCATGACTTCACCTGATAAGGCCATAGGTAGCTGAAACTGCCATGGAAGTTAAAAGGAACACATGAAAATCCCCAAGAATACAGACAAGAATATTTCTTTTTCAGTTATGCATGTGTGATTTGGAAATTGAGTACCTTAAAAATGTTAATGGCACAATATAGGTTACTGAACAAAACTGCACTAGACCAGATTTTGCAGTCAGAGCATGCACTTATCAATCAGATAATGAGAAAAACAGAAGAAAAAAAATCTTTTCCTAACCTCCAATAAAAGCAGTTAGAAGCAGCCCTGCTGAAAGTAATTGGCTATGCCTCTACCGCTAGACAAAAAAAAGAATAGGAACTCATCCCTGGTTTTGAAGCCACATGGCAAGCAAGGATTTGCTTTCATCCATGGTGCTTACAATGTGTCCTGTCAAAAAGCATGGCCACTACGTAGCTTCTGGTCTTGATCTTCTTCTTTGCCCACTGTGGTATTCCTTTAGCCCTGAGTCATGGTGACTCTTTTAAGTGCTTATTGCAGATTAAAGTGTCTGAAGATGGAAGGTATTCTCACAATCATCAAAGTGGGGTTTTTACAGGATGAATTCAAGGGTATGTGGTGCATACCCTGCAATGTGGTAGGAGGACATGTGGGTGTTTCTTTCTGTACAAAACCAAGTGGAATAATATGGGACATCTGTAGAGAGCAGAGGGTGCCAGACATTGTACAGCCTTATCTGTAACACCTTTCAGAAACAAGCTCTGGAGTGAACTCACCCAAACTACATAGGAGGATTGACTTTGGCAGAGCTAGCAGTGGATGTTTTTTACCTTAACTTCAGTAAGGCTTTTACACTGTTTCCCACAACATTCTCACGCTTGACCCGTTGTCAATACTGGGTCCAGTACTGTTCAGTCTCTTCATTAATGACCTGATACTGGGACAGAGTGCACCCTCAAAGAATTCACAGATTAAAAACAAGTAAATGGGGTGAGTGGCTGACACACCAGATGGGTGTGCTGCCATTCAAAGGAGCCTTGATAGGCTGAAGAACAGCTCAGAAAAGAATCTCATGAAGTTCAATAAAGGGAAATGCAAAGTCCTACATCTGGAGAGGAATAACCCCAGGTAACAGTACACACTGAAGAACAACTGGCTGGAAAGCAGCTTTACTGAGAACCTCAGGGTCCTCATGGACACCAAACTGACCATGAGCCAGCAATGTCTTCTTGCAGCAAATGAGACAGCTTCCTGAGCTGTGTTAGAAACAGGTTGAGGGAGGTGTTCCTTCCTCCCTTCTCAGCAATGGTAAGGTTGCATCTGCAGTACTGTGTCCAGTTCTGGGCTCCCCAGTACAAGAAAGATATGGACATGCCTGAGCTAGTCCAGCAAAGGGCCATGACGATGATTAAGGGATAGAAGCATCTTTCATATGAATACTGTCTGAGAGACCTGAGGCTGTTTGGCCTGGAGAAGAGAAACCTGGAGTGGGGGAGGATCTTAAAAATGTCTATCAAAATATACATTGATATATTGATGAAGAAGAGGCAGCCAGACTCTTCTCAATAGTGTCCAGTGACAGGACAAGGGGCAATGGGCACAAGTTAAAACACTTGAAATTCCACCTGAAAGAAAGAAAGAAAGAAAAAACTTTTTTACTGTGAAGCTGGTCAAACACTGAAACAGGTGGTCTAGGGAGGTTGAGGAGTTTCCTCGAAGGTATTCAAAACCTGTGTGGACATGGTCCTTGACAACCTGCTCTAGGTGACCTTACTTGAGCAGGAAGGATTGACTAGGTGATCTCAAGAGCTCCCTTCCAACTTAAACTACTCTGTGATTCTGTGACACTTTGAAATGACCCCAAAACAGACAAGGAGTGAGCTAGCAGTTAAGCTGTGTGGACAATCAGGTGTTCAGTCAGGGGTTCAGTGCTTGAGCTAGCCTTCTTTTTCTTAGCAATGTAGGTGAACCCATTTTACAAATAGCCTTTCTTCATATTCCAGAAAGGAGGGACATGAAT
Organism: Nipponia nippon; assembly: GCF_047370975.1. Classification (NCBI taxonomy): domain Eukaryota; kingdom Metazoa; phylum Chordata; class Aves; order Pelecaniformes; family Threskiornithidae; genus Nipponia; species Nipponia nippon. The sequence continues at coordinate 83,898,781 of NW_028262336.1, forward strand.
GTCAGTGAGCTAATTGCCCAGTAAGGTACCTAAAGGCAGCAGCTCCAGCATGTTCAGACAGCTGTGCCCTCAGACATGACATAACTTGAACTAATGTAATTACAACTGCCTAGGAAAGATTAGGACTGATGGGAAAACCATGCTACAGCACACAGCACATCAAGCCACATCTAAATGGCAGATGGATGTTTGCCATAATATTTCTTGGTCATGCCATGGGACCTGCTGGAGCTCACAGTAGCTTCATCACTGCTTGGATAGGTTTCCTTTGCAGAACCTGGCTGTGGGAGAGGTAACCTCCTTTGTGAGTGTGGCTGCCACTTTTCTTTCTACCACAAGGGTGATATGAGGATGCAACCATGCTAAACAATGAGACCTGTGCTGCAGAAATGTTCGCTGACCCCTCCACATTCAGAAATCAAGAGCCCATGAGCAAGTCAATCTGTAAGTCCTCCCTTTTACTCCATTTATCCACTCATCTTCCATCTGAATTTCCCAATAAAGGGTGATGGAGATCCTCTGTTAACCTGGCTATTTGGTTTGTGCTTCCTACCCAGCCAAGAAATATGTGCAAAGTCTAAAATCAGACATACCACAGGCTGCCTCTTGTTCCAAAGGGGATGTGGAAAGGGAACCCAGATCGTTTATAGGTTTGTTGAATTCTCAGTGATGATTGCTAGTTATTGTTATTTCTGTGTTTCACTAGGTATAGCAACTATGAGGGAGCAGGGATGTAGGAATGTCGTGGTTTAACCCCAGCTGGCAGCTGAGCACCACACAGCTGCTCACCACTCCACCGCCGGTGGGATGGGGGAGAGAATCGGAAGGGTAAAAGTGAGAAAACTCGTGGGTTGAGATAAGAACAGTTTAATAACTGAAAGAAAATAAAAAAGTAATAATAATAATAGTAATAACAACAACAACAACAACAACAACAACAACAACAATAATAATAATAATAATAATAATAATAATAATAATAATAATAATAATAATAAAAAGAATATACAAAGCAAGTGATGCACGATGCAGTTGCTCACCACCCACTGACCCATGCCCAGCCAGTCCCCAAGCAGCAGCCCCCCCAGCCAACTCTCCCCAGTTTATATACTGAGCATGACGTCATATGGTATGGAATATCTCTTTGGCCAGTTTGGGTCAGCTGCCCAGGCTGTGCTCCCTCCCAGCTTCTTCTGAACATGCAAGAGCATGAGAAGCTGAAAAGTCCTTGATTTAGTGTAAGCACTACTTAGCAACAACTAAAGCATCAGTGTCTTATCAACATTATTCTCATACAAAATCCAAAATGCAGCACTATACCAGCTACTAGGAAGAAAATTAACTCTATCCCAGTCAAAACCAGGACAAGGAAACACATTTATAACACAGTAGGTTCATCATTTCCACTGCCAATGGAAGAGCTTGCAAACCATTTTCACTCAGGAGTGACCAATTCACTTTCAAAGAACTTAAATGGTCCATTATTTTCCAGCTAGTGACTGAATTTTATTGATATAGCTGTACACTGTACCATTAAAACATGGTCTATCCTTTGACAAATACCCAGTTAAAGCTTTCATACTCACTGAATATTTTTAATGGGAACTGAATTGGAAGTTCCCAGGCTTCTTCCTGTGACCAAGAAGCCACAAGCACTTTGATTTTTCTTTTTTTTTTTTTAGATCACAAAGTTTTCAATGCTCTTAGAAGAAAAACAGAAATCTCTTAATGAAAACACTAGAATGTTGCCAGTCAAGGACTCACACTGTGAAGCTATTACATTGATCAAGTTGAAAACACTTTTAAGAAGACAGGTAAGCTCTAACTGTATTCATCCATGCTGTTTGCAAGCAGAAAATGATTCTGATATTTCAAAGAGGCTGGGGAAAAAAAGTCAAGATAAACTTTCACATTTATTTTTGTTTTATTTTTCTTTTCAAAATGAAATAATTGAAATTATAGTTCTTATAATTCTGAAGGAAGTTTTCTGGAAGGTGTGGAATTAGGTTGGATGAAACAGAACTCAGTAGCAAAGAAGAAAATGGATTTAAGCCTCTAAAATGTAGAGAAGCATATTCATGAAGAGTTCACTGAATTGCACGGTCTAATCCTATCACCATCAGAGTTAATCAGTGTTACTACTATTTTTTTTTTTTTGTTATCATAGCACAGGACAGTTAATGCTCTATGTATTTTAGAGAGCTAGCACAACTAGGCAGTTATTAACCAGTGTTATTGTGTCTAAATCTGAGCCAAAGATAAACAAATGTGTTAGAAAATTCCATGTTGGAGCTGCTAGTGTGTAGACCTTAGTATCAAGTGTAATAACCAGTCTGTAACAGGAGAAACCATAAGTATGTATATTTTTAGAGCCATAGGAATGTTTTGAATTCAGGCTGACTGGACTATACAAAAAATACTCTCAGAAAGGATGTTATTCAAGTTATTTATGAACTCATGGTGTTAATGATTTATTTTAGTCAAGCAGGTGAGATGCTATATTTCAGGGCATAACAAATGAAATATTTAGTTTATGACACATTATGTTCTCTTTCCAGAAAAGTTGTCTGACTGTAAGAAATAATAACTTCTGGGTTTGAGAATTACATTTGTGAGGCTAATTTTGTGGGGAAAAAAGAAAGAAAATGAAAAAAAATGAAAAAGGAAAGTTGAGTAAAAAATCCCGTGAGCATCAGTAATAAATTTTTAATGTAAAAATCTTATTTCTCAAACCTCTGATCAGTAAACTGTGTTTTGCATCTACTAACCAAAGTGAAAAAAAGGCAAAGGGAACAGTCAGAGATTTCACTGCTTGGTATGAATAATAAGATCAGAATACAGCCTTGTATGAACAATAAATATGTTGAATGGGGAATTCTGGAGGCTCAGTTCTGGTTCTTTGTATTAAACAATAAAAACATTTGAAATGTGGGTTTGCCTTTCTCAATTTAACTCATTTTCAGACAGTGCCTCAAAACCCGGTGCAGTGTAAGAGTACCTGGTGAACACAGTAATCAGAGAATCAGCCTTTTCTCACTGGTTGAGTTTTAAAGAATTTTGCAAGCCAAACGTACTCTCTGGTAGCATCTTCTATTTCTCTGCTCAGACTTCAGAGATGTGAGTTGAAGCACTTAAAGTTGGGGTAGGGGTTCAAAGTACTGCTTTGGCAGGTTAGAAAGTACTTTTTCAGCTTTTTCTGACATACATTAAATAAGAAAAATAACCATCAGTATAGGAAGAATGCAAAGGGCTATGATAAAGAATAGTGAAGAATATAGTACATGCTGTATTTTAAATTTTTATGCAAGAAACACTGCTGTTGACACTGGACAATAAAGAGGCTTACAAAACCATTAATGAGAATTAATGTTAAAATTAATGTATATAAGGCAAACCATTCTTAGTACAGGCTCAGAAACCACCTTCAGCAACAGCTCAGTTTCTTACACAATAGGAGTATGAGGGAAGGAGACACTTTGTACTTGGGTGTAGCTGCAAATTCATGAACAGGTCAAACAAAACATAAAACCTATTTGCAGAAACTTATGAAACTTGATCAAGAACCTTATAGTTTAGCCATGTTTGTTTTAGAAGAGAAGGCATATTTCCTGACTCAAGAAAGATGGAAGTTGAAGAGAACATAATCCAATTTTCTTCTCAGCATGAGGTCACTCAACTTTCTCTGAGAAGTCTCTGTCAAGAAAATCTTGATAACTTTCCAAGAAATTCATTTACTGCACATTTAACTTCTGAACAAGATGATGGGTTGATGGGAACCAGAGGAGTGGATGGACCACCATCTGTTTGATCAAGTGACAGGGGCACAGCCACCCTCACTGCATCAGATGACAGGGTTTGCCCCAGAATCATGTCATGACATGTGGTGGTAAAATCAGTGACAGGTAGTTAATCTGCACCACAGTATTTCTTGGGAAGAGAGGGAAGCTGTAGGGTCACACAGCCACCAAGGACTGGGTGACATGTGGCAGGGGGTGGCAGAGGAGCTAGTGGAGTCCTGAAGGGCCTTAGTCTTCCTCATCCTCACCCCAGATACAGCAGTATCAGAAACAGTGGCTATTAATTTATGAGAGAGAGACCAATGGAGCAAATGCATTTGCACATTCATGGGAGAGAGAAAAGTGGGATAAAAAGACCTTTGGTGTCATCCAGTACAGCTATTTTTTTGATCTGCTCTTTACCCGTATTTTCCCTTGGATGTTATTTCCATTTTGGGTGCTTCACCCCTCTGTGTACCCCTCCTCTCTGCCCCAAATTTTTCACCAGGGTTTCTAGCAAATTCAAAAGGCAGTCTCAGAGGTACCAGAGGATATGTTAAATAAGTGTAGCCAAGCTGCCCTATAAGCCTATGTAATCATGTGTTACATAATTGTTAGTTATAGCGTCTCTGATAAAAAGTTTTATAGCTCTGAATTAACATAGTACTTTAATTCTCTGTACTACAGTCTTAGATGCAGGACAAGAACTACAAGGACTATGGGTTTAAAAACTGTGTATTTGTTGATGTCTAAAGCGTGCAGTGAATGCACTATTTCCTTAACACCTAAAGTCATTGCCAAGGAATATTGTGACTGAATTTGTCAAACCTGAATCCTGCATTCATCTGTGACCATTTCCCTTTTGTCCTCTTTATCTGCTACAGAATTAGTGGTTCAAGTCAGTTCTGAAGGTATCGTTTATCATTTTGAGTATCTTCGTGTGATTCAGCCCTCTGTGATGAGTGGCACAGTTTACTCTCTACTTTGCCTTATGTGTGCAGTCACTAAGGTCAAAGAAGCTTCAGTCATATCCACATCCCAATGTTCATACAACATTCAAATATTTGGGTTTAGGCCTCAATGCTGTGATGCGACAGACATCTGGTGTTTGATATAGAGTTCCACTGTTTACCCTGGGAAATAAAAATGAAATGCACAATTTTCTGAATAAACTTTTTTTTCCCCCCATAAGGAGCTAAAATGGGTTAATCCACCTGCTGTTGTGTGGTGCAAATGGAAGGATCGATTCCTACCTTTATCATTATTGCAGGTTTGTGAATGTGTTGTCATTTAAAGGTTTTATTCTTTCAACCTACAGACAAGTACATCACACACTTACTTGTGAATGGTTTGTTTGGTTTAGGATAAGAACACACACACAATGATTCTCTTAAGGACAGTATTGGCTACAGTAAATTCAGTAGAATTTTGTTGCAGTTTAGGAGTATTTAAACCTTGAATGATATTTGCCTCTTTTTTAAAAATCTATTTGTTCTCCTTTCTTGTGAATGAACCCTACAATAGTGTTTTTTTCAAAATTTATATTAAATTAATGGTTTTAATGTCTTGCAAAGAAAGGCAAACATTTCTGTTCCATCAGGTAAGTCACAGACAGAAGGAAATCCTGTAAATGTTCTTTCTGTGATGTTTTCTCTACTCAAACACCTACTGCTATAAAACCTTAGGAAAACAGAAATTTTCTATAAAAATTCAGCAAAATTGTGGAATAAGGCTGTTCTAGATCATACTGAAGGTCCTTTAATTCCAGTCTTTTCTGTCCTATTAAAACAAGAATAAAGCACAACATTTCCTTTAATTTTTTAAAAGGCAATTATTTTTATCAGTTATCTATGTGCCTTATTGCCTACCAGTTTAGCTATCATTGTACTCTGCTGTGGCCTGATTTGCTCTGTCATGCTCTATTTGTAGTCATCTACAGCCATAAAAAACTGCCGGACACTGCTAACAAGTCAGCACGAAAGGTCTTTGCACACATTTTGTCCTGTTGTTTTGAAGAACTTTCCCTTTAAGAATATGCTTTAGGAGAGATTTTTAATACATATAATTGAAGAATAATTAGAAATTGATTGCTCCACAGAAGTATTTCTGTCAGTTGTAAATTAATCACCAATAACCTTCCATATTGTCCTGCCACGCTTCAGTAATTAAGCAGTTTTGAGCCAGAAAGTCATTCCAAAATATTTTTTTTTTGTCCGTGTGCAAGGTACTGAATCAGGAATGGATTTCCACAGCCAGACCAGGCACAATGCTGAGCTGATTCCTTCCTTCTGGGGCTCTTCCTTGCAAAGCTGAGCTGTGCACACCCAGACATGGAGTATAAGAGAAGGGAACAGACTGTCACCCTCTTTTTCCTTCCTCCAAATACCATACCACACCACACCATCTATATGTGTACAGAACACAGCCAGACAGAGGAGTCTGGCATATGTAGACTAAGGCTTCTGCAGATCACCGTAGTGGTTATTTAAACTCAGTCTTTGGTAAAGAAGAGAGTGATGTTCTCCATCCTACAGTACAGATCTGATATGATAGACCAATGATGAAAATGGTGAGGAGAAAAATAAGATGGGGAGGGTTCGTTACACTTCTTGCCATCTGGTGACATCTCACTGAAGGCACGAGATAAGAAACAAGAGAGATTATTATGAACTTTCTTTATCCCATAGAGTTGGGAGGATGTTTACTTCCACTTACCTGGTAGCTACATATCAGAAATTTCTCAATATCTGCCTTGAAGCAAACACACCTTTTTATGATGTTTTTGTCACCTCACTTTGGATTTATATGCAGTCTCCATGGAGCCTGAGAAGCAAACGGATGTGAACAGTCTTGACCAACAGGTGAGCTAAACAAAGAAAATGCCAAAGCAGGAAGACAGCATTCCTCCCTGTACAAATATACATGCACTGAGCAGCAGAGAGAGCAGGGGCATGGAAGTTGTGATGGAAAGTAGCAATCACTTAAAGTTAAAACAGATTAAACAAAGGGAATGAACAGGACTGAGAATGAGAAGAAGGAGGGGAAAGGAAGGGAAGGGAAGGGAAGGGAAGGGAAGGGAAGGGAAGGGAAGGGAAGGGAAGGGAAGGGAAGGGAAGGGAAGGGAAGGGAAGGGAAGGGAAGGGAAGGGAAGGGAAGGGAAGGGAAGGGAAGGGAAGGGAAGGGAAGGGAAGGGAAGGGAAGGGAAGGGAAGGGAAAAGGGTAAAATTTTTATTTTAGGATCTTTCTTCAATACAATCTCTGTGTAGCTTGATAAAAAATAGGGAAATTGAAGGGGAAAGGTAGACACCTACTATTCTGACCTCTGCTCCCAAGGCATTTTTTCTTGTTTATCCACTGTATATAATTTAATATAAAGGGGGTGCACACTGAAGTTAGCTGGGTCCAGCTAGGCTCCACTAAGAACTCTAAGGGCTCCACACACTCTTTGTATGAAAGAAAGATGCTAAATAGCATTTCTCTTCTGTTGTCAGTTTTCTGTCAGTGTGCTAACCACCCAGCATCTCCCTTCTTCTGTCAGCATGCTAGACACTCAGCTAATCAGCAACACATGGGCAGTGTCATTATGTCAAATGAAAGTAATCATTGGTTTGACAAAATCTCATTTTTCTTTTTTTTTTTTTTTTTTTCCAAGGGGCTTGGGCGGTATTTGAGTGCCTGTCCTCCTCAGCTTGAATCCCAAACTGCTTTAGATGACAGATAGACACCCATTTCCTAGCAACAGCAATCTGAGCATTTGCAGGTGAATAAAACCAGGAACCAAAGGAGCTTTCAACTAGGTAGTGAGGCTTAGTGGCTTAGTGAATTTAGATGCCTACAGGATTAAGCAGGACTGGAAACTGAGTGGCTTTTAGGAACCTAAGTCCCAGCATAAGCAGGATGTTGCAGACCGGATCGCATTCAATATTTTTATCATCTGATATCTTAAATGAAGCAGTTCAACTACCTACAGCAGAAACCTGATTTCACTGTTCTTCCACCTTCTGTATCTCCTTAACAGACAGTCTTCACCAGCTTTTGAGCTTAGAAACACCTATGAAAATGCCTAAATAAATTTTCTGCAGCTGCATTTAAAGACCAAAGTTTGACAGTTTGGGTCTACAACACTCAGTTAGAATGTAGCCAGTATAATTGTATTTCTTTTCCCACAATTGTGAACCAGTGATTATTTCGAAGTCACATTTTGAATGGAGTCGCTGTGAAGCATTACTTCAGAACTAGACAACAGCATTCACCTTATTTGACACATTTTAGTGTTGTTGCAATAGCTGATAACACGCAAGAGAGGGAGGGAGGGGATGAGGGGGAGAAAGACATGCCAGAGAATGAGCAGCAAGTGCTTGCACAAACCTTTCTTTCAGTTCAAGTATGTAAAGTGAGATAAATGGTCAAACTGCAGACATACTGTATGCATCAGGAGCCAAAAGCTGCTCCTCGGATTGGCAGCTCCAGAAGCCATCAGCACCGGATCCTCTCAGCAATTACCAGCTCGGAAATGTCCTTCCATTGATTGTGATGGACGTAAACCAGCTGCGTCTCAATAGCGAGAGAAGAGAGGGAGGAAGAGCCAGACAGCAGGACACAAACAGCACCAAACACTGGGACCAGCTGCAGCCTGCAGGTCACACTTCCATGTCAACAAAAAAATGTCATTTAATATTTGCCAAACACTGAAGTAATTCATCACAAGGTATAAGTGGATCTATAACGTCTGAGATCGCCCGTTGAAGATTAACTGCATGTATTGCATTTCCAGTGCAGCAACCTAAATGGGAAACAAAATAGCCTGAACCTTGTAGGCAAGGCACTTATTCTTTCTCTGCAGTAGCAGAGTTCCTATGCTGGTCAGCCTCAGCCATGTAGTTTAGGAAACCCTCATGCCAGAATATTTGTATGCATGAAGGACAGTGCTAAAACAGAACAGTGCCAGCCTGTCAGAATTCAGCTGATGTGAGTGAGAGTCTGATCAAATGTACGCAGCTGCCTTCATCTAATCTAGAGCCTGTATAGGACAAAATTACTGTGAATCACCAACTGAGAGCGGAAGAGCTTGATTATTGTTTAAACATAGAGATAAACTGGCAACAAGCAGCTCACTGCTGGAGGGTGCCTCTAAAAATATCTGCTTTCCCCCATGGACGTTCTTCAAATGGACACCAGGCTTCTTGCCTGGAAGAGGCAGCACTTCCAGAAGGATAGAGTCACAGCAAGCTGCCTACACTAACATGCTATACTTGCTTCACACAACTTCAAGTTTTCACAACAGAACAAAGAAAAACCTTTAAAACACAGTGCAGAGGGAAGTCCCACAAGAACTTTATAAAGAGAAGAAATTATGCCACATATCCCAAAGTGGAGATGAAAACAAAAAAGGCTGGCAATGGCTTGTAATTTTTGGTTTATTACTTTTTAACACATATCTCTCAATCTATAGCTGTTTCAATTGTATCTAAAAAGCTAATAAATATTAATTCAACCTGAAGAGTCATCCAGCAATGGTAATGACTGACATTTCTGTTCCCTGACCTCTGACTGTCTGCATCCCAGTTGGACTCCAGTACTGCTAGACATTGCCTTAGGTAGAGAGCAATGCTCAGGTAGTGACTGTAGAGTAAGACAGTTCTGGCAGGGCCCTAGCAATACTATCCCTTGTATTGTCCCTGCAGAACTGCCATTTCCCACTGCAGGCATGAAGAGACAGTAAGCTAGCAAGTTATGTATGTTCCCATAGTTATTATGCTATAACTAACCCACAGAGTGCTTCTACAATATAGTATTTCACAGGATTTCCTCAGTAATTGCTTCAGGATCTACCCAGGACTGTTATGCAAAAGCCGTAAGTATGCCTCTAGAGAACCGAGTAATTATAAGAGGTTTCAAATAACACAATTAAGTGTTTAAAATAATAAAACATATCAAGGTCACAGCATGATGAGAAAGTACAACAAGCAATGTTCTCCTTCTTGCCGCAACACTCTTCCTGGCACTGTGCAGCACTCATTACATGGGCTTTCCGGAGAAGCTTTGTGCACATCATAAAGGGCAGCAGTCAATTCCCCTTTTTCTTCCCCTTTTTCTTTTTTTTTTTTTTTTTTTTGCTAGGTACCCTTGAGGCACATGTTTGCTGTTGCAGCTATGTGAGACTCAAGCTTGTGCACAATCTCGTTCATGCATTGAGGGTGTAGGTGTTTTCTGCAGGCCCAGCTCTCGTCCAAGGCTGGGCTCCAATGATGTTTTGTACCCAGAGGCCTGCCCTCTAAATCCTCCCACTCCACTTCTCTTCTCTGCCATCTTCCACTCCTACCATCCTTCTGCAAAGTTTCCTTCCTGCATACTAACCCTCATCTCTTCTACCCCAGCTCACTAGTTCCCCATTCTGTTTACCATTTCTGGAGCTTGTAATCCATTTCCTTCATATATATTTTTTAATAAAAGTTACATTTTTACTCAAACAGCCATGATGCAAATGCAACTTTAAAGGATTTTGAGCTTCTCCAAGGCACTGGAACTTTGTGATTAGAAGACAAGTTTTTCACAGATGAATACCTCACAAGGTAGTGAATTCCACAGGTCATCATTCACAAGTCTAATTAATGTGAAAATTAACAAATGGTACTATACAGTCAGTGTGGATCCCAAGGTCCCACTTTATACTTTCATTCCCCTCCCGTCATTCTCCTATGTCAAAGACAACAGTATTTTTGCTTGAAACACTGAAGATGCATAACCCCAGGATTCTTCATGGGAACAGTGATTAAATGCAGCACTTGTACACCACAGTACCAGTTCCTCCGTCAGACTGCAGGGGTGGTGTTCGTGTGCCCTACTGCAGGTGTCTAAAACTTAGATGGATAAGTCTGAATTCAGTAGACAGAAAGAGGCAAACCAAAAGTCAACATTTAAGCAAAACCTCTCATCTGACCCCAAAACATTTTTTTTCCACAATTTTCCTTCAATAAATTTTAAAATTAGCCATTTCTACTGAGTGCTGACAATTTGAAAGTCTGGTACAGCTTTTTCCTCTGTACAGATCCAGTCAGCACTGCTGGAAAAGCTTTGCCAGAACCATTTGCTTAGAATGAAAAGGGAGTAGGACATGTCTGTTCTGGTTTTCTTTTTCATTCTTTTATGATTATTTTTAAGAGCTCTCTTATTTTTCCAAGAGCAGTATCAAGGCTTGTCAATACACATCTATCTTAAACTGAAACCCTAACAAGCAAGAATTGATGGATATGCAGCCAGCAAAATTTCAAGTTCCCTTCTGATAAAATTCCATCTTTCAACAGCTTTTTTAAGAGTTGGTTTTGCACTGGAGTAGAGGGGAGGTGGTGAGGAACATTCCCAGCTCTATTGTCAAACAATATGGCTCATTTTAATTCAATTTCATGTAAAATTGAAAGAAGCATGCCCTTTTTTTCTTGGAAGTGGCCAGCGTTGTTCTGCATCTCTGTACTATGCATTATACTTAGCAACACCCTCTCAGAGTAATGTAGCTGTCTAGATCTATTTAACAGAAACAGTCTAGCCACAGCACAGACAAATTCTGCCCTAGAAGTCAGATATATTAATTAATAAGTGAAGGGATGAAGTAACAAGCCTGACAAGAAACTTCCAAGTGATGTCATCAGGACAAGGACTTGTCTCAGCATGATCCCAGCAAGAGAAACTACTGGGGAGAGAGAAAACTCCCCATGTAACACGCGAGGCTTTGCTATAGCCAAAGCTTTCAGCATGACAGACAGGAGCAGAGCAGAGCAGTACATTGCCCTGCCTGGAGGAGATGTGAACTTCTGATCATTAATAAAAGGAGGATGACTGACAACTGATGAAATCAATTTCCTTTATCACAGCTGGTGGTCTCACAATTAGCAAAGCTTAGGGCAATTACGGGACTTAAATCTCTTCCCTTCTAGATTTTGTGGGTTTGTTTAGGTATTACTTTACTTTACTGTATTACTCCAGCACTTTTTTGGCTGAAATGACTTTTCAGCTGTGCGCTGAGGTCTCCGTATTGCAAGCTGATCTGTGCAGTCAAACCAGAGAAGTTTGCACACAGGTGAGGGGCTGCGCTGGGGATGGGGCTCCCCAGGATGAGGGTGTTTGGGCTGCCGTGGCTGCAGGGACCACGGAGGAAGCCAGCTGCTGCCCAGGAAAGCAAGTGCCAGCTGAAAGAAGGCATAAACCCCTGAATTCACCAAGGCAAGAGGAGATTTTTAATTGACAAAGAGAATGGAGAAGGGATTGATTTTAACACCCCTGACTTGTGAGAGTGCAGCGCAGCACTGCATAAAATCAGCAGCAGCTCTGAAAGAGGTAAGAAAGTCTATCCTGGGGTATCCTGTTACAAGATTCCGGACTGTCATTCCTGTTCAAAGTTCCCATGCAAAAAAAAACCCAAGTTGATCTTGAGTTATCTTTTTTCAAAAGACAAAAGGATCAACAGGTGATGTGTCATCCTGGGTAATTCATGTATTTCAACACTTTGAAAGACTATGTAACATTATTTGTACTCTTTGCATTGGTGATGTGTACTTACAGCATCCAAATCGCCTCAGAGGTACACTGGGCTGTGTACACATGCCGTAGAAGCCAGTGCCCCCCTCACCACCCCATGAAGGAGTTTCTAGTCAAAATAAACACAACAGAAAAAAGGTGTGAAGAGAAACCATAAATACGGAGTTGAAATGTCCTTGTTTGCAGCGAGGCAGCAGGGGACATGCTGATGCAAACTCTACCCAGACATACCCTTGCTCAGCTGCACCAGGAGCTTTTCCCAGGTCTCAACCCACTACTGAAGTTGGGAAGCCAAGTCTTTTCTTCAAAACTGAATAACCCTCTTTCCTTCCTTTCAAAAGATGGGCTGGAAGGACTGTCCACTTCTATCCAATAACACAGTATTTAAGGCTCAGTTCTGGTTTGTGGGAAGTGGAGGAGATCAGGATGAAAAGGAAAGGAAGCTCTATCTTGCCTTCAACATGTTCATTTTGTGCCACCATCAAAAATCTGCAGCAATAGAAACGCAGGTAAGCCTAACTCACTAGGCAGTGAGTTTGGATGTGCCCACATTAGGTGATGCAGAGTGTCGAAACACCTGCATTTTCTCATGAATCCACACCATAGCCTTTCTGGTTTCTTGTCCCCACAAGAAAAATTGGGAATAAAAGACGTCCTTGTTCCACAGAGTGGAAGACATAAGATGCTCAGACCCCATATTAAGGGAATCATCCTTCTGCTCTGCAAATGTTGTTTTAGCAAAAAGGGCCTGACTCTTACTAATTTTAAGATGGGCTTTTTTTAAAGTGCCAAAACGTGTGTACAAATACATTTTAGCAGAAAAATCTGCATTGTCCTTTAAAAAGGACAGATCCTTCTCTGTGTTGAGTTTTTTTAAAACTTCCTCAAAAAAACAACAACCTGCCCTTCACCACCACTGCCCCCGGACTCTTACCCAGAGTCTCCGCTGTGTGCCTGGCTAACCAAAATGTTGTGTTATGATTACCATAGCGACTGCAATCCAACAGCTGCCTTGACATTTCATCTTCTGCTGCTTTTAAAATGCTTTCTTTTTGCCAAGGAAAACTTTTCTCAATTATTTAATTTTTTTACTACACACTGTTCACTCCACTTACAAAATAAACATTTAGAAAAAAAATCAGCGGAAACTGCCTTGATTCTAACCCCATATTTTGCTAATTGCTTTCATTCTCCTCTCAAGTAATTTTAAAGCTTTCTGAGGCTGTACACTAAAAAGCTTATGCTTTATTTTGCAGATAAACTGATGATTATGCACCACTGTGTAAGGCCACAACGGGTGGCCAAGGGCCACTTCCAGCCCCCAGGTGCAAAGGCAGCAACCCAGCCCTACCCAGCCTCCCTATGGAGAGACATCAAGCCCATCCTCACACTCCCAGCTACCCAAATCTAGCCATCCCGCTTTGTTGTCTCCCCATTTTGCTGCTCACTCTCCCACCAATGCTTTTTAGCTCCCGGGTCTATCAATCACACGCACTTCCCATGGACATTTAAGACTGATGCCACTTCTCTTGTCTTTTGAGGAGGTGAGGACATAAGACAGTAGACAATATGACTAACCATGCCTTTTTGCTCCTGCCCTAAGAGAGGGAAGGTTGTGCATGGTGAAGCACCTGGCTGGTGTGGAAGCCTCCAGGCAGGGTTTTGGGGATGCCAAACAGGATACAGCAGTGGAGGGCCACAGTCCCCCACTGGTGGCACACAGCCATAGGGTCCAGCACCTGAAATTGCTATGTTTCATGTACAGAGAGGGATAAGAAAGCACCATACAGATTTTAAGTATATACAGATGAGCTCTGCTAACTGATGCTTCATTTCACGCTTCTCATTTCACAAACAACAAGAAGTTTTTAATTAGCTAAGCTGGTCACATCTTTCTTTTCCAAAAGGAGAGAAGGACATAGCTTTCCTTTGAGCAGCCTAGAAGGTGTGAGACAGCAACTTCTCTGCAACCTTTCAAAGCGTTTGCCCCTGAGATGCTTTCCCATCCTAACCTGCACTCAAGCATGTCTCAGATAGTCTGGTGCCAGGAAGGTATGGGGCTGGAGACATGCTGCAGCATGGAGATGTGTGCAGGACATATTGAAAAGAGATTGATTCAAAATCTCAGTAGGGTGGATCATCTGCAGCTTGGACAAGGTGGGAGATGCAGGATATGTGTGTGTGTTGAAGGGATTTTGACAATGGTAAGAATAAGGTTAAAACCCAGAGCTTTTCAGGCTGAGAAGATTAGGGTTCAAAATGAGTAAATGGGTGAGGGTGAAGGCATGGGTCTGAAAGCTTAAAATCACTTTTCAACTATTTTTCTTTAATTATCGGATATGATGACAAATTAAAATTAACAACCTTTAACTGTAATGCACATATGTTTAACATGAGGAAGGAGGAAAACACCTTCAGAAGCAGTCAGCTTCCTGTCTTATGCTTTTGAAATCTAGCTGATGGCTCACAGAACGGATCTCAAATATGTATATATATAATCCCCACAGTTAAAAGTCATCTATTTTAAAAGACAAGTGTTTGCTCACATGAGGAACATTGTACTCAAGTGTTCAGTCTTTGTGATCCATATGGATTTAATCAACTTGTTTGCCAGGAATTTAGGAAAAACAAACTTTATTCATGTTCCTTAGAGAAATGAATTTGGTTCGTGGTCTGTGCAAAAAGAAATACAGCTTGGGAACAAAAAAGCCCAGGGCATTCCTGGAACTGGAAGGTCAGAGAACCAAAATAATTGATCCACTTAATATGTGAAACGAGTGACTTGCAATGGCATCTTCATCAGCACTGGAAGTACGAGGTTTCAGCTTAGAAAGTGATTTCATGTCACATCCCATAAAGGGCCCCCAAAAGTGAAGTGCTTTCACAAGCCCCCCTGGAAGCCTGGCACTCCCGTTGCTCTGAGAACAGCATTAACTCCAAATCCCAGGTTCTCATTTCTGTTCTTCCTGTGGCTTGAGAAATCCTGAAATCCTCTTTTCTGGATGGTCCCTCAGTTGTGACAGTGGGTTGGACTGCATGTGCTTTCTACATTGGGCAGGGGATGGAGAAGGGTAACCGCTCTCCAAGCACAGACTCAAACCCTCATCTTCTCACCCCCCTGCCCAGTCTCCTGGTCACCGTAAAAGCACCATGTCCCTCCTCTCCTCATCTCCCCTGGCTCTCAGGGCTTCTGCTGTTCTGGTGTAGACATGGACAAGCTGCAACAGAAGACTGGAGGCTGTACCACCTCCCTGGCCTTGCTCTGGAGCACTGCATGGGGACATTTTCTGAAGACATGGTACAAATCACTGAGTTTCCCTGAGACCTGGGTTTTCTACTTCCCAGGCTGGAATTATTTAGGAAAGGTTGACCCCCTTGTACACTTGAATGAACATAAAATCTAAGGGCTTGCCACTGTGATGATATAAGAAGAGGAAGGCTAACAAATGCTAGATGAAAGAGTCCCTGAAAAAGAGGGACAGAGCTGCCAAGACCAACCAGTGCATGAGTTCACTTCCCGTCTGTCCCTCCTCTCATGACACAGACTTACCCAAGAGGTTCACATGTCTCGTTCTTCCAAACATGGCACCTACTGCTACCTAAAATGTACTTGAGATGCCTATGTGCTATTCTGAAACTCGTCTTCTGCATCTTTGAGGAGTTTACTCCCAGTAAAACTTTTTTCCGAGCTCATAAACTTTTCTGTCTTGCAATATTTCCAGACAGAAAAAAAAAATGAAGATTTGTCTCATTTGATGTTACATGTTTAGATGGAGGGAAAAAGTAACTTCAAATGAGAACCTTTTCAACTGTCTTAGACCTCCAACTTAAAAATGGGGTTTATAATCCACTAGAAGCACATGTACCTGGAGACTAACTTCTTGGGAGCTAAATTTAGATGAATTACTCTGTACCAACAGATTGTGTATGAAGAATTTAGTTGTATAACCCCAGGTTCGGTTTTTCAAGGATGATGAAAACCTGGGGACCTCTACATAATTTATCAGTATTTTGTTTTCTGTATCAGAAAGAACAGAAAGTGTCTGGAAGATGTGCTAACATACATTGCTACTGCAAACAGAGGCATTTATCTCCAACGACACTTACTTTACAAGTACAGTCTAATCCAGGAAATACATACCCTGATTCATTCTTAAAGCAAATAATTATGCAGATTAATCTCTATACTGCCCAAATTTAAATAGCCAGGCCTAAAACTAATGCATTGCAAATCTTTGTGGTTGTGACATTATAATATGGTATCTCATCAGCTTTTAAAGGAAACTGTATTACTGCTCTGCGAAAGGTTTGTTACATTGAATTAATGTTGCATTAGAACCCTTTCAGTAAGTCAGATGGCATTACTCACTCATATAACGTTCTTGGCAAGCCTCAAAAACCATTTTTAATACTTAGGAACTATAAGACAGAGCCAGACAGTGATCTGATGCTTAAAACAGGACTAGGCACCTTATTTCAGAATTGCAGCAGAGGGCAAAAAGAAAAAAAAGAAAGGAAAAAAGAAAGGAAAAAACATCATTAGGTTCTTAAGCCTAAAGGCACCTACTTTTGGTAAATGTTTCTACGTACCCCTGCATCCTGACCAGAGTAATTTAGCCTTTTCTTCACATGTTACTGTGAAAAATAACTCGTGAAACCACAATTATTCTTCAAATGATGCTGAGAAAAACGTCCATAACTGATCTATTGTTAGAAAATGAACCTGACGTTTTGTAAGGGTGTGCATGGGACCTGCACAGCCTGGCGCTGGCAGGGAGGGAGGGACTCTCCCTGTCTGTCCCTGGCTGGAAAGGCCCCAGCAGTGTTTCCTCCATCCCTTTCTCTGTCTGAGCAGCGCAAAGGGACCAAATCACATGAGCAAATCCATGGTTACCCCTGTTTAGCATTCAGACTATGACACTTGGCTTGCCTTTCTTACGGCAACAACCACCCTCAAACGCATTCATCTCCTTGGCTGTCCATCTCTCAACAAGTCTTCAGGTGGCTCTTGGATACAGGCTAAGAAAGTGAAAAATCCTGCACATCATGGGTTAATTTTTATGCCGATGATGACTGTAGCTGTTTACTTTTTAAACAAATGCTTGATATACACTGCAACTGGCTGAGTGCACAGCCAAAAACAGACCACAGGAAATCTCTTTGACAGCCAGGAAGGCAGAATTGTTAACATGGGTCTGCAAAGAAAAAAAAAAAACCAAAAAAAAAAAAAAGGTTGTGAGATCTCAGGGAGAAAAGTTGATGCTGCAAAAAAACCACAAATGTCTGTTTTCTAAGAAGAGACATCTCTTAATAGCACAGACATAAATAACTCTTTCCATTTTATCTGAAGGATTATTGTGGCTTTTCACCCCAGTTTTTTTTCAACAGCGGAAGTAAAGAAGACTCTTTAATACCAAAAAAATAAACCAGCCTAATATAAAATTCTCACTGGAGATAAGAAAGTGCACTAGATTATTTATTGCTATATTTTTATATTTTGTTTCATTTTTCCTTTGATCTGTGTTAACACAGGAATTAAACTGACAGCTTAAGGTCACAATAGGTACTCTGATATTGAAAGCCAATGATGTATAAGGGAGTATCAAATTGTTCATTTAGAGTGAGTTACCAGTTTTGGTTAATGCAGTTCTCCAGGGTCTAGATCCATCCATCCAGGTAAAATGTTTACTGGCTTATTCAAAAACAAGTAGATAGAGAAGCTATATGTACTCCTGTTTTTTAAGGTATAAACATCTGCAGCAGACACCGGGGTTGATTCTCCTTCCAGTTATGGTGGTGTAATAAGAGTTGCTTCACAGACGGCAGAGGAATTTCAGCAGTAAATGAAAAAAGAATAAGGCTCATTGTGCTTTTAATTTTGTTTCATGTAGGCAAGAGGGGAGAAAATTGATTTTAGTCTCAGCTTTTTTTTTCTCATACATGTCACTGATGCATTTTCAACCCTTGGAGAATTGGTGAATGTGGGAATACAGGCTCTAATACAAAACACTTGGCCTGTTTTCAGTTCCTAACACATACTCCAGAGTTCATGTTATGGTTATCAGAAAGAATCTATGAAAAATGAAGCTGCACACAACTGCAGACCATCAGTGTGGCTTAATCCCGTCAGGCGGGGATGAAGCAGGAAGTGCTTTGTGACACTGACTGGCAGAAATACAAACTGATGAAGAAAACACGCGGCAGGAAAGAGGGTCTTAGACGGTGGGTTAGAGCCGAGGACATTACCTACAACTATACTCTGCCAGGGCCAAGATCAGAGGAGCCTGACATACTTGTTAAAGGTTTCATCAAAAGGATTAGTTCCAGCAGCTTTTTTTAACCTTTCCTACAACACAATTTACCCAAAGGTGGCCAAGGGCAACAGGGGCTGCCCTGTGAGATAACATTTTTAATTGTACAAATGCCATTCTTGATGTCATAATCCCGAGGTTAATGCAGTTGCAGGTCCCGAACAGATGTGCCGTAGGCTGTCCATCGTACAGAGAGATGGCCACGCAGACCACCACAGAACCGCCACAGTTCAGTGACAAATTAAGCAACTGCCCTGGGTGTTTCCCTACATTTCACCCACGTACTTTTGCACTCTATTAAACATTCTTAGCCCCTACATAAAGCAAACAAACAAAAAAAAAGTCATTTGTACAATGTATTACCAAGGATCAACAGCCTAGTATAGTCACTGCCTAATGGGCCAGCTCAGGGACAGAGCAAGGGTCTGTGAATGAAGGAAAGGAAAAGCACAAGGGGAAGAGCCCAGAAAACATTTGGATACCACCATGCTAATTCTTACACCTTGTTGTACTCTGGCAGCACTGATTAATAAGGAATATATTTTAAAAAGAGAACCTTGACATCTTCTGTTAAATTTAAATACATCTGCTAGATTTTAGCAGAGATCATATTTTCCACATGCGGAGAATTTGTCAATGGGTTTGCAGATGACGTACTCTCTTCTTCCTTAAGAAAAAACATTTCTTAGAAGAGATGTTCACACTGCACAGTTCAAAGAGCAAAGTTTTTTTCACTTTTAAACAGAGCAAATGGTTTGCTCCATGTGCTAAGCTGTCGCCTATACCATCAGTTCCCAAGCAGGGAAGCATGCCTTGATGTGACTCAAGCACACAAGTGTTGCGGTTCAGTTAAGCAAATGAACTGAATCTGGTCAAGTTTTACATCGAGGCTGGCTTGAATATTTTTGCACCACGCTTACAAAATCTGCAGCGTGGGACAGAGTAGTCCAGAGGCATTCACATGGGGGTAGGAATGGGTGAAAAGCAGCAGGTGAGGACACTGGGAAGGGAGAGAGCAGTTTTAAGAAAAGGCAATTCCATTTTTGGGGTCAGAATTGGGGCTGGGCATCACTAGGAGGTGCATCAAGTTGGGTCACTCCCATATAGGCTTCAGAAAGGCTGGTGAAAATCAACAACTGGTCATATTCCTGTTTTGTATGTCATCTGCATTGCCTACAAAAGAGGAATTACTCCTCTCAGGTGCAGCAATTGTGATCCAGCATCTTCTGCCCTCAGACCTTGCTTATCAGGGGTAACTCCGTGCATCACAAGTCTGGAGGGTATCTCACCATGGATCCACATTTCTCTGCTAATGGCCACAATCTGGTATCGCACATCTAGGAGCGGAGTTAAGAGATCATGAGAGTGACTCTGATTATCAAGGACACAGTTTAAATTTTGGACTTCTAGGTTACTAAATCCTCTCTTGAACTATTTCAGTTCTATGTACCAGTTGGACCTTGCAATCTTAGGCCATGCCCAAACATCAATAGTGTGGTACTAATGCAGTTTATCCCTGCACAAAGTACATTGTACAGAACACATCTCTTTATACAAGTATGAATGCACAGTCATTAGGGCTGAAATTGCCACACAAATCCTGTCCTGAACTGCTCTTCATCGCTACACCTTGCAGCAGTTGGTAAGGAAAACTGTGTATTTGCAGAAGATATATAAAAGGAGAGTTTTACTCTTCCTAAATACTGGATAAGATGGGAATAAGGAGAGGAAGAATCATACAAGGAAAGGAGTATTTAGTGTGCTGGAGCCAAGTTATTCAACAAGAAAACTGATGGAATTAGGAGGGGAAGGGGTTATTTAAAACAGGAATTGGGGAAAAGCTAACAGGTGCTGGGGAGCACTCAGGTCAGATAAAGACATCTGCTAGAGATGTCAAGAGCACAAAGGTAACTCTGTGTCTGGGAGTAGAGGGTAGGATAAAAATGACAACTGAACAGGAAATGGGAAAGACTGGGACTGCAGAGGTACATCCCAGCAAAGAAACAGGGTGTCAGATGGCGGGTAAAATACAAACAGACACACAAAAACTGTGAATACAGACACTTGTGAGAAGCCTGGAAAAAAAAAAAGAAAGGAAAAAAGAAAAAAGGAAACAGGTGCACTAGATTGGCTGGCAAAGAGGGAGGATGATAACATAAAAGCATTTCTGAAACACGATAGATTGGTAAATATTAAGGCAGAAATATCTTACCATTAGGCTTTATAAGTGAATGAGATGTCTTTAAGAGACTCCTATAGACACTATAAGCTTGACTCAAAATTGTTAGTTGACCTACAGACTGCATTACTTAGATCTGATAGGACATTCATAATGATCCTCTGACTAAAATATAGAAATGAGCCAGTATAAAATATAACAGATGGACAGATCAGCTTGCACAGATGAAGCAATTTATATTATCAGGTCTGTGAGATTTTAAAAGTCATTGAAAGCTGATCTTTTTCCTTTAACAAATGCGTGACTACATTTAGTCAGCTCATGGTAAAGCATATTGCAACATATGCAATCATTCATTTAAAGAACTGAGTGAAAAAAGAGTTAAAAAAATAAATTGCCAGAGCCTTTATGCAATATACTTTTGTTTAATACAAAGAGCACAGAACCCTTTCAGTTAATCGCATGTTTGATCATCAATATCCTGTCTTTTTCAAGTAAATACTCCCACGCAAGAAATTCAGATAAGGTACTTCTGAGTCTAGAAGCTTTCAACTACTTTCAGTTTATTTATCTAGGTTATTCCACATGTTGGTGTTCATTTTTCTCATAACAGGACTTAAAAACAATCCACTTGATGAGCTTTAATAAAAGGCAATAAACAGAGCTAACAATGTAAATTGAAAGTAAACACATAGGACCAGTAGCATCATATAACACGACAGGATTTACGAAACAACTTTCTCAGCAAAACCACTTGATTAGACTTTTGTTGCAAAAACATCTATACCTAGGACACATGTGAATTCACACTCTGTCTCCAAATTAATTGTTTTTACAAAAGGTGAGCACTGCTTTGCTTCTGGCTTCTCTGCAAGGAAACATTTGTGAGATAGGTAGGGGTCATCCATTTCCACCAAGTCCATGGAAAAAGTCCTATTTGTGGTAGTGGCAGAGGACAAGGTCCCCACACCAAACACTACCGAGGTATCCCAGACATCTCAGCCCAGAGGCAGGGGTACCTCCTTTCTGCAGGTGATTCTCGCTCTGTCCATTGCCTACATGGGCAAAACAACTGTGCTCTTAAACTTAGATGCTTCTTGTGATTTCAGGTGCGCTTAGGCTCCAAGTTTTGAGTCTCCCAGGTTTTGAGCTTTGGGGGCTAAAAGCAAGGTCTAGAAAAGCTATGGGGTCTAACCCCCTTATGGTTAGAACTGGCACTTCAGGATACGTAGAAACGTTCATAACTCAGGTAACAAAACATAATGAAGTGAGTGGTTCCCCAAAACTGGCATATACCCACCTGGTGGGACCTGTTATTTGGGAACTGGAAGTCCTCTAGCAGCCTGGAATTCATGTCAGGCAGCACAAGTGAACTCTGGTAAGGACTCAAAAGGTGACCGTGGGCTAAGCTCACATGGACATACAGAGCAGCTACCAGGACATGTCCCTTGCAGAATTGCCTCACTGCTATACTATGTCTCTAAGGCCAAATTTAGATTTTCAAATCCTCTGTTTAGATGCCACGTCACCTTGGAGGTACCCAACTCATGGTTTCTACAGTAAACTTCCTTTGGTACCTAAATATCTTTCTCCTGGGCATGCTCACAACAACTTAAGTTTTGACGGTGTCAAGCAAGCTGGCACCTAATTCACATCTAAAGACAGACAATTCACGGACTATGTACTCCTCTGCCTGCCAGAGCCAGTCTGGGAGCTGGTTTTGTGTCATACCTTTCTACATCTCTCTAAACAAAGTAGGCACCAAAGTCTGAACTGCAGGGACCTGCATCCCTCCATGTGGAATTTATGGCCAAGAATCCTCTCTTGGACATCGGCTATTAAACCATTTCTCACAGGTGGCAGTCAAAAGAGGAAAGAAAGGCCATGTATGTCTCACATTTCCAGAGAATACTTTAACCCTGGCTCCCATCTTCTGCTGTCCTTTATGAGAACAGATGCACTAATGTAGCTGTCTCCAGGAGTTGTTTCATAGCTGGGACCCCAACTAGCAGTAGGCGTTTCTTTGCAACATCAGAGTAGGTGTCTCACTTTCAGAAGTAGTGCCTAAACCACGCTAGCTCATAAGTATTTCCTACTAAGCTAAGATTTTCCACTCTGTACAGATTTCTGGGGAGCTGCTTTCTGGCACTTTCTCTCCTCGTTGTTTGATTTCACTGCTGGCAAAGACACAGATTCCTCCAACCTAATGTCAACAGTCTGAAAGATTAATGCGGAACCTAAGGTAGCCCTCTAACCTCCCTCTATAGTAAGTGGAAAGGAACTGGTGTTTCCAGACAGTGCCACATCCCTTACCACAACAGCCCCATCTAAGATGCTGGGTTGAATCTCCTTCTAAAAGGAACTTCTAAAAGAAACATGGTAGAATGAAATTTTGAAATATGGTACCAGTTAGAAATGTTTTCCAGTTTCTACTCAACAATACTGAGAAGTTTTTGAAGGCTTTACCTAAATCCTCAACCCCAAGTGGGTGTAAATCAGTCAGTCAGTTCCTGTGACTGTAGAAGCTGAATATGTTATCTTCCAACTCCAGGCTATATAAGGCTTTCCAGTCCCAAACAATGAATATTAGAAATGGCAAGAGCCTGTGCAACTCAGAGCCAAGTACTGACAATGTTTGAAGTCAAGCTAAAAATACAGCCCCTGTCCAGATCCCAAACAAGGCAGGCAACAACTGCAGCTGGTTATAGGGGATACAGTGGCAAAGATGCACAAACATGTGCACAGTGAGACACATTATACCAACACTGCTTTCTCATGCTGCCTGCTACCTCTGTTGAGTGCATTTCCTGAAATATTTAGTTATTTTACATTCATTCTGAAAGATGTTTTACCAACTTGGTAAATTCACATCAGACAGGGCTTGGCTGCCTGGCTTCCAGGTTTGTGTCTGTCATGTAACTCATTAATTCAAACAGCTTTTCAGCAGTCCTTGTTGGGTAATGCAGTGCCCATTCAGACTTCTGCTATAACCCTTGTATTCACACATTCTCAGCACAATGCAAAATTTTCCCCCAAAACCAGAGTCATCAGTTCAGCCATTCCCCAACGCCATGTAAGACAGCCTCCTGCTTTGAATTCCTGCTCACTGCAGGAGCAGTAGGAAAGAGATTTCAGTGCCCAGAGGTCAGTGTTGGGAAGCCGCTTCTGTAACTTTGGAGCACATCCATCTTTCTTCAGCTGATCTTGTTTCTTTATGCAAACTAAACCAAAGTTTGTTTAGCCTCTTATTGACAAACCTCTAGTGGTAGATTTCCATGGCCTCCTAATCTAGTTTAGCATTTATTCAGCCTTTATGTCAGAAAGACTTTTTGCCAAAATCTCCTTCACTCCAGTTTAATGAAATTATTTCTTGTCCCAATGGACAGAAAGCAGATGATTCCCCTCCTTTGGGAGGTTAAATTTAAATGCTGTCATCACTCTCCCCCCTTCCACTGCATCTTCTTATGTTATGCTGGGAATCAGCAAATAGCTTTGGTAAGTACAAACTGCCACATGTGTTAAAGGTAGAAGCACTATCCAGCTTTTAAAGAAGTTCCATGTGTGGCTTTGTGCTGTGAGATGTTTTGAGGAAACGTTGCAAGCGTCTCTGTATTAACCAGATCATTCTCTGGGTACCCTGACTTCCAGCTGCGAACTACCTTTGTTTGCTCATGGTAGGATTTGCCTTGTCGAAACTTAAGTATCTAATATGTAGTCAGCTAGCCTAAGCATACCACTTGGGTTACCCCTGAATGAAGGGACAGAAGCATCCCTGGAGAGCGATTCACTCCGCTTATTTCAGACCATTCCTCTTCAGTGGGATAAATCCATCACCCCTGATCAGAGAGGAACCAATAAAAGATGGGTTTAACTTGGAGCTGGAGAGACCTTAACCCTAGCAACCAAATCTGGGATCACAAACTGCACATTTATGTATCCGCTTCAAAAAAATTTGTGGTTTTCAGATATAGACTTTTCAGGAGGAAGGATAAGTGGTTTTTGCCGCTTTTCAATCCATGTCCTATGTGGTGTTCTAGGACAGCAGCAATACAGCCTGATCCTACCCAAACGATAGGGTGTGTGTTGGGACCCCATCCTGTTAAGGAATGTTTCTGCACAGCTTTGCAAACAGTACCTGAGTGCTGTAGCACTGGTGGGAATTCATGTGACCTGCATGGAAACAAGGAATTCGTTACATGAAAAACTGGCCTGGTGGAGGCTATAAGGTTAGAAAATGTTTGGCCATACTGTGGCATGGCTTGCTTTTTATAATCTAAAAAAAAAAAAAAAAAAAAAAGCAGAGCTCTTTCAAAGTCCAGGAGGATGATGGTGGTGGGTAAGGATATTTTCCCTGCTGAAGCTCAGATACACTTCCTGGCACTGCACCCTGCAGTTTAATTTACTGTGAAACTGTGCCTTAAAGCGTCAGTCTATCTCTGAATAAAGATTAGGGGATATGGTTTTGTAGAAGCACCGAGAGTTTCTTTCTTTCTTTTCTTGTCTTTCTTTTTTTTTTCTTTTTTCTTCTTAGTATTGAATGCAGAGAGGAAAAGGCAGGCAGATGCATGTCATAAATAAACCCAAAGTGAACAAAGCACAGATCTCCCGAGGAACTTGCTGTCTCAGTACTTGGAGCACAAAGAAATGAAGTAAGCACGGCCCTTCATAGAGGAAGTCCTTCACTTCCTCAAGACGTTCAAACATGCCGAGAAAGCAAAACAATTTCACAAGGCCAAAGTATATGGGCTTCTAATCCCGTGGAAGTAGTATATGCTGTGTTGCAAATCCAGAGTCAACAGAGCTTTCCTTTAACACAGGCACAGCACAGTTAAACCACGGGTCTAGTACCGATAAGGTTGTTATCACTTAGGAGTTCTTTTAGAAAGTGTCAGGTTTTTCTTTGCAGGATTAAAGCAGAGATTAGAAAAAATTATCTTGGTCTCTCCTTTTTTCTCCCTTCGCTAATTCAGTGGATTATAACATAGATGGACCTTAACGTGCTTCAGACCTGAGGGGCAACAACAGCACAAGCACAAGGAAAACTCGTAAGCATTTTAAAGCACTGTCTGCTTAAAAACTCCGATCCGTGGTAATTCACATACTCTAAAAATCCTGGAAAACAGCAGGAAAAAATATGCAGAACTCACCATATATTGCAATGAAAGGTTGGTAGGATCTGCTCTATTTACTCTGCATTAAGCACAATTGTTTTATTTCCCTTTCAGCAAATCCCCTACAAACAGAGCTGCAGGCGGGTGCAGCATTAGGGATGTGGAGCAGAGCCAGACATCTCCCTGCTCCCTGGGCTGCTGCCGCTCGGCACAGGGGCTGCACGCCAGCAGCAGTGGGGCGACAAGGAGACGACAGCTGGGGCGGGAGGGAGTCGGAGGGAGGAACCACTCTGAGCAGCACAGATCTGGCCACAAATATTTACTGATAAGTGCTGCTGGAGCGGTGATGGTCTAGGGACATAAGCAAGGAAGATTCTGGAAGGAGACATCACATCTTTTATTAGTCCTAACCAGTATCACTGGGGAAAAAAATAAAGACAAGATTTCATAACCTAAAGATGAGTAACTATATAGAAGTTGTCTATTTTTTCAGCAGTATCAATGTGTCTAATAAAAGCCATCGCCTCTCCCCATAGCTCTTGGTTAATGTGTATTTCCAGATCAGTGGTTTTAGCTAATACATTTCTAATTCAGCCTTTAAGAAAGCTGATGGGAAAATAAAAATTAAGAAGCCACTAATCACAAGCCAGAAGGAGATGTAAATAAATAAATAGACTGGAAAGCCATTATAACCCTATGACTCACATGGTCCTTGCCAGTTGCAATTTTGGACTCAGGCATATACCTGCTTTGACAGCTCTCAGTATTGGCATGTGCTGAGGAAAAGGGAGGGAGGTGGTAGCTGGAATTCCCAGGCTACCCGTGGCAGTGTCAGAGCAATTGCAACAGACTGGCATGCAGACGGAGCCGGATCCCAATTCCAGCTATGGTGGGAGATAGCCAGGAGGGACAGTGAGGATGTAGGATAGCTAGTCCACCGCAGAGCCACGACTCCTCGAGGTGTGAGGCTGGCCCCAGAACTACAGGCACCATCTGCCCTTGGACCATATGTAGGGGCTCTGTTCTTATTTTCACTAGGTTCATGCTTAGGCTCATCACCACCTCCTACCTTTGGTCTATTCCTTCTCTTGCTTTCTCTCCACATCTGTTTCTGTGCTCCTCACTTCCCTGCCCTGTTGCACCGCCAGCAGCCCCTGCCCGGCTCTGCTCTTGTCCCTCTGTCTCCTCCTGGGCATGTCCTGACCTGAGCCTTGTTAGCTCCCACTCCACGCTGCTGAGAGAAGAGCTGCTGGGCCCACCCAGCACTCCTTCCCCACCAGCATGGCAGTAAACTGTCCCAAGTCACCGCTGTTGTCATCAGGGGCCGGGGAAGGATGGTTTCTCATCTGCAGGGGATGGCTCCTCTGAGCCCCAGCGCCAGCTCCTGCTCACCCCTTGACGTCCCTGTGCATCGTCAGTTGTGGGAGTCTGCAAGCAGCAAAGGCAGACCCATTGGCTGAAAACATGTTAGACGATGAACACCTATTTCCAACAGCATGTTTCTCCCTACACAACCCAATTTTCTCACAGACGACGGGTGTCTCATGTCACTGTGAATGGGGACTGGCGTGCTGCAGCGGGGAGCAGAAGTGGCAGACTGCAGAGAGTAATTCATCCCTCTGAGCACAGGGGCAACACAAGAGGCAGGAACACACCCCAGTTTTCTAATGTGCCTAAGGAGAAACTCAGGAACTGTAGTTTTCTGAAAAATCACATCTGTAACTATGTAACCCCTTTTTCCCCTTATTTGATCTCCTGTATCATCTTTTTCCCCATACACATGCACATCTTCTTATGTATTGTCCCAGCTGCAATGACAGTATTTGCCCTACAAACGCCACAGAGAAAAGCTACAAATATTGGTCATTCTTAGAGCATGTGTTCATTTCTTCCAGTAGAATTTAAATCGTTTTTCTGCAATTAGCTTCCAAAGGGTTAACTTAAGATGATTTAAAAAAAAATAAAATAAAAGCTTACAGCTCCTGAGATAGTATCAGCCCATTAAACATAGGTAAGAATATGAGAGGGAAAGAGAAGGGAACAGATATTATATATGTAAGGAAAATTAAAACTCAGGATGTTGGGCGTGGGGGGAATGTGCTTTGAAGTACAAAAGATCCATTGTTAATGTGGGACAAAACCTCCCCAGTATGGGACAGAGATAAAAAGGAGGGAGTTTCTAACAGATCAAGGTCAACCAAGATATATGAATAACATAAATGCTATTAATCTCGTACAGCATGAATCAGAGAATTGCAGCAGGGTATAGCTGTGTGGCGGAGTTCATGGCATGAGTGTTTTATGCCACTTTGTATTAGATAATGAGCGTATTCATCACAGACTCCTACACATCATCCAAACTGGCAGAGAAGGAGCTTTAAGGAGCTTGAGAGAACAAATCAAAGAGCTGGATCTAAAGCTCAGAAAGGTAATAGGGATGTTCAAATACTGCCCCAAGTTTAGATATTTGCGGGCATCCATACAATCTAACTCTGCAGGAAACAGCGTGAGAAAGAAGCTCTTAGTTGGACAGCTTGCTGCTTATTATCTGTGATGCTGCCTCTGTCATAACAGCCGATTTTACCAATTAGAAAAGATGTAGAGCAATACAGGAAAAGACTACACCAGAAAAAGTCCCTCTTTCTTGCCTTTTTTTTTTTTTTTTTTAATTCTCATGGCTGCAAATTCAGAGACACAAAGAGAATCAATTTTCATCTTGGAGGGCTTAATCTAAACATTGTTGGGAAGCAATAGACTGAGCCATACTGGAGTCAAAAAGTACATAACCAGATGTAATTCTGATTTCACATGTTGCATTTCCACACATTTTATTCTCCTGAAATTCCAGAGACACATGTGTTCCACAGGAGAAGCTTAAGGGATAATTTATCTTGGGGAGGAAGGAAATGAAAATGTATACATGTGTGTATATAATTTTGACAACAATCTGCAACCAGATTGTTTGCAGTGGTTTGCACTTCCATTTATTTATTCCAAACAAACATTTTAACTCAATGACATGGATCTATGTAGCATGGTTTTCCTGATTGTTATGCTTTTCAGATTTTTGAAAGAAAGCTGAAATACAGTTGGGACCAAATTAAAATTCCAAAACCGACTAATTCCTTCTCCCTGAGGTTAGCAGGGTTTTCTCAGCGTGAACCTAGACTTGCATTCAATTCTACATTTTGGTGCCATGTAATCAATGGAAAAGGGCAAGCCCCATAATGGGGCCAGCTCTCCACAATGAGCACATCCAAACTTAAAAAAAGAGATTTTGAAAGAGGGGCTGGTTGTTTGTAGCGCAGTAGCATGTAGAGGCTATACTGCATTTGGAGCTATTCTGCACCTACTCTATATATGCATGTACATACATATATAAATACACACTCTGCGTGTGTATGTATACACTACGCATGCATGCATGTGTATTGTAGATATACATACATGCAATATATACTATAAACTGCTTCTCTACCTGATCTTTAGGAGATATATTGTTTGAGCTTAGTGAAAGGAAGTCAGAGCAGGGGAGGGGGGAATAAAAAGAGAAGGAAGGGCTGGAATAGTTCAAGGTAAAGCACCCCTCAGCAAACATCTGAGGACTGTTCAAAGACAACGCCAATACTATGAGCATGAAAAATACACTCCTCCAGCTAACTTACAAAATGGGCTTGAACAGGACAGGAAGAGCAATGGGAGATCAAAGAAAAAGCAGCAGATTTGTTTAAAAACTGTCAGCAAAATCATCAATTTGTGTAGGGAAAGTCAGGCAAAAGCACAGAGCAAGATTCAGACCATAAAATTCTTGTGGTTACCTCTATCCAAGTAGACAAAGGATCCTGAAAGCCTATACCATCCAGCAGCACCTAAGCCTGAGGATCCTACAGTCCCCCAGTGCCTCCCTGGTGAGCCTGGGAGTTCCCAGAGCCCCTTGTCTTGAGCACACTCCTCTCCAGGAAGAGACACCATCTTCCCCACAGGCTCTGCAAGCTCCTGCTTCATGTCCTGCAGACCTTATCTACACTACTGAATGGCCTGGGATGGCTAAACGCTCTTACTCTTAAAATAGGTACTAGCTGCATCTGGGATCCCTTCTGAGAATTGCTCTGGTGCCCTACAAAGACAATGTCTCTGGAAAAGGTGTTTCAGGCTCATCTCACCTACAAGTCTCCCTAGAGAGCCCACGGTGCAGAGAAGTACCTTGCCACTGGACTGCCCTGCTGCCAGCATCCACTGCCTCGCCTGATGGGGACAGGCCACTGAGAGTGTGAGTTAGAGGAGAAGAAGGAGTTAGGGGCAAAAGGAGCCCGACTCAATGGGTTGATTGTCAGGGAATTACGCTGAGAGGGGGGAATCAGAAATACCAGACCCAGCTTCCACAATTTTCTAGCCAATGCTTGTCTGTGATAAGACCCATCCCCAGTCTCCTTCTTCTCCCTGAAAATTACCGGCTACACCAAACAGGTACCCTCAAGCAGCTGTTGCTCATACACAGCTGGGCTGCCCTAGTGAGGGGAAACTGAGGCAGCCACTATTTCTGTAGGAGAGGAAGAACCGTCGTGAGAGGAGGCACAAGAAATGGCGCATTCCCATGAAAAACTGAAGTGGGTCAGAGCATCTTCTTCCCAGCTATAGAGAATTAAAATATGAACTCTTCACTCGTGACAGCAGCCCCACAAAGCTGGGAAGGCAGTGGGAGATGATTCAACCTTTGCTCCTGCCCCACTGTACAGGTGCTCAGCCAGGGTATAAGAATGAACAAAAAAAGAAGGTAATATTCATAGTTGCATAGTTGTGGATTTGTGAACGTAACATTTGGTGTTTTTTTCAATGTAATTACTACATTCAGTTTATTGGGATGTGCGAGACCGAAAAAAACACCTCTCTCAGAGGCTTTTACCTCATAGTTAAATATAGTGGTGAAGCAGTTAACATAGTTATGTATCACTGTGTTGGCATGGGGTTTTTATCTTTTATTGGCACCATTTTATCCCCAGAGACAATAGGAGATTGTTCTCGTTGTGTGTAAAAAGATCTTGTTCTGGCAAGTAGGGTTTTCCCAGTCAACAAGTTTAAAATCCTTGGTAAGGGAGACATATGCCGTGTTGGGACCAGCCTGCTAAGCATCTCCTTGCAGCAGCAAGCACTTCGCCATTAACTGTTCCCAGGACTGCTGCAGCACGGAGCCTGTGCCTGCTGTCAAACGAGGTGGAGGAGAAAGCCAAACCCGCAATCCCCTACTATATCGTTACTACAAAGACGAGGGAAAAAAGCTAATTGATTTTCTCTAGACATAACCTATACTGTAACTGTTAGAAACTATGTGGTGAGATGAAAATACATGCGCTTGGAAGCCATTTTGTTTGCTAAAAAGCAAAAAATCCATATGAAAACAAAGGCTCTGATTCCCTGCTTCGAATGCTTTTGTGTGCTCTAATATAAAAGATGTACAGGATTTCCTTTTTAATTCATGTCTTCCTGGCTGTATAAATAGTTCAATACATAATTACAGCAGTCAGAGGCATTAGGGATAAGAAGGTATTTACATCAGAGATGTACATACAAGATTATGTGTGCATGGTAAATTTTTATCTCCATCTTTAAATAAATATTATGCTTCATCCACACCCAGAGCCTTGAAAGAAAGCTGTTTTAGTGTAAACAATTAACTTCCTGGCCAATTGTTGAATTATTTGATGACTTGTTGCTGAGAAATTCAGATTCTGTACTGTCAAATACACCTTACAAATTTTGATTAGACAGATAATCCACCCTAGATCCGTCCAGACATTGTAGTTTATTTGTAGTCATACCACGGTGCTTGGCTGTCCTGGTATTTTAGTTGTTCTCATTTGCAGAGGCTATAAAGTGATTTGGTTGCTACCAGATTTGTCAGCAATTAGAAATACAGGCATGAACGATGGCAGCCTCTGCTACACTCTTCATGAGTGCCCACAGTTCAACCCTTCTGCAAAACATGCTTCGGATCTCAGATTACATTGAAAAATAAAGTCTCTAGCAGTTGGAGCTGAAGTCAGCTTTCAAAATGTTTACTGAGCATAAGGTGGTGCAACAGCGATTACAAACCCAACCAAACCCCCAGGCTCCACAGTGATATGAACCGTCCAGAAGGTCATAGCTGAACTGCGATCCTATAGCCATGACTATTTTCCAGATGCAATGAAATTCATCATCTTGCGGCAGACGGAAAATGAAAAGCTATCTCCTTGCCCTGCAGGGATCAACCTGCAGCTGCATTTCCCTCTCTGCCTTTTCTCTGCAAGGCCCAGATAGCCGTAGATGTGTCAATAAATTCTTTGGTTTTTTTCATTTTACTTAAGCCTTGGAAGTAAACCACTGAAAAAATTAAAAGGCATTTTTTCCCAAAGCAAAATGGGACTTGAAGAGAGGAGTCCTCATTGACATTAAAACTAACCAATCTATTGCAAGGCAAACAAAATGTTCAAACGGCTGCACTTCGGCATCATTTGTAAAATGTGGTAGTGCTTTTATTCAACAGCCTGCCTGCAGGATTTGGGAGATACTGGTTCAGCCTCTGTCTTTTCCTACTGGGCTGTGAAAACCTCAGCAGCCGTCTCGAGAGAGGATCCTGCCTACCCTGACAAAGCATCCCTGCTCTGCCAAGCTCTCCTCCTGGAGCTGTTCCACCCCTTTGTATAAAGTAATTACTTAAATATACACTAAACAAAGAGAGAGGGAAATTACTTTAAGGCCTATCAGTTAGGGCACTCTACTGGGAGGAAAAGCAAACCAGTGAATAATTCATTAATGATGTTGTTATTTCAGTGACCCAATAAATTTTTATTGGGGAAGAAAAAGTCGTCATCATCAGGGATTGCGAAAATAGCCCCCAGACACCTTGTTACTTGAAGGCACTGTTTTGGGGTGTAATTGTCACGGTTCAAATGGATACGAATTAAAAAATCCCCTTCAGGTGAAATAAGAATTGAAGCCTCCCCAAGCAGGTGCTCTAGTGACAAAATTTTTGGACAAAATGGGAAATGGAGTTTATTTGTTTGTTTGTTTGTTTGTTTGTTTGTTTGTTTGTTTCAGAGCCTTAAAAAGGCTCACATCTTAAAAGAAAATAATTGCAACTAAGGCTTTTAAGGAAATCAAGTCAGCCCACATCTTTAATAAATTAGTTAAACATAGGGCCAAACTGCAGAGTTCCTGAGCTAATTGTTTTAAAAGCATCCTCCCTGCTTTATTTGGAGGCTCTAGACGCTGGTGGCAGGCTACCTCTGGGTCTCGCTGATGTCTGGTACGGCTCCTTTCCTTGCCGGCACCACAGCCCAGGAAGAGCCAGAGGTGCCGGCTGGGCAGATAGACTGCCTGAGAGCAACTTAGATGCCACAGAAATCAATAATAAACTCCCACATTTCCTGATATATGAGAAAGGAAAAAGAGCAAGATGCTTGATGGTACCACATTACAGGCCCCAAGTCTTGCCAAAGAAGGAACTGGAAAATGCAGTTTAATGAATCAAGTGTCATCAAGAGTAATGACCATGTCTATCAAGGAACTTTAGGCCTGTAGTATTTTCAGCTTTGAACCATAGTAAAGCAAAGGGAGGGTGGCTGGCTACAAAAAGTAAGTTATTGTGACAAAGAGCACGTTGTTGGATGTTTTAGACATTCCTGCTGCAGAAAGAGGTGACACGGTGCCCTGAGGAGAGCTCCTCATCACACCTCCCCCGGGCCATGGAGAAGTCTCCCTCTGCCTTCCAGAGCCTGAAAACTTTGCCATCTGTTCTCACTTGAGGAAAATTCTTGTTTTATCTTTTCCATTTGTTTTAAGCTGTTTTTAAACAGGAGAAGCTCAAAATACAGGCTGTGCAATAGCATATGATACAGTTAATTTCTCTCACCATCTAATGTTAACAACATATGGAGACTGGCCTGAGCTGCCAAGGACATAAATCTATCCTTGCCTCCCGGTTTGTTCACTGAATCTCCATTTTTTATTACTGCACATTCCTCCACAGGACTTCACCAAAACACCTGGTGGGGACCTTCCAGAGGAATGAATCTCACTGCGCAGAAGAGACTCCTCTTCGCCTACCCCAAAACAAAACCCATCTCCCATCAATCTCCTTTCTCCCAAATCCATATTCCCATTTCCATTGATAAAGCACATTCCATTAATAAAATTGATTCATGTTTACAGTGTTATACAAACATCTACAATGCAGCATGTGTTTCTTTAACGTTTTTTGATATGTGAGTGACTTCAGAGCTCCTGACAGCAAGAGACATTAGCATCAGCAAGATAGAGCCAAACCAACAGCAGGCAGGTATTGTGCAAACTTCCTCACCATTTTGCCAGCTGACCTCACTCCTGACCCTCCAGTTTGCTGCTATTCCCTTCCCATGCCAAACTATGCAGCGGTTTTTAGATGCACACAAATAAACTATCAGGGTCTTTCAAACACCTTGAATTAACCAATGTTTGAACTCAAGTTTCAGGCTAAAGACACAACACAAACCTTGAACTGCCCTGCAACCAAAGTTTGGCATTTCGAGGTCACTTGTTCAAATGGCTATCACTCTTGTACCTTTTATTAGTTACCGTAGAGAAATAGCAGGTGCAATATTGGGAAGCAAATTGTAATGACAATTTTTTACAGAGTTGCAAATGGGCCTACCTACAGGGCAGCTCACTGGAAAACCACTGGACCAGGGAGTGATGCTGTGGATTTGAAACGGGTGTTTTTCTTTCACTTTCCAAGTATAACTTCAAGACAAACGTGGATGTTTTTGTCCTCCCTGCATGCAGCATTAAACTATGCATTTTTAGGTACCATAGACATGTAACATGGACTCTGCTTGCAATCAACATGTGCATCTGGTCTCTCACAAAGCCTGTGTGTGAACTCTAGAACAGAACAAAGTCCAAGACGTGAAACCCGCATCCACCTCAGGTGAAACCAGATGTTAATTGACGCTTGTTTATTCTCCTCTCTATGCATCCTGTCTCTTTACAACATATGTAATGTATACATTTCATCTTCACTGTAGCAGTACAAATGTCTTTCAAGTTTGTCAGAGATGGAGGCCTAAGCTGTCATCAGTACAGTCTATGAACTCCTTTCTGTTAAAGCAAAAGTTCAGTAATTAAAGTTTACTGGTCATGTTTTCTTTAAAAACTCTTAGCTAACTGTCTGTGGGACAAATTCTGACCAGAGTTGTCCGTAGAAGTTAACGCAGGAATATTTTCATAAAAAACACCTGAGTGTATAACCTTGAGCAATAATTCTGTTTTGCAGTATTTACTGGAACATCATATGATGAACTGGATTATTCATTAGAAATTTCTTTTGCCATATTGTCTTGCATAGTATGAAGTCATTTGGGTTTCAAAGAATGCATAACGTTACATGTTAACTTTACCTTTTTCAATCACTTCTGTTGATTATTTTGATTCAGGTTTGGGGCTTTCCCTGCCCCCAGTTCTAGTTCTTAACCCCCCCTTTCCGGGAATACATTAAGCCTAAAGAATACTAATATGCAATAAATATTATTTCAAGCAAGTATCTTTTATTTGTATGGAGAAATTAATCTAGAGGTTCCTATGTTTGGAGAAAAACCCCAACCCTTGGAGCACCGAGTGGAGAAGGAAGAATCAGGAGTGAGTGCTTGCACATGATGAGTGCCCCATCCAGACAGGCGCTGGGACCTCTCCTTGTAAAGCATGACACACCGGATCCAAACCCACTGCTTTTCTGGTGCTCGGACGCATGACACTTTTCAAAAGCAGTGAAAGAAAGTATGCTGTAGGCTGCAATTGCTATTTTATCACTATGTCAACAATAATGCAGGCCTCAGCGTTTAGCAAGAGCTGTTTACTTTAGGCCTGAGAAGTCTCTCACCGGCTGGGGCAGATGGTGCACGCCACCAGTTTCACCACAAGGTGCCTATTTTTTTTTTGTGTTGATACAGCATGGTGCAGAAACACTGTGTCCAGCCACTCTATTTCACAGCTGGTGAGTTCAGGTCAAGCTCTCTCTGCCTCGGTTGGGTCCCGTTGAGAGAGGACAGGGAGGAGAGGGCAGCCGTGGTGCGGAAAGCACAAGGAGCTCCCTCCCCATCCACGCTATTTGCCAACGCGGAAAGGAGTTTTGCAAATAGGTCACTCATTAAAAGTTTATATAGCTGAATTCAGGAAGCCTCCTCTCAGTAGAACAATGGTAAAGGAAAAAAAAAAAAAATGAAAAAGGTTTTTATTGAGCCTTCTGGGTGGGCACAACCACTGGGCCTGAACACAATGCCCAGGTGAAGCATTACCTTCCAGATACCCATCCAGCCTCTCAGAGAGTGACTAGTTATCATTTACCCTTGTGTCAACAGCTCTGCAATCCTTTCTGTACTTCTTTACAGAAACCCAAAGGAGGAAAACTTGACTACAATATTAAATGAGTTGCATTTGCTGTGTTTTCTTTTTAACCAAAAACACTAATTGAGATTTAAAAAATATCAGACTAAAACCCAGTCCTACAAAAGAGGCCTCTCTTCTTAACTTCCCCTCTCTTCAAAAGCGAGGGGACCACTTACAAATGCAAAGCAAAGATTATGTGCTAACATTGGCAGGATTTGAGGCCTTACAGCTTGTGAAACTATCTGAAACATGGTCTCTCTGGCTGGGCAGGGTGAGTGTATTCAGTAACACACCTTCCTTTCATAGTTGTTTGGACCCAGGGATATTTTCAGAGCTCACTGCAACTCCCTTCCTTTGTACGGAAACCAGCCTGCCAGAAGATGGGATGCGGAGCAGAGTCGGGAGAGGGGAGGCACTCCTATGTCTCACGGGATGAAAATTAAATATTAACGTACACCTTCTGCTACGTGCCTGGAAGTCACACAATCACAGCGTTTTAATTTGTATAGTGGTGGCGAGGGCAGGTTTGAGCTTTCAAGTGGTGGTAGACCCTCCTGTTCCCCAGTGGCTGCAATTAAATGCTCCTCAAGTCCTTCATGTTATTACACTACATTTTGGATCATTTCTCATTTCAAGTAACAGACTAAAACGTTCAGGGTTAACCTTCCAATTCACAGGAAAATCCTGCTTAGTTTGCAACAACTGAAGCAGTTTCCCAGAGCTGAGAGACAATCTACACAACTTCTTAAACAGTATAGAGGCTTCTTCCAGGGTTTTATCTGATTGAGCTCACAGCTAAGCAAATTTGTGGCATCACAAAAATAGGTTTTAAAGTTATGCCCACATTGCTCAATGAAGGAGTCAGGGATTGAATGCAAGCACTGGAGCGCCAATCTTCTGCACTGCTGTTAGGTCATTCTCTGGTGCTATTTTGGACTGCTCTAGCTAAGCTCTTTCCCCATGACCAAACTTGGATGCAGTTCTGGCAAGAATTATTCCAGAGGAGGCTCCCAAAAGGCAGCACCAGGTTTGACTCTCTTTTCCTCTGCTACTGTCTCAGTCCTCCAAAGACTATCTCAGCAGTCTTTGAACCCTTGAGCACTCTAAGATATTGCAAATCATCTGCTTCATGCTAGAAAAGCACCAGTCTGAAAAGTTGCATATAGGCCACATTTCAGGCGCTTTGAACTGAAACTTAAATGCAGAACAACGCTTCTGTCTTAGCATCCAGCAACAGCCAAGGCCACGTGGTGTGGACGCCTGCAGTGTGGATGCAGCCAGCCTGCTGCAGGTCTGCCGGGTCACAGTAGCGTGGATGTAAGCCACCCTGCACCACTGGCCTGGGGGCCAAGGATCCCTTTCTGCAGCTGACATATTTAGCAGTGTACTAAGAGTCCCAGGCTGTCTCTGAAAATTGGTTTAATTCATGACAGTGCAAGTCCCTAAACCCTATCTAGAAAGTGGTGTCTAGCTGCTGAGCAGCACTCCTGCAGCAGGTTTTGTTATTCTTCATACCAAGCTGCTCGGTAAGACTCAGAACTGGTAGAGCTCTTGCTTTCGTGGGGGGAAGATTCAAGAATTGAATGGGGCTGTAGGTCTCAGAGCACTTGGGTGACCTCTCAAAAATCTCAAAATTGCTAAAGTAGCAATTAAACCCAAAATAACAGCTACAAATACTATTCATAAACTAGGTAAATGAGCAGGGAATATAACAAATTTTGACTAGCACCTCACTGTGTGGCCCTCTTAACACACCTTGCCAGCTCTACCATAAAAACATACAGCCCCCACAAGCCATACCAAAATGGAGTCTGGCCATGGAAATTGGTTTCTCTGGTCTTTGTAAAGAACTTAGCCACTGTAATCACAATAA
Source organism: Nipponia nippon (assembly GCF_047370975.1). Lineage (NCBI taxonomy): Eukaryota > Metazoa > Chordata > Aves > Pelecaniformes > Threskiornithidae > Nipponia > Nipponia nippon. The sequence continues at coordinate 83,936,961 of NW_028262336.1, forward strand.
TATACCAAAGTACTGGGGAAAGGAGTCCCACAGCTTAATGTCATGTTTTGTGAAAAAAATTCTACATCTGCATTCTGTCCCCTCAGTTCTTGGACCAGAATGGAGCGAACAGCTGATCCTTATTTGCTTGTGAAACAAAGCATAGGAAAACAGGATTTCACAAAGCCCAAACCATTCCATTTGAAACACCAGAGACTGAATTATATTGCCAAATACAAGGCAGGATCCTGGGGGAACCCAGGGGACTGGCAACTCTGGAAGTTGTGGTATCCTCAGCCACAGGACAGATGTGCCCAAAGGGCAGGAACACTGGAAGCTGGGGCAAATTGCTCAACTGAATTTCAAAGAAGGAAAAGCAATTTTCCTATGAGGAACGCTTCAGCAAGCTCCAGTGTGACCAAAAGTTATTGTTTTCTTAAGAACCTGCAGGGCACATTTTTTAAAAGGTACTGAGAGGTGCAGTTTGCAGTCCAAATACTTTTCAACGCTGATTCAGTTGGCTCCATTTTGGCCATACAGCTTTGGGTGGAAAAAAGCATCGTTTGCAGATGCATCTCTTGATCTGACTACAGAGTAATCCTTGGTGACTAGCTTAGACTAGATGACTAAACTTTTAGACAACTGAAATTAGATGACATGAGTCCTGCTGCAAGTGATCCTGATACTTAAACCTACAGTTAGTCTGAAATAGGAATCACAGGAGACTACCCAGGTGCCATGTATGGAGGAAGAGGCCTCATGGAAGTGACAATTTTAGGAACGATTAAGAGAATTGACAGCATCCAGTGCTCTGAGCACTAAGGCACTTAAACAAGCTGGCAGGAAATAGAGGAAGACCCACCATCCCTTTTCAGCATTGGAAATGTGGGCAATTCATTAGAGATTGGACACTCTTTCTCTCAAAATGCTTTCTCCCCTTCATCACTTGACAGCTGAGCAGTTTGCAGGGCTGCTCCGTAACCCAGAGACCTGGGTTACATCCCTCCTCGTGCCAGGATTTGCCTGCCAGGAGGGAGCTCAGAGCTCTGGGGTGCTACGGAAGGAGCCACTGAGCACATCCCTCATCGAAACTCAGTCAGAGATGATGATGAATGAGGATAATGAAGCACTGGGACAAGTTGCCCGGGGAGCATGGAGAATCACGGAGTTCTGGGGTTTTCAAGACCCAGCTGACAAAGTCTTAAGCGATGTGGTCTGAACTCAGTACTGGCCCTGCTTTGAACAGGAGCTTGCACCAGATTACCTTCTGTGGTCCCATCCAACCCAAATGACTGGTTCTGCATTAAGTGTGGAAACTAGCAGGTAAGAGGCTACCTAACCCTTTAACGTAGCTATAGCACTCAGATAGGGGTTGGGATACTCAGGCAAAGAGATTTTCCTTTACTCTAAACATAGAAATGATCCTGAGAGCAGGAACGCAGCTTCAGCCTGTTGTATACTTGAGCAATAGATGTAAAACCAGGTTCATAAAGGAACTTAAATGTTCTATACATCAGCCTGATATTCATTTCTCACTATCCTGAAAAAAGATCTTGTTAATACAGATACTCAAGATGTGCTGGAGAGTGCTGATGCTCAGAGTGGCCCAAAAGGCATTAGCCTGAGCCTGACAAAATGTGCTTTACCTGAGCTGCAACCAGCCACGTCAGACCCAAGTTGGCTCCACATAGAAATTTCTGCACGATATTTCCCAGCAGTCCAGATACTAGAGAGAGAGCCTAGGAAACCGAAAACAGCTCAGCATGCAGCTAGCTCAGTTGCAAAGGACTTACTAGCTCAGGATCCGGGACATAGGGCGGCTGTGATAGCACTTCCAAACTCAAACCTAAATCAAGGCTCATAGCAGTATAGCTGCCGTGACTAAACTGATGAGCACAGAGCTGGCAGCCAAACAAGACCAGTGCAGGTGTCAGCCTGTCGCGTTCCCTGATTCATCATGCAGATAAGCTGCCCCTGGATAGCTGAGAGTTAACCGTATGGTATTTCTCATTTGAAGGGCAAGACAATTCTATACTAATTAGGAGCACAAATACTACTGGATTCCATTTTATGCATTTCACAAGCCCCAAATCTGGATTAAATCATACGCTCTAGCTGTTTAATCACTTTTGTAACGCAGATGCTGTATAATTAGAAGCTCTAAAAAAGATGGGGAGTGGGACTGTGCTAAGCACTGCACAAGCGTTAACACAGGCCTCAAAAACCAGAACAGAAAAAACCCAAGGAAATAAAGATGCAAAAATCACCATTATCACTGCAATTTACAGCTTAGGGCTGAGCTGCAGAAGTAATAAATGGTCTGCTGAAACTTCCAAAGCAAACCAAAAGCAAACCTCACTAGATATCTTTTTTAAAAAGCACACACCATCCTTTTTTCTTGATATCATTGCAGAAGAAGTGTATACTGCATATGCATAAAATACAATAGGTCACTTTATAGGTAGGGACCACAGAGAGAGATCAAATTCTATATATAGTACTTATATAGCCCAACTATCATCATGAGAAACACTTTACAATAGCAGCAGGGAAATAACAGCAAACATACAAAAGATGCTTTGTGATAACATTTACTGACTGCAAACTTAGGAATTACTTGTAAGTTACTTGACTTTGGAAAGCAAAAAGCAGATGAAGAACAATGTATCTTCCCATATTCTAAAACTATTCATTTTTATATTACAAAGTCAACTAAGCTGAAGGATCTTCTTGCATTATGCATCTTCAAGAGAATTGAGGAAGGCAAGAATTATGCATCTTGCATCGCACGTACATGTCCGAGTTACCCTATATACCCAGTCTTAGGAACCGTACTGGCTTCACAACCACCTGTTGAAGAGTCTGATCATGAAGGGGGAAAAAAGGCAAGTGCACAAAATTTTAAGTTAATTATTATCATAGCACAGATATCTTCCTTGACTTACAAAATCATGAGTTTTCTCTGTATGGAATTCTTATGTAATGGATTATATGTACGTTAACTGTGGGAAGACTCTAAATACAAACTCAGTTATAAGAGCATAATTGGAAGAACACTTTCTTCTGCTGAGTTTTTATTAATGCTGATGATTTGCAAGGCAAGATCTCGCAGAACTAAAGTTAGTTTTGCATGACTAGCTATAATGAAAGTTGAAAAGCTGAAAGACTGACTTTTTTTTGCTTTTGCTTCATTTCTTGTATGCTGCCTTGATCAACTTGATTCTTAAATTCTTGATAACTCATTGCTCTTGAAACTTCCCTAAGTGAATTTTCACATTCATAGTTCAAAGAAGCACAACCCTCTAAGAACAACCAAATTAAGTGACTCAGCCTTTGAGAACTCCAACATTCTAGCTGTCTACATCCCGCAAAGGAAAAAAAACTTCATACCAGTTAAATGTAAAAATCAAAGTTAGAAGCAAGTAAAAAAACACTCCAACATGAAAAATTTAACACAGTACTTGAAATTTTTCATTCATTGAAATAATGTATTACATTAGACACTATTAGTAAGAACTATTACTGTTCAGGGCTATGTTCCTCCTACAGCTGTTGCGGTAACTGGATAGTTAACATTTCTAGTAAGCAGCATTTTCTCTTAAAAAGTGCAAATTTCATGAGTAAAATGGTAATTCCTAAGAAGCCAGTCACAGATTTCAGTGACTCCTTTGTACCGGGTAGTTATAGAGAGGTCCATGCAAGATCAGGAGCAAGTGTTCATGAATGCATCACACCCATCTAAGAGATTTTAAAAAACATGCTGGGAGGGAATATACCTTTTTCCACCCTAAACTGAACCTCGTGTAGCTACCACACTAAGTGAACTGGTAAGAAAGCTGCCCAGCATCATGAGACTCATGAAAAAAATATAAGGTTGACAACACTGATTTCTTCATTAATGTAAACCTCAGTGTTGCAAGAGTTGAGAAGGCTGCATATGCCATGCAGATTGTATAATCAAAAACAGGGCTGCAGATTGCATTCCCACTGGCAAGGCAGGGCAAGAGCCAGAGGCATTTCCCACAGGGCCAGCTAGGCTAACAACTGCTGGCCAAGCGCCTTCGTGGCCAGCCAGCTGGGACCTCCTTGTCTCTGTCCAAGTGGAGGAGAGTTTGCTATCGCAGTTGTCTCCAGGAAGAAAACAAAACCCAAGGGCCGTTTTCACAGATTACGTAGGTATACAAAGTGGCTGGTCAACTGGGGAGGAAGGGGGTGAGCACTGCACTCAGATGTGCTACCATCATCTTGCAGAAACACCTGCTACATCAGCTGTTGCAAACCCAGAGTTAAAAAGGTCCAAGCACTCCTCCCCTTGTTTCTCTTGCTCCCTTCACAGTGAATCTCTGCTTAACATGCAGCAATCTCAGCTTGAGCCCATGATGTACCCAGAGCACACTGATCAGCAGCACTCACTATCCTTACGAAGGAGGAATCGGGCAGAGACCTGAGCTAAGCCATATGTAACCTGCCAAGTCCAACACGTCATGTCAGCTGTCAATCAGAATTCAGAAACATTTGTCTCCTGAATGCATACACTTTTTTAACCATGGGATTATGCTGTTGGGGTTTCTTGCATTTAACATATGCCCATGTTATGATGAACACCAGCAGAACTGGCATAATTGTTGCGAGTTTCCTACAAAAAAAAAAAACAACAAAACTTTGACTCCTCAGGGAAAAAAAAGCAGCATTTGAGAATCCAAAGTAGAGTAACACTACAACTGACTGCTGATAATTATTTACAATAGAAATTCCTGGTTTTGCTTAACCACAGTGTCAGACTATCCTCAAAGTAACAACTTTTAGGTGGGTTCTGATTCACATTTCAGGTAGACATAGTAATATTTGGCTTATCAATTTAATCTGCAGAAATGATTTCCATTGTTCTATGTATATGGAGAAGTGAACTGATAAGGCTGTCTTCAGAAGTTCCTTGTTCCAAGAGGTACAGAAGTAAATTTGATCCATCGAAAGCAACTCGTCATCCTTTAAGATGAAAATCTATATAAAGACTTTCTATGAAAGTTGCAAGACCCATTGCCAAATTAATTCATTAATTAGCAGTCAGTTAGAGACTCAAAGAAGAGCAGACCAGCTAAGCAATGGTGCTGCAGATGCTCATGCTACCAGTTACACAATGATTAGCACTGGCTTTATTCCAGTAACGCTTCCATCAGTAAGACCTGCGGACTTCACTCAAACACCAGGTCACCACTAATGGAAAAAATACACCGAAGACTTCAGACTCCAGGAGTGAGCTCTCATCAGCTACATACAGCAGCAGCAGAAGCGGACTGACCAGCAATGCTACTGCAATTATGTTAAATGACATGACTCAATTAATGAACACATGCAAGTGAAGCTTGCTTTATAGTTATTTTACTAATAAACAATTTATAGCAGCAGCAGTCTGTTCCATGTGAAACTGGGCATTTGGAAGTCACGAGACTACACCAACCTAGAAAATTAAGAAGGATGGGCATCTATGCAGCCACGTCTAATGAAGAATCAATGAACAACTTCTCCTATTACACTAAGGATATGCCCCCAAACACAGTGGTTCTTTGACCACAAGAAAAATTAAGAGTGAAGACTACAAGAACAGATGTAAAAACATGGGGGTAACTGTAACCATCCCTCGATATAAAAGAACCAAAACATTTTAAACTTTTTTGAATAGATACCTTTCTGTTTTATAAAAAACCAATTTTTGAACAATAGCTGGAGAGCTGATACTGTTTGCAAAACTTATAAGCCTCACTGCATGCAAGTTTCCTTATGGAGAAAATATACCATAGACAAAAATCCAGGAAAGCTGACGTTTCTTTTATTTGGGAAGGGTGGAGGGAAAAAAAAAAAAAAAAAAATCACATATCAAAAAAACGTTTAAAGTTGATCATACAGACACTTCAGGAGCTAAAGGAAAACATACCTAAAACAAATTCTGCCCCTGTTTTAGTTCTACTTGCATATGCAATACTTACAACAGATGGATGGCACAGCCACATATTTTAAGCATTTTCAGTTGTCGCAAAGTCATTGATTTTAAAAAGCTGGCTTATCTGTAAAATATGGACGTATGAAAATACAAAGCATCATTGCAGATAAGAAAAAAAAATTAGAAATTGCTAGGTGGGTTATTTATTAACTGCAGCCAACATGCAGTAGGGCAGCCTTCTGCTTGTCCTTACAGGGTGCATAACACGTGCACAGAGAAAGGAGAAGGCGTATGGAAGTGGAAAAGGTATGCTAAGCAGAGAAGATACAGATGGTAAAAGTATCCTTGGAAATATAAAGGAAAAAGATAAGGATCTTGGGATGATGGAAAAGAACAACATACATAGGACAAACAATACCCTGGACTCCACTGCTTCTGGGTAGCTGTGTGCATATTCTAATCACATTTTAGCAGGATTAGAAGTTTTTTCTTCCTTATTGAGAGATATCTATTTCCATACCAGAGGTTATTCACCTTCTCTTCAAAAGTCCAGGAAGCAAGAGTAATTTCATGAGATGAACTTTTTGTTCAAGTGAACAATGCAAGCAACCACACAGGAGGGACTAATGCAGAGTATTACAGGAAAACATTCTCAAAAAGTGGAAAAGAGATTAAAAGCTTTCTGATGTTAGGATAGCACATTAATAAAACCACTCTTCCTGACCTGTTGTCATCATTCAAAAGGTGGGAAGTGGACCCAGAAAGCGTAGGGTGTTGAAACCAGGTTAAAAGGTGTTGCAGGATGACGACGGTGTTCATACTCTAGGTAAGACAGCAAAGTGAAAGCTTGGGGACAACCTCCTCTCCATAAGAGGACTGGAAGTGTGAATGATGGATCATTTCCGAAATGTGTTAATAGAGTTGCAGGCTACTTAAATCATATTCAAGATGTCCACCTTCCTGTGGCATCCACATCAATACAAGTAGATGACAAAAATAAAGAAATTACGTTCATGCCAGTTGCTCGAATAAAATGGAATTTTCTCTCCCCACCTCCCCCCTCCCCCAGCTCTTTTTGCCCCAAACTTCAAAGTCTTATTTGCATTCATACAAAATCTGTTTACAGTCAACTTCACTGCGATACTGGAGCTTCCCTTCCCCTCTCCTCCTGCCCCCCGGCCCCAGCTAAGACACAAAGCAAAGCTGGCCAGGTGTCTCTAAACCACAGAGCCAGCTGCTCCTAACCAAGCTCACAGGAAATAGCAAGGAAAATATGCAGCATTTGACACATCTGGAAGAGATTGCAGAGTCTTTGAAAACAGTGTCCCAATTCCCTTCCTCCTGCTGATGAGATTTCAGGCTACCAAGCCGCTGCATCAACTACAGAGGATTAGATAACATGTGTACATTTTTAACCCTACATATTCTTTCTGTCCAACTAAGAATTTTTCCAAGCTAGTCCAGAAAAAAACTCAGAACAAAACCAAGTATCTGTATGAAGCTTTCAGTAAAATGCAGTGGAGCAAACAGAAATAATTCAGTCAGAAGACTGCTACTTAATTTAGGAAAACTGATACGGTTGGAAAATAGTACTAGTTGGTATTGGTAAACATAGAAAATATTGCATGCTTTGCAAAGTTGTATTAACTCATTAAAGAAACGTCCTTACAGTTTGTTGCCATAAAACATGAGATGAAAAGGAGAAGAGTAGAGAGCATTGGTTAGTATCTATTTTGCCAAGTAATTTGTCTGTAATTCCATGTTGACACAAATATTGCAGTGTGCATTTTTCAATGTGAAGTACAAAAAAGCAAAAAGCGTAAGTCTTAATTAGCAAAACAAAGCAATGTTTTATTATCCGCTTCTTTTTCATATGGACAATGAATGCAAAAGAACACAGAAACAAACAGATGAGTTTAGAAGGAAATCCCAATTGGATATTGAACATAATACTCGATTTTATGCTTTCCATAAAAAGCTGGGAAGTGGAGGTGCCCCTAAAGTTTTAGTCACTTTCAGTATCTCTGAAAGATTAAGAAAACTAATAATATGACCAGTTTACATATGTATATTTTAAACATTCATTATAGATACAAAACTGAATACAGCACTAGCTTAAGACAACATAAACCTCACTGTTTTTAATGTTAGTAATAAAAAGGCAGAATTCTAATATAAAAAGAAAAACTGGAGGAAAGTATTTGTATTTTTTTTCCTCAAAGGTGCAACTGACAACCAATGTATTTTTGCAACTGAGATTCCAGTTGTGCAAAGGACTGAGAGATGTACTCTCCTACTTAAGGAGAAGCATAAATTTCACAAACTTTAAAGGAAACCACACATGCATGAACAGTAGACAGTACCCCTTAAAGAGATGATATTTATAAGAAAGTAATGGTATCCCTTAAATGAATACTGGGAGAGGTGCAACACACATTTTCTACTTTCAGAGCTTTAGAAGTATGATTTTTTTTTTCCTTCATAGATTATTTCCAAAATTACCTTACATTTAAATTAGTTTATTCTTAGGAAATGGCAAAGTATTTATTCTAAACAAGTGTTGTAAGATAGCTATATGGATTTTTTTTTTTGAGAAGCCCTCAGGGTGGATGTTGTGTTTGTACTGAGCTCAAGACTTCTTAAACAGAGCCAGTGTTATAACCCAGGGAATACATTTGCAATACTCTGTTTCAGGAACAAAGGTGCACCTACGAGGATCCAACTGCATAACCAAGGACTAAAGATGTCCATCCCTGCTAATATGAACAAACTCTATTTTTTAATGGGATCATGCATATGAATAACGACTTTCAGGCTCAAGCCCAAACCAGTTAATAATAATAATTCATGTGAGGAAAGTTAGGATGAGACAAACAATTCAATGCCTTTACCTCCAAAATTACATCTAATAGTAACTATACCCTTAATAGCCAATTAACAAAATCTAGAGAATATGCCGTTACAAAATATATTTTGACATATTTCCTAAGAAGCAATTCAAACAGTCATTTATGCAGAGTTATTTACAGGGGACTCAAAGTGGAGTATCAGTTTCAAGCAAACCAGTATATTGGTTTGAATTTGATAAAATATCGGCGAATATAAGTTTGTGACAACAAGGAACTTTGGGGTTTAGTAAACTTAAAAATGTTCTACACAATCATTAGATGAATCTGAATTATATAAAAAACTGTCTGAACTGGTTAATGTGAATCATTTAATGCATTTCGTTGTACTCAAAGTTCAGACCAACAAGTCAGTGGTACATACACGCTGTGAAACAAGTTACCACTTAAATCTTTCAGATAAAAGAAGCACAGATTAACCAAGTCTGACTGTACCTAATCTATACTAACAGATGGGTTTTCTTACTTTAGTACTATCTTTTTAATAAGCACATATACAAATGTGCTAAAACAAAAGGCAGCAATTACAAATAATTACTAGAATGACCAGAACCGGTATTTGAGCATAACCATCCTGTCATTCATTTTTGAAGCCGTATCTTCACTAATTTGTCTTCTGGTTTTAGTAGTCTTCTATCCTATTAACTCGGAGGGTTACAGATCATCTGGAAGTTTCACACTGGTATAGGAAAGGAATGTCTGTTCGATGCAGTCTGAAGATAAAGAAAGAGTTGTACTTCAGTTCATCGCGGTGACTCACTAGAAGTAGCATCGCTAACTGACGTTAAACCTAGAAGCAGCAAAGAAGCAGGCTTTTCCCCCCCGTATCAGGATGGGAGAAAAAAAAACCCAAAAACTTACTGTTATTTTGTTATCATTTCAAAAAAACACCTGAGAATATTTTGTAACTGTAGAGGTAATATTTGTTATTTATTAAAACTAATAGTCACCGTAGAGGAAGTTACCTGTCTATGCAAGAACAAGGACATTTAAGTGTGATAGCAATTAATTTGAACTCCTTGTTTCAATACTTAGGAAGCTTAAAAAAAAAAGTATGTGTGCAGCTCTCTAAACACTCCACAGACCTTATCAGCCGAGACATCTCAGTGATGCTTACAGGTAAAGGAAAAATTCAAAGCCACTGAACTCTGATAGGACAACTCATTAACTTCAATTAATGCTGAATAAAATAGTGTTTTGTCCTAAAGCAAAATTTTAGCTGCAGGAGAGCAAAGAATCCCAGACCACATTATCCTACACTTTCATTATTCTCTTCAAGCTACAGTTTTCAAATACCAGTTAGTCCTCACAATTATTTTTTAAACAGTATTTTTAAACTTTACTGTACTGAAAGCTAACAAATAGTTCCAGTCTCATCTCTACAAATTCCTGTATTATGAAGAGGTTACCATGTTACTTAGACAAGGAGTGATATGTAACGATTGTAAAAAGGACATGCTGCCATGTAGATGCCAATTTAGGTTGGTTACTAAAAGGCAATATACACTTTAGTTATTTAACTTTAACTTACTGTATAATTTTGACAAAATGGCACATTAAAAAGAAATATCATGTTACCGTTACGTTAACAGATTTCTTCCGTGATCAAGAACTATATTGTATAGCATAGATATTAATCATTAGCTGTTTTTAAATGCATATCACTAACTTATATAAAAGGAACCATTTTTTTCTAGGCAAATACTGTCTCAGTTTTGTTCAGGCTTCAATAATGTGTTGCTGGTTACTTCATATTGATCCTGTGACTTCGAGAAAAGTTACAAAAACCTGCTTTACATTAGCAAACATAGCCTCTCAGTTAGGTCAAAATACAGTATTTAAGCATTTTAAGTAAACTGCAGAGTAATGAAAATGCTACGGTACTTATTTCTAGGCTTAAATTTATCTTGTCATGCGGTTTAAGTTAAAAAAGTTGAACACAAACAGATACGTGCAGTTTAAGTTACATAGTGAAGTCCAACAGATCCACCTAAAGGATAAAAAGTATATAAAAAAAAAGTGGATTTGTGCCAGACTGATTAGTCAGCTACCTGAAGGATATATAAAGCACACTGTTGCATACACAATAATCATACTTGTACATGACTGTCTTAATCCAGTCATATAAAGAGGGACAATACTCATCTATTGTTTGCATGTTCAGACCCATGTCAATCAGATTTAATATGCAGGCAGATTAGTGCTTCCTAACTCGCTGACAACAGGTTGACTACTAAAGCCAGTTTTCTAACACAAAAGACAGTATCCTGACAGGCAGCAGATACTGTTTCTTGCTTAGGAAAAACAACAGGTTCCTCTTCGTTTTTGTTACTGAACATTAGTTCCAGGGAGGGCTGGAGGCAAAAAGGACGCACTATTTACTTCCAAATTTCATGACTTCAAGAGACTTGAGATATTTCCAAGTCCATGTAGAATATATACAACATTCATGACAGATTTTCAAAAACCATGCGACTTCTGTTTTGTGACAGAAGTTTGATTATTCATTTTTAATACAAGTATTTCATTCTTCTCAGTTTTCCTGGGAGAGATAATCTTATGACTAAAAATTGCTTACCTTCAGTACAAGAAAAAAAATCTTGTTCTGTGAGCAGCTGCCATGCTTTCAGACATATTTCTGACTTTAAGATAATTAACAAAGCCTCGAAAGAACAGGAGGAGTCCTGAAAGCGTAGAAAATGCACAAGATGAAGTATATCAACCTAAGGACACGTTATCCCACATTATTCTTATTAAAACAGTGCAATCTAGATTTTAAAAAATTAAGTAAAGCAAGGTGTTTATGCATCAGTCACAAATTCAACAAGCAAGTCTTCCGATTTTATCCCGTGATATTAGGATATAGCCTTATGGAAGGCTTTTCAGAAATTTTACACTCATTCTGGGTTCAAGTATCATCTGCTAAAAAGACGGCATGAAAGAACTTAAAAAGAAGGGGGGAAAAAAAAGAATACATGCTGCACATTCTTTTACAGTAGAATTCTTGTAACAACTTAAAATAAGTTACTAGTGTGTTAGAAGACTACCCGAACCACAAAATGTAGCATCAGAAACGTATAAGAGAAATGTATTGCAAGTCAAAAGAGGAAGGGAGGAAAAAGGAAAAAAAAAAAGACAGTACGAATTGCTCTAGCAATAAGCCAATAATAAATTATAGTAGATTATGGCTTGAGATGTAACCATCCAGGAAAATACACCTGTCCAAGAGAAGGAAGAACAACAGTTGATTCAAAGAAAATTACTAAACATGTGTTATGATCACATTTTTTTCTTGTCAACTCCACATTTCAAATTATTTTTAAATATTTAAATTTAACTGCATTTGAAAGAATATTTCAGCTCTCACGAGAGGAACAAGAGATACAGAATAGTCACGCAGAAGTTACAGTTGCAACAATCGAAATCAGTAACATGATGTTGCCAACATCATTTTATCAATTCAGAGATTCACTGGACATCTGAACAAACCAGCCCAGAAAAACACATTGTTGCACAGTGGACACAGCTCTTTTTGGTCCATTTTCCTCCACTAAGTAAACTTCAACAGATTAATCCATTCATCAGTTGGATCAGGGAGAATCCAACACAGATAAAACAATCTGCCCCAACAGTGGAGAGAAACACAAGCCTAGAGAGCAATTCTCCTCATTGAATGAACACACAGGTACTTTGAAGCTATATGCTTATGAGTATATATACACGTATACATTAAGATTTCAAAGGTTCAAATGAAAATCTAAACTGAAGCTTAACAAGTTTAGCAAAGGATTTCATCCTTTTCATCATCTGACATCCTAATAAACGATCTCTATGGTTATATTGATATTTTGCTACGTGATGCACTTTTTCTTCCTGCTCTCCAGGTTGAGACTCTGATTTTTTTTTTTTCCTATGCTCATTTCTTCTCTAAATGCTTTTTACTTGTAAACTTTTGTTTTATTTACTTTCTTTCTGCTTTTTTAAAACCAAAGCCTCATTAGGACACACACAAAAAAAACCCTAAGCACAAAGAATGCTCTGCTAACCACTGGAACTTCGACCTACGCCAGACACATTTCTGTGATTAAGGTGGATTCTGCACAGAGAAGAAAGCACTAAGATCTGGATCAAGAGTCTACTACAAAAGCTACTACCCAGACGTTACCAGAGACAGTCCCACGTTCAATTGAAAAGCAGCTGAAACAGCAAAAGGTGGGCAGGCAGCTGTTAAGGTGCCTGAAAGCATACTTTCTGCATTACACATGTGGGAAAACCAGTCCAAGTTCAACCCATATTTTATATTTCTCTGTTCAGGGAAGAAAGAAAAAAAAAAAACAAAACCAAACACACTTTCCATTGTGTTCTTCAAAAAGAAACATTGGCTAGCATTTAAATTTAAAAACTACAATTGTCTCTCTCTCCAATTTGTTCACTGTACATGACAGCTCCTTGGAAGTAGACCTCTTCACTTTTCTGTGAAGTGTGAGCAGATTTTTCCAGACGTTGAAAGAAGGGAACAGAAACAGATAGGCGAACACCAGAAGAGAGGAGAAGATGGCAACAGGTGGGCTCAAGTATGTCAAAGGACTATGCAAAAGACTATGCAGTTCATTCACTTCTGAAGAGACGTGGGACACGCTACTTCGTGTGCTCTAATGGGAAAGTTATCTGACACAATGAAATACAGATCTGGTTGGCAGAGCTCCCGTGACTTGATAATACTCCTCCATGTCCTGCTAAGTAGCTCTGTTGGGTTAAATCCTTCTATGGTGTTCTAGCAATCTCGGTATATCCACTTTATCAGTTTAAAAACACTGTTGGCGTATTTCATGCAAAGCATTCGTAAGACAAGGGAATGCTGACTGCTGGATGCATACTGCATGCCTCACAGTGCCTTTTATTCCAAGGCATATTATAAACTTTGTGAGTTAAAGTAAAAGAAAAAAAAATAACCTTCAAACAGTTAAGGCTGAAGATAAGGCTTTCCTAAATCTAAGTGAGCTAACTTCTGAACAAGTGCTGCAAAGGACTAGCAAAAAGAGGAACTACAAATGCACAGTTTTTTCCATAGACACAGTGGGGGGGGAACATTAGGGAAAGAACACACTATTTTCATCCCGGTGAAAACAGTGTCAAACCCCAATTTCAGGCACCACAAGGGTTTGTTTTAATTATGGGTTTATCTGGAGATGTTTGTACCTGTGAAGAGTCATTTCACTTGCTACTTAAATGCAGTCACCTCAAACAGAATATGAAAGCATTCAAGGTACTGGTGCTGTGACGCGTTAAACATTTGCAGTTTCTATATATCTCAAGCAACCAAGTGCACAACAGTAGAGCAAACTGAGTATTAAGAAGTCTGACGAACGCCCTCAAACTTTACTAAAAGGCAGATAGAGAAAGTTTTAGGTAACATCATTTAAGATTTCTGGCATTTCTTGTGAGATAAATAGTGAGTCACAAACAGTCAGGATCTTGGTGGTGGTTTTTGAGTTTTTTTTTAATTTACTCAACATTTCATTCTAACATGGGCTGATAGCCATTTCAGTCAATTGACTCCAAGGGAAGAGTGCCACCTACTGAAACAGCAAGTTTACTATGCTTCCAGACCTAGAAAATAAAATGGATAGTAGCATTCATTTCTGTAAAAAAATCATTCCAGATTCCATACTCAAATTACAAAATCTGCAGTAGGAAAAAAGGTATAGTGGTTGTTGTTTCGTATATCCTAATTAAAAACAGACAGAAGAGAAGAATTCGATGCATATAAGACTTTGAACATGGGCAGACAGACCTCTTAAGAGAAAGCTGACATCATGAGAGCGCTGTGATCAGAAAGCATGAAGCCATTCTCCTGTCCGACTGAGAAACCACTGATGCAGTATGCATTTCAAAGGACTAGAAAAGGACATTTCGTGATCTATGTACAAGACAGCAGACTCCACCTTCCTAGGATCAGTCACATTTCTTAAAATTTAATACCTGACACACAGGTTTATACACGTAAGTACTCGATATCACTCACTTTTCAGTACGTTCTCTACATAAAGCCAAAGTTTCATTATACAGTTCTGCACCCCTAGATCAGTAGAAGCAGCTTAAAAAGCACAAATTACAAGTCTCAGGTATGTACATAATACATATGTAGAACAAAATTTTTTGAGCTGAAGGTTATTTGAATAGTCCACAGTTCACACAATACCACCACTATGGAAACCAATAACCTCGTGAATATGACAGAAATAAAAACAACACACAAAACTATCATCAGCTGAAGAAAAACACATAGCTAAACATGTTACAGAACTCTTACTTACAATGACATGATTCATCTTTAAGTACTTCCACATCAGAACAGAAATGTTTTCAATTGCCACTTACCAAGTACAAGAAATATCCACCAAAGCCAGTACTGTCCATTGAAATATCCAGTAAAGTAATCTGAAAACTGAAATTCATACATGAGGCTTAGCTGCAGTAAGACAGATGACTAAGAGACATTTAATGCACTATGCAAATACAGAAAGCACAGAGGAAAAGGCAAATTTAAATAAAAGTAATACATTCAACTAAAATGCAAAACTGATATTTGTGCAGGTTTAATGTACAAATAATGCTTCCAGTGTCAGTTGGTCTGTGGCAAAGTTATTTTAAAACCTCTAAAAAAATATGTGTGTGTGTGTGTGTGCAAGAGTGTGTAAAAAAAAACCAAAAAAACTTGTATTACTTGCCAGAATCATCTGACATTTTCTATTATAAAGAATCACCACTTGTCGATTTTTCCTTTTTCCCCCCCCCCAATGCCTGCCATCCCAAACACATTACAGCAGCCTGCTGCTTTAGATATTAACACCAAAAGCCACATTAGTTTAATCTTATCAGACAGGGATGTTCTGCTGACCCCTCAAAAGAAGAGCTTTTGACCTTCTGTATACCCCCTACTGTTAATCGCTGCCAAGAATACGAGCCCCATAAAGACCCCCAACTCATTAAAGTCTTTTCATTTTCAAACCAGCATTCAGTTCCCAGCAGTGAGCTGAACACAACTAAATGAACCTTGAAGTGGCATTTCGACTGTTCCTGTTAGTGACCATGGTAGACAGTTTTGTCCTCCCTGTGATGTGGGAGGCAGCTGGAGGGCAGGGTGTGATGGTATTGGAGACAGGTATCTGTGCCTTTACCAGACTCCAGACTGCATGCTTCAATGATAAAAAGGCTAATCAAATGTCTCCAAAACTTACATAAAAAGTACCAATGGGGAGATGTGTGAAAAGCTGCGAGAAGGACTAAAATAACCTATTTAATAGCTCTGCACACTTTTCATACACTGCCCATCCTGCTATCATTCAGTATGTTTACTGCATCCTGCCACAGTGCTTCCCATTTGTCATTTCTAGGACATTTCAGTAGTATCAACCAAGAAAACACGTAATTCAGTCACATAATTCAGTTTACTCCTTTAAAAAAAAAAAAAAAAAGAGAAGATACTGGGCCACATATGCAACCAGATAAAAATCCAAGACATTTAAAGAACTCTAGATATAGTTGTTTTTTTCTTCAAGTAACTGTGCACTGAGATCTGCATGTTTTCTCCAGAATAAAGCCAGATCATGCGAATTCTTTAAAGGTTTAATCCTGTACTATAATAATTTCTATGGGCAATCCAAGAAAAAAAAAATATCAAGAAACAGAATTGCTAAGTTGAACTAAAGAATTGGTACTTACATTATCCCTATATAAATACTAGCATTTCCATGATTGGGCAGAGTAAGCATTTCATATTTTGACACTTCATTAAAATATCAATGAATACTCAATCCCCAGGAAGTTGACAACATTATTAATCCCATCTCACTTGACAGTCAGTATTTTCAATTCTCTAAACATATATACCCATACACTTTTTTTAAAGCTACAATTTAGTTTAATTGGAAAGAAGATTTACTAAAACCAGCAATCAAATACTAGCCTATGTGCATTACTCTCACACTTTCTTTAGGCAGAAGCAGCCATGGTTGCAGAATTTCCTCAACAGCAAAACTATGCTTTTGTCCTCCCTCCACCCCCCCCAGTAAAAACTGACACAGAGAGCATACGTGAACTCGGATTGTTTAGACGCTATAAAGTTTTGTGCTACTGACTGAGTAAGAAAGGGCAGCACAAGCCTTCGGAGGAGCTTGCAACAAAGGAAGGAACAATTTTGTGCACACACGCATGCTTGTGTGTCACCATTAAAACAAAATTGTCGACATATACCTTACGAGCTTTCTGCTATTGTCTCTAGAAAGGGAGACAACACAGGAAGATGATAATCTTCACTATGAAAAAAAAACACCCCTGAGGTCTTGGAAGTGGTCAGCTCTAATACTTTAGAATTAGTAACAGATTATATACAAGAATTAAAATATAGTCTAGAACACGGTAACTCTTCAAGGAATATATTAATTTTGTGTTTGTTATGAGCACGTTTTCAAGCACACAGGAATAATAAAACTGACACAATGAGCAAGTTCTGCCCTCTGTTTAGCACGCCTCAAGGGAAGCTGAAAATATCCGCAATGAATGCATAGTTGAAAAATTCATATCTTCTCATTCCCTTACAATAAATTTCATCCTAAACCCTGAATTCCAGCTAAATACACCAGAATCACATCTGGTCCAGCAGCATTCCCCTGACCTGGGGAAGAAAAAAAAAAAAAAAAACCAACCCAAACCAAAATCACTCTCAGTTCTAAGAAGGATGCAGGACATGTCCAGGAAGGACCATGCAATCTCTTCTCTCTACAATCCTTGTATTACCGTGCTAAGACCAAATCAAGTTAAGTTACTAGCACACACACACAGAAAAAAAAGAAAAAAAAAAAAATCAGAGTTGGCAGGACATAAAAGATGACTAAGTTATCCAAGATCTCTCTCTTTGTTAGACAGGATGAGACTTTAAATGTTGTGTCTCACTGACATGTAGAATTCAAGTTTAGAAAGAATCATTACGTTTCATCTAGCATCCACTTAGTCAGCTAACTAACTCCCATTTGGCTAACATACCTTTCTGAAGAGTATCTAGTCTTGCAGTGAAAACAAAGAAATTGAGCATCTAAGATAGTAAAAATGTGACTAACTTCATATTCAATTTTGACTTGATTCAGTATGTATCTTACAAGGAATAAAAGGATCAGATACAAGGAAGAAATGTTTTCTGATCCCCATCCCCCACCCCCAATAGGCTGAGCCATTTATAAATCTTTCATATAGGACACTATACCACCAGTGACATTTTAGGTACTTGTTCCACTTTTTCTGGATGCTTTTAAATATTTGTGCAAAGAATGAGTCATTCTGCATTTATTTTCATGGAAAGATGAACGTAAAATGCTATGTCAGATAAAAACAGATTAAGCTTCATCATTAGTAAGCACATACGAATATATAGCAAGTGAATTCTCTACTAAAGTAGAAGTTAGAGAAAATTCTAGGCACTCTGTTAAGCACTGGAATTTAATATACTGATTTTTAATTCCATTATTATATATCCTTGAATAAATTGTTATGGTTTGGTTCTACAAACAGGGTCTGTACAGCGTGAATCAGGAAACATACCCGTACAATGAGAATCCATTTGATCAGGGACAGACCAAATCCACAGATTGCACCATACCTTCCAGCTATGGTATTTGTTATACAGAAGGATAAACAAAATCCAATCCAGTTGAAAATAAACGCCACTATAAAATAAAAGAAACAGTAGCTTCTGTTAATCTGTATAGCTAAGCAAACAGACTTAACATTAATTTAACTTTTAAACTAATAAGGACATGCTTACACAGTCAGTAATTCCCTTCCGGTAATTCAGGCTTTCAGAGATTGACTTTGAACCCAGACATTCCCCATGGTATAGTCACTTAATAACAAAGCAAATGGTAAACAGGCTGGAACCTACTACTTTAAACAAGAAAGAATGCCAACATAAAAGAAAGTATTACATTGCTACAGAAATCTAACCAGATGACACTAGACATTAAGGGTAAATGCAAACAAAGGACTATAACATACAAGACTTAGATCAAAAAGAAAAAAAACCTTGCTATACTTTTATAACCAAAAATAGAGTTATATGCACACATACGTGCATGTATCAAGGCTGCATATTCAGCTTTATCCAGTTTGGATCAAACAGAATAAAAGTATCCGTTCTTGCTCTGCAAACATAGTATAGAAATGAAGATAAGTTGAGAAGCTGATGTTTCATTGGTTACTGTCTTCTCTTTTAGATCTGTATTCAAGCATAAGATATAAGAAGCCTTGGAAGTTTTAAACAGAAGCTCAAGAAATCAAGAAACAAAAAGGACATTGAGCATAACTACCACTGTTACTTCAATTAACACTTTTACACAACTCCCAGTAGTTTTACATTTTAAAGTTTCATATCATCTGCATATGTACTTGGCAATCAACATCATCATCCATACTGACTTCAGTTTGCATGCATCAGGTCAAAGTGTGGGAATTCCCAATTAGGTGATGTCCCACCTTTGGGAGTAAGTGAGGGCAACTAATGAGAAAACCATCAAACAGAAAAGCTGGGGGAGCTGGCGGAAGAAGACAATTCAGGAGTTCTGGAGAGGACAAGACAGTGGAAAATTGAAAACATTTGGGAAGCCCACAATAAACACAAAAGCCACTGAAAAGACAAGCAGGAATGAAAGGGGGGCAGAGGGGAACAAAACCCCTGCACACAAATCCTTAATGTTTTAAATCCCCACACTTAGGGAAAAAACAAAACCCACAGAAAATTCACACATTAAATCACCACAGAAAAAAAAGTCTGTCTTTTCAGTAAAAGTTTGAACACTTATAGTGAAACATTAGGAACAGAAAATTGCTCAATAGTTTTCATAAATAAAAGTCCGTTTGGGAGGGTTATCTATAAACAACCACTTTTTTTGTAATTTAAAACCTTGTTACAACTCCTCCAACAATCCACATAAAGATGCAATGATTTGCCCACAAATACAAAATTAGTCTGTAAAACTGAAGTGGGATTCCATGAACTGCAAAGAAATTGAAGTTCCAAGAGAAGTTTTGGAAAACTTTACATCAACACAGTCATTTTGTACAAGTGAGAAAACATCTTGCCTTGGACAAAGCCGTAGGTAACAGATGGTGGCAATGAGAAAGCTTACTTTTATGCTAATTACTAATCTTAAAACACAAAAAAACCCAAATCACCAAACCAAAAAACACAACAAACAACTTTGAATAATAAATGCTGATCCAAATTGCTATAAGCAGAGAAGAAAAAAAAAAAAAAAAAAAGAGAAAGCATTACTATTACATAAGAACAATGTTGTAACCCTAACATTTACCTATCTTTCCAAAACACAAGAAAAGCATTTACATTTGAGAAAGCTTGCATACATCGTTTTGAAAACAGGATTTCCCTATGTTAAGCAAGCTCTCCAAATCCACTGTACTTTTAAGGGTACCAGATTTCAGAAGCCAGTTCTTCAACGCATCTCTGTTCCTGTCTCAGCGTAACAGCTTACTGCTCTCTCCCTTTCTCCCCACTACTCAAGCTACAAAGGGTGACAAAAAAGGACAGAAGATAGACATGTTTCCAATGGACTACGCAGACTAGAGGAATTCCCAGAAAACCTAAAATTTTAATAGGTATATATTAAAAAATAAGAATTTTTATAACACCTGAACTAATTTGTACGTGCTTTATAAAAATTAGACATTTCCCAATCATAAATACAGGAGGGGGAAAAAATTAGTTCTCATAATCAAAGTTGAACACAGTGACAATTTTACCCTCCTTTCAATTTGACTTAAAGGAATATTCAAAATAGAATCCACAGTCACTGAATGAGTATTAGGTGGATATTTAACACAAAGTTTTTTGCCCAACTCCTGAAAACGAAGGCATCAGCATGTTCCTATGTTGTTCACAATAGCTTTTTTCCTTTAATCAGTGTGCTGTTCCATCAATTTATATAAGCAGACAATGCAAGTGGGAAAGAAAAGGCATAAACTATACAAATGTCGTAAACTATACAAGTTCACATACCCCAATAAAATTGGACTATATACAGAAGAAAAATCTTGTTATTTAATCTTCCAATTATTTTTCTCCACACCAAGATTATCCTCACCTACCTATCTATCTTTTTCCATGATGATTTCCATGTATATCTTCTGCCAGTCATGCGAGTTTGAGCTTTGTGGCCCACACTGCATCTGCTTAAGTGTTACTAACATTATTTCCTGTATAATTCCTGCCTCACCTAATTATTGCAATAAAAGTTGTTCATAATTTTCATCCCTATATTGCCTTAGAGAAGTCACAGCACAAGTTTCTCCACCAAGCTGAGAAAGACAATACAATGGTGAAGGGACAGACTAGTAAAAGGAAGCATCTACTGTTTGCTCTAGATGTATCTACTTCCTTCTCTATCTAGTAAATAGAGACAACTAAGTCGTTGCACGAGCTTCGTGCTGCAACAAATGCAACCCTCCACTATTTGCCTGCATCCGCTCACTTGGTGAAATGTAAATGACACTGCTCAGCAGTTGAAGAGATGACCTTGTCCTTCATACTGCTTCAGCTTCCCATGACATTCTCATACAGACAATGTTCCTGGTCTGACACTAATACATACTACCGTAACAAAGCAAGCCATTCCCAAAAATGAGATAGAAAGTCTAACAGCCTGCTACCACCACATCATGGTTTTAACTAAAAAAGCATTCTTAACTTCTGTTTGCCCATCCTCTTCAAGCAGCCAGGTTCTGTGTTCATCTTCTAGACTCCCACTGCAAGACTAACCACTCTGCAAGAATTGTTTCCTATCCCAGAGATCGCTAGCATTTGGATTTATACTTGAGCCCAAGTTTCAACTATTGTCCTCTTTCTTTTAATAAATTTCAGACATTTAGACGAAACTCACACTGACTGCGCCGGCATCATGACTTCAGCCTCTTTCTTTGCTACTCTAACACCATACAGACAAGTGAGACTGATAAAAGTAAGATTTCTGCGTTTTATACATTCCTGAAATGCCAACAAGAGGAGAAAGTAAGTCTATATTAACGGAATTCATGTAAAAAGAATATAACCATTAGAGTTATTTCCTCATGACAACAAAACTAATAATGAAAAACAGCTAAGAAGCTGCTTTTTGGGAGGAGGAGGGTTGGACTAAAGGTCTTTTTTAATAAAGTCTTCTTGATGTCCAATGTAGTGCCCACAACAATTATGTTATACTTGTATTTCTCTTTATGGTTTGCAGTAAGATAATCCCAGGAAAAATACAAAGCACAGGATGTTCTGAATGTTGTAAAAGTCTTGGAATCTGACATGCAAAATAAAGCTATCCATCAGCTATTTCCACACCCAAAGTCCTCTTCTAAGGGCAGTGGTCAGCATAGGATTTTCATATCAAAAATTAAAGTTAGAAATCAAAAGTCTTTTACCTATTGGCAAGCTGGGGTAAAAGAATTCAACTTGGTTTTGACAAACAAGCTTGTATCCATTGCCATTCTTCATTCTCCAATAACTACAGGGGCAAGGCAAAGATGATGTATGAAGCTGTACTTTGTTGTTAATAATTTATTAATCCATGCTTACTTTTTCTCAGTGCTCATTAAGTTGCAAAGCAATATTGACACATCCTTTCATTCTACTCCCACAATTTACAGTAAACAAAGAAAACTTAGTTTTTTCAAGTTATTAAGCTATCTTGTGCAAAGGTTTTGAGTTGTACATATCACAATATATCAGAGGATGCAACAATGACAAGCTTACTAGAACAAATCTGCTTTTTCCTCAATTGTTCTTGCACTTCACTTGCTGATCTTTTTAACTTAGCTTTCCACAGCTACACATTAATCACTTGCCTTAAGCTTACATTCAGTACCGTGAAAAGAAGCCGGCAAAACTTGTCTGAAGACCTATGTTGGTTCCAAATTTTAACCATGGCTCAAGCCTGTGATAAGATTATAATGGCAACTATATACACAAAAAGCAACCATGCTCAGTTACATCCTTTATTCCATGATTTGTTTGTCCAATGACTTATTACTTTAATATACAGCAAACACCAAAGAGCTTAAAGTTTCATACCTGGCCTAGGTTCACTAAGCATACTACAATAAATAATACTTTCCAGATCTTCACGCACCAATAGAAATTATTTTTCCCATTCCTGCATACAATTTATTCCATTCTTGAACTGGGACACATTTTTGCTCCTTCCCGAAGGGCTCACTGGAAGTCTAATGATGATCACTAGAAGCATTTGCTATCAACTTCAACAGACAATTTTTTTTTTTTAGCTACTCGGTGATGAATGTTCAAAAACTTCCCTAGGCAATTTATTTCTACTGCTTCATTACCCTTGTTGATAAATTTTAATTAACGCCCAACTAGCAGCTTCCTCACTCCAATTATTTTGCATTATATCCAACATGTACAGAGAAACCATGTAAGTCAAATTCTTTCTATATTAAGAAAGAAGTTAGGTGATTGTGTATGAAGGTCATCCAGGCTCCCCTGATAACCAGAGAAAAATAAGCACTCCCAAACCAGTTCCTTTATCTCCTTCCAACACTTGCAATATCAGTCAAATGACTTCCCCTCAGCTTCTCTTGCATGACTAAGGAAAACCTGCATAACATTTGTCATGTGGACATACAGAAGTCAGGTTTCCTAAACTCACACAGAGGAATCCTTCCACTGGAAATTTAGACCATGCTTACCACCCCTTGGGAAGCATACAGCAGGAGGCTGTGCTCACCCTGAGGAGCTTGTGCTACAACTCTGCCTTCCAACTTATGTCCGCTTGAAACCCCCCTAAGTAGATATCCTAGCTTGTGCACAGTTTATTGACTGTTTGAAGCATCTAAGAGCTTTGAAAACTGTATGAATATCAGTTTACAAAATTCTGGTACGGTTATTATCTGTTCCAATACAGCACCTGGGAGAATATGTACATTTACATTTCTACACATCATGAGATTTTATTGGTGTGAGCTGTACACAGTGTTTAAATTGTCCAGATGTTGTTAAAGAACAAATCAGATCTCTATATGAGAACTTAAACTTCAGCTGTATGATTGAACACTCTTCTCCATTTCTTCCTCCTTATTAACACATCCATGAGGTTCAAATTAATATTTATTTTTCCTAGGTTGTAGGGACAACCCAAAACTCCCTTCCATGGTTTCAAAGAATCCAGATGAGTTCCGCAATTCCTTCTGGGGCCCACAGGTAAAAAGGCTGGTTGATATTTCTAAAGCACTCCTTAAATATAAGGCAAAACCATATAAGCCTTTTATTACTGCCCAAAACGACCTCCTTCACATAATGAACCAGGATGAGCCAATCAGACATGATTCAAAAGACTTCCACTATGAGCAGACTAAGCATGAAAATCAAACTGAAAGGGTCATGACAGTTACTTGCTCTATCACCATTACAGCTGTGTTCAAAATGGAAAGAAACAGCTCAGAAATTCCTCCTTTTTGTTGTGCACATAAAAAAAAAAAAATAATCACTGAGAAACTCACCTATTAAATTCCTCTGGCATTCTGAAAAGTTTCTACTATGCTGTATAAGGCACAGATGACTTAAAAATACATAATAGAAAAAAATATATTAAATGGTCTGATAGCAAAATTTGCTGCATTTCGCATTCATAGCAAAATGAATATATTCGCTAATATATTAATTTACCTCAAAATCAGAAATTGACAAACACCAGCCCTGACCATTAAAGAGCAGATTCTTTGCCCACCAACATAATCACAAATTTCAACAGCAAAACCAATTTCTTAAAACATATGACTTTACCACATACTAGGAATAAAATAGGTTGTTTTCCAAATTTTTCCACTTAAGTTTCTGAATGAAGAGCTAAATTAAAAAACCCACCTGTTCACGCAAAGGACTTGTATTCTTTAGAGTATATTGTCTCATTCTATTTAGTTATGTTAAACATAACTAAACATAAACATGAAGAACAGTATCTTACAACTCAGAGGGGAAACAGGTTTGTAAGTTGCATGCACCAAGCTCCTAAAACAAACAAAAACCCCAAACAAACAGATCTGGCCACTAGATGGCCTCAAGACAGCAATTTTATGCAACTTGGGCAGCTACCACTAGATGGTAGCTACATATCACTAGTTGATTGCAATATGCAGGCAAGCTCAGTAAAAAGTTTATTACACTTCAGTTGAATTAAATGAAATTTAAAAAGCTAACTTCACTGTTTTATATTTAAAACAGGCAGCCTGCCCCCTTCCCCCCCCAAGATCCCTCTACCAACGCTGTACATAACGGTCACAGGAGGAGGTGGGAGAGCACACCTGGAACAAGCCATTTGTTCCATGCTCCTCTCACTAGAGCGCAGTTCCTGACACTGTTCTCCTGCCTTTTAACTAAGTGAGGGAAATTATTCCAGGCTCTCTATGATCTGCCACCTCTACTTGCAGCATTTAAACATATCCCGCCCTGAAAAAAAACAAAAGATAGCCATGCTGTAAATTTAATTTTAATTCCTGCTCTCTTAAATCTACATACATCAACTTTATGGAGACTTTTATCTCCTTATTAGAGGGACAAGAATACACCACCCGCTATTTATGATCTACCCTTATTAAGTTAAGCTCATTTTTCAGTTAGTTCTCCCATTTCCCTAAGAAAAAATACTGAAAATTAATATTAGAGGTCTATAAATGCTCTGAGTTTTAGTGAACTCCTCATACTATGAACACAAACAGGTACGCTTTATCAATTTCCATACGTAACTGGTATCCATAACAGCCAACACAGATAATAAGCATACACTTGCATAAATATCTTGCAATGTGTAAGCACTCATTTTATACATTTCATTCATAGACGAGCAAAGTTGGCAGTAACATAGTCTCAGAATAATCAGGAAAAATTATGATCTACAGAGTATTTTTGTCAAATGTGTAAAGTAGTGCTCTGTGCAGTCAGTCTCAGCTAAACAGCTATTTCAAGAGAAAGTTACCAGTTTATCCAAGTAAACGTCTGCATTCTTGAAGGTGCACGCAAGATGCAGGGCATACAGTTTTGGCCAACTGCATGCGAACATCATTGGAGCCTTTCTGGAGCTTTTGATTCCAGTTCATCTTCTGCATATCAGGATTTTTACTACTACTCTGCTGCTAGCTGCAAGCTAACAAGTCTGTTTTCAGCTGTGATTTTAAGGACTTAAAACATATTAGAGCCAACAATCCACTTGACCTCCAAGTGCAGTGCTAATGAAGGCCTGAACCAGGATTTAAAAGCAAGAACAAGTTCACACAATACAGAACCCAAATAGGTTAAATACAAAAAGTTGTAGCACATAGGGAAAGGGAAAAACGGAAAAAAGAAAAATTAAGTCATCCCCCTTTTGCCCCCAAGAATATATACCCTTTCTATGGTCCAACTACAGAAAGAGGTCAGACTACAAAACTCACTTTGTTACCCTATATATGGATATATATATTTGCTATGTGAGGTAGACACATTTTTATCCCAAGATGCAAACACCACATTGTCCTAGTACATCATACACTGACATGAAAAAAACTTCTGTGAAGTTCTGTAACCTGCATCTGTAACAGTTAAATAAAGAGACTGTGAAAGACATTAAAGAAAACAGAACTAAGATGAGATCTAGGTTGCAAGACATAAAAAGGATATTTCAGTGGCTAATCAATCACCTTTCATCCTGATGAATGCTAAAAAGAACAGCTAGATCCCCAACACCAAGCTTTCATCCAGGCTGCCAAACACATTTATTTCAGAAAGGAAAAATATCCTCAGAAATTAGAAAGAAATATGCAATTGGCAAAATAGAAGCAGCTTCTTTCTAGAAGTAACTTATAGTGGCTAAATCTAACTTTACTCAGTGCAGTACGTAAGTTACAAGATAAGACATATGCACAGTGCACACACACACAGTACCTGAAGAAGTGCTATAGTAGTGCTGGTTGCAGTCAGACGTTACCTGAAGACAGTACATGTTGTTGGATTTGTTCCAAAAATCCACCCACAGCTATTTAATTCACTGTGCTAACATCAGCAACTTTTATACGGTTTATCATCTCTCTCTCAAATTTGTTCTACTTAAAAATGATTGCCAGATTTCTGTGATCCAGCCTTTAATTCAAGTTGGTAGTCCAACTAGAAGATGACAGAATTTCCCAATTCACAGTTAACAGTGCAGCCTTGCTATGCCTCAAAACATTTACTATGATTTTGCTTTGTCCCTTTATCTGTGACAGATGCCACAGAAGAAAAAGTGCAACGTATTTGCTACATCTGGAACATAAGTGTTTATATCTGTGTACAGGTAAAAAATCCATTCATTTCAGTACATTAATGCAGTTTATCACCAGCTATCTTTTATATTCCATAGAAAAAAGGTACAATTAAGATATACCTCAGTAGGTCTGGGATACAAGATAACTTACTGAAAAATGCCAACATGAAGATGCCATCATTGCCCACTCTAAGCTGATCTGCATCACTGAAATCATCCCGTGGTGGATACTCTTCTTCCTGGATTTACAGGTTAGTGATAAATTAGTAAAAAGTTTATTTTAGAATAACTATATGTAGGATTAAAGTATTAATTATGTTTCTAAAGCTAGAAGAAAATTGACATTTCTGTAACACGTCCACATCAAGGAAGTTTAAAAGAAAAATAATATAAAACAACTCTTACTTGTTGCCCCACTTTAACTGAAAAGTTTCTGTAAAAGATATGTACATGCTGCCTATTCATCTTAAATGAAGCTAGAAATAATTTCAGATGAGTACTTTGACAATCAAAACCAACAGAAATCTCTTTTTTTACTGTAACTATCTGGATATGCAGCCAAGCTATTAAATATTTTTTTGAAAAAATCATTACATACTATGTTCTATTTTTTTCCTGCCAGAAAAGTCTTTTAATGCTTCCCAAAATATAAAGTTTTAGAATAAGCTTAGTATCTTAAAATAAATTGCTGATGCAACAGCATTGCACTAACCAATTTGACTATTCTATAACCCACAGGAAAACATATGCAAAGCAAAGAAAACCTCCGGGGACCCTAGAGGGCGCGAGCACATTAAAAGTGTTTGAAAGTCTTCTAAACTCAAAAAGCACAGCACTTTAAGTCAAACAAAAGTAAACAGAGATCTCGGTCAAAACGATCCAAAGATTTCTTCCACCGTGCCAAAATACTAGATCTTAAAATACTGAAAGTGTGAGTTTGTTTTGTTTCTCAGTACTTGAGTACAGAACCTGGCAGATCTTACGGATGCAGTTCTGTGCACGAGTAAAACTGCTGCAACTGTAGACTGGCAAATGTGAAAGTTTTCATGATGACAGCACGTACTAAAGACAGCCTGATTAAAACTGTAAAACCAGTTAAACACATCATTTTTATACTTAAATGAATAACATCAAAACAAAGCAGGATGATACAAGTTAAATAATGCCATCAGTAGCAGCAGCAATATGGTCTAGGCATAGACATGGTCCAGACATAGCATGAGTGACATTCTTTTCCTATTTTTTCTCCAATTAATCATAACGTATTAGAATTGAGATAAGAAATGATCTATTAAAAAAAATGAAATCAATGGAGATCAGTCAAGTGAGATTTACTTAGCTGTTTCACCCACAGCAAACACTTACTACTGAAATAACGTAATTCTGATTTTAACACATTATTCAGCTGCTGTACCAAATGTTATTTTGTTTATTAAGTTCATCGCTAAAAGACTATTAAACAATCACAGTGATCTAAAGCTCTGTCATGTGATTGACATGTTAACCTTTGTCAACACAGCAAAATTATTTACCAGGGTATAGCGATTATGGTTAAAAATGTGCTAGAACAAACTGTACCAACTCAAGGCAGCCAGCTTCACCCTTTATAACACGGCCATGAAATTCCAGCTGTGCTCTTTTTTTTTCAGATTAACTAAGACTCTCTATCAGATAACTTACTTCGAAAACACTGCTATTCACCTAGACAATACCAAGGAAAGCATAAAAAGCTAGTTGAATAACAATCTTAAGGGGCTATAATCCAACTCTACATAATTTCAGATGTCCCTAAATGGTCATCTTAAGTGACTGTGAAACCATTAGTTTATTTAGCTCAACTTTGCTGCAGCTACAAGACTGATGGGGGGAGGGAAGGGAAGGAAGGGCTGAAAATGCATTAAACCAAGAGATGCATTTGAATGTGCTCATCTCTGAAACGTATGCCACAAAAGTTCCTTTTTTCAAGTTAGAACAACAAAAATTACTTTCAATTGTAATCTCAGAAGGTCTATAAAACCCTATATAAAATAACTCTTGGGCTTTTTTTTTAAACTGTCTGCTAACTACTGCACTTCACACTGGCATTTCCAAACCAATTAGTGAATTACACTCTATGCAAAAGGTTGCTTCAGAAAAAGAAAATTTTGCTCAACTACAATAACAAGTTTAGCAGGTTTCTCTATATGCACAGGCTTCTCTAAGGCTTACACATGTGAGAAACACAGGTCAATACACAACCCAGGGACATGTGAGCAGACATCTGCAAGCAGGCACTGTTGTAAAAAGTGTGAACAAATTGTAATTTGTTACACTCTGTGTCAAAAGGGAATTACATTAAATTGAGTTCTATTTACTGTCTCCAAAAATTGGCATATGAAAACTAACAGAATGTTTAAGAAATGAAATAGTTTCCTGCGCTTAAATCACATTCAGCCTATATCTACATTATTTAGTATTATGTAGTTTTACAATCAGTCCTGCAGACAGAAGACACTTATTGGCCACTGCTCAAGACCCACTAATACTGGCTGTCCTTCACAGTGCTCTCATTTGATCTAGTTGGTGTCAACTGCCCCAGTCTTTCTTCAAACTGTAATTGTTTGCCATTCAACCATTCGTTGAGGAACGAAAAGGGACAATGCAGAATAACTGTCCTCTCTGCTGATGCTTAGAACTAAACGTAATTTCATACTAACACTTCTATTAGATATTGACATTTTTATCAATAAGAATAATTATATATTTTATTTTTATATATATATATTTTATTTTTCATGAGAAGAACGTAAAATAACAACACACACATATCCATAAAATATATAATACTGTTTCAGTATCTCATATTCATTTTTGACAAATTTAGCCATGTTAAGAATCACAGACAATACTTCTTGTTTTCTAAATATGCTGAGATCTGTATAAACAGAAAACTTACTGTTCCTATGACCAGTGAAACACTTACACAGCAAAACATATTATCAACATAAATGGCATGTCACAGAGAGTAATTTCTCTAAGCGAAAGAACATCGAATGGTACACAGCATCTCTTGAAGTCAAACCTATTAACTTCTCTGAAACTACAGTGCTCTCTGTAGTATTCTGCAAAAAGAGGACTGTTTTTCCCCCCCCGATGCTTTTTATCTTCTTTCAAATTGAAACTTAGCATGGCATATAGTGAGGCAACCACCTTTAATCAAGTAAAGAATCCCAGTTTTCAGGAACCCCTTGGATAACTAAACTGATATAACTCTTCTCAATGCAGTGGATTTATGGAGAAAAACTTCTGAGGAAAGGGACAAATTACTTAATAAACCCCATATGTGATATCTTCAGCATACGAAACAATATGGACAAGTTAATGGTGGGGGAAAAAAAGGCACAACGAACCCCAGAAGCATTTGTTTGCCAGCAGGAAAATTCATAGTTAAAGTCTAAACTAGAGAGAACTATACCATACCTCTGGACGACTGAGGAATATTTCATCAAACAGACTCCTAGACTCCCTAAACTGGGCGTGCTAAGCATGTAAAAACAGAAGAACGTAAGACAAATGCAACTGAAAAGCATTAAGTAAAAGCCATTCATTGCAACATACAAACAAGTCATTTAACTGTTAGCAATAGTTTTGTTCGTTTAAATTGACCTTTCAAAACTGACCTTGAGAATTTGAAAAGGAAAACATCAAAAGCCAGGGTAACTAATGCTATCATTACTGATGACATAGGGCTGCTACAATTTCTTTGATACATGGAGCTATCGGGGAGCACTAAATGTTTGTACACAATTTATTCTTGTAAAGCAAGCTACACAAGGAACTACCAAACAACATTTACTGAAACTTTCAGTACTTAAGTTTAGATTGTTCGTACAATCTGTGGATACAGATGAAATCTTTAATATGATCACACTAATGTTTTTTGTAAGATCCCTACATGATTCAGGGAAAAAAAAATATGAAAGCTGTTTATTAAGTGTGCTGCTTTTTTATACCATTTTCCCCTCTTTTGCTCAATGAGTAGGTTTGTAGCCTTCTTTACTGCATACTTTGGACTATACCATTATCAGCTTCATGTGTCACTCAAGGTAACATAAGGATATTGAGATTTTTCCAACTGTTCACATTATTGTAGTGAAGAGGCAATATATTCTCATTTTACAAGGAAGAAACTAGAGGCACAGATCATAGCAGAGTTCACATTCATAAGAGCACTAATTTCATAAGGCTGAAAATAAAAACTGAAAAAATTACGTGTTATATCATTTGTGTATGTTTTGCAAAATGTGCAATATACAAGTCAGATACTGTCTGCAACTGTCACTGCTTGCAATCTCCAAGACAGTGAAAGTGAGAAAACAATTAACTACATACCAGTAGTGCAAAGTTTAAGTCACTTATCTGTTCTTCCCCTGGTATTCAGAGCTAAGGATCACAATCCTTCCCCTCAAGATGGCAAACCACCACTCTAACCATAACATGACCTTCTTTCCTTATTCCAGCCATCTGCCAGATTAAGACAGTCTTATTACACAGTCTTAGTCCACCCCAGTGTAAGTCCATCAGAGGTATTAAATAAGGCAGGGATTTTGTGGCAGTATCACGTGATAAGGTAATTAAAATGGCATTAATTAAAACTGCACTGGCACATAATTTTAATATCATCTACAAAACCAGAACTCAACTTCAGCATTTCCTACTTTTTCCCCAAATCTCAACTTTGCAACCTTAATACTGTTTCTTTAATATAGCTTGTGTGTGTGCGTGTGTGTGCTTTAAAAAAAAAAAGAAAAAAAGCCAAAAAACACAGAAGCAAACTGAGCAGAAATTTTATCAAATGAGATCTTTAGCAGTCAACGGGACTGTGCCTTTTAGGTACACTGAGTAGAGTTCTGATACTAACTTAGTACTGCCGTAACTCTACAACTTTCTAGCCAATCTGCTTTGGGGGAATGATGGTGTGTTCCTACTGATTTTTCGTAAGTGAAATTCTTGTGGTGTCAGCACCTAGTTCTTGAATGTCAAATTCTCCTGTATATTTTGGAAAAGCAGACTACATAAAAGTTTATTTCTCATTTTGTCACCATATCCTGCTCTCCTACCTCTTAAGTCCAGATTCCTTCTCCCTCCCTACTCCTCTTTTCTCACACACCAGCTTCAGATCCTTTCCCAGTACCACATTTTATCCCCACTTGGGTTCCTTTCTCCACCAGTCCCAGTTTATCCTTCTCCCTCCTGCTTCTCATTTAAAATGTCTCTGTATTCCCTCCACACCACTGCTCTCCATTCACCCTTGCCTTTTCTTATTTTCACTTAGACCCATCCTCTCAGATCCCTGCCTGTGTTCACTTTGAGTCAGTTACCTCCTTGCCCAACCAAAACCAGACTTCTCTTCCCACAACACATAAGCTTCAGAGGCTCAGAGTCATTGTCCTTCTTCCCTCCACCTACCATTGATGTCCTTGCAATTGAACCAAGTGGCTTTCCCCTTCCCTTCTAACCGAAGGCCAAGAATAATAAAACTACTACAGGGCACACCAGAAATTCTTGTTTCTCAGTTCCAGTGTTTTCACCAAAAGCAGTCAAGGGTAGCCATAAGGTGTATCTACTTTTAGTCCTGTAATACTAATGATACAGAACATTTGAGAATGTTCTCTGGGGAGAGCATAGCTGCAGTCCCATCCTCTTCAGAGCTATAAGCAGTCTCAAATTGTTCATGCAAGACAATCTCCACACATTTACTAAATTTGAAGCTGTATGTATCAACTGCGGAAACTCATTTTGCAAAAACTTGTAATTTAGTCAAAACCAGGCAGATTTTCTGAGGAAAGGCAAAAGATGTTTCTGACACGGTGACGTGAACTTGTGAGAAAGAATTCTCCAAAGTTAAAAAAAGCTTAAAATGACCAGCAAAAAACACTGGTTTTTTGGTTGGTTTGTTTTTTTTTTTTTTTTTGTTTTGGTTTTTTGTTTTTTGGGTTGTTGGGGTTTTTTTGTTTGGTTGGTTGGTTGGTTTTTTGCTTAGCTTTATTCTTGAAATTGACTAAACTCCAGCCGGAGGTTTTCCCTGTGAAATTCAGGTCAAAGAAGACTGGCTGTATATTTGAAACTTTCACTTCATAGCGTTCTAGACATACAAAGTTAAAAGCAACAAGAATTTTGCAAAGGAGTTGCACATGTCTGAGCTGTCACAGAACTGGTAATGGTACCCTAAAAGTTAAGGTTTGGGTTGCTATTGTTCCAAGTAAGTTTAAAGGTTTATAATTTCAGATTGAGGGTTTCATTCAGACCAGTATTTCAGCAAAGTTTTACTTAAATGACAAGCAGTAAGGACAGACTATGTGGAATCCATGCTCCTGTTTAAAGCAGTCAGAAGTTTACAACCGGACATCACCTCATAGCAGAAACTTGGCAAGTAACCATTCAAATGTCCCTGGTTCCCTACTGCATTTAGTACAACAGATTTCTGTAACACCTTCACTGTCGGTGTTACACAAATCCACTTTAACTTTAGCTGTGCATACCTTACAGTGAGTACTGTGCACTGTGACTGGCTGCACAGTAGTCAGGGAAGGAACAGCCTCCCGCTGGGTGAGCAGAATTTTTTTCCAGTCACAAGCATGCTGCAGTGGTAAGATTTTAAATACATCTCAAATGCAATCACATTCTCAAGATGGAGATTTTTAGTAAAAGCACTGGAAGCCTAATTTGGGTATAGTATATTATGGCCAATACTATCAAACAGCAGAATTTCCACAGTCCAGAACTTGGGAGGAAAACAAAGGAAGAACTTTGCTTACAAAAATAACATTTAACACTAATTGCAGATATGAATTTTCTATTTGGAAGACTGTATTCTTTATAATGTTAATTCTTACAAAACTATAAACTCTGAATCTATACCTATTACTTAATTTACTGTTTACCATAACTCGTGGTGTGGGTGTTTTTTGTTTAAGTACTTGGAACATTTCTTTGAACTTCAGTATTAAAGTTTTCATGGAGCAAACAGGGACCTTTCCTTTTAAAAAAGATCAACATTATTTGGGGGTTTACCCCTTCCAGACTGTTGGAATTCTTCCTCTCTAAAGGTCTACTTTGTTCATTAATTATTTTTTTTTTACCATCTGAAGCACTAAATACCAGCAATAACTCTACAAAGTAACATTAGTAGTGCATACCTAATTAAAAGATGACAAAATACTGGGCAAACTATTAAAACAGGGCAACATTTGGCTTTTAAAGCTATTTAGACAGCAGCTATGCCTCAGAAAAGAGTGAATATGATACGCTTTTCATAGTACTTTAGAACTAACTTACACTATCTATACAAAACCTAAGCATCCAAAATATTTAAATCACCAGCCCACCATTATTTTAATAAATAGGCCATAATAGGGGCCCAATTGCTATAAATAATTATATTAGTGTAACATGTTTCACAAAATTGAAATAAAGCAGAACTATATCACTTACTCGTTGGGCAACTTCTGCTGCAGCAGCTGCCATTGCTGCAGCTTTGGCCTTCTCTGCTTCATCATAAGTAGGAAGAGAGGTAGCTACACTGTATGGAGGTGGTACAGGATAAAATTCATTGTGTGTTTCTGTTCAAAATAAAGAGGTTATGCATTTTTAAGCCAGAAAGATGTCAAGAATATTAAATTTTACATGCATGTAACTATTGAGCTTTAAAGTACACTTTTTTCAACAGAGGCTGAAATTGATGATATTTGTATTTCAAGTTCTTGTAAGTTTAACAAAAAACTTTATTTTTATAAAATAAAATAGTGAACAGCTTGATGATGCTTTTAGTTGCTACTCCAGGTGGAAACCTTAACCTAGATGCTGCAAGGAGCCAACAAATTTATGAACAAAAAAACATAGTTGCTGAGTTACATCCCTAGGCATTCCAACCAAAGGCTTTTTATCAAATCATATAAAAAACATGCACAGAAACATCCTAAAAAAAGTTCTTACAATATCAATTAGTTACTTAAGTCCAGTAATAATCATGCTGTATTTTTATTAGCATGGCCTTGTTGCCAACTCCAGTTCTGTGAAAATCAGTTTTTCCAAGATTTCAGTTTCACCACATCCTTTTAAAAATGTTCCTTCTATCAAAATGGACCACAGACTTCATTCTTACCTATTGAAATAGTAAAACACCATCATACAGAATAGAATTAACAAAATTAATAAAAACTATTTAAAATGCACCTTGAGCTTCCTCCTACAGCCAGCAGTAGTTTGTAACAAGATTGCTTACATGGTAAAGATTTGTCAGCACAGGTCACATGGTAAAAAGATTTGTCAGCACACCACCACAAAGATGTTAGCTATGCAGAATGATCCCTATATATATGTATTATACTTGCAAACACTGTCTCAAAGAACAGGGACTGGAAATTGCTCCTTTAATCAACATTAAAAAAATTAGGTTGGAGTTTACTTCTAAAATATTTATTTGGCACATGGAAGATGTAAATCTAAGCAACTTTGCTGAAACAGGGACTTCGATGTTGCCTGCTGTTAAGTCTGCGATACCCCAAAGGAAAGTCACAATCTCATGAGAAAGGGAGCAGTGAACAAATGGAGACAAAGACCTCTGTTGCTCATTTTCCACAAGAAGTTCAAGAGCCTTTAAAGCAAAATTAATCTTTTCATGGCAATATTTTCACCAAACAATAGCACACATTTAAGAAGCTTGAGTTTTGACAAATCAGCGATTTGGTGGGTTTTGGGGTTTTTTGTTGGTTGGTTGGTTGTTTTTTTTTTTTTTTATAAAGAAGCAACTAAAATTGCTAATGAGGTCTAATAATGGAGCACTACTCAAAGATGTAGATTAAATGTGGAACTGAACTACACTCAGACTTAAACAAAACCTATTACACTAATTAACGAACATCTATTTAGTCTAGTAATTTGGACCAATCAGCGTAATTTAGAAGTGTGCTTCTTCTGAATAAACCAAAGGGCTGTGCGTGAAAGCATAGCTGTTTACTGCAACTGTGTGTGTAGGGGAAAAAAAAAAAAACAAACAAAAAAAAACCCAACAAAAACCCCACATACCATGGCATTGTACCACTTTGAACCAAGTGCTGATTCATACACACTCCTCCCTGACAAGCTGTTATGTAGGAGAAATACCTGAGGTTGCAGCTGCTTCTACAGCTATGCTACAGTAAGGTGGAGGCGAAGTATCTGCTTCAGATAAGGCTGCTGTCTGGGGAGTCTGCGTAGTCTCTGTAGACGTGGAAGGCTGCTCAGCTGCTGAAGACTCTGGGGGGTCATCCTCATTGTGAAGCTTAGAAGAAAAACACACAAATTTCAGACACATTCAGGGAATATTTTCCATGGCAACCTAGTACTTGCAGAATCATCTTCAAAAAGAGAGATTACTCTTCAACAAAACAAAAATTATTTACAAAACAACACGTGACTACTTTAACCAGTCCAGTTAAATCCTTTTAAGCAAATGGCTAATCTTAACTGCCTTCCCCCTGCGCCCCCGCAATGGATTTCTTCTCATCAGCGATATTTACAGAGTCTTAAAAATCTGGGGTTTTTAGTGTTTACTACATGGGAAAATGCTGACTATAAATTATTCATATAATAGAAAGTATTTTAACAATACTGCTTTTTTTTTTTTTCTTAAATACATTGATAAAATGCACTAACCCATTTTACAATACAACAGGTGAGCAACACTATCTTTCATTGTATCAATCTAGAAGAAAATAAAAAAAAAAAGACACATTTCTACTTCTGTAACTGGTATTTTTATACTCTTGCATCTTGTCAGAGAGCTTCTCCACGCAAAGACTTTTCAAAACATTCTGCTTTTCTGTACAATCTGGAAAGAATCCTTTCCCTATAAAACTTTAAATTGCTGGTTTGTTAGTTTTTTGTTTTTTTAAAATGCAGTTTTAAAAGGAAATGTCCAGTTAAGCATATACAACAATAAGAATTTGGATAATCAAGAATGTTGATTAAAACCATCGAATTCGGATCCAGCAACTAATATCTTTTATTCGAAAAGGCATATTTGATTATTTTAGCTAACTTGATAGTGTTCAGAATATCATAGAATCATAGAACCATTGAGGTTGGAAAAGACCCTTAAGATCATCGAGTCCAACCGTTAACCTAGCACTGCCAAGTCCACCAATAAACCATGTCCTCAAGCACCACGTCTACCCTTCTTTTAAATACCTCCCGGGATGGAGACTCAACCACTTCCCTGGGCAGCCTGTTCCAGTACCTGACTACCCTTTCGGTGAAGAAGTTTTTCCTAATATCCAACCTAAACTTCCCCTGGCACAGCTTGAGGCTGTTTCCTCTCGTCCTATCGCTTGTTACTAGGGAGAAGAGACCAACCCCCACCTCACTACAACCTCCTTTCAGGTAGTTGTAGAGAGCAATAAGGTCTCCCCTCAGCCTCCTCTTCTCCAGGCTAAACAACCCCAGCTCCCTTAGCCTCTCCTCATAAGACCTGTTCTCTAGACCCTTCACCAACTTCATTGCCCTCCTCTGGACACGCTCCAGCCCCTTGATGTCCTTCTTGTAGTGAGGGGCCCAAAACTGAACACAGTACTCGAAGTGCGGCCTCACCAGTGCCAAGTACAGGGGCACTATCACCTCCCTGGTCCTGCTGGCCACACTATTCCTGATACAAGCCAGGATGCCGTTGGCCTTCTTGGCCACCTAAGCACACTGCTGGCTCATGTTCAGGCAGCTGTCAACCAACACCCCCAGGTCCTTTTATGAATCAAACTTTAGGAAGAAAGAGTAGCAGCATTAAACAAAAAAGTGCTAGTTCCCACTAGTGCAAACTACAAGATAAGAGGCCTAGAAGGCAACTACTGCAGCACCATATTTAAAAAATAAGATTAGCAAGTTGAACATATCTGAAAAAAGAATTCTGTAACTTCAAATTAGTAGTTTCTATGAACACCCTACAGAAAAAAAAACTATTAGAGAATAATCAGAGAATTAAGAATACAGCTACATTAATTTCATATTGGGGAAAGCACAATCAGATAATTGAAAAAAGCACATTCTGAGAAGAAAGAATGCTAAATTCCTTGTTAAGTAGTGTAACATTCACACCAAAATTGTTTTATATCAAAGTATATAAAAGTTCACAGAATAGCTGAGGTTGGAAGGAACCTCTGGAGGCCACCTGGTCCAACCCCCCAGCTCAAGCAGGGCCACCTACAGCTGGTGACTTAGGACCACATCCTTTTGAGTACCTCCAAGGATAGAGACTCAAAAAAAAAAAAAAAAAAAAAAAAAGTGTTTCCTGATGTTCAGAGGGAACCTGGGAACCTCCTCTGTTTCTGTGCGTGCCCATTGCCGCTGGTCCTGTCACTGGGCACCACTGAAAAGAGCCTGGCTCCATCCTCTTTGCATCTTCCCTTCAGGTATTTATATACATTGATGAGGTCCCCCCTGAGCCTTCTCCAGGCTGAACAGTACCAGCTCTCTCAGCCTCTCCTCATATGTGAGATGCTCCAGTCCCTTCATCATCTTGGGGGCCCTTTGTTGAACTCTCTCCAGCATGCCCATGTCTCTCTGGTACTGGGGAGCCCAGACCTGGGCACAGCGCTGTGGCCTCACCAATGCTGAGCAGAGGGGAACGGTCGCCTCCCTCAACCTAATGGCAATGCTTTGCCCAGTGCGTCCCAAAATACCAATAGCCTTCTTTGGGGCAAGGGCACACCGCTGGCTCACGTTCAAGTCCTGTAGGTTACAAACTCCATGTCTTTCTTTCTAATGAAAAACTAAGGATAACAGCAGGAATTACAAGCATAGAAGACATTTCAACAGTAGGCAGGTAAACCGAAAAGACAGTTCAAGGGAAAACAGAAAACACTTCAAAAGAAGTTAGTGCAACAGAACAACTTCGTGTAATTTTCATATGGCTTCTACCACACTCTGCTCTTTATATGTGTCGAATTAGAAAAACTGATAAAGATAGCTGCTAAAGCATTTTTCACCGTTTTTCAGGAGTCCCTCCAAATATTGTATTGAAAGAACTATAGCTTAAAGATTAAAGGGTTTATCTATACATATAAACTACATATATATGCACACACATATGTAAGTATATATATACACAAGCACAATACACACATGAGCACATACTATTAAGAAGTCACCTTCAATGGAACTGATAGGTGTTATTGAGGCGTTTTGAGTACTGAGCAATCAGGTCATTTAATGGCTAATCTGTGATCCAGAAGAAGTAGTAACCTGAGAAATATGTACAGCCATTTAGAGTAGTTAAAGCCAAAGAAAACAAAACCACTTCAAAATAACCTACTATATTTAGGGATACAGAACGCAAATGAGAATACAAAACACTCAATTCTAAAAAGGTTGAGCAGGTCAGAAAAACAGCCTGAGAGCTATAAATGTTATGGTTCTAAATTAAGTACAACCATTCACAAGAAAAATCTAGTATTGCAATGATATAGCTAAAATAAAACCATTTTAAAATAAAACTCTCATTCGATTAGCAATGAGACAAATAACAGAACATTACTGGCATACTTTTACACTAATGGCTGGTACACCCACCCTCATTTGGGATGTGTGTGTGTAGTTCTGACTACCCCACCACAACAACCTGGTCTACGAGCAGGGGAAGAAGTAAAGCCTACTTAATGGACTTCTCCCTTCTTCTTCTCCTTTTGCCCTCCACTTCGGTAACTGCAACTTTTCTTCCCTACCAAGCCATATTATGTGCTGTCACTAACCTCAAGACACACAGAGATCCACAGCAGCTCACTGGTCAAAGAGCATATTACTGCTCAAAACCCACTTTGTCATTACCGAGGAAATCAATTTTGTGTCTTCAACATGCTTTCTTGAAAGTTACCTTTCTCCAAATTATCTGTAATTTAGTAACAGTCACAAACGATGGAGGTAACATGAGCATGGGAGAAGAACATGCACATGAGACTTCTTGCCTTCAAAGACCAAGTTAACAAGTCATTCAATTGTTATAGCAACTGCAATTAGGAAACAGAAAAATTCCATCCTAAGGGCTCCATACAAAAGAGTCCCGTTACGCCCTTTAGTGCATTCAAAAGGTCTTTGTTTCGTAGGACTCATATTCAGGGACCAAGCACTTCTATGTATCCTGTCTTCTACTATACAGACCTTTCAGAAATTCTGAAAGGCATCAAGGTTATCCTAATGCAGCAACTTGAAGAAAAATCATAAGACTCCTTACAGAATACCCCATCATAAAAATCACAAGAAGTGGATTAAGCAGGTTGAGTGTTTACAGCTAGAGTAATAAACACAAGTTGTTCCATGAATAGAAACCTGCTTTTGTTACTTCTCATTCAGGTGTCCTGTCTCCTAGTCTCTCCTCAGGGCAATAACTTCAGCTCCTCTCAGGGGACTCCACTGTCCAAACTTTTTGGAGTGAAAACCAAACCAAAACAATAAAACCCCACAACTGTAGCAGAACTTGCCCCAGCAAGCTGGAAATTTTGCCTATGCTAGCAGGACAGACAGCAGTGGTTATATCGTTTTGTCTTGTGGCAACTCTGCCTTGTCTTCACAGGGCACTGATTCTCCATGGAGTCACCCGTTTGCTTGAAACCAGTAGGAACTTGACTACCTTTGAGCCTCCCCCTTCCTGTTTAATTTTGGCTTATACTGGCTGGTAAACTTAGAAGTTATTTTTGGAGACAGGGAAAGAAGAAGACTGACACTCTACATAGGTTTCGTTGCCACAGAAACCAAGCTAAAAAAACTCAGAAGGGAACAGAAAATGTCTGTTTCAAGGCATTACTTATGCTACTTACTGAAATGTTACCTGAAACAGCATTTAACATTAAAAGTATAGAAATCGTATCTAATATTTTTTTTTCCAATAGTAAGACTATTTTGCCCGCTTTTTAAATTAAAGCACCATGGAGAACTCACAGTTCATCATCCCAGCCCCCTCCCAAGCCCCCAATGAACCATGATATGGTAGTAAGCAATACAGCTGCTTTTGCCAAGATTATGGTCAAAACAATTGCCAGGACCTATTAAACTACAGACAACTGTAAATTAGTACCATCCCCTGCCCCCCACCCTCACATCTGAAAAGCAGGACACAAAGACTTTTTTTTTTCCCTTCACATCTTAGTCTGTACACAGGTATCTGGCTGGCTATATGGAGCTTTACAATTAAGAAAAGGGAATACTTTGTTATTAGACATATTAATCTTAAACTGTTTATACAAGTATTTCAATCCCTGCTTTTGCAGCCCTCGAACTACAGTACATTACAGGCTCAAAAGTCATGATCCTCATATTCTCAAGATATACCTATGTTAGGACACTTAAAATTCAAAATTCAATCAAAGAACAAAAGATTTTCTGCCACCAATGACTCAAAATCTCATGGTAACTACTAAAGAGCGTACAGAACAGGAAAAAAAAAAAATTAGCTTCCTTCATATGATTTTTACCCTATACTCTCTTCAGGTTTTTTCCCCAGAAAAGCTCTATAAAACAATGATTTACTATTTCATTTCAGAAGACGTTAAAATCAATGTCAGACCTTTCAGCACCAAAATAGTCTGGAAAATCCAGCTGTCTATTTTTTTTTTTAATAAATAATTTCTTTAAAGAAGGACTGCATCTCCTCCTGCAATTTATTTCCTGAAGTCTGTTATTTTGTTTCTGTAATTATTTCCAAAGTAGTCAGATGCAACGTCTGAAATCAGCTGACACCCTACAAAGAACACGAACCACAAGAAAGTGCTTGGTACAGAAGCCTTTACTGAGGGGACTGGTGCAGATGCTTTTACTCTTCAGGCTTTTCAAAAATAAAAACTTAAACTGGGAGGAAGATCTCATTCTCTACTTAACACTTTTCATTCATCTGCAGATAGTAATTTTGTCTGACCTACAAAAATTTGCTTGCCTGGATAAACAGAGTTTGCTCATTTGTGATGAACTGACTGATTGTACAAGAGTGGCAATACAGGTGTTATTAAAATGGGCCAAATTTAGAAAAAAATCAGGGAAAAAGGATATAGTAAGATGTCTTATGTCACCTGTACCATACATACACAAGACTAGTATGATGTTTTCTGATAAAGTGCATTAAAGTAGCGCGCACTAGCTCTAGTCATACTCATAGTGTAACACACAAAAAGCACTCACTATTTCTGTTACCTGATTTTATGCACATTTCAAAAGCTGCTGTTTTCCCATTTCATAAAATATGACTTACAGAAATCAGTACATTATAAAATTATTGCAACATAATTAAATTCAACAGCACATTGGAAGCATTTTAAAAGACCTTTTTTATAAACATACACTATTTTCATGCTATTTGTATCATTTCTTTAGCATAGCATAGAATTATGCAGAAGATACTTCCATACGGGGGGGGCGCAACAAAACAAAACCAACAAACAACTAGGCAGCTTTCTTCTCGTGTTTCCTTTTATACCTTTATTACCAGCTCATCTTGATAAAGTCTGACTTTTAGGTAAGCTTTTGCGTAATTTTTAGTAGTGATGGTTCTGCCTGGGGCACCACAGAGCTTCACAGCATTCTCACTAGCAAACGTAAATTACAAGGACTTTTAACGTGTCCTCCTTTCTAGCCTTTCAAATGGTACTACATTTTTGAAGAAGCTTGGCTCCTCCAGTTTTGACCTCACACCGACCAGTTCACAGGTTCTTTCAAACTGCATTAAAACAAACACAATGCATAGAAACTCCATAACGCTGGACCCAATACTCCGCTTTAAGTGAAAATGTGGAGACAACTAAGTAGATCATGCAAGTTCAACCTTTGTATGCAAACCAGTCGGTTGGTACACTTCCTCCAGAAAAAGCAACACTCTTAGCAACAGAGGTTCGTCATCTTCACTTCGGAGAAGTTAACACTTTGGTCTTCTAGAGTCAGTTTTTCAGACTATGCCAAAAGGTCAACCAAAAATAGCCACTTACTGCAGCTTCTAGTGCTAGAGGGAAGGGCACGGAAGACTCATCTCAAGATTGCCTGTGCAGTGCACAAAAAGCATTCCAACGTTTCTGCATTAGATTCATGACATCTTCCATACTGGTACACAGGTATTTATTCCACAGAAATTCTACTGTAGTAAATAGGAGAGGTGTAACCAACAGTAGGTTAAAAAGAAAACTGCCATCACCTTCATTAAGCTTTCAGGAAGCTTTTCACCTCTCTGTGTTACACCTGATATTTTCAGTTGCTGAAAAATTCAAAGGCCTTTTACACCTGCCTACTGGTAGTAATTTGTAAATCTGTACTAAACTGCTCCCTACAAATGAGGCTTGAGATTGAGGCATGAAAGCAGAATTCTCTACCTACAGAAAAATAATTGCACTTGAACAAATACAGGCTCTGTATTAAATGTGTGTTTTGTAACCACATTTTGCACTTTTTCAGCTTTAGTAGTCTAAAAATAGGTTTATTCACCTGTAAATAGCAAAATATTAATCTTGGGGTTTTCAAGGGAAAAAACAAAAGGAAATCTTGAAATAAAATTTAATTTTGAACCTGTTATAAAAA
Organism: Nipponia nippon; assembly: GCF_047370975.1. Taxonomy (NCBI): domain Eukaryota; kingdom Metazoa; phylum Chordata; class Aves; order Pelecaniformes; family Threskiornithidae; genus Nipponia; species Nipponia nippon. The sequence continues at coordinate 83,980,682 of NW_028262336.1, forward strand.
TACTTTATGTTGGAGACAGCTTTGACCTCTGTTTACCCATCTCTATTGTTTCTGAATAACACCTAATAGTCTCAACAGCTCAGGCTGTCGAATATTACTTTTTTGTTTTTAGAAAAACCCATAAAACCTATACCATTAACCCATAAATGCCATTCAAGTGCTAAGACCAATCAGCCCTAATTTAGGTTGCAAGTAGCCACTGAACAATCAAAACTAAAACCAATAATCTGTAATTACACTTAGATAAGAATTATAAGAGCAGAAGAGATAAGCGAATCCTTCTGCAAAATAAATGTTTTAATTTTCTTGTTTATCAGGAAAAAAAAATATCCACAATGGCCTTTGAAAGAAATATTTCACAATTTTGTAAAATCCAAGAATTCTTGAGGGAAAAAAAAAAAGCAAAAAACAAACCACATTGTATTTTAACTTACTAGCTTTCTCATCAGAATCAGGTTTTATCCGCTACCAGTAAGGTAGTTTACAACATCATCATGCCTTTTTCTTCAAATTCCTGTTGTAACACCAACTTACCACAAACCCATGCAGACCAGAGTGTTAACTTCCCAGCTAGTAGGAAGGCAGCTATTTGCAGTTCAGCACCAAACGCCATCTCTTCTGAAACACAGTCCTGGCCACAACCACAACACTCCAGAGAAACATCAACCTCTAGGGACTGGGGAGCCTTCAGATTAATAAATACTCTACCAACGTACCAAGCAATTAAGCTTATAAGGCACTTCAGTACATTCTAGTAAAACACAGAAGTCCAGCAACTTTCAGCTACTTTTTGCCTTTATGTATTTAAAAGTAACTGATCAAATTTGATCAGAATTCCCAACTGCACAGAACAGATCCACATCATTTTTTTTCCCCACCATCCCATCACTTGTCAAGCATCAACTATCACATACTCAGATCTAGCAACAGCCCTTCATGACAGTGGAGTGTTTTTGGGTTTTTTTGGTTTGGTGGTTTTTTTGTTTGTTTGTTTGTTTGTTTTCCCCTTGATGCACCTCTGCAGAAAGTGTTCAACAGCAGTCAATATGTTAGAAGGTCAAAGGTGTAAAATCTGCACTCAAAGCAGGAAAGCAGAACAGAAGTCCATTGCTGCCATTCCACAGCTGTGTAGAAATACCAAGTGTGTCTGCTAAATAAGGATTAGGTACCATGGAAACCCACAACCTCTGGAGACAAACTTCTACTGAAAAGAATCCAAAGAGATTTATACTGAATGTTGTTAAAAAAAATATTGCAGCAGAATGGCTCATCTGCCAAAGTGAGACTCCTCATGTAAAAATAAAGTGATCCACAGCAATTGAAAGTGTTTTACATGCACTTCACTTAAGTGATAGTTAAATCATTTTAGTCAGTTCTCTTTAACCAGGGATCTTTAACCTATTGGATTTTTCAAGTTTGTTTGTTTGTTTTTTAAAGAGGCTTATAAGCATGTCAGAAAAAAGACGAAACAAAACAAAAAAACAAACCCCCAACAACAGTGATCAGGACTTTGTGAAAAATAAATAAATAAATAAATAAATAAATCATATACATATATATATATATATAATGTGTGTGTAGATAGATAGATATACAGATCTATCTCTCTCTCTCTCTCCATCCATCCCAATGGTTACTTTACAGATAACATTTTACTTGCTCTTTCATTTTTCATGGATTATAATCCAGATTTAAACAATTAATTACACATTTAACAGAACAACATACACATTTGCATTCATTCCCTATGGCTTCTAAGACATCTGTTCTTTCCCATCCCCCACATTAACAGCAAAAGTGGAGCTACTAGTAAAGGACAGTAACATACCATGTGTCAATATGAGAACTCTTTTAGAAAAGTAAATATTCCGAGACTAACACGACTAGGAGTGTAGAGTTATCCTTTAAAATACATCCATTTCTCTCCACTTATTTTTTAAGGTTTCTTCTCTACTAAAGAATTATTCAGAATTCATTCTGAATATTGGAATTTTGGTATAATCCAAACAGATATATGCTTCATATTTATTGTAAAAATATAAATCAAGATTAGTTTCCAAGTTTTTCCTACTGCATGGTTATAGGAATTAATTGTGAAATTTGTCAACAAAAACCTGAAGTCTCTAATAACAATAAAGACTATGGCTGGGACCAACATCTTTCAAATCTTCAAGCATGAGTATAAAAATATTTCTACAAAAAAAGTTGCTAAAAAGCTTACTCTAGAGCATGTACACTATGAAGTACTGCAACTCTGAGTTACTCTAGAATTTAGAAGTTCCTAAAAAGATTACCATGTACCACGTAGCTTTCTGTTTGTCAAATGGTAACTCGAAAACAGCTTGAGGAACTGCTTTAAATGCTATAAACAAAGTCCAAAATAAGGCTCCCCTCCTTGAAGACTTTCTAGTTAGAAGTAAGAGTGTATAACACAGACCCATTAATAAAACAGAAGCATGTTATTGAGACCAGCGGTCAGACTAAGGAAGCGTTCTGTCTCCAACACAATCATCAGGAGATAGGTAGACAGCAGACAAGCCTTAGTCGCTTATTCACCATCCATTTTCCTCAGACTCCCCGGACATTCACAGCTGTTATATTATGGCTGGTAAAGCGTACATCCCTGCCTATTCCATTTGCATCTGTTAGGGATTTGATGTGTGTGAATTTGTGTTGCTGAATCTGCTAGTACTATCTGCCTCAATGATCTTGTGTATTAACAAACCGCATGTGTTTGCCTCTCCTTGTCTTTTCTGCGATTAAAATCGAATTTCAGTGAGTGCTCTCCAGTTTTAATATTGCACAATTTGGTGAATAACAGCTCCACAACTGCTTTATCCACTGCCTTGGTGACTTTTTTAAGCATTGATCACTTCCAACTGCCACCACCCATTCCAGACGCCACTTTTAAGAAGGCCGCTTCCCTTCACCTTCCGTAGCTCCGAGGCTCCTCTTATGAGACCCCAAAACGGCACACGGTACCCAACACGCGGGCAGGTCCCAGGTTTCATACAGTGATGCTTCCTGTTCATTCTCAGCGTCTTCCCTGACGATGGACAATGTTTTATCAGGATTTGTTGGCAGCTGCCACTAGCCAACAGTTTCAGCAAACCATCAGTGACAGCTCCAAGAATTGCAAGTCAAAAGGTCATGTCTTTAGTTACCAGCAGCTTTATAGAATCAGTACAGAAAGTAGATCCCAGTCACTCTAAAGGCGCACAGAGCATACAAAACATAAAACTGGAAAAGTAGAGGGAATAGGAAAGCCTGTAAAACTAGGAAATGGACAGGGCTGTCACCAGGAGCAAACTCAATATTCAACAGTTAGTTCCAGCTTCCATTTTAGCCTACATTCACCTGGGCTGAAAATTTCAATGTTGACTGAAAAAGCTGAGTATTATTCTCTAAATATATTATGCATGTTTCACTTAAAAGCCCAAGTACAGTAGGAAGGTTCATGCACAGCGCTTCCTAATGAAGACAATGCAGAAAGATGCTAAAAATGGCAAATTCATTTTACAGGTAGAGGGATAAAGAAAAAGAGGATTTTTTTCCTGGAGAAGTATCATGGTAACTGAACTGCTGAAGGACCATACAGTTCCACCTTAAAGTGCCTGATTTGAGAGAGGTAGGGAAAAAAATGACTCGCATCTGTGTCTCCTGTATGACAGGTAAGTAAGTGTCCTTGAAAATTCTGCAGTAAAACTCTAAGAAAAACTTCAAATGTCTCAACTTTATTGACAACACAGAGGTTTTATTGCTTGTGCATTTTAATAAAAGCTAGTCAAGCAGGAACAGTTTCCTACTCTACAGTACTGGTTAGCCTGAAATGAAATCATTAACTAAATAATACATAAATCAGAGGATATTATTAATCAATAAGAGCAAACCCTCTTTATTCTTATTAGAAGGTCAATTGTGCCTGACTTTTTCAGCATATCTCATTTTCTTAGTAACTGGAAAATGGAGTACTCAAGCTCCTCAATTTAAGATATCAGTAAATCAAATCATTAGAGAGATAATACAGACAGAAATTTCAACAGCTTAAAAAACCCCCAGACTTACACAACACCAGCTGAACACACTCTGTGCACTGCATGCAGAAGAACAGGCTCTACTGAAAAGATTCTCATTTGGATTTGTGGTCTTCTTTCTCTTCCATCCACTATAGCACTCGCAGCTTTAATAAAGTTTAGTAGCAAAGACAAATAGAACAATGAACATTAAAGGCCCTTTCTTTAAAGAATGCATTTTTATGTCTCAACAGATAGTATACAGTTTTTTCAACCCTACTGTTAGAGCTAAAGTGTGTCAACTAAGCATTTTAAAGCAAGCCTACAAAACATGTGGCCCAAAGGACAATTCTCTCGATCTCAGTTGCTGCACAGATGATGCATACATCTGGAGGCAGGCACTTTCCAGCAGGTCAGGTTTTTTTGATCATAAGGCAGCTAAATAAAAACAAAAGCAGCAGCAGTCTAGGAAGCTCAGCTCTTCAAAGGAGAGTGGAAGATGACCAAACTAGTGCTACCTGTAAACCATAGGGAATATTAAAAAAAATAGCAGACATTGAGGTACATGATAAAGGAACACAGGCCACACCACTCATCATCAGCTGTGGCCCAGCACTGCAGGGCGTCAGTGGCCTGCTTGTTTGTTTGAATTATGCATGCTCATTCTACAATTTCGAACAGGTTTTTAAGAGTAAATAGCTTGTGTGAGTCTTTTTCCTAACCATTTACTCTATGCGTTTGATACAAGTCAATTTTGTGACCACAACTCTGGAGTTTCAATTAAGAGTCTTAATGCTTCAGTACATTCCTTAAAAATACCTTAAGTACCGTTTCCCTTAAATTCCAAAATACAACAGTTGATTCAAAATACCACGATCAAAATGGATAATTGGCCTCAGTATCACCCAGGACTCTTATCCCAATTGTCTCATGCTTTACCAAAAGCATCACTCACTCCTCAAAGATGACAAGTATTAACTACACTACCCATTACCAAAGCAATGCTTAAACATGAGCTTGTGCTACTTTAAAAAAAAAAATAAAAAATTTCTGCAATAAGGAGATAACTGATACTGTAAGCATCCTTTTGTCAATAACTTTTCCTCAAGGCTGCTCTACATAACCTTTTCGGATTAATCAGAGGATCAAAAACACATTCAATAATTCAAGCTACCTATACACCTTTACCAAGGACATGCTTCTGACCTCTCCTACAACAATAATCAGTCAACATTTATAGGATTACTGTCAAAAGGTAAGATATTGTTCAAAGCTAAAATGGACAAACTATGTTTGTGAATATGTTAAGTAACCATACAATAGTTGGAGACCAAAATTTTTCTTTAATTTTTTTTACCGGACAGTCATGTTTTACAAGAAGGAAGACGACAAATCTCTGCCAAACACCTTGAACAGTAACTCAAGAAAAAGAAAAATCGTATTACAAACAGAAATAAAGTAAAGTAATATACAGGCTATTGACCAGATTTTGTTGTGTCTACACCACCCAAAGTTTGGAGGTTTGTTTTCTAAATCATTCTGTCTGTTTCAAACACAGTTGGAGGAGGCACAGCCAGGGATGGGGCTGGGGGGAGGTGACTCAAATATCTAAAGTTTTGGCTATAGAGTGATTGAGGACTAAATTAGACTGTATCAGTTTTAGGCTAATCTTAGCCTACGATAATGGAAACGATGCTTAAGTGGAATAAGCAGTTAAATGTTAAAAAGGAAATACATTTTCCACTTTCAGTGTAAATCTCAAAGCCATAAGGCATCCGCATCGTGACATGTGCTGTCAGCCCCGGCTGCGCAAGTCTGGAATGACTTCAGCACAAAACAGAAGCTGTTAGTCAATTTCATTAAAAACACAGCTGGCGAAGGGGGTGCCCACTTTCGTAAAATCAGCTAGCTGTGACAGTACTTGTCCAGGAAGTGGGAGACCTAAGCCTGAGGCAGCTCAAACCCACAGTCCTGGCTGTGCAATAGCTCAGTTTCAGTAGGAAGAGTTGGCAGTGCCGCTCCAACCTAACACATTGTCAATTTTTTCACTCTTTTTTTACCCATAGTCTTTTAAGATTACTTTTCTTCTCCATTTGAAAATGGCTTGCCTAATGTGGGTGTACTGGTATACGTCAATTTGTTCATTCCCCTTTCCAAAGTAGCTGGCACACCTGAAGTCTAGAAGGAGGTTTGAGGCTATGAAACTCCACGCAACATTCAAATCTACGACTGTAAACTGAGCACTGAGGTCTCACAAAGTTAGGTGTGATGACATGACCAGTTGCCACATCTTCCTTGTTTTGTCAACACCGTCACTGGGAAGAAAGTTTTGAAATAAGCCTAGAATTAGCCATTTGTCAGAAGTACCTCATTTTCCCCATCTAGAAGACTGCTACTAACATTTTGTACTAACATAGCGCTTGATTTCTGAGATTACGCTGATGTGGTTCCCAACACATTTTTCAGATACAAACAAGCTGAGAGAGTGCTTAGAGTTTCTCTTTTTTTAAAGCAGCATGAAAAGAACACCTAGCTTGGCCACTTCACAGCTGACTTTTGCTAAGAACACTGCTACTTGAAGGCATTTTATTCCTGTTACTGAACTTCCACCTTTTTTAATAGGATTAGAAGGCTTATTAGATGTGGCATGTACACATGCCACAGCCTGAAGCTATCCTTTTACATTACATGACTTAGTGTCACTGCTCAGATCAGGTGTATCTTTCTTTTGGTTTTGTGTGTCTTTCAAGAATCTAAATATCCACAGTTTCACAAGATAGTCTCAGCCATGCCAACAAGCTTGCTGCCACCAGAAAGGACCAGTCCTGTACCCTCTCCTCCTGCACTACCCTCGTGCAGACTCAACCAAGACCTTTGGAAAAAAAACTGAGTGGAACAACCCAGGTACATCTTGCTGGCTTTTACTACTCATTTTATTTTGTTCAGCACAGTAAAACTGGTGCCCTATATAATTAAACCAATTTGTGTGCAGAGCTGATAAAAACCACCTTATGTCCCTCTGTGCCTACGCCAAAAAAACTGCCCACGTGCCACAACCTGTGCCCACATGAAGAATCAGAAAGCTGCTGTAACCGCTGTTACTCCTGTTGCACCAGTGAGCCAGCGTTTCTTCCTGTGAATCAGTTGCAGAGCTGGGTGTTGTATCTCTGGCCCTCCAAAACAGAGATTCAAAAACCAGACAGTGATGGCAACGCACAAAGTTAGACCGCCTTGGTTTAAATTTACAACAGGGAACAGAAAGAAAAGATTGTGCTTGGCTAGTACCTCATCACCTTGATTTGGGAGGAACACACAGAGACATATGAGGTTTATCTCCTTGTTCATATGAAACATGAAAGTACTTAAAAACTTAACTAATAAGTGAGAAAAATGTAAAATGTATTACTTTTTAAGCACTATCTGCATCACTACTGTATCTGCAAACATACCTCAACCTTTATAATTTTTCTTCTTCATTTGCGGCAGGATTCTTCATAAAAAATAGGGAAAAGTGTTTATAAAAATATTAAACCTATTCTTTCAAGAAAAAAAAACCCTATTGTAATAGACAAATTTGTTACAGGTAAAAATGTTACAGAAATAAATTCAAAATTTAAAATGTTTAATATTAAATTCCAAAGAACAATTAAGATTCAAGGACAGTCATTGTTTGAAAGTGTCATTTGCCTCATTTCAGAAGATCCTCATTTGCCCTTCTAAACTGTTAAAGGTCTATGCTAGGCATTTCAAGTGCAAAAAGCCAGTGCACTGAAAAATTTTATCTTCAAGGATTAAGAGGTTTGTATCACTAAAAATATCAGTGCAACTGTCACAAGCAAGCAACAGTAACGCTTATCACTTAACGCATCTTTACTCAATATTCTTCAGTACCATAAAGGTAGTCCCCTAAATGCGGTATTTTATCTGCCAGTTACGACTTCACCACCAGATCTGTGGAAAGCAGCAGAATTTCCCTAACATAAGCTAGCTCGATCTGTTCAGTAACACCAGTTACATAAGAGTTCTCCAAAGACAATAAGTACTATAGAAAATATGCTAGATATAAGCTAGGGGTCTTATATCAAAGGCACAGAATAAACAATATTTGGGTTTTTATTTGCCAATCACTATTAGGCTCAGTCCCGTGAAAAGAAAGGAAGGAGGAAGAGATTTGTCTTTGCGCACATTTCCTGTGTAGGTTGACTTTCATGTGTTTGAGACCTACAAAGACAACTTGACTTTGATTAAGGTTTTTAACCAGATAACATTGTGAGAGTAAAGAGTCGATGCCAATGGAGTTAAGAGATAAAGAAAATTAAGCCTTATCTGAGATAATTGTAAAACTATTTATAACACGTAGCATTATGCAGGCAAATGGATTGAAATAAAGTGTTTACAGTAGCAATTTTCATCTCTTAACCCTGTTTCTAAAAAGCACACACCACTTACATTCATATACAATTCACATACCTTTTAAAAATCACAATTTCTTTATCCCTGTTAGTGCTGTACAATAGCAGGCTGCTGTCTCGGTCTTGCATCACACATCACTTACAAACGCCACCAAACCCAGGTGCTACAGTGGCACAGCAAGTTCAGCAACAGCTAAACTGGCATCCATCCGGCCTGCTGCCTTCGGCTCCATCTGTCCTGGTTTGCCACCTACCCATCTCACCACTTACCTATCTAGCTCTGACCACCCCATAAGTTAAAGACTGATGACCACCTGACCCCAGACTGATAACCCAAGGCTTTAATCAAGAAAGACTGGGGGGAGCGGTGAGTTGATTATAATTCTTAAGCAGTTCAGCATGTAAGCCTTGCAGCCTTCAATGGGATTTCTGTGCCTAAATCACTCGTATGCGCGAAGTCTTCCCTCATGACTCGGTTATCTGGAAAATCACATCTCACAGAAAAAAAAGGCAATCCCGAGCTTTACTACTTAGTTGCTCACCCAGTTTTATGCACTGCAGAAAACGGCTGCATTTCTTTTTCTTTGTTTCAGTATAGATTCACAAAGCATCATTCAAATCACTTTTTCTGCAAACAAGCTGGATGAGGAGCAGACATTTCAGACAAGATAGTAATGCACAAATTAATGCGCAGATGACAAAGAGCTAGAAGGTAAAAAGAATAATCAGGAGAATGATTGCTAAAGAATTTTTATTATAATTTTCCTAAAGTTGATGCCTCAGTCCCCTTATCCAACAACAACCAGACTAGGGGAAGAAAAACTAAAAAATACAGTGAGGAAACGACGCAACTGAACTGACTATACCTGTAATGAATGTAAAATTTAAAACACGTTTACCAAAAGGATTGCTGCATGCAAGTGACTAAGGAAGGAAAAAAAAAAAAAGGAAGTAAAGCAAGACAGCAAAGGTTGGCTAATTTACTTTTGATGTCACATTCCTGCAGGGAAGCATGACAAATTCTTAGCCATCAATTAGTTGTCTTTTTGCCCTATGAAGAGAGGACAAAAAAGGAGGGGCAGAAAGCAATACAAATCACACATGCCCGTGGCAGAGAGTTACGTAATGCCGATGTACCGCCTGCTCTTTGCTCATAACACTTGCTTTGCTGCAATTCCAAATACCAGCTTTTTAACAGTTGCCTGGTTTGAACATTTTTAAACTGCTTTTTAAAATAAAATGCAGGTGCACAACAAAGAATAAGATCCAGAATGAAGCTTTAGTGCTATTTCTGACAGAGGCAAAAAACATGAGAAGCTGAGGGTTAGCTTTATGATCACACGTTTTCTGTGTCATAAGCAGTCATAAAACCAGCTTGTTGTGCTAAAGCTCGAAACTAAATTGCCTGCCATTCTTAAAACCTTTTAGTTTAACTTACTTGAAGAAACCACAAATAAAAAGAGGCAGCAGTGAGATAGCTCCTTCAACTTCATTGAAGCGCTACTGTCACTGACAGGAACAGAAATGCAAGTCAGTAATTCTTTCAATAATAACGTACACCTATAACTCTTTCTATTTAGAAGAGAACTTGCCCTGAATAGTGCAAATAGATCAGTTCGAAGTAAAGGCAGAATGAATACAATTGAAAAAAAGTGTTTGCTATTATTCGGGGGGGGGGGGGGGAAGAAAAGACATACAGTGAGCATAGCAGAACTAGTCAGATTTCATAAGCTTAGCACTAGGCAGTGGGACATTCACAAAACTAATGCGATATTAGCCACATTAAGTCATATTTCTCTTCTATATTTTGTCCTTAAAAATTAGGACACAACCATAAAATCTGCAATAATCTATTGCTTACTACCTATCATAGCCATTATGTAAGCAAATACATTGTAACACTTAAAATCACATGCTTGAATAACCAGGTGCTAATTATGTATATCTGCAATTGCCTTGTTCCTTCCACTCTCTGACCCAACACAGTAAGTAAATAACATTACAAAAATCTCAATGTCTAGCAGTCAGATATAACAGAAGACAAAACAACACGCTCTTTCCTATGGGACAGTAATCAGTAAGGTCGTATTTTAAACTCTGGAGTATATCAGAGATTAATACAGCGCTTTCATTGTGACTTAAAACAAATTCAATGGAACTTAATGTGCTGTAATTACACAGGTTTCAGAGAACACTTCCAAATCAAAATTCAGTGACGCAAATTGACTGCAAAGTTTAATATACACAGGGAACTGACTAGGCCAACTCCTGCTGTCAAATATTAAGATCAGCCCTTTTGGAAGTCTGCACCAAAGAGCGTTTACCCAAACTTGGGCACCAGCACTATCACTGGAAGTTCCTAATCAAATGTAACATAAAAATATTACAAAGGTAAATTATTTCTTCGTTCCATCTTACTGTATTTTTTCCTACTCCTTAGAGTAACGGAACTAAAATTGGCCTTATATTTGTCTGAACTTTAATAGCATATACTTCTAAGGCCTTTTAAAACATATCCAGGTTACCTCAGGCCTCGGGGAGGATAGCATTTGCAGGCTCTTAAGAAAATGCTCTGCCAGCATTTTTGTTCTCCGTTGCGAAGAAGGAGGAATGACTTTAGGACTTCTGCTGATTCCAAGTTATGATAGCGTGGCGCAGGAAAAGCAGCATGCTGGAAAGCACTGACCCATAAAGCACTTGGCGACCCACTAGCATCCTAAAGGCATACGTCACTCCTGAGAGGTTGCAGGGTGCTAGGTGTGTTCGTCAGCTATGTGACAATCCCAGTTGTCCAAGAGCATACAGAAATTTCCCACGCCGTAAGACTATCAAAATAAATATTCCAAAGCTATTACAAGGGTTTTCGTATTACTTTTTTTTTTATCATAACCTGGGAACAATCTGAATACAAGTATCAACATTTAGTTCTACATATGCACAGAAGTAAATGTGATTACTTCTGTGGACATTGTTTTCGCTGCTCAAGCTGTAAAACACAAACAGTAAGAAAAATAATTCAGGATTTAGCTAGAAGATTGCAGTAGAAATTTGAATTACAAACAGTAGCAAAGATTTCAGACTTCTATAGTACAACCTTACATACATAGCAAAGCCATAAAGTACAAGAAACCGAAGAATAAAATCAAAACTTTTAAGGAGACTGACTGCACCAAAGTAATTTTTGCAACCAATACTCAGAAAAGCTTACATATTTCGAGTATAACTGACATTAAGCTAATGACTGCAAGATTACTATAACTGACGTTAAACTAAGGACTGAGAGAAACAAGCAGTACCATCAATTCGGGCAGGAGGAAAATCTTTGCATCCTAAACGATTATTTCAGTAATGAAGTTTAGGAAGGAAAGAAACGGACATTTAAATTGGACTCAATAAGCTGAAAAGTGCCGAAAGACTGAGCTTCAGCAAGCGAGGGTGCTCATGTGCGTACGTGCATGTGTGCCTGTGCATACAGAGGCACGCCGAGGCTTACTGAAGGTCAGCCTTCTGCTTTTACAGTCCCCTGCATCTAATCGTTAGTAAGCCAGGATACACGTGTGTGTGTGTGTGTGTACACACACGCAAACGGGCTTAAAGATGACAACACACATACAGGCATTACACTCCAGTCCTGCGCCAGACAGCTACGCGCTATTAAAAACAGGGTTTTGGAGCAGAAACGCCGCTTCACCCCCAAGGCAGGCACCAGCCAGCGATACCTGACCCTGCCCCGTCCCTAACTCCGCAGCGAGGCAGGCGTGAACTGCAGTCCTGCTTCGACTACGCTCTGCGGAGAGGCCGGCCACCCCCTCACCGGCGGGGGACGCGCTCGGGAAAACCCACCGCCCCCAGAGCCGGACCAACCGCCGAGGGGCAGCCGGAGGGAGGGGAAGGGGGGCGGGCAAAGGCGCTCTCCCGTGCGGGCCGGCAGCGCGGCTGAGGCCGGCCAGCCGTCCCCTCAGAGGGCCGCCGGGGGGGCAGCTCCCGCCGGGGCCAGCTCCCGCCGGGGCCGCGCCGCCCGGCCAAGGCCCGGCTGTCAGAGCCCCGCCGCCGCCGCCGGGGCAGGGGAGGCGGCGGGGCCGCGCTCGGGCCCGTAGCGGCGCTGGAGAAGCGCCGGGGGGTCCCCGCCAGACCCCCGAGCCCGGGAGACGAGGGCCGGGGGGGGAAGGGCGCCCTAGCTACCCCCTCCCCCGCCCCGCCGCGCCGCGCCGCCCCGAGGAGGCGAGGGAGGCGAGCGAGCCGCCGCACTCACTCACCACTCGGTAGCGGCTGGCGGGCTGGTGGTGATCCATCCTGGCCGCCCGCGGACACGCACAGCCGCGGCCGCAGCTCCTCCGACCGGCCCCGCGTCCCTCGGCCCTGCCGCCGCCGCCCCGGCCCTCCCCCGTCGCGGCCGCCCCCCGGCGGCGGAGCCGGCCCAGGCACCGCCCTCCCCGTGCACCGCCCCCGCCAGGGGAGGCGCCGGCAGAGCCACGCCGGGCGTGGGGGGCGCGATGCGGCTGCGGCAGCCATTTTGTCCCCGCGTCTGTGGGCGTGCGGCCGCGCTGGCTGCGGCAGGTAGGCGGGGTCGCGCCGCCTTCCTTCCCGGCCGGCCGCCCCGGCGTCGGTCCTCTCCCCGTGTTTTCTTCGGGGCTGCGGAGCCGGCGGCCTCCCGCCTGTGGGCCTCGCCATCTCTGCCGCCGCTGAAGGCGCCGAGGGTTGCTGCCTGCCGTCGGTCCGCTAGGCCGAGCGCTGTTAGAGGGCTTGGCCCTACTGCAGGCATGCACATCGTGCTGAGCTGAGCTGAGCCGAGCCGAGCCGAGCCGAGCCGAGCCGACTGGCCGTGCTCGCGGCCATCCTCAGCCCCTTCCCGGCTGACTGCGCATACACGGTGCCCAGCTCGTGACCAGACGTCTGCACATAAGCCTTTTTCTCGCTCTTTTCTCTGCAGTACTGTCCCGTGAGGCTGTTGTGTCCCAAAACGGTGCCTTGCTTAGATACTTGCCTTCATGGGGTGAGAAAATACAGGATATGGCACTGAGCATCCTTTGGATGTGGAGAATGATCTTGAATAGGCATCTCCCTGTAACAATTTTGAGTTACGAACCTAGCTGCCCTCAGTTCCTTCGAAAATTCAAGGCAAAGCGCCATTCTCTGACAAGAAGATGTGACTTTCTCCTCCTCTTTTCCTTCTAAAACTGTAAATGTTTCTGTATTTACATGTTTTTGACTTCCTGGGGTAAAACCAGTGAAAAACACCTTCACCCATAGCGGCGCATCAGATGAGGATGACTCATTCCTAGGTTCCCAGACTCTCAGAGATGTAGCTGTGGTACGAAACAATTTCAAAATAGCTGTAGATACAGCTCCTAGCTGCAGTGGAGAGGGGCGTCTGTACGTGTAGCGGAGCATAACTGATCTGCAAGGTAAATGCTCTCATGAAAGCAGCTTCTTGCTGTCACTAATGGCTTGCAACCAGAACTTTGTCCTGCAGCCCAGCTCATCGCCTTCATCCAGGCTGCTCGCTTGTGTGGAGGCTGACCTGCGTGGCGGGGTAAGTGTTTTCGTGCAGGCAGTCATTACTGATAAACTGGGTGAGGACTCGAGGGAGTGAAGTGCCAGTATGTGCGCGTAGGAGGGCAGAGAAGTGCAGAGCGAGCTCCGAGTTTTGTTTCTAGGCGGGGGTGGGAGTGAAGATATACAGGATTATGGGGGAGGTGGAGGGTGGAAGCGTGAGGCTTTCTGTGTGCGCCCAGGACCTCGCTTGCAGCCCGTATCTGGCTAATGCAGCGGTTACTAAAGCTACCCAAACAAAACAAGTTTGGGAAGTGTGGGCCTACTCTGTTGTTCATTGCATTTGTTGTGTTCTTCATACAAGAGCTCTGTTGCACATTCAAAAGCCTTAACAGTTAGGAAACAAAGTTGGCAGAGAAATACAGGTTAGAAATGGAGTAATATTATTATTTTCCTAACAGGATTTCCTCCTTTTTCCTCTTTACCTCCATATATAATGAAAGTTTCTATGTTTAATTATTCTGTCTTGAAAGGAACAGTTATTAGTAAAGGTCATGTTGAGTTTAAGAATAGTCTGTACAGAGTACTGCACTGTGCTTCTGTTACCAAACAGAAGGAAAATCTCTTGATTTTATTACCAGATTTCATGGGAAATGGAATTTGGACCATTCATGTAATAGGTTTAACTTCTAGTGTCTTATATGTTGTTAGAAATAAATTTCCCCAAAGTGAACTGTTTCTGAAGTGTTGCATGTGACACCTCTGACCAGGATGACGTTTCCTGAAAAGTGTATAAAAAAGAAATGGAGTGTTGATCTGAAATTTTGAAAATGTCATCTGACCTCCACGGGTTTTTTAAATGTTTTTTTGTAACTCAGCTCTGTGGAATACACTCTCCTAGAAACTCCAACTTGGGCATTAGTGAATAGCCACCAAATAGCATTTCAGTCTGTAAATGTTAGAATACAATTGAGTAAGCATCTATTAAGATGTAACTTTCAGTTTTGAACTTGTGCAAAGCACTTCTTTTAAGGGAAGAAAGGACAGTAGGCAAGAACCAGAATGTCTTTAATAGGGAAATTAGAAAATATTCCATAGAAGCTTAGGAAAAGGGTCAGTAGAGGCAGGGGTGGATTCAATAGAGGTAGTAAAGGGGTGCATGAGGAGGGAGTTTCATACGGAGGGATGAATTTTGGATGGGTGGTACAACTTATGAAATATACAGAGACTCGGCTTCTTTTTCTTCAGGAATATTATCAGTGTACTTACGGAACTCAAAACAGACGATGTGACTAATTTAGGCTTTAAATATGTCCATCTTTCAGTTCTTGTTCTTTCTGGAACATTGTAACTTTTTTTTTAAAGCGATGTAATTGGGTAGGGGGCTATGTCATAGTAGTGGTAGAAGGGTAAAAGGTCATGCATTTCTGTCAGATCTTTATATTTTCAAAATATATTTTAATTGTATATTTTAATTTAACTGTCTGGTTCCAGAGGTTTTGACTATAGCATAATATTAATCTATAATGCAAAGTAATCAGTAAGCACTAAGGCACCTTTATATCACAGAACCACAGAAGGGTTGAGGTTGGAAGTGACTTCCGGAGGTCATCTGATCCAACCCCCCTGCTCAAGCAGGGCCACATAGAGCTGGTTGCCCAAGACCATGTCCAGATGGCTTTTGAATATCTCCAAGTATGGAGACCCCACAGTCTCTCTGGGCAACCTGTGCTCCTGCTCTGTCAATCTCATGGTAAAAAAAAAAAAAAAAAAAGCGTTTGCTGATGTTAACCTCCTGTGTTTCTGTGTGTGCCCATTGCCTCTGGTCCTCTCACTGGGCACCACTGAAGAGAGCCTGGCTCCATCCTCTTTGCACTTTTTGTACTTCAGGTATTTATATACATTGATGAGATCCCCCCCGAGCCTTCTATTCTCCAGGCTGAACAGTACCAGCTCTCTCAGCCTTTTCGCACAGGAGAGATGCTCCAGTCCCTTCATCGGTTTCGTGGCCCTTTGTTAGACTCTCTCCAGTATGTCCACATCTCTCTTGTACTCTCCTGTACAAAATAGATACTGCATGTGAGAAATGTGTATTTCAGAACTGTTAGGACTTTATTACTTAGATGAACAAGTCATGTTGACTAAACCATTTTAATATTAGTTTTAAGATTTACTTTTTCAGTTTGACCTTCTTAAACCTTAAGGGCCTACAGTGGCAGTAGTGGTTATCACTGTTTTCTGCATCCCGCAGTAAATTGTTTATTGTAAAAGATCTGTATTTAAGGAAACATGAATAGTGTTCTAAATAGCACGTAAACAAAATAGTGTCAAAATGACATTTAAAAGAAAGTATTGCTTCAGATTTGTTTTAGTAAAGAAAAAGCTTAATTGCAATTAGTCAGCAAGTTTACAACAGTTTAAACTTTGCTCCACCGTGAAAACGAGCCAAGAAAAGAATCTTCTTGGTAGTAATAACTGTTGCAAGCTCAGTTCTGCAAAAAGTTGACTTGAAGGATGTGATCTGAATTCAGACAAGTCTGAACGTAATGGCACAAAGGCAAGCAGTACAAGACTGTTGGCAATTTTAAACTTGTTTTTCATTCCTTATTCAATCAATGGCCAGGAAATAAGAAAGCACTATATTTAACTTTACACTTCTTCACCTGTATAAGCCTATTCAAATTGTTAAGGTTTCTGACGAAATTTACATAATAGATAGATTTCAGAACTAGGTTAATCTTATCTTAACAAACATATATAAAACCAATACTGCATATTGATATTATTCTACAATTTTGTATTATTTTAAGTAAATATTATGCTTACTGTCCTATTTTGCTTGCTGTACCATATAAAGAATTTAGAATAAAAGCTGTACATTTCTATCCACAAGCTGAACAAAAAATAAGATTTCAGTTTTTGTAGCTTCATTTTACATCTTGAACATTGGTTTTCAGACCTCTAATACAGATAATGTCAGTGGGAAATAAATAGATTTTTCTAAATGTGAATCTAATGAAATTAATGTACCTAATTTACTCATGGAGACTCCTGAAACCAGGCTGTGAATTTACTGACTGTATTTGTTTTCCTCACTGTTTTCAAACTCTGTTTATAAACTATTTAGTTTTAATTACATGATATTGGTTATGTAAATTGCACAAAATTTCTGATCTCTGTGTGAGTTTAGATAGCTACTTTAAGCAGGAAGTTGGCTTAAAGAAACCATTGGAACTAAATTTCTTAGAAATAAACAGCAGGAGGTTGGTTTGGTTTTCTTCATCTTTTCTTCCTTTTTTATGCAGCACAGGCAATGCCAGAGCCATCAACAGGGACCCTGGGCTGCCTTTAAGATTTTGCAGCTGAATACAGATTTTCAATTACATTGTCGTCATCTTTCTTCAGTGTGTAGGTACATGTGTATAGTCTTGCAAATCTGGTCCTTGGGTATGTCCAAATACCATGCGGCTATATCTGAACTGGCTTTAAATGTCATTACTACAACACAGAGCCCAGGGTGGGAAACATCTCAAATATTTGCCTTGGTCTAGGATGGATTTTGCAGCCTGCACGGATCTCTATACTGCCACAGCTATTTCCTGTTAGTCACAGAGACAGTTTTAAACTAGTTCAGGTATATTCTGGCAAGCTTATCATAGCTGTGCATAGCTGTACTTTGTCTAAACTGGTAGCATGGTCAGATACCTATGTCTCTCTTGTCTCCCTTACAACTTACTTACACTAATTAGCTCTGCTGGCCACAAGTGTGGTTAAGGCAGGAGACCACAGAAGTGAAGGAACATTATGTGCCAAACAGACGTAGCTACACTTCAGACAAATTCAGGGAGCCAATGCTCAGATTAGCAGCAGTACAGTTTCTTCAGTGTAGCTTGGTGTTTTTGCAGAAAAAAAGAGTGTAGCAAGCTGCCACTGAGAGATGATTGCTTAGCCAGTTTTGTGGAGTAAGCTATGAATCTAGAGGAAGTGGTACAGAGTCCATAAGTACAGGCTGAGGCAGCGTGTGCTTGTCTCTCAGAGTGGATTCTTCTTAAAAAGTCATATTTCCACATACTGTGACACAAACTGGATGTTGCCATGAAGAATGAATGCAAAGGCTGACGGCATTTCACACACGTGACAGAGGAGGGTCTAACAGCGAGTAAGAAGGATCTGCTACGTCCCACCTCTTTGGACAGGCGTATGTACTTTGAGAGAAGTCAGTGCAAAGCAGAGTCATCACAGGAGTACACACTTGAGTGTGTGCCAGTTTGAAGTTGTTCTCTTTAAAACTAGTTTGTCTCTTTAAAATCTATGAGTTTATAACTATTTTTTTGAAAATGCCTTGTAATAAAATATAATAATTTAGATATTTGTATATAACAAACATCGGTGGTGGACACTACCTAAAAAAACCCAAACAACAAAACTGAGAAGTAATTACAATGTTTTAAAAATCTATATGGTATAGTTTTTCAGTGTTTTTTCAAAGACAGATCTGATGTTAAAAATCTAGTCTTGACAGTAGCCAACACGTGCTGTTATGGAAATAGACAATGTTTAACAAACAAATGGCTTTGAAGTTTCCATTTAACAAATGGGGTTGAATGGAATGTGCAGAAGTCGGGCAGAGTCCATAAAACTGGTGACAGTAAAGTAGAAATACAGAACAAAGAATATAAATATGCACCAAATTATGAAGGAATGTGGGAGATATGTGAGAAAATACGTCCAGTTAGAAAACAAAGAACAAAAAAAAAAGTCCCCAAACCCTTGAGATCTGTTGGGAAAAATGGAGAAAATGGTAGAAAATACAGATGGCAATATGCTTCATGCATTGAAAGTCAATACAGATGGATACTACAAGAAGAAATCCATTGCTATTGTGAAGTCCTATTTGGACAGGACATTTCCGCTCTGATCTTAGCAATACTTGTATTTTTTGTACTATCAGTAAGGTATGATTAAGTAGAAAACAGTTTTAGTGTGTATTCCTTAGGAAAAAGGATTATTCAAATATTTGTTCAGCCATTAATCTGAAGGCTACTTTGTTTTTAAATTGGTTCTGGGTCTTCTGTGAATGATGTGAATATTGTCTCTATTTTAAAACATCTTGAACGACATTATGTGAGAATAAGTGCACAAAAAATCTAAACAGTAAAGGCCTGGATGTTATCTGAAAATTGTTTTGTTATACAACTAGAAGAGGAAAGGCCAAGTAATAGATACACAAGTAACTCCATGCTCTTGTAGTGCCAGTATTGCTTTAAAATATTAACTGCAATGCATGGTCTCTGACCTACAGGAACAGAGGGATGCTGAGTATATATTCACAGTAAGTTACTGCTAGGCCAGTAAGTCTAATGTATTGGCATTTGTCCTAACACTTAAATACAAAAATCTATTTGAAAAAGCTATAAAGTGAAAATGGTCTTTTCGGTATCAAGATGATGCTGATCATTCAAATTAGATGTCCTGCACAGTACTGATAATGGTTTTTGTTCTAAATAATTTTCAGTCTGTTCATCATTATGTATGTTTCCCATATATACAGCTCTTGAGCAGGCTTTATGCCCAAATTGATTTTCTTCTGTATAAAATAAAGCTCTGCAGAAATTATAAACCTCTTGGATTGGAACCACCCTTTTATTCTGTGTTTGTAATACAACTGCATTAAAAACCACACAGTGCTGTGCTGTTACAGTGGCTCCTTGTAATGCTAGCTTAGTCTCCTTTGAATGTAAGTAAGTCAGAATATAAACAAAAATAGAGCATTACCATGCCATTAACCACCATATCATCAAGCAAACCTAGCCAGCTGCAATGCTAACTCAGCCTAAATTCTAAGGCCCCGTGCCTCGAGTTTCCTGTAGAGTAAGCACTCTGTATCTCGCAAAGCCTTCAGACGACTTTTAGAGGATTTCTGACATGCATAGTTTTTACCTGTTAGCTACGCATGAGCTTAGATGGCAGTTAAAACTGTCTGTGTACAACTGCTTACCTCAACAGGTAACTTGTTAAACATGGAGAAAAATGTTCTTTTTCACTGGTCAAGCATGTTAACAGTCAAACAACATATATCCCACTGTAGTATTTCAGCTAGAGGCAGTTGCCTAAATTTTATACAGACATACCTCAGGAACTAGTAATACGCAAACACATAGTCACAACTATAATTAAAATTGCTAAAGTCCTTTCTATATCCTTGTTTTCAAAAGCATGTAGCTTTCTGGAAAAAATGCCTAGTTTGCTGAATCTGAGCGGAAGTATCCATCAACATCCGAACTGACCTAGGACTGCAGTGGCAGACAGTAAAAATGGATTTTGAGAAATAATCTTCAATGACAATTTCCACTGAAGCTAGCTTTTGTTCAGTTGTGAGGTGCATATATATAGCTTCGGGCATGATATTTCAGCATTCATATCACTTTTGAGGCAAAAAAGACAGTGCTATGCTTGAGTGTCTTAAATGCTGCTGGGAACGTACAGAAGTGCTCTAAACTCAGCAGTTCAGTAAGGGTTTGATCCTGTGGTTATGTGAGTTCAGCTTAACGAAAGGAGGAACACTTATCTCGAAATATTTGTCAGCTGCGTTGCCCAGATTTATTCCACTACAGAGCAGTTAGCTCACCTAAATTTAGATGTTTCTGTTACAGACGTCTGCATCAGATCTAGATATCTGGATGTTTTTTATAGTGAGTGGAGAAAAACAGGCACTTTCACGATGCAATTCATCTCATTCTAAGATAAATGCCTCTGGTCCTGTCACTGGGCACCACTGAAAAGCATCTGGCTGCCTTTTCTTCATTCCCTCCCTTCAGGTATTTATATAGAGATGGATGGGACCCCCCTGAGCCTTCTCTTCTCCATGCTGAACAATCCCAGCTCTCTCAGCCTTGAGGAGCCAACAAGGAAAGGTGCTTTCCTGGGCTTGACACTTACAAAGAAGGAAGAACTGGTCAGGGATTTGAAAGGTGGAGGTGGCCTTGGCTGCAGTGGCCGTGTGACCGCTGGAGTCACCAGATCCAGGAGGATCCAAGGGGAGGAGGAGCCTAGGAGGAGGAAGCAGGGCAAAAAGCAGGGCAAAAAGCAGGGCCACAAGCCTGCATTTCAGGAAATCAGTCTTCAGCCTCTTCAGAGATCTTCTTGGAAGAATTCCATGGGATATGACCCTGGAAAGAAGAAGGGTCCAGGAGAGCTGATTGATATTCAGAGGTCACCTCCTCCAAGCTCAAGCAAGGTCCGTCACAACAAGGAAGAGATCAAACATGCAGGAGTCCTGCATGGATAAGCAAGGAGCGCCTAAATGAATTCAGACATGAAAAGGAAATGCACAACATGGGGAAGCTGGCGGGTGACCCATAGGGTGTGCAGAATGTATCTTTAATAAGGGTATGTTTGTCAGAAAAATAGCAGAAGGTATTTCATCTCAGTGTTGGAGGGGTTTTGGTTTTGTTTTTCTTTTTTTTTCTTTTTAGGATATCTCATTTGATTAGCCCTTTCTGGCTGGAAAGTTGAAGAAAAGGCCACTTAAGGGCTAATTTTGCTCATCACAGAATAAGGGGGTAAAGATGAAAGAGGGAAAAGATATTCAAGAGGTTAATTCTGGGCACAGGAGACTAGTCTCCTGTACTTCTGGAACCGTGTTCACATGCCAGCCATATTCTGTTGGAGATGAAAACCATGTGGGCATCAACCACCATGCTAGCTCTGCAATGTGGCCATAACAGAAAAAAAAACCCAGGTGCCCATCTCAGAAAGGAGAATGAATAACTGAGGATCAGGACCATGGCATGTTCCAGCCATAAGTCTATAACTTAATAAGTACATTGAGTAAGAATTAAGTGAGCTTATTTCCTTGTCATTTGGAATACTCTGCAGTGAGAGCTTCCAGAAGTGCTGAATCATGTGCTGACAATACTGCTGCTAAGCGGTTTGCACTGACAAATACAATAAGAAGCAAGATGGTGGGAATTGAAAATGGGAGCCTCTGTAAAATCTGTAGGCAATGTTAAGTCTCAGAAAGAAGAGAAGGCACTAGACAGGAGGAGAAACAAGTGAAAAATTATTTGCAAGAACCTTTGGAAACTTAGAAACCAACAGATGTGAGAAACCATATTGCCTAAGATGCTGGCTGATACTTTGAGAGAGTTTGACTGGAACTAAGAAATAGTTCTTTGCTGCCTGTACTTATGGATCTAAGATTGCTTTCCTAGGTCTTGTTTCCATTGACCGTATCCCAACTCCATTTGAAGGACAGACTCAGGCATGCATCATATCAAATTTCCTAGCCTTTTATATATACCATTCCAAGTTTCAACAGAAATGAAGCCCAGAATTGTGGGCTGAATGGGACCCATAGTGTTTTCCAGCATTTTTTTCTGATGTTTACAACTGGAGATGAAGATCTGGGTCTTGTGCAAGAATCCTAGCAAAAGTGAATCTATATGTAGCAGGTATAGTGACAAGTCAGCAGGTACTACAGGAATATGACTGCAGCTCAGGTGTCAACAAGCAACACAATGTTACTCAACTCAGCACACAGATGTCCACTTGGAAGGACATGTTGGTCTCAACTATTTCTACTCTGAGGCAGATGTCCCAGTCATGAAAGAAGCGTGGTATTTGTTTGGCTCATTCGGACACCATCAGACTTATGAATGATAGAAAAGCTGGTTCCAAATGTGTAATGTACCAATTGTTCTGATGTATGAGCTCTTGCAGAATGAAAGCCTGTGTAGATAAGACCATGGTATTTGCATTTCAAAACACTTATGCCAAGCATGTGCTTTTCAGGATGACTTTTAGAAACGTTATTTGATCTTAGCACTATCAGAACTAGGTAAGGAAAATGTTAATAATTCACTCTCCTTGAAGATCAAGGAATGCATTGCCAGGATTCAAGACACATTCAGGACACTATAGGTGGGGCTGGGCTCTTCAAATGTTGGCATCTGTTACAGGGTGAGCTGAATAGCTCTCCAGACTCTTCAGCCTTACAGCCCAGTGCATACAGTGCTACCATTACGAGCAGTAGCCTGCAGGCGCTGTGTTAAGCTGACAACACAGGTGTTAGGACATGTCAGGATTCACCTGAATTTGTCTTGACCTGCCTGGAGGTTGGGTTTAGTTTGTTTAGCTGTAACAGCAGTTGTCTGATAACCAGGTGACTGTTACCTGATTTGATTCAGCCTTTGCTTAGCTTTGTACAGTTGAATGGTGTAAGGCTTATTGTAATATACATTTTTAGAAGTAGTAGCTACAACATGTAGTTTTTCTTTCTATAGTGACCTACCTATGACGCTAGAATAAAAATGGAGTAGAGAGAAGTACAGGCATAGGATGATAGGTGGAGCCTTGAATGTGCAGACACAGGTTGATAACGGAGGGCCCCTGGGTCATAAACAACTCAGCAGTAGTCAGTTACTGGCCACCAAAGGAATGCAGCCTTGGGAGCTGGGTAAAACAATTTAGGAGTAACAAAAAGACCAAAGAACAGGCATCTGATGTATGTAAAACATACCGTACATAGTGGCTTGGGATGTAATGTGGAATTGTGAACCAATGAATAAGGAGCAAGCGGACTGTGTTAGCAAGTACATAATAATGACACTAAGCAGACCCAAGAGTAAGGAGTAAGAAACCATCAATACCAACATATTTTCAGAAAAGAGGAGGAAGAACACCTCAACATCATACCTCTTCCATGGATGACTGGCCCTGACACCCTCCTCCCCAGATGAAAGCCATCAATCTTAGGATGTGATCTCTGTGTCACCAGAATGACAGTGGAAAGGTGAGCATAATACCAGAGAAAGGGAAAAATACTATGAAGTTTGGGTATTTCAGTTTTCACTGTATCATTATTGGGATGAGCCGTAATGTTTGGATAATTTGAACTATAATTGTTAGTATCATTGTACCTGGACTAATAATAATTCTTTGATTAGACTGTCAAGACTTTAATTAGACTAGCAGTAAATTCCCAGTTCTGCATAAAACATGTGTGACCCACATAAACTGCACAAGTTGTAGTGCACCACATTGTCAGGGGCAACCTAAGCTGTAATATAAATGCAGCAAATTAGTAACAAGTCTGTAGAGAATGCGGGCAACCTAGACTCATAAAATTTAGTGCAACTATCGACGGTATTGATTTGATTTCCACTGACTGTAATGGGAGCTTGTGCATCTAGCTCATAGGTAGGCATGTCGCTTACCCCGTGTGCCTTCAGAAAGCTACAGAATGTGTGTTTTGACATTCTCATTGCATAACCGAAAAGATCCCAGATCAGCGTGAGAAGGATTTGTTTTTCTGCTACCAAGGGATTAGCTATAAATGGATGGATGCTAAATAGAAAGGATAGAGTCACAGAATCATGTAGGTTGGAAGGGAGATGCAGAGGTCAGCTAGTCCAACTCTCTCCTCAGAGCAGGCCCAGTTAGATCAGGTTACTGAGGACTTGCCCAGTCAAAGTTTGGATATCTCCAAGGATGGAGAATCTCTTTCAACTGGAGTCCACATTTACTCCATTCTCTCTGTTCGCTGTAAGAAGGGCTTCTCTGTTAATTTTAGTCAAGGCTTAATGAAGCATTGAGGAAATCAATGTGTAATCAACTCACGACACACTGTCGAATGTGTCATGTGTTGTTGATCGGTGTCAGAAAGAGGATGCTGGTCTAAATGTTTGTGGGTTTTTTTGCCTGACTCAGTATAGCTATTCTGCTGCTTTTATATAACCTCAATTTTCTTCCTCCTTCAGCAGTTTTTGAAGATACAGTCATAGCTCTGAGCAAGCATTTGGACAGAGGAAAGCTCCGCTCATATAAACTCCACACCTGTTTTTTAGAAAAAGAAGGCAATGGACACAAAAAATTCGGAATCCTAACAAGGCATCCATATTTATAGCACCAGATGTTTGAATGAACTAGAAGACCCTTAAATCCATCTGAACCAGGTGCCCATAAGAACAGAGCTGAGAGAGGAAAACAGACGGCTTTTCAGGCTTTTTTTCTGAATCAGAGAAACAAGAGTACCGTTTAAATAAGAGAGATTTTTGTAATGGAAGTCTAGGGATATGTCACAGAGTTAGCCTCTGCTAGTTCTGAGAAGGCTACTTATCACCACAGTAGAGATAACTGATGCAAAGTTCAGATTTAGCAAAGGAAAAAGCAGTATGGATCTTCGCTGTAACTTGTTACTCTGCTGTTTCTAAACATTATACCTGACATTTATTACTGAAAAATGTAGTGATTCATATGTCAGAGAGAATAATAGTGAATCAGTCAGTATTCAGGAAATCAGTGCTGGTATCCTCTGTCTTTTGGGATAAAGAGGCTGATACCACACTCTCTTATACTACTTTTGTCCAAATGTAGCTGTCAAATTAATATATCCAACAGATCAAGTTGCTAATTCATTTCACTATTAGTACTGTTGCCATTAAAGGCGAGTAATTATATTTAGTGCCTGTGTTTTTAAACCCCATTAGAATTGGTTTATGGGATCATAATCTCACAGCCATGATATAAGAGCTCTTAAATCTGAAAGGCTTAGATTAAATACCTATACCAGAAAAGAAAAAGACTTTCTATGCAAAACCAAATGACTAGGGCAAAAATGTCAATGAGTCAGAGTCTATCGATGGCCCCAATACTAAGTGACTGGCTTAGTTCCCAATGGCATGAATAGGTAAAAAAGCCCACTAAGTGGTGACTAGGCTTCTTTCATTCTTCATGTCTTCAGTACAGAAGTCTGGCAATATTCAGGACACAAGCACAATCCCAACAGGCATTGCTAACTAGAATATGTCTTAAATATACGCACTATGTACACCACAGCTGGACTATTCATAAGCAAGTGCTCAAACTTGGTTCTTCAGAAAAATAAACCACTATATGTTGACTTTGTATTGAGTGTCATGCAGAGTTCAAGATTTGGAATAACTGCCTCCAAGTCTGTGATTTATTTATGCCCACAATAACCAAGAAAAGGCGCAGAACCACAACTGCTCTCTTGCTATTTTCACAAAACAAAGCAAGCAAAAGTGAGTATAATGATTGCTTGTGATTTTTGAATAATCCCTCCATGACTCAGTAGCTCTGGTAGAATATAAATCTGCCACAACTTTCTCTTCTTTTTGCTTCAAAGTTCAATGTGCAATCTACTTTTCTCTCGTAGTAACACACAGATGATGATACTGTGCAGTTTCCCTTTATGGGAGCAACACAGAAGAGGCATCTGATGTGCAGCACCTCAGCACCAGGTATTTCACCAAGAGGGTGTCAATGGATACAAAAAGACATAAATAGAAGGTTTTTGTGGTTTTATGAAAGCACATAAAGTCAGTCTTGTGAGGCCATAGGAGGATCTTAAATGACCGTCTTGATTTTTAGACAGCTAAACACACATATACATAGTTGACAGCAATGAGAGTTTAAGGTTATTTCTGAATTGCAGGTAAATGTAGTGGAAATGCTGTTACTATGAACCTTGCTATAGAAAATTCATAAAGGCACAGGAATGAACTCTTCCTGAAGGACCATTTCCTTCCCGTAAATTTCTATGGAACAAAAGTAAATTTCTATGGAACAAAAGCAAATTTCCTGCAAAAGCTGCCATTCACCTCAGTGAGAGCAGAATTGGGTACTTAAAAAGGAAAGAGGATAAAACCAAGGTTACTTAGCAGCTAACTGTAAGGGGAAGTATGTTTTCCCCGGCTACTACAGAAGAGCTACTACATTGTCTGGCATTCCCCTGAAGCAGTGTCCTTGTCTGCACAGAGGCTGGATGAAAGCTCTTGTGTCACCTTTTATCAGAGGGAGGCACGAATGCTAAAGATCTTGTGCCAAAGCACACATTAGTATTTGATTTTGTAAAAATACCATTTGTGTCCAAAGCTAAAGAACACATACAATTTTATATTTTCCTGTATCTTGGTACAATAACGTGTTGTCACTTCAGCCAAGTATGAATAATTCATTCAGTGAATCACTATCATTTCTTTTTAAATGAACCTAGAATCAACAGTTAGTGCCACAATAGCAGAACTTCCGAATGTTAAAATAAGCAAGGCTAAAATAAACATCTTTGAACTGTAAGGGCCAGATACTTTGCCTGTCCCTAACTGTTTTGATATGCCCAAAGGCATGAAGCAGCTATAAAAACAGGATTCATAAATCCCTCTGAAATAAATTGTACTTGTGCAAAGCATTTGGCACTGTCCTGCACATCATCCTTGTTTCTAAATTGGAGAGACATAGATTTGATGGATGGACCACTCAGTGGATAAGGAATTGGCTGGCTGGTCACAGTCAAAGAGTTGTGGTCAACAGCTGGATGTCCAAGTGGAGACAAGTGACGAGTGGGATGCCCCAGGGTTTGGTGTTGGGACCAGTGCTGTTTAACATCTTTGTTGGTGACATGGACAGTGGGATCGAGTGCACCCTCAGCAAGTTTACCAATGACACCAAGCTGTGTGATGCAGTTGACACTCTGGAGGGAAGGGATGCCATCCAGAGCAACCTTGACAGGCTGGAGACACAGGCCCATATGAACCTCATGAAGTTCAACAAGGCCAAGTGCAAGGTCCTGCACCTGTGTTGGGGTAATCCCAAGCACAAACACAGGCTGGGCGGAGAATGGATTGAGAGCAGCCCTGAGGAGAAGGACTTGGGGGTGTTGACTGATGAGAAACCCAACATGAGCTGGCAATGTGTGTTTGCAGCCCAGAAAGTCAACTGTATTCTGGGCTGCATCAAAAGAAGTGTGACCAACAGGTCAAGGGAGGTGATCCTCCCTCTCTACTCCACTCTTGTGAGACCCCACCTGGAGTACTGTGTTCAGCTCTGGGGCCCCCAACATAAGAAGGGCATGGAGTGAGTCCAAAGGAGTGCCATGAAGATTATCAGAGGGCTGGAGTACCTCTCCTGTGAAGAAAGGCTGAGAGAGTTGGGGTTGTTCAGCCTGGAGAAGAGAAGGCTCTGGGGACACCTTATATCAGCCTTCCAGTATTAAAGGGGGCCTGCAAGAAAGCTGGAGAGGGACTTTTTACAAGGGCATGTAGTGATAGGACAAGGGGTAATGGCTTTAAACTGAAAGAGGGTAGATTTAGATTAGATATAAGGAAGAAATTCTTCACTATGAGGGTGGTGAGGCACTGCAACAGGTTGCCCAGAGAAGTTGTGGATGCCTCAGCCCTGGAAGTGTTCAAAGCCAGGTTGAGCAACCTTGTCTAGTGGAAGGTGTCCCTGCCCATGGTAGGGGGGTTGGAACTGGGTGATCTTTAAGATCCCTTCCAACCCAAACCATTCTATGATTCTATGAAATTCTCAGATGTCATGAAGCTGCTATATTGCACCAAAAGATATTTTTTTAACTTTTTTTTTTAATAATTATTTTCTGGAATAGAGTAGATATCCCATGAATCAGAACACAGACCACTGGAATTTAAAAAAACATAGCCGT
Source organism: Nipponia nippon (assembly GCF_047370975.1). NCBI lineage: Eukaryota > Metazoa > Chordata > Aves > Pelecaniformes > Threskiornithidae > Nipponia > Nipponia nippon. The sequence goes on from NW_028262336.1 coordinate 84,009,064, forward strand.
AAGACACTATTAACTTATGACAGTTATTAGAGTTGCCCCAGTTCATGGAAAGTAAGGCTGGATTACTGCAATTATTTCCTTTCATTGTTTGCCTTCACTTTATAGTTGTACTACGCAATTTACCAAATCAACTGGAAATGCTAGATTAAAAAAAAAACAAATAAATAAACAAAAACCCCCATGCTTTTTCCATCATTTGAGACTCTAGATGAGGGTCATCTGAAATGCCCTAGGATACTCAAGGCATCCTAATAGGGCTGGCGGAACCTAGGGGATACCTCAGCTTTTTGAGGTGTCAGATGGCATCTGAGAAACCTGAGGGCTTTTGAAATGGCAACTGAAAGTTGAGGCATCTGAACCAACCTTTAGTATCTTTTCTGTCTAATTCTCTTCCTTCTCCCCACCCAGCACAGGAAGGCCACATGGCAGCCTCTTATGAAATGAAGAAGGAGCTCACAGTAACATTCATTTTTTAATTGATAAAAATATCTTTCTGAGATACCCTTTTTTTTTTTTTATTTAAAGTTCTCAAAGATTAAAAATGGACAGACTGGCTTAAATTGTCACAGAAACAAATTATTAGTAAAGGAAACAGCAACAGGCTAACAACAAAGGCCCAGCAGATGAGAAAATACTGTATAGATCAATAACTATTTCCATTAATAATCTGCTATTACAAAAAATGCCCAGGCAAATAATGAATCATTTTAAATTTTGCAGATGTTACATAAAGCAGGAAAGGTATGTAGGGAGAGATAATATCCTGAAAAAATACTTTTATGCCTCAGAGCTTGCCTTTTTCCCAGTTCTAGCAGTTATCTAGTAAATGAAAATCTCTCTCCCACAGGTCTTGCCTCATTTCTGTTCTTGGACTATCATGAAAATCACAACACTACTTCCACACATATTTTATAAATCAGATAAATTATAAACTTCAGAAGAGATATAGCAAGAGATCACAAATACTGACAATGTCCAGGACTTGAGCTGTCAGATTCTCTTGCCTAGACATTATCTTCCCCCATTGCAAAATATCTTTTTTTCCTGAGATTTGTTGGATAATAAAATTTGGTCCTATACTATTCCTTTCTGGAATCTGACTGGGTTCCAATCAAGTATTAATGAAAAGTAAAAGCTGTGGACAGTAATTACACTAGTCTAATAGCCTCTATCTCTCAACCATTTCATATTTAAGGAACATCTTTAGCTTGCATTACTCATATTAACTTTTCTATATTAGATATGTAGAATTTATAGATATGCTTTACATATGCAAAATGATAAGTTTGGAAGACGCTTTGAAAGATTATGATGCCAGCTGGTGGTCACTTAACTTTTGTCTGTCAGTATACTAATAAGGGAAGCTGACTGTGAAGCTGTAAAGCGCTGAAAGGCAGTGAAAAAAAAAAAAACCTTGGCACAATAAAGAATGGAAAAAAATAGCTGAGTTGCTCATAAAATACAGTGTTTTGGAGGAATCCAAATAAAGATAGGGATATCAGATAACATTAATAAAACAGGCTTGTGGATTTTAAAACCATGTGAATGTTATGTCTGATCTTGATGCAACCAAGGAGGCTGTCAGATAGTATGGCAACGGGAATGATGCAAACAGGATTTTGATAAAAGACTGGAAAAGAACAACTGGGAATTGATGTGCCTCAGAGATCATGTGTCTTCAGAAACAAAATCTCTGGAAAATGTGATAAGGCAGAAGAGAGGCCAAGGACAGCCCTGGACTCTAGGTCACACAAAATGTCCCACTCCCTCAGGATCTTGCTCCCAAAAGCTGCCGATAGTAGATGCGCAGAGAAGGGGGTAAGAACAAGACAAGGATATAGTGACACATCCCTGGAATATTTGCCCAGCTCCCAGGAACCTGTCGCTTACAAAACATATGCACCATCTTTGTATCTAACAGTGCCTGGTAGGCTCTTCTTCAATAAATTTTTTCATTGCTTTTTGAACTCTTGTGACATTTTAATATTCTGGTCCCACATGGCCAAAACTTCTACATCATGTGAAGAAGTATTTCCTTTTCTGTTTTTTATCTGTAACCTATTACCTTTATTTGATACCCCTTATTTATTTTTCTTGAAAAGGCAATGAGCAATTGATCACTGTTCACACTGTCCACCCTACTTGTGTAGACTGCTGTCATCTTTCTCTTGAGTCTTCTCTTTTGCAGACCTCCTAGGTCTGGTATTAAAAGAGCCAGTGAAGAGCTGGTGGTGAAAGCACTGCATATGTAGCTCTCTGAAGGAGATGGAGCAGGGCAAAGGGAATATGGGAAGATATTATTACTGAACTGGAGAAGAAGTTCTGATGAAGAACAGAAATGGGCATCTTTTCATTTCAAAGAATACAGTTATAGAACAAATGAGGGAAGATTTGAGTACACCTCTTAGTTATCTTAAAAGCAAACAACTTCTTCTGGAAGCAAATGTGGGAGAAATAATTTTTAAAAGAAACTGAAGAGGAAATTAGATTGCTTGGGAACAGCAAGATAACAGATACTGGTAAATCTCTTGATTAATTATTAAACACATAAGATAACAAAAAGACTTTATAAGCTAGGCTTAGTAGTCTGGAAATATCTCAGTGGAACAGATGAACATTAACACATACCAAATTATGAGAAAGCATGACGAGATTAAATTGAAAGATTATCATGACATCTCTACCATTAATGCCATTCTTATTACATTATCCCAAAATCAAAGGAAATAAGAACGGAACATCAATATGGGGCTTAGAATAAAGGTAGCCCTGGGGGGTCAAGTATTTTATATTTGTCAGCTACTCACAAAAAACGTGGAAAATACTAATAAATATATTGGTTTTGTCAAATCTGAAAAAAAAAAGAACATCATGACATTCTGTTAAATAGTCTTGGCTTTTAATGAAAAATTTAGAATCTCAAGTAAAACATTTGAATGATAAAATGAGATGCTTGGAACTGAAAAATATACTATATAGGTAGGGAGGGAAATCTCTCTTCAGTTTTGTGACAGTTCATGAGTACTCTGAGGTATAGTCTATCCTCTTTAAAATTACTACTGAAATATGGTTTTGTAGAAGGTAAAAATTCAGAATATCACAACTACAGAAGAGTTCTACCATCTTTTTAGATATGTTAATAATTTGGTTATGATAGGAGATACATAAGGTGTGGATTGGATTAAGAAAAGGAATTTAAGATCAACAAAAAGAATACCAAACTTACTGTTATAAGCTGACAAATGATGTTAGCCACCAGCCTGTAAACATAAATATCAATAAGTTAAAGCAATTTAAATCCCTACAAGCATTAATTGAGAATTATTTGGGGACAGAGTAAATTAAGGCCTGAGTGCACCGGCGGAATGCTTATAATTATTCTTCAGATAATTTTAGCTCCAAAAATGAATTGCGAAAGACTATCTCTTATATAAAAGATTCTTAAAAGTTTTGTTTTCTATGGATGGAACATTTGAGTAAGAAAGATAATTCAATATATTATAAAATAAAGTACCAATTTATGTTTGGGTTAGTGAATATTTTTTTTTCATTACATTTATAGGAACATAATTATCATTTGAATTTTCCATCCCTTCTTCCAGAATACCTTGAAATAGTAAATAGGTTCAAAAGGAAGGACACACTCAAGTATCATTTTCCTAGGAAATAGGCTGATTCTTTCACTTTCCCTGTGCGTCCACTGTGGATTTTTAAAGGATCATCACCCCATATCAGTGACTGCTGAAGAATGTGTGTTCTTTGACAGAACTAAACATTTGAGACAGTTGTACCAACCAGAAATTTAAAGTAGAAGTGTGTGATGCAATGCGGTACAATACTGATACAACCGTTTTTCTTATTAAAGCAATCTGAGGATTTATGAACATCAAAGGACTTAGGTGTAAGTTATCCCCTTGATATTTTCATGGTTTATTAAAGCCAAAAGAAGCTGTGCACTTCAAGGAGTACAATCTGGGCAGTGGTTGTTTTTGCATCTTTGAACATTTAGCATGAGGATTTATTTTACATATTTGAAGCCTGAAAGTTGTTAGTTCATCAGCTAGTTTTTAGATATAATCTGCTTGAAAATGCAGCGCTGTAACAAAGAAGGTAAAGGAATATAAGAAAACAAAGTAATTTGTGGTGCTATTTTTGTCACAACTGTTTGCTGGTGATAACCTAAGTCTTCCCGTATGCATAAATTATGTACAAATGGGCAATGGAAGGAGCATTTCTGGACAATTACTGAGCAGCCAGAGGAGGGGAAAGCCAATACAGTGCTCAGAGGGAGTGATCCAGCTGCCTCCTGGCATGTCTCCTAGCCATCAAGTTTCCTCCACCATTAAGGAAGAACTTTTTGCCCTGTACTTGTTCAGTTATTCAGGCCAACATCTTTTTTAAAAATAGGTCTATAATTAGGCCCTAAACCCATACACTCAACTTAAGCAATCGAACTTTCTGAATTGTCAGGCATCTGGAAATTTCCACATCAGCTGGCTGGTCTATATTAAGAAATCAAATGTACCAAGGACTGTTCTCTGGCACTAAAGGCAGCTGGCATGGAGCAGCCCCCACCTCTATACCTATGTGACTAGGCTCTCCAGGACAGTGTGGCCTGGCCTAAATTGCCGATTGGGAACAGTCTCTTACCCATGCTATTAACCAAACCATGCATGGGAACTGTTAGAAAGCTGGGCAAAGCCCAGACTTCTCCAAGGGATTATATTTGAAGTTTAATGATATAAAGCATTAAATTACAGAGCTTGAGGATTCTCCCCAGTCCTTTTAAATTGCTAGCATAGGTACGGCTAGTAAGCACTCCTAGGTGCTCAGGGTTTCTAAAAACAAGGCCTCCTGGGTTTTTTTTCTTTTTTACTGTTCCCATTTGGAAAAGATTAGGCTAAGCCACTTCATTTCTTTACTAATATCAGTGAGAAAAGACCTTCCCTTATATCTTTCCCACTAGACTAGGATGTTCTTTCCAGCTTTTCACCACCTCACTTTCTTAGATGCGGGGTTACACATTAACCCATAAAAGTTAGATGTGGACTGGTACAGTTCTTTGGAGATTCAGTCCTGTTCCTTGTACTGTACTTTTTAGGCAGCGAGACTGTGATCCTCTTGCTTATATTAAACAATATCTTACTCTGAGTAGTCCACTGACATAAGTGTGATTGCTTCTGGTGGAAATAAGTAACAATGGTGAAAAACACTGGTATACATAGTTCCTGGGAGTCACTCCCCACTTTATTTTCCATGGGTTGGTGATTTTTTCTGGTCTCCGTCACACAGCAGTTGAAACTTGGAGCCTTTCACAGTCTAAAACAATAAAGGAAAGGCAAAATAGATCACAATGCTGGTTTAAAAGTTAAAAATTAGAGATGTCCATGGTAAGACTGAAGCCATATAAAAAGGAAGAAGGATCAGTCAGCCAAGTATGTGCATCTCTTCATGCCCATTTAAGCTTTCTAGCAAAAATAAACATATAGTTATTTGGTTCGAAAGACAAAACGTCATGAACTTCCCAAAGACAACTCTTACAAAGTTACCTTTGTGAATTGCTCAGTTTCACTGGTAAGCAGAAATGTATTCTTAGTTCCTCAATTATCCAGTCAATGACCAGCAGGAGTGGGTGGCATGAGATGTACTGATGGGGGCCGTGTCACTGGAGGACAGAAGGACTAGTCAAAAGAGAACTGCCATCAGGGTTATATGAAAAGAAATTCAGGGACAGGAAAATTCCCAGATTTAGTTGTCATTAAGGAGCTGGGTCAGAGTCTAATCACAGGTTTTAAGAAAACAATACTCTTTCAGACCTCAGATTGTTTTGAGATTGCTTCTTTTTAGTATTTAGAAAGTCTGAGAAAGAAAACAGCAGTCTGCCTGTATTTCAGTGCACTGTGGTACAGTATGCCACAGAAAGTGGCAATGAAGACATGTCTAATTCTCCCATAACTGACAATTATAATCTGAAAGTTGACTCAAACTGTGTTCAATCACTTTAATTTAAAATTCAATTAAAGAGTTTTCTTACCTTCCATTTGGATGAAGACCACAAAAATTCATAAAAGGCGCTCCTACTCTTCCTGATTTGCTATTAAAAAAAAAAATGTATTTCGTGAGAGATGTCTGCTTCTTCTGGTATCCATTTAAGGAGGGAATTATTTACATATGAGACCTGAAACTATATTTTTCAGTTCTAAAATACTGTAAAGGAGAGCAGCCAAATGGCAACAAAAGCTAAGATTAAGGCATCAGTTTCCTCTGTAAGTAAGTAAGAAGACACTGCTCCCTATTGAGAGTGCAGCAAGCCCTCAGACAAATTAAAAAAATCTAAGCAGAACTTTGGGGAGAAGCTTTTAAGCATCTGGTACAATTATTAGCATGGCTGCCTGTTGTGCTTACATCTCCAGTTGAGTTACCTCAATATATCCGCTGTGCAAACACAGATAGAACAAGAAGCTGGAAAATATTTATTATATTTCTCTCTGTTCTTCAGAGAGACTTTTGGTCTTTTTCATTTTTCTTTTTCTTTTTTTTTCCCTGAGATGATATGCAGCATAAAATCCGTCCCTTTATTATGCCAGTGAAGTAAGCAGAACTGAACCAGAGATTATTTTTCCCAAAGCATATAAATGCCTAACGTTTATACAGAAAACCTCCTTATAGACTATACCATGGTCAGTCAGACTTATGAGGATATTTCATGTATATAAGAACTACTGAACTCTTGATTCTCATTTTTTCATCTAGAAGTCTTCACGTTCAGGCTGTGCAAATGGCCGCACATTGATTTTGAGATTCCAAACTCCATTTGAAACCCTGTCATATTCAAAATGCTTGGGTGACATCAGTAACATAATTGCAAAAGGAGTAACGCCTGGCAAAGTAGAGAGGCATTACAAATAGGTGCATAGAATGATTACACGTTCTCATATACCCACGATATTAATCTTCTTATTTTTTTTTATTTGGCCAACATCAAAAAACCAAAATTGAATACATTATTAGAACATTGTAGCAGAAATTATAAGTAACAATCAGTCACAGTCATTATCAAAATACTGTTTTCTCTAAAATATGAGGGAAGTAAGAATCTAGTATGATTTTTTTATTATTCATAGCCGTAAAAAAAAAATCTGGCTAGGCGGTCCAGCTTACTGTCTAGTGAGCTTTTCCAAATAAATCCAGACTAAAATCCGTGTTTCTAAACAGCCCTCCTCTCTCAAATAGTCATAGGACTTGAAGTGATAGTGTCCTGATCAACAGTCACTTTCTATTTTATCATAGCATATATTTTGCAGGGGAGGGATAAGCAACTGAATGGGATTAACTGCTTCCATATTTGAGGAATGGCTGTTTTAATAACTAAGGACATGAATATCAGTTTTATCAATCAGGCTTTTAATGAAAAATATAGAAGGCTTGCATGAGAGCACATTTTAATACTATTTATTTTCATTTTTGCCATTCAAGTAGGTGATTGTTCCACATATATCCACAAAAGTACTGACTGGTTTAATGTAGTGGAAAAAAAACCTGAAAAGTTCCATATCTAGAGATAGCACAGTTAATCACTGGACTGAGTTCAGTAAAAATCATGAATAAAGACAACAGAAGACTGAGCATATAGTATTTGCTGTAAATACAGTTATTTAACCTACTAGAGTTGTAAGAAAAATATAAAGGAGGAAGAGAAGTCTTTGAATCCTAAATGGGTAATTATAACAATACCAGCATGAAAAAAAGTAAACCTGGGCTAGCAAGATCTGTCCTAGGCCACGCATGGTCAAAAGTGAAAAGAAAAGAAAAAGAGAAATTCTGGAGACATAACAGCAATTAATTTTGCTGAGTGATAAATATGGTTCCTGCAAAGAAAATGTGACTCTTCTGCAGTGGTCTTCAGGCAATTAACTAAAGCATGTTAATAGAGAAACACTCCTGTGTACGGCAGAAGTTCCAATGAAGACCTTGCAACAGTGATAGCATTAAAATTGCCAAGTAACAATAAAAAAAAAAGATAATTTTAGAACAGTGTTTGCTTTCTACAACAGATCTATGACATAATATAGAAGAAGATCTTCTGACATATAATAAAGCATGGGTATTGAGTGAAGCAGGTAGGAGGGAAATTTGTAAAATATAGCTCAAATATCCTTTCAGGTAATTCTTCATCAAGACTTATCCTGCATGTGTTTTCCCAAGTTTAAAATTTACATGGAGACAGTACATTTTACGCCATTTCTATTGAGATGTCTGAAACGTAAGAACATATGTAAGTGTTTTCAATACTGAAGACGATTCAACTTCTGAAGGAGAGCATTTACACAAAGTGAAAAAGGAAAGCAACATTATTTGGATGGGTATCTGAGACATAATTTTATCTACTCAGTTGTTAAAGACTTGTGGGGGGGTGTTATGTTTACAGTCATGTTTTAAAACAATTCTTTCCTAGCTTTATCTTTCTGTTCCCTTTCTTAATCATAAAAAGAATGGGTCCAAGCAAACAACTCCTCTCCCTTGCAACCTAATCCAGGATAAGATACATTCGCATTCTAGAGACATACACATGTGAGTCCAAGTAGCATCCTACCCCTAAGGAGAGCTGAACACATCCTGAAAGGTGCTGAGGGTTCTCAGTTCCCATTGGCAGTAGGACTGTGTATGTAACTAGTGTTTAAAGCAATGCAAGTACTCAAACTAGCTAAATCTGAGACATGTAGTAGGACTACTTGTATTCTTGAAGTTAAACACGCACTTAATTTCTATGAAGTTACAGGAGTCACATCTTTTTGTCCAATATTTTTCATTTAATCTATATTGTATATACCAACAAACATCATTTCAGTGGATGTGATTTTTTACCAATTTTGTTATTTAGGAGGTATTTTCCTTGTAATAGGTTAGCAAAACAGATGCAAATCAGTCTCTAAGAGTTTTCTGTAATAGTCTAGTACAAAATCAATCTGTCAATATGTATGAAGTCTACAGTTTGCAATAATTATGGAAGCAAAATGTACATGTCTATGGATGACATGCCAAAAATAAAAGAATGGTAATCAGACCTTATTTCTGTGCTCAGAAATCTTAACTTTGCACCCTGTTGTGAATTAGCAATGCAAACAAACTTCAAAAGGAAATACACATTCCCAGGGCTCAATCACACATGTGCCTTGGGGTGCTAACGTTTGAAGACAAAATACACCATGTAGAAGCAAGCGTTGTGCCAGGAACACCTATGCTTTCAAACGCAGCGTCACATTCTTGCTTTGAATTAATATGAGCAAAGATGTTGTTGCTTGACTCACAAAAGAAAAGGGTACCAACATGCAAAGTGATAGAAGAAAAGCAACATAAAGTGTCTTGGTATAATGAATATACATGAAAAACAAGCCGAAGGTCATAAAGCACAGAACGCTAACAAGGCATGAAAAAACATGGTTATAATTAAGCTAAAGAGATAGTTTTGAGAAGTCTAGAAATCAGAGTGATATTGACACACCGTGGGTTTGCGGACTACTTGTAATAAAAATAGCCAAGAACAGCAGGGGTGCTTCTAGCAAGCTTAACTTTGGGATGTTTTTCTCCTGTGTAGGATATTCACACTTTGAAATGGATTGAAAACTACTGAACTTTTTTACACATGTAACCTGAATAGAGTATTCAAGGGAAAAATCAACAATATTATCCCTATGATAATTTATTGATGTACTTAATTGCAGTTTGTTGCCCACACATTATTAGTAACATAAATAAATATGGCAAAGTTTTTTATGTCTATATATACAGCTACAAAATATATGTATAAACTGATTATGTCAGAGTTACTGTTACACTGGTAAAAGGGGCAAGATGCTGTGGTGGCATGAATGTTATTTCTGTAGCCTATTTACAAATTACATGAAGAAAGGTGTTTTTAAACAATTCAATTTAAAAATCAGAATGCATCCCTTTGCCACAAATCAGTGTCCCAGCAGAAGCACCTAAATGAGCTATTTATAATTTTGCCGGCACCAAGACAAGCTTAGTAGCAGCTGGAGCATTTCCTGAGGAACAGGGAGAGCTGGCCCTGCAGTTTGTTCGGGAAGAAGCCGTGGCTCCGTCACTGGAAGAGAGAGCACCGGGCACAGCCCTGAGCAAGGCCTAAGTGGCCAGAGAGAGATCGGGCAAAAAAAGAGAGAATGAACAGAGAGATGGAAAAATCCATACTCTACACATTTATTAGTTCAGCATCAATGAGGTTTTGGATAAAAAAAATAAGAATTTGGGGAATACAGTCCAGATTTCAGATATCTTTCTTTTGGTGCAAGTGTTGTAACTCCTGTGAGGCTGTACAGAAATAACTTTTTCCTTTCCCTCCCTGGTATCCAATTGGGCCCTTCAGGCAGCACAGATACCCAGAATGGTATCCGCCTTACCTGATTTTGGACACTTAACATGTTGATAATTAGATCTGAGTTAGCTATGTGGACTCATAATAAGCTTATCTATGGCTTGGCAAATCTCTGTTTCTACTATCTTTTTTTCCTTTTTTTTTCTACCTTTTTTCTATTTGCACTTTACAGTCTTAATAGCATGAACTGTTACATACAATGTATTTGTTCAGAGCCCATAGTCATTTGGGATCTCTAGACACTTTAAAATTATAACAGTGATCAATAATATATAATGTGCATGCATTTACTAAACTACTATCACTTATACTACTTGTACTTTATGTTATAGTTTTACAGTATCCTTAAAATTTGTAAAACATTATGTCTAATTTATAGCACATGTACATACCAACCTCCATAGGCTAATTTGAGATGCAAGGTTAGTCTGTTACAGCTTTTGTAGGTTATAAACCATTCAAAAATTAGCTTACTTTTTAACATCTGCAGGCAGCACTAATGCACAAAACACACTATGAGATCCAGAAGTATTCTGCATCATGACTGATATGACAGCATCTGTTCTCACGTCTTCAATTTTAGCATATAATGTTAAGATGAAAAGCATGCAAATCTTTTACCTTTTGGAGGGCTTGGTTACACACAGTTATTAAACAAACCAACCAGATAATTTGTATTTCATTGACAGTCCACTGTGTATGCTTAAAATAAAATAAGACTGCAAAGTAATGCGGTTTTTGAAGCTAAAACTGTGACCACTTGACAGTTTGCTCCTCTTGCATGATGCACTGTGATGGCTCTTGCATTGCTCAAGATCAGGTCACTTCAAAAATCACTGTAACATTTTCTCACAGAAATTTGAGGAAAAAGGCTGGGTGGAAATAACAATCTAGATGCTGTGCATTGCCCAGTGATCAGTGTGTGCAGCAGGAAGGGGCTAAATGGCAGTGGAAAGAACAAGGGACTTGAGGGTTAAATGATGACAGGAAATACCTCAATTTGAAAAGCATTTCTGTTTAAGACAGGACCTAAGCAGCCATGTAAGTCTCTGTGTCTATGTCTAGGCTGACCTGCTGGGGTGATGCTATGGGGTCCTGAACGCCTGAACCCCTGACAGAACAGAGATGGAGGCTGCTGTGGCTCTCTGGTTGCTGTCTAGCCTCAGTACCTCTTTCTTTCCCTTAGAAATGAGGCCCTAGGAGTAGACATGGATGCCAGCATTTGCCTGTGTCTCGTAGCTGGCCACGCGTCTGCCCTGAGGAATGTGAAAATATCCCTGGGTCTGGTAATGTAAACATTACCATTGCGATCATACACTGCTCAAGTAGTGAAAATGCTTCACCCAGTTTGGTCAGAGCACAGAAACCCTCCACTACTGACACCAGTTCTGTGTCATGGGCACTTCCAGCTCGGAATATGCAACTGCTGGTCACTACCAGGGAACCTGGACCTCTCATCAGCCAAGTGATGGCCAGAAGGCTGGTCTTGCACAGAAATTGTGAAACTGAGTTCAGGTCTTCTTGTATAACTTTGACCAAGCTCTGCTCCTCATTTGAAAAATGAGGCTAATAATATTTGTATTTTCTGTTTAGCTTGTAAGCTTTTCCATGGCAATCTTTCAGTATGCATTGGCATTCTGACTGAGAAAGTTCTCAACATCAGCTGGGATTTGTAGGTATTTTAAAAAAGTAGAAACAATCAAGGAGAAAAACAGCAACATAGCATTTAGCCATGATGCTGGCAACAGCACTGTTCCAATACTTGAGATGTAATGTTGACTAATAACCCCCGCCCCCCACAATATACCATTATTTTGGATGGCTGCAAGAATCCTTTCCTGATCCATTTGTCCATCATGCCAGGACCCTGACCATGGACTTGCCTCATCACTATAGGCTTGCCTGGAGATTGCTGGTCGGTGCCTGACCTTGTTTGCTGTCACAGAAGTGATCCACACCCACTGATCTGATTTCCCTTGATCCCAGACCTGCCTCATCCCCACGGACATGTCCAGAACCTGGATTGCTGACTGGCCCGGTTGCCGTCACCGGCTCTCCTCTTTTCTCCTTGTTTGGGTGCCATGGAACTGTGCCCTGTCAGGGAGTCACTGCTGTGCCAGCCCCCCCATCACTCCCAGCTTCCAGCCCTCCTGCCCTTGTGGAGCATCCCACAGTTGCTGCTTTCTGACAGAGCCTACTTGTAAAGCAGTCAGCAAACACAGCTGTATATTGAGCACCAGGAGATGCATATGGGTACTTTTATTATAAGTGGTGCTACAGGGTTTTTTGGAACTGCTTGTAACTTGTTATGAAGCAAATAACCCTCATGCTTCATTCAACTCTCTTCTTAAAATACATTTTACATATAGTTTTTTTTCCCCAATATGGCCTTGTATTTTACTGCTTCATGTATGCCTCAAAGGATTATAAGTAGCTAATGTTTTGGATAATGTTTGAGCAGGAACATGGCTACTTTCTATCTATTTGTAGAAAACCAAACGTGCATTTGAGAATCAATAAATAACAGAAGTATGACTTCTACCAACTAGAAAATGCCAAAATTACGGTGAAAAAAGGCCAGGTGTAGACAGTGTATCTGGCCAACAACTTTCATTTTCTAGCTATATGAAAGTCCTTTATCTTCTCTTCCTGCTCATTACCCTTTAGAAGACCAATTATCCAATATATATTGGATTATTTTGGCTATATATTGAGAAAATCAATAGAAAATGTCTGCAGGTTTTTGTAGTGTGTTAAATGCTAAGATGCCGCTACTTTAACTTCACTTATTAAAGTGGTTTGTGTGTGTGTGTGGAGATTTACTGTACTCTACTTAAGTTACACTTTAGTTAGCTTTATAACTTTTGCCAAAGAACAATTAGATTATGTCTTCCAAAGGTATTTTGTACCCTTAGCTACGACTGCCCACTGACTCCAAATACAAACTGGCTTTAATGGGGCCATTCGTGAACTAATTTAACCCACTTAAATCTGGCTGGGCTTCAGAGCCAGCTGGTATTTTCCTTGCATGGCACAGCTGAGAACTCAGTCAGCGAAGCTGGGTCTTCCTCTTGCTCCCTCATAATCTGACACGGCATCTATCCACGGGCCTTCTGCACCCCCCACCCTCTTTGAATAAATAGTGAGGAGCACTGGTTTTTTAAACCAGTGAGATTATAATAAATGTTGATAGGAGTCAAATTCTGGAGCTGAAAGAGCTCCCTTTCTGGGTCTTGTGTCTATGCTTTCATGGCAAATAAATTTAAAGGAATTATTTTTGTAGAAGAGCTGTTGTAACTTGTGACTGTAAACTGCATTATTATCAGTATTTTTATCCATACTATTATCCTCATCAATGTTTTAAAAACTTCTGATATTATTTTTATGTGTGAGTTTTGCCAAAATTCTCTGAATATCAAACTAATTTCTAGCCATAATTTTCTGATTATAGATAAACATGGAAACATTAAAAAGGTTACAGTAGGCAAATAAATTATTCTTTATAAAATGTTTTCATGTCTCTAACTCCATGGCCTAAATTTTAAAATGTCACCAATTATTTTGAATGCCTTTTTGAGACCCTGACCTGAGTTATAAATGTGCCTGGTTTTAAGAAAACACTACAATCAGAAAATACTAAGCAATCACCTTCTGAAAATGTGCCCCTTTTCAGGTATCCCAAGCATAAAATTAAACTCTAGGTACTCAAAACCACAAGCTGATATTTGAAAATGTAAGATAAGTATAGAAGAAATCCTGTTCCTGTTAAAATTATTTGTAAAATTGATTGACTTCTTTGGGGATGGTATTTTACAACTTCTTAATGTAATAGTTGCTCAACAAACAAGAAACTTTGTTGTTGTTGTTGTTTTAAACAAGGCATAATATTAAGGTTTTTAATTAGCAGAGAAGTTTCCCTTGAACATTTTATATGTATCCTACTTCCTCCATTCAAAGCTCTCTCCTTTGGCTTGTTTGCATCTTCATCATTAGATTAAACTAATCCACATCTACCTTAGTATATTTATAGGAAATATCATTCCCTCATGGATACCCTTTGCTGATGACAGTAATTTCTATTTTTAGTTGAACAACATATTTACTGAGCGCTGGTGCAAGTGTTTAGTTTCAGATTTGTAACCCAGTCAAGATTTCTTGAGCCAACAGCTTTATGGACATATTGCTATGAGTGATAAGGAAGATGTCAAATACTTGTGTACAAACTGTGTTTATTCTTACATTTCCAAGATTTTTATATCTAAAATTCTTCCAGCTTCACTCCTCAGAATGTGCATACGTTTTTTGGGGGTTAACCCCCCAGCAAATATATGCCTATATTAAAAAATTAAGCAAATACTAGTATCCAATTCTTTTTGCAAAACCTGACAGAGATTTCGTTTCATTTCATTTCATTGCAGGCTAGCCATTACCATGCCCAAAACATTACTATAAATTCCTGTCTAGAGTAGAAGAGTCTCTTGTCAGTGGAACAGTATTCCATGAGTATTTTGGGAGAGCCCTCTAGTGGGAAAAGAGGACGTTTTTTGGGAGAGGTTTTTTTGTCACACCACGACTGAAATACATGATGGACCTATGCTGCAATATGGGGAGAGGAAAGAAAAAAAGGGCATTTTGCAAGAATAATCAGAAGTTAGATGCAAAAAAATCATTGTAGATCAGACCAGGTCAGAGTGCTTTATGGAACTGTATAAAATGTGATTGTCATCTTCTGTGTGTGTGTGTCTTCATTCCTCTTTTCCTAGAGGAAAAAATAAAAGAGTTTCTTATATTAGGTGTGCTGCATCTTTTTTTTTATAGCAAAATCCTGCAGGTAGAAAATCCTTGTATAGTTACTGATTCTTCTAAGAAGTAATTCAGTTTCACATTAGCCTCTGCGGAAGTTCTGTGTTCTTGCTGTATCAGCATGTCGTGGTTTAACACCAGCCAGCAACTAAGCACCACACATCCCACCCGGTGGGATGGGGGAGAAAATAAGAAGAATAAAAGGGAGAAAACTCATGGGTTGAGGTAAAGACAGTTTAATAAATAAAGCAAAAGCTGTGCATGCACAAGCAAAACAAAACAAGGAATTCATTCACTACTTCCCATCGGCAGGCAGGTGTTCAGCCATCTCCAGGAAAGTAGGGCTCCATCACGCGTAACGGTTACTTGGGAAGGCAAAACACTGTAACTCAGAATGTCACCCCCTTCCTTCTTCTTCCCCCAGATTTATATGCTGAGCTCAACACCATATGGCATGGAATATCGCTTTGGTCAGCTGGGGTCAGCTGTCCTGGCTGTGTCCCTTCCCAACTTCTTGTGCACCCCCAGCCTACTCACTGGTGGGGTGGTGTAAGAAGCAGAAAAGGCCTTGACTCTGTGTAAGCACTGCTCAGCAATAACAAAAACATTTCTGTATTATCAACACTGTTTTCAGCACAAATCCAAAATATAACCCCATACGTGCTACTATAAAGAAAAATAACTCTATACCAGCCAAAACCAGCACACAGCATTTAACATGAGCCTTACTAAAATCCAGAAAAACTACATCCACCTCCTTCCCTTCATCCACTATGATTCATCCATTATGATAAGCTTCATCCATTCTAATAAGCTTCACCTTCCTCAGTGACTGCAGAAGAAAATGTAAAAATACTCTGTAAAAGGTGTTAAAAATGGCAAACCTTCATCTACTTCATATTACTATACCAGCCATTAACTACAACCCCTTGAGCCCTGCCGTTCAGCAAGTTCTTCTCCCAGCACACCGTGTATCTGCTCATCTCACAGCTGGACGACTTGTCCAGAAGGATGCTGTGAGGAACAGTATCAAAAGCCTTAATAAAATCCAGAAAAATTGCATCCACCACCCTCCCTTCATCCACTAGGCGGGTGACCTTATCATAGAAGGATATCATATTAGTTAAACAGGATTTTCCCTTTGTGAACCCATGTTCACTGTGCCTGATGATTGCATTACTCTTTAAATGCCTTTCAATAGTACCCAGTATAATCTTCTCCATAATTTTTCCAGGAACTGAGGTTACACTAACAGGTCTGGTCTGTAGTTTCCTGGGTCTTCCCTCACACCCTTCGTGTATATCGGAATAACATTGGCGAGCTTCCAGTCAGCAGGGACCTCCCCAGACTCCCAAGACCTTTGGTAGATGATTGAGAGGGATCCAGCTGTAACATCCACCTACTCCTTCAGGACTCTGCGATGAATCCCACCAGGCCCCATGGGCTTGTGAACATTCAGCTGGTACAGCTGGTCCCTTACAATTTCAGTGTCCAGAAATGGATAGTCACCATTCCTACACTCGTGGTCCTCTGACTCACAGATTATCATTAATATTAAAGACTGAGGCAAAAAAAGCATTAAATGCCTCTGCCTTTTCTTCATCACTATTTGTCAGGTGACCATCTTCATCAAGTATTGGTCCAGTATTTTCCTTAGACCTCCTCTTCCTATGAACATACTTCAAAAAGCCCTGTTTATTGTCTGACACAACACGGGGCAGTTTCAACTCTAGTTAAGCTTTCGCTTTTTGTGTTTTCTCCCTACAGATGTGAACTACAGCTCTGTGATCTTCCTGCAAAGCCTGACCTCGCTTCCAGGGATCATACAATTTCTTTTTCTGCCTGAGTTGCAAAAGGAGTTCCCTGTTCAGCCATGCTGGTCTTCTGCCCCACTTGCTTGACTTTTGGCACCATGGGATTGCAGGCTCCTGTGCTTGTAAAAGGTGGTTCTTAAAAACTGACCTGCTCTCATGGACCCCTGAGTCCTTCAAAAGCAGATTCCTAGGGGACACTGCGAACTAGGGCCCTGAATAGCTTAAAATTTGCTCCAGGGTAGAAATTCTGCTGTCCTTTATCTCATTACACCAAAAATTTTAAACTCAAATGTTTTGTGATCACTGTGGCCAAGACACCCACCTCCCTTCAAATCTCCTACAAGTCCTTCTCTATACACAAACAACAGATAATAAGATATTATCTGTTGCGCAGATAAGCAGTTATGGGGGAACACAGTGAGCTACAGAGCGACCTGCCGTGTTGGCTATGTGCTGTCTGAGTGAGAAGCCAGCCTCCTGCTCTGTGAGCACCTAGGAAAGAGAGTCTGTGGCCATGAATGACAGAGCCGGCCATCAGGATAGCTGCCAGTCTTCACTCGGGAATTGCCTGACTTGTGAGTGGTCATCCGCATGATGCTGTTAATGCTCTTTGGACACAGATATCTTCTGTTGTTTTGTCAACCAGGCTTCCAAAAGCATGGCCTATCTGCCCAGTGAAACTCAAGGGACATTTTCTTCAGGCGCAGCAGCTAGGCTTTGGACAGCATCACCTCATGCTGCTTTTCACTTTGCCAACCAGGAACAGGTTTCTATCCTTGGGTTTTTATTTAGAAACCTATGACTGAACAAGTCCTATTTTAATGGAGTGGTGTCTCAAACAATATTGCATTGGTAGAAAGCCTTCAGAAGAAGTCTGGTGTCCTCTGGACCTCAGAGTGGGGTAGCCAGCAACTCAGTAACTGCTGTAGCTACAAATGTCCACAACTCAGCAGGCACAAAGCATACTTTTGTTTTTAATTTTCATTAATCTGGAAAACTGATCACTGGTGTAATAGGATTTGATGCTGTTTATTACATGTAAATAAATTCACATATAGAAAAAAAGGATCTTTTCCTCATAAACAACGCTAAAATGATGAGCAACTCTGAAAAGAAAGGTAAATAAAGCCCTCATGCACAAAAGCAAAGGCTTCAAAGGAGAAAGGTGAAAGAGCTGTACATCCAAAGTTATGGGCACTGTCACATCATAGGTATTTGGGGCCAGATCAGATCAACTGCGTTCTGGATCAGCCTTCTTGATGACCTGGATGTTTCAATTTTTACAAGGATAAGAAATCAAAAGGAATAAATACTGAAATGACTGTTCTGGCTACAGAATGACTAGAATAAATATTGAAGAGGAAAATTCATCCAGGTCATAATCAGACCTGCGAGGGGCTTTATCCCATCATGAAGGCTGGGTGGGATTTTAGGCACCATTTCACCTGGCTTTTTTGACTCCTCCTTCCCATCAGTCCCTTGGAATGTATTGTGGCTCAAAGCAAAGCGTCACCACTTGATGCTGCGAGAGCAAGGCAACATCATGGCCGGGACCTGGACACAAGTCTGGACCTTCTTGTCACTCAAGAGCTGAGCACAGGGCCAATGGGAAGGCAGAGGAGATCAAAAGCATAGCAAGAGAATAGAAATATTGACCAGTGGCCGCCTGTGATGGGCAAAAAAGGAGTGCTTTTCTTTCCCAGATCAGAAGTAGGAGGAACATCCTCAGTTCTTTCCTTGTCAAGAGCTTTTCTTAGAGGCAGGTGCCTACTCAGGTTTCCTGTGAGCAAAACCAAAGCTCCTGGGAGAAAGAAAAGGCTTCTACAAATGCAACCTTTGCATGGCCCTTTTCTGTTCTTGGACAGTTAAATATCAGAGAGGGAGAGGTGAAACGCAGAGAAGGAGAGAGGAAGAAAAAGGGAAGGGAGGGGAAGAAAAAGGGAAGAAAAAGGGAAGGGAAGGGAAGGGAAGGGAAGGGAAGGGAAGGGAAGGGAAGGGAAGGGAAGGGAAGGGAAGGGAAGAGAAGGGAAGGGGAAGGGGAAGGGGAAGGGGAAGGGGAAGGGGAAGGGGAAGGGGAAGGGGAAGGGGAAGGGGAAGGGGAAGGGGAAGGGGAAGGGGAAGGGGAAGGGGAAGGGGAAGGGGAAGGGACTCATCCACATACTGAGACTGGCCAGATATACATTTGAGACTTTATTTCTGTAGAGAAATAGTAAGCAATTTTAGAGAGAAGGACATATAGAGAAATGCTAAGAACTGCAGGCAGTCCATACCACGTATTCCAGCAAAGGCAAGCGGACAAGGCACATATCGGTCACTTGGTCCACTTACAAACAAATCACTCTGTCAGTCCTCGGATTTGATATGGCTTTGTTTGCAGATGGCTCGGATGCCTTCTGTCGTCGCCTAATGGCATTTAAATAATGCTTTATTTCTTAAGTGTTTTGGTTGCAATATACATTGGGACATGCATGCTATGGAAGAGAAAGGGGCACAACTTTGTCTTCCAATGTTTTAGCAGAGACTCTAAGTCTGTATAAAGCAGTAGCAAAAGGACACTGTGTGTACAATAGCACCACCAACTCCGGTTAGGAACTCCAGATGAAATGCTGATCTCCAGTTCTCAACTAACCAGAGAGGCAGGGAAATGAATGGCAGGGCAACAGTAAGAAAGACCATGCGAAGGTCTCGACATCTGATGTGTCTTTCTTTTGAGTGCATAGGGATTTTTTCTTTTCCCAAAAGGTATTTACGATTTTTTTTTTCTAAAACCCTTTGGGTTTGCCATGGTGCAGAGCTCGTAGCAGTTAGGAGTGCAATTACTTAGGGCAGCGATTGCTGAGGGCATCAAGTGAGACTTTGCCCATGAAGAAGAGGTGGCGTTGCCTCTGAACCACTTCAGATGCCAGCTAGGAGAGTTGCACCTGAATTTCCATGCTCTGCTGACTCCTGCACAATCATTGCAAGACCTGCAGATCAGCCGTGCAATTCCTTTCCCCTGTTGTGGCTGGCACTTGTATTTTGCCTTCTGAAAGGAGCCCGACCCCATTAGTCATCATCCGGGGCTCAACTATCAAAAGGACAGAGGCTATTGAAGTATCTGGAGCTTTGGGAAAAGCTGCTTTCCAAACTCTGGTTATGACTGACAGAAGGGGGTGTCTTTGCATCAGTCCAGAGAGTGCTGATCTGCAGAAGTAAGAAAGGCATGTTTTCTGTAGCTGATCTGGAGTTATTAGCCTAACTGAAACTGCAAGCTAGTCATGTGTGAGCAAAAATAATAAGAAAAGGTATTCTGCTGAGTGCTGCATCCAAGAACTTGCCCTGACCAAAGAGCAGCAATGGGTGCTCCCTTCCTGTATCGAGCAAGCTGGTTCAGCATCTGCTTGCTGAGAATGAGTAGTTGGAAAGAAAACCTGGAGGCTTGTATAGTACGGAACATGCTGTCCAGCATGTCCCTTGCGCCCCTCCCAGATGATATGCACCACCATGCGTCAGATGCTCCATAGAATGTGAAGTTCACGTGCCAGCTCCCCACCTGGGGAGACGTGCCAGCTGGTGGGCGTTTGCTCCCAGAGCTGAGGAGTGAGCCAGCAAGGCCTCCTGCGAGGGCTGGGATGGGTCTGAGGGCGGTGCGGGGCTGCTCCGCCTTAGTGGTGCACAGGTGAAATCTGCTGGCCAGAGCAGAAGGGCATGGTGCCTCTCTCCTCGCCTCCGCCGAGGTGGTGCGGGGGGGCTGCATCGTGGCCCTCGAAGCCCAGGTGTCAGAGCTCATCTGAGGAATCCAAGCAGCAAACGCAAATCGGCACCTACAAGGACAGAGTCAGCAAGCGCTGATGAAACCATGAGGGCAGGAACAGGCGGGACTTTGTCCCCCGTTCTTTGGGAAGTGCAATGAAAAGGGGTCGTTCCTGGCACGGGAGAGAGAGCCCTTACTGGGAGCGACTACGGTGTTGCTTTGGCCCCTTCCCAACACGTGCGATACCCTCAGAGCACTGCAAGTTGACAGAGATGTGCAGTGCCCTTTGCCAGGCAGTAGGGCTCGGCAGGGAGCCCCTGGGGAGCTGGGATGTGGTCCTTTCCAAAACGTGAGCAGCAGCATCCCTCACTGCCCCTTGCTAGAAACCCAGGTCTGAAGGCAAAACATGCTGCTTTTTTCTTGTTTGGATGTTTTTTTCTTCCCTCAATTATCTTAGGTGAAAGGTGAGCTTTTGAAGAAGTGCCAGTATCTCAGTGTCCGCAGCTACTTAGAACAACTCCTTGCTGTGTCTTTGGGATTCAGACAAGAGCAGCCAGTGCTGGGCTTGCCAGCTGACGTGAACAGAAAAGTGGGACTTTTTGCCTCTGTCTGGAGGTAGCGGGTCACAGAGCTCAAAATTGTGAGTCTTGTGACCTTGCTGGGGTGTCTCCTCAGCCTTGCACAAAGAGAGCTTCAACAAGTGCAAGAGGAAAACTGCCAGCACTGGAGTGGCACGTTTCTCCTGACATACCCGTTCTGCCCAGGGCAGGTGCATGCTTCCTCTCTGGCCCCATCTCTGTGCACCTCGCAAATATTGCCTGTACTCAGAGCAGAGTTAAGAGCTTTTGAAAGACGGACAGCAGAGTCTGCTATACACCTGGGCTCCTCGTTCTTCTTGCCTGCTTGGATTTCCTCAGTTGCCCATCCCTGCGAGCTGTTTCCAGCTTTCTCCTCTTCCTGCCTGGTTGCCCGTCGCTCCCCTTCTCTTCACAGGTTGGTTTTCTCTGTTTCCTTGTGAAGAGCCTGGCAACCTTTCCCTTCAAGAGTATTGTTAGACAGGTAAAGCCACGAAAAACATGAATCAGTTCTGCTCTTAATCTAGCTCACTTTACCTGCTCTCCTCAGAGGAGCTCTTCAGGTGTTCGCTTTCTGGAGCGACTAGAGGCACCTGCAATGGAAATGTAAAAGTTAACAGGTGGCAAGGACCTACGTGCCCAATTGCTCCCTTAGCTCGCAAAGGCAGATCCCTTGGATGGGCTTGCTCAGCTCAGCTGAGCCAGCTGTGGTGGGATCACCATGCACAAAGTGCCATGGCCAACCTGCACCAGCCTTACTCTGCACTGCTGCAGAGCTGCAGGCTGGTGCTGACCTTGCTTGCCCCTGCGGCAGCAGTCCCACCTTCTGAGGGGGGAGGCTTTGGTTGTCACGCTGTTTGCGGCCCTGACGTACCTCTGCGGTTTCTGCTTCTGCCCCTGGTGCTGGCGACTCCTCGGCCGGCGCAGCAGCAAGCCCGGCCACCTCCTCCTCAAAGAGTTCCCCGCGCCGCTCAATGAGGAACTCCACCAGCCGCGTCACCTGCACACAGCAAAGCATGGGTTTGCCCCTGGGTGGCTGCAAACAGGTCAAAGAGCCTTTCCCACTCCTGAGCCTGGCTTCTGCACAGCTGTGGGGCTGCTCTTCCCCACAGCTCCCCCACGAGCGCTTGCTGAAGAGAAGAGGCAGCCAAGTCCCTCTGAAGAGCAAAGCTCGCGTGGGCGCGGAAGGCTGTAGCCGGCTGGTAAACACAACGCACCTTCCCCGTCACCTCCAGCAGGACGTCCAGGGGGAGCGTGTGCTCCTCGGCTGGGCTCAGGAGGTTCGGCCCCACGCAGATGGCCAGGTTGCCGGCGGTCATCCTGCTGGTGGTGGAGTTCCTGCTGATGTTCTGGAGCAGGGACAGCAAGCTCTTGAGGAGCAGGAGGTTGGCCTTGGGCAACTTGCTGGCCACCCTGAGGGAAGAGGAAGACAACGGTAAGAAAGTAGACGTGGTCAACACGAGTCTCAGGCTGATCTCACCCAAGCCCACCTGAGGGAAGGCTCCCTGGCCACGCCTGGTCTACAGCAGCGGGACTGCCTTTGTGAGATACGGCCACCTCCTTCCCTCCCTGCCCTTCTGGCAAGAGTCCCTTCGTGGAGCGACCCCAATGCTTTTGGGAAGCGCTCTGAGGAGAGAAATGCTTTGCTGTGCCCCTTTCCCCCAGCCCCCCAGCCCCCAGCAGCAAGAGGTGGCTGGCAGAAAACACAGCTTTTTCAGGCAGGCTGTGGCTTTGCAGGCACGTCCCGGCCTCTGGCAGTCCCTGCGGAGCAGGCAGGCTGCTCACCACACTTACTTACTCTTTGAGGGCTGCCAGCCTCTCCTGCCTGCTGGTCTTCTGCAGGGCGCTCATCCACTCCTCATAGAGCTCGACCTGGAGGAGCTTGGAGGGGATCTTACGGAGGAAGTCCTGCAATGCCAAGGGCTCCGCGTGAGGCTTTGACCACTCCGGCTGGGAGCACAGGCAGCATCCCCGGCACTCTGGCTCACGAGCAGGCAGAGCCAGGAGGTGCCGGGGTCCAGGTGAGCGGGGTTCACCTTCAAGGTGACGGCCAGCAGGAGCACAGGCTGGCTTTCGAGGTGGACCTCCGCTCCGCTGTCGAGGGCCTCCCTGAGCTCGCGGGAGGCGCGCTCACCGGCCGCCAGCCGGAAGATCCCCTCCGTGGATGGCCCGTGCTCGTGCAGGAGAGCCAGCAGGTCCTGCAGGGCAGAGAGGAGGAGAGTTGCCTGGCTGGAGACAGGCCCTGGGACAGGGGAAGCTTCCTCAGGGGCAGGAGCAAGCGTGGAGGGCTCCGCAGCTCTCCCTGGGGCATGAGAGAGGGGTGGCTGGAGGTGGGGGATGTGAGGAGGAGGCAGCTTTGTGCCCGAGCCCCAGCCAGGGTCCCTGTGCTGGGGACACCGCCTCTGCGGAGGAGCCAGCGGGATGGGGCCCCCCTGGCCAGGCTTGCTTACCTGGATGGGCTGGGGCAGCGTGCCGTCCTGGCTGTAGAGAGCTGCCAGGGGCCGGCCAAAGAGAGCCCCGCTGCCGCCAGAGCCCGACTGCCCGGGTGCCTCTGCAGCAGCCGAGGTGCCTCGCCGCACAAAGGCCCAGGGCAGCCCCCTCCTGCTCCTGCGGGTCCCACCTGCTGCCAAGGCAAAGAGAGCAAAGAGTCGTGGAGGAGAAGCGCCAGGACGGACGTGCCCTGCGGGAAGGGCAGCAGCAGCCCCAGTGCAGCACGAGCGCCCGTCTGCGAGAGGAGGAGAGAAGGGCCACCCTGCCCGTCTTCTCCAAACTCACCAGCCGAGTGGGCGCGTCCACCTTGGCTGCCAGAGGGGACGGGTGGTGGCCGCTGCTCTGCACCAGCCTGCAAGAAACATGCTGTGCTCCCCAAACAGCCCCGAGCAGAAAGGGCCCCTGGCGAGCTGCATCGGCCCCTGGCCATGGGTGAGAGGTGGGGACGGCCGAGATTGCACCGGGAGCAATCCTCACCTCTGCCTGGCCCTTGATCAGCCTCTCCAGGCTGCTGGCGTGGAGTGTCGTCGCCTGGCAAAGGGGAAAAGAGCAGAAGGTCAGAAGCGATGCAGCTGATGCTGGGCTGGAGCAGCACAGGGGGGCAGAGCAGAAACAGGAGGGACACTCACAGCATTGCGGGCGCTCAGCTTCTTCAGCAGGAGCTTGATGGAGGGCAGCTGGGTGACCTGGGCTCCCTCCGCTCCTTCTGGTGGCCTGTGCATGGGGAAGGGGCAGAGAAAGAGCAAGCGTGAGAAGAGCCAAGCTGCCTTTTCCCTCTCCTGCCAGCTCAGGGAGCACTTCCAAGCTGCCCCGAAGCAGCTGGGTAGCGGCTGGCAGCGGAGCAGAGAGCAGCGGCAGTGGTGAGGACGGGGCTGGGCAGGTGTTGGCTGGACACAGCTGGGCGAAGCCGCTCCACCAGCTCTGGCCGCTCAAGAGCTGCCCGCAGCCGTGGGGGCACGTCTCCCCAGCTGGGCAGCGGGGTTTTGGCATCGTAGGACGATGGCTGGAGCCTCCCCCCGTGATGCGAGCAGGGGCCCCCCAGGCTGCGCTGCCAGGCAGGGCTTACCCAAGGAGCGCGCTGACCCAGAGCTCCTTCACCGCGCGGGAGCTGCAGAAAGAGAGGAGAAAGAGCCTGAGTGGCCGCTGGTCCCCAGCCTGCGGGCAGAGGCGAGCGCCGGCACAGCCCTGCCCCGTGGGGACGGCCACAGAGGCAGGAGGAAGCCCCGTGGGGCAGGACAGAGGCGCTGCCCAGCCCTGCCGTTGGAGCGTGGGACGAGGCAGCGAGACTCACGGGAAAGTGAGGACGCAGGAGCCGCAGGGCCAGACGAGGACGAGGGAGCTGGTGTGCTTGCCTTCCTCCTCCTCGGCGACGTCCCCAGCCGCCCCCTTGCTGCTGCTCAGCACCTGCAGCTGGCCCAGGGCCAGGCAGAGCTGCGGGCGCGGGGCGCTGCCACGTCTGCAGAGAGGAGCGGCAGGGAGTGACCTGGGGGTGGCCGAGCCCGCTGGCTCCCCTCTAGCATCCACCTGCCACGGGTGTGGCCATGGCTGCATCCAGCAGCAGGGTGGCGGGGGCCTGGGGCTGCTCCTTGGCTGTCCCTGCCCTGATACCAGGGCCAGGGCTTGGCAGGAAAGGCAGCTGGGGTCTTTGAGCCTTACTTGGGCTTGGCGATGACCAAGGCGTTGCCGAAGAGGAGGAGGTCCCTCTTCCTCGTCGCATGGCCCTGGGTCACCCGCACGCGCTGGCGCAGCCGCGGCTCGGGTGATGCCGGGACGGGCGCGCACTGCTGCTCGGGGTCAGGGTCATCCCTGCAGAGCAGAGGGGCATGAGCGAGGCAGCTGCTGCGGGGCCCGGCTGTGCCGGCGTGTCCCCGAGGCGCAGGGGAAGCCTACCTGGAGCCACGGCAGCAGTTCACCTGGCCCATCCCGCCGAGGCCAGGAGAAAGCTCCCGTGGGGCACGCTGGTGGGGCTCAGGACAGTGCCAGAGGCTGCCAAGGGGGTCGCGGTGCCAG
Organism: Nipponia nippon; assembly: GCF_047370975.1. Lineage (NCBI taxonomy): Eukaryota > Metazoa > Chordata > Aves > Pelecaniformes > Threskiornithidae > Nipponia > Nipponia nippon. The sequence goes on from NW_028262336.1 coordinate 84,034,882, forward strand.
GCAGTGCTGCTGGGCAAGAGCTGGACTCTCCCCAGCGCCGCTCTGTGCTGGCACAGCGCCGTCCCTGCAGGCACTGGTGCGGTTGCCGGGCCAGCGCAGGGCCAACAAACACAGCATGCCATTGTGACCCCAAGGGGGTCGGCGGTGGGGGAGGGGCCCTGGGGGCTCTCCCCAGTATGCCCGTGCCCCTCTCGTACTGGGGAGCCCAGACCTGGGCACAGCGCTGCAGGCACGGCCTCACCAGCGCTGAGCAGAGGGGAAGGCTCACCTCCCTCCGGCTGCTGGCAACGCTTTGCCCAGCGCAGCGCAGGGTACCACTCGCCGCTGCCTTTGGGCAAGGGCACCTTGCTGGCTCCTGGTCAACCTGGTGTCCACCAGGACCCCGGGACCTGTTCTGCCCTGCTGCTTTCCAGCAGCTCTGCCAAGCTGCTTTTGGTCACGAGTACGTGTGGGTGTTTCCCAGGATGCTCCGTGCCCGTTCCGGTGCCCTCCGCACTCTCTTTCCGCACCCTCTTTCTGCAGGTCTCCCAGCGCCACTGCCGTGAGGGTGAGAAGGGCATGTTTCCGCCAGCCAAAGCAGTGGTCCAGGTGGCAAGGCTCTCTCTTGTTATGGGGCAGGGAACAAGAGGATGCACCCTGGGGACAAAGTCCAGAGACGGGAGTTCCCTGAACTCCAACTTTTTAACGCCAACTTTGTTCTTCTTCACCCACTGTCCAGGTAGCGGGTGGTGGTGGCACCCTCACGGAAAGCTAGAGAGGAGTTTGGCTTTGCCGGCTGCAATAGGAAGAGCAGCCACATAGCTGCCGCCTTGAGCGAGCAGCGTCTCAAGGACAGGGAGAGGGGAAACTCCCAGCAGCAGAGCAGGCCCCAACAGTGCAGCCCAGGGGGCTGCAGACACGTCCTGCCCGCTTCCCACTCTTCCTGGAATGCTTGAGACGGTTGGCAGAGCGAAGAAAGCCGTCCTGCCTGCTCGAGTCAGACCTGTTGTCTCTTTGGCTCCAGTCCTATGAAGCAGAGTAAGGAGAAGCTAAAAACCAAACCTCAAGCTGTTGTCTTTGTGCCCTTTTTGAAATTATACTTGAGTCACAAAAGGGAAGGACTTGACCTCCCCAAGTAGCTGGATTTTACTCTCTGCCTAGCTGAGGTTGCAGGTGAATAACACAGTTTCAGCTCTGTATCCTATTCCTCTGGAATTGGTTCCCGCTTTGCTGGTTTTCAGGGAACCCTAAAAATGAGACCTCTTGAAGTGTGATCAGTTGCAAGGTGTTGATTAGAAGAGAGGTACCTTTTCAAGGAAATCCAAATCCTCCACTGGCAGAATATAGTGAAATACTGAAAAATCAAGGAAATCAGCTTCCCAGTGTGGCAGAGCACTAGGTAGGGAGCAGAACTAGTAACTGCCAGCTGGTTTTGGGGAAACAATGCCTAAGTATTCTTGAACTAGTATTAGGCTTTATTAGACATAATGGGCTGAAAATGCAGTAAAGAACCACAAAGTGGCAGAACTAATATCATCCTTGTCCATAATGAAAGCATAAAAGAATATAGGTCCTCAAAATCTCCCACAGCATGCACGTGTCACTGCCTTGCTATGCCTTGCAGTTGGCTGTATTGAGAAATACAGACCAATACTGCAATACAGAGTCTATCTTCCTCCAAATGTTAACTTTCTACTCTTCTGACATTTTGGGTTATGCTCTTCGCCATTCCGCAAGTCCTGCCAGAAAACCCTGCTCCAGCATGGGTTCCTCTCTCCACGGATGCACAGGTCCTGCCAGGAGCCTGCTCCAGTACAGGCTTCCCACAGGGTCACAGCCTCCTTCGGGCATCCCCCTGCTCTGGCATGGGGTCCTCCACGGGCTGCAGGTGGATATGTGCTCCCATTAACCTCCATGAGCTCCAGGGGCTGCAGGGGCATCTCTGCTCCAGCGCCTGGAGCACCTCCTCCGCCTTCTTCTTCACTGACCTTGGTGTCTGCAGGGTTGTTCCTCTCACGTATTCTCACTCCTCTCTCCAGATGCAATTGCGCAGGTTTCTTCCCCTTTTTAAATATATTATCGCAGAGGGGCTACCAACGTCGCTGATGGGCTCGGCCTTGGCCAGCGGCGGGTCCGTCTTGGAGCCGACTGGCATTGGCTCTGTCGGACATGGGGGAAGCTTCCAGCAGCTTCTCACAGAAGCCACCCCTGCAGCCCCCCCGCTACCAAAACCTTGCCAGGCAAGCCCAATACACCTCCACAGCATGACCAAGAAGAAACAATGTCTGTGCTCCCTCTTCTGGCTCTGCAGCAGCATTGACCTAAGCAAATCCTAAGTATGCCGACATGAGGGTTGAGGCCTGTGCACAACAGAGAGAACAAAATCGTAAAGCACTGTACTGTTTCAGCTTCCTTAAAGAGAAAAATTAAAAGTTGATTCAAATGGAAATTAAAAAGGTTCAAAAAATATTTTGTTTCCAAACTTCCTGAAAGTTTTTTCCAAGATCTGACAGTTGAAAAATACAAAAATGCCTTGCACAATGGACGACAGCACTTATTCGATATTTGTAAAACTGCAGCAATTTTTAATAATCCAATCAGTACATTCTGCCACTTGTGATTATTCTTTTCATTTACTACAAGTTTGGTTATGATCTTAGACAGCTGAGGCATCTCGGAGGCAAAGGAGGTTCATACCATGGCTCAGGAATGCCTTACCTCCAGCATGGTCTATCCTGCACAAATGCTGGCTCGGAAAAATACTTTTTCCCTGCGCTTGTTCAATTTAAAGAGAAGATGGGCTGAGCGTAAGGGGTACAGGAAGGGCAAAATCAAGATCCTGCTTGCTTCCTCCTATGGTTTGTGTATGACTAACATCTGAAATGGAAAGGATACTGTCTCTTCTGTTTCTGCATAGGATTGGCATAGCAAAATACACTAGACAGCACCAACTCAAAATCTGCCACTCTCCAGGAGTCAACAGTCCACGTGCTGTTCAATGTGGCCCAAAACTGTAGGCTTATGGCTAAAAATGGGGCAGAGCATTAGCTGGTGTATAAGACACACAGTAGACAGGAGTTTGGAAATAACATTTGGGATGGACTTACTTAATTACTAGGAAGCCACCCTCTCTTCCCCAGCAGTAAATCCCACACACGGAGCATCTGCTTTGTGACACAGAAGCTGAGACCACAGCGCCGTCATCAGCATCACAGCTGCCTCCAGCCTCGGCCAGGCTCAAGGAGCCACCATCTTCCTGCAAGGCACAGGGGCCTCGCGGCTGCCTCCATCACAGTGGTTTCCCCAAGGGAATTGGGGAATGTGGTTGGACGCTTACCCCCATGTGCAGGCACAAATCCAGGTGTGGCTCTGCCCCGTAATAGTCTGCTTGCGCAGACCAGCGTGACACAGTTGGTACTTGCTGACTGCATTACAAAGATTTCTGGAAGATGAAGATCTGCTGGTTGGTGTCATAAAGGCAGAGTTATGAGCTATGTCTTTCCTGCTCCACCGCATTTTGGGAAGAAGATGAGGTATTAATTACACCCTGGGCCCTCTCCCAGTCATCCTCCCCATCGGCACAAGCAGGGGCTAAGCTTAATTTTGCTGCCATTGGCAAAGTGGAGTAATCCTGTCCCTGCGCTAGTACCAGCTAATGAGCAAGCACAAATAAGCTGTCCTTGTGTTACTACAAGCTAACGAGGTTCCACAACACGAGCATCTTGTATCACAAAACTGACCCATTTTACTTCTTAAAACACAAGGCCATTTAGAGATATACAATATAGACTTAGCATAGTGTGACTTCAGAAGTGTGATGTATGTTGTTAAATATCCGCTACTGGTAAAGTTTCTATATTTAAACAATAATAAAAAACACTGAGTTTGTAGATTTGACTTCTGACTGTAACAACTTGTTCTGACCTTGGCTTTCAAGAAAACTTGTTTAACAACTGTTCATGTCAGTTCAAAAAAGCAATGCTGAATCCTATGACTTGCAATCTCAGGGTAAATGCTACATACACCAGCTACAAATACCTAAAATCCCTGTGGCTTTGGGACACTCTGCCAAAAGCCTTTCACAGAATCACAGGATGGTTGAGGTTGGAAGGGACCTCTGGAGGTCATCTGGTCCAACCCCCTGCTCAAGCAGGGCCACATTGAGCCCTTTTCTCCAGCTGTATCATCTATCTTCTTCCTGCAGCAACAGAAGCAGGAGAGATACACAATCCCATGGCTTAGGTCTGTTGTACAGAAAGACCACGGTTACAGAAAGTTGTCTAATGTCCACAGCGTATTTCATGATTAAATTTTTGTGGTTTCAAGATGAGAGGAAGACATTAGATCTTCTTTAAGATCCTTCTGCTCTGAGAGCTTTTACAGGCCCCAGTTTTTAAGTGGCAATGGCTCAGTTTGATTCAATTCACTATGCAGGAGTCAACAGTAAAAAAGCAAAGGACTAAACATTCATATAAACATTGATCTTTTTGAGACAGACACATAAGTCATACGAAGCTGACCTGCTGCTCTGTTGAAGCACTAGTAGGTGTATTTATGGGGAAAGGCAGAAGTGCCTCAGCTTTCAGATGCTCAGGAATTGATAGACATTAGCTATTTGTGAAGGACAGAAGGGCGAGTCTTCAGGTCTGGATCCATTCTGTGACATTGTACTCAAAGCTCCTATTGATGCCTCCTGAGATGAAACTCACTATAGAGTAGACAAGGAGTAACAGGAGGAATATCATGACCACTTCTACATGGAACAAAGGCAGTACATCTACAGATGTAGAGATGAACACCTATCCATATCTAAATAGCAATGAACAGCAAACCTCAAAATTCAGTGAAACTACGAACCAAAAATCTGAACAACACACAAAAATGTTTTTGTTCCCATCAAGCCATCCTGATGCCATCAAGTTTCATCAGCCCTGCCGTTTTAGCCTGTGCTCTGATGCTAAGGGCCGTGGTACGCTGCAAGGAGATGGAACCCTTGATCTCCAGATCATCCACTCAGACACATCTGAGGCCTGTAATGCTTAAATACTTTTTCTGGGAGACACTAGGGGCCTCAAGTCTGGAACTGGTGGATTACATCCGCTATGCAAAACCAGAATCACATTTAACACTAGTAGAAAACCTACAATCAGAGATGAATGTTTAAATCCAATTGCAAATGCAATCACATTTTCCTAAATAAAAAGATGAAGCATTAGAAGGATAGATTGAAGAACTTCATAACGCCATAGACCAGCCTGGCACCTTCAAAAAAATTAAACTCACTTGAAACAAACAAACAAACAAAAAAAACCCAAACATACAAACAAACAAAAAAGAAGAAGAATTAACCTTTTTTCTGTATGACATAAACACTGACTGATGAAGGTAGAATAGGTCTGGCAAAAAGATGGATGTGCCCACAAGTTATTCTCTTCTACAACTACTTTTTGTATTAAAAATGAAAGGGACAAACCTGAGTTAAAAAGAGATCTATGGACATTTAAGAAAATGTCAGCTTTCAAAGAAAAATCTTTGACACTTAAAAATTGCAGCTTTACACATTGACAAAGATTGCTTATGAGCACAAGACCAATGGCTTTGGAGAGGCGTCAGTGGAAATAAAATCTCAGAAATCTCAGGAAGGATTGGTATCTCTGTCTTGGCTGGCAACATTCAGCTCTCACGTGAGCAAGTGAAACAATAAAAATGTGAATAAATACAACCCATTATTTTTAGACATCAAAGGTCACTAAATTGAGTTAGATAAGGCTACTGCAAACTAAGTGCACAGCAAACCTATGAACTTTGGGGGTTATTATATATGAAACCATCTATACTACTCTGAAGAACTTAGCAAAGTTTTTATAAGCCAAAAGGGCTATTAGGAATCTGTAATTCTGATGCATGAATAAAATTAGGGAATTAGTTTTGTATTACTTTATTAACAGAACAATTTATTTATATTTTAAGATGATTGATGTTAAAATGCACTTTTTATATTAATCCACAGACTATAGATGTCTATTTTTGTATTTTTGAGATTTCTATTATTAAGTTCTTATTAAATGTTTGGTATCCATAGATCATCTACCTGATACAGAATGTCACTATCATTTAGCAACAGGATTTTTTAAATGAAGGTGTTAAATTGTTGAAACCTAAGGAGAGCGTGTTCAATTCTTCTTTTGCTGCTTTCCAATCTTTTCAAAGATTCATTTTTTTCTTTGTTATCTTCTTCATGGGTTTAATTGTACAGGTAGGGAAGACATTTAGGGTATGTTTTATTTTCCCTTGGACAGTTCATGAATTTTACATCAAACAGCTACAGGAGAAATAGAAACTTATTTGTCTCACGGAAATACGGCATTGTAGAAGTTAATAATTACTTTGACCCTTTGCACAGATTCTCTATTAACTTGCATTAAATGAAACATGATCTTCAGGATTTTTTCAGTTAAAGTCCTGATTTCACTTGTCACTAAAGTTTGATTTAAGTAAAAACTATTCCTTATTTTGTGTTTTTAAAATTGTTATTAAGAACCTGAAGATGTTGTGTCTTAAATAGAAATCACCTTATGTATAGAATTCACTTTATATTTCAGAGGAAATGGTTTCCTCAGATCTCATAGTTTTCCTTTGTATTCCTCTAATTCCTGCTGTGAAATGAAATGAAAATTGCCTGAAAGATGCTACAGAACATTGTCGTCACTTCTGAAGACGTGGGATCTAAATCTTTATAAGGCCTTAAGATTTCAAGTCTGCAAACTCTTAGAACCGGGAATGCCAGCAGCTTTTATTTATTTATTTATTTAATATAGTTATTCTGAATAGCGCCACAGAAGAGTGGTAACACCACACTTCTATCAACACAGTAATGTTCAAAAATTACTACATGCAGACAAGTCTTACTCAGTGCATAAAATGTATTCATGAAATCCTTTTGCTGATCACAAATTTCATTTGCTTACAGCACTGTGCTTCTGAATGGCTGGAAAGCAGTTTAGAATGAAATGTCAAACACAGAGAAGTTGCTACCATGATTATATCCATACATTTTATGTAGGGAAACCTTAGAAGCTGTGTTTTCTTGCTGGCCATTGCATATTCAAGGATCAAAGGAAGTTACAAAGATGAGAGTGAAAGGGACTGACACAGTGCTTGCCTGAATTATTTCCACTAGACACTGGCTTTTGCAAAGGATTAAGGGCCAGATCCAAACCCAAATTTAGATTCTTATCACAATGCCTGATTTCTATGTGCCTGTCCCTTCAAAGACCCATCAGAATCCCAAGCTTAGTGTCCCTTTTTATGTGTTCAGGGGGAGTTAACTTACAAGTTGGTGACTGTGAGCCAAGGACTTTTTAGATGTCTACAGAACAGTCCAGAGAATTTCAGGCTCTGGTGATTTTCTGTCTACAGCCTGGATGTGCTGTTCACTCTCCACTACGCAAGGAAAGCCAAGTATATCTTGTAATTGGGAAGTCCTCACTGAAGTACCTACTAAGATGGCAGTTTATTTTCTTGGCTTGCTACACTCTCCAGTTTTCAACAAACTTTCAAGAATGATAATTAAGCCACAAATAATCGTGTGCAGGCAGCCTTAGCCTCCTCCAGCTCTTATTTAGCTGCCTCAGATACTGGATTTCTTGGCAGTCTTTCTGCTGAGGTCAAGTGCTTCTCAGTAGCATGCAAAATTGTAACTAAGGGTCGTAATTGTCAATGTCCCTTGCTTTGTTACAGATGCAATGAAGTAAAGTTGAGCTTTTTCAAACAGAAGTAAGTCCTAGCAGTCCATGGTGGGTTTCCATGGGCAGGATGAAGCTGGGGATGGATCTTGAAGGAGTTCTCATGCCGGGACAACAGCCAGGCATCTCCCTTATATCCAAACACATCTTCTCATCTTCACTCCAGCTCTCTAGGGATCCCTCTGCTGTTATCCTGAGTCCGTGTGAGAAAGGTAGGACTTCAGGATGCTCATAAATTGACAGGTCAGCCAAGAACACAGCTGCCATCTAATCTAACCTGATTACCTGAAGTTCCTCTCTATTTGAGAAATTCAGGCAGGCTGCTCAGGAGCCATCCACTCTGCCCCAAGAAAGGCAGAGTGAACGCTTTGTTTGAAATACTCGCCTTTGTTCACTGACTGTGCAAAATGCCTCACTCAGGAGCTCAGGTGAGACACCAGTCTTTTGTAAGCCCACCAAACCGACTGAGGTAAATTCACCGCAGACATTTTCTTTCAGTGTTCAGATAACCCAGGGTACTGGCGAAAGCAGCGGCTTGCATTAACTTTTCACGGCAAGGCCCCGCACCGGTGGGCACTGGTTTTCGGGGAGCCAGTCCATGCGGCCCCACCGTGGTTGCCTCTGGGGGTGACTGAGCAGCCGTGTGGGCTCAGCTCCTCCGTCAGATCCACCTTGCGGGGCCTGAGCCGGCCAGGGAACCGCCACGGGCAGGCCGCTGTCAGCCCCCGCCGGCCCACAGCAGGGCCCCATCCCACCCTACGCGGGGCCGGCGTCGGGAGGACACAGGACTTTTCTGCCAACTCCCATGTCTTCAGGGAATTTTTTTACTCCGACCTTTTTTTCCAAAAAACCAAAAACCTTTTATTTTTTCTGTCAGTTGCAAACATTGACGGGAGTTCGCGCCACGGGGGAGGGAGCACTCGCTGTGCCTCCCTTCCTGCTTCTGCCAGGGCGCGTTTCCTTCTCACAGCACCCTCCCGGCTCCCCGGGAGGCCGGCGGACCGCTCTCCCCTCTACGGGAGGGCGGCGGCGGGCGGCGGGCGGCGAGAGGCCGCTCCCGGCCGCACCCACCCGCGTCCACGCGGATGGCCGCCCCAGCCCGCCCCGCCGCCTCCCCTCCGCGCCCCGCCCCGCCCGGCCTCCCGGCAGCCCCCGCGCGCCGCCCGTTCTCGCGAGACTCCTTATTCTCGCGACAGCGGGGCGCCGCCATCTTACCTGCTTGCTCGCTCGCTCTGTCTGGCTCTGCGGCTAAGGGGAGAGGGGGGGCGGTGCGCTTGGGAGCCGCGCTCGGGGCCTGTCGCTCGTCGGGCCCGTCGGCCGCGCTGCCCCCGCTGCTGAGGCGGGGGGGAACCGCGGAGCGGCCGGACCGCGCTCCCCGGCCAAGGAGCGGCGAGAGCGGGGCCCGCAGGGAGCAGCCGCCGCTCGGCTGGTTCCGCCCCCTTCGTGGCGCTGGGCCTCCGGCCCCTGCCAGGCGGCCTCTGCCGAACGGGAGGCGGCCGCGGACTCGGCGGGTGGGGGGAGGCGCGGCGGGAGCCGGGGTCCCGGCCGGCGGGGCGGCGCGGACCCCGCCGCCGTTGCTGGTGCTGCCGGGGAGGCGGGGGGCCCGGGCCGCTCTGGATGGTGGTTAAAATGATCATAGAAAACTTCGAGGCGCTGAAATCCTGGCTCAGCAAAACCTTGGAGCCCATGTGAGTAGTCGCGACCCTTCCTCTCTCCCCCGCCCCCTCCAAAATAAACCTTCCCTTGGAAAAGAGGGGGATCGGCAGGGGAGGGGAAGGCTGTGCCGGGGAGGCCCGTGGGGGCGTCCCGGGAGGTGCCCTCCCAGCGCCCTTCTCCCCCGGCCCTCTTCTGTGGGGGCCCTGCGCGGGGCTGCGTCGTTGCCCCGCTCTGCCGGCGCCGTCCTCGGCGGGGAGGCAGCACCGTCTTTCTCCGGAGGATGCAGCTTCCCCCCCTAGCGACCGCATTCGTCTCTCCCTTTGTAGCCCAGGGTAAGCGGGAGATAATGTGTCTGCGTGTGCAGCTCGCTCTTCCCTGCTATCAGCCCCCATAGAGGCCGGTTTAACAACCAGGGCCTGCCGCCCTGTCCAGTGACCTTCTCGGAGAGAGCTCAGGTGCCATTAGGGCCTTTTCCAGGATCCTCGGATCTTTCCAGTGGCATTTTCCATAGACTCGTCGCACGTCATTCTCGGTCGTTTTGAATATTTGACGCTGTCTTGTTTCCCTCCCCCCGAATAAAAATTGCATCAGTAGAGCCCTTGGGAGTAGCAGCCCCAGAGAATAATTTGCCTATTTGTGAATACCTGCTTGGCCTCTAAGCATAACATTCATGTGAGTAATTGGGGCTCTTCTGCAAATAGTCCATGTCTTCCTTCTCTGAATGATATTTTAGTAGAACTGAGACATGAACTTGGTTTTAAAGGTTTCATCTTCTGGAAGTATGGTGTCTATATAGACGTTTTAGATCAAGCCATACACTTGACTTGTCATTCTGAAACACCATTTTAACATGTCTGAATTAAGTTGCTGGAGCTTCATTTGAGTCAGTAGAGCTAGAACTTATAAATTAATTCTGGTATTAACTTTTATTCTGAGACGTTTGACTACTGTCAGTTTTACTCTGATGCTATCAAATAGGAAAAAAAGTCTGCTTTATGGCTTCCATAGTCATTAGTTAAGTATATGTATGTACATGTATAGTTTATATGGCTTATGCTGAAATAACTTGAATAGGTTATAAAATGCTGGGACATTTTTAGGAGAGCTTCACTTGTGTTTTGGGGGGGGTGGGGGGGTGGTCTTTTTCCATAGGGCCTAATCCAAACCACACTGTAATAGATGAGTCTTGAACTTAATTTCAGTGGACTTTGAATTAGGCCTGCAGCACATCGCGCTGAGTGCCTTTATATAAGAGGTTTGACTCTTAAGACTGTGGTAGGTTGGGGTTGTTTTTATTTGAAAAAAAAGAATGCATCTTCTTCTTGTAAAGGTGCAGTTTTGGGAAGGTGAATTAATCTTCCTCTTGGGTCAATGTAAGGTAACATTAGAATAACGGAGCACATTGGTAAGGTAATATTAGAATAACAGAGCACGTTATGTTCTGTGGTAATAGATCCAGGTAGTCTGCTGGTGCACAATGCTCCATTAGTCTCTGGATATGTTCTTGCATGAATATTCTGTTAATGGCAATCAGCAGTTTGATATCAGTATTTAGAGTGTGCTGGCCAAAAGACTTGGAACAGGCGATATTTAACTTCAGAAGATCTTGTCATTTCCAAAATACATGCCGGTAATTTGAAATGATATATCATACACGCTTACCTCTCAGTTGGTCAACAGCTGAAGATCGATATGTTAGCTTCAAACAGTTTACAAGGAGCATTTTTAAATTCTGTGAAATCTGAAACTGGAAGTCCGCTAGTGGTGTTTACAGGAAGGCTTCAGTTGACTTCAAAATCCGTTTTAGTAAATACATTAGATTCTTTTGATTTAGCAGATCTGTATCCACAATTCATTTATACTGTCTTCTGCTTTTTCTTGAGTTATGCATCAGGAGCTGAAGTTTTAGCTTTCACCAATGAATAATAAAAGCTTCCTATTCACAATATAAAAAGTACCGGAAGTTTACCAGATACTATTTAGCTGGAGGTCAGTATGGTTCCTCAGTCTTTCCCCTCAAGCTCTGTTCATTAAGTAATGCATAGTAGTAACTTCTTATCCTGGTAACAACTCAGGTAGTTCCATGTTTCTCTGTTTGTTTGAATATTGAACTGTGATGTCTGCTAGTGATAGTCAGCAGTTAAAGGATGAAATTGAGATTTTCAGCCTTTGTGATCAGTGCAATTTTCTAGTACTAAAATGACCAACATGTTTCTGTTAAGTTAAATGTGGTGTGTGAGCGTTCAAATGTGGTTCTCATGCTGGAAAACTATGTTGTGGGGTAAGGAATTGCTGGCCTGGAGGATGCTCAGTTCTCTGAATTTTTAGCTTTGGGAGGAAAAGAGCCAGCAGGGACTGTTAAATTCAGCTGTCATTCAGTTTTGTGCGGTGTCCTATGTAACCGCATTATTCTAATAAATGTTGGAATTAGTGGAGAAGTATTGTCATTTCCTAGCAGCCAAATACTCTTGGAGCTGCTTCTGATCTCAGCTATCTGAAATGTGTGCCTACAGCCATAGATTCTGGCTGTATGAAAATTTTAGTGTGCAGTTACTTCTAAAGAAATAACTGCTGTTGGTGCTGTACTACTACAATGAGGCCCTGAGTGCTGGTCATCTGGAGGTGTTGCCATAGCCTGAAAATAGTTTTTGACTTGTCTTTACCTTTTAATGAAACAAAAAAAACCATGCCAATTGTTTTTATCTTGTGGGTCTTTCAGAAACCTTTAGCTGCAAGATAGGCAGCTGAATTTCCTAACTAGACTAAGGAAGATACCATTGCATTAGATCATTATGGAGGTGTTTGTCTCAGTAGTTTTAAGGGGAGAAGTGCATTTAAGAAGATAGATAAATAAATTTTATACACATGTATATAGCTCTATGTGCTAGTTATCTAGAGCTGCGTACTTAGAACATGCTTTTTTTTTCCCAAGTTGCCCATTTCCAAGTAGCTAGCAGTTTTTAATAAGGATGTATAGCTTGTTCTAAAAGGCCATAACACGTGTACTTCTGAAACATAATGTTTCAGAACTAGAAGACAGCAGTATCTGTAAAGATTGTTTCGTTTTTATAATGAAGTTTTATCTTTAAACTGTTTTAAAGTGTTAGCAAGGATGCTAACTTTTTAGTGTAATGAAACAAGTGTGTTATATAACTTTGTGGACTGGACATCATTTGGTTGTTGGAAACGCTGTTCATTGACAAGAATGGAGGAGAGGGATGATGGAGGATTTAAGTCTTGGAATTTTTTGTTTGTTTGTGGGGGGGGTTGTTGGGGCTGTTTGTTTGTTTGTTTTGGACTGCTCTAATGCCTTTGGCAGAGCCTTGGTGATCCTCTATACAAACACTCGTTATCTGAGTTTGGTTGTGTTGCAGTGAGGCAGAAACTGCAAATGCTACCATGCTGGAGCATTTACACAGCCCAGCTCTGCGTGAGGCTGGTAGAACTCTAGTAACTTTCTGCAGTTCTCCAAAGAGAGGCTGCTTTTTTGGTTTTGGAAATAACTCTTTGAGCAGCTCAGTTTGGTGTACAGAGAATTACTAATTATGCACACAGAACCATTAGAGATACATCTATGTGAATGTAGTACCAGTGTAAACAAATGTCAAGAATATTTTTTGTGGTGTGACTACTCTGTATTTGATTAGAACTATCTTTATGTTCGACTCCCGTCAGCCCTGTAAAGAAGGCATTTGTCAAAATTCTTCTTTGTTGCTTGCAGACAGCAGTATGCTTAGTTTCTAGTGTTACACACTTTTTCTTGTCCATGGCATGGCTTCTGTAAAGTGTTTGAAAATAATGTTAAACTTGGAATATAACCTTATTTCTGTCATTTCTTATTTCTGTACTAACAAGGTCTTCACTGAGCCATGTCTGTTGTGATGGGTTTCTTTTCTGCAAGTGCATTCCAGATCCTGTATAAACTGTGTATATAAACCTTATTCTAATATCAGGATCTGGCTTGGCAAAGTTCCAAGTAGGAATCTCTTTTCAGTTTTTTTCTTGATTTTTTTTGAATCTCTACGTGTGAAAAAATTAGCTCTTTTGTACTAGTGCTGCAATCACCATTTTGCCTTGTAAGACATTGTAATGTTCTCCCCCTTGCCCTAATTCTTTCCAGTGGAAAATTTTCTTGTTTTAATTACTTTGTGTAAAATAAATTTAATTAAAATCTTCCACTGGCCCACTGAATTTTACTTACAACTTGATTAAGGCTCCCATATCTAATTTTTTCCACTTTGCTGTATTTACATTTTTATGAAGGTTTGTTCATGTGCTAAATCAGACTTGCAAGGAAGATGAAAAAATATGTAAAACAATGTTTATGTAGTATTTAGGCATACCTCATTAAAATGGAAAGGTTTTTTTGCATTGATTAATTCTTTAAGTGATTATGGTGTTGGAACTACTTATGTCAGAGGGAATAAAATCCCAATTGTTTAAAGAATATTTTGAGTATGTCATTGGAATATTATATGGCAAACAGTCAGAATGCTCTGCTGTTCAGTTATGCCTTAACTGTTATACTTTTTGTTTGTCATGCTTTTCAGCCTTTCCTTGTTAAATTTCATGGGTTTTGGCTGTTTGGATCTTTACTTAATTGTTAATAGGTTACTAGTTAGTTATCCTCACCCAGTTACTTAAGAAAGGTAGTGAATAAAAAAAGGTTTAACAATGCTGTAAGGAATATGCTAATAAGCCAAGATACTGAAAGAATAGAAATAAGTTGAAATAAAAAACTTTGGCATTCGTTTCCACATATATGTGGCACACCATCCTATCAGTAACACTGATCAGCCCACCAGGAGGTTTCACTCTTGTTTCCCTTGAAACTTCCTAAGAAGTTCAAAAGCAATAGGTGTTTCTCTTCATTTCACTTACTCTGTTAACGCTTTACAGTAAGCTATTTATAACTAAGTTAAATAAAGCACAAATACACGTCATTGGTATGTCCCTCTCAACACTAGTGAAGTTACTCTTCTACATCTGTTATGAAACTTGATAGTTTGTTCACCTGATTCATGGAGAGCTGCTGCATTTGGGAGTGCTGATACTGCTAAGCTTCTGTGTAAAAATACTATGGAGTTAAAATACTGATATTACAAGGTGTAGTTGAAAGCAGAAAATAAAGAGGAGAAAATTATTCCTGTGACAGGAAACTTTTCTTGTTCTTACACCGAACATCAGCAGCAAAATGGAACCCCTTGGCCGCATCGCAAGTCATAGAGACACAATGATGGTTTTTGCTTTCTGCATTGTGTGTGTGTTGGACAACCAGTAAGCTGACAGTTGTTCTGCCTCATGAGAGCTGGCTCGAATCTAGAGGTGGCATTTTAAGCTGCCAGTTCCTGATTGCGGCTGTATGAACATGTCAGATCTGGGTATCATGATAATTTAGATCTATTGTAATGACATCACTAACTTATGTAATGGCATGGGAGGCTGTTGCATTCTTCAATGTATTTCTATTACTTTAAGTACTGTTAAAGAGTTAATGAAAGTAAGCATTACAGGAGTGATCCTTCTCATCTCCAGTAGTGTCTCAAGATAAAAGTCAGATCTTGCTGAATGAGCCTGTCATTCATTTTACTTATTGAACATTGTAGCTTTTTATAGATCTTTTTTAGAAGCAACACAACAGAATGGTACAACTGCCTAAATTAGACTAGCTGCTCTGTCCAATATGCAACATACATTTTTCTGCACCCACTCAGCCCTGCAAATACGAAGCATGTCTCTCAGCCTTCAAACATAACCACGTCTACCTTGGTTAATGTCAAGAACTGAGCAATATTCTAGAGAAGTATAAATATTAATCTTTAGGCAACAAAACTAGACTCTGAAATTTAGGTTATAAAGTCTCAGGATCAGAGTACGACAAATAACATGCACCTACGTGTTATTTCCTTTACAGAAAGACCATTCACTGCCTGGAGGACTTCAGACATGCTTTTCCAGTTTCAGTGTACTGCGGTAGTTTAAATTTGTCAAGGAACTAGTTTTAGGACTTGCAGCACCTTTTTGGTCTGTACATTCATTTTAAAAAATGAAGGAAAAAAAAAAAACCCTCATAGTGTTTTGTTGGGGTTTTTTTACCATTTAAAAAAAATAGTGTTTGCACACTAGCTGTGTCCAAAATGAAGTCTAGATTGAGGGTCTTGGCATTAGCTTGAAATAAAAGCAATGAAATGTATCTGAAATGAACAAATAGTGGTTTTGTTACAAGGAAACTTTATGGAATTTTCTTTTCTGTCCTCACTCCTCTCCCCTCCCCCCCCAGGCACACTTTTTCCCCCCCTAAGTGAGTAACCATGTTCATTTTGTGAAAACTGTCAGATTACAGTTTGACAGTTTCAGCATGGGGATTTTTTCCTTTTTTTTTTTTTTTTTCCCCAGGTGGTAAAAAGGTTATGCGTCCTATAGCTAAACACTACTTATGTATATGTCCCTTTGGGAGTTTGCGTACATTTGCCAAACATTTTCACCACAGGGTAGACTTCAGAATACTAGGGGGTTTTTTCATAGAAAAGGCATGTAGAAAAGTGTGAATTAAATTATGTTGCCAAAAAGCTTAAAAAAATCAAATTAATTTTCTCTGTAATGGTTGAGTTGTTGTCTAATAGCTGTAAAATTTAAGCAGCAGTTTGTTTTGCTACGCCAGGGAGATTTTTAGCAAAATAAAGGATTATCCTCTTATTAAACTGATTTCTGTGGTGTTTACTACAGCACCATAGAACCGCGTCTGCACCAAATACTGTAGATACTACTTTTAAAAAGAAATGACCAGAAATAATTACTTTTTAAAGGCTCCAGTTCAAAGTTGCTACTTTGCTTATTAAAAACTGACTTAAATGATGAATTGCAGCATGGGGAACTTCATAGCACTGGAGATGTGTTTTCTTCTGAGAGGAAAATACGTGTGTTTAGATATTTCAGAGCTTTCCTCAAGCTAATTAGTTAATACTTTAAAAGGATTCAGCTTGGTATATGTGTAGTATACCTAGAACATGTATCTTTACTCATTCTGTGCTTTGTCATGTTGGAAAACGTTATTCGAGGAAGTCAGACTGGAGTAGGATAGGCAATGTTAATAAGTATTTAAATATGTAAATTTTTCAGGTATATTCTTATCAACTTCACAACTGTCATTCCTGAATCTGCATACCATTTTTTAATTCCTTGCATTTCATCCTCCTTGGCTTAAGAATTCATTAGGCTCCCCCCCTCTCCCCCCCGCCCCTTCCTGTCGGTGTGAGTGTTGTAACAGGAGTCCTAGCGGCCTTATATTCAGTATTTAGTTGGTGGAGAGTTCAGGGCCCTGTTGAGGAGACATGCCCGAAGTTCTCAGTTGGTAGTGGAATATTTAGTCCAGCAGAGGCTTTCAGATCTGACTTCGATTTTGATACCTTTTACATTAAAAATACTGAAATAAACAGCATGTTTTGTCTTTCATTTTAATATGTATTTTTGTACTGATGCTTAAAAACATTCATAGGCACTAGCCTGCCAAAATATGTCCTCAGCATACTGTATTCAAAGTTTCTGTTTATTCTCTCTTAAGGCTTGAGATACACTTACTGTATGCTTCTATTTGATATCTTTTTAAAATGGTTCTTATGCAATATTTATGTACAAAGGTATTTTGCTGGTTTAGCTTATCTGCCGTGTTGAATTACTTTTAGCTATTTTGGCAAAGTCTTTCTAAGTCAATATAATCTCTGTTGTTAATAACGGGGTTTGTATGTACAGCTACACCAGGAACGTTTTTTTGCAAACAACTTTAATATGTATTCCACATCCCCTGAATTTGTCAAGTAAGGCTGATGCCTGTAATTGCATGGTGATTATAAAAATCAAAGTGAGTTCTCAGAACATACTTAGTATTTTATATTTTAAAATATGTAAATCTGAGTATTGGAAATGGATAGATTGAGTGGTGTTTAATTGTTTAATGAATTGCAAAGTATTCAATTAAAAAAAATAAGACTGTACAGAGAAGTGAGTCCTCGTCAGTCAAATTACTTTCCCTGTCTTAAACATTCAGTATTTAAAAAAAAGTATATATATATGTTTAAGGCTTAAATTTACTCATAACGACTTAAGCTTTCCTCTTCTGCTTTGTTTTCTTTATTTGAAATGGTAATTTCAAATAATGACTGCAAAACCAGATGAGATCAGAAACAAAGGATTTTGAAAGAAGGATTTTGAACTTTTTTTGTGAGGTTCGTTGCAGTTGTGAACTCTTGCTCCTACAATTGAACAAAATATTTGATTGGGTGTTACTTTCCTTTTTGAAGCTTTTCTCTGGTGGTTAGCAGTTGGAGGTATCTAGATCATTCTGTGAAGAACATGTAGAGCTCTAACAAGAGAATTCTTCCATCTATGCCTGTATATTAAATACTGTTTATTAAAGCAGGATTACCAGAGCAATCTTCCTTGTTTAATACAGAGCAGTAGACACTGCATGTTCTCTGGCTGATAGAGTACAGACTGCAAAAAAGCATTACTAGAGGTAAAAACATTTAGCATTACTAGTTAGAATCATATATTCAGAAAGTAGGTGTAAGAAAACATACTGTGGTGTGTAGTTTTAGCAGGCATAGGGATGTACTTGCTGCAGTGGAAATGAGTTCAGATTACTTGTGCCAACTGGTGTGTGTTTGTTAAAGAAAACATGAAAGACAAAACAGGAGGAGAAATTTATGTGATTACTGATGCTCTTTACTACTTGTAGCACATGCCTACAAAAAGTTGAGGGGATGTAGATACGGGATTCAAAGTTGAGAAATGTTGTTTTGCATGTTTAAGTGTATGCGAATGTTTTTCTAGTGGCCAAATTCTAGCCTAAGAATGAAGTTATGTCTAAATTTGTGTCACACTTTTAATGCACAGATTCCATTTATGCTCAGGTCTGTGATGTACCACACCGTATTTAACTTAAGCTAAGGATTCAAACCTGTATCTAACAACTGAAAATGTGTATCATTCAGTGAATACTAGAATTTAAATATAAATTTATTTTTAATTTTGAATGCAACTTAGACTATTTGAAATGTGTAGGTGGTATTCTGATTTGTCTCATTTTTCTGAATTGTCAATTAAGGACCTTTCTCTATTAATCTTATAATCTGCAAGAATATAGCATGATATATACTGTACGATAAGTCCTTGTGCTACACGGTATATTTTGCTGCCATCAGCATGGGTGCCTTTCCTGTTTTCTTTGAGGTGACATCACTTAGTAAAACAATGTTGACTATAAGAGCATAAAGTACAAGACAGAGAGGTTTAGAAAAACTGATAAAGCTAGCTCAAAATAGGTGAAAAATCCATGTATGCACAACAAAGGTACAGCAAGCATTTTGCATATTATTCACACACAAAGTCTACTATTCTGTAAGAAAATACTGTCAAACTAGACAACATAAGAACCTGTTTATCAGAAAAACTCAAGGCCTCTATAATCCAAACCAGCAGATTTTGACTAAACCAAAGGATAGAGAGTTCCTAGACAACATTTCAGAATTCAGTTTGAATGAAAAAGTAGAAACGAATGAGTCTGAAAAGCAGTAAAAGATCAGACTATAACCTTTTTAAATCTAAGATACTAGCTACAGAAACAAGCATCGTTTTCACAGTAGCGTGGAGAAAACAGATCAGTTTCTGGGTTTTTTAAAGCTTTGAACAACAGATATAGAAGAGGACTTCTGTTTCAAGTTAGTACATAAAAAAGGAAGTCCTTCGGCTGTGTAAAGATCATTAGCAGCTTAATTTTAATTTTAAAAAGTGAAAAGAAATCACATAAAACCATAGTGTCAATTTACAAAAACATTTTCTCCATTTTACTCTACCACAAAATGCATTGTATTCATTATTGCTTAATTAGCATCAATTTGAAGTAATTAGTCTGTTAGTATTTCTTAAAAAATAGTATTTGTTGATTAGCCAAAATAAATACGTAGTTTTAACTTCAAAGTGTGTAAGTTCTTCCTGTTGTGTACAGGGGGATTCCTACATTGATATATTGAATAATAATAGAGTTCAGTATGATTGTTTTGCATTGTTCGCATATGGTTGTATCTCGTATGGAGGGATAAATGCTAAGACAGTGCCACAGGAGAAGGTGATTCTGTGTTTTGGTAATTAAAAGTACATTTATGTACATTTTTGTTGAGGATATTTTCTTGAGAGTATCTCGGAGTTGGGTGGATGGACTGAAATTCTGAAGTCATTCTGGCGGGGGACAATATAGCTAAGATTTCCAAAATCATTATCGGGGGCAGGGAGGAAGGCACTAATTGTTTGTTATTTTTAAGTAAGTTGTTTTGTTTGGGTTTGGGGTTTTTTTGATTGTTTATTTTTTGTTAAACCTTTTGGAGTCTAGGTGGCTTTCCAGACAAGATTTTTCCATTTGCTACCCTGCTCATCAGAGAGGAATTACTTTAAACTGAATATGAGGTTGTTGCATAGTCACTACTGTAGGAGCTGGAGAATTAAAGTGCATTGCAGTAGCTAACAGGAGTTAACCTTATAGACTTATATATAACCTTATAGACTTTTTACCTTATAGACTTATATACCTTATAGACTATAGATTTTGAGTGCATGTGTCATCATGTAAATCAGTTGTAGCAGATTTTGAACAGTGACAGCTGACTATTATCAGATGAGAACCACATTTGTGGAAATTGAAATAAAACAATTCAGCTTGTAATGTTTTATCTGATTTTTGTGGAGAATAGAAAGGAGAAGAAAAGAATTAAGGATTATCATGTGAAAAGTGTCCCCTCCCCCCAGTATTATTTTCCTGTTGTGACTATAGATAGATAATATGAAAATAGAACACTATTTTTCTGAGACATGATTCAGCTTGAGACTGAAAATCTTCTGTAGTGACACTGAAGTTGCATTAAGGAACAGTAAAAAAAAAAAAATAATTTTACAAGTTCAAGCATTGAGAAGTTATGAAATGCTGCCGTTAGGGCCTCCTGGGGGCTGTACTGGATGAGAACCCTCACTGCAGCCTATGACAAACACTCCGTTCAACACGGGGCTTTCAGATAATCTGCTCGGATGATGAGCTCAGGTGCTAGCAGTGTAGAAGAGACCATGCAGTCCTACCGCTCTCGCTGTAGGAGGTTATTTGTGTGCCTGCTTCCGAGATGACTTGATGCTTGGACAGCATTCTCTTCTGGATAAAGAATTGTTAAATCTGCATGGGGGCAAACCATATGTGATAGTTGAAGGAAAACATTTCTGAAGAATTTTGACTCGGTTTGCAGTCTGTTTTTCGATTAACAGTATATATTTGCGTTTTGTACGTCTAGCATGTGCGGGTTCTTCTGGAATGTAGACTGATTGTGAACTCCCATCTCCTGTATCTATGAATAATGCAGGCTAATACAGAATACTGTGGAATGTCCCCTAGCAGCTCAAGTTGCTTTTACAGCATGCAGTTCTGCTATTGCCTGCTTTCTAGAGGATGCTGAGTTATGTTCGAAGCTTTGACCTTTAACTTTAGAGCACTCTGTGCTGGGCCCAGGCTATCCAGAGGATCTCCTGGGGATGGATGCTGACAGATCTGCTTCCTTTGCATAGTGGATATGTGTGCATGGAGGATGTTGCTTGCTGTGCAGGAGATAGCTTCTTTGGAGAGAGGAATTAGGTAGCGTGATATAATGAAAGGTTTGGTTTGAAGTGCACGAGAGCATCAGCTTCTACACTGAAGTGCTCCATACTTAATTCTAGATTGAATTTAGATGTCTAAAAGGAATAATGATCCCCTAAATGTCACTTCATTGACTGCGCACCTCTTACGGAGATTTCTGTGATAATATTGTATGAACGCTTTTTCCTTAGGCTTTTGCAATTAAGATTTTTTTAGTTAATATGCTTTTTATGGTGTTCATATGTAGGTAGTAATAAGATTCTTTACAAACATATTTAAGAGAAAGAGTCCCTCTGAGAGTCTGAATTTTTTTATAGCATAGATCACTTCTGCTGTATCACTGTATTAATTTGTAATTAGGTAGACTGACTTTTCCCTGTTAACAGTCATTTAGTATTACAGTCAGAATTACTGATTTCATCATTGGGAAATTATGGAAGTATTTGTTGTATTTGTAATTGTTGTTAAGACTATTAGGCAGTTGGAGCTGTTCCATTCTATGTAGTACTTACTCGTTTGTTATGAGGCGCTCTGTGGAATATTGTTTGGAAATATTCTAGGCAGTTGCTTCTCTGGAAAAGAAAGGTGATACTTAGCTATCTTATATATTTTAAGACTCTGTCTTAAAAAATACCCTTGAGCGTTTTTCAGTTACTTTGGTAGGAGAGGTTTTGGTCCTCTATGTGTATTGGTCATACTAGTTTCAGACATTAACTTCTGTAATGTAATTGCTGCCTTTTTTTTTTTTTTTTATTAATCTATTTGCAGATGTGATGCAGATCCATCTGCTCTAGCTAAATATGTTCTGGCTTTGGTAAAGAAGGATAAAAGTGAAAAGGAACTGAAGGCATTGTGTGTTGATCAGCTGGATGTATTTCTTCAGAAAGGTATGGTCTTTGTCATAACAATTAAGCTTGAGTGAAAAGTCTGTCTTCTTTAATTCATTCAAACAATCTTTTACCATAGAATCGTGCGTTTATCTCTTTATTAGTTTTGTTACTTTGAAGTATGTAATACAATTTTCATGAAGTTGTTGTAAAAAACCAGATGTATAGCACAATATGCATATATTAGGCATATGTTTTGTGTCTATTGGTACTCCTGGAAGAAAATTACGGATGTTAAGAGTTATTGCCAGAATTAGAGGTATTGGAGCTCTGTATGTATTCCAGAAATATTCTTCTGGGTGCTTTATTAAGAGACATTAAATAATTCAGTGATTGAAAACCTTTATGGAACAATGTCATTCTTGACATGTTTCTTGACTCTGTAAATGTCCTTTTTAAATATAAAATAAGCAGCAGAGTATTTAAAAATAGTAATCTTCATGGTTTTAACTTTTTTGTGAATGTTGATTTTTTTTTTTAATTAATTTATTTTTAAAGCAAATGTTAACTGAAGTTTTGAATAATGAATATTTGTACACTCTTTGCTTTTAGAAACCCAAATATTTGTGGAAAAACTGTTTGATGCTGTGAATACAAAAAGCTATCTACCTCCACCAGAACAGCCGTCGTCAGGAAGCCTGAAAGTAGAATTTTTTCAACACCAAGAAAAAGAGACAAAAAAAGAAGAGGTAGGCATTGAGGTTTTTTTTTAAATGTACGTCTCTTTTCCTCATTCCTGTAGTTTGATTAAGTGGTTCAACTTCATTGTGTTTGTTTATTAATAATAGTTCCCAAACTTATACTACAGCATTAAAATATGTCAGAAGATTTGTGCCTAGTATGTTGAGTACTGCTGCACAATTTTTCTAAACATAAGTGAGTGCTTCAAAGGTAAACCAAACTGACTAGGCAAATGTAAATAAAGTTATTGAGTAGTGTAGGAGTGGCAATACAGCCTACATTAGTTTTTTGCTCAGGGTTGCTGTTGTAGTTACGCTGCCCTTTAATTCAGCATAAATCCAGGCTGCCATTCCAAATGGCAGTCCTCGTTCCTCCAGCTGCTTGATTCAGATAACATCCTTATTCTGACACAAGTATTTGTGGTGTTCTTTGAGCCAGAAGAATAGGTTTGTCCTTTTCAACAGCAGCCTAGGTTTGGCTGCATGAAAGTGTTTAACAGTGAACTGAACCAGCTAACCTGCTGATGAAGAAAAGACCTTACTATGTCAATTGTTGAATATTTATATCCTCCCAGATCTGTTACTGCACCTTAGTATGGATTTTTGTCCACCTGTAGCAAAAGCAGATGTATCTTCAGTGCAGTACAATAAGGATTGTTTATTCTGCTGTATTTTCTCCCAACCCATGCTTTGAATATTCCTAGGAATAGAAATCTAATATGTTATGAAGATTCTCTAATTGCGTTAAATGCAAAAATGTTATTTCAGTTCAATGCTACTGCTGAGCTTGCTCAGCATTTTGAGGCTTCTTATTTGATTGTGCAGAAGTCTCCATGATAGTGTACTCATGTTTTGATCAAATCTATATACTTTAAATTCAGATAGTTAAAGAGGAAGAGCGAGAGAAGAAGTTTTCTAGAAGATTAAATCACAGCCCTCCTCAGTCAAGTTCTCGCTACAGAGATACCAGGTAATAAATTTTACTTAACCTCTTGTATTATATCAGTAATCAAATGGATTTGGATAATTATGGTGTTACTAAATGTTTTCTTTCTGTATGGTCACCTAATAAGCCTCAAAATAAGACTTTTACTGCTTTTATGCGTATATAGTTAAATGGCAAGTATATAAGTGACAGTGTAAACTGTCTCCGAGTTGTGCACAACTATCACATTTGAGTTCTATGATTCATTTTTATGTTAGATTTGTGGTTTATATTACAACACTTACTCTGCTCAGTATTGAGATTGAATTGTGATAATTTTAATTTAGAAGCAGTCCCTTCAGTAACTGTTACCTTTTTGGTGTTTCCAACTTGGGGAAGGTGCAGCATTGGGCAGAAGCAGAATTTTACATATGTTTTAAAATCTTATGGATGGTAAAAGTAAAATGCATAAACCAAATAAAAGAATTTTTAAAGTCTTCTGAGAAGAAAGGAAGGGACATAGATTCCATTTGTAGCTTTTCTCTAATTTTCCATTGCCATTTCTTGAGGTTTTTAATAGTAGTTAAGGTTTTAAATTATGGCTTCATAATTCTTGTAATTAACCTACAAAATTACATGTTTAGAAGCCGTGATGAAAGGAAAAAAGATGAACGTTCTCGGAAGAGAGATTATGACCGAAATCCTCCCAGAAGAGATTCCTATAGGGATCGATATAACAGAAGAAGAGGGAGGAGTCGGAGCTACAGCAGGAGTCGAAGTAGAAGTTGGAGCAAAGAGAGATTGCGGGACCGGGATCGAGACCGGAGCAGAAGCCGGAGCAGAACACGAAGCAGAGGTACCAACAGTTGGTCTCTAAAATACGGTGAATGTTGTCTACAAAATTTAGACACTAAACTTAAACACTATGTTCAAGATGTACCAAAATTTCCTCTATTGTTCTTGTTTCTTTGTTCAAATTTAGCTTGGTTTTCTGTGAAAATAAGGCTTATGTGATTATGTTTTCAGTGCTCGTTTTCCCCTCTTTCCCTCCATTCTTGTCTAATACCTTTGACTGTGTTGGCCACTTTTAAGCAATATTGTAAGAGGCAGAAAAATCCAAGTTAATTGCATTTCATTAAGTTTTAGGAAATTCAGAATCTGGTTTGGGAAGATACAGAAATTAATACCCATCTACGGAGGTAGAACTGGCAGAAATTATCTATTTCACAGCAAACAACTTGTCAAGCAGAACAATACAGCTCTGTTCTTTTTGTCTTGTCCCCTCCTTGGTGTCATAGGGAGGGGCTGAAATTATTACAGTGCATTTGCACACGTATCTGTAGGACTTAAGTCTTCAGTACAGTAGTTTTTCGAATTAAACTTCTTTAAAAACAGAGCTCTTTATTCAGCTGAAAAGAATGCTTTTTCCCCCAATACTGTGACTGATAAATTGGAAAAGAGCATTGGGAGTCATTTTGTATCTTTATTCTGTCTTAAACAGCGTAGAGGTAAAAATATTCTTGTTTAAGTCTCCTGTGTATTATTTTTCTTTCTGTTGAATGGGCCTTGGTAACTCAGCCTTAAAAGTAGGAATGCAGAGTTCCTGAAAATATGTGAGCAGATATTTTCCAAACAACTTACAAATGAGCAAGTTAAATAGCATGCAGAAGTTTAACTAAACGATTACAATGTGATTAAATCTTAATTTCAGGATTACTTTACATAAATTGCAATGGTAATATCTTATAGACAATATGTTGTAGTAAAAGCTTTGTTTCTTTTTCTGAGCACATTAAGAAAAGCCTGTTTTATCCACACTTATCTGCCATCTTTAAGACATTTTTATTAACGGTCCTTTTATGTGGGGTTATTTGAGTCTACCAGTTTACCTCATGACAGACCTCTTCTGTCTTAATCTGGATACTTACTGTTTATTTGATGGTAATATTAGAAAATTAAGAGAATAGTTTGTATGTATTCAGAATAAAAGGTCATGTTACTGCTGTATCTGTCCAGGAGTGTTCCACACCTGTCAAGCAGTGTTATTTCTCCAGTTGTGACAAAGCTTTGCATGCAATAAGTATGTGCATTTGAATGCAGATAAAGTGAAGATAAACAACATGAAGATAAAACAATAACAGTGTCTTGAAACATTAAAGATGTGTAACTTCTATAATGTTTTCAAGTGATGGTTATCTTTCTCTTGCCCATTGCTTCCCTTTATTCAGAATAACTTTTCATCTGAAGTTCTTAGACTATATGCATCACTACAGATGATGTACTCTGCTTCAAGTCAGATAGGGTTTCTGCTTTACTGTGGGTATAGCTGTTATTAAAATACCCCAGTGGCTGACTATGTACTTTTAAGATTATTATTTTTCTGATTAAACCTTTGGAATGTAGAATTATGGAGTAGTTGAGGTTGGAAGAGACTTCTGAAGGTCATGTAGTCCAACACTCCTTCTCAAAGCAGATAAACTGGAACAGGTTGCTCAGGACCCTATCCAGTTGGGTTATAAATAACGCCGAGGGTGGAGACTCTACAGGCACTCTGGGCAGGCAACCTGTAGAACATTTCAATTATCATTTTTATATTTTGAGTTGAATTGATGTGGAATAAAGATACTTAAACAGGTTAGCGGCTGCTTCTGGTGAAAATGTGCAGAAGGAATCGTCCAATATAACTTTTTTTTTTTTTTTTTTTTTTTTTTTAAAAACAGAAAGGGATTTGGGAAAGCCAAAATATGATATGGACAGAACAGATCCATTAGAGAACAATTATACTCCAGTTTCTTCTGTGACAAATATTTCATCCGGCCACTACCCTGTCCCTACACTGAGCAGCACTATTACTGTTATTGCTCCTGCTCATCATGGAAACAACACTACTGAAAGCTGGTCAGAGTTCCATGAAGAGCAGCTGGACCACAACTCCTATGGAAGACCTCCGCTGCCAAAGAAACGCTGTAGAGATTATGATGGTAAGTCTGTATTTTTTTAATTGCTTCTTGCAGCTATGATTGGCCCCTTTCTGAAAAGATTGAGGTGATTTTCCTTTCTTGATCTCCTCTAATACTGTGTTTTTTCTGTTACACAATTCTTGAATGCAAATTTTATCTCACTTAGCTTTTAGACAGCTTGCTTTATTAGTGCTTGTATAGTTTTTTTAGTTACTAGAATTATTTTATATAGATGAAAAATAGTATATTTATATAAAAAGGCTATGAAAAAAAATCCAGTTTTACCCAGATTTTCTGTCTTACGTGATGTTCAAGCCAAATACTGTATTTTTTAGTTTTGACCATGATTAGTACCTTACTGACCACCTCATTTTTTTATTCCATCCTATCTAAGTGAGAATTTTAACTGGAAAGGTCCAGAGCTGCAACTTCCCAGGCTCATGTTAACCCATTTTTTCCATGTATGTGTTTCTTAAAATTGAGTGGCTTTTTGTGCTTATCTGTGTCTTAAGCTATCATTTTGCATGTCTTGTGCCAGAATCTACACAAGAGGCTGCTGCAGTTGGCAGTGACTTAGCTAAATTCAGTCAGTCAACCTGTTAGCTCAGAAGAGTTTAAATTTCCCCCTAAAGTTTTTTCTGAGTTTTTTTTGTTGTTGTTGTATACCACAATGACGAGTTTAAGATCTAGGCCAGTTTACATTCAGAACTCTGATTAGGGTAGAATTTATTTTTAAGTAAAGAAAACGGAAGGCTGAGCACTCAAGTGTTGGCAGAGTTGTACTTGTGAAGAATAGCTTTGCCAGTATACGTCACAGCAATACTATGGAGCAAGTCGAGTTGTGAAAGTGTAGCTTTGTTTTGAAGTTTTCTTCTAATGCAAGCTGAGTTGCAGAATGTTGTGTCATGGTCTCCCAGCTCTACAGGTTTTATTGAATGGAACAAAACGTGCAGGCTAGTATGCTTTTGAAGTAACATCTCCAGGCATGACACTGGGACTTTGTACCTTTAACAGTCTGTCTTCTCTAGCAGCTTATTATTTCCAATTTCTGAGTATGAAGCAAATGGTAATGTGTTGGAAAATTGAGATATAGTTGTCCTCAAATTTTTACTGGCTTTTTGTTTTCCCTATGTTTCTGATTGTTACTAAAATCTCTCAGTAGATGTCTCTTCCATTTGCTTTTCTCATGGCTGTTTCTGTCTTCTAAATTTATAAGCTCATCTCTCTCTCTTCAGTGGCTAGCTGGTTCCAATGTACTGCTCGTCCTATCTGCACTTCCATATGTTCTACTTGACCCTCTGCAGAACTTCTATTTTTCCTTAACTTCTCAATTTATATGTTCTATAGCTCTTCCTGAAGATGAGGTAATACAGACTGCTTTTCAGCATCATGGTTTAAGGAAGTGGACACTCAGCTTTCTTGCTATTTTATTGGAAGATGTTTTGAACTTATCCCCCATATTGCATTGTATTTTATTGGGGTTTTTGTGGGGGTTGTTGATAAACAGATAATCATAGAATCATAGAATGGTTTGGGTTGGAAGGGACCTTTAAAGGTCATCTAGTCCACCCCCACCCCACCCCCCCAATGAGCAAGGACATCTTCAACTAGATCAGGTTGCTCAGAGCCCTGTCCAACCTGGCCTTGAATGTTTCCAAGGATGGGGCATCTGCCACCTCTCTGGGCAACCTGTGCCAGTGTCTCACCACCCTCATTGTAAAAAATTTCTTCCTTGCATCTAGTCTGAATCTACCCTCCTTTATTTTAAAACCGTTATCCCTTGTCCTATCACAACAGGCCCTACTAAAAAGTCTGCCCCCATCTTTCTTATGAGCCCCCTTTATGTAATTAAAGGCTGCAATAAGGTCACCCCGGAGCCTTCTCTTCTCCAGGCTGAGCAACCCCAGCTCTCTCAGCCTTTCCTCATAGGAGAGGTGTTCCATCCCTCTGATCATTTTTGTGGCCTTCTGGACCTACTCCAGTGTTTTACTTGCATGTAAAAGAAAAGAAATGAATGTGTATTCATTTTTATTTATGTGTATTTCATATTTACATATGTCTGTATACATACACATATACAATACATATATATGTAAATAACAAAATTTTTTTCTCTTACATAATCACATTAAGCTATAGAAAAATATTCTAATTCTTCCTGAAATAATAGCAAAAGAGAAAAAAGAATGGGAGTGAATTTTCTCATGTTGGAATTTTATACTATTAACTTGTAACTTTAATAGGTGTCTCTCAATCCCAGTATCTGCACTTTTTACTCAGAAACACTGTGTTTTTGTTAGTGATGACACCTAGATTTCATTCTTTGTTTTCACAGTTTGTTACAATTCAGTGCAGAATTAATTCTTCAAGAAAAATCTAACTCCTGTATTTATTCTGCTAGAATGTCGCTGCAATCTTTCTGTGTGCTGACTTAAAATAAAGTTAAACAGCGAATTTCATTTTCTAATATGAATTTGTGCTGGTGTGTGAAGCTCTTAATTTACAAACTGTTGCATTACACATAGAACATCTCATATCTACTCTGAATCAAACTACACCTATTGAATACTAACAACAGTTCTTTTTGGTTTTGATGTTTCAGAAAAGGGTTTCTGTATGAGAGGAGACATGTGCCCGTTTGATCATGGAAGTGATCCAGTAGTGGTAGAAGATGTGAATCTTCCTGGCATTCTGCCTTTTCCAGCACAGCCCCCTGTTGTCGAAGGACCACCTCCTCCTGGACTTCCTCCCCCTCCACCAATTCTGAGTCCTCCTCCTGTTAACCTTAGACCTCCAGTGCCACCACCAGGCCCATTACCACCTAGCCTTCCACCTGTAACAGGTAATTAAAAAAAAATTAAAAATCCATTTTTTAGTAGAAAAGCCTGGATGTTACTTGTGTTGTATGCAGTGCAAAAAGCTGTTTTAAGAGTGCCAGCTGTATTTTAGAAAGTTGTACTATGCTCTACTATCGCATAGCTTACCCCAAAATGATTGTTTTTTATAGTAATTACTGCATAGTTGATTGTTGTAAAATTTGCATGTTAAATGTGAATCTTCAGTATGGAATAATATTTTTATTGTGTTTAAGCAAAAGCATGGCATGGCAAAACTCAATTCCTTGAGTTTTATAGAAGTTTTCTGAAACTGACTACTGTTGGAGAAGAAGGGAAAATCCTGGAAACAAAAGACGTTTGGCATTCCAGTTGTAATACTAAAATTAAAGAGAATTCATGACCACATCAAATTTACACCTGAAAATATGTCATTTGTGATTAATTTTGAAAGTGAACTTGTGAAGTAACTAAGAAAGAAAATTCTCCAGCTCGTTTACTCTTTCATTGGAAAGTACTTTGGCTCAAGTACTAAAAATTACATGAAGACTTGTGTGCCTGGCTGTCATTTAGAAAATAACAGTTTAATTTTCAGTTCCCTTGTGTGGTTTAAAAACTGTTAATGTTAGTTTTATGTGATTATTCCTTTCTCTCTTTTTTTATTAACTTAGATGTCCCACTTGGTAAAATTATTCAAGAACAATTGATATTTGATATTGCTTGAAAGTTTCTTAAAACTCTTTTCATTTCCATTTGATAGTATATTTAAGTAAGAACTGCATTTATTTATTTCACTTAGTATAGAGAGGAACTGTTTTGCTGGGGTGATCAGTTCTGCCTCACAAGCTATCTCTAGATCTCTGTGAAAAGTCCGAATACGTGACTTTGTATCTTTTTCCAAAATGTGGTTTTGCCAATAATTAAATTGAAGGTCAGGCTTGATTGCTCTGCTTTGAAAGTGTTATGTTACCTGTTGTAAAAAAAAGTCGAACCAACCAACCAAACCTCTCAGTTTTCAGAAGGATCCCTTCGACTTTCTACCAGAGTTGTAGGTATCTTGGGTGTTTGGAAAACTAATTGCAATGAAGTTAGTTATTGTCATCATAGAATATTTTTGTTATACACTATTAAAAAATAGAATTTGTTTCTTTGAGTGGGTTTTATAGAGCTTTAAAGACCTTCTGTTGGTGAAGATAAATACTGGCTTAGCAATTAAATTTTGCTTATAGAAAGAAGGTGTTTGGAGAATTGTTAAACTATTCAAATGCTTTTCTCTGTAATCTGAGTCATTTGCTGGTGGGGATGTTTTCATGTGAATGAATGGTACAACAAGGTGTCTGTATACATGCGCTCTCACCCCCTTTTTTTAAATAGCCTTAAAAATATTTCAGATCAGTTTCCTTATGGCTTCAGTGTAATGTAAGTCTAGTGGATAATAAATGAATGCAATGTTTTCCTTTGTTTTTGACAGGACCACCCCCTCCACTTCCCCCATTGCAGCCTGCTGGCATGGATGCTCCCCCAAATTCAGCAACTAGCTCAGTTCCTACTGTTGTTACAACGGGTATTCATCACCAGCCGCCTCCTGCTCCACCCTCTCTTTTTACAGCAGGTGTAGTACTGAGGCTTTGCCCACAAGGTTTGCTAAATAGAATAACATTGATTCATATTATACTGTACTTTTTAGAGATTATAATTTCATAGTTTGGGAGAATAAGTTTGTATCATGTAGACTGTGACAGTAACTTAACACTCTTTTTCTAACTTAGTTCAGGACAGAAGTAATATTTGCATGTAAAATGTGAATCTTGACTATGGGATAATATTTACACTGTGTTTAAGCAGAAAACTTGGCATTGCAGTTTTTTAGGATAGCTGTTATACAACTCTTCCATTGTAACTATACCTTGTAATTAAATGAAATATTATATTTGAAACCTTAGGGGTTTTAACTGCAATTTATTTTAATTAGACAATTTCTTTGTTACCAGAAACGTATGACACAGATGGCTATAATCCAGAAGCTCCAAGTATAACAAATACTTCAAGACCTATGTATAGACATAGAGTACATGCCCAAAGACCAAATTTGATAGGACTCACATCAGGTGATATGGATCTACCACCCAGAGGTACGCTCTCAAAGCTATACTTGCATAGTTTAGCTGGTTTTCTTACATTGCTGCAGATTGAGGCAGTTTTCAGAGAATGTAATACCGGAAAACATTGTATTTTTTAAAATCTTCTTGAATTAAGAGAAGTTTAATTGAATAGGGAGTTATGCTCATAGTTGCTCTGTGTGTGCATTTTTACAGGTAAAATGAAATCTCTTTCTAGAGTATTGCACAGTTTACACTTGGCGGTAATAACTGGTCACTTTGTACATCTTTTATACAGAAAAATGTTAGTATTTCTGTAACAGACTCTTAGGACGATTTTTGCTGCAGAGAGGAGGGAGTCATTTTTATCTGGTAGCAGACAGTTACACATGAGTGATCTTAACCTCGTGGTTCCTATGCCCCCGAGAAGAAGCAGCAGCAGCATACAAAATGAGAAAAGAGGGATAAAACCTTTTTTTCTTAATGTGGGTTTGTTTACATCTATATGTATTTGTATTTAATCTTACTATGTTTCTGTTGATGTATTTTCAGTGAGGAGTCCCCCAATATGATTCCTGTTCTTCAGCAAGAGCCACTCCTCTCCCACCCCATCCCTAAATCTTGTACTTAGGTGTTAGTGCCCTGGAGTACTGTGTATTTCCTGTCATGAGCATTTTTGTGTGTGTCCTCTAACAGTAGAATGGAAGTGTTAGCAGAAATGGTGTGAGCCTCAGAGTATTGTATGGGACATTTGTGAATCAGTGAGTGCAGTCATCTTGAGGCAGATGCCTTCTGTCACACCTCTTTTGTTTTCTTTATGTATGATTTTACTGTGACAAAATGAAAGCTGTTCTCTATTTTGATCTGTCACAGCATCTGTTGATAGTTAAGAAGAAAAGCCTGTGACCGAGATTTGATCCAATTTGAACAAGGATTACAGTAATTTCCAAATAAACGGTTGTGCTTTTCAGTGCAAATTCAGAATACCTTTTTACAATCAAATACACAGAAAATACAAAAATACTGTAAAATCTTTTCATCTGTTTACAGAAAAACCTCCTAATAAAAGTAGTATGAGAATAGTGGTAGATGCTGAATCCAGGAAAAGAACAATTGGTGCAGGGGATGGTGGAGTTCCTACAAAGAAGACTTGGTTTGACAAGTGAGTGCTCGTTAACACAAGGTTGGCTTAATAGTTGAAATTCTGTGGACCTCTTTTCTGTAATCTGAAACATAAAAATCTATATAAATTGCAAGCAAGTTAAACTGAATAAGCTGTACTAAAATAAATCACACTATAGAGTGATCTGTATTTGACTGTCTTCTCTCAAAGGCAGTACAGAGATAGCTGAAGTTGCTTTGGATGATACCAAGATCTACTCCCTGAAAGCTGGAATGATCTAAGAAACAGAGAAGCTGCAGTGTGATGTTTGTTAGGGATGAACGATTTTAGATTTTGAAATGTGAATTGTGTCATTGCTATTTTGGATTGAGTTGGTAGGTATGTTACTGACAGAAAATATGGGGTGCAGTGCTTAGTGTCCAGATATACCTGGGGTAACAAAAGGTAGGAAGAGATTTTAAGAGATTACTGGGACTGAGGAGAGCGTTGAAGTAATAGTTATTTGAAATGTTAGTGGGGAGATTCTGTGGAATAGCTGAGAAATAGATTTTGGAGAGAAGCAACATGGAAGTCAGGACTTAGTGACACAAGCAAATTACTGTGAATTATCTCACAGAGTTATACGCTGGGGTATGCCAAGAGTATCGGTAGGGAAAACTGCAGGTATATGGGCCTGTGTGCTGTACTCTTCTACACTTCTTTAAAATTTACTTTTTTTTTTTTTTTTTTTAAAGTCTGCAGACACACATGCTCCTTTGCAAACGTATACAATTGAACATTGTGTTTGCTAGCTTGCTATGGATTTCTGGCTTGATTTTTATTTGTTGCAGGCAAAATTTTAACAGAACAAATAGTCCAGGTTTCCAGAAGAAGGTGCAGTTTGGAAATGAAAATACAAAACTTGAATTGAGGAAAGTTCCCCCAGAACTTAATAATATCAGCAAACTTAATGAGCACTTCAGTAAGTTTGGAAACTTAGTCAACTTGCAGGTAAGCGTCAACAAAGAGAAGGCAGTATGTTTTGACTTAATGATAGAGGTAGTTGCTAAAAGGAGAAGGCTAATTTTTTTTTTAACTGGTTCCCTGAAACTGTTGTCGTTATTTTCTGAACTTCTTTCTTAAGCATTCTCTTTATTTTTAATGGAATCGTCATTGAAGAAGCAGAAATGAAATGTTCTAGTCTTCTTTTAGATTTTGAACAAATGTTTTCCTCACAGATAAGACTTTTAAGATATGTTGTTTAAAACACTGAAAATTGATTGGAAGTGTTTTTCCTTCACCCCTTTTCTCAAGTTTGGATCTGATATCATAAATTCTCTCTATTTTTTGAGATAAATTGTAAATACAGAAAACCTGTATTTCTCACCCAGAAAGCAGTCCCTGTGATATAATTGCTTTCTTGTCCCATAGTAGTGGTGGTTTAAACCTTATAATTACTTCATAGTATATGCGAGTGACCCACATTTATAAACAAAAATAAGCAAACAATTAGAGAAAGATACAAAAGAGATGCAAAGAACTAAGGCCTAGCTTAGGTTGATGTTACATATTGGAGGCTGCATGTGTAGTGTCAGTATTTCATATCCAATCTCTAAGCTACTCAGTCTGATCTTCCATCATTTTTCATTATCAGCAACAAGTCTCAGATGCTAGCTAATGTTTTTATGAGTGCTTTCTTGTTAGCACTGAGAGGCTGAATGAAGAGGTGTAATAGAATATTTTTGTGCGTACTGATACAGTGCAGAATAAACCTCCTGTGCCTGTCTGAACACTGAGGGAATTTAAATCTCTCTTAATTGCTCTTAAATGTTTCTTAAGCCTTTCCATAGTTTACCTAAGAATATGGGTTTGTTAGCAGGCAGTATGATTCAGTAAGGCAAGTAATATTGTGTGTAAATGTGTATAGACAGACAGACAGGTATGCAGATAGATATTGCAACCTATGCTCTTCTTCCAAAAGGTATAATTTTGTCCTTTGCAGGTGTCTAAAATAATATGTGAATGCTCAAAGGAGGAAAACCAAAATGAACTTTTGTTGTCTAGCTCTGATACTAGATAGGACATTTATTAACTGACCCCTGTATTTTTTTTTTAGCAATTTTCTTTACTTCAGTGTTGGTCCGTCTTGTCTTTCAAAGAGCTACTCATAATTGCAATGAGAAATACTGTTTGACTGTTTAGGTATTTTACTTGTTTGTTTGGTTTGGGTTTTCTAATTATTCTTAAAGTTTATTAGCTTAATCTCAAGGTTGCTTCTTGACACCAGGCTTTTCAAACAGAATCATGAATGGGAAGTATTTATCTGCTGACCCATACTGGGTTTAAATTGTAAGCTTCTGAGCCTTGAAACTAATGATTTTATGATCATCAAGACACAAATGAAAATCCTACGTGCATCTTCTGTTTTAAATCTTAGGTTGCGTACCAGGGTGATCCAGAAGGTGCCCTTATTCAGTTTGCCACACACGAGGAAGCAAAGAAAGCTATATCAAGTACAGAAGCAGTATTAAATAATCGTTTTATTAAAGTTTATTGGCATCGAGAAGGCAGTGCACCACAAATCCAAACCACCACGCAGAAGGTAGAGGATCTAAGTCTTTTCTATCTTGAACATTATGTAAAATACAATCTTTTAAACATTTTTTTAAAAAGTTTATAGAAAGTAAACTAATTACTTTTGAAATAATGAATACTTCATGTAATTCTTTTCCAAAAGTTACTCTTTAATTCTAGATTCTTTGACCTCAGATACAAGGTTCAGGAGTTGATTAGCAAGATAAGCCTGAAGGTATTTAAAGAAAGCCCTTCTGTGACTTACGGAGAATTCCACTCTGTCCTCATCTCATGTGAAGCAAGATTTGATGCTGCTGTCTGCTGAATAACATCTATTTTGCTGTAACTAGTCTAGGCTTTTTTTCTTCTGGTGAGCATAAGAAAGATAGCAGAGTTATATTTCTTTTCTTGGAAGATAATCTCCATTTTCTTCCAAAAGGTGCTGTTTTTTCCAGTCTTTTCTTTTTTCCTTTCCTGTTGAGCATGCATACTGCTACAGAAAGTAGCAGAATTTGTTTTACACAAAGGTACCTACATGTATGTACAGATATACACACATATGTTTGTAGCAAGAGAGGACATGCAAACAACAGTGTGAGAGGAGAGCTGCATTAGAGAGACTAACTTTGTGGAAGTGGATCAGGGACATTTTACATTTTTAAGTGGAGAGGGAGGTGCTGATCTCCCTGGTATCGAGTGGCAGGATGCATGGGAATGGTTCAAAGCTGTGCCAGGGGAAGTTCAGACTGGACGTTAGGAAGCATTTCTTTACCGAGAGGATGATCAGACACTGGAATAGGCTTCCTAGAGAGGTGGTCGATCCCCCATGCCTGTCAGTGTCTAAGAGGCATTTGGGTAATACCCTTAATAACATGCTTTAACTTCTGACTAGCCCTGAAGTGGTCAGGCAGTTGGACTAGATGATTACTGTGGGTCCCTTCCAACTGGACTATTCTATTGTACATTTTGTGATTGAATTGCACAGTGGAGCACCTATTGGTAGTTATCCATGTGCATAGTAGCATTGGCAACTTTCTAAGAATATGAAACAGCAATTACTGTTGTGGGGCTTAGATTTGTAACCTGTGGCAAGCCAAATCAGATTTGGTAGCAGGCATAGTGGTTCTACTCAAACATAAGGGGAAGCTTGGATTCTCCCAGGTCGTGTAGGTTATTGGATAGAGAGTCTTGTCAGTTAGCTCCCGGTATAGCAAGTCCCTCTAAATACTTTTGTACTCTGCTTTATTGGATTTGCTGTCAGTGTGGAACAACACAGTCTACTTGTAGAAAATATGAGGTAGGCTCTGCAGAAGAAATATTCATTTATTTATATACGCTGGTATAATGAACAAATGAGTTGTTAGAGGATTCTTTCAATTACTGCTCTAAGTTTTGAATTCCTTCTTTCTGTCGATGGTGTATGTCATCCTTTAGAATCAATGACCCAATTTTCCATAGCAATCCTGCTGTAGGGCATTTTAGGTAAGTTTCCTCTCTTTCCTTCTTTTGTAACAAATGCCCTGCTTTTTATTTGCAAAAATACAGTTTTAATGACAGCTGTCTCACTGTCTCCGCAGTTATCATCCTTTAGATTTGAGTTTGGAATCAAATTTATAACTATCCTTGATGCTTGATCTGAACTAAAGCTACTCAAAAGAGTATTTATTTTCTAAGTTTGATTTACATCTGATCAGCCAGAAGAGGGCAGTGGAGTACGTCGTTTGCATTCATACAATCATCACCTCTCTTGAGAAGAACAGCTCGAATAGTTATTGATATCAGCTTATTTGTTGATTATGCTATCCAGCTTGGAGTATTAACTGTGTATTTCCAAACAAATATCTGATCTGTATATTTGTTATTGTTCAAAACATCAATTTTAAATAGTCTTGCAGCTTTTAGTGATGTTACTAGCTTCCCAGCATACCACCTTTGGCAAGTTAACCTTGATGGTTTGAGCATGAATTCCCCTTGGTATCAGGTGACAGTATTAAGGGTTCCCACTTCACAAAGGACAGCGTTTCATCATGTGTTAGGAAACTACAATTGAAGACTGTTATGAGCAATAGAGGGCACACAGTGACAAGAAAAATTTAAACAGGAAATTAAAATTTTAAGTGCAATGTTTTCACCTTCCTCTACCCCAAAATATGACAATTACTGAGTCCATAAAGAGGTATTTTTAATCACAAGCCTTTCAGGAGCATGAATATTTACTTCCCTTTTCATTGAAATTAATATTTGGTATCATATCTACAAGTAATATGGAAACTCTTTTCTTATAATACTTCATATACTGTATTTGAATTTTTGTCAAGGTTTCTGGTGTATTAATTAATTACAGCTGAATTAATTTCACCTGTATTTATAATTGTTTCCAGCCAGATTTTTTCTGTTTTAGGCACTACATACATGCTTTTGAATTTTTTTCAGTGTAAAATCAGTTGGCTTTTAAGTTGTCCCTTCGATAGTATTTGATCTTGCACAATCTCTTGACTATTGGTGTTTCCTCAGCAGGATTACTTTGGAAAATTCTTAACTGTGGAAATTCTGAAAGGAGTAGGAGTACTTAGTAAAGACGATGGGAGTCAACCATAATAAATCTGGCTTCTGCCAGGAGGCAGAAATAATGTGCTCTCCACATCTGTGGTAGATAAAACAAGAAGTACTGGGCACAGAAGATTTAGGTTGGATATTAAGAAACATTTTCTAATGCTAAAGGATACTGAAACACTTCTACCTAGAGAGGAGATAGGACCTCTTTCATTGGAAATCTGTGAGAACTAGATAGATAGATACTGTCAGTAATGGCTTAGGTATAGCTGACTTTGCCCGGGAGCGGAGGAATGGATTAGGTGACCTCCTGAGGGTCGTAAATATGACAGGAAGCTTGCTTGGAAGCATATTTTTTTGGTCTTAAGTGTTTAATGTTTTTGTCAAAGAAAAGAAGGCAAGGTGTTAGCTGTCAGGGCATATCCATGGTAGGTTCAAACGTTAGCTGCTCTGTTTTTCTTCTTCCTCAGTCCCATGACTGCATGTCTCTATATCCTTCTTTCTTTTTCTATTTTGTCCAAGTTAAACACATAAGAGATGAAAAGTGACACATCGCTGTAAAAAGCAAGAGTCTTCCTGATACAAGTTTGTATTTTGCCTTTCCATAACTAAATGGTTGATGATGAAAGACTTGTGAAAGGAATCAGAAGATCGCTTATTTCTTTTTGTTCAGTTCTAACAGGTGGAAGTTCAGATAGTCTAAGTAGACATGATTAATAGAAATAGACCAGAGTTATTTGATTACTTCTGTGAGCTGCAACTGCAAAATAGATGTTACTGCTGTATACACTACACAAATAGTTAGTATAACATCCTAAATCTCACGAAGTGTTTATTTTTGCCATCAGGTGAAAAAATTATTGAATGATAGAAAGGAAGAAGTGTAAATCTAAGTGCCATTGCAGCAATTTCATTGTGTATGTATTGAACTATGTATGTAGCAGCCTTTTGTTGTTAATATTATGATGTGCTTTTTTGGGGGTGGGGCGGTGTTACAGGTAATACAACCCTTAGTTCAGCAACCTAGTTTACCAGTAGTGAAACAATCGGTCAAGGAGCGATTAGGTCCAGTACCTGCAAGTAATATTGAGCCTGCAGAAGCACAGAGTGCCAATACAGAAGTCACTCAGGTATGTATGATAGTCAAAAAATCAGTTGCACGTTTTTCTTTCTATAATAGGTTCCGTAGTGTGTGACTGTATCAGTTACAGTTACTCATATAGTGCAAGTACATATTTACTACTTATAAGTGCATCTAATTTGATTGTGAGCGGTGTTTTGATTTTAAAATTTTCCTCAGTGCAATGATATTTGGCTTTCTTACCCAAGCATCGTACTTAATTTTTAGTATCATAGCCTTGTACTTAGTTTAAAAAAACTCAAAAGCCTCTGAAAATATTTCAGTAATGTTTTGTTAAATTGCAGTTTTCAGATTTCAAAATAAAGTTTGGTTTCTATCCAAAGAACTAAAAGCTATTCTTTTTTTATTATATATGTTAAACAGCTAAAACTATTAGTGACCGATGGTCAACATCTAAAAGTGTTTTCAGTATTTATACGTCAGCCTTAATAAGGAAGAAGGTAACACAGTACCAATGTGAATAATGACAGAATCTGGCATGTTACTCCCATTAGAAATACCATTTAAATTTTTACTATTAGCATTGTGCCACTACTTAATTTTACTTCTGAAAAGGGAGACCACCACACTTCAGAAAACATTTGTAGTTTAAATTCAAGCAACAACTTTCTTCAATTAATGCATGCAAATACCAGATTATAAAACACAAAAACTGAAGTGTATTTACAAGGGCTCGTGTAGATAATCCTCTGCCAGCTAGCATGTCATGGACTTCTTGTAAAAAATATGTAGTATAATCTTTGATTCCAAATTTGGCTTCATCTTCCTCTTATCGAGTCTATTTATAGGTGTATATTAACTGTAAAATCAAATATGTAAAATTCATTTTATCAACTGCTTTATTTTTCTTGTATTGTTGGTCAAAAGTCTATGGTTTTCTTAGTTACAAATGTTTTTTTCTAAATTCCTAACATTTGGAATTACACAGGAAACAGTAAAATAATGAGAAAATAAAGTATATTTGACCTATAATTTTGTTTTGTTTCCTTAGAATGTGACTAAATTATCTGTGAAGGATAGACTGGGTTTTGTGTCAAAGCCAGTTACTCCAACAACTGAAAAGGTAAGAGGATGTCTCATATTCTCTTCCTCTCACATTTAATTTCAGTAGAATTAACTTTATTATAAAGCCCCTTGTGTCAATATTAAGTTTGTTTCAG
Source organism: Nipponia nippon (assembly GCF_047370975.1). Lineage (NCBI taxonomy): Eukaryota > Metazoa > Chordata > Aves > Pelecaniformes > Threskiornithidae > Nipponia > Nipponia nippon. Next base: position 84,074,845 of record NW_028262336.1, read on the forward strand.
AACTATCAATAAAGTTATTTGTTAAAGGTTAGTTTTACAAAGTATAATATATCAAAACTCAGCTTAGCAGATGGCTAAATGATTATAAGAAAAATAAAACATGCTAGCACAGAAGCTGCTGTTCTGTGGTTTTTGTTAGTAGGTTCCATTTATTCAGTTGCGAAAATAACTAGATGCTTTCTAGGATCCTGAGTTGTTAGAAGAATACAGAAATAAATTTTAAAAATAAATAAATTTTGACAGTACATATGAATCTATAGAAAGCTTTTCTATAAAAATGTTTTTGGGCTTTTGTGTCCCTTAAAAGGTGATGCTGTAAACATTTACCCTCTTCTTTGGTCTTAAAATTTGCAGTACTTGCGAAAAGATAAAAGTGCAAATTAATCAGTATAGAAAGGACGAAGAGAGGTAAGGTGGGAAAGGCGCATCTGAATGGTGGTTATGAGTTATGTATTTTGCCCAGTGGTTGCAATTCTCAGAGCACAGAATTGTTGATATGTTTACTTTAGTAGCAAAGTTTGTGATGCATGTTTCCAGATCTATTTAGCACCTTAGGGCACAGGCTTCCCCAGGGTTTATAACATTCATTTGAGAAGACTTTTGGTAGAAAGGCAGCAAGTTTTACCCAGTAACAAGATTCCTCTGCCTAGGTATATATCTTTTCTATTGGGAATTGGCTTGACCCGAAGTGAATGAAGCATCTACTGCATTTCCCCCCTACCCCCTTACAGTGTGGCAGTTAATGCATGTAGTGGAATCTAACAAGTAAAATTCACTCCAAAGATGCTATGCTGTACTTAGCATACAAAGGTAACAGTACTTAATGTTAAGTTGTAATTGTAGAGGATGTCTCTTTGATTCATTTCTAGCTGAGCGGTCCACCTAAATGCACTGATCTTGGCTTCTTGCCTGTATTTTGTTGTTGGTTTGATTAGTTGTATTCTTGTTGCCCTAAATTAGTTGCAGATAAAGATCATACTGTGTATTCCTGAACTACATTTTACTATATACTGTATACTTACTTCAGAAATAGTAAGTCTGCTTCAGTTTGAGAAAAAAAAGTATTTCCACTCATGCCATAAGAGTTGAGTTATCCTGAAACGCTTTTCTACAAGGAGTAAATTCATGCTAAAATGGTTTTCCGCTGTGCTGTCTTATAGTACAGACTGATTTTGATTAGCTGCTGAGCTGTTCAGTGGACTGGTGGTGATGCAGCAGTTTCCTTTGGCATTTTTAGTAGGGTTCTGAAACTTGGTTTGAGCTGTTTTTACCTACTACTGTCCCTTTACGAGGAAGTACCTTGCTTAGTTTGCAGTGATAACGCTCTATAACCATTAGAAATTAAACGATTAATAGCTGTCAAAAACATAGATGTCATGTCCTAGATGTTTTTTTGTTTCTGACTGAGTGCAGGGTTTGACAAGAACTTTCCAGTAAGGAAGTAGGTAGCTATGCTTCCCAAAGAGCAGGAGGAAAAGGAGATGAGACAGTCATCATGAGGCCTTTTAAGATCTGTACAGGGACTTGCAATTTATGAACTTGTGAAGAGATTCACACTATTCCTTCTCTTGAATAGTATTAAGAGATTTGGAAGACATTGATGTGTTGCTTTTTGCACTTCTGTATTAGTTGATGCAGGTGCATCTGCTGTGGCATCTCTCCTTATATTAAAAGAGATGAGGAAGCATGGTTCACTCTGCCATGAAGTCAGTTCAGGGCAAAAGGAGTGTGTCAATATTTTGTCTTTACTTGGTCCTCTGTTTGTGATGAAGCGTGTCCTAAAGCTACTTTGTAGTAGGAACTATATGATTGTGATGTGCAAACATTAATGTGCTTTAATAAGTTAAAAAATAATTCCTTCATCTCCTTTTTAATGGCCTGCTTAGAGCGTTTTATATCACCTTTTTTAATACCCCATAACATGCTTTGATTTTTTTTTTTTTGTGTTCTCCTCTCTGCACTGCCGACTCTAGAAAATACTGTGGGAAGAAATAGTATAAATAGTATAAATAGCGCAATGAAGTGAAAAGCTTTTATATGAAGCATTCCTGTTGTAAATTATTCTGATCTCTTGATCTTTTCTGTCTTTCTGATGTTTCTTGGCTGTCTCTTTTTTTTTTTTCCTCCTGTTGGTGGGCATTGTGTCTATTTTATGGAGTGCATAGTGACCAATAGACTCTGCATGCATCTTTTAATTTTCCACATATATAAAAAGTATTTTTAAACACCTGGAAATTATACCAATTGTATAATTGCTGTGATATGCTAACAAAGTGGACAAGATCATGCCTATATTACCTCCAGCACTTAGCCATGGATTTTTCAATAGTAACGTGGCCAAAATGTCCTTTAAGGAATGTGATAAGAAAACAGAATTGTCCAAATCTTCAGGTATTGTGGAGATGTGCGTAGTATACTTTAGAGAGGTTGTAAAGCGTACAGCTGTGTTCTCAGTAAGTCATGAAGAAATTTTCATACCTCATTAGAAATGTAGGAAAGAGAACAGAGAGACATAGGAGTCTCTTCCTTTGCTGTATGATGTTGAAGACTTCCCTGTACTTGAGTTACTTCTTGTTGATTGTGCAAGCTCTACTTTGCACCAGCTGCATATGAAGAGGAACTATCGTATCTACTTTAGACCTTAGTCTTTAAAATTATATTGAATTTTTGCTTGGAAAATTCATGCAGCCACAAAAAATTGCTTTTTAAACTTCAAAACAAAAAAAAGAAAAACTTCAGTTGTTCTTGGGAAAATCTCAGTCTTCTGTTTCCTTAATTATGCTCAAATACGTAAGATTTTATGTATTTGAAACTTGGAAGTACATGTGAAATCTCAATGGAGAAGATTTATAATCCGATGTTTATAATTCTTAGATATCTGATGTGATGCTGCCTCTTTAAAAATTGTCTAACTTCAGCAACTCCAGATATAATTGTTCCACCAAATTTTTATATTCCATATCATCAAAACAGACAAAAGAAAATACGCTTATATATTTTTAAGCACTCATGTTTTTTTAAAAAAAATTGAAATTCACTGGCAAAAAAATAAAATGATTTCCTCCTATAGGTTTTATCTACTTCTACTGGCTTGACAAAAACTGTGTACAACCCTGCTGCTTTGAAGGCAGCACAGAAATCTTTGCCTGTTGTTTCCACTTCCGTGCTAGACTCTAATGAAGCACAGAAGAAAAAACAGGTAAATTAAATATACTTCTTTATAAAATGGACCTAGATTGGGAACTTGTGACCACTAGAGATAGTGCACTATGTATATTCATCTCAAGAGCACAGATGAAACTAGTTATAAGATTGAATTCACTATAATGGTTTCTTTTCAAAGAACAAGAAAATTCAGCATTGTTTTGTTATTTTTTTCAGTGTATGTTCAGGCAGTGTAAGCAGTTTTAAAACTCTGGAAGTTCAAAATATGAAACACTTTTTCCTGGAAGCAGAATCTCCATGTAGAGGCATGAATTGTCTATTGTGAGCGAGAAGGGAATATAGTATAGTCACTATTCTTCTCTCTTAAGCCTTTCTGAAACTGGCCTTTATTCTCATTAAACTGGCCTTTATTCTCAGTGTGTTTTGTACTGGTGACCAAATTGTTTCTTCACTTGAGAGAACTGAGAACTGTATGACTCTGCATTTCATTGTTTCCGAACTATAGTTCTGCATCGGTTTTTATTTTTTGCGTAGTACTAGGTTTTCTCTTTTTTTTTTTTTTTTTGAATGTTAGAGAGGAAATGCAACAAGAATGCATTTGGCCTTGAATAGTTTGCTTAGTTGTAGTTTAGCTTGCTTAGAATTTTCAAAAGAGCCCAGTAAAGCTCCTGTTTCAGGTTTATTCTTATCATTTAGGAAAACTAAATATAGGCCAATGTTTATCTTACTGGTTTCAAAACACAAAATAAAAGTCCAATACTAAGTTAGATTCAAACATAAGTATTGAAAGCAGTATAACCATTAAACAAAGATTTTAGCCTATTGGTAAACTTCTGTAACTAATGTCTAATGTAATTTGAAATAGCAGTTTGTAGCTGCATGTCAGTTGTGGCATTGGTCCAGACTTTAAAGAAATAATTTCTAATTTTGGGATTTCATTTCATATTTGTCCCCTAAAACATGTTTTTCAGAATTAGAGCCTTTACCTTTCAAGTTAAGACGCGAAGTGCCTGTGAGATGGCAAAAAGCTCATAATAAAATTATTGACTTATCATAACAACTGTAGGGTTTTCTTTGAGAGAAGACACTGAAGACATGCTAAGTGATTGGCTGTTTTTCACGTACTCTTGTGCTCTTTGCTCTCTTCAGAGATTTCTATTACAATATACTAGTACTTGTGGAAAAACATGATTTTGTGGGACTCACTCCCTTCTTTCCTTCTATCTCCCTAGTTTTTCTTAGCATTCATCCCTTTGTCTTTTCTTCCCTTTCCCTTCAGAAAAAATGATTGCACACTGTATTGCAAAACTAACATTTCATGCAGCAGAATTTGTCCGTATTTAGGAATACATACAGAAACCTTACTACCATTTCTTTTTTATGGCTGTTGTGCATTTGCACTCTTTGTGCAAGGTAATCCACTTGCAGTCTGATCCCAGTTGATTAGTGATCTAGAGGTGCAAAATCATCTTCTGCCTCTCCTCTTTTATCCCATTAAATATGTTGGTAGCAAAGCTCTTAATTGTTTTCTGCAAGTATCTTGCTATCTAAGACTTCGACATTCTGTATCTGAGAGCAAGAAACAATTGCTTTCTCTCAAACAACATTAGCAGGAGCTGAGCACAGCAGCTGTGGCATCTCTTCCTGCTTCTCCTTCTGAGCGCAGTATGTCACAAATTTATCAGTTTCAATTCATTTTGATTTGCCCATTGCAATGTCAAGATTCTGGTTTTAGCAGATTGAGTGGTAGTACTTGTCACTTCCAAGTTACAGTAGTCAGATGCAAGAGATGGTTTTCTTTGGGTAACATTTTAAAAAATAGAATGTATTTTCTTTTTGCTTCTAACTGTACTGGAGAATGTGTCTTAATTGGTGGACTTGATTTACGGTTGCTTTCAAGATACTGTCCTTGCAGATTTAAACTCTTGTATGTTGTACCTCTTGTGGTAGTGTATTATATTCCCTTGCAGCTTTCAGTAGAGTTGTGTAAGGGGTTACTTTGTACATAAGTAATAATGAAGTCTTCCCAGCACAAATATGACTAAAAAAGATCATTAGGTCCTTCGCTAATTTGGTGATGTGTTGTTTTCCAAAACATAATTTGAAATATTGCCTATTAGTACCTTGAGTTTCTGTTACTAATTTTTGTCCGTGTTATTTTAAGTTACTACTGTATAGTTGTCAGGTGTAGTATATTATTCTTCTGGCATTATTTTTCAAAATCTAGAAACTTTCTGTAATTTTTTTATGCTTCTAGGAAGCATTACGACTTCAACAAGATGTGAGAAAAAAGAAGCAAGAAATCTTAGAGAAGCACATTGAAACACAAAAGGTAAAATGCTAGCATTAAAGAAAGTCAGCAATTCAGTTGTAAAATCTCAGTTCACTTCTCTAAAAAATTTCAGAATTTGTAAGCATGAGCTACAAAACTGACCTATAAAATAAGCATTCTCTTAGAATGGTATTATCACATTATTTTAAGCTTAGAGTTCTAATCTAACTTGTCTTGTTAATTCACTTCAAAAACTACAAGCTTATGCAATTTAGGTGCAATTTTAGTTAAAATTGCCTAATTTGGGTGCAACATGCTTATGTTTTTTGGAAGAAGTGAAAGCCTGAGAGTTCTACTTGACAAGAACAGGAGAGATGGATGTAGAAAAGTATGCATGACTGCACTCAGGCTTAGGAGGAGAAAAAGGCCAAAATGTCATTTAAGTTGAATAAAAATTTTGAAATAATTTAAGTATGTTGATCAAATCTGTCCAAATGAAGTGGACATATCAGATGTTCATTAGCAAATGAATTAACTGGAGATTCAGACAAAGATTTTGATTCAATATAAGCTTTTAAAAGCCCTATATGTTGAGTTTGAAGATCACAGCAAAAGAAATGCAATATTCTATTTTTCCATTAGTTGTAATGAGTACTGGACAATTGATCTGTAATAGTACTTGCTAAGTAAAAAGATTTATTTATTTATTTATTTATTTATATAAATTGGACAGATGCTGATTTCAAAGCTGGAGAAGAATAAAGCCATGAAGTCAGAAGACAAAGCAGAAATCATGAAAACACTGGAAATTTTGACTAATAGCATTACCAAGTTAAAGGATGAATTAAAAGGTGTATCACCAGGAGGAGGGGCTCCTTTAAAAAGCATGAAAACTAAGACTCAGGTACTCAAGTTTTGGTCAGCTTTTTAGTAAGATGAAGTCACATGCTTATGTCAGCAGAATAAAAATATGCAGCCACATCAGCAGTATTTAGAATCATACTGGTTTCATTTTGAAGTCATCTTTGAAGTAAGATTGCTTTTGCCCTCTTTTTAAAGGAACATAGTTAATTTTAAACCAATGTGTTGTCTAAAAGGTTTATCCACTGTTATGCAGATGCTACATCATCTGGAAAATCAAAAAAAAAAAAACCAAAATCTTATGATTATTTCTCTTGCCTTATCTATCTTTTGTGTATAGTCTTTTGTTTTTTAAAATCTTTAATAGAAATCACGAAAATAGCATTTCTTATGCAAAAGGATTATCATTATGCAAAACATATCTTCCAGTCAGGTGTAATCCACAAAACAAACTGCTTCATGAAACTAGTTGGCTACTGTACTGGTACATAATTTCTGGGGTTTTTTATGCCACTGAAGTTTTTCAGTATATCAAGATTTTTGGATTGAAGATGATACTGGTCAGTTTTCCTTTGATCTAGCTACCCATGTTTGGGTTGTAGCTGTGAGAGGAGTTTCCCTTCTCTGCTATCATTTTTATTAGTATATGGCTTTAACCAGTTTCCCAGCTGCTTAAAGATGCAATTATATTACCTTTCTAAAATGCCGTATTTTGCTTTTTGTAGAAGTATTCGCTCTTAAACAGGTCACAAGGTGATTAAGAATTAAGTGAGACTTTGAGAAATAACATTTTAAGAAATGAATGTGTTCTTTTTAAATACATTATAAGCTTTTCTTGCTTTATCAAGTGAGGAAGTGAATAATAATAAAAGCAGATTTTTTTGTACAGTGTTTTTTCCAGTAGAAGACAAAAAGCCTTGATCTCCTCTTCTTGCTGCTTTCATTCAGTTCTTAAATCTGCAGAATGTTTAGTCTTCTCTTCTAATGTTCGGGATTCTGTTTTAAAAAGCTAGCATAACATTACAACCCAGACTTTATTTAAACGGACCGTTAGTGTTCATTTTGAACGGCATTTCTACTGTTTTATTTTACATAGAAATATAGGTATTAAAAGTAACTGCAGTGTAAATTACAGTGATATACAGTTTTGAAAAGAAATATCAAAAAGAAATACTGGAATGACCTGCATATACTCACTGTAGCTTCTTACATCGTTCGTCAGTGAGGAAAATGTTGAAGCAGCGTATTTTTATCCTGAAAATGGACATAGATTATAATTTCTGGAAGTCAGGTTATACCTCTTAAAACAACTTCAGTTGCAGTGGAATACTCTAATGTGTTTTAGAGGGGGAACTAACTGTACTAATCCCAGAATTCAGACACTGCTATAGTAAGATTAAATTTCTCTTTCTTTGGAGATGAGAGACGAGGGAGGGTTTTTTATATTTTTTTGAAAGAGAGTGTTTGGTGAGAAGATGTTTCTGAGAGGTCTGAAGGAAGTTACATATCTGTAGAGTGAATTTGAACTGTAGAAGTCCTAGAAATTGGCAATATTTTCAGAGCTGCATTTGATTGTTAAAGCCTCATGTTTTTGAGAAATATTCTTCTGCTGGTGGTGTACAGTGCTTCATAAATTTGAACAGAAGAATAGTTTATAACAGTTTTGATCCAAGAATAACGGTTGGTTGTGGGTTTCGTCACAAGCAAGGGGAAGAATCCAGACCCATAGAAATGAAGAAGCAAGTTGCATCATGAAAACTTGGTAAATTCTTGAGTAGAAAATTGTGAATGCAGCATTTTAACCCATGACAGTTATTTTACCCTGAGAGTGGTCCAATAAATTCTTAGAGCGGACAAGAAAATAGTCCAATAACAGAAAATTTCTCAAAATGGTTGAGATTGGAAGGGATCTCTGGGGATTGTCTTGTTCCATCACCAGGCGCCACTAAGAAGAGTCTGGATGTCTTCTTTACTCATCCGCACTGGGTATTTATACACATGGATAAGGTCGCATCCCCCCGCCATCTTCTCATCCTGAAGTCAAACAGTCCCAGCTCTGTCAGCCTCTACTCATAATAGTAGATGGTCCAGTCCCTTAATCATCTTTGCGGCCTTTTGCTGGACTCTCTGCAGTGTGTCTCCCTTGTGCTGGGGAGCCTGGAACTGGACACGGCACTCCATATGTGGCTTCACCACTGCAAAGCAGAGGAAAAGTATCACCTCCCTTGACCTGCTGGTGGTGCTCTTCCTAATGCAACCCGGGAGGCTGTTGGCCTTCTTTGCCTCAAGGACGCATTGCTGGCTCATGTTCAACTTCTTCTCTGCTACCAGGGCACCTCAGGTCCTCTTCATCTGGGCAGCCCCAACCCGTACTGGTGGCTGGGGATATTCTTCCCCAGGTACAGGACTTGGCATTTCCCTTTGTTGAAATGCAGGAGGTTCCTCCATTTCTCCAGCATATGAAGATCCTTCTGAATGGAAACACAACCAGCTGGTATAGCAGCCACTCCTCTGAATTTTGTATTGTCCACAGACTTGCTGAGGGCACACTCTGTCTTACCATCCAGGCCACTAATGAAGATGTTAAAACAGTATTGACTGCTGGGGTACACCACTAGTGACTATTCTCCAGCTGGACTTTCTGCCACTGATCAGAACCCTTTAAACCCAGCAGTTCAGCCTGTTTGCAGTCTATCTCACTGTCTACCTGTCTATTTAGCACATTATCCTTTTGGCTGTGAGGATGTTGTGGGCAACAGTATTGAAAGCCTTACTGAAGTCAAGATAAACAACTTCCACTACTCTGCTCTTGTCCACCAAGCCAGTTATCTCATTGTAGACAGCTGTTAAGATCAAGCGTGATTTCTCCTCCCCTTTCCTGAGTCACCTTCTTGTTCTTAATATGCTTGGAAATGGTTTCCAAGATCATTTGCTCCTTCATCCTCCCAGGGATTGTGGTGAGGCTGACCAGCATGTAGTTCCCCAGATCTCCTGCCCTTCTTGAAGATCGGAGTGACATTTGCTTTTTCTCAGTCCCAAGGAACCTCCCCCAAATGCCATGACCTTTCAAAGGTAATTGAGCTTGGCTTTGCAGTGACATCAATGAGCTTCCTCAGTACTTATGGCTGCATCCTGTTGGATCACAGGTATTTGTGTATGTCCAGTTTGTTTAAATGTTTCCTAACTTGGTTCTCTTCCAACAAAGGTAAGTCTTCCTTACTCCAGGCTTTTGCACTGGTCTCAGGGTCTGGGATTGCTGAAGGCAAGTCTTTCCAGTAAAGACTGTGTCGTTTGTTGTCAGGTCCCCTTTCACATTCAGCAGTCAGCCCACCTTTTTCACGGCATAGTGTTCCTTTGGCTGCTCATAGGCCTGCAGAAGCCTTTCTAATTGTTCCTCAGCCCCCTTGCCAGATTCAACTCCAGATGGACTTTGGCTTTCCAAACCACTGCCTGTATGCTCAGACCGTTTCTCTATATTCTTTCTGTGAACTGACCCTGCTTCCATCTCTTGTACACCTTGGTTTTGGATTTTTGTTAGGGGCTCTTTGTTCATCCAGGCAGGCCTCCTGCCACCTTTATTTCCTACACGCTCTGGAACTTGGAGGATGTGATTCTCGAAAATCATCCTGCCTTTCCAGCAGACGTCCAGGCCCAGGGTCTTCAAACAGGAGGCTTCTTCCAGTTTTCTGAAGAAGGCCTCATCTACTTCTTTTACCTGGTCAGGCAGTGTGTGCCCACACCCACTGCAACATCACCCCCATCGGTCTGCCATTTTAATCCTGACTCATAAACTTTTGACTGGCTCATCATCTGTACCCAGGCAGAGACCGTGCATTCATACTGCACTGTCACATAAAGGGCAACTCCCACTCCTCGCCATCCTGGCTTGTCCTTCTGTGAGAGACCGTATCCATCCACTGCAGCATTCCAGTTGTGTGAGTTTTCCTACAATATTTCTGTAGTCTCAGTGAAATTGTAGCCCTGTAACTGTGCGCAGACATCTGATTCCTCATGCTGTGTGTATTAGCGTACAGGCTCTTCAGAGAGGCACTGATTTCCTAGAAAAGAAATGAGATCTTCCCCTGTGATACTGTTCCGTAGGCCCTCCCTCATTTATGTGGATTGGTATGTGTATGCTTGAGGTGGTCTCCCCCTTCAAACCAGTTTTGTTGATCTTGAGATCTCTTCTGCCCACATCACCCTTTGCTTGGCAACCACTTCCTTTTGTGGTTGTTGTTTTTACCTAGTAAATTGAGGCGATATGCTAATTTGAATTACAGTTTTTGAGCTGGTTTTCCATTTCCTTTGTAATATGGAAAGTGAAGAAACATTTTAAGCAAACCCATTTCATAATGGACAAAATATCCAAACTGTAGAAAAGTTGATTTTATTGATAACTTTCCTCTCAGGGGGATCATGCATTATCTGTGAACATTGGTTTGTTAACATTTGAAAGAGAGAAAACAATCAGTCCCATCTGACCTTTTTGAAAGTGAGGAATTAGCAGAGCCTTCAGTTAAAATTTACAACTTTGACAATTTTCTGAAAGACTTTGCTCTAGGTTCTCTTGCATTTTCTTAGCGTTTACAACCTGGGCAGCTGAGAAGACCCTGCAAACTTGAAGCATGAGGTAGATGAGGCCCATGTGGCTGTGCCATTATCTTTACCTATTTTTGTCTTGTTCCAGTTCATGCAGATTACAAAATACTCTTCTCCCTGAGTGTAGAAACCTTTGCTGCTGCTTGGTATGTCTTGAAGGGGAGGTATTTTCTTCTTGAGACCTGGCACAGCTCTATAAAAGGGAAGTCTTCTTTAAGAGCACTAGAAATAAACCTCAAAAGTCTACAGACTTTTTTTATGACACCCATGTCACTGGTTGTTTTGTGAGTTCTAACTGCTGGTCATTATTAAACTTTGGAAGTGGTTGTTTTGCCGTGTCATTGATGTGTTGCAACGCAGTGGGATTTGAGAAAAACACTTGTTTCCAATTTTAAAACTTTGAAAGCCATTATACAGGAGATAATGGATTTATTTTTTTTTCCATGATTGCTATAGATAATCAGAAAATGGGGCTGAAAGGGGTTCAGGTTGAAGTTGCCAGTTGAATAATCCAGCTTTTTTTCTTTTAAAGCTTCCAGGAAAAAAAAAACAAAGAAACAAAAAACCCCTTCTTTATCATTCACTGGTGATACTTGGTTTCCCAACTGTCACAACTGCGAAACCTTCATCTCTTGACTACCAGCCTTTGAATAAATTACATGCTGTGGTTTTGAATCAACAGGTGTAAATGTAAAACTGTTTCACAATCATCTATAACTTTTATCCTTCATTTGTGATGTCACTGGAACATTTGGCTGCTCCTTTTTCCATTTAAAAAAAAAAAGGAAAAAGAAAAAAGAAATCTTCCAATTTGGAACAGAACTTCAAATAAAATTTTAAGGGTCTCATAAAACCCTTTCCTGCACCTGTACCAGCACCTGCACCTCAGTGGTTCCAATGAACATGTCTAAATTTGGGTTCAGAGACACCTTTCAGTTTCATATATATTTTTGAACTTTCTAATAGGTTTTTTTTTTAAGGTACTATGTTCTCAAAGGCAACTCTGGGTGCATCAGAGACAAACCTTTTGTTAGCAGATGTTTTGTTACTGTGGTCTGAACAGAACTACCATATGTGCTTTTTGCATTATGGAATTGTGATAACCTTAGATGCTTTTTCTCATTACTGATTATAGATTTTGTATTCATTCATAATTGTACTGCGATTTTTTTTTTTTGTAGAATCCCTTTTTTTCTCATCATCACTACCATATAATTTTGCATTTTCTATTTGTCTCTAGTTTAGAAAAAATTCTACTGGCTTTGGCTTTGTGTGGTTGTCTAAAAGCTTTGACATCACCAAGCTCAGAAACATCTACTACACATTGAAGTTTTATCTTGCCAAGAAGGCTCCTAAGCTTGTGCTCGATTTGTTTTTGAATGTGGAAACTTAGTGTAGTAAGCAGTATACCTGCAGAGTTACAGCTGTGATCTGAATTAATAAGCCACAACTTGGTTAAGTTTAAAATATCACTACAGCCTCTAGTTTTCAACTTCCCTTACCTTAGAGTTTCTAGGAACTTGTTTTCCAGATGGAGGTGCTGTGGCAGACTTCTGCCTTACCTGGAGGCCAGTGCTGGCCAATCCTTAAGTCGCTGTGTCTTTTGGAAATAGCCTGATGATAGGAGCATAGCAATAGATTCTTGGGTTTTATCAGAAAATTATTTCCTCGGTAGAGAATGTGAACTGTGGAACTAATAATTTACCGTAACAATTTCTTAGATGCAGAAAGAGTTACTAGATACTGAACTGGATTTATACAAGAAGATGCAAGCTGGGGAGGAAGTTACTGAATTAAGACGAAAATATACAGAGCTACAGCTGGAAGTATGTTTGTCTCTTCTTTTGTAGCAATTAACTTTTAATCAAATATTTTCATATATGTTTATTAGTTTCTGTATTGTATCATGAACTATTTTTTTCCAGAGTGCAATATTAAGTTGCATGTAGATGGAGACGTTTAGCAGTAATATTTTAAAAAATCAGTTTCTGAATTCAACTGAGGTAGAAAAATAGTGTTGTCTTTGATTACTAATCTATTTAAATTCTGTAACTACTTAGATGATGTTATATTTTATAGATTTGTAGTAGTAATACTTCCTTGAGAGCGTGGAGTGTTTTTATATTGTTGCCTGTAGGTGGTGTTGCGTTTGATACAGAAGAGTTAAAAAACACTGCTTTATCTTTTATTCTTGTTAGCATCCTCTTAATGAGATTAACCAAAAAAGCTGAAGTGCCAAAAGTAATATTATTACAGCATTGGTTTCAAGAGAAGGAGGACTTATCAAAAACAAATACAATGTTTCAAGACGTGATCAATGTATAGAAATGCTTTTTCTTGCAGTACTTGCTTTTACAAAAAATTCAGAAGGCTGTGCAAGATTTTTCATATCTGTGTCTTATTTTAGAAATTCTGAATGCTGTGGGTGTTATTCTCTGTTACATTGCACTGTCTTGCCTATATGATTGTGTAATATCTACTTTAATTGCATGATAATCTTACCTCTTTTTACTGTTAAGCAGGCTGCTGTGTCGCTTAAATCCCTCTTGTCTTAATGAAGTTTGATCATGTCTTATGTATAACTACATATGAACACAGTGCACATACATATGGCTAAGTTGCATTAAAATCTTACTTTAAAACTAAGTTGTTATGCAGCTTTGGTAATTGTGAAAATAGGTTTGTTAATAACCCAAGCCAATTGAATAGAAATGACATAAAAGCTTAAGTTAATAATTTATATTATGATGGTGAATAATATTTCATAGGTGTACTGAAAGCTTATTTATAAATCATACATTTTAGAAAATACGTGAATTGAATGATCTGTAAACTAGCGGTAGAAAAGTAGGTGCTCATTCAAGATGAAGTTACACTGTAGATGACTCTGCTAATCCTACTCCATCTCTCATTGAGTCTGTATTTTGAGTTGGAAAAAAAAATGGTAGCTCTTTCAGGAAAATAATATTTTCTAGTAAAATGAATATTCTGAGGCCTTTAGCAAATACTGGTCAAAGTAGATGGAGGAAAAACAGGGTTATTAGTAAAGCACACCGGTATTTTTCAAGGAACAGCATAAAATGTATCCCTTGTATAATTTACAAGAGGGATATGGGTTTTTTTCCCTTGATGTTTGTTTGATTCTTCAGTATTCTTACAAATACTTTAGAAAAACTTTCATTCACACATTGTCTTTGTGACTTTAACTCCCACAATATTCATGTGTTGCTTCTGTGGCTCATAACTTGCTGTTCTGTTCCAGGTGGCCCTGATTTTACTGTGAGAAAACCCAAACAGTATACAGCTTGATTGTTGAGTCAGCGTAATCTTTAACTTTCTGGATTATTTATTTAACCATTTAAAAATGTTTAAAAAAAAAAACACAACAAACAAAAAACAACACAGGATTCTCTTTACAAGAAATAAAGAGTGAACTATAACGCTATTGTAGAATTATATGAATAATTTCATGAATAAAGCCATAATGGATTGATCTCCCCATGGGCAGTATCACTGGCATGCATTAAAGTAGTGCTATCAGTGCTTGAGTTGTAAGCACTGTAGGATACGTTAAAAAGCGTTGTTACGGTGATTTCATTTAACATTTGATTCCTACATCAGATCTATTTGGGTTTTGAAAAGATTTTTTTTTCTTGTTATAAACATTGAAATTAAATCCTTGAAAGTGCTTTTTTGAAACTTACAATAACTTTTGCAAATTATTTTTTAAATGGCTGTCAGAGATACTGTCATTGGCCTTTTGAATTTTCTTGGAGAGTGCATGCCAGTTCTTTAGAAGGGATTACACAGGTATTGTGGGAATGGAAATTAGTGTCTACGTAGAGCCAAATTTTTAGCAAATACTTTGTCCTGGCAGGTGCTCATTAGAGCCTCTGTTTCATACCTTCCAATTCTGGGTGGCCAAAAGCTATTATGCTGGATTAATTCTGGTCAGAATAAAAGTCCTGGCTGGACTTCGAGACAAATTAAGAGACAAAGATAAAGAGACAAATTAAGTAGTTAGTCACCACATCAGGAAAATTTGTTAATGAAATTTCAAATGTTCCTTTCTCCTATGAGGAATTATCCTCACAGATAAGGGCTCATTTGATATCTGTTTTTAATACCTGGTTCTTTTTTCCTATTTCCATTCTATTTTTAGTCTGTTAATAATTAACAGTATTAGCTTTTTAATGTTATTAACATGTTCACCTTTTGTTATTTTAAGACCTTTAAGCTGCTCTTTCTGAGGCTTGTTTTAGGAAACATCAGAATATGTCTTTGTTAATTTTGTCTAAATATTTAGATTATGACTTTTAATACATCAATATGTTATGTATAAACATCTTAGGCTGCCAAACGAGGGATTCTTTCTTCAGTTCGTGGTAGAGGGGTTCATGCAAGAGGTCGGGGTGCATCACGTAGCAGAGGTAGAGGAATACGAGGCCGGGGTAGAGGCAGAGGAGTTCCTGTGCATGCAGTTGTGGATCATCGACCTAGGGCTTTAGAAATCTCTGCATTTACAGAAAGTGATAGAGAAGATCTTCTTCCTCATTTTGCGGTATGTGGCAATTTCACTTTTTTTGTTCTTTGGATGACATTCTTCTATTGAATGACTTGTTTTCTCTTGATTGAATTCACCTGGAAATACTATTTAGGAATGAATCTTTAACATGATACACCTGTTCATGGAAAAAGAGGATGCATCAGAAGGTGAAACAAAGAGAGATTACACCATTTATTCAACTAGTTATAACTTTAACCGCATAGCATTTACCAGGCTTGTTTTTTCTCTTGTGAAGAAAGGAAATTGGGAATATAAAGTAATGACTTAGAATATTTTTTTTTTTGTTTAGGATATATGTAAAATTGTTACAAATTTTTAGGTATAGAAAGATAAAATAACTGACAGGATGGTGAGAACAAAAACTGATTCAGTGCCAAACTTTCGATACCTGAAGTCTGTTTATTGAAGTATCTTAACAAGTGCTTTTGCCTAACTTTCTGAATTTGAAAATCAAGACGAGAATTCTGCAACTATATGCAGATCTTGGCAGGGCAGCCAGAAGTTTCTGTCTTATTCATCTCTGTAAGCTTAAGACGTGAGAGTTTTTTCTACATGTTTTTTTCTGTTTTTTCTGTTTTCAGTCTAAAAAATGGTAAATTGATGTACATAGCAAATTTTTATGTGCAAATATAATAAAGTAAGAAATCACCATAAATTTATAAAAACACACAACAAAAAAAGGCCACTGTTATAGTGAGTTTTTCAAGGTGTCGTGTTTCCAGGAGCTATATATATACACACACACACACACACATAAATGTACATACATATTTCGTTCCCCTTAAATACACCACATCATACCTATATAGGGGAACAAAAAGGGAACCATCATACCCATAAGGGGAACAAAATTACTTTCTATAGAGATGAATGACAGACCAAACATTTATACATACCTCTATATATGCATATGTGTGTGTGTATTTAAGGGAAACAAAAGTACTTTCTATAGAGATGTATGATAGACTGAACATTTGAGCAATGACTTTACAAATTTTTGGTGTAAAAGTAAGAACATAAAACTTTAAAATGAAGCAATACAATCCACTTGGTCAACCATAGGACATTTCTGAGTCCAGTTTCAATGACAAGTATAAGGAAAAACTTATTTTTAATCTACAGCATGATATTGTGATTTAGTCTGCCTTCTGAATATTGCTGAAGTAACTTTTGCTGGCCACCTTTCATATTTTGCATTGCATTTTGTACTTCTCTTAGCAACTGCAAAGAATATAAAAATGAAGACAGAGAATCTGCCACTGTAAAAAGCTTGATGTGTGCTGTCAGTTTATAGTCATAAATTTGCTCAGAACTTAGTGTTTTCTTATACTTTGTTTTATTGCAGGGAGTATTAAACTTACTATCTTTAACAAACAAAAATATTAACCTAAAAAAACTTAGTATCATCAACAATGCTATTCACAGTGTTAGTAGTGTAACACTGAGAAAAAGATGTTAATTATTTAATTTTGCAGGTTGTGCATTTGCTGTTTTTAAACTTGCTCGAAATTCCATGGAAATGCACTGAGCTGTATTTTTGTGATTTGATGTCACAACTCTCAGCACATCAGCAATGCTCTCCTCCTGTATGGATATGTTGGGCATTGCAGCTTACAGTGATGGCTGCGTTAAAGGTAGCAATACCATAGAGACTATTATAGGAATAGATGGGTCAGGTTCTTAAGATGCTGAAATCAAGTTAAGTTTTGAAACTTTTTCCACAGTCCCTGTATCTAATAAATCTTTTTGTGGAAGAGTTTCAAAATAGACTAATGGAATCATCTCAGGATCCCTTCTTTCTGATCAAGAAAGAAGTATTGAAGCAGAAGAACCTCTTTTTCTGTCATAATTCTACTTCATACCTGTATGTTTACAATCAGGAAATCCAGAGACTACAGCACTTCTGTGTTTTAGAAATGCAACTAAAAGTAACTGTATTCCTGGCAAAGACAAGTACTTTGATTGGCATTAAGGCTGTGAAAGGTACATTATTTTGTATGATTTTTGAGGGCATTTGATTTAGGACAGCATTTTTAGAGGTGGAGAACTATTTCACTAAGCTTTTTTTTTTAAATTTATTTATTAAAAGCAATATGGTGAAATTGAAGATTGCCAGATAGATGACTCTTCTCTCCATGCAGTGATTACATTTAAGACAAGAGCAGAAGCTGAAGCTGTGAGTATAAGTCTTTGCTGAAAATACTCTGCAACATTGAACTACTTTCTAGTTACATTATACTTCTATATTTGATTAAGTGTAATACTGCAAATTATTTAGAAACATTTTAAAAGAAGGCTGGCACAAAAGTTTAATTCTAGATGAAACAAATCTGTCAGAACAGCATATTACTGAAATCCTTAGGAAACGAGGATCTTTATAGCAAACTCAAGTACAGGATATAAGAGAGAAATTAAGAGAAACACTTGGGAATTGGTAGCTGGATGTCTTGTTTTATCTTTGTTTATTCGCCAGTTGTTTTCACCTGAAGACTTGGTACCCTCACAGTCTGCCTGAAATTTCACTGACATCCTGCAGAGTGAGCCTACATATTTTGTTTGGGATCAATAGGATTTACCTTTGCCTGAAAACCTGTGATAGTGTAAATGTGATTTGATGTGATATTCTTCTTTTTTTTTTTCCTTTTTTAGTGTATTTCTTAAAAATTTAGGAAATTACAGAAGTATAGAATTTTAGAAGTAACTTTCAGAGACTAACATCCGGAGTTGAGGTGTGTTGTAATTCAGCACCCTTACATATGGATCATTAGAACTTTATAAATTTGGCTCAGCAGGACTCCTGCCTTATTCAGTCCATGGTGTAGGCAGTATGTAAACCTGCGCAAAATAACAACCATAGTTGTTCTGCAAATGATTTTGTTTTCTTTAAAATCCTTGCCTCACTGCTGGAAAGGAGTAACCTGAAAATAACAGGGACTCCAGAAAGAATGGATTCATATTTACAGTATGGTTGTATGGAAAGATTTCATCTTGACAGTATCTTACTACAGACACTTGCTTATCAGCAATATACAGTTTTTACTGTTATAACTTGTTTTGCCTAAAAATTGGCTTGGAGAATCATTTCAGCCTTAGCTAAATTTCTGTACCCAAAAAGCAGGGAATGGTAGTATTTTGGAACCAAACATAGAAGCGTAGAGGTAGGAAACACCTGAAAAAGATAGTAGTGCAGAGGATGAGAAAAGATGTGGGCAGGGGGAGAAGGGAGATATGTTTGGAGGAAAGGTTGAAGTCAACATTATGAACTTCTCTTTTTTTTTTTTTTTTCTCCTCTCTTTATGATGCATTTCACTGCATTTGAAAAGCAGTATGTTTTTCCTCAGTCACTCTCAAATAGAATGGGTGGAGTTTTCAAGGTGGAGTTCAGAATATGCTCCAGGAAGTGGGGATATTTTAACTGGGTCAGAATTCATGATCGATGTGTGACATGTCCACATTCTAGTTAGCATTAAAACTTTTAACTGTTGAATGACTTTTGTGTCCAATTGCATCTTCATTTTTAAATTAAAATGTTATGAAAACTGTGTTTGGTCAAATATAGTAAAATCTGTATTTTCCTTAAGATATTCTTACATATTAAATATATTTCCACTGGAATTTCTGTGTTTGCTACTAAAGCAGACTATAAGACTGGCAATTGGAGAAGTTGTAGAAGGTAATCATTAAAAACCTCTGTTGAGGCCAATTGTGATGTAAATGCAGTTAATATTTTACCTTCTTAAATGAAAATAGGCCTAAGCTTTACGACCATGTATGTTCTAGACTGGAAGGATGAGGAGGATTCCCTGTTGTAAAATGTTCCATTTTTATGTATTAGTAATTTCTTCCAAAGATTACAAGTTGTTTCTGGACCGAAATGTCACGTATAAGTACTTTTAAAAATTCTAGTTGTGTGACATTGTGATGAGACCATGGACAAAAAGCTCCTTAGCTGCATTTTAATAAGCATAGAATCTTTTAAATTTATCATAAATTTATATGTACAGATTTAAAATTTATACCTGGGGACTTTAATATCACACAACTCATGTTCAGATGTCATTGAACATGTAATTGTTTCTACATTTCACATTATGCTGTGCTTTCAGATTGTACTATAAATCTTTTGTGACCATGACGGTTATTTCGGAATGTTGCTAACGCTGATTTATGCCCATTCATGTTACTTTAATTTGAACATACTATTTCCAAAGCAGCCACTTAATGCAGCTGGTACTTAGAAAGGCATGAATATCCCATAAGTTAAAAATTTTTACATTTCAATTACAACAGCTTTACAGGAAGTGGAACATTTTCCAGTAGATTAAGTTGTAATCACAAAGGGGCTTTTTTAGTTGTTTGTTGGTTTGGTTTTTTTTTAATATATTAAATCATTTGTATTTGTGAGATGTCTTGCTTCTTCCTCTAAGTTATGCATTAACAGTTTTGTGTCCGTATTTGAAAGGGCGAGAACCCATCAACATAATATTAAAAACCAGGAAGGTGTTGGTTCGGTATGTTACCCACATCACCAAATGCTTTATGGTTTTCAAAGCTTCTTTTCTTCTGGATATATTTTGATCATTTTCTGGAAAGGATGTGTGAATTCCATGTGCAGTGAATGAAGCTGTTTTGTTTTAACCTATTAATAGTAATTCAGTATGAACATATTACAACTTGGATTTTCTTTTGAAAAAGCAGGCTGTTGATTTATTTCTGGCATTTAAGTATTACTGAAGTTAATTTTTCCCCAACAAAGAAATATGTAACTAAAATGTTTAAACTTGTTTTAGGCTGCAATTCATGGATCTCGTTTTAAAGGACAAGAGTTAAAGTTGGCATGGAACAAGCCTGTAGCTAGTATGTCAGCTGTTGAAACAGAAGAAGCTGAACCTGATGAAGAAGAAGTAAGCTTGCTTTTTTTTTTTTCTTTCATTTTTGTTTTTTAAGATGAAATAACATAGCTTTTTCAAATGAAAATGATCTGTTGATTCATACTTCTAATTTTGAATCTAATTCATGTTTTGATATCAGAAAGTGGATTTATCTGTAAATACATTTCTTGTTTTCTAGGCTGTTGAAAGTCCAGATACTTTACTTTTCCTTGCAGAAGTGTTTCATTTCTTACACAACATAAAACTCTAGATGAAGATGGAAGGGGTGGGTTTGAACTTGCATGAGAGAGATTGAGGGTTTTGTCCAAAACATGGGGTTTTGTGCTATCTACTTCAGGCACTAATTTCTTAGAAGATCAAATTTCAGAATCTAATTTTCCTCTATAGAGAGCTATGGCTTGAAGGCATACAGGTGAAGGAATAATTTAGAGCATTTACTAACTTAGTTCAGACATCTAAAGTCCCCCTGCTGAGTGTTAGTCTTCATTGTGGTGCATGAAAGATATTAAAGCCTTGTCCAAATGACCTTAATTGGTTAATGTAGGAATAGTGGGGCAACATTTCTTGATGCATTTAACTCATTACACTCAAAATACTGATGTTTGTGAATTCTGAAAAATAAATGCCACTTGGGGAAGAAGTCAAGCAATCTTTTTTCTAATTCATTTACTGTCAGTTAACGGTAAATACATAATTGCCATAGAATAGCTGAAGTAGAAGTAACACCTTGAACGTGATAGTATTTTGTCTGCATCTTTTTCCTGTGATATTTTGGCAAACCTACCATAGAATCAGCTTCACAAGATTGTTCTGATACAACCAAATTCGGGGTTAGTTTTTTTACATTTTGTAGTATTCACCTTCTGGTTTTTTGGTTTTGGGGTTTTTTGTTGTTTTTTGTTTTTTTTTTTTTTTTCCTGAAGAAAGCCAGTTTGTCTATTTGCTTTCTGTCTCCAAAAATGCTAATTTTTTAGCATGTCAGCTGAAGACAGGTAGCGTAGACTACCTCCACCACTGTGTATTCATATTAGGCATTTGTGCATTCTGACTTACTAAATATTACTTTCCTTGTATACGCAAACCTCAAGCATTGTCAGATAGTAATAAGCTGTGAGTGAACAAGAGGCTACACTGGGGAATCTTCAGAGCATCCTATTTTTTGGATATATTTTGTCACTTCTCCTTCAGGGACGTATTGCCTGTGAAGACCAACAGCAATGTTTGTTGCTGCAAGGAGTCTACTTTATTCAGAGGTCTCATTGAGTAACTACTTCACTGAGACTTCTCCATTTTGCATAATGAAGGAAGGGCATGGAGGGATATGGAAACACTTCAAGAGTAAAGGATGAAAAGTACAGAGTAATTGGTAGGTGAACTACAGTGAGATTCATCTTCTAACCGCACCTGAAGACACTGAGTGTAGGAGGGAACCTCTAGAGTGTATATATAGGTAGGGGAGGAAATGGAATGAAGATAGTAACAAGCTACATGTGCTGGCTGCCCTGGCAAAGGGAAAGGACAGATTTACAGAGCCCTTGGGCCTGTATGCTTGATGACATCTTGTCAGCTGAGAAGTGTTTGTCATGGTGGAATAAATCTATTTTAGGTGATGGTTGTTCTCCTTAACAGGAGTTATCAGATATGGAAATAAAACTCAGGGAAAAGACTGTATGAGACTGTTTTCTATGATTCATAAAATGATGGCCTCATCTAAAACTTTCCAGATTTTCAAAATTTAAGTAAAAAGAGGAAGTAATGGGGGTTTTTTGTTATTAAGAAATAATTTCATTATTTGAATGTTTACCTTTATTGTAGATTTCCCCCCCCACACACCACTATTTATTTTTCTAACACTTCTTGAGTTCTGATTTTGTTCTTTAATTTAACTGTTTTTATTTGTCTCTGGACTGTTTCTGCAGTCATTCCTTGGATAATTACTCTTGTGGAAAATGTATAGGAGTTGATCTTGGATCAAAAACCCTAGCCGTTCATTGCTTTTGTATGCTTGCTGAAATCTTTGCAATAGCAAATGTGTAATATAAAAATACTGGTTTACCTATATTTTTGTTAATAGTGTTGCTGGATTCTTACTTGGCCCAGTGTTTACAGATTTTTTTTTTTTATTTAACATGATTGATGTACTTACCTCTGACCCTTTCCCGTTTTCAAAACAAGCCAAATATGTGTAGCTCTCCTATCTTCTTTCTGTAATGAGATTGGATTTTATTTGCATTTTCTACAACTGAATTAGTCCCCATAACCTTCACCAAATTTCTTTACACTAGGGGTTTCTATTCAATAATCCTTGGGAAATTTTGCATTTAAATGCCACTCTTTCCTTTTGCAAGCTTTGTATTGCTTCTGGCATTTGGTTAAGTTAGTATTTGAAGTATAATGTTATGATCCCCAGGTCCCGGATGGATGAGTTCAAGAACTTCATGTGCTGAAGTTCAACCAATTGCATAAAAGAAATTTTACATAGTTTTATTGTTTAAAATTTGGTACTTATGCAGGATTAGATTGGGGGTGAGTTAGGTTTTTATAGCCAATGGCCTGAGTTTCAGTCATACGTTCTCTATACATGTAAGATGTCTTGAATTTCTGCATCCCTATAATTCATCATGCTACTTATTTAACTTCATTGTGTAGCAGCTGTTGTAAACACATGAAAAAGGTTTCCTTCATTTTCCATGTCTAAACTACCATTTTAGTTCAGCTAACGAACACTATGCTAAAGAGGGATAGCAGGCTTAAGACTTGAGTGAAACTAAGTACCTTGATGTTTTAAAGAAAAAAAAAAGGGGGGGACCTAGATCATTCAGCAGAGCGACATTCTTAATAATGAAACAGAGCTCCTAGTCCGTTTATGAAAATATGAGGTAGGTCTTTTGGACTTGGATGCTATAGAAGATCTCTGGTGAGTAGCCACTTAATTATGAAAGCATCTAATTCTCCTATAGATGCCTTACATTCTGCACCTAGGTGCCAAACAAAAGAGTTGACTCTACTGAGTCAACAGAAGATGCCTAGGAAGAGCATAAGATGTGTAAGTAAAAATAAGCTTTTAATCATCAGTGATTTGCGGTTTGGGGACCTGTTGAGTCAGAGGTGTGGTGTCTTTGTAGTTGAAAGCCCTTGATAGGTGTTTATTTTATGAATTTGTCTGGTTTCTTTGGAATCTGAATAACACCTGTAATGTCCTGCAACAGGGAATGCTACTCTTCAACTATGTCTACCAGGAATAAGTATCTTTATATGGGACCTGCCAGCTGCATGTTTAATTTTGATGTTCTGCTCTTGCTTCAAAAAGAAAACCATCGTTCTCTCTTCAATTTCTCTGAGACACTTCATCTATATGGACTCCTGGCATATTTTCCCTCAGTTACTTTCTCTCCAGGCCAAAGAGTCCCTGTAGTTGTTACCCTATATGGAAATTGTTCCAGGCTTTTTGATCATCCCTACTGTGACTCAGCCTTGTGCACCTTAGAGTTCTGCAGTGCGTGCTATCCAGGACCTCCTCCTTTTTGACAACACTGTCGTATTTTAGCCTGCTGGACATCTAGACACCAGGGGAAGAGGCTTAAGTCCTCAGAAAGGTTCTGTGTTTTAGTCTGACTCAGAGTACCCAAGCATACATTGACAGAGAGGTCAGGTGTCAACAGAGCTGCTTTCTAAAATGCACTTTCCATAGGCAAAAGTAATGAAGATAGTAGTTTCTCCCTCTTGTAAAACAGCCTACTGGAAAGAGAGAAGGCTTAGTTCTAGGCTTTCTTCAGCCCAGAACCTCACATCTCTCCAGAAGGCTCCCTAACTTCACAAATCAACCTTCACACTTCCTGTTGAATTTGGAAATTCTGTAGCAAAAAACTACAATTACTGGACAAGATGAAAAAGCAAGGAAGACCATAACTCTTATCTAACAGCTGGGAGACATTGCTAGGGAAAGACATCCTTGTGTTTTACTTCTTTCTTTAGCTAGTGCAGAAATTGCTGTGATAGATGCAATCATCAAAAAGGTTCTGAGACGGGGTAGTTTATGTATACACCCCTGTGTCTATATGTAAACAAAAATTAAAACAACTCGCTGTTTGTTTCTTTTTTTTTTTAACTTTGCCTCTCTGAAGCCTGTAACTGTCGACCTGAAATGTTCAGGGTTTTGTGAAGTCTGTCGAGTTACTATGTTGTTACTGAAAGCAATTGAAAATACATTATTTTGTCTAACTTCCTGTAAATACCTGCCTCCCCGCCCCAATCTTTTAAATCTTTATATTGGTTTTAAGCTTGATTAAGCTGTCAAAATCAAAATGTCTCAGATTCAACCTCTTTAATACTGTGGCACAGGTGGATTAAGCTCTTGGATGAAAACAGGCGTAGTTATTGTGAATGCGCAAAAACTAACATTAGTTTTCAGCATAGCATCCTGAGTTTCATGGGTACGTTACAGCTTGGGCATGAATGATATGCTGAAGAATCAGCAGAGCTATTTATGTATGAGGTGCATATGTCCTGGTCATTTTGAAGTCCACTGAAAAGGAAAAAAAAGTTTCATTTGCCATTTATTAATATATGTATATAATACATATACATACAGTATACTTTTTTGGAAAAATTACTGTTTGCAATCAAAAAATAAATTAGTTCTTTATTAAATCACGAGTATCAGGAATTTGTATTTTGCCTTTTACGTCAGAAAATGTTAAAGATCAGCAGAGTATCATGTTTTTCTCTTGAAGTTTCAGGAAGAATCTTTGGTGGATGACTCACTGCTTCAAGATGATGATGAAGAGGAGGAGGATAATGAATCTCGTTCATGGAGAAGATGATTCAACTGATCAAAGACAATGCTAGAACTGCACCTGTGTTGCATTAGTATTACCTAATGTACTTCTGCATCTTTGTATTAAAAGGGGTTTTGTGATGAAGTTGGATTCGGATATAGACTAAAAAGCAGCTGGTCAGTTATACATTTTGAAAGATTGATGTTTGAGTTACATTTCAGTAAATGATCGCTAAAGACATCATACTAGGAACATATGCAATGTTTTTATTACATAGTTCTACAGAAAGTTACAGAATTCTTTGGGTTCTTTGTAATTTACTGAATTGGTCAAACACAAATGACCAAAAGTTGTTATAACATAGATAATTTTTGTTCTATTCCAGATACAGAATGAAAATTTGCATTTAAAATCTTTGTGAATGTTTTCAGAAATGAACAGATAACAGTACTAAACCGAAGTCTCTAAAGTTATGTATTCATAATATTGCATAGTAGTATGCTTAGGCTTTACTATGTACTAGCCTTTTGTTGGATTTGTGTACGTATTTTACCTATGGGTTTTAATGATAAAGTGTATGACTGCTTTGCATATAAGTCCTTATGACTTTAAGATGTTAAAAAATAAAGAAATGGAATGGTCTTCAAAAAAAAAAAAAGAAAAAAGAAAAAAAAAAAGCAATAACCAAAAAAGCTAAGGCAATGGTCCTTCATAATGAAAAAAAAAAAAAAAAGAAAAAAAAAAAAAAAAAAGAAAAAAGACCGTTCCAAATGGCAACCCCCACCCCCATATTCACAAAAGGAG
Organism: Nipponia nippon; assembly: GCF_047370975.1. Taxonomy (NCBI): domain Eukaryota; kingdom Metazoa; phylum Chordata; class Aves; order Pelecaniformes; family Threskiornithidae; genus Nipponia; species Nipponia nippon. The sequence continues at coordinate 84,100,783 of NW_028262336.1, forward strand.
CTCTAATCACTATCACTTATACTAAAATAGTATTGAATATAAAAAAAAAACCTCAATGTGATGATGTTTCATTTACATTAACACACAGGTTTACTCTGTTGCATAAAAGCTTTTGGATGTCTTCTGAATTTTAAACTGATTTAAGTCAAATGGTAAATAGGATAATATTCCAACCACACAGAATTTATTCTGTATCCCTGCACTGTGCAACTGTAGAAGAAAATTTGATCCCACAAAAATATATGCAGTACTGAAATGTGATTTAGAAAAATACATTAGGTGAAGTGGAATATTTGGTAGGTATTATTCTAAAAACTTTGACCACACACAGTAATGTATCTTTTTTATTCCTGTGTTTCTATGATTATGTTTTTGCATTTCAAAAGTAATACTCAGCAGATACTAAGTTCACACTATAGTGTATATTCATCATTTAAGAATGTACATACAGTAGAGTTCCTACTCCACAGAAATACTTAATTGGCTCTTTCCAACAGGGCATTCTGTTATGTGAGGTCTGAAGTTTCTCCTCCTCTTAGGAAGGGGAACTGCCTAGTCCTTGGCAGTAAAGGACCTCATTCACCAGAAAGACTTGTTTATTGCCATTTAGTGGCATTCTGCTGGTCTGTTTTCAAAAGAAAACCCATTTATTAGGTATTGGAGTTGTGGGTTTTATTTTTTTTTCCCCCCATCAACTCATTAATGAGTGCAGCATAAAAGCACTATCTCATTTATCAAATAGATGCAAGGGATAGTACTTCAGTTAACAGTATATTATCTTTAGTCCATGTTTTTGTCTTTTTGGGGGGGAGGTGGGGAAGAACTGCTGTAAGTCACGTCTGTTCCCTTTTTTTTTTAATTCCAAAATAGGAATGGAGGAAAGTAGTAGTGTCCCAGAGAGAAGAGCTCCAGCTGTAGAATTTTTGTTCTGTGCTTTTCAGTTATTTGAGGGCTTTTTGAGACCTGGGTCCTGTTTTGCGGGTTTTTGTTGTTTGTTTTTTGGGTTTGTTTTTTTTTTTTCCCCTATATCCCTGTGCGTATGCATATCTTGTTGCAAAAGTATGCACTTAAAATTTTTGTATAGTCTTTAGTTTCACATTGAAATTTCATAATTGACTGCCATGCTTGTTACAGTAAGTTCTAAATCTTGCCATAAGGAATTGTACTTGGGAAATTGGTTTCCCTTTACACTGAATTTCAGGCAAAATAAAATATTTTAAGAAGCTTTTTACCCGGTGCTCTGAATGAGCTGTTCTAGTTCACTGAATTAAATACAAGCTTTCCTACTTTTCTATTTTAATAATTTAGTACATCTGAAGGGTGCCAGATTGACAGTCCGGGAGGTGGAAGTTTTTTGTGTATTGTCTTCCAGAACAGGTACAGCACGGGAAAGGACTGTGCGTGCTGCCTTAAGGTGGTTGTGTGGCCTGCTTTGTCTGGTGCTCAAACCTGCCTTTCTTTTCACTTCAGTCAATCAACACAAGCTAATGACAGCTATTAGTGTGTTCTTTACATGGATGCTTCTTGTGAATCATGCTGTATCATGTAATTTTAAAATTAGTATTGCAAGTTTGCCTGCTTGTTTTGAATTCAGCCTGGTAATGCATCCATGCAAGATTAATTTGTTAATAACTCTTTGCACCCTGGTCTACCTGTAAGGGGATGAAACCTTTTAAAATTCTTTTTACCACCTTCCTCCCCCAAACTTCCATCAACAAAAGGTGTCAGGGGGAATTCATACTGGGGTGTATTTTGTCCCCTGCTGTTACCTTGTGGCACTCTGGGTGATTAAAACCCACCTGGATCAGAATGGCTTGGTTTACTCTCACTTTAAGAAACAACCCCAAATGTCTGTTTCAGTCAAAACTAATCTGTGATTGTAAGCCATTCAGCATAAGAGAATGATGTCCCGGTTGCAATCTAAATGAATTCTGTACATATTTCTGTCATTATCAAAATACTTTCTTGATTTCTTTTTGGCTTGCTCTGTCCTTGTGTTCCTTGTCTAGCTCTGCTCTCCCCTGCCTTTCTTGCTACTACCTTAGCCAACTCCTGTCTTTTCAGTTCAGTCAGATCCTTATTAGCATAGCCTTCAGTGAGATCTGTTGTCACCTGGAGCAGCAACCTTCCTTGTTTGAACCAACAAACCAAGCAGCCTGCTGACTTTCATTCCCTTCTTTACTTAGTTGATCCCTTTGAATGCATTCCCAAGTATGCCTCCACTATGATTAGCTAAATCATTGTATTTTTTTAACAGTTCTGCAAATGGATTTTCCTAGTCTGAAACACCAAGAGCGGGGTTACCTTGGTTTTCACCAGGCAGCTTTTCAAAATTTCTATGGAAAAAAGGTAAACATGTAAGAAGGTATTTTCTTTTCCAGCTAGATGCTAAAGGGCTTGAATAAGATGTGATCTGACATGTACTTCAATGACAATATTGTAGTAAACCACATTTGGTTGAACTACAAAAAATTTTAAGTAATGGGAGTCAGTAATTCAGACTATATTAGTCTGTCTGCAGAACAATAAAGTTACAATACTTCTTTGAAGCATTACTTACAGGCAGTGCTATTTGTATTTTTTCTTCTCTTAAAACTCACTTATTTCAAATCAGAAAACCCACAGAAGAAATAGAAGTTAGTTATTAGTGAAACAGAAAGGTACAGGACTTATTTAATGTCAAGTCTAAGCAGGTCTATTTCTTAAATAGAAAAAGCACCCATTGAAAAGTATTTGTGTAACATCAGACACTTAAATAGGTTTCTGTTCTAAACCACACTGAAAACAGTCTCTATTCCTTAACTAGAAAAGGAGTCAAAAAATATTATCCAGGTAACTTAGGTATCTGAGAACAGTGTAGCATGATGGTACCTAATTTAAAAAATCCGATTTTTTTTGTTGACCATCTAATCTGAAGAGGTTCCCAAACCAGCTAAGCTTACTATATCTGTCAGGCCTTGGATAACTTTTAATAACTGTACATTTATTTGAGGGTTTTTTTGGATAGAATGGACAATTTGTAATTATCAGTTGTCTCATGAGCATAGAAGAGCACAAAAAGATGCACAAGAATTTGGTTTTGACTCAAGGAAGTGATTTTGAATGTTCCCTGTATGTGTTTAGCTAATCCCTGAACTAGCAGGTCTCACCAAAAATAGATGGGGAAGGGCAGGGGATTTTTTTTTTCTTTCACCAGTCATACACTACTGTTGTACCAATACACGAAGTAACATAAAGGGGCATAGACCTTCAATGAAGCACCTCATTTACTGTAATTCATCATTGTTTTAATGTTGCAACTAAAAATACAGTCAGATTTAATCCTACACCACTTAGCTTTTATTACAATTAGTAAATTAAGTTACAATTAACAAATTAATATTAGAACAACTGGAACAAAGAGCAGAAATTTGAGAGGGTTGTGGGAAAAAAAAAAAGTAATTAAGTGTGAAAAATCTGAACAATTTTTGTGGTTCTTCATCATCCTGAGTGGAGCCGTTTCTTACTGTGCTGGTATATAGCACTTGATTATTTTCAAATGAACCTAAGTCAGACAAACTAGAAGTTCTTGATCAAGATTTAAAAAAAAAAAAAAATTATCAGTTACCTTTTTTCAGTTGAGCCAGTATAGCTGTAAACTAATCCTTGCTGAAAATGAACGCTTAGTTTTTGTGGACTCGTGGACTTTTATAAACACACTAGTGCTTGTCACACAATTGCCTAAATACTGTAGTTTTATAAAATAATTATTTTCATTTTTTACCTTGTCTCTGCATGTTTTATTCTGAACCATGTTTTGAATCTGTAGACATCAAAAATATTTGCAACAAAAATAGACTTAGGTGATTTCAGTCTTTTATTTAAATTCTCTTTAGATCTAATTGGGACGCTAATGAGAGGGATTTCAAGAACATACTGCACAAGAAATTTGTTTTTTTTTCCTAATGGATCATTATTTGTAAAATCCTTCTATATGTGTTAAAGCTGAAGCTTATATGAATGTTGGTACTTTGTTTTTTGTCTATGTGAGTGAAGATTTTTGTTTTTCTTCTTACAGTAAGCTTGTAATCCTGAGACCAGTTGATGTCTTTGAAAATCATCTCATCTGACCCTGTGGTATTTTATAATAATTTTGATGTTACAGTTTGAATTCTTGAATTCCGAGATCCTTCCTGCTTTGTTAGCACAAATGACTAATTCAGTTTCTCACCTTTCTCTGGCAAAGACTGGAATACCACATTCAGCAAATCTGTCTCTGCTAGCCAATGAGCTGGATTTTAGTATTTCCCTGTTAGCAACTGGGAGAAATAAATTTCGAGGCATTCCTTTTTCTGAGAAACTTCTGCAGTAGACATTTTTTCTATTTTGACCTTTGAGTTGCAGAGAGGGTAAAATTGTCTTTTTACCCTTTAACACTATTTTACTCTTCTATGTTGCGGTTTCACATAAGTTTTTTTGGATAGTGATTTGATGGGTAAATCAGAACTTTTTATATCATATACTTTTCTTTAAAAAGGAAGGGGCGGGGGGGGGGGGGGGGGCGAAGAAAGCAAACTGGTATTTACAGTTCCTCCTGACAAGCTATGGAGATTATTTGAAATCAGAAATGTTATTTACAGGCCTCAAAACTCGAACAGTGCAGATGACCATTTCCCAGTTGCTAAAGAATGCCTTCTGCTTCTTAGGCTTAATGTTCTTTTAAATGCAAAGGAAAAAAAGAAACACTAACTGCTCCAAAATTTTTTCCTAATGATCTGCAGCTAGACAGAAAATCTCAGCTCGAAGGCATACTAACTCTTCTCTCTATACAATAATTTGCTCTCTAGGGAAATGAGAAAAGTTTCTTAGGTTTTAAAGGTCATAATTTATTCTTCATCTTGCATGGAATTTTTTGCGATAAAGACGTTTGAGCCTAAATGTTTCCTCCTTGTAGAGAAAACAAAGACTTCACAAAAATGTATGTTGATCTATGCATGTAAAAATCTATATCCTTTCGCTAAAAATCTTGTGCATGTTGCTAATGCATATACGGTGTAGGTGAGATCTACAGAAGCACAGAAATGCCTTTAGGGTACAAGAAATCTTTTTACAGAGCTTCCCGGCTCTGCAGGACTCTGCTGCATAAAAGCTGAGAGAATTGTCCTTTCCATTAAAGTACCTTGTTTTTAACATGAAGAAATGTTCTTCCTCACATTTGCAAACTGTCCTTTTTCTGCTTAAAAAAAAAGGCAGTTCTGATTTTGTGGTTTTTTTTTTTTCCTTGAGATAAAGCCCTGTATTTTCTCTTTCGACTGCTAGAGGGCACTATGGCTACACAAGTGAAACAGTAACTGGAAGTAATTTGCTCCCATTTCAACACTTCTGTGATATTTTTCCTGTTTCAGTTCTCATACTAATATTTGCATTTCTTGCAGAAACCTGTATACATCTCTACCATGTCAGCAGAAATTCTATTTGTGTGAACTGAAACAGAGTATCTCTCTTTGGATTTAGGTACCAATGATAAAACATGACTCCAGGTGTTTAAATCTGAATAAAACAGAAGAACATTTCTGTGCTGCAAGAGGCATGTCTGCATCTCCTTTTCTGCTCTGGGAGTTGAATTGGTTTTTGATAGATTACAGTTGAAGTTACAGAAAACTTTGGGTAGCTACATCCTGTTTGTCAAAGCTTTTCATAAAAATTAATCTTTTAAGCATGTGTTTATGCTCTAGAATAGGGATATGCAGTGAATGGAAAGCTAAAACTTACTGCTGGAAAGTGGGGAGGACAGAAATGGCAGATGATATTACATTTTTATATAAACTACAAAGGAAATTGCCAGCATAACATTGTGTGAAGAAATTTCACCACTGTAGCCAGTTGTCTTTGCTTTATGGTAGACTCATGCTAAACACATCAAAGAATTACTACTGTAGCTCCACTAACTGGTGCAGTGTAACTACACGAAACAATTTTTCAACTATGATATGTAATACTTGTTCATTCTGGTACTTCTGATATACTGTCTGTTACTGTCTTGCCCGAGTGCATTGGGAAGCTACTGGTAGCCCGTGCGTCTCTACACTTGGAACTCTCAGTGTGCAACGTCCATGCACACAAATCACATTTAGGCCAACAACATGACTCATTCTCCGTTGTTTTCTTTTCCCTTTCAGTCATTAGTGTGATATCAGAAAATGCTGTGGTATCACAAATTTTCTTACGCTCCTCCTAAATCTCTACCTCAGCTATATGGAGATTATTATATGCTCTCTTTTTTTCTTGCAAGATGGCAGCTGTATTGTCACCTGTGGATGGACATCATATAATGCTGGAAAACTTCCAAGAAGTCAGTATCTTTGAGTTCATTTAAAGATGGAAACCTTGCTTGGCAGAAGTGATTGTGAGAAGAGAAGTTCTTGTTGAAAAAATTCTCTGGTGTTTTTTTTTTCTTATCACAATTATCTGTTTGCATTCAGATCTGATAGATCTACCCACTGCTGCTCTCAGAGAGGTATTAGATAATGTTTAAAATGATATCTCCCCCATGTGCTATTTCTACCACTTTGATAGCAAATAAAAGACATAATATCTTCATACGTATTTTGATACAATTTTTAATGATATTTTTCCATCTACATTCTCCATGGTAATATTTTACCTTAGAAAACAGAGAAGAGTAGTAGGATACTATTTATTTACTTACAAAGTTCTACAACCTTAACCTTTCTCATTGCTGGTGTTTTCAAAACTCCCCCATAGGCTGTACCATCCTTTATGTATAAGACAAAAAAAGTTGTGTAAGGTTAAGTAGAATTGCAAGTTTTATCAAGAACACAAAACCAGAAATACCCAGTAAGCAGCAAGTGGGCAGGTTTAGAAAACTTTGCTGTGGTATAGAATTGTGCAGTACAGATGTTCACAAAGGTGGATTTTCTATACCTGAGTAATTGAAATCTTGTCTGTCTTTCAAACAAATTCTAATGGTGAAGGGAAATATTACCTGCTCATACCTGAAAACTTTGCTTCCATGCATTATTCCAGTGATTGAATGGGCCTGGCTATCGAACCATAACTGCTTATCTGCTGGAACACCTTTTAAATGGGTTAATCTTTCTACAGAGAGAACAGAAAACTTCTTTCGCAGCTATACCCAGGAGTACTTATTCAGTATCTTTTTTTTTTTTTTGGGGGGGGGGGGGGAATCTGTCTACTTTTAAAATACTAAATCATTAATTTGTGAATATTTGTTTCCAGTATTCAGGGATCTGAACACTGAGGGTCCTACAAGCTACTTCTGTTGTTTTGTTCTGTCTTGTTTTTTCTGTGGTAAAATTTCATCAGTTATTTTGCAAAACTACTTTTGGAATCTGAAAAAGGCATTTTCTGATTTTAGAGTTAGGAATTATTTGTTACCAGGAGCAACATCCTGTACATAGTGTATTTAAATGTATTATTGTAATGTAGCCAAATTTATGTGTGGGAGTATTCTGTTACTGAAAAAGGTGAGATTAAAGAGCAAAGAGCAATAGCGGTAGCCTTTATGGTGGAAGAAGCTGAGAGATGGTTAACGCGCAAAGTGCTGGTCAGCAGACTTACTGCCTGACCTGAATTACAAAATAATGTTTCTATTAGAAATTATGTAAGGATATTGGCAGTGTAGCAGAATGAACTGAGCACTTCTTTCTGTTGATATATAGTGGAAAATTAAGGAACATAAGTCACCATTAGACCTTGTTAACTTTTAACAGGTTAATACTGTCTGTATTTGCAATTTTGTATTGGTGAACTTCCCACAATATTATTTGTATGTCTTCACTAAATTTATGTTTTGATAACTTTAATATTAAAATAATTTAAAATATATTAGTTTCTTCTGTTTCTGTGTTGAACTATTTCTAAACATCCTTTGAAGTGAGTTTAAAGTGCTATTTCTTTTCCATCCTCATTTACTGTAATGCTTCCTGTACTGAAAATACTGATGTGTTTGCTCTTGTACTGGCCCTTCTCTACAAATTTACTATATATTGAATTTTTTTAAGACAGCTTGCCAGGAAAACACTGAAGAAATAGCTCTGTATTAGGGGAAAAAGTTATAGAAACTGGAATCTGAAATAATAAAAAGATTAACCAGTAACATTCACTACACTGCCATTTTTAAGATGGCAGTATATCATGCTACAATACTATCTGTAGATAAGCTTTTGTTAAACTTTTAAAGTAATTTGAGTAGGTAATTACTAGTGTTTTAGTAGTCTAAAGCAGGATTGATGGCAGCTTGATTGGCTGTAGCAGTTACTAAAGTTCACATTTTATGACCTCCTTAAAAATATTAATTTAGAAGCTTATGAATTACTCTCTGGTGTCACCCTGAATTAACAAATACTGAGCTATCTTTTAGCTTTTTAATCTTTTTGTTATTAATTTCTGCCCACTACTGAACTTTATAGTGTTTTTCAAGAACTCATTTTCTAGATAGAGCAGGAGTAACTCCTTCATGGCCAGGATTAAGTTGCGCAAAATATTCTCATAAATAGTCTTGTTCCATGCCAGCATTAAAGACGACCCTGGCTGGTCACTCCTGCTCATCCTTTGTGCTTGACAGAGCAGTTATTTGTGTGATGTAGTAATTGAGGATCTGGGCTATGCATTTAAAAATGGGGTAGTCCAACTGAATTACCCCCCTAATCTACTTTACCAGGTGGCTGAAAAGACATTAGTGTTGGGGGATGCTGGGGCGGGAGTGAGGAGCTGGGATCAGTAGAGCTCTTCATCCCTCAGGTCTGGTTCAACCTGAGCTACTTCCATTGGAAACATCGGCACCACTGTGCTGTTCTCAGTTACATGTGTTTGGCTTCAGCTCTTGGTTTTTCTCTTCTCTTTCCCCAATTTACAGGAGCCAGGACAAAACATTTAACAAAGCATTTAGTGAGCAAAATGTGGAAGCTGAAGCACTTCCACAGAGGATCAGAAGAGCAACTGAGAACAGAAGCCTCGCACTTGCACAGGCTCCTCAGAAACACAAGGCATGCCGTGGTTCAACAGTGACCTGCTAAACTGAAAGCTGCATGGCCCTGCTTTTGAGCTGATGCTCTGTACCCATTTGGAAGTCAGTAAAAAGGTAGTCTTAATAGCCTCGTAAACAGGGACTTCGCTGTGGGAGCATTGGTTCCTTTTGGCATATCCCTCAGTGGTTCTGATGGAGTGGTGGGGGGAAAGGCATTCTCAGATGAGTTAAGGATCGCCTCCAAAGAAGGTGTGAGAAGCCTTGGAAGAATTTTGTCAGACCTTTTGGATCTTCACTTAGCTTATTGTGAGTATAGTAGTTCTGTGTCAAAGGCTTGTGATTCGTCCGTCAGTGCAGTGCTCATGCAGTAGCAGCAGGCTACTTAAGAGGTGCTTCTTCCGCCACGTCACCATTGTGCAGTGGGGCCACGGTGCCTGTGCTTTTGCTTCCTAGGAGATCTCAGGTTTGCCAGCTGGGTAAGACAGTTCTAAGGCTAGGCTGCAGCAGGAAGAGATCATTGCCTCTAATGGATCTGCGTAGACAAGCTAAACCATTGGAAAGGAACATAGACAATTCTGATGGCATTTAGGGACCTTAGCCAGCCAAGGGAACCAAGCAGGTGGGAAGAGAGTGGAATAAGTATAGGGACGTACCATGTGCTATAGGACTTGCAGTTAGGTTGTAGGTTAGGCAGTGTCAAGGCTGGTTTTGTTGAAGTTTGTTGGGTGTTGGTGAAATAAACTACCAATATGCAATTGTTAGAAGGAGGTGCTGAGGCAGATGGAAGCTGAGGTTTCAAGTTTTTGGCCAAACAATTGGTTATGTGCATGTTTCCTTTCCTGCAGTCCACCCACTGTCTGCCACACCTGTGGGCAGCCCAGTTTGTTGCAGAGGAGAAAAGACTTGCTATAAAAGATTTAGGAAGTACTGCTAAATCCACAGAATTGAACAAGGAAAACCTGATTTTTTTCCTTGCACTTTCACAGAGGCTTCCATCTGAAATTTTAAAATAGTATCCCAGATACCTAACAGTAGAGAAACCTTTCTTTAGTGGTTCCTTCTGGATGGCTTAGGGATCACAGAATTCAGTGTTCCTTATTATGAATCTCTATGGAGTATGTTGTGTGGTCAGTCAGTTGCTGTTTCAAAAGACTACTGTCCTCTTCCAGTCAAACAGCACTTGTGTGTTCAAGCCTGTTTGTCCAAGTGAGGTTAACTTAAACTGGTCCAGTAATGGATCTTTGCTGTTATTTAAATTGTTTGACCCTGTTGCCTGAGTCAGCAAGTTAGGAAGCAGTTACATGAGCAACATAGCAGGCAGATCATAATTTCAGATGGGAAAATGGATGATGAGCTACTGTAGTATAGGAATATAGGATCCTCTTGGCCATCATGGCTGCAGAATAAGCTGGAAGGTACAGCTCTAAACTCTTACAGTTACATTAAGAGGAGCATGTGAAAATTGAACCTTTAGAAGTGGACACTTCTGCAGCACAAAGCATTTCAGTGCCGAATTCCTTTCAGATATCTCTTCAGCTGTCCAAAGAATCAATGGTCCTGTCTTGCCCTTCTTTCTCTGAACAGACTGGGAACTCACACGAACATTTGAGGTGTTAGGAACCATATCAAGTACTGTCTTATCTGAGAGAGGTTGTGTATGCTTTGATGACTGCTTTCTAAAATCAGGTAATCAAAAACATTCAAAATGAAAATATTAATATGAAAGGAAAGGTAAGCTGTGATCTTACATCTTTGTTGGAGTCCAAAAATCACAAAGAAAAGTAATTTTCTACTTTTATCTCCACGGATCCACTGGTTAATTTAAGGAGTTCTTAAAGCTGACAGTAGCACATATGCAAATCTCTAATGTACCCAAATACCATATATACTGTTAATTACAAAAATACGCATTGCCTTTTGAAGAATTCAACAGTTTGTTTCCTTCCAAATGTCCAAACAAAAAATGAGTAGTCTTCTCTAGCCCTGCTCTGTTTAGTATTATTTAGTGGTTATGGGAATAACGTGTTAGGAACGCTCAGCATGAATTCTGTAATTTTAGTTGCACAGATACTGAATGAAATTTTAAATGACATGGGTATTTCGGGTCCTTCTGAATTTTACACCAAATGTTTATGGGACAAAGGACAAACAGTTGCATACAACTTGCTCTTCTACCCCAACAATCGAATGGTGAGAAAAGACCATCGATACTCTTGCAACACCAATGGGCCTGCCTGTAGCACCTTGCCTGAAGATTTTGCAAGGTGGTAGACTGTGGTGGCTTCCAAATGCCTTGATGTCATGCAGTCATGCTGTGGTTTAGTCTGCTGCCTATCCAGCACTATCACATTTCAGCATGCCTTTGTACCTTTGCTTTTAGCAGAATTCACTGGAGACATAGGTTATTTCAGTGTCTTGTTCCCTGTCTGAATGTTGGTACTCAGCCTCTTAGTCTACATCAATACTAGTAAATTAAACATGGCTGGGACTTTTCTCTGATGCTGAGGCCAACTGGCATGGAACAACTCTCATACACACTATTAGGCTTCAAAATAGGACAACTACATCCACATTCTCTGCTAGGAATGGTCTCTGGCTTGGGATGGCTGATCCAGGTCTCTGCGATGCTAAGGCCTAACATTTTAATAGTACGGACAATAAAGTTCCAGTGCCTATGATATATGCTGGACCTGTTTGTTTTACTAATTCAGATGTGGTCCGAGTTGTGCAGTATCTTTAAATGCCCAGCTTTGTCCAACAGCAGCAGGTAATGGGGTCTAATTCCACTGGTAGATGGTGGGGCCTGGAGGAAGATCTGTTCTTTGGAAAAGCGGTTACAATTGACAACACTGTTCTGCAAGGAATCCATCCCCTCTAGTGATAAATGTCACTAGCTAAAAGAGACAAAGGGTACTTTAAAAAAAAAATCCTAGTACTTTTGCTAACATATAAATAAATGGCAATTAGCAACCAAAAATTTATAGACTATAGTAACCACTGGATTTAATGAGAAGTGTAAAATACATGATGGTCCTGTGAGATACAGTTAGAAGAAATCGTATTAAAGAAAATGAATAAAAATCTTGAAGCTGAAATACACATAGGCCATTATATTCAAACTTTCCTATCGTTAGTAAGGTTTGGAGGTCTCTTGAACTATCCACTAAGTATTATCGGCCATCTTAAAAATTAACCTAGCAATAACGCAATGCTGTAATCAAAGGGGCAAGCTGTGATACTTTTCTGGCAAGCCTACCTATAGAATTGCAGTTGCCTATAAAGTGACAAAGGGGAGCTATACACAGATAATTCATCCTTTAGCCCTTCATATGTAAGTATGCTTTCTAGCACAATACATCACCTTAATTATTATAGCTTCTACAGCAGGATAGAATTCTCTGACCAGATATTTTTTTGTTGCCAAATTACTTGCACATACCTGTGTCTGTACATGTATTTCATCAGCTAAGCTCCTATCTGTCAAAGTAGGGTGGATGCTGTAATTGCCTAATCAGCTTTCCGCGTCTCCCATGCAGGCACAAAAACACCACAGTGAGTTGTATAGTTATGTGGTGGTGAATAAGCGATCATCAGAGGTAGTTTTCCCAACTTTTGTATTCTAGCAGGTGACAAGCATGCTGGATTTAGTGAGATTATAAGCACGGTTATTTACTAGCAGAAGCTGATGTTTTTCTCCCCTCTATTTTTACATTTGAGGATAAAGTACAATTTATGTTCTGGGCATCATGTTGTGGAAGTTCTAAATCACTTCATGAGGCTTTCAGCCGGGCTTATGTCATTTATCCCTCAGCACTCAGTCCATTTAATCCAGGCCTCTCAGCTGTACAGACCTAGCTCCTGTTGTGAGTGATCGGCCTGCTTGAGTGCTCCCAGCTTCTCCTGTCACATCACATTTGCATAAAAGAGGACGGATAACCAAATTTGAACACACAAATGAAAATGCTAAGCGCTGAACCTGTCACAGTTGTTGTTCAACTAATTGTGAAAAATTTGATTTGCTGGCTTTTCACTGTTTATCATGTGGACCCCCTTCTCAAATTTGCCTTGGCTTCTGCTTCTGTACATGTAGCTTTTAAACTCTCTACACAAGCAGCCCACCCTGGGGATTACTTACCTCTCCTACCAGCTTTTAATGTTGGCTCATCTACTTGACTAAATTAGGCCACCATGGCAAACAAACACATAATTAAAAACCTGGGAAAGACAACTGCAGTTGCACTTCTTAAATTGATTTTGCAGTCTATTACTGGTATATGCCTTTGCATTTTGCCATTTTATCTTGTCCTCCTATAAACCCTGAAAATGTCTTTGCTGGATTATATATAGGAGGAACATATATTATTTCAAAATGAAGACTGAGATTTTCTTCTCAGAAGGGAACAGTAAATAAAAACACATTCTTATTTCTGGGTACTTTGTGGCAGCCTGTTACAGAGGTGCTGTATTCATTTGAAATTAAGACCCATTTTTGAACTGGCATTGGAAGCTCATGGTATTGTATTGCTCCAATTATTGTGATTTTTCAAAATTCTGGGGTTTGACTTAGCTTTCCAAATGTACTTACAACTGCTATCATACTTCTGTTTCAGATTACCTTCTCTTAACTGTATAATTTACACATCACTTCTTATAATGTGTACTAAAAGGTCACCAATTAAAACAGTTGAATGTCATGTTGCATTTTTGTGAGGGGAGAGGAGGCTCAGCCAAACCATTATCTATATAAATATGCAAAAAAAAAATCATCTACACATCCAAATCATGCATCCCTTTGGTATCAATGTTGGTTATACTCTGAATGCCCGTAACTATCATCCTTTAAGAAGGTGGATGATAACATGGACATAGTAGACACAAATCTATGAAGAGCATTGAAAGCTTCTAAAACCAACCTGATAAGAAAAGCTGGTATTTAGACATATACAAACAATTTATATTTTTCTGGCAGTACTAAAATATCAAAATAATTGTTTTCAAATGAAGAAAATAATTTGTCAGCAGACATGACTGAAATATTGTTTAAAAATAAAATTGAAAACATTTTTCTTAAAATGCTTTTTAATTTCATTTCATTCTGTCGGTGAAGGGAGAAAAGCCCCTGCCGTGACCTTCATGTCAAGTGCAGTTCACTAATAACAGTGGTAGCAATGTGGCATAATCCCTTTCATAAACTGATCAAGACCTCTCTTAAAACTGTAGGCTATTTTCATCTGTTTCTCTGGTAAGGCTGTAAAAAAACTAAAAGTATATTTTTTCTGATTATTAAGAACTATATAATTTGTCGCCTAAACTGATTTACATCCAGGTTAACTATGGTTAGCTATCCTTTGTTTTAAATAACTTTTCTCCGTTCATGATGTTTACTTCCTTGGTATGTTCACGAACAGCTGTCACGTTGTTGCCGCCTTCATTTTACTAGGTTAAACAGGCTGAACTGTTAAAGGGCTTGGACAGACGAAGTCTGATGTATTTAACTGCAGCAATTTAAGACACTGACATTCACAGCTCAGTGTACTGGAGATCACTGTCCTTTATTTTTCCATTAAATTTTGCTCTTTTCCTCATTTTTATTACTGAATTCTACTGTCATTAAAAATGCAGCTGGAGAAATAACTCCATACTCTCACTACATTTTGTTTGTTTGTGATCACTAGAATACTATCAGTTTCCTTTTCCTCATCCTTCCTTCACATCAGACTACTTCATCTCCTTCCTCATTAATAGCTTTCCAAAGTTGTCCTCCTTTCCTGCCCTCTTTCTCAAGTTTTCCAATGAATTATATTAAATACAGAAATCATATTTGCAAAGTAAAGTATTTGGAAAAGAGGGATACAGATGTGTTTGGAAGAGACTATTCATTAGCATGTCAGGCCCACAGCATCAAATGGAGGAGCAATGGAAATTCGAGAAATGAGTTAGCTAAAGAAAAAAAAACAAACAATCTGTGCTTGACAAACTGCAACTGACATTGCCAACAGATTTGATTCTGAAAATCTGAAGTGGCAGCTCTTGGTCCAGACAAAAAGGTGGCTTGCGGATTTCCAGAACGTTGTTACATCTTTTAGATTACTCTGAGTAACCTTCAACAAGATGTTCCATAGTGAATTTAATATTCCCTCCCAGCTTCTCCCACTTGCAAAATACGTCCTGATACCTGAAATGTCCTGAGATATCTTTGTGATCAAAGAGGCAGAAGAAGATTTATCTCATGAAAATAGGTACCATTTTCAAAACCCATTTTCTTCATATAAAGAGAGCAATAAAAAATTCCTTAGTTACACTGTTCTTTAACAATTGGGTTAATAACTATTGATAAACTGTTATCTCTTCTTACCATGCAATGATTGGATCTGAAAATCTCATAGATAAGTTAAAGCTGGTAGAACAGAATTAAATATTTAGGCTTGTGCACCTTATTGGTCATAGGAAGATCTATGTTTATGGATAAGATTCTGTCCTCTGCTTTTTCTCCGATTTTAACAAGAAAACAAGACTTTAATTTCTTACTTTGTTTCTAATTTACCCATATTGGAATGTGGAAATTGTATTGTTCAATCCTGGAATTTTTTCATTCATTTAAAAAAAAAAAATCCTCGTCCCTTGTTTTACTTGCTTTGCCTCTCTCTGAACTTAGTTATGTATGTTGTGAGATTTATTCTGAAGTAGTGCAAGAAAAGCACAATGGAAGCGAATGACCACAACAGCCACAAAACAAAATATCAGCTCTCAGGGTAAGTTTTACGGTCAAAATATTTGTGACAGTGGAACTTAAATGGCAGTTTCTGAAAAGAGAAATGAGATTTTAAACTTCCTTCAGTAAGTTTATCTGTCTCCTATGTAACTGTGAACACCTGATTTATAATTTCAGAAACTACCTTGCAAAATTTCTTCAAGTTCTGTATCCCTCAATATCCTTATCCATAAAATGTTTTGCTAGGCAAGTCAGAGAAACACAACAGAGTGAGGGCAAGAAAAGTGTTTAAAATTTTGAACAAGTATTAATGGAAAATGTTTTGCCATATTCCCTCAGCTCTAATAAAATGTACACTTTCCATTTATCCTTCAACTAGATATCTATTGATGTTTGATTAAAAACAATCTCCCCTGCTTCTGTAAGTACCTTCGTGTAATTCATGGGGATTTTCTCATTTTCCCAGGTCGGCTTAGGTAAATAAAGGTTTCTCCTTAGCTCAGTCTCTTAGGTTGGATGTTAGAATAAACAAACTTCCATTAACTTGCTTTTTGTTTTGCTTTAGATTGCAAGTAAGTTCATCAGCATGTAAGAGATACAACTGCTCCATCTCTCCCTATATGTTCTATTATACAAAGCTGACCCCCTTCCCATGAGCTTAGCTCTTGACTATAACTAAATGCAAAAGAATAAGCACACACAGAAAGATTAGCAGGTTACACATACGCATCTCTATGGTCTGTGGGTATATGCAAAGAAAGAGATATGTTAAATTGCCTGCTCTTTTTATATAAAAAAGAAAACTTATTTACCCTATGGGTAAAATGTGTGTTGACCTACTGTATTACAGTATAAGCATGAACAAGGTTACTTTTTCCCCCTTTCTGGTAAATAATAAGACAACTCATGCTGAGGGTGCACTTAAACTATACCTATAACTCTTGGAAATTCATAGATCGTAAGGCCAAATGGGACCATTATGATCATCTTGCCTGACCTCCTCTATAGCACAAGCCATAGGGTTTCGACAACATAACAGTATTAGTAATTTCATATGCATTAGAGTGCTATTTATAGGATATATATTGTATTGAAATGGCAGAATATTCATTGCTTTGAAATTCTGCTAGATAATTTTACTACTGTAGTGGCACCTACAGTGTTCTCATTTGGTATATATTAATAATAAAAAAAAATCAAACAGAATTTCAAGTAATTTGCTAAAAATGTGACTACATCCAATAAATCTGCTTGGGACAACAGCTGCAAACCCATATGTTTAATATAAAAATATAGGTGATATAAAATAATCCAAGTAATCATTAATTTCCAAGTACTGTAGAATCTGAAGTCTAATGAAGAAAAGGAAAATTATGACTAACTGGTCCATTGCAGTATTTGAGCAAGAATAGGGAAAAGTAAAACAAAATTTGTGTACCTTTCGCAAGGCTTACTCTTATCCTGTGCTAAAGCTCTTTTTCCTTTGGGCCGATATTGAGAACTACAGTGCTTGATTTTCGTTTTCATGGAACCACTGCTATAAATGACTGCTACAAATGGGAACTGATTTTAAATGGTGACCAGTGCGGAAGCAGACATCTGCACTGTTACACAGGTAAAGCAAACTGAAGTGCATCCCTTGCCTTGCTTTGTAAAACTATCACCCTTTCTTTATATGAGGAAGTATATTTAAAAATAATATTTCCCTTTTTTAAAAAAAATAAAATCATTAGTCCTCGAGTTTCCTTTCCTACCTATCTGAAAACCAGAAAATGTTCTCTGCGTTTTCCATAGGAGTCACTAATGAAATGTACTGCATTGAACAGTCCTAAAGGTCCCAATCAAACCAAACCAGCTTCACTGCTCAAATCTTGGAAACAGATAGTATGCCTGATTTTTAAAGATAAGAATCCAGATATTGCCCATGTTTGTATTTGCTGCTGGGAAGGGAGCAATAAAAGGGCAATTAGCATTTCTACTGATCATTGGTTAAAATGATTTAACCCGCCTTTTAGCAAAGTAATAAAGATCCTTGAAGTAATTACATCATTTTGTTAAACACTAAGAATGATCAGATAAAACAGCATGGATATCATTGGTCAAAGATGTTTATCTGTGCATATTAAAAGCTTTTGAACATGATCTTGTGGAAACACCTATGCCATTCAGATCAGTCCCTTCTCCCAGTCTTCTCTAATATTATACATGTTTAAAGACATACACTTATACAAACAACTATGCCTTTAAAAAAGCAGATAGAAAACTAAAAGTACGACTTAACAGAAACTTTCAGGAATTAGTTATCAGTAAAATAACCTGATTTTGTAAAATCTGAAATGCTTTGTTCAGACAGTCTCCCTGCTATGCAGAAGCTTTGACAAACTCTTGTGACAAGTGCAGGAGAAGGGCTGTGTCTCGAGGTTTACATTTTGATCCATTCACTAGTAAATTCTCTGAGAGCCTAGATAATTACAACATTTAGCTAAAAAAGGTTAGTTTAAAAGCAATTTTTAAAGATATTTCAATGGAGGAAAAGAGAGGAGGGATGAAGAGACCAATTAACCAATTTTTCTTGGCCTTTCTCTCACGCGCAGACACATTCTGTACAAACCCCTGTTTTGATGTATTATTTTAATTAATCCCGGTCTTTTGATTTCTGCAAAAAGAAGGTTAGCAAATGTAACAATGCTCGAGAGTTTCTTTATCGTAAAAGACACATAATTTCAAGCATTTAATAAGGTAGATTTATTCTGGGTAGTTTAGTTTGCACATTCACTCAAACAGCCCTCCCCAAAGACAACATTAAAAATGTGATTAGTTAGCTGCCATCAATAACACAAAATAGGAAAACACTCTCTGAAGGGACAGCTTTGTGGAGGGCACTGCACAGTGTGTAGTAAAAATATATGGCCTAATAAGTTTACATTTGCAGGCTCATTTGTTAAAACTCTTGAATTTCTAATTTGTGTCGGAAAGATAAATGGATGGGGTCTCAGTAAAGTGTGAGATTAATACTGATGGATGGGGATTCAGATTTTTGCTAGCCTCTTACTTCTGTACAACCCAGTAGGCAGTTTATGGGGAAAACCAAATGTAAATAAAAAAGAGGACATTATTTACCTTGGTCAAGGCCAATTACCAGTTATATTGTTCTTTTCAACTTTATTGTTTGGATGTAAATTATCCTTATCTAATTATTGTTTAATGCATTTTGGTAATCAAGACCTTACAAAGTGTAATTAGATGCTAAAAAGGACAGGCACCCGATGGTTACTTTGAAACACTGCAAATAGTCAAATGGTAGAAATGGAGGCTGCTGGGACCTTTAGGGATGTCAGGTGGAAGGATAATAATAAAATATATTATATAATAAAAACTGCCTTATACCTGAATCAAAATACTCACATAAAATGAAAATGAGCTGAGGTTAATAAAAATAATAAAATAAGTGGGATCTGCATAAGCTGTACACAGTTGATTTCGCCAGCCTGCCTTCCATATGCAGTGCCAGAGCAATGCTATCGGTGTGCTGTGAAGAGACAGACAATAGCCGTGACAGCAATGTTTCGTCTGGCAGAAGGTACCTCTGAACTTGCATGAACTTTACCAACTTAGAGAAAACAGTTCTTATGTTCTAATAGTTGCCAGATATATTTTCAAAATAAAATACGAACATAGATGTGGCAAAAAGGCAGGCAGTAGTAAAGGAATAAAAAAAGGGATGCTTCAACATGAACAAAACAAAGGTCGCTGCTATTATGCTTCCGTATGTATAGTACTTTTAGTTCAAAGCTGATCCAGCAGTCTTCAATATTTGTAAAACAACACATATTGAAATGTCAGTATAGGTTCATAGGGGTTGCCGAAGCTGGCATCCTCATGGGGACAAGGCTGCCACAGCTCCAGGCACCCAGCTCCAACCAGTGGTGAGGCTGGGGATGTATTCCCGGTAGGCATGCACACAAATGCGCATATACAATACATGTATATAAACACACATACCTGTCCGGCCACACAGATCAACGCAGGCAGACACACGTGAACACAAACAGCACTCATGGCTTCATCTTGTTCTCCTCTCTGGCAGATAGGGATGAAGGCCCATTTGTGGGAAAAATATAGATACGTATGCAATGTGGATCTCTCCAGTAACTGGGCTCTGACACACAGCCTGTCTGGTAACTGCCCCTGGATCCTCTTGTCTCCAGGTGCCTCACGCACGCACACGCACAGGTCTCTTAGCCAACCCCCAAGCCCCAAGATCTCTCTAGCAGTTGGATGGACACTCTCCTGGTATTTCCAGTAGCCAGCTTTTCCCATGGTCTTACCCTCAGACACCCCCTGGCTCCTGGATCACTTTGCCTGCTCATCAGCTGCTTCCTCTCCTGCACATCCTACAGTAAGTCCTGATCAATCCCAACACACTCTTCCCTTGCACCCCGTAACATGTCCCGCACCCCTAGGCAGTGACACCCCTCAGTCCAAAAGGTGCTCTGGATAGCTGCTCCCTTTGTCTCGTGGTGATGGATTTCACTCCTGGGGCTGACATCTCTCCTGTGATGGGCCTGGAAGTCACTGGGAAGGGTTTTAGTCGTGTTACCCCTCTTGCCATTGCTCATCTGTGCGCCTTTGTGTGTGTGCGGATGAGGTTTTTATCACATAACCTAACACAGACTAATACCTTGATGAGCTACATACTTTATGAATTGGAACAGCCATCTTTAAAAAAACAGGCAGAGATGGAGCCAGGATTTGCAGGGAAAACTGTTGTCCTGGAAAAAAAGGGACAGTATCAAAATTGTCTGTTTAAGCAGCTGCACCTTAAAATGTGGTTGCAGTCAGAAAAGTGACTTACATCTATTTTTCCTTTACAGATGTGTAATGGAATGGAGGTTTTCTTGACTTCATATGCTTCCTTTAATACCAGTGGCATTTCATTATTTTATAATCTGTGTTGCAAAATAAATATAATTGTGAAACTTGAAGGCAGGTGCTTCTTTAGCTTCAGCATCATCCATCGCAATTTAAGTTGAATTATTACTGTAGGAACTTCAACCTGTAGCCTTACTCCACAGATACATGGTTCAGGGTATCAGTGCTCTGTGAACCATAAGAATCAAATCCCAGGTCTAGCTTTCATTCTTTCATTGAGGGAGTTCACTTTCTTCATAGCAGTCCCTGTGGTGCTGTGTTTTAGATTTGTGACAAAACCAGTGTTGATAACTCACCGATGTTTCAGCTGTTTGCACAGCTTCAAGGCCTTCTCTGTTTCTCACTGTGCCCCCCGCTGCAACCCCACCAACGAGTAAGCTGGGGGTGGGCAAGAGGCTGGGAGGGGACACAGCCAGAACAGCTGACCCCAACTGACCAAAGAGGTATATGATGTCGTGCTCAGCAATAAAACTGGGGGAGTAGTCTTTCCAAGGTTGCTCAGAGACTGGCTAGGCATCAGTCTGCTGCTGGGAGGTGATGAATGATTGCCTTTGCATCACTTGTTTGGGGCATTTTTTTCTTCTCTTATTAAACTGTCTTTATCTTGACCCATGGGTTTTCTCTAGTTTTTGCTCTCCCAATTCTCTCCCCCATCCCACTGCAGGGTAAGTGAGTGACCAGCTGGTGGGTGCACCACAATAAGTATGTCAATATATTGCCAAAATAAGAATAAAACTGAAAAATATGTCCTATATGGACAGATGTAAGCAGTTCTTAATTTAATAAAAAAAAAAGGTGGAGTAGTGACTTGAGACATTCTACATAAAGAGAAAGCTCTTCAAACCCTGTGGGGAAATTTTAACGAGGGTAAATCTTAACAAGGGTAATTGAGATGATGATTCACTGTTGTGTGACATTCTTAAATTAAGATTTGATGTCTTCTTAAAAACAATGCTCAGTCAGTTCTCTGTTGAGTGAACATCCATATCCATGCTCCACTCTTGCACACAAGCGTTTTCAGCTCCTGAGCCTGGAGTTTTAAAATAACCTACCTCTCTGTGTGTTTTGCACTGAGGACCTAAAAGGGCAGGATGCATCTTCTTCCTGCAACTCTTTTCTAAACGCTGTACTGTAATTCAACCATAAATCACTGCACATGATGCAGAAACTACTGACTGAAGTTCTACAGCCACTATTATGATAGAGGACAGAATAGATATTCTCATTGGCTCTTACTACCTTTGCAAACTCTGAATCTTTTAAAATGGATACTCATGTCTCATATTACTCGGATTGTAACTGAAGAAAACTGGCAGCTGTTATTAACAAGTTTAGCTCTAGTTTCTATACGACTTATGCACTGGTACGAGTACATGTTTAAATGCACGTTTATTTGAAAAGGTCACAGAATAATCATGATGTTAATGTCAGAACAGCCCTTTTGTTGTGAATAAAGCTATTACCTCATTTTTAACTGATCGCAGCTTTACATTCTGGCTAGATAAAAGATCCATTTGTATTACAGAAGCTCACGGCTTGAAATTTGAATTTCATCACTGGAAGCAATTACAGTATCAGTGCAGTCTCTGCACATAATCCCTCATTTGGTAATTTAATTAAAAATAAGTAGTAACAGGAGCACCAGAACTACTGAAGCTTAGTTTCCAATAGAACCATGTCACATAGTTGATCAACTTTATACTGAGCTACAAGAAAGCTTCAGTATGAGTTCCTCCTCAGCTTCCATCATTTCAGAAAATGTCTAACTTCTAGTTCAAAATCATTAAACATTTTGTATCTCCGCTGCTCTTGACACGGTTCGGAGTTGCAAGAAGGAAGCAAGTTTGGTCGTGGCAAGAAAAGGCTTCTCAGAAAGAACCGGGCACTCGAAAACCCGACAGCCACTGCTTCACCCTGACTGCTTGATTATGCTGGAGAAACAGTGTATTTGTGGGCTAACTGTGCAAAATCCGAGACGTGGCTGACAAAGAATAATGGAACAGTAGCAGGGAAAGTCACAGACCAAAGCACGCTATTATACTTACGTTTCTATAAAAGTAAATGACAAATCTAGTGTATTTCTTCTTTTTTTCTCCCCCTATTAAGTTTTGGGGTTTGATTCTTCCTATATTAGAAAGAACAGGTAGGAGAAGAAAGAGTTCAACAGGCTGAAAACAAGGGAAATTTAAGAAGTGTTCACACAAGCATATTGCCAGTCTGAGTCGGCAGACCTTTGACATCAACTATGTGCTATGCCCAGTTCCTAGCTTCTTAAAATGAAAATAAGGACCCCATAGCGTATTCTCTTATGAATAAAATTAAATGCCTTTTTTTCCTCTGTTGAGCGGTCAATATCTCTAATTTCTCAGAGTTTGGGAGATTTATCAAAAATAACTACATTTCTGCACACTGGAAAACTGTCTAACTCTTTTTAAAGTGTTTAAATGTGCAGCAGCCTCATTCTTTTGGAATTAATTCCTGCTGAATTTGAGAGAAGTGAAAGCAAAAATCACCTGTGTGTGTATATGTGAGCACAGTGGTTTTGTCACATACCTATCTAAAAAATTTATTTAAAACAATAGAGAATACCATCTCTTGGATGGTATTACATGTCTTTAAATTTAATTCACTAGTGTTGAATTGTCTCAACACTTAG
This sequence comes from Nipponia nippon, assembly GCF_047370975.1. NCBI lineage: Eukaryota > Metazoa > Chordata > Aves > Pelecaniformes > Threskiornithidae > Nipponia > Nipponia nippon. The sequence goes on from NW_028262336.1 coordinate 84,124,072, forward strand.
AACAAGAAGATTATCAGTTCATTTATTTACAGTTATTGTATTTACAAAGGGAAAATATATACAAAAATGTGAGCAGAAGCCTGCCTACTTAAAGTTATAACTGATTTAGTTATTTTTAAAACATTCATTCATGGCCTTTTTTTTTTTAATGATTAATGCTTGGTGCTTTGTTTTCACATGAAAGATTCTATATAAGAAAAAGTGCAGGAAAACTTCTGTGACAATAACCAAACAGGTTGAGCTTGGATCACTGTAGGCCATTCAGCTTGAGGTTTCTGCTGCAGAATGGCTGAGGTGGAACATGAGTAATAAAGAATGGAAGTGTAATAACAAACATTTTCAGATGTTCTTGTGATGTTATGGAAAATACATTTTATTGTATAACACAGGTGTTGCTCTTCTGACTAGAGCAAAAGTTCAGCAAAGATTGTTCTGAACTGTGGTGACCATTGAGTGTCTGCGTGGCTCTCAAATATGCACCAGGCGATGTTGTAATGAAAAAGCCTGCACTTTGCAGTATCAATACAGAGCCAGCAGTGAATGGATTGGAAACTGGACAGTTGCTCTTAATAAAAATTGTCAGAATTGAGGGTGTAACAAGTAAGACAAAAGAGATATAGACTTGGCATGGGTCTGCATGGGTCAAGCTTGCAAGAGAGAATGCATCCATTAAATAAGACAAAGGGGGAAGTTTTTGAGAGTTAAGTTATACGAGGTACTGAATGCAAGTTTTCAGTGCAATGTTTCAGCCACATTGAAACACGCCTGCTTGTCACATACACATTGGACATGTATTCAAACCAGAGACAGCATACCATAGCTTATAGGATGTGATGTGGCAGCTGGTACAGCGTGTTTGGTTCTGGTGTCTCCACCCCAAAGGATGTTAGAAAAAAAGAGGTAGCTCAATATGTGTCTGCCTGTTCATATACCAGATCTTACTGAAAAGCAGCCATCTGATCCATGATGGAGAAATTGCTGGTATCAAGGGTTGCTGGAACAAAACAATGTGAATATTCACTAACAGAAAAAAGTAGAAGCACTCTAGATTAGAAACACAAGAAGTGACAACAGTGCGAAATTAGGTGTAAAATAGTTATCAATTTAAAACTTAAATTTCGAGAGAAATCTGTTAGTTCTTTTTTGTTTGATTAAAATCTAGTGCTAATGAATCTTTTATTCTAGACACTTGAGATAATGGTTACTATTTACAGAGTTTTATTTGGAGATGCCTCCAAAAATGTTTCACTTCATAGTCTCTTGAGACAATTGCTTCTGGTAAACTTTTATTGATGATAGCACACTGGGGCCAGAACTACACATCCACTAAGTCTGTTGTTTTGTAATGTAATTATGACTCTTGAAAAAATAATTGAAATGATGTTCACACTGATACCCATGTTCAGAAAGGCATACATTCTAGTCCATATATATTCAACAAAGGATGTAAGCACATCTTTAACATTATACATGGCTTTTAACACCTTTTGATTTCACCAAGATTTAAACAGATTCTCGAGTGCTTTGCTGGTAAGAGTCTTAATATAAGCTTTCTTTCTAGCACTAACAATATCACAGATGTTGCATTTTCAATCTATTAACCACATTTAATAACAAGTTTTAGTGATGGTGAAAGCATGTTTTCAGATCTGACAAGGCAGAATTCTATATCCCTCATTCTGTATACATCATTCTAGTCTTGCTTGCATGGTTTTTAGAAATTGTTTATTAAAATGAATTCTCTACCTGTTCTCTGTGTGACTGATCAAAAACGTAGTTATTCAGATTAGCTTGAAAGAAACAAGTTGTATTTTGTATTACATCATTTTAAAATTCCCTAAACCATCTATAAGAGCAAGCTGTTTAAACAGGATACCAGAGATAAAGAGGATCTGGTTTTCCATGAAATAAAATAGTTGACATTGTTAAGAATTATTTCTACACCACTTTACTCAATGAAACCACAGTGCATGAAGACATTCAACTGTGGAAAAAAATTTCCACCTTCTCCTTACAATTTAGACGAAATCATATATATAAAATTCACCACACAGCAGGCTATGTCAAGTGTGAGTTTATAACTAATCATTTTTGCCCAAGTCAACAGAAAACTATTTAAAAAATCAAATTATTCAGAAATAAAACCACACTCTTCCTTGTTTTCTTCTTTTGCTGGCACCCACTGTTTACAGTGACAGAGTGAAACGTTTTCACAGCCTTCTCCAGATGTCATCCATACTGAGAGTTTTAGCTCTGGTAGGCCTTTTAAGTACTCTTCCACTCTTATACTGCAGTATAATTTTAGTTGTGTTCTCTCCCATACACTGTTCAGCACTCACTTGGGGTCAAGGAGCTCAGCTGTTTAGTACTGTGCAGCATGAGCCTCTGTAACAAAACCAGTAACAACCACAGCCTTTCAAGAAATCGCAAAGTTGGTGGAAACTCTCATGTAATGCCGTTGCAATTCCCAAGAAGTGATCATTTCTACAGAGCCCATAAGCTGGGCTGCATATTCCCAAAGTTCATTAGTTTCCTAGCTATTTCTGTACGCAGAATTGGTGAGTTTGTATGCCCTATTTATAGAGACTTCTGGCTGAGAAACTCAGCTCTTTTCTGAAGCCGAAATATGGCTTGAGGAGACTTGCTTTAGGCTCTTGCTTTAAAAGTGTATCACCATACGTAGCTTCAGAGTTGCATCAAAAATGTGTGATGAGAGGCTGTAGGTTCATGAGTTTCAGCAGCAGAAGGGGCAGGAGGGGGCAGGTACAATGAGCCTGGCTTTCCTGCGGGCCTGAATGGCACGTCAGGTAAAAGGTAGGCATCCTTCTCAAAAGTTAAACTGATTAAATAGCAGAATGGAGACTGGCTGGTTACATTGTTCTTCATGAATTTTATGCAGAGCAGGTATAAGTTCTGTAATGAATCCATGTGCAATTGCTTTCAACTCTTCTCCAAGCGGATGACATTCCTATGTATGTTCATCTACATTTGCAGCTCAGATGGATCACTGATTTGACATTTCAAAGACTAAAACTGATCTAAAAAATAAACACACTGCAATAATTTTGAAGGCTGATCAGCCTTTTAATGTGGTGTCAGTTGACTGTTATTTTGTAAATTAGGCAGTGATTTGATTCTTCATCAATTTTTAGTGGTGTTTAACATCACCTAACTCATGAAGAAGGCAGCATCAGTAGCCTGAAATGTAATGAAGCTTTTATCTACTTGAGAAACAATGACAAGTCTTTTAAAAAATTTGGGATGACTTAAGTACTCATGAAAGAGATGCTGATGGCATTAGCTAACACAGATACTGTGCCAGCGTGCCTTGTGAGCTTCCAGGCACAGCTCTGACAAGTCCCCTTCATCTGCCGGCAGCAGTTTTAGTAAGGGGCATCTGCGGGAGCAATGACTCTTGTGAAAAAGGGGGAATTCAAACTAAAAAGGTGATACTGATACAGAGTTCCCCTGGATTTGGGAGGTATTTCCTTTTCTTCAGGTCTCCAGTAATGGAAATTGCACTCTCAACACACTGAACAGGGAACTATTTTTGGTGGTTTCAGTAGACAGGAACTCCTTAAGTCCCAGTTTTCAGGACTGCGTATAGTTTTATCAGTGTGGCTCAGCCATTGTTACTGGTAGTCAGAATTGAGGCAGGTGGGTTTTTGAGGCTTTACGCAATGTAATAGAATTTTTGGAGGATTTTTTTTTTATTTTGGAGGGGTTCCAGATCCTAATACAAAAAAAAAAAAAAAAGTGAGGCATCATGTGGTAGATGTATTTCCAGAAAAAGTTTGCCTAGAAAGGGAGTCTGGATGCCATTAATAAAAGTGGTAAGACATTGTAAAGACTCCTGCAGAAGACCTTCACTCACAGAGATATTGAATGCTTCAGTCCAGGCTACCCTGGCACTTTTGTTGATTACTTCTAAGTGATTTTGTCAGTGGCAGAACAAAATTCATGCAGAGCTTTCAGCACAATACATTAGTAGTGAAATTGCTGTCAACATATTTTTCTTTCCAATCTTGCTTTCTTGGAGGTAAAGAGTGTGTTTTGGATTAATTTAATTTACCATTAAATTTATCATTTAAATTACTTGGCCATAGGAGAACTGTTTTGTGGGAGGCAGCTGGGTTTGTGGTAGTATGGAAACAATCTGGGTTGCCTGAATTGATTATAATTTAAAACAGAAAAGGTGGTTTTGAGGTCTCTGGAATGGACAAGCAAATAGAATATGGATTTGATTAGAAATATAATGCACAGTCTACTCTGCATGTAAGTGATAGGTGATGATGTGGTTGATTACTGTGCAGTAAAATGGTTAATGCCAGCCATCACCAAGTGAGTTAGCTTTTCTAAAAAAGCAAGTTGATAATCCTCCTTATTTTTACAATATTATCCTGAAAATGGGAAGTTTAAACCCTTTATGCTTGTGCTGTCAAAATCGTTTAATGGCCTGTCTTTCAGCCTTTGAGTTCTACTTTAAGACAGAAAAGTCTTACATGAGTTCTTACCATACTGGGTAGCAGCATCTGAATCAGACAACTGAACCAAAACGGGTTTTCTGAACCAAAAATTTCCCATGTATTTGATGGAGCCATTTAGGTGCATTCAGGACATGATACAAAAAAGGAAGGTTCTGGCCTCTCTTACACCCATGTGAACCCAGAGCAATTCTACTGAGATCCATCAGGAATGAGGAGGCAACTCTATGCAGGTCAGTAACCCAGGACTCTTGGTCTGGATTGACAGTGGCATATCTGATTCTAGTCCAGCATGTATAATAATATAGCTACTTTGAGAATGCCCAAATGCTGGGGCAATGGTCTGCTCGTTGGGTGTACAATTCTTAAAAGTGCTAGCCAATAGTCTCAGATGTACTTTCTCTTTAAAATGGTGGAATAATTACCTGCGAGTAGTGAATATTAGGAAGTATATGAGCAGCAAATAATTTACTACTGGCATTATCTAATAATTATCTCTAGATGAAATTGCAAGACTGCAGTGTTTTTAGAGCCCATTTGTGACCCATAAAATATGGGTTAAAACCTCAGATTCCACCACTTGCTTTTGCAATTATTACTGCAAATGGTGGGAAAGTACAAAGCAATCACCAGAGGAAGAGATCTTTTAACGACTATCATTTCTAAAACTAATCAAAGAGATAGAAGGACTTGCCCAAAAACTTGATAACTATCTCATTTTATTCACCAGCGAGACAACATAAATGTAACTTGTAGTAGGAATGTCTCTTTCCAAACCAATCTCCTTCAGTCTAAATGGTAAGGAAATGATCCTTCATCTTTACTTTTCTATCATAATACACAAAAAGACAGGGTCTAAGCTAACATTTAGAAAGGAAATTAGACCAAAGCAAGGACCAAAACAGGACAACTCTGCCGTCTAGAAGTGTATCAGGGTAACTTCTGGAGGAAAAAAAGAGAACTAAGCATCAGCCTTGTCATAAAATAAGTTTAGCTCATAATAAATGTACACAAGAGATGACAATAGTTTCTTCTATACATTACATCACAAAAAGAAAGCTTTCCCACATGAAAAATGGAAAGAAAACCCCCAAAAGAACAGTTTTAATGTGGAGCTTGTCAAATTCATGACACAGACAATGTGTGCTATCCCGTCACCCTTTGTAATATTGAACTGGATTGAAAAATCAGGAAGACCCTATTAGTCCAACAATTTCATAATGAAAATAAATCCTACAGTTAGGGAATATTGCATTTTTTTGTGACTAAACTGACGTGAGACATTTTATCTCATGCTCAGGACAATAACGACAAGCAGGAAATCCTGCATTGGTAGCAGTCCCTCCTACAAGGGATTTTTATGCTCTTGGAAAATTTGCACAGGGTAAAACACAAAGAACATAGCTTGGGAATTAAGATAGGATCAAGACAAAATATAGGAGCTCCATTCTTCTGTCGTGTTTCTGAGGCTAATTTTCACTGGATTCAGTAAGATTCAGACAACCTCTCTTTCTAGACATCAGGCCTACAATCAACTTCAAATACAAGATGGGCTGCAGGCAAAGAGAGATGTCTGAAACGATGAACAAAATGTGTAAATATATAAGTAAAAGGCTTTAATCTAAGAGTCAGGTTGACTTCAACTAGTAATAGCCTCATAACCTCAGATGACTGGAACCAGACTGGAAAAGACTATCACCAAACTATTTATGTAAAAACCAAACCAAACCCAAGTGAAATCAAACCAACACCCTCCCCTCCCCACCTCCCCAACACACCTAATAGAGTGAAAATAAGCGAGTTGTTGGTTTATGGGAGATAACTCCTTCATGGAAGGTTAAGTGCGGCTTCTCTTGCCGTACTGCGTTCCTATCACTAAGTGGCAGTATGTTAAAGTATATGTACAGACAGCACCACTAATAAGAGCTTGCAAAGCCAATTCATCTTTCCCATAACCTAAAATGGCTGCATGCCAATATCATGTCTTTCACGGACTCCACAGAAAACTACTGACCTATTGATTTAAGAAGAAGTTTCCCTTGTCTCCACCTTATAAAATCAAAAATAGTTAGAAGAAACTGGCTATGTAGCATAGCAACTTTGCAAATGGATTCATGCTTCTTTCTTTTTCCTCTAAAACCTTCCCTATAAGTCAGTACATGTTTTAATACAAAGACCTGTACTTTGGGTTAGTATCCAGATCAGCCCCTTGGTTTTAATGTTCCTGCGATAGCTTGATCTCTCACAAGAAATTCTGGAAGAGGAGTTAACAGAAAGCACCAAAACAGCAGAAGCATTGAAATTACTTCTTGGAAGTAACTATACCATCTATTGACCTTAGTGGGAGTGTATTTCATGGTAGGATCCCAAGTTACTCATGACGATGAGCCAGGTAGACTCACTGGGGAACTACTTAATTTCTGTTGCAGTTGCTTCTGCAGAAGGGTCTTGTGCTAACCTGCATGAGAAACTGTCTCCTCTAGACTCTCATGAAAACATATGCCTTCAGCACACCACCACCATTTTTACGGTGAAGTATATAGGGATAGGTACAGGCGAAGTAGCATATTATGATTTTTTTTTTTTTCAGAAATGCACCTGATCAAATCACCTAATGGAGGGGCCTAGTTGTCACTGAAATATCCTTGAATTCTCCACAGCTTCTCATTTGATCCTATCTCTAACTCCTTTCTTTAAACCTCTTTGGTTTGAGACATAGCTCAAAGGAAGATAGCACTTCTGTTGTTATATAGTTCAGTGTAACAAGCAAGTCTGACAGAATAACATCTGTCTGCAGCACTAGATACCAGAAACAGTGGATACTGTGTCTTCGATAAGGAATTTTACAAGGTAGTGAGAAAGAGGGAAGCAGAAAGGAGAAGAAAGGAAGTGGGATGCCACAGCTGGGTTTAAGCCATTGAAGAAGCATGAGCAGGAATCTCAGGCACGTCACCTGCAGCAGTGCAAATGCTTTACAAAGACTCTTGTTGGGGTAGACCTGCCCGAAACACTCATAATACACACTATCTCTAGTGTCATTAATTACTCCATTACTCTTCAAAACATAAAAGGAGTGATATTACCTGATTAAACTATGTAGAAAAAAAAGGAGATGAGATCAGGGATCCCTTGTCTCTGACACTGTTGTGATACAAGTGCAATGAAAACATGACTTCACTGTCCATTCACCATGGTCCTTGACTGCTGGTCCTCTAAAGGGAATTTGTGCTGTCTCATGCTTTAAAAATTACTTGCCAGTGGTAATTTGCTAGCATTTTTTAACTTTTCCTATCCATAGCTTCAGCAGGATAGGAAAAACTCCCAATTAAGCTTTCTGAATAAAATATAAACATTTAAAAGCATCTCTACTCAAGCACTGCTGAAACCTGAAACAGTACACACAAGAGAAAACTGCTGCTCTCTGTTTGCAAGCTAAAGTGCCAGTTGGCTGATCATGTTTTGCATTGAGGAGAGAGGGAGGGAGGCAGGGAGCCTGAGATAGATAACAGGGGCTTAATAGTCAACCTGTTCCACCCTCATCTCCTGCAATGCCTTTTCATCTTTCCCTGTCTGATCTGGCTCTCACAGGAAGAATAATTTCTAGGATCTCTCTAGCAGTTTCAACGAGTCCCACAGCTATCAGGCACAAATTCCCACAGATGCTATGTTTTTCTCCGCATTCACTTGGGGAAAGGGAAGGAAGGGAAAAGGAGAAGATCCTTTTTTGAGAAATGATGCTGTCTTGTCCATCTATGTAAGAGGACATAGGGACCCTGCAGCATGCCCTTGTATGAAATCTCTAGGGCAGGAAGGCATCCTGATCCCCCAGAGACTCCAACTACACCAACATGGCATGGGAGAGAGGAAAAACTGTCTAGAAACCTACATCCATAACTAAGGTTCTTTTGTTCCTTTTTGGGGAGGGTTTGGGTTTTTTTTTCAGATTTAGATGTAACTTTTCCACTGAAGTTTTGGAATGGACTGAGAACCACAAAGCTGGCAATACCAAGGTAGTCTTGCAAATACTTTGGGAGAAAGAAAGCCTGAAAATGTTAGAATATCTAGTTAATTTCCAAAATTCTTGATTTATTACAATCTTATTGATACTCTTTGAACAACTCAAACTCTCAACCTTTCAGATCAACAAAAGACAAACATAATTATTTTCTTCAGCCCTGAAATGCTATAATTTGTCTGATTTCCCAAGGATATGAAGCTCACATGATAGTGCTCTGTGATCATCTATGTATGTATACACTATATCACATGTATGCATATGCATCTGTCATTCTCACCATAATAATTTCAAATATGTCATTCAATTTTAACTCCATTTGATAAAAAGTGCTACATTTTTACAAGTTTTGTAGGAGTGGTTATAGAAATAGGTAGGAGTTCCTATTCCTGTCCCAGAGGAGAGAAAGGTTGCAATGCAAGTACTGACACTACAGACAATTCACATGGGAGGTGAGCTTAAAGATGTAAATTCATAATAAATGAGGTATCATCTATTATGTTGATGGAAAAAGCTACCTGTTTTTGGAACTGCCAGAAAGCCAGGTTAGTTAGGTTACTTCTTTGAGAAATCAGTCTTGGCTATAAAGGTATCCTGAAACCTTTTCATCTTTCCTAGACATGGCTCTTTCCCATGTGGAGCACCTTGAATATTACTTGGGTTTGGCTTCCTTTTTAGACCAGAAAGATGTCCTTTAACATAGAAAAAAACCCCCATGAGCCATGTTGAAGAGCTCACTTCTTCCATATTCCTCTAAGACCCTGTCTTTATTCCAGTTCAACTCCCAGATGAACTTCTCCCTCAACAGGCTTACTGATCTACCAAATGGTAGCATCAAAGAATAATAGTTCCTGCTAGAGGTCTTCCAGTTTGGAGCTCTGCCTCCCACTTTAATTTTTCCTTTACCCGTATCATTGGTTTAAACATGCTTCCTAGATATAAATGTTTCCACACTCTGTCTCTGCATGAACACCACGACTAAAATGTTGACTATATTTCCCCATGGCCATACCTCAGCAGAGAGCAGCTGATGCTTCACACCAGGGCGTTCTTAAATGCAGAAAGAAGCCTCATGGTACTAAAATAAATACTTTATTTGGGGGATGAGGGTCAGCCTCTGACCACAGATCTCTGGCTACAAGGTTTCAGTATGCGGTCTTGAGAGAGAAACTGTCTTCCCTCGTAATACTGACATTTTTTTCTAGTGGCTTTTACTTCACATGCTGTTCTTTCCTTCTAACAGTTGACCTTTTCTCTTCCCATTCACCTCGCTACTTAACAAGTCTCTTTCCCTCCCTCTTGCCACCAAAGGATGTGCTGCCACTTGGCAAACCACTTGCCATCAAAGCTGTGCTTGTGATTTAGGGAGGTCTGATTTCCAGCTCCATGAGGTCAGCACAGACCCATTCAATATTCTTCAGATACCAAGCTGGCTCACTCTTCTGCATGGAGCTGGCAGAGAGATGTTCCCTCCCTCTCCTCTTCATTTTATGTGCACATTAAAAATATCCATGACCAAATCAAAAATTGTGCAGCTGTTTCAATAGCTGCAAAACTGCTTAGAATGGGGAGCCCAGAGTATAGAGAAAGAGACCTTTGTGAATTGAACACTCTCTGAACTAACTTGCTTGTGAAAACCCATGTATAATTAAAGCCTCTCTTGTTAGTGAATGGAGCCATACTTAAATACACACAATGTATATCTTTATTTCCAGCTCAAATCTTTTTCGGGACGTTTTCCAGCAATGTGTATTATGTGGCTTCAGCAACTGCAGTGCATCATCATCATCATCACTCAAACAGTGGAGCTCCCTGCTACATTATGAGCATCTTTCCCCTAAAATACTTTTTGATAGACTACAGTATAGCCAGTCTAGACCTGAACTGCATAATAAATGGATGCTATGATTCCTCTAATGGCAAGGTCCTTTCCCCCACTGCAAATGGAGACGTAATTCAGATGCACACTATCTCACCCTTTGCATGCTGAGAGACAAAATAAACAGCAACATTCATTTGTCTTTTTCCATTTCCCTTACCAAAAAGTCAACTTCCAAAGAAAATGTTTACGAAAATATTTCCCTGAACAATCTGAATAATATTTTAATGGACCACTTACTTAGTTAGTATCTAATTAAATTTTGCATCATGAAAAGCATATTCAAATCACGGTGGTATTGTGAATAAGGCTTCAATAAAAAATACAGGATAAAAGAAATCTGCAAAATAACCACCATTAAACTAATGAGTAAAAATTCAGCAGCTATAATAAAATCCACCAGAGAACAAATAAACTGCAAACAACCATATTACCAAACAATATTAGTCAGGTTTCATCTTGTTCCCTCATGCATCCCTGCATAGAACAGGAAAAAAAGAAATACTCGGAGGAGAACATTTTGACGGAAGTAAGGGCCAAACACACATACATAGAGAGATGCAGTAAACACTAGCAGCTGCATGGCTTAAGGTACCAAATAGTATGAAATCTCTTAATTAAAAAATGAATTAATTGCTGTGAGTATATTTCTCTTGACAGAGCACATTTACGCTTCTGCAGAATGCAATTCTTAACACATTTAAAAAATAAGCTCTCTGACAGTTATACCTGTAATATAAGGGCATAATACTAAGAAGAAGCAAGCAAGCAAGCAGTCTTCCTCTTTCACTTGAACTTGGGCTTTTCACACCCCACCTGGATCCTATAAATATTTTCCTAAAGGTTGCTTGGTTTCTGCACTGCTCCACGACCCAGTTCAGCAATACACATCCATAATACTAAGCTTGAGCTGCTCCACTGAAATCAATACTCGCGTGCCTAAGTGCTTCGCTATAAAAGGGACTGGATGGCTATAAGGCCGTTGCCCTGTCACTCCATATAGAGTGATTTCCCTGCTGTGCCGTATAACTCTGTAAATGTAATCTGTTCAGTACACCAAATAAATATCTCTATTGGAACATTCCACCTAGGGCTTATTTGGGATGTGTGTGAATGTTATTTATTAGAAAATTTAAACATTATTGCGGCCAATTAGAAAAGCACTTTTTATTCCTTGCAGCCTTTGCTGCTGCCAGTGCCCCACGTTCTCCTCCTTGACACCACCATTATATACTGGCTCACTTAAAAGGTGCAGTGAGCAAGTGAGCCCAACTCTGCAAAGGCGTTCTGTAATCTGAACTCCAGGCGTGTTTGTAGCCTGATTTCAACTGTGCTGCTTATGCTTAAAATCAAGCAGGCACGAACACAAGTATTTTCAGGAACCAAATTTCTACAGATTGATAAATTAGGAGTTCAACCAGAATAAGACAGGTTCACCCCTCTGAGCTTTTGTTCCAACTAAAAGACATATTTCTGGAAGAGTAACCTCCTGTCCTCCATATTGCAAATTTTGGGGATGTTTTCCAGTCCACTTCCTCTTGGCTCATGTTTGGGCAAAATGCAGAATACAGATGTCGGAAACCTCTCCATGTATATTGGTTTGCTGCAGGTGAAGCAGTACTTCCTGAAGAATTTCACTTACATTGCTGTTTGTCTGAGCTTTCTTTAAATGTCTGCTCCTTGAAGAGGTAGAAGAGCCTGCGAATTTGTGAATACCTTGTTGTAAAGTCCCATAAAGAACTGCAGACCAATCCTACAATTTAAATACACAGAACATATATTTTCTTTTGCATATGTAACTTTTAACCTCAGAACTATACACAAAAAGTGAATTTACATGGTGGATTTCCTAGAAAACTTTTCAAAATCACGTAATTTGGATAAGCACTTGACTTAAAGAAGATTATTTTCATACCACCTTCACACATATTTATAGTCTCCTCTGAAAGGGTATTTTGATAGAAAAATGTAGACTGCTTTGACTCCAGCTATCAGCCCACAAAATCAAAAGTTATTATGGGGTGAACCTGTGTATATTTGAATCCCAGGCTCTACCTACAGAGCTTCTGGAAACAGAGTATCGAAAACAGTCTGCTTAACACAGACACTTAACTTTGCCTGAAACCTCACTATGAGTGACTTATTCCTACAGCCATAGACACTTCATTTCCCAATAAAGTCAATGGAAGGGTGGAGAAGCTTTCAAAGGATCCCAAAGGAAAGAAACTTAAATTTATCTAAATTTGGATGTATTCTCCTGCTTTTTGAGACCTTGAAAGACATCCACTGCTTTACACTGAGGAAAGAGTGGACCTCATTGTTCCAGTGGACTGGAAACAGCTACCTAACTTAAGAGGACTGCTTTGCTCTGCATCTTAAAATTAAGTCTAGGTTAATCCTGCCTCAGGATCTGAGTTAGGCACTGAGGAGTTTCCTCCTGCTTGTTGTTGAAACCTTCGTCCTCTGTGTCTGATGCTGGCCAACGGGTCAAATTTATTCTGGGGAGGTAGAAAGTATGAAAAGGATTAATATGGATACACCCAGACTGATTGATCACATCTGCTTGTTTGCAAGGCTAAAAATATGTGCATTAATTTGTTCAATAACAGTTCTTCTTGATAATACGGAACAGGATATACTGCATATAAGAGAAAGACATTCTAACTAAAAGTGTTTTCTGTTGGTGACAAACTAACAGGAAAAGGAAAATAAACGTAGCTGAAAGCATATAAATATATGCCATAAAATACATATGAATAGACATATATACATATACATATACGGACACATATTTATATAAGAGGAAACAATGAAGGATGAATGCTCATCATTCCCAAATTCTGAATCCATGCTACCTTTAGTTATTTTGCATATGTTTTCTTCAGGTTTGGGGGTTTTTGTTTGTTTTTTGTTTGGTTGTTTTCTGGTTTTTTGTTGTTGTTGTTTGTTTGTTTGTTTTTTAAAGAAGAGTTATTTACCTTAAATTTAACTGAGAGTTTTTCAATTGAATTTCCTGATTTCATTTTCCGTGAAACATACTATACTAATTTGAATCACAATTGTGTTATTTTTGTTATAATATGTCCGTATACCTCTGAAACCACTCCCCAGGAGTGCCGAGCAAGAGGAGAGGCAATGTTATAAACCTTTGTATATTATTTTTCATTAGTTATTTTTCAGACATGTAGGTCTTATTCACCAAGCATTCTCCTGATGTGTTACCTTGCAGTAAACAAGGGTGAAGAAAGACAGGAGAACTGGTAAACTTTGGTGGGATATAGTGGCAGAAAAGATGTTCCTCCTTTACTTAGTAACCTGACATTTAGGACATGCCAGGATATAGGAGCCCTAGGTTCAACTCACTCTTGCATTTGATGATATGTGACTATCAGTCTCCCATTGCCCTGGGGACTGGCTTGACAACGCAACAGTACTAGGTTCTTAGTTTCTCTTAAGATGCTGTTTCCTTTTGTATAACTATTAAATATTAATGTGAGAAGGGGCTGGTGTCCAGATCTCTCACACTCTGGATGCATGCCCTAATCGATAGGTTACCATAAAAAAGGACAAAGACTCTTTCTCTGCAAATCTACCTTTTCGTGTCCTTGTTTTTCTCCTAAGCTCCTAAAATAGAGGTATTTTATTGTATTCAGCATAAAATTGAGTTCTTACACTTTTCTTTAATGGAAAACTTAAATTAAACTTCAAACTTAGTTTAATCTAAACTTCTACTGCTGTCACCACAAAAAGCCTCCCCTCACCCCATACCTCAAATCAGGGCCAACTCAAGACTAGAGAGTAGAGGTAAACAGAATGGGAAATGAAGGGTAGTGGCATAAAAGAAGCAGCTGTGAACAAAGTTCCTGCCCAGACTTATGTCTGCGCGTATGATATTTTCTAGTTAAAAAGCTGAGTTTCTATCATGTGTGCCACTCATAGTAAGGGAAAGGTTACACTGCCATTGACTTAATGGGAACTGACACAAGAAGGGATTACTATCACCATCACAAGAGCGAGGCATCCTTTGATGAGCTTTACAAACAACCTTGGTTGAATACTATTCTCAACTAAACTCCATTCCCAGGTGAAGCAGGGTGGAATATATCCCTGTGTCAACATGACTGTTCCACTTTTGCTCTAACTTCAAAAAAAACATCTAATCTTCAGGCCAAAATCAAGCATGAATAGTATCTGCCTAAAAATCAAACTGGTGGAAAGAGTTCTGGACAACAGTAAAGGAAAGATCCAGAACTGCCACCAGGTTTTAAAAAACACTGTAATAAGCACTCTCTATGTCTACATTAAAACACTAGGAAATGAATATGCTTAAAAGGCATGTGTATATGATGTTTTCATGTGAAAACAACTTCAAAATTTAGGACCTTGGATTCTCTCTCTCTCTCAAGAACTTTCTCTCTGTTAGGCCTTATGGTACACTATGCCAAATTATGGCAGTTATTTATAAATAAATAAGTAAATAACTGTCCTTAAACTATTTTGCAGTGCATGCATTTGGCTACCTTTGCCATTATGCTGTTACATTTTGTGTATGCATGTATAGAACAAGAACAAGATTGTTACATTAGTACTTCTTCTGGTTCATTTCTTTAATTATTTGCTGCTCCGCCCTTCTTATGTTTCATGCATTCAGCTGGAGAAATTTTCCACAAGGTATGCCCTTGGGCATATCACCCATCTTCATTGGATATTAATCTCTGCAAATTCCTCCCCACCCCTCCCTCCCTCCAAAAAGAAAAGGCATAGTGATAAGTACAATATTAACTGTGGAGCCCTATTCTCATACGAAATCTGAAATTGTCCGAAGCAGGTGAAGGGCAACAAGAAGATTTCTTTAATTGAAACCATCCTTACCATATAGCCACCGTTAGAGACATTGAACTGTCTCTAATTAGCTGTTTGAGACAAAAGCTGTTGAGAGGAGGGGGTCAGATATACCAACAGGGTTTCAAAGTTCTTATTACAACCTCACTAACTCATAAAGAGTATATATCACTTTGTGGACTGAGTGAACATGTTTTGTTTAGGAGAAAAGAAGGCACAGAAGAAGAAGAAAACAAAATAATGTGGAGGAAGAAACCGCTATGGTGGAGAACATACTGAGCCTGCAGCACTATACCTGGGACAACGAGGGTAACTGACCATTAACAGAAAGTAAAGGGGAAAATAAAGATGTGGGAGGTATTTCTGGGGAAGAAGAAATTGGATGGGATGGTACTATCAGCAGTGAGAAAGGTTTGCAAAATATGCAATTTGATGAAAGCAAAAGCAGGAATGAGTAAAAGAAGGGTGGAGAAAAAATAGCAGAGTAACACAAAAAAGGAAACAAAACAGGAAGAGCGGTACAATTTGAGGATTACAACAAGAGATGCAAGCACTGGACACATAATGACAGAAGTTTTACAGGGGTAAGGAAGAGGAGGAACTGGAAGGGATGTGAAGAGGGGAAGGTGCTTTAAGGGCACTGGTGCCCCTGCATTGCATCTGCAGAAGAGCAGGGCTTTCTGAGACAGTCTTGCAGTGATTTCTCTGGGACCATTTTTTTATATGAGTATGACACAGTCACCTCCATTGTCATTCCTCTTCTGGTCAGGCAGAGATGAGAAAGCAGGATCATTAGGAGAAGCAAGGATGAATAGGACAAAATTCAAAGGTCCCACTGGAAGTGTAGAACTGGATCTTCATGTCACTGGAGCCATTTGACATGCTCTTAAATTCTGTTTATTTGATGCCTTTGGGAGGGAAACAGGGTTTTCAGACTCCTTCAGATTTAAGTGTGTCGGCCCCAAGTGAAATCTTTTCCACATTCTGGGTAAAGCTCTGGCCAATATCTTTATGGACTGAGAGATTCCTTCCTCATCCAGTCTGTCCACAATAGCCACACAGTCCAATACAATAGTAGAAATCCTGTATCACTCCAACATAGAAATCAGCAAGAAAGGTGTTTGGGTTTTTTCTGCCCTAGCCCAGGTTTTGAAGGCTTAAGATGTTTTCATCCTTGACTGAAGACATTTTGGTTGTTGGTGGACTTTTCCAAGTTATATAAAATTTAATTTGCAATGTAAGTTGCCATAATACATGAACAGCGGTCAAAATGAAAAGTCAAGATCATTTTTGCTCAATACAATTTTTTTAGTTCACTTACTTATACAGACTGCTAGCTCAGAAAGTTGTTTCACTGGGAAGACAGAAAATATAGTGGTTGCATATGAGCTCCTACAGATTCTCTCATGCCAGGAAAGAGGAAAAAACTCAGTTTTAATGTGCAACAACACAAAAATGTGCTTTTTACTTCCACTTAGCAAATATATTGTAATTACTATTATGTAAAATCCTAGTGAAGACAAGAGAGCTTACCATTTTCACAGACTGGCAAACGGAACTTTTGGGGACTATGGCTCGTTTATCTTGGTCTTCTAGAAGGCCAGAGAAGTTAAGCTCTTATCCCAAACAGGTCATATTTTATGTAACACAAAATAAAAATATACATTTTCCTAGAGTTGAAAATAATTTAACTTGTGATAACCCATCATGGTTACAATGCGGTTATGATGGCACAACTTCACACAGAA
The DNA here is from genome assembly GCF_047370975.1 of Nipponia nippon. Classification (NCBI taxonomy): domain Eukaryota; kingdom Metazoa; phylum Chordata; class Aves; order Pelecaniformes; family Threskiornithidae; genus Nipponia; species Nipponia nippon. The sequence goes on from NW_028262336.1 coordinate 84,141,040, forward strand.
GAAATGAGCACTAATAATATGTTTCCCCACTTGGAACATTTTCTGTCCTAGTCACAGAAGAGAGCTAGTATCACTCAGAAAGCAACTTTGTATTAAGAACAATTACTGGGAATGCTTAACCTGCATTTTTGAAAATGTACTTATTTCCATCCACAGTAAACACCATTTTATGCTACATATGCCCACCTAATGTATTTTTGTAACCCAGATGATGTGTACATGCTTTGCAGTATTTAATTTAAAACATCCTTGCTCTATTGCTGGAAAGAAGATCTTAATCCTGGAAGGACCTCCTTCAGTGTTAGAGTTCAGGTGGTGCTTCGTTGTTCATTTAAAGAAGGGATTCAACTACTGACTGCTGTAGAAGGAACACCAAAATACTGAGCTGCTTAGAAAAAAATTGAGCCACCTACAAATCGGTATTTACTTGTGTGAAAAAAAATTCTGGCAATTTACAAAGAAACAGACTGATGACTCAGAACAAAGTTTTATTTTAAAATGGCTCTCAAAGATTTAACACTCTGCGTCAGAATATTTTTGCTCTAAAATTATTTTAATATCAAATCTCACAAAAAAAAAAAAAATCAACCATCATACTATGTCACTGAATTATTGCCTACTGGGTAACAGCTAATACTTTTTCCTTTCCAGCCACCCCAGTGGTTAAAGATAACTTTTCTGATTTTCTTTGTAAGTGATGGCAGTATCGGACAGTGATTTTCCAGTGGAGCATTTTCAAGAACAACCATCATAAATACATGTCTTTGGAGCTATCCTCACCCTTTTATGTCATTTTATAACAAGACAACTTGCACAGAGCCTTGTTTCCTCTTTTTAATATGTCCACATAGAAAAAGAGGCTTAGTGGTTTGATAAGTCCAAGTTATCACTGATTTAGTTAGCATTCACAGTGGTGTTACAGTGCTCTGCTACTGTCTTTAAGAATGATAACAACATGGTGATAGCAGAGACCTCAGTGCAGAAGAAGAAACCCAGAGTCTCGAGTGCGCTTGTACAGGTCATGCTAAGTGGATTCAGTCATGGCTTCTCTAGTCCTGCTACTCCTGCTGACCAGATTAAAGCTAGCATAAATAGCTACTGCTTATTCCTGCTGCAATCACACCTTCATTTACTGTACAAGGAGAGACCTAAAGGCTCCAGCTTAAAAAATAATTACTTCCGCAATTCATAGTAACACAAGTGATTAGCTCATGTGTCAAGGTGAACTATCTGCAAAGCAAATAAAAAAAAAATCCAATGTCATATAATTAGTAATAATAATATGAAATTAGGAAATAATGCAAAGGACATTTAAAACAAGGGCAGAACAGGCAGTAAAAATTGCCACCATCCGTTCTACTTCATGAATTGGCTAGGTTGGGACCCACTGTGGCTATTACAACCCTAAAACTTATAAAGTAATACTAATATACTCCAAATCAAATGAATATTTATAAAAATTGAAGGGAATCAAAGTTATTGAGATACAAATAACAACTTAGAAACTGACAATATGTTTGATTTTGCACAGAAATTTATCCCTTTTGGAACAGATGAGAAGTTTATAGGTGAGATTATCTTTACGCTTACAGTGTGCATACTTTGAGAAAAAAAAGAAATTTTAAGAATTTTTATGATTAGTAACTTTGTAAACATTGTAATGAAAATGTATCTAGTGAGGCGTTTTGTGAGTTTTATCAATCTTTGTTACAAATGATTAGATTTTTTTAGAATAACATACATGCTTCACATGTTCTACAATTAAATGAATTCCATTAGTTAATTGAAATTTTGTACATAAATTGAATTTGAGAAATTATGAGTCAATTGTAATGAAACAGTTATTAATAGCTACTGTATTAAGCGGTTACAATCACCAGATTCAGGTAACTCAAAAGTGAATCTTTTGAGACATGAGCAGTAATTCAACAAAATATTGTCTTGTAACTAACCTGGATGGAAGTATTTTGCTAGAGTGAGTCAGTAATGTGAGACAGACTCAACTTGTTTGCCCAGCAGTTTCATTTTCCCACCTGGCTCTGCTCTTTAAATGATCTGCTTACAGGGCTATTGGCACATTAAAGACTCCCCTGTGAGGTCTCAGGTTGTTCTTTCCCAGAAAGCAGCACAGCTGGGTGAAAGTAGAAAGAGCCAAAAGGAATCGACATGAAAAATTAGAGGTTTTTCAGCCTAGCCCTTTCTAATAGTATTAGCTTTGCAGGATTATCTCCCAGAACAAATAGTATAATGAAAAATGAAGCCTAGAGGTAGTTGATTTGGCTGATTTGCACTGATGCAGTGTCACAACTGCTTTTTAACTGGCCAATATACTCCAGATGCTCTGTTGAGGAGGAGATTTGGAGATCCAAAATTATCCTTTAAGGCACTGCTTGTTTCCAAGACCACTAGCTCCCAAACTAAGGTGCAAGTGTAATTTTTGTTGTGAAAAGAGAAAAATTCAATTGCAAAAAAGTCTTGCAACCAGAAATTGGAAGATGCAGATGGAACTGCAAGAAGAATTGAAATCACATGCAATGATTTCCGAAACTGCTTCCTGACACTGTAGGGTATCTCTCATTCTCACTGTCACTATCACTATCTCACTGTGCTTCTTGGGTTTTCATCCTCATTGAAACTGTTTTGACTGTATGCTTGTTCTGTGTATTTGGGAAAGGTACTCCAGAAGTTTCCTTCCCATATATTTTTTACTGCTTTTCCCACAGTTCCCACAGTCTTACAATCACCTATATAACCACAGTCCACTTTATTGTCAGGATTAAAAATGGTCTGTAGAGGGCTGTCTGGTGAAAGGTTGGCATCTTCCCCACTTCCCTGCATCCCCAAATGCAAAGATACCAGTGTGGTGAGAGAAAGGTCCCTCCCTACAGTCAAAAGCCCATGCAGACCCTCAGCAGAGGCCCTGGCTCAAAAGCATCAATAGCGTGTTCAGATGGGAAAGGAGGAACTTATTTAGCCTTTTGTTCACTAATCTTGACCAAGTCAGTAACAATCTTTTCTTTCCTCAGAAACAGAGTGACTTTGGGGCTACCCTGAAGAGCCTTTGATTGCTGCGGAAACTCCCTGAGCAATTTTCAACACCTGGTTGTAATCCACTGACTGTGGCAGGCAGGTTTGCAAAGAAAAGGAAACTCCCTAGTTACTTATTTGTTTCCAGACTTAAAGGGGAGTTTGTCTTTTATGTTTTACTTTCTGAAAGGAGAAGGTCCCTATTGCAGTAGTGAGATTTGCAGACTCACAAAACCCACGTGAGCATTGAAAGCCCTTGCAGGGACAGCAGTGGTACCCAAGCAGAGGGAACCTGCTTGTCTGTCTCTCCCTCCTGTTGCTGCTGCAGCCAGGTGTGCACTGATTTATTCGAATTACAGCAAACTATCAGCAGTGAGCCACTAATGGGATAATTTACGTCTCTCTTCATTCACCTGATGTTTGTAGCAGGAGCAAGCAATGACATAATGTAGTGAAAATGAAAAAAAAAAGAAAAGAAAATCAGAGGAGAAGCAGGAAAGCAAATGAAAAGTGAAATTGTGACTGAGGAACAGACAGACTCCTCTAGTAGGTGTACCAAAACTTCTGGTATATTTGCTGGGCTTCTGAGAGTAGCAGAATGGTATGTTGTTCCTAATGCAAACATCGTTCTGAGGTTGTTCGTTTTCATATTTAGTCATATCACAGCAAAGCTAAGGGGGTGTCAATCACGCTTGGTACATCTGACTGGGAGAGCGCTCCCTTCACAGCTGCATCTGGCAGAATACACTCCTTATTTATTATATTTTTAGTAAGGCATGCTATCTTGTTCATGTGTGAGAAACTGTAATGCATCTTTCACATTTAAAGTGCCCTCTGAAGCTTTCTGCCTCGCAACCTCCTGCCTACTTTCACTGTTACCACTAAATTTTTTATATTGTCTTGAGCATCTCTGAAAGAATTGCAAATTCCAGATAGAACATGATTAATTTAGCACTGTCATCTCCTACAATATAGTGTACAGCCGTCCATCCTTCTTCAGCGCGACTACATCTTATCTCGGCTCTTAGTGAAAAACTAAATTAAGGCAAAGGCTGAAGTCACTCATGTGTGCTACTTTTAAAATTAATTTTTGCTGACAGCACCACGGAGTCAAAAGCATGTAGTTGCATTATGAAAGCCAGAACAGAGATTAAATTATATGTGTATTTTTGTTATTCCAGGAAAGAGAGTCTTTTGCTCCTTCTACATTAGTCATTTTCCCAAAGGACTCTACATTCTTCCTTATTTGGGGAGCAAAAGTCGAAACATCAGTCTCCTTTCCATTTGCTAAGGATTTCTGCTTCTTATTGTGTTTAACTCCTTATACTCACTATCTTCTTTATAAGATGCGAGTGAAGTTTTATGATGGGCAATTTGGGTGAGGGAGATGAAAGACAATTTGGAGACACTTTTTACAGTGTGTCTCATTTTCAACAAATGATTTAATTTGAGAGGAATCCTCCTCAATTTCTAAAAGCTTAAAATGGTTCAGTTCCATGCACTTGAAACAATTCTTCACCCTAAAATTTACTTTTATTTTAACTTTAAAACTTGTAAAATGTTCAGAATTGAAACATTTTTTTTTTTTAACTGAAATTTACATTTTCAACTTTTTGACTATCTGGGAATACAATACTTCTCTCTTAGCTTGACCTATAGCAAGTTTTTCATTGTAGTTTTTAAAACTATGGCAACCCCCAAATTTGTATTTGTCCAGGTTTATTTTCTTTTTCTCTCCCTGGTAATATCAGGAGCCACTTTTCACCTCCGTGATGCAGAGGTGAAACTGAAGGAAGAACAGTGGGGAAATTAATGTTTTCTGTGCTGGAGCTGCTTCCCCAAACCTACGTATCACTGTTCAAGCTGGTACGAAGTGCAGCAGAGGCAGGCTCTGCCATTCCTTGTTTACTGCTCTCTGAAGGGGGGTGAACTATGTTCACTATTTTCCAGATTACTAGCGAGGTTTAGTTGATGCTTCTGAATCAGATCAAAGACAAAGAGAACAGGGACAAGCTCAGCAGCAGCCTTGCTCATCCAGCATTCCCTTTTAATGCGACTAACGTTAGGCAATAGTCTGACTTTTCTCACAGTGACCATACTTACAGCAAGCCTTTGCAACAACTCTGAAGCTTGTCTCTTCCAGGATGCTACAGTGAAAACAGGCCCTTTGAAAACATGTTTGAAAGCAGAGTGATGTGCCATCAAGCTGAGCTCCTCACAATACCTGTATCAAAGGGAGCAGTTAGAACAGCAAGAAGAGAGTGTTGTGATGGCTTAACATAACCGCATGGACTCCCCATGCTGCAATTGCACTTGTCAAGGGACATTAAAAATTGTATCTAGAGGTAGCCTGGTATATGAGACTCTATGTGTAACTCTATTGCAGAAAAGGACTTTTAGGAAAAAGTAAGGAGTCAGAATGATTTTGATGAATAAGAGTAACATTTTATATAGGATCTAGAAAACTAGTTATAAACTAAGATTTATAATGGATCACAAACTAAACATGACTGAAAATATCACATTTTTAGAAAGGCAAATTTCACAATGTGATATATCAATATGAGCATAGCTTTCAAGACATGAATATGTCCTTCTGGTCTTGACAGCCTTGATAAGGTCTCCACTGTAAACTTCGTCCTGTTCTGGGTACTGTATTTCAAGGCAGATGTGGGCTAAAGCAAGAAGTCCAGTGAGTTACAAGAATGATGAGAGATTTAGAAAGCTTTTTGACTTTTATAATTGGTATTGTTTAGTCTAAAGAACAGTAGTTCAAGTGGGAATATGGTACAAATTTCCAAGCACATACATTGTATTCTCATAAAGTTCTTCTCAAAGAGGAACTCCCACACACCTTTTTTCATATTCTTCTGACCAGGAAAAGAAGGAATGCACTAAAATTAGGAAAAATAGATTCATGTTGGAAAACAGAAGAAACTTTTAATAGTAAGGGATTTTGAAGCACTGGGACAGTCTGTGTGCATCAATTAAGGATTATCTCTCATTGCAGAGCATGGCAGAGAAAAAGTGATCAGGGGTGACAGGAACAGAGCTGATCCTATACGGCAACAGTACAATGGACAAGATAAAGTCTCTAGGATCTTTTCCTATATACTTTTTATTATCTTAACACCAGTCCATGAGGCAGACTGTGAAAATTAGGCATTAGGGTTTAATATCACTTTATGCCTCTTCCAATAGATACATGAACAGGTCAATGGTGACTGGAAAAAGTCTACTGACAGAAAGCTTATAATGGTATTTTGGATGAGATTCTTTTGCACTTTGTTCTAAAATGCACATCAGATTATGTCCCTGCCTTTAATGGATAAAAACTATCCATGGATAATGGATGGACAAAAAAAACTTCCCCAAGAAAGGAAGTTTTTACTGTGTACTTGAACCATAAGACATTAGGTAGCACATGCAGAGGAGAATAGATCAGCAACAAAGGCCTCATTTTTTTTAGGAAGCTTTGAACAAAGAATGCAGGTAGCCTGAAGCAACCAAAAGACTAAAAGCCCAGTTCTGGTAAAATGCTCTTCTGGTAGATGTCCATCCCTGCAGAGCCACTTGTCTTCTGCTGAAGTCCACGCATGTATGTCTTCCAGACCTAGACACAAAGGAAAGAAACAACTCAAGCCAGCATTACTAGGGATAAAACCTTACATTGTGTAATTATGGGGCAAGAAGTGCACAGTTCACATGTTGATGTCTGTGACAACTGCAATATATCTGGAATACACAGAAATAAAAACATAAGACAGAAGAACATTTTGAAAGAAGCCTGAAATTTTTACTAATTAACCTTTGGGAATCCCCTGAATGACAGTTCCTTTTTGAGAGCTAAGATCTCAGTGAAAGATTGAAAACGCTGATTGTAGAGAAAACTTACTGAAATAAACAGAACATCAGAGTTCTCACTGAAGTAATTCCATTAAAAGTATGATTGGAAACTATAGCTTTTCCTTGAGGATTTTTTTCATCTATTAACCATTATCCACAAAAATATATTGGGTTGTTTTGTAATAACTTTACCATTTTTGCCAAGATACCAACATGATTTAGGAATCTAACTCTCATCTTCAAATGCAGTGAAGCAATAATTAAAAAAAAAAATAGTCTCAGACTCTTATTAGCTCGTTAGGCCATACTTTATATCTACTTGATTAAGACTCAGAGGGGTGATCAAGTGATTTGCCTATGGAAAGAAATTTGATATTATAGTTAGGATTTAGGAGATTTTTTTCAGTTCTTAGTTCTACCTCCAAATTGACAGTAAGACTTTAAGAAGTACGTAATGAAACTTAAGGGCCCACACTTAACTTTCACATGCCTGAGGGGTCATTTTTCATGAAGAAACAGATGTGCATAATTATTTGGAATAACTGTGTTGCTGCAGTGATTATAGTTTCCATGTAGGATGTGTAGCTATTGGGAAAAAGAGAAGAGATTTAAAAAATGAAATCATAGCAAAATTAATGAGATAAGTGTGAATGACAGATTTTTTTAGTCTGCCAAATAAGTGGAAAAAAAGAGATTCAAGTAAAATAAAAACCCTTTTATTTTTCTTCAGGCTAAAAAACAAAACCAAGACATTTTCTTTCAGGTAGACTTGAAAAGATTTTTGACTGAAAAGATTCAGATTAAGAAACCAAAATATTTCATCCTAAAAACACTGAAATGAAAACTTCTCACTCCATAATTTATTTACTGACTGCCTCATTTTTCTATTTATTTGCATCACAGCTATTTACCAATTTCACAAGAAGCTATGCTGTGTATTGAACTACATTTTTTGCTGGTGTTTTGCAAAGCCACAGATTAAGGTAACTTATTCCTAAATAACTGGCCATATATTTGTTAACACTAATGTGCACGTTTTCATTACCTCACAAAATAACTTTGTCCATCAATTTCCTCGCAAAGACTAGGGTTTAAATATAGCTCTCTGAAAGTTAATAAGACTTAAAAAATCTGTCACTTTATCATTTTAGTAAATTGCCCTCTCACCTCCTACTCCTACGCTTACATGTGTGTACAGATTTCTCTATACCACATGTATTATAAATAAATTAATATTAAAACAGCATTATGAAAAAGCAAAAATAAAATGAAATTCTGAGATTTAACTATCATACATTTGAGCTTTAAAAGGAATGAAATACACAAATGAGAGGAAACTGCTACCACAAGCACCTCAGCATTAACTTCTAGGGTGCCAGATGATTTTTAAATAGCTTTCTACAACCCCTGCCCATGTTCCCATTCTTCTCCCCAGGTAAACAACTACACAAGAGAAATAGCAGCAGTTTACCCACCGAGTTTGTGATTTCACGATCTCTAAAGAAAATATTATAAATGACAAATTGTCTAGAGTGAATTAAGAGTAGTATTTGCACATTTTTCTGCTTGGCTGAGCTCATATTGTTTCTTTGGGAATAAGCTATCAGTTTTTAAGATTTCCTTTGCCTTATTCCCCTAGCACAGCATCACTCGTCTCTTACATTTTCTGCTGTTTTATCTCTGTGAGAAAGAGGTGTAAATTAATTTTGCTCTTGGGATAGAGATGTGTAAGAAGCAAAATTTCCAAACTTCCAATTAATGGCTGGAGGCAACCAAAGGATCCTTTTTGTCCTGAGATTAAAAGACTGTTGCATGCTGAGCGATGATTTCAGGCTCTTGGAGTTTGCACCTGAAGTCTATCATTTAAAATATTGGCACCAAACAGGTTGGTTGAAAGAGAAAGGCCTGCACCACTTCCCCACCCTTTGCTTGTATCCACGAAGAGATTCCTCACTCTGCAGAAAAGCAGGGTGCCACGTCTTTCACGGTGCTTGTCTTCTCCTCTGTAGTGCTGTTACAACATATTGTCCTGTAGCTTGGTGAAAACTGTTTGGTACCTCCTAAATTTCCAGAATCTTTTCACTTATCTCTTCTTTTCCACTAATAATGTTTTTTTGGATGACACAGGCACAGAGGAAAAGGTGGCAAAAACACATGGTTTGGAGGAGGGGGTGTCTCACCACTGTAGGGTGCAGGGGTGCATTATTCTTGCTTAAGTATAATATTCTGCATGGAGCAGGGGATCACATCACTTTGGAAGGCCACAACACCTTTTTGCTTTATCCCCTCATAAACTTTCCTAAGGTTTTTCCTTTGTGGCTGATTCACATGACTAGTGCACTAAGGCTGAGTTATTTCCCAGTGATGCAAGGGGCCACAGTCTTTTGGCCTCTTCCCCTGTTCAGTGAGTCCGTTCACACACCAGCAAAAGTACCCAGCATTTTCAGGCCTGGGGTAGGTGGCAGAGATATTAAGGCAAAGCCACATCAGGTCTCAGCATATTTCTAGCACAGCAAAGTGTCAGAAGAGGACTTTTCTGGTTGAATTTCAGTCACAGGGACTGTGACTCTCACGCAAGGCACCATCCCTCAGTCTTAGCAACTGGAAAACAGTACACGGAGATGATTTTGCTCAGCTCATATTTTAAAAATGAATCTGTATGTAATAGCTTTCAACTTGCTGCTAGAGGAAATGCAGGGGCCCTGAGTGGATAGAAAGGAGAAACTAAAACCACAGACTGTAGGCACTGTGCCAGGAGAGGGTGCCTTTCTCAACATGGGTCCATTATTGCTGCAGCAGGCTTTGAAAGCCCTTATTTCACTCCAAAACATCAAGTATGGGTTGACTTTAAGGACTTATTCACTTTGTCCTGTGCTGGAGGAATAGTCTGTGCCTTTTCACCATCTAGCAGAGGCTGTGGGTGAGAATGTCAGGATTTTGGCTGATGGTCCTTGTGAGAAGCATGTGCTAGAATAGCAACCACCTCATTCCCAAGTGATGTCTCCTTGTAGGTGTAGAGCTACTTCACATTTTATGGCTCAGAAGTCAACTCTGTAACAGGACCTGTTGTGATGACAATATCTAACACATCCTCTGCACAATCTAATAAAAAACAATTTGTGCTTACCATTCAGGCTAATGACAATGCAACGGATGTGTGACAGAAGGTTACACATAAGAATGATTATATTTTTATATTATCTGTATGCAAAATGGAGCTTGCCACATACCCACCACAACAAACAGGCATTTCTCTGCAAGCAACGCAGAAAGAAACTCCAGAAACATGAGGCAGTGTAACTGAAAATGTTGATGGAAATTTTTCCATGCCTTTTAATGGGATATGCAAGAAAAATATGGAAATGTTTATGTGATATTTAGATTAGTGGGAAGTATAGGATGGGCACTCAGTGGTGCTCCCTGTGAAGTTGTGGTGATGGCAAATAAAACCACACTGTATTAAACACGACAATTTTTATATTAACATATCCTGAAAAACTTTTAAGAAAGAAATCAAGAGAAAAATAAGCATATCCCCATCACTTAAAACTGACACTACAAGGTACTTTCTGTAAGAATGAATGTTTGCTGAAGCACAATGATTAATTTTGCATAGTTACGTGTCTTTTTAAGAGAAAAAGAAACCTGTCTCTCTCTGATGAGCAAAGAAAGCCATTTCTGTAACTGCAGACATGGAATGGTACTTTCAGTACAGATACTACCAGATGTAAAACTGCTGGTGGCACATAGTGGGGGGTTACTGCCGTTAAAGTTAATATGCAGTGTTTAATTTGTTTAATAAAAAGTTAGGGCAATTGAAAGTGCAGTATAGTGACTGATGTGATAATACAAAGGAATTTCATTATTTGTTTAAAATGGTCTGTGGCGAGATGATGGATTTATGCAGAGAACAAAGTAGAGGTGTCTGTGAGCAGCCAGCTTTGCACAGCTGTTCTCCTCTGAAAAGGTCTAGCAACCCAGAGTCGTCTTTGTATCATTTCTTAATGGCTACGCAGCAAGAAGCAGCACCTTTTACACCAGCATCTAATCCTTCTTTGCTAATAGGGTCAAGAGATTAAATGCTACTGGTTTTGTTAAAACTGAAACTGTGCCTCCCCAAAATAAGTTTGGCCTCTTTGATCTAAAGGAATTGTTCAGAAATGTGTTTCTCCCCAAAACTTTGAAGAGAATGAAAACAGGACAACATTTTTGTTTTAAAAATGCAATCCTAAAAGGAAATAATTTATAAAATGTTATACAGTAGACTCTTTCAGACTGAGAAGTTCAAGTCATCTTCTTTCAGCTGGCTGTATGTTCTCTGAAGGGAAAAGTTTAGAGGTTTAACCATACAGGGATTTTCTGCATTTGATAAGATTATTTAAAGTCAGCCTCTCCACAGGAGGAACTAAAGAGTACTGCCTGTTAGACTGAAGGGACTACTACTACATGTAGAAAGATTTTCCTCATTACTACAGGCAAGTCACTGCCTTCAATTTGGACCCCTAAACAACACCTCTACATTAGGTGCACAGTGTTACTGTCTTGCCAAAGAGAGTACATAAAGTCTGGTACAGTCAGTAGAGAAAAGCAGGTGATTTGGGGCCTTCTAGATAAATATGCATCTAGCTTGGGCACCAAAGGTAAGTTCTCCTTGTGGAACTTTCACCTGCATTTTTGCATGGACTAAATAGGGAACTGCACCTCTGAAGTCCTGCTTCCCGGAGCATGGACAATTTAGACACAAATCAGGCATCCCAGTTCACCCAGAGAGACCAGGTCCCACCCTTTGCCTCTGGAAGCATACATGGAACAGTTCTGGAGCTGTCACTTCCAGGTGAAGTAAAAAGCAGGGGAGCTTAAGATCTACTGACTGTCCCACCTCAGTCGACTCAAATGTCACCTGTGCTGACAACCTGCTGATTCTGCTTCTGATTTGAGGACAGTCTTCCAAGGCTTGTTTCTACAATTAAGCAGAAATCCCAGTCTAGCATTCTAGCTGAATTAAATTTCTTTCCCTTTCTTGCCTTTACAAGCCAATAAAACACTACTCAAACACCACTTAAGCATCATGTTATACTTCTGAGGCAGCTAATAACCATTCCTTGTGCCAGGTGATTCGTGAAAGAAAAGATGGATCAGTTGTCTAACATTTCTCACCAAGACAGCGACATAACCTTGATTAAACCCAACACCTTCCAACTCCACTGCTGTCAATACTCAGCATCTTCATTCCCACTCTCCCATCACTTGTACTACTTAGCTGTGTCATGTGCATTGAGTAACTATTAGCTTCATAGTCTTACTCTGCAAGGACAGAGTTTTTCTTTCTGCATAGCAGAAGTTTCCCAAACCAAAGTAATCCTGAGAGGGAGAGTCAAGCTTGACCTTATGGCTTACTGAACACCCATGAACCACCACACAGAAAAGATGTCCTGAACACCCAACAGTGAGAAAACCGTCACATGGGGTTACATTTAGCAAAACAACTGAATTCAAACATACTGTCCCATTCTGTAGTAAACCTGGCTATTTTTTTTTAAGAGGTCCTAATACACCAGGTCATGAATTTTTCTTAAAAATAAATTTAAAAATTAATTACCTGATTATACTTGCGAAGAAAATATTGAAGAACTAAGGTTGAAGGCTAAAAAGCCATGAAGGTAACAAAAAGCACCTTTTTTTTTGTTTTTTGTAAGAAAACCCCTCATCATCTCTATGCCTGTGTTACAGTTTTATTTGCTTGCTTGAAATACTCAGACTGCCAGCACAATTTCATTGATCATTTCTCATGCTACTTCTTAATTACATTAAATGCAGGACAAAACAGTTTGCTTTGCTGCTGTTGCAGTAATGGAGGGGACTTGGGTGTGACTTCATTCAGAAGAGGTACTGATCATCCTCAATTCCTTTCCTGAGAGCTAAAATTCAAACCATTGCTAGCACATTTCTAGACCAGGTCCTAATTTCTGTGGAAATTTGAAGAATTCTGGATGTTACAGGAAATCTCTTGCACCTTTTTGTGCATTTTCATCTGTACAAGTCAATTGATTTCAGGTAGCAGAGCTATAAGTAAGATTAAGGTATGGCCTTCTGTATATGACAATAATTTTAGAGTGGTCAAAAAAAATCTATCCTTAATTTACAATACTCAGGGATGGAAACAAAAGGGAGCTAAGCAAATTATGATTTTAAAAGTAAAAGGCTGCCAAACTACTTTATAACAATATTATATAATATCAGAGTTGCTTAGCAAACAGATTGAGTCCACTGTGATTTTTACTTCAGAGTGATCCCCCACAGACTTTTTGCCTATTTATCTTTAAATTCTTAAAGAGATTCTTCACAGAGTTTTATGTCCTTTTCCCCCCGTTTGCTCTCTGTGAAGTGTGCCACCAGTGGTCATAATTTTACCCTAGCATACCAGGTCCCACTGCAACAACCAAGGCAGAGTTATTTCAGAACATGTTATTGCTATATCCCAGAAATATTTTGATGATCAAGCATTTCAGAATACTGTTTTGCAGGGGAAGAGAATCACAACACCTTAGGCTATTTTGGGAAAGAAAATACCACCACTGACCAGGTGCCTTTAGAAGATAATCTTTGGAACGTCCTCCCAGAATTTAATGCTCCAGGTCAGAAATCAAATCAACAAATAAAATATACGTGAGTCTTACAACCCATTGTTCTAGGGAATCTTAACATAGCAGCCGTTGTAGTTCTGGCTGAGCAGAATTGATTTCAAACTAAATGCTTAGTTTTCTTTTATTGGTATTGCTCTTTGTTGTGGTTTAACCCCAGCTGGCAGCTAAGCACCATACAGCCACTCACTCACTGGGATGCGGGAGAGAATCAGAAGAGTAAAAGGGAGAAAACTCATCAGTTGAGATACAGACAGTTTAATAAGTAAAGCAAAAGCTGCACAGGCAAGCAAAGCAAAACAAGGAATTCATTCACTGCTTCCCATCGGCAGGCAGGTGTTCAGCCATCTCCAGGAAAGCAGGGCTCCATCATGCATAATGGGAAGACAAAACACCATCATTCCAAATGTCCCTCCCTTCCTTCTTCTTCCCCCAGATTTATATGCTCAGCATGATGCAATATGGTATGGAATATCCCTTTTGTCAGCTGGGGCAACTGTCCCTGCTGTGTCCCCTCCCAACTTCTTGTGCACCCCCAGCCTACTCACTGGTGGAGTAGTATGAGAAGCAGAAAAGGCCTTGACTCTGTGTAAGCAAGCACTGCTCAGGAATAATGAAAACATCTCTGTATTATCAACACTGTTTTCAGCACAGATCCAAAACATAGCCTCATACTAGCTACTATGAAGAAATTTAACTCTATTCCACCCCAAACCAGCACATTCCCCATCCCTTAGTTCATACCATTTATGTCATGCTCAGGTACCACACTATCCAATACAACCTCATTAACCACCACCCATCCTTCCCATAATACACAGATATCATTCCCTTAGTCTATGGACCATCCCTATAAAATGTCTCTAAAATGTCCATAAATGTCCAGAAAATGTCCTTTGAGTTCATTTAGTCCATGACTTTGGGTTCCATCTGTGATGGTGGCCACTCAGGACAGGAGAGGTGGTGTGTTGCATGGAGTTATTGGGCACCAAAGCCAGCTCAGGTCCAGTCACTGCTGCACTTGCAGTGCTTCTTCTAAGGCTTGTCCTCCACTGGTTCAGGTGGTTCCTACCATAGTAATTCCTATAACATGCAACTCAAATCATGGGTTACAACAATTTAAAGGTATATCCATTATGATCTCTACCCCTGGTCCTTTTGGGCCAGGTTATAGGGTTTAACATTGCAATGAACTCCTCCCCTTGCTCCTAGACTGGCTAGCAACAAGGGGTTCCTGCTATGGTAATTCCCATAACACGAAACTCAAATCATAGATTGTTTTCACCCAGGATTAAATCACCTTGAGGTACACTTTGGTCTCCCCCATCCTTCTGTATTACCCACCAAGTGCACCCAGGTCCTTGAGAAAAAACAATTCCACAAATAGGTTTACCCTTTCCTGAGGAAGGAATAACCCAGACTGTTTTTTCCCCACAAGTTCCTTATATGTACTATGGAGATCTCATCTCCTTCCACAGTGTGCAGGGGTTTTGATTGGGCAGGGCCAGGTCGACTGGCAGATCCTCTAGTGTTAACTAGCCAAGTGGCTTCTGCTAAATGTGTATCCCAATGCTTGAATGTCCCAGCACCCATTAGAATCATAGAATCATAGAATCGTTAAGGTTGGAAAAGACCCCTAAGATCATCAAATCCAACCATTAACCTATCACTGCCAAGTCCACCACTAAACCATGTCCTCAAGCACCACGTCTACCCTTCTTTTAAATACCTCCAGGGATGGAGACTCAACCACTTCCCTGGGCAGCCTGTTCCAATGCCTGACTACCCTTTCGGTGAAGAAGCTTTTCCTAATATCCAACCTAAACTTCCCCTGGCACAGCTTGAGGCTGTTTCCTCTCGTCCTATCGCTCGTTACTAGGGAGAAGAGACCGACCCCCACCTCACTACAACCTCCTTTCAGGTAGTTGTGGAGAGCAATAAGGTCTCCCCTCAGCCTCCTCTTCTCCACACTAAATAACCCCAGCTCCCTCAGCTGCTCCTCATAAGACTTGTTCTCCAGACCCTTCACCAACTTTGTTGCCCTTCTTTGGACATGCTCCAGCACTTCAATGTCCTTCTTGTAGCAAGGGGCCCAAAACTGAACACAGTACTTGAGGTGCAGCCTCACCAGTGCCGAGTACAGGGGCACTATCACCTCCCTGGTCCTGCTGGCCACACTATTCCTGATACAAGCCAGGATGCCATTGGCCTTCTTGGCCACTTGAGCACACTGCTGGCTCATGTTCAGGCAGCTGTCAACCAACACCCCCAGGTCCTTTTCTGCCAGGCAGCTCTCCAGCCACTCCTCCCCAAGCCTGTAGCATTGCATTACTCTCAGTGTAGTTTTTAACAGTCCATTGTATCATTCAATTTTCTCAGAGGCTGGTGCATGACAGGGGGTGTGATATAGACAGTCAATGCCATGCTCCTTGGCCCAGGTGTTTATGAGGTTGTTTCAGAAATGAGTCCCATTGTCTGATTCAGTTCCTTCAGGGGTGCCATGTCGCCATAGGACTTGCTTTTCAAGACCCAAGATAGTATTCCAGGCAGTGTCATGGGTGACAGGGTATGTTTCCAACCATCCAGTAGCTGCTTCCCATACTAGCTACAATGAAGAAATTTAACTCTGTCCCAGCCAAAACCAGCACACTCTTGCACTGACAATAAGTATTTGATTTCAGTTGTCTTTTCCCTTGTTTTGTTTCATGAATACCTGTCACAAGTAACTCCCCAGGTCCTTTGTTTATCTCTCTTCTACTGATTAAATGTAACATTACTGTAGATTTTAAAAGCTCACTTTCCAAGCAGAGGTCAGCAGCAAAACAGAGAATTTTATTCTAACATCTTTCTCCCTCTTTTAAAAATCAGAACTGAATGTCTTCATAAGGGATGTGCTATCCCTCACAGGAGTCATGGACTCTACATGGAGTTTCATGAGTAGAACACTTAAACCTGTATTATCCAGGAGATCACATTACATGATTATAACAGTCTCTTTCAGTTTTAAAAGTGTACAGTTTTATTTTCTGTGTCAAAGAAAGATCTTTCAGTCTTCACTCTGAAGCTAGTTTTGCCCCAGTTTCACCAAAAGAACTCCAGCAGTGCACTCTGCATCAGCAGGTGGGTCCAGTTTGCTACCAAACTGACCATTTTAAATCAAGACCGTATCTTTTCCTCCTTCACTCAATCAGAAATGAAAGTGACCACAGAAAGGTATTGCCAAACATTTAACATGTGGTTATTTCCTCTATTTAATGCAAAAATCACAAGACAACAGTTCTTAAAAAGTCTGAATTTGTACATCTGGTTTGAGTCTCAATAGACAGCAAT
The DNA here is from genome assembly GCF_047370975.1 of Nipponia nippon. Lineage (NCBI taxonomy): Eukaryota > Metazoa > Chordata > Aves > Pelecaniformes > Threskiornithidae > Nipponia > Nipponia nippon. Next base: position 84,157,884 of record NW_028262336.1, read on the forward strand.
GAAGAGTTCAGTAGATAAAAGAGCATTTACCTGGGTGGTTATTTAACTTTGCAGGCTCATTAATCAAGCAGGACAAACCTCATTCAACAAACAGGTGTTTAATTGAATAGGTTTTTTCATCCATCCAATTCATGTTAAAATATCCTGTGCTAATTAGTTCACAGTTACTCCCAAGTTGGTTTACAATCAATTCATGTTCTTCACAAACTTTGCTGATGTTTTTAGGTGAGAAGTACACAACAAATAAAAGAAATATACTATTTTGAACTGACATAAGTTATTATCAGGATGCTATAAATGTTGAGGCAAAATACTAATCACATAATGAGAGAGCAAGAACAAGCAGAACAAATGACACAGTTTCATTTCCAGAGAGGGGAACGTCCTGCTGTATTGATCCCTCTCTGATACCATGCAGAGCTTGCAGAAGGGGGCAAGAAAATTAATTTGAACGGTCTATGAGAAGAAAGGGAATCAAAAGGGATTTTGAGACCAAGGATGAACACGATCATAGTCTTCAGTACATAAGTCTTGAACCAGCTTTGTAAGGACAGGCAGCATTGTGGAAGGCACTGGAAAGACTGAACCTTAGCAATCAAAGAACAAACAAAGAAAGTTTGGCATGTATATAAAGGGCATATAAAGTGACCAGCTTGTAGGCATTTACACTGGGGGTGAGAGCCCTCCCAAACAGATTTCTTGGCACCTTCTCCAAACCCCCATCTTGCAAACTCAATTCTTCCTTTTTGGTTCTGGGAAGGTTGCTAGGTGCTCCACTGTGAAAATGTTCTCCGTGATGGGATGTCTCTCATATCTCAGAATTTTTAAAAGAAAATCAATGAGCTACTGAGAGAAACACCAGGTGCTACTATGTTCTGGTTTTGAGGACTGCATGGGTGGGAATTATTCTCTCACCGAAAATTATTTCCTGATGAACACTGAATGAAACTCCCAACACTTACTTTCAAATTGGTTTTGAGCACAAGCATATGGGAAGCAACTATTAAGTTACATGGTGATAACCTGATTGTAGATTTCTTACCAATACTATATTTTTGGACCTTGATTCCTTTTGATGTTTAAGATGTCAGCCTGTGATTTACCACATGGTAGAAAAATCAGTAGGTGGAGAATTAATTGATTTCCTAATTGTGAGAATGACACCAGAATCTCAAATACATACCAACTTACTTTAGAGGTGAACTAGTATAACAACTACCTACTGGAGAGCAATATGCAAAAATGAGGAATTTGAAAGCTTTGTGTGGTGGGTGGAGGGAAGTTAGAACACCAGAATAAGAGTGGGCTTAGCTCTCAGTTTTATTTTAATTCAATAACTATGCTTTAAATATAGCACGAGCAATTACTTTGAGCAGAGAAGGGAGACCAGGAGGGCATGTTTTCAAAGTCAGCTTCACCTTAAGCTGTTTGGGACCCTGATCTTCAAGAATGAACATCCATGATGAGGACTTCTGAACTCTAAAATGGAATATAAAACAGAGAGACATTGTTTTATGATACCAAAGTCCTCAGCTTAACACAGGCTTCTGGAGCTGCTTTTTCAGCTCTGTAAATAAGAAATTATCTATGCCAAGAGACAAGGAGACGAGTCGTCTTTTCAAAGGAGCAGATGGCAGAAGCATCGGAGGCATCCTACTTCTTTCTTCTTCTGTGCAAATAAATATATCTTAAAATGCTGAACCTGATATGAAGCTTATTTCAATAATTAATGTAAGTGGTATGCACTTGGAGTCTAGGAATTCCCATCACTTCTGGGCAGTGTCCACAGAGAGATCTTGGAACAGAAGAATCCTGTGCCCTTCAAACTGTCACAGATTTTTTTCATACAGAATGCATTCATTTGTTCTATCAGCATATTTGTGGAGATGCTAGAAAAATGTATAATGTAAAAACAACAAAAAAAGTATAAAAGCAACCTTTTCTATTTTGAAACGTAAGAATCCCCTGAAGTCTTGGCTGTTGCTCCCCGCCCCCCCCCCAACCCAGCTGCTCTTTGATCTGTCTCTTCCTAAGAGGATAAATATATTTTAAATTATTGCTAGCCCCAGGGGAACCGAACTGGTGTTAGCTAGCGAGGAGATGCTTTTAGGAAATGTCACTACTGTAGGTGGCGAAAATGGCAAGAAACTGTTGAGGACTGCAACTGCTCAGCTAGATCTGAGCCAAACTTAGGGCTGAAATAAATGAGTGCAACATTCAGTGTCTTCTCTGGGATACTCAGCCACTGAAGCTCTCTGAAATTTCCTGACTATGCCTTCTCATTAGGAACCGAAGAACAGTAAGTTCCATGAGGGAACTTTACTTCCGTATGCAGCTTTTGGCTTAAAATACATAGGCTTACCAAAGCTAATGTCTACAGAAACGTACAGATTTGGAGCTGCATTCTGCACTGTCTTTTCATATCTGTAAAATAGCAACAAACTATAATCATTCTAATTTGTTGATTTGTCTTGTCAATTAGGCTAGTTATGCCTAATTAGTGTCAAATTTTGAATATAAAAGAAGTTGAACAAGTCCTCGGGTTGGAGGCAGAGGACATCTTCAGTGGCCTATCCAGGGACTTATCCACCATATTACAAATGTTAAGAGTGGATTTCTGGTCTCTGTAGAGTGATTAAGACCTCCAGAGTTGAAAGCCTAGATAGATTACACAGTTAAAAGAGGGAGCTAATATTTCTGAAAACCAGTTAAGGGACTGCAAGTCAGGAGCCTACTCCTCTGCATGGACCACAAAGGCATCTAAAGCACCTCAGTAGAGGAATCAGAAGACTGTCTGGAACAGCATACAGGTAACTTCTAGGCATGAGCAGATCTAAGGATGGTCTGAATGCATCTCATGGAGGCACATTCACTTGCTGGGGTGCAGAAAACTGAGGGTAGATGCCTCTCAGGGTGGAGAGAGGAGGTTCCTGCCTCCACACAAAATTTATTAGTTAGTGAGGCTTCTGAGAAAATAGCTTTGTGTCTCCTGCACCAATTGCTGATTATAGAAGTGACCAACTCAGTGCTCCTTAGAGAAGTCACTTGCTTATCAAGCTATAGTCTCTCTCTTTTTGGTCTTCTCATCTACCTTTGTAAATCCTATATGCCTTTCTACACACCAGTCAAATTCAGGGAGAACAATCAAGATGCATCCATATAGGGTTACAACATTCTTGTCCTGCAGTCGTATGTAACCTGATAAGTGAGGTAGATTCCTGGTATGTAGAAACAAGGTTTAAAAATCAGTCAGTCTGAGAAAAATCCTCTGGATAGGAATAAAAAGTGGACACTACCATTGATTATGCTTTCTGAGCTCAACACAGTGCTATTTCAGTAATTTAGACATAATCTGATTACGTTGAATGAATCAAACCCTATAAGGTAAGTTCACCTACCCCCAAATGCAAGCATTACTGAGCATGCATAACAAACTTTGATCAGGTGCCTAGGAAATATCATGGCCCATGACCTGAGCTCTGCCTGATTTTCAGATGTATTCAGAGGGATGGATGTGTGTGAGACAAGCCAGTCAACTCTTTTCTGAGACTCACAGGACATGATTCGTCTAACCTAATTTTAGATATCTAAAATGTAGAGGACGATATCTGAGCCAGACACTGTAGGCTCCCTTTATAGATAATGGAAAGAGAAATAGACACTTATAGGGTTCAATTATTCTGGTGTGCTTTGGATATCCACCCTATCATAAGCTGACTCACACAGTCACACAGGCTGCTGCTCTCCACCAGGGAGACAGACCCGATGCAGACATCTGCACTGAGCAGCTGAAGGTACTTTGAACTTTCCTTCATGCAATGTAACTGAAACAATTGACAAAAAGTTTCTGTTAAGCGTAAACTTGCTTATGCTTTCCACTCTCCTGAAGTCTGTGATGGTTTTTAAAGTTTGACAGTCAAGGCAACTGCAAGGTAGAGAGTAAGCCAAGACCTCAGTCAGCCTTGCTCTTTACGGTGCCATTAGCAGGACAGGACCATGTTCTTATCACCCATAGATATCCATACTTCAGTGAGTTTTCCCAAATGCCATGGTATCTGCTTATTCTGACTTGTCCAGATGCCAAAACACACAGCTCTCTCTTCTCTTGGTTTTGCTGAATGGTTATGCTAAATATGCATTAAAATTTATGTGTTTTGTGGGGAAAAATTTTGATTAAATTAAAGACATTTGAATTTGGAAACAAGATGGCTTGAATATCTTCTTGAGCTTAGGTGGCTAGCAAAGTTAAATCATCTCAGTTTCTGTAACCAAAACCATTCAGTGACTAAAATCATATCCAGCCAACTAGAAGCCATCTGAAACAGACGTCCATCTATGGATCAGTTAGGTGTGGCTTTCAGCGTAAGTGTGAATCAAACATGCCTTTGCATCAGTTGCAAATTGACTTACAGATGCTATTCCTGTGCCTCAGAAATGCAACTGAATTTCTGAAAGGTATGCAAAACACCTTTACTTGAAGGTCATTGCTTCCCGTAAGCTCTCTGGGAAGACAAATCATGACCTCTCTTCCTTTGTGGTATGCCTTATACACCTATGGCAATGTTTACAATGGAAAAATAGTACAAGGGAGAGAAAATGGAGTTTGTGGGGGGAATTTTTTTACTTTCTTCCCAAAATTTCAGTTTTTTTCAAATAAGCTCATTGGATCTTAGTATAAGGAAAGAAGGAGCTAGGTGCCAGATTTGAAATCTATCAAAGTGCAAGTGGGTTTTTACATTGAATTCAGTGGATGGTTTTGGTCAATCACAAGTTACATCTGCTCTCCCAAAGGTCTGTCTCATAGCAGTTTGCAGTGTAGTTTCTTGTCTTTGATTCTTTCTAACATTTCTAATAAACTATATCACCTGTAATTTTTCATGGGAAACAAAAGCCTCTGGTTAAAATACCTCTGATAATTTCTGTAAATTCATGCAAAACCAGGTATTAATTATGAATTACTGCATTTACGCCACTCTGCAAATTGATACCATTTTGGAAATGTGTAGTTTTGATCAAATCAACTCCATGAACAGAACAATGTTGACACTTCAGCAAAAAAGTGATATTTTTCTAAAAAATAAATTAATTAGTTCATAGTCTCCTCCTGACATTTATTTTTTGGATTTTTCTGACAGGTTTAACAAGCTTTTCTGATACACTTTCCAATCACTGCATTTGTGGTTTGATAAAGAGTGTGTATGGATAATCTGTGATGATATGGCAATACATTTTCCTTCATTCTACAATGCATTGGCAGCACAAATCATGCTAAAACTAGACAGGAATGTATCACCAATTTGTCTGTAGGTATTTAGTTACTCAGTGAGTAAATAAATTCATCTTGTAAATTAAGCATTTAAGCTTCACTGCACAGAAGTGGCTTTTACTTACAATATATGCTTGTAATATGAATTACAGCAGTTATTTCTAACATGCTTTATTATCAGTTTGAAGTTGAAAGAGGAAATTACAATATTCCAGTGTTCTCAGAAATGTATCTGCACAGAGTTAAAAAATAAAAATTGAAGTTCTCGAAGTTCTGGCACAGGTAACAATATTTTTATAGATACAGTCCCAAAACATGCTTTTTATAATTAATAAAATATAAAAATCCCTTGATATGTAGGATTTATTATAAACATTCACATGTTAATTTTTGCTATTTCTCACAAGAATTGAAAAACTGGGCTTTTGTTCCCTTGTTTCTTTAATAACACTTTGCAATTTTTTCAACAATATGTAAAAAAATCTTAAAACTATCTTAAATATAAGGTGAAAAGCGATGTTCATTTTTCATTTAGTTCTGCAATCAGTACTAGTAAAAGTGGCAACAGTTTTAAACCCCCCTAGTTTCCCTGTAGGAAGAGATCACATGGACCAAGGCTGGCAGTGTGCAGGACCGTTCATTTGATACAGAAAATGTTGTATGATTTAGACAGCTATGCCACCATTCTGGAGAATTGCTTTATCTTTTTGTAGATATCTTGTTTGTGCATAAAAATAAATGTTATTATCTCTCTTGTAAAGTTTATTTAGTTTATCTGAAGGGCTTTCTAATGCTCCATCAACTACTCCACCAGTTTTCTTGAAAATGGATGTGGCTGGTGGTGATTCATCTTGCGCAGAATAATTAATTGGCATTTTCAAGTGATGGTCAATCTAGAATGATGTGATTGGGATTATTTGCTTAAAACAGTATTTCACTTATTGACAGTGTGAGGCTTCTGTCATTATTTTGACGTATAGTGGCAGAATGCTCCAAATAAAGATAGCTGGAGCTGCCTGTTACAGAAAACAGGGAAAAGAGCTATATTCTGTTTGAAACCATGGGATGGTTTTCATTGAGTTCATGTAGTGGACTCCTGGACATAATTAAACAGCATGTGGAATTCATGAGCTCACAAAGCTCCCTTCACAAAGCCATTGCCCTAAAATATGTAGCCTTAAATATCTTCAGTGAAATCCTCAGAGCAACAAGTAACTCCCACTCACTACAAGTGGATTATTACAGTCTTCACAGCCTTGTGGAAGTTTTAATTGAAGGGCACCACTTAAAGGGATGGTGTGGGATGACTCTAACGTAAGATTGATCAGTACAGGCAGAATTTTATTACAAGTGTCAATTAGATTGAAAAGTGTTATAAAAAAGATCATTTGCATAGCTTTAGGTGACAAGGAGACACATTATTCTGAAATCTCCTTTGCTGATTGTTTAGTGATTCTCTAAGGGTAACAGGGAGGAAATATTCCCTCCTGCAAGAGGAGACAGTAGCCGCTTTCTGACTGGCTTTGATTTAAAGCTCGTTAATGAGATATGTGCAGCTAATTAAGAGCAGGGAGAATTTAGCTATATACCACAGTGGAGAACAGCATTTATCAGAGAGGATGGGAGTATTGCCCTATGGAAGTTCAGTGCTGTGCTACCAAGAACGATTCAGTTCCAATACTGCAGAGGAGGGCAATACAGCAAATAGCTAAGGTTGGTTGAAGACACATTTTTTTCCCCTAGAAAAATAAGGTTGCATCAACAATGCATTCTTTTAATGAAAATCCTTATTTTTGTTAATTCAGCACAGTAAGGACAAGCTCTTTCTTTTCATTTGCACCCTTTTTTCCTCTGGAGGTAAGGGACAAATTAGCAGACAGAAAGCCTTTGTCTATTGCAAGTAGGTCTTTTTTGGTACTTGAACTAGACTGTGGGAGCGTCTACAATAGCATTTTAGTTTGGAGTAGGAGCATCCTTCCAAAACAAATCTTCCTGCAGCCCCCCACTTCCCATACTTTTGTTTCCATCACAGAAATGGAAATGTAATCACAGAAAGGGGTGTGCATGAATTAGATTTCAGACTGAAACATGTCTGAAACATGTACTCCAGGTATGCACCTAGTCTGCTCCAGCTGCTAATGAGCATCCAGGCCCTGGACCAGTCTAGACCTAATCCAAAATAAAAAACTTTAACAATAATGTTAGGATCTCAGCACCAACTGTTTCATTCTAGTGATCTGTTTCTTTTGGGCTGCACTACTTGTTAATGCAGATATAGTAGGTGTCTCTCTACACAGCATAGTCAGTCCTGGTATGATTCATCACCACGCAGCCAGTAGTGCAGTCTGACTTGCCCTAAGGCATCAGAGACACATCTGCACTGCCCTCACACATTGGGCCCAGGAGTTACAGAAAATCCACTCTGTGTGGCATTGTGAAGGCCAAGCGAGATACCCCACAGTGCCTAAAAGGACAGCAGGTGCCTGTGTTTAGGCAATACAATCCTACTCACTGTCTGGGGATTCATCTCCAAGTTGTAGGCACCCAACCTTCAGTATATAAACACAGACATCTCTATATAATCTTGTTGTTTGTCTTCCGTTAAAGTCAATGGAAATAGATGACCTAAATATAGTGCCATTTTTAGACATCCTGGGCACCTACCTGTCCTCCAAGCCATCTGTCTTATTAGCTAGTATGGTGTAGATATCACACATGCTATAGAATAACTCAAGATGCTGAATTCCACCTTGAGACAACACAGTCAGTGGAGCCTAGAGAGATATTCAGTTCACCTGAAAGTAGATGTAGGACACAGTTCAGTTGCCTAGACATAGGCATGTGGTGCTATACCTCAAGTTCTGTTGCCTAGACATAGGCATGTGGTGCTATACCTCAAGGTATACAAAATATCTGCTCAGGGTTGACAGCTCTGACAGAGGTTTTATGGGAGACTCACAGCCTTCTGCAGCTGTATACCAAAGTGAGATACCCCGCAGTGCCTGAAATGAGGCAAGATGCCTGTGTTTAGCAAGGGGCTTGGAGAGAGCAGCATATTGTGGAAACAAGGGTAACATATTTTGTCATTTACTCTGTCACTTCCCTCTTCCATATCATCCAAATTTATTTTGCCTTTGTGAGATGTAGTGAATATGCATTGCCAGGTGAAAATGAAATATTGGGGGGAAAATATTCACAAGAAAAAATCAGACTTCTGCCTTCAGGTCCTTCTCTTTCTGTGCCTTTTCCAAGAGATGAGTTCCCAGCAAGACCCAAATGTATGGTAAGAAAAAGTATGTTGCTCAGTATTGTGTGACTTTGGAACTTTTCTGTGTGAGGGAAAGCTAGGCACATCTCATATTCCCTATTCTGGAATATGAATATCATCTTCTGGTTGTATTTTGTCTACAGAACAGTTATAATGTTCTTCAGGGAGATGAGATCACCTTCTTGAGGGAAATTACAACTAGGGATCTATCTTAGAACTTTTCCAATACCATGCATATTCATCTATTTATTTCATTTCAAATTTTGTTTTATTCAGTTTTCAAGGGGCAAATTGCAGTTCATGGTGAATAAATTTTTTCTCAGAAGAAACTTTTATTATGAATATCTGCAGTTTCTAAATTGTATTTTTGACTACTTGCATAATCTCATACAGCCATTTCTTTGTCATGTGAACTGAAACTCTAAAACTACATAAAAAATAACAGAGAAATTAGAAATACATCATTTGATGCATTATAGGTAGCAGAGGGATGCAGTCATAATGCGTGCTATTGTTACATACAGGTCTCTCTCTTCTGCCACTTCCAGCTAGCAAACTTACAGGTGTTAAAGCAGTTCTTGGTATTCACCCCTCAGTGCATCACTTTGCACTTTGTACAATTAATTTTTAAAGAACTTTCTTTACTCAATCTCCAGACTCATTTAGTTGTTTCTATAAAATATTGCAACATTCCTCTTTATTGATGTGTAATGCAACCTCATGTCACCAGCAAATATCATCTGAACACAGCTATATTGCTTGCCCAACTCAGACATTAAAATGTTAAATAAGTTTGGTCTCTAATTTTTAGGAAAGCCTAATAAGAACCTCCTTCCAGTCCAGTAAGAATCCTTGTAACACAGTCCCTTGAGTTGGCTGCATTTTATCAAATATATAATTTTTGTTGCCTCTGTGTTGTTACTCTTTCATCAAATTTTCCCGTAGTAATGGACATAGTACAAAAATCAGTAGCTACTCAATAATATTTTCCCCTTTTAAGATACAGGAATTTGTTTTGCTCTTCTCTCAAGCACAGTAACTCCTTCAACTTGATAAATTAATTTAAAATATTGTTTAGATGGTGTAGCTTATTTAGGTAGCTTGTCAGCTCAGCGTGAATTGCTAGTGGTCAAACTGAACATGCAGTTCTGAAAAAATATAATTTAGTTACACACATTCACTTGCTGTTGGTTTTGATCTTTGACTAGAATGTAATGTAGAGATCAGCGTTCAGTTTTGTGGATGTGGAAGTGCATGCCTGCGTGTGGGAAATTAGCTGTAGAATCACAGAATCCTGAAATCATAAAAATGTTGATTGGAAGATCATCTAGGCCAACCTCCTGCTTGAAGTGGGACAATGGTCAATGCTGGATTAGGTCAGATGTGGCTCTGTCTAGTTTTTGGTGGATACAATTTCTCGTGTATTTGCTTGAGTGCTTTAACGTTCAAGGAAAGAAAAAACAAATGGGTCACGAGTAAGGGTGATGTGAAATTCAGATTTGCATTTCAATGAATATTCGCAGATCTCTTTCATATTATTCCCTCGGGCCATGAAAAGTACAGGCACAGATTACTGAGAACTCTCTAGACTGACTGATTGATATGGTTTGTATTTGCCATGTAAATGTATAGTGTTTAATACTGTATCTATACAAATATAATGCTGATTGACAAACTTGCCCAGAAACAGTCATCTCCTAGGAGGAGGAAGTCATTAACATTTTAAAAAGCAAAATCCTAAAGGAAGGCTGTTCAGAAACTGCAAAAGAAGGTGGTACTTTGAAATGTGCAAAGGTATGAGCAGTCAATATTAAGGATTCCTTTGTTTTTATTGGAACAAAATTCAAGGATTTTTTTTTTTTCAATAGGAGAAACACTTGATATGCAAACCAGAAGAATTCAAAAAGGATTGAGGAATAATTAATTTCATGATATATATTAGAACATAAAAACAGAATTGTAAATTGCATATTTGAATTTTAAAAAGTGAGAAAATGTACAACATGTTAAAGAAGCCTTTAGCATTTGAGCTCCACAGAGGACCATAAAGGGGAAGGACACTAACTCTGAATATAGCCTACTTCCTCACAAATTTCCAGAGAGCAATCCTCTAAGTTAAACAATATGTTGCTGTTCAGGGGGAAAAAAAGCACCATTTATTATGTAAGTTTTCTTTTTACTTAGGTAACTTATAGCACATGAGGAAGATATCAGCTGAGATAGTTACCATTTATTGTAGTGCCCTGCCTTGAAGAATGAGAAAGTAGTTTTCATTTTAATGAGCAGTTGTAAAGGAGGATGTTAGTTCATACAGTGTAAAGGAGACAATTGCTGATGGCATGAGCAAGAAGTATAATGAGTTTTGTTTTTATCAACAAAGTTTGCTGCATCTTCCAGTTTCCTTTTCAGTCCCTGTGCACTGTCTTGTCAGAAAAGGTCTCTGCACCTTTCTTGATGTCCTCAATCTACTTTTCCTCCGTTGATCTATATACCATTCTTTTCTTCTGGCTTTTTGATTCCCTTCATCCTTGGTCTTTTCACTGTTTCTCTTTCCCCTCACTGCTTCCTCTCATGACTGCTAAAATGGGAGACATCTTCTCAAAGGACAGCCCACGTACCATAAATTTTAAAACAATGCCATTTGTGATCATCTTTCCTTGGTTCTGCTTGTCAAAAAAAAAAAAAAAAAAGACCACCTCAGCTGGTTTGATCAACTCTATAGGGTGTTTTCATCTTCCTCAAAATACTGAGGAAGGATGATCAAGAACATATGAAAAGCCGTGTTTGATTCTGTCATCTGCTGGATAATCACAGAAACATGTAACTCACCAATCATTTATTTCAAGACTTGTAGTTAACCTTTAAAATTGCTACTTTGTGAGGCTCCCCACTTTGCTGCAGCACATTTGAATCAGAACAGGAACACTGTGGGGCAGGTCTGCAACGTATTAAACTGGCTTGCTACCTATTAACATTGCACACTGAGAACTCTCTGTGTGATTCTTCAGCCATGGGATGACTCACTGCAACTTGCTCTCTGCTGGAAGGGAACTTGATGATGCCTGCAAGATCCAATTCCTTTCCAAAAGCAGGAGGTGGTCCTGTGAGCCTCCCACACTGGTCCTCTGCAGGTTGGCCAGTGACAAGTAGAGCAATGCATGAAAGGTAATGTAGGCTATATTTAAAGGCAAGCTGTCACCCTTGCAGTTCAGCTGTGCCTAACCAAACATTGTTTTGAAATGCACCAACCTGGGGAACCAGAAATGCACTTTCTAGAAGGCAACTTCACCTCTTTTTCTCTCTAGACCTACAGCACTAGGATTTCTTCCTCATTTCCAGTGTAATTGATGTGATGACTTACAGATAAGGTTGATAATTCTGTTTCTCAGGCTTGCCTAAGAGTCAATACATTTCCTGAAATCACAGCCTTTTTTGTCGGGAAGTCACTGAAGGTGCAATTCTGCTTCATGATTTCTCTACTAGCAAGGGAGTTTCCAGGGCCAGTCTATTTGCTCCTCTCCCCGACTTGCCACAAGTTATTGCCTACGCAGCAGTACTTTTTCAACTGCTTGTGCAGTCATGACCTAAAATTGGTCATTGTAGTGATCCCATGTTTTACAAGCCTTCCAAAAACAAGGGGGAAGATGTCAAAGATGACTTCTAGTACATACATTCAGTATTATTTGATACTTACAATATTCTAGGCCTAACACACCAAGAGGAGATCTTGTCAGCTGCCTGCTGGTTCCAGGCTGTCATGGATACTTATAATTAGTTTTCTGCCCCATTCCTGCTTATTCCTTCATCCTCCCCCCCCCCCCCCCCCGCCTTTTTCTGACCTTCTCCCCCTTATACTCTCATCTGCTTTTAACCCACATACTGCCTCTCCTTTTTTCTTGGATTTCAGTATACCTCCTCCCCTTTTTAGGGGAAACTGTAGGAACTTTTTGTGCCCTGAACTTCTCTTTGGCCAAATACGCGAAGCTGGCTCAGGGGAAAAAGCAAGCAAAGTGTTCTCCTGTAGGCAAGGCTGAACTCACAAGGGAGACGAAACTTCTTCCACCATGAGAATGGTCCTTGACAGTTGGAAGCACTCCTCATATCTTGCATATGGCACAATTTTTTATAGTGGCATTTATTGTTTTAGTAGAACAATTTATAAGGATGCAAATCAGTGAAATACCTCAGTGATTTAATGAAGACATAAGTCTGTGGGTAGGAGCACAAAGTTTCTCCCAAGACTACTTTGGGCCTGATTCAAAGTCTACTGGAGACAGATAGGATCTTCGTTTCTCTTGGTCTATATCTGCTCTATTTATAAATATGATTACAGATGCAGTGGAGTAGTCTTGCAGTGTTTGCAAACTGCACTGCAAACACAGGTATTTTAAAACTGTGAGTGAAAAATATTAATCCCATAGCAGGTTGTCTTGTTTACTGCACTACACCATTATGAAAAAGTTAAAAGAAATTAAAAAGTGAAGTTTATGTTTATTCTGCAGTAATGAATTGCTTAGAGAGAGAAGTTTTCTTAGGAGCTATTTGGAGCAGGAAGTCTAGTATAACAGGTCTAATCCTGCTTAATGTGAATTACACACACAACTACGGATATGCCCAATATATTTTAAATACAAAGTGAGTACCAACTGAAATGTGACAACCATTTCTTCTTCTTTGAAATTTCAGTGACTCATAATCAAATTACAAGATCTGTGTTTTTAATAGTAGCAAGTTCTTTTCTCTCGGTCCCTCCCTCAGAGTACTGGTATTTTATATGTCTTTTAACCAGAAAAACTTAATAGATGGTGTTGAATTTTGCAGAAAAATAAATTAATTGTTACCTGATTTAAGTGAGCTCTCAATGAGTTTTATCTGTTGTGAGTGGAATACACATTTGTTTGTATTCTAGACTCATCACATTTTACAAAGTTGAAAAGTGTATAACAAATAATTTTAATTAGTTTTTAAAGGACAAGTTGATTTTCCATTTTTGCTTGCTGCCTTAGAATATTACGCTCATTTCTATGAGGCAGATATTCAGACAGCTTTTCCTTAATAAGGTAAAAGTTGTAGAAAACATGTATTTGAGATTTTGTAATTAAGTACTCAATTTGAGCACACTTACAAATGCCAGAGGTAATGATTCTTTGAAGTTTATCGTTCATAGTAATCTTTTCATACCACAAAAAAGGCAAGTAATACTGTGACCAAACAAAATTAGAACCATAAATTAGATTAGCCCTTTGCTTAGTTTTTCACCAAACAACCAGTTCAATAAATTACTCTGCATGGCCTATACATTATGCTTACTGCTTTTCCTGTGTGTACATCAGTACAACAGTGTGCCATAAAATGTTATTTGATATATGCACAGTGAGTCAATGGATATTTTAAAAACAAAAAAGAAAGAAGAGAGAATTTTTACTATTTTAAACACAGTACTGTTTTCAGAGAATATTTGGTAGGAAAAATATGAACTGGCTGTAGCAGCACAGTAGGAGCACACAGTAAATTTCTGAAATATCATGCTTCTACATATACTATCGGTTACTGGCTGCTGTCGTAAGTGACAAGGCCAACTTCAGGTGTTGAAGTGTGAAGGTTAAATTGTGAACACCCCAAACGACATACCTACATTTTCCTTTGATGTTTTGTGTATGGGATATAGTTTCTATCTATCTCTGGTCTCACTGGTCCATGACTGTACTCCCCCTCTTCCATTTTGCAGTCTTTTACAAATGACCGGCATGCTTGCATTTCCCCCAGCCTTGCAACACAGCCCTGCGCGAAGTCCCACATGTTTCAGCTCACACCTTTTAGCAAAATGCAGTAAGTCTATCCATGCATTTTAATGGTATAGTCTAGAGATAGCAGGAGCGTGAGTCAGCCTGACTCACAATGTCCAGAGAAAGACAGAGGTTAGGTGGTACTGGAAATGTTATTGCAGTCAAAAGCAAAGAAAATCTGTTTTCTATTCCCCATGCTTCTAACAGTGAACAAACTGCAAAGACCTCAAATTTGACTGGCAATAAGGAGAGTTGATAAATGAGCATCTTTTAACCATCCCAAGGTAATAATAATGGATAAACTAATGAATAAAGAAATAAGAATTGGTCCTTGATGCCTCGTTGGTTAGATCCCTTGTCTCCTGACTCTATTTCTATGCTTTTCATGTTATCTATTTGGTATCTCTAAATAGTTGGAAACAATAGTAGACACAACCTAAGTACAAACTGGAATGATGAGTATCTTGGTCTTTTGGATTAACATTCCTGCCTTTTGAGGCTAACACACGAAAACTGCTTAGCACAGAATATTTTTTATTTATAAGTACTGATTTTTATGTGGAAATATATTTTTGCTGAAATCAAAACTATTCTTAGGAGCAGTGGTTCTTACATAACCTTAGTTGGAAAGGTAGCAAGGTGGAGCTTGAGACTGTAAGGTAGCTAATTACTTGCAGGGTAGTTAATATTAGTGATATTAACTATAACTCACTATTAGCTATCAATCACTATTGATAATAGTAGTAAATTGTTCTCTAGATCACAGGAGATCCTTAATCTCAATTTGTCAAAGCAGGGACATACATGGTGGTTTTGCATGTCTTAGCTTAAGGTCTTCGGATTAGAGAGGACTCTTTGTCTCATATGCTTTCCACAAATGTTTGTGAATGGATCTAGTTTTCATTCTGTATAAAATTTTTAAGCAATTAATCCTAGAAATACTTGACAAAATGCACCCTGTATTTTCCTGTTAACTTTATCTGTAAAGTTTGCCAAGAAAGAGACATAATAGATACTATGAAAAATGGAGAATATTCTCCTTCTCTCTAATATGCTTTTTGATTTATTGAAGATATTTATAACTGGAGATTAGAGTATCAAACAATCTGAACACCCTCTGTTTTACCAAATGCTTTTGTTAACTACACTACTTTTATAACTAAGTTGCACAGCTTCTCTATGAACCAGTTAGTAGTCTCTCCTTTCTTTTACAAATGAGGTAGCTGGGAAGTCTTTCACTCTTGGCTTGGTTCTGGCTTGGAATAGAAGCCAGACCTGTGAAAGAGCTGACATCTGTGTCATGCGGAGTCATGTTGCCTTAAGATGGGCATGATAAATCTTAGTGCTGTTGATAACTATGTTTTAACCATTGATTTTCAGACAGCCCAGAATGAAGCCTGAACGTATTCTTCTTCTGTCTCACAGTGGCTTCCCATAAACTAACCGCTTAAAGGCTGCATGAGCACAGAAGACTTTTTTGCTAAAATGGAAGAGCTGAACCTATCGACAAGTCATTATTACATTATTTTAACATTTATAATATAATACATAATATAAATATGTACTTATAAGACTCCTTGTTGGTGCTTACTTGGGGAACTTGGATATGTTGACGTAAATGATTCATTCAAACTAATTTTTGTAGTCCTTCCGTTCCTTCACAACCAGAAGGTGATTCAGTCCATTTGGGGTTTGAAATTAATCTTTTCTAATGAGCTCCCTTTGGTCACTGTGACCTCTTCAGGAGACAAATTTTCTGGCTTCTGATTTTGGGTCTTGTGTCCTAAACTCACTGCAGTGATTGAGACGTTTACCACAGTGCTGCTCTGTATACAAACAAACAAGTTCATTTACCAGGGATGTCAATCTCACTCTTTTCTCTAGTATTAAATTCTTGCTTTAAAAATCAGATGTCTATATGCAGGTATTTAATATAATATTTTATATAATATTTAATATAGTATAGTATTTAACAATATTATACGCTAAGAGCCTCAAAATACGTGAGCTATGAAAATGAACAAATCACAAAGGTGCAGTATAGCAGATTCTTAGTAACATTGTGTATTCCTGCTAGTATTATAATGTACTAGGTGGGCTGGGCATAAAACTGTCTGAATAAGGGAAGGATTCTTTATCCTTATTTTGATTTTTTCATGTATTTGTACAAGGCGAAAGACTACCAATTATACATTCGCAAGGAAAAAAAATATATATGTGAATATTGTTAGTGAAATAATTTTGAATACATAAGATCTTGTTGTCTAATATTACCTAGATTCTCAGGTACTTGACTTTTTATCTCTCAGTCAGCCAACACAAGCCAAAAAGTGGCCTAAAGGCTTAGATGTTCCAGTGGTTACTCCAGCACAATCTAATCTGTGACCTCTATCCCTTTGGTTTTTATAATGTCCTTATAAAAACATAGTACATTTAAGTATGCTTAAAGTGCTACTGGCTATAATTAAAGTTCTGTCAGCCTTTCCATTTATAAATCCCTCTTTTCAAGGTTTAATATCTCAGCGGTTTCAATTCCCACTGGGCTAAACTTGATACAGAAGCTGTCAGCATGAATGCAAATCCCTCCTACCTTCAAAAATATTTTCAATTCATAAAGTTGCTGGGTTTTATTGAGTCCTACAGTCTGTAAAAGTATTTCTGATTAGCTCCCCTCCCAAAGTGTCTTACACTGTCTTGTCTCATCTTACATAAATCAAGAAATAAATGTATCCTAACTTTGAAATGCAGAAACACACTGATGGAGTTTCCTTTTTCCTTGTTCTAGGCTATAGACTGAGTGCAGCTTCTACCCATATTGAAAACTGCTGACTTCAAGTTAGATCCCCAGACTCTTCCAGACTGCGTCTGCTAGGAAAAAGTTAATTATCTTGGCTATAAAGTAGTGTACCTCATATCTACTTTTCCCATATTTATTTCTTAATATTGAACTGCATTTGCTAAACTTTTAATTAGAGGGAAGTAGGTGACTCTTGGAGAAATTAGCAGATACCCTGTTTAATGAATTTCTCAGTTTGGGGATAAGTCTAGAGCTGCTTAGTACCACTCTGCCTGACTGTATTCTACTTCAGTAGTGCACGTTATATTTCTAGATAAGAAGGAGAATGACCATTCCTGATCTCCAATATCAGGAGAAGAATATCTTGAAAGCTGAAGTGACTCATGCAGAGTACCTTGGAACCGGCCTAAACCAGAAAGAAAATAATTGTCAACAGTTTGATGGTCTTTTAATTTTATTGATGTCCACATTTCAAGTTGTTATGGAATATTACAGAAAAAAGCGTTGGTGTTTCCCTATTTCTTACAAATGAAATGTGTTCATTCTCTTTTAGGTTAGCTCTCTTACACAGACCCTCAGACAATTGATGCCTTAATCAAAAAATATTGCATCAGAACTTCTTGATCTTTTCCATTCTGCGTCCGTTAATATTATATCCCTGAACAGCAACTCCACTTTACTCTCTCTCCTCCTCTGCTCTAAGCCTGTGACTAGGGCATATTTCTGGAAGTGGAGGCTATTTATGGGACTAAAGACCTCAGAAGCAGAGGACTTTGGTCATCCCATTCTAGGTGATTGCTTAAACTTTGGGCTGTTACAAGAAAGGACCATCTAGCTGTCAAAGTGGAGGAGGTCATTTCAAGGTGTACAGCTCAGTTTCGCAACCAAAAAACCCTAGCTGAATCTGCAACACAGTTATTACATATCCAGATTTTGAAACATATTATTTTTCTTTGGTGTTTCTAATTGGCTGCCCTTTGCATACCAGTGAGCATGAGTCCTGCTGTTCTGAACCCCATTCTAGGCTGTGTGTCTAGAGACATACTGATGCACAAGGATTCATGACTGTCTGTGTAAACTTAAGTTTTAACATTGCAAAAGAAAGAAAAAACACCTCTTGGTGTCTATATATATATGCATATATATACACACACTTGTGCATACACCTTAATTTACATTATATATACATACATATTTATACACATACACTTTGAAATATACTTTGCCTTTGAGTTTGTTTACGCTGTGGCAGACTGGAAAAGGTAAAACTGAGATATTGTCAAAATAACTCAGATGATACTACTGTTTTATCAGCAATAGCAGGAAAAAAGAAGACAAGCTATTCATCACAGAAGCTCTCTGTCAGGTCTGAAATAGACTTTGGTGCTAAATATCACCTGGGAACAAAGGAGATGGATATTTTGGTTCTTTATTAGCATCCTCTCTCCTCTACAGATACCACCTGCCTTTTCTTTCAGGGATGTTTGTGGTGGGTTAACCTTGGATAACAGCCAAACTCCCACCCAGCTGCTCACTCACTCTGCCTCTTCTGTGGGGCAGGGGAGAAAACAGGATGAAAAATCTTGTGAGTTGAGTTGAAAAATGGGAGATTACTGTTGTGGACAACAGAGACTTAACTTGAGGATAATTAATTTATTGGAAAATAAACTGTTTGGGTAGTGGGAAACAAGAGACAAACATTGAAGCAACAACTTTCCTCCCCCCTTTCCCAGGCTCAATTTCACTCCTTCACTTGCGACTCTTCTACCCACCTCTCTGTGTGGTGCAGAGGGCTAGGGGGTGCAGGGGGGTTGTAGTCAGTATGTAGCAGCTTCTCTCTGCCAATCCTTCCCTCCCACACTTTTCCTTTGCTCCAGCTTGGGATTTCCACAGGCTACAGTCACCGTTTTCCTACAAACCTTTCCTTTCCTCATGTCTCTACACCATTGTAGGTACAATGGCTGTAGAACTTAAAAGCTCCAGGCTTCCTGGAAAAGTGTTTCTAGCTTATAGCAAATAGCAACAACAGCCATCTATGACCTTTTTTTTTACCACGCAGTTCTAAACAGGAACGAAGGAAAGCATGGTGGAGTAAAGCCATGAAAATAACCTCCCACCTTTCTTACACACCACAAGGTGCAGAAGTGTGTTGTTATTTCTACAGTCAGATTTTTAATGCAAATTGATTTACAATGAAATTTTAAAACGGGCAATTGATTTTAATCTGTTTAACTTGGTTATGGTTTTATTAATACATATAGCTGGAAAGAGCCAGATTTCAATTGAAAAAGGTAATTTAGGTGGAAATGCATTGAGAAATGGTTGAGAAGGGAGAGCTTTATAAATGCTTGGGAAAAATATTTGTTGCGATAAAATTGTATATTTTCATGCATCAAAGCAAAATGTTAACAGAAGCGTTCAAAAAGTCCACATGATGAACTATATATAACTAGAATTACTCTTAACACTAAACCTTTAATACTGCAACATTGGTTGTCCTGTCAGTTTAGTCTTTTATCCGCTTTGGCTAGAAACCCTTGACTGCTATAAGCATGTAAGTGGAATACATCAATAGTGATGTAAGGACTTAACAGTCTAAGTAATAGCTCTCTTTGCAAAGGGAATAAAGAGATTATCAATGGGCGAGTGGCTATAGCTCTACTGTGAACTGACTCATCCTTTGAGGTTTCAGTTTTCTCACTGGCACTTCCTATATTATTTTGTTGTTTACTGTGATATTAAACACACGAAATAGCAAGAATCACATGGAAAATCATCTGATAGGCTTTTGTCATGTAATCATGTTTCTTTTTGGTGACTGTCTTAGATCTGATGAGTACCCACAACTTTTTGACCCTAACTATAGACTAAAATGAAAAGTCTGCTTCTTTGCAAAAAAAAAATATAGATTTTCTTTCACTGCAAATCAGGATATTCGATGCCCTTTTCACCAGTTATAATTCATGGGCCAAACTCAAGTATGTAGTATGTAGTAGTATAAATTATCTTTTTGAAAAATGATAGGATATTCTGTTCGAAGCCAAAGATACTAGATGTTCCTGTATAAGAATTGGAACTAGCCTCATATGTGGAGCCCAAATTAGCTGGGGAGTAGCATTGGTAAGAGAAAAAGATGCAAGAGATGAAAAGATGCATGCACCATAAAATAGTAAGGAGTAAAAATGAGTCAGAGAGATGGTCAGGCCAGTTAGAACTAATCCTTCTTAAATCTCAGATAAAATATGCAATCAAGAAAAGTTCAGCGTCCTACTTTTGTGAAAGAAAAGTTGAATGCAAAGTGTTGCTTTTGGTCTAGTTTGAGTACAGCCCGGCGCCAGAATACACAGGCACTTTGTCTGCTCAGAAGCCTACAGCTGTTGTTCTTTTCAGTTTGGTTCACTTGAGTTCTTTTGTCATTCAGGTGCACTGCCTTATTGAACTAAATCCCCATGTATTTGGAAGTCACTGAAAAGAGGCTACATTTGTAGGCAGTCTAACTGTGCTTGTTATTGTTTGTGACTTGAAGTGAGTTTGTAAGATGGTGGAATAAAATATTAATGAAAATGCATTGGAAATGTGTTAAAGAAACCATTTCTGAAATATCTAAAAAGAGAGCTTTTTTTGAGAGGAAGGAAGCACTTTAGTTTCAGTTTTTAAATATATTTATATACATATAAATATAAATACACACATGAAAAAATGCACATTCTTCTAAACAGTAATACTTTTTAATGTATCCACAGAAATCCAGCTGCAATCACAGAACTTTGTAATAAACTCTCTTATTTTATTTACTGGACAGATTAATTTTCTGATCTGCAAATAATTTAATAATGACCATAATATGTGGGAGGAATGTACTATACCAAACACACTGAATTTTTGTAAATCTCTTTAATATTGGCAAGATCTAACAAAGATGCATGCTCCTATTACAGGATTTACACAATGCTAAATATTTTTAGATTGATTTCAGCAGAAGCACTCAGAGACGACTCTTACAAGAGTCTCGAGAGGATCTAGTTTAGCATTAATTTTATACAAATGAAAAAATACAACAAATGTAATATAATTTGAACATTTAATCTGTTTACCTTTTAACCTTTATGAAATGGTAGACCTTGCATTTTCAGTGTAATAAATGATTTGCAGAAATTCTTCCCTAATATAAATCTAAGATTTTTTTCTTATAACAATTGATTCTGCTTTAGTAATTTTGAATATCTCTCAAACAAATGGTGGAAAGAGGAGTAACATGAAGGAAATGATCAAATGATTGCACGCAGATTATTGTTGCAACTAGTTTTTCTGTTACTTGCAAATAGAGGACTATTAAACTAGAATAATGCACATCAAAGTGACCCAGAGCTCAGCTCTATCTAGCCTTTTTATTACAGCTCAGATCTAAACATTTGTCTCCTATGAGATAAAATACACAGTAAGGCAAGGACATGGCAGCTCATACAAAAACTGGCAGGAGAAGTTCTCTTTTGTTTTGTGAGGCTTTTGGATTTGAATGAAGTTAGCTGGTATCCAGTAAATGTAACATTTCTCCCATGCTGTCTTTTCTCATATCTGCATTTTCACAGTGCAATCTTCATTTACCAGAAAATACAGCAGAAAGTTGTTTTGGGGGGAGCAGGCAATGAGGCCAAGAATTTATATTTTGAGCTTGGATCAGAACGCAGATGTATTCCCTAATTCACATCTTATCCACACTATTAAATGCCTTAACCAAGGCTATGTAATGCACATCTGGTCTCTCGGCACCCTTACAGGCAGAGAAAAGATAGGATAAAGCCGTGACAGTTAACTTTATTCTTTCTGTAGCATAACTAGATCAATGTGAAATCATGGGCTCTGTTTTTTTTTAAGAAATGGAACAAAGAAGTTTTCAGTTCTCCTCTAGCACAGCTTTTGAGCTGTTGGGGACAGATGAATTAGCACTCAACAGCTGAGATAAAGCCTTTTTGCTCAGCGTTTTTCACTGAGCTGTGCCTTTTCTGTAGGCACATATGGTCAGCGTATAAGAGACATCTATGTACCTCACCCCCTTTGGTGTTTTGGTCCTGTACTTTAGATTTGGCTGAAGAGGCTCTGACGTTATAACTCTTCTATAAGTAAACCTGACACATTAGATCATGAGCTTATATTCTCTGTATAGAAATGCATGGTGATTAGGATTTCTCTAGTGAATACAGTTTGTAGAACTGTGCTTCTACTATTTCATTTCCACCTGCTGATCCTGTGTGGTGTAGGAAACTTGAATGCTTCTTCATTCCCATATAACCTGAAAGTTGTATGAGGTGCTCTTAAATCTTACAACCATGCATGGTTGCCATCCAATAATTTACACTGGGCTTATCACAATGATGACACAGTGTCTTACCAGTGTGTGTCCAGAAGATTATTGTGCTCGTCATTCTAGATCAGGTGTTTAGTAGTTACCAAGGTTTTTGAAATGTTCCAGATAAGACATAGTAAGAGATAATAAACTGAGAGGATGGTTGTCTTCATGTATCTTCTGAAGGCAATTTGATTTTTCAAATTACATTTGTGATAACACTGAATGCATGAAGACACTGATGTATTTTAACACTGTTGCTAGAAATCATAAACAATTTTTGTTGTTCTAACTCCATGATGGAAAAGAATCAGCCAACTTTTTTGTTTGCCCTGAGGTCATGGTAAAGTGTTGTAAGGCTCACAAAATTAAAAATGGTAATGAATAAGCAACTGAGTCATTTCTTCTGTGTTTCCAGAAATTAAGTGGTTTCTTTTCACCAACCTAATTTTTACCCTCCATTTGTTCACTTAAATGCCTCTCTGACAGATAGTGCTTCATAGCTTCATAGATGTGGCTGCATTTTTCTGAGAGGCTCAAGGAAACTGCAGGTGCAATTTTTATTGTAAACTGCAGTGAAGCATAAGGTTTTGGTTACTAATGAAACTGCACACACTTTGGTAAGACATGAAGAGGCAAGAAGCACAAGGAAATGCAAAGTTGGCTGGACACAAAGACTCTGTTCCTGGGTTAATTAAAAGAGTAAAAAAAGAGTAAGAACATGTTTTAAAGAGAAAGCAAAGGAAAAACATAAAAATTCAAAGGAAAAAAATAAGGTATAAGTTATCAGCTGTAAGAGATGAAAGGGCTCAGGACCCCTTTTTAACCAGGTAAACTCTTTATAGAGCAGAATCAGCCTTCATTGCACAAAAATTTTCTCAAGACAGAAGATATTTTTCCTTAAACCAAAAGATAGAGTGCTCCATGTGACAGTTACCTCTCATGATACTGTTGGATTCCAGGGTGCAACAAGAACAAGGATCTTATGGAAAGCTGCACACATATCATTAAATAAGAACCCAGCTGTAAATTTGTTTTTCAGTTAAGAAAATCACACATATGTTCTGTGAGGCAACATGATTGTACGATTTTGCATTGCATTTCACAACAGAATAATTAAAAGAGACAATAGTATGAGGTCTCTGATAGTTTTTTGCCAAAATATCTTGCAACTCCTTTCAAGTTTATATTAAATGCTTATGATCTGTTGCTATTAATTGTCCACGGTCTGCAAATTAGAAAAAATATTTTATTGGCATAAAATTCCTCATTCTCTGCAAATCAGAGCAATAATGACAAGTATGAATACTGATCTCTCATCATGTCCTCTTGCATGCTGTTGGTGTCTTACTTGAGCTCTTCAGTTCCTGTTTCTCTAGACCAACAGCTCTTCCTCAGAGAAAGCAGCAGTAGACAGAAGGATTCAGGCACATTTTTTTGCATTTAATGTTCTTACCTTGCTCTTGCTATAATTTTGAAGGTATGAGCACAAAAGCAAATTATCACAGTGTTAGTAAATATGATTATAACATCTCCACTTTTCCATGGTACATGGGTTATGTACATTCTTCGAATTGTACAAATAAACGGTGAGGTGCTATACCTTTAGCTCACTAAGCTGTGCTTACTGTTGAGTAAAGGTACAAACACAAAAAGTTGCTATGAAGTAGATGGTGCATCAACAAGCATTTGCATCCTAGCATTTCTCATTGGTTGGTTATGTGTATGCACACACACTAAAGGCATTTCTGCCATTGCTCTTTTCAAACTGACTAACCAGCCAAAGATTCAGGGTCTTTTAGGCTGTTCTTGTAAGGAGGTGATTAATCTTAGAGTCATGTTTTTCTTTAGTGCAATTCTGTTCATTAGATTTTCTATGTGGAAAGAAACAGCAAACGGCACCTCATACCTTTAAATTTATTTTGGTTAACAACCTCCAATAATCTTTCTTGGTAGGCTTTTTCTCCTAGCGTTTTCCCACACTCTCTCTGGACCCATGCTCTGTTTCAGCATGCTTCTTCCAGTTTCTGAATCAGCCCCTTCATGTCTGTTTCAACATGTGAATCCCAGCACAATTCCACACATCAAGAGATTGAATTCTTGAGCAGGCATGGCGAAACGGAGTGTGGGCAGATGAGAGAGAGAGGAAAGTAATCAGTGACACGAATCTGTCTCTAGCAGCTATTTTCAATGAAGACAGGTCTTCATGACCCCAAAATGTCAGAGCGAGAGCAGGTCAATGGAGAGGCCACCAGCTCCTTTAGCCCTAGTGCTTGACTGAAATTCTGTGCAGATGTTTTCCTGACTAGAGATTGGCATATCCACTGCCATGGGGACCCTGCAGGAGCAGTATGCGTTAGCTATGAACTGGTGAGGCACCGTTTCAGCTACTTCAGATTCCAGGTGTATAAGTCTGTAGGTTTAGTGAGGGCAGAGAGAATTTCCTTCACTTGCTGGTGGTTTGAAAAGCCACTGTGCAGGCCTAAGGAGAATAGGCATTTTGCATTTAAAAAACAGGGAAGGAATTATGAGTTTTAGCATACTTTTGACCATTCTGTTCAAAATGAGTTAATTAAACTCCAGAGATGAGGAAGACCTATTGAAACGTTGGGAACATTGACCTTTTCCTTTGACTGTCACCTTATTTAAATAATTCCAGGTTTAATTAACTGACTTGGAATGAATTGATAAAGGGTTACTGTCACTTACAATTTCTCCTCTTTGAAATGCACCAGTTCTATGCAATTGCTGTAGCCTCCTATGTTCACCCTAATTATTAAAGTGAATAGTTTTAAAAGTTGGATTTTTACTTTTAAATGTCTAATAACTGGCTTATAAATACAACTGGAAACATTTAATAGGATAAATCACATAAACACACATATGCAAATGCAAATACATGGTCTATAACATTTAGCTATATCAGTCACTCTTAAAAAGTTATGGTTTTTGTTGAAGTTGTCCATAAATATACAGAAAAAGTGTTGGCATTGGTATTTTTTATCATGAATTATAATAACACTTCATGAAGATTTAAAAGTCCCAGCTTCTCAAGCCAGGTAAGAATCCTAGCTCAAGATCCTGTAAGTTGAGAAGTACCTTCAAAATACCTGGGACAAGAATTCAGTTATATTGATCAAGATAATCCATAGGCTGAGGTTACCACTTTATCAGAAAATAAGAGCGTTTTTCTTTTTAACCTTCCTATTCTGATACACTCACAGTAGTCTTCAGCTGGGAAGCCAAGGAATGACTGAGAAATGGGAAATTCATTACTCTTGGAGATGTGGAGGAATATCTTTCCAGAACACATGAATGATGCAGCCTTGGGATATTGTGCTCTGAGACTGGCACAGCTCTGCTGGCAAAAAAAGCCTCTAGGGTAGTAGCAGCACAACAGCACTTCTGGTTTAATATAGTTCACTTTCTTATTGAGAGACTGTAAAGCGCTGTTAAGCTGGTTTCACTGGTATAAGTAATATTCACAGGCCAACTTTCACAGAGAGGGATCCTGGTATTGTACACTGCCAAAGTGCTCATAATGCAGATTTGGCCTAAGGTATCAAACTAAGTAATACATCATTAAGTCATGTGTTACTGAAATCCACAGTAGAGACTCTGTGGAATATCTTAGTCTGAATCTCTAAGGTCAAGCAGTGTCTTCATTTTGTGGGTTATAGATAGGACCACTGCAAAAGATGTATCCAGAGTCAACACCCAAAAAGGATCCAAAACATGTAGCCACTGCTAAAGCCGGACGGTCCATTTAGAATAAAATGCCATGGCCTTGTGTGAAAATGTATGGCACACACCTCTTCCCATATTCATGGCAGACATACTTTTTGGGATGCCTGTCAACTCAGGGAGGTTGAAACTTGCAAAAATCATTCTTATGCATATGCCAGAAATGCAGAGAAAGCCAGATTTGAATGTGTCAGATCTATTATGTTTCCACTAAGTTTATTGCTTGTGTAGTGATGTGAACTGGGCTCTTTTGATGCACTTTCAATACAAAGTGCCCTGTACATCTTTCTGTGCTTTGTCTGTGTTGCTATAAAAAAGAGGACTTTTCCCTGGCCCCAGAGCCAAGTGGTATGAACTAGACATCACTCACACTCTTGAGACCTAGATATCAGAGCTGGATGTCACTCATACTGCTCAGAACTAGCACACTCCAGAGCAGACTGGCCATGTCTGCATTATAGAGCCCTGTGTTTTCCCTTGACTCCATGTGATGTCCCTAGGGCCATAAACCAGAATTTTTATTTATGTATAGGTGTATTTTCAGTACAGAGCACCAGAGTTAATGTGAAGGCTGTATTGCAGCTTACAGACATAAGGAAAGTGAGGGGCACAAAACTGAGGGTAAGTGGGATATACAGGGGTGCCTGAAAGTGCAAAAAACCTGCTGGGATACTGTGGTAGGAAGATAAAGGGAATTAAACAGATCCAGGATTGTCCAATGTCATGGTTTTACCCCAGTTAGCAATAAGCACCACACAGCCGCCCCTGGTGGGATGGGGGAGACAATCGGGGAAAAAAAAAGTAAAACCCATGGGTTGAGATAAAGACAGTTTAATAGGACAGCAGAGGAAGGGAAAAAAATAATAATGATAAAAGAATATACAAAACAAGTGATGCACAATGCAATTGCTCACCAGCTGCTGACTGATGCCCATCCCATCCCCGAGCAGTGATCCCTGCCCCCCAGCCAACTCCCCCCAGCTTATATACTGAGCATGATGTCATATGGTATGGAATAGCCCTTTGGTCAGTTTGGATCAGCTGTCCTGGCTGTGCTCCCTCACAGCTTCTTGTGCACCTGGCAGAGCATGGGAAGCTGAAAAGTCCTTGACTTAGTGTAAGCACTACTTAGCAAAAACTAAAACATCAGCCTGTTATGAACATTATTTTCATCCTAAATCCAAACCACAGCACTATACCAGCTACCAGGAAGAAAATTAACTCTATCCCAGCTGAAACCAGGACATCCAAGTTGCCTATTAAGGTTGAATTCCAGAGAAAATTATTCACCAAAATTGTGCTTGCAAGAGAAGTAGTTTGAGTAGTTGAAAACATATTGGGGAGGCAGGTGACAATTAAACAGTGTGGGGAGCTAGAGCAGAGTTCTCCTGTCCCTCTGTTCCTGGGCCCTCTTTATTTAGCTGTACTGACAAAGCTTATCAGCACAGTAGTCAAGATTTCCAAAATCATTTAAACAATCCTCCTTAGTTTCTTTCATTCTTTTGCTCTCTTTGAAGATATGTATATGATATTGTGTGTGTACATATATATAACTATGTTGAATACTATATGTAGGTAATACCATATACGTGCATACTATTATGTATGTATATGTTGATGTATATGCATGCATATGTGTGTAATTTGCTAGATTACTTTGAACTGTCAAATAAAGGTGCTTCTGTTTATTATTCATGACTCAGAAAGGCAAAGAAATAGCCTAAGGAAGAGCAAAGAGAAATGCAAAGCTTACAGAAAACACATCTCAATTTTATAGATGGGGATTTCAAAACATACTACTTGTTTTATAGTATATCCATATCATGGACCATCAATTACAATAGTCAGAAAAGTGACATCGTAGCTTAATGACATAGCACATTATTATCTGACCTAAAGAGCTGTAAGACATAACCTCCATCAAACCTGCTCTTATTATCACTTTGTACTTTCTATTCACGCAGCATGGATTCTCTGTCTCCTTGTATAACTTGCAGGGATTATTTCGTAATTTGCTGGTGTCTTTGCTGTACCTCATCATTTGCCTGATGAAAAAAAAACGGAAAACCAACTTCATTAAACAGTAAATAAAACTCAGGATGAAGACAAAACATCTAGCACAAATGCTGGTAATTAGTTTCTTGTTACAAATGAATGTTTTGAAGGAATGGCTTAATGGTTAGGTTTTGGATTGTTTTTGGTTTTTTTTCCCTCTCTCTCTAATATTTTTCTGGATGTGAATACTGATGGGGTTTAAGGTTATAAGAACTTCCACTCCACATCTTTGGCCAGTGTTGTAAACAAAATTATTATGATTTCTTCTTTCGTGCAGTGCTTAGCACCTTTGGTTGCAACACATTCAGAGAATGTGTTTATGTACAATACAAATTAAGCCCTGATCACGACAGGGGTTTATAATTCTTGGAATGGGATTTGATTGCCTAAATATAAGTGTTCAGTGACATACTATGGGCACAGGGTATCTTTCTTGACCTCCTACTAGTCTTGTAGTTCCTATGTCATATCTGATAGCCTAGGTGCCTATCTTGACCATTTGAAATAGCAGACTGCTATTTTTAGGTTCCTAATCACTCCTCATGAGTATTTTATACATTCTTAAAATGAGAAAAGCAAAGATTCATCCCTAACGCAATGTTATGTACAAAGCTCCAACCAAATTGGGACAAGAGGAGTTATTCTGGACTGCGAGATCATCTCCCTCACAAATCTGAATCCAAAGAGGAGATCCCCTGGCTATGGCTGTATTACGAAGTCCACCTGAGTTGGCCAGAATCACAGGAGATCAGCTGAAATATTAGTTGATAGCCAAATTGCACAGATAAATTGTGAAATGGGCACCAAGAGAAAGATAGTACTGGAGTTAATTCTGCCATGAAAATACATTCACAACTGGCTGGTGTTGCTTCCTTTTCAGACCCACACTGAAGGTTTAGGAAAGAGGGGACTATTCATTCCCATATCCTTGACTCCAAGGTCAAATTTCTTCTTCTGTTCTGTGTCTCTTCCCTTTGCCCCAAGGCAGGTAAGACAGTTCTGCATTTTCAGCTTTATTTTACAGATGTCTTCTTGCTACAAACCAGAGTTCAAAGGCACAGCAGCAGGCAAAAATCTGCAGGAAAGCATGATATCTGGAGCAGTTGCAATGCTGTTAGAGCTGTATGAAACTTTGCTTCTTGGGTTTGACAGAAAAAATGAGGAATTTAAAATGTTATTTTGGGTCTGTATTGTATGAAATTTATATACGCTCCATTTTTCTTGGCCAGAGGAACCTCTTCGCTGCAGTAGTTTTCCTCAAACTGAAATAATCCATGCATCTCTAAATAAAGGGATTAAGTAATTTTAAGGAAGATCTTCACTCTCAGCTGCTTCTTGGACAGAAACAGTACTGCCAGCAGGAGATGAGATTCCCAATGGGTTCCTGGTGACCTGGCCTCATTAACCAAGTTGTAAAATACTGTGATGGGGGCATCAGTCTTTCCTGCAGAGGCAATTCTGTTCTGATAGCTAATTAGTCATTCACCAGGGAGGAGCTGAGGCACCCAACCTTCTGGGCAGGCATCCCAAGAACTAGGCTGACAGGTTCATTCTTATTCTTTTGGATCCCTCAGTCAAACTTTGGAAAACAGGGTAAGTGCATCCTCTCTTTGCAAAACTTTTCTTTCTGGGTTTTGACACATCCTTTTATAAGGATGTGAGTGATATTTTTACATTCTTCAATCAGTACATAGGTAACAGGTTTCTTACGCTATAAAAATAATTGATCTTAAGTTCCATTGCTCTTCATCAGTGCATTATTATTGTTGTTGTTGTTGTTACTATTATTATTAATAATAATAATTATGATTACTATTATTAGTAGTATATTTCTATTTACACCAGCTGAATTCCATTTCAGGAATAAGCACGTGAAGACTAATATGAAGTCAAAAGTTTTCCGATGAACTTTAATACTGTATAATTTTTCCCTATTTTGTGACCATCTTGTTCCAATTTTTTATGTAAGGAGAACTATCACTGCTTGCTGTGCTCCTATTGGCAGCTTGCTTATGGAAGTCATAAATTCTATAGAAGCCCCTAAATAGCCTGGTATAGTTTTCATATGCCTGATCTTCAACCAAAAGTCCTTTTTTTATTGTGGTCTTTTTACTCCTGATCAAGCTGAGCAGCGAGACAAGCAAGTTCTCCTTTTTCCTTCTGGGTAACCTGTACTCCACTTTTGCAGGAACTTGGGTGATCTTTTTGGGTTCTGTCAGGAAGAGGTATTCTTCCACAGTTATTTGGCGCTGGCATGTGCTGGGTCACATGGCGGTGTCTGCTTGTGTGCATTAGGCAGTACACAGAACTAGTTAGTTAAACTGGATGACTCTGTGGGGTTTAGTAGATCAATTGCCATTTTCATTTGGGACAGCACTGGAAACCCTAATGAGAGTAACAACACTTGTAATTAGAAGTCTACAAAATCTTCTAAAATAATCACTTAAATTTAAAATGTAAATGCGGCTGTAATTAATTAGTCTATTTAGAATAAAGCTTTCTAATTAACAAATGTAAATTGGGAATTTTCTGTAGATTTCATAAGGACAAAAGTGTTTCTTGTGGGAGCTGAAAGGAGACGCATTTCCATGTGAATGCATGTTAAAGCCTGGTGGCTCACACCTCTGCACAAGCCTGTGGCAGCAAGAGGGACTGTCTGTGAGAGGGTCATATTCACAACAGAGTCATAGAGATTTTCTTAAGACCTGTAATACAAAATGCTACTTTTTAAAATAGGAATATTTTAAACTAAGGGTTATGTTTTTCAAAGCTGAAAAACTGACAGACCTAAAACTGAGTTCCCCAATAAAGACGCAAAAAAGATCCTGAAGTAATATTGTGTGGAACTCTGATCATAAAGGATGACTGGCCATCACCTCTCTACTGAAGCCAGTGATTGATTACAGAAATAAAAAAAAAAAATCTTCAGGAAATTTAAACTTTTGAAATCTGATTTCATTGCACATCAGGATCACACAGAGAACAAAACCTAACAAGCCCAAAGTGATTTTGGTACTTAGTGCATACCAGAACCCTGAAATTCTACTTGGAGTTTAATATATACTTAGATTTATTTTTCTATTGAATTATATTTAAATCCTTTCACAACAAAGAGGGAATGAGAGGGAGAGAGAGAGGGAATAAGGAAGGAAAGAGACAGAGACAGAGACAGAGACAGAGACAGAGACAGAGACAGAGACAGACAGAGACAGAGACAGAGACAGAGACAGAGACAGAGACAGAGACAGAGACAGAGACAGAGAAAAGGCCAACAAAAATTTTCCAACTAATATGATGATTATGCACTATCTATGATGATAATACTATTTTGGTGGAGTTGCCATGTGTCCTTTAATAAATAATTTTCTCTGTTCATTTGAGTTAGGCAGCCAACTGCCTTTCAGAAGGCAATGATTTCCAGTTGTCACTGGCTAGAATCAAATTTTAAAAGTTCTATAAGATAATGTTACACCTCCCGTTATCATTACCCTTAGTTCTGGCATGCCAGTCCACTAATTAATACACACCTTTTAAAGTTGCATCATCCTAGTAATTCCAGTATGGTATAATAAACAGATACACATCAGGTAGAGAGATCAAAAAAGGTAAATGAAAGCATCTTTCATTGAAGAAAATGCATTTAAATTTGAATATGGGCCTCATTTTAGCTCTCTGAAGCAGATGAACTTTTTTCCTTTTTCTTGTGCAATGGGACAACGCCATGGTATTTCTGATATCATGTTGTCCAACAGTGCAGGTTTTTGTCTAGTGATTGAGTGCTATTGCAGGGGTCTTACGTTAATTCTTCAAAAATAAATCAACATAGAAAATATTACTCATTTTTAATATTGTTTAATTGGGACTTCAGCAGTATAAGAAATTTAGTTGCTTGAACATATTGGAAGTATGATTGCAGTATGTTTGCAAGCCTCAAAAATTCCCACGTGAAAAGCAAAGATTAATTGTACAGCATTTACACCTTTTCATTGATAACTAACACCATAAAACTGTACAAATTGCAATTTGTTTCTTTTTCCCACAATCCCTTTGGCTTTTAAGGGATGTTCCTCAATTAGTTGAACTGTGTTTCCTCTTGCTTGCTAAGCACTTTTGGTCAAACAAGGAATGGCAGAGGTCCACAATTAGATAAAAAGATCAATCCTAATGTACCATTTTCTCCTCACCCTCCTGCTTTAATAAAGTGGCTGCAGTTCTCCAGGGGACAACTCAAAATCCGAGTACTGATATTTCTAAATTAGCTGACTCTGTGACCTTGCTAGTAATTGCGTTAGTTTATCAATGTTCAACACAATTTATTACTCTCCAATATGTACCAAAGCATTTATCTCTCAACACTAACAATATTAAAAATCTAAACTATCTGTTGAGAAACAAAGGACTATTCAATAAGAAAAATGCATAATAAAGTGGAAAACACTACACTGATGGGTAAGAGGATTAATCTAGTAACTAGTCATAAGTGAAATAAGGAAAGAATGTTTATACTGTGTTACATTTAGGGCACTTTTTAAATCTCCAAAGAGCAGATAATTTAAATAAAACCTTTCTTTTTCTTTTGTTCATTCTTTCTTTTTTTTCTTTCTTTTAAAACCAGGAATGAGATACAGCTTTTATATATCCCTGAACATATTACCCAGGCTCCAATGAGAAAAATGAGGACTGATAAAACCTTATCTAAGCATTTAAAAGTCATTTGGACACATTGATCAAAACTCACTCTGAAATTAAACATATTAAATTTAGATGGAGGAAAAAAGGCATTAAGTTGATGGAACCCAATTTTTGTATGAAGCAAACAAATGGCATCATTTCACCAACCTTCTCATCTTGATCACATTGCTATGCATTATTTAAAATACGCACTTGATTTGGGTAGTTAATAAGCTATCTGTAAACTTGGAGTAAATTTGATTGTGGGCAGTGCTCTTCTAGTTCCTACAGAAGGATTATTGATTTGTTTTTACTTCTGTGAGATGTGAGTTTGTGGCATGGTGCCACCAACCATGAATCAGTGTAACTATCTCTGTTCATGGTGAGGTAAGAATGATAAAGAGCAGAAATGCGCAGAGTATATGTGATCTTTTAAATGATCCCGTTTACTTAAAGCTGTCAGCAACTCAGCAATTCTGTTCACCAGCAGCAGGCATACACGATTCTGCTGTTTTGGACATTGAATCTCCTCTCCTTTGGGGGTTTCAACCAAACCCCCAAATCAAATGGAAGAAAACAGCTAAAATTTGCCCTAATGCAGTTAAAACAGTGGAAACAGCCAACATGGTGTTCTAATTTCTGCCACAGAGAAACACTGATTAAGCGTCCTGAAAATTCAAACTTCTGCATTCCTATTTAAATCAGTCATCTTCACTTACTTTGATAAGACCAGTACTTTGTCTTTTTAGGTTTGCTAGGGCTATGCCTGCATTAGAAGAGGCATGGAACAATAGGAGCAGACCCACAGGGAAAACTGTTGCACATGACCGTCTGCAACAACATCCACATTACCCCATTTTGGGGTGGAGGGTGACTTTGGACTAGCTCTGTTCTCATTGTGAGGGCTGCTCACTTCAGCTGTCGAAGGGTGTTAGGTGGTTCCTGAAGAACAGCTTGGGGTTCAGCTCCATCTGAAAAGGATGTGGTTCCCTGAGGCCACACCACGGTGTGAACCAAGACAGCAAGTGAGGATGACCAGGGAGTTCACTTCAACAATACATTCCTGACCTGACCTAAACCTGTAACACAGGCAAGGAAACCTCATAACAGATGAGTGTTGCTAAATACTACCATGAAAACCTTCAAACCCACTTTGAATGAAAATGTTAACCACGTATCATGTAATCTTTCATGTAATCATGTACCATGTAATCACCACAAAGGTGGTGGTTTTTTTACAACCTTCCTAATATTTTCACAGGAAACCCAATGTCTGAAGAATGTTTTAAAAGTTGTATTTTATCCATTTATATATTACCAGATTAAAGACCAGGTTCTTAGAACAAGGGTAATGTTCGTACTACATATGAACATACAGATTCACATGATTTTGTACTTTCCCTTTTCTGAAGGAAATCGCAAGGAGAAAAGAGTGTTGCAAGGAGTAGTGGTGGACATACATCCCAGTTTTGAGTTTCACTGTCAACTCAGATAGATCTGAATCCACTTCTAAAACATTTAGGAAAAAAAATTAGTTGCAATGGCATAGGACTGATCTGTAAGGTGAAATTAAGATCAGCTAACTTTAGGTTTCTAAGATGGGCAGCATGAGCTGAACCCCAGAGGTGCTCATTTCCCTTCACAGACTGTGACAGGATCCTATCTGATTGGCTTAGACATCAATGAATAGATTTTAAATAGTGAGATGAATCCTATACTACAGGGAAGTGGAAGAACCTTCATGACAGGCATAGTTATTCCTACCTCCATTGTGTTGCCTCAGAGATCTTTGTGCACATCAGTTTAAATATATGTTATTGTTTCCTCATACTATTTTAAAATGGAATTTATTTTGAAGAGTACTGATTTTTTTAAGACCTAATACTTTTATATAAATCCAGTTTGCACAATTCCAAGGTGTTTCAATACATTGTTTTACATGTGTGCTACAGAAAATCCTTATTTTTATTCAGAATTCTTATTTTTACTCATTTTACACATCATACTTCTGTGACTGAAAATGATTTCTTAGTCTAGAACTCCACCAGTTCACAGTGTGGCACACAACCT
The DNA here is from genome assembly GCF_047370975.1 of Nipponia nippon. Taxonomy (NCBI): domain Eukaryota; kingdom Metazoa; phylum Chordata; class Aves; order Pelecaniformes; family Threskiornithidae; genus Nipponia; species Nipponia nippon. Next base: position 84,192,885 of record NW_028262336.1, read on the forward strand.
TCTTCACGCATTATCTTCTTCTGCTGCATCGTGTTACTCTGGCTTAAGATCAGGTTTTTTTCTCCATTCTGTTTGGAGTCTGTTGGTCACATTAGGTTACTCTGACTGGATATAATAGGACATGACACATTTGAGACACATGACACATTTGAGAAACGCACTGAATGCAAATGTGTTGTGGGTTTTTTTTTTTGAGATAAAAGCCTCATGCTCTGTTATTTCAGTCTATTATTTATTTGCATTGCCATACTTACTGATAGGGCACCAGGACTCCAATGTACTAACTGCTGCACAAAGAGAACAAAAACATATATCCTGCTATCCATACCTCCAGTAAAGAATAACATGAAGGATTCATTACACCAAACTTTAGGCAACCAGATGAAGTGCCTGAGTTTCTAATCACCCTGATGTCCTTAAACAATTCCTGTTAAAGAGATGAATCATCATCTCTGGAGACCAGTTATGACCTGGTCTACCTCATTCTATTAATGATGGGGACAAATACTCTGGCTTTGTGTAAGCACTAGAGAAAACTCTTTATTTACTCATGAGTAAGCCAGTTCCTTTGTTCCTAAGGTAAGTGGCTGAGAAAATGTCAGCTGAGGTGGTCTTTGAAAAGCAAAGGCAAGTCAGGGTACTTTGTGGGTTGCACAGTGTTTGTGTCCTGCTATGTCCTATAAGAGCTGTAAGGTTTTGAGGGATACCTTCAAGGTCACACAATTGTTTCATGCATCTAGTTGGCTTTGATGGTGAGGGAATTACTAGAAAGTATGGAAGGACCAGAATAGTTGATGACTGGCATAGACTGAGGAAGTTTTTAACAGCAAGTTAGATTAATGCCTGCCAGAGATGGATTAGGTACAATTCATCCAGTCCTGCCTTCAGTCATGGCTGTGGGTCTATAAATGCATTGACTCAGCATGCTGAAATTCATTATAGCCACTGCTATATAAAAGCCTGTCTCTTACTAACAGAAAATAAACTGCAGCTTGGGTAATCTAAAGCTTGACTTGGGGAGTTAGCATCATATTTGTGAAAGAGATTGCAAAAGAAGTAAAGCTATGTGGAAGTATGAAATAAATTTTTTTATTCTGCTTATGCAGAAAGTGAAGTAGGCAGTGTAGGTAGATTTACATTGCTATACCCTTCCCCAAAGGTCAGGTAACACAGGCTGATTTGTGTTACACTGCTGACAGCCAGCTGCCTCTGGAGCTAAGCTGAACATCCACACCACACAGTGTTTTTCCCCTGGATCTTCTTCAGACTTGTGTGGTGTTCATGGGTTCCTCACTTATATAAATATCCTGTTTCTGTGGGGTGGTGGTTTGGTGTTTTGGGGTTTTTTGGGGGGGCGGGGGGGGGTGTCAGTTAAAGGTTTCAGAAAGACTGTGGAACTCCATGCCCTGGGACTGTGGTGGTGTGTGAGACCATGTGGGATGTCTAGGATTGCAAAATCTGCTGGGGGACTGTGTGGGGAGAAAGAAGCCAAGCCTGGTGCATACTGACTCTTGGGAGCTCTCCCTGGGGTCAGCTATTCACCAGACTGTCTACAGATTTTCTCTTGGACAGAGCTCATTTGGAGGAGTCCACACAGGGCCAGGGAAAAAGTGAACACTTAAGCAGTGGGGCCTACTGCCCGAGGTCACTTCATGGTCCTCTGTTACTGGCAGTAGATGCATACTCAGGGAATATTTCAAGGCTTCACTTATAGCACCAGCTTCTGACAGTCCATGCTCCTGATCCCTGATGAAGGCAATACAGACATGGAACTCAGACATCCTTGTGTCCCTCCTTCATCTTCTTCCCTCCACTGTGCACAACTGGAAAAGGTCTGGTTCTCCCTAGCAGACATTGGAGAAGACTAATTATATTCATTTTGTCCCCAGTCAGCATTTTGGTTGTTGATCAATAGATTTGGGGGTGTTATGTACTGTGAATCACTTCTTAATCACAGATGCTACTTCTGTGTTTGCCTCTGGTTCTTGTCTGCAAGAATCACAGAGTTTCTCTCATTATCTTCCATTCATGTCAGATCTACTGGATGCGGCTCATTGAGACCTAAATGTATTGCAGATGTCACAGGTGGAATTGCTGAGAGCGTGTAGTGGTGGCCTGAGTCTGCTCCTGTGGAAGTCAATAGCAGTTTCACAGTTGACTTGACTTGAAAGAGAGATCAAGCCAAAGCTCAGCACTCTTGAAAACCTTACCTACATATTTAAATTACTCCACTTTTTCTTCATGAACTTGATTTTCATAACAGTTTTCCTTCTTCCTCTGGGAAGACACTATCTACTATCTCCATGAAACATTATAACAAAACAATTTAAAAAATAAAGATGTCTCTGTCCTTTTATCACCACTTCAATCTATAAATGATTTCTGCTATCCCTTGAAGTCTGTACTGTCTCATAATGTTATGTCTTGTCATTCATTTATTTCATTACTTCCCTGAGTGTATAAAGATATATATTAATATAATGAATCTCATACTTTGCAGTGCCTACTAATGAGCTATTTAAAAATCAAACCAATATACAGTCATAATGAATTGAATATTTAAGAGAAAGTTTTGATACACTAAAATACTAGTGTTGCAGGATTCATTCACATGTCTTGTAGCATCACACTAAAAACAAGAAGACATACAGCATTCATTTTCTTCTGATGTAAATGTGAGCACAATAATGCCACATTAGTGGCATTAGTGACTAAATTAATACTGGCTGAAAGAAGTGTTGCTGTTTGTGTTAATTGATAGATAGCTAAACAAAGTTCAGGTACATTCACAGTTCTTCCATTCTACAGAAAATGTGATGTCATAGCCTTTAAGTTTGTCTTATGGGTCTCCTTGAGAGTCAGTAAGAACAGCCTGAATACAGTCCAAGCCAAATGGCCTGGGAAATCATATAGGTAAGTGCTCTGTGATGCTGTCTGTTGGTAAAATAGTAGAAAGAGACTGAAATAGCTGAGCTCGTGCTCATGGGCAGTACACAAGGTTCTCTTCACCCCCCCCAGCAGCTCATGCCCCATGGTTAAGCTGTTCAATTTTAGATATGGCTTTTGATATGGAGGTTACAGCTATTGCTATTTAACTGAAAAGCAATTGGATTAATTACTTAATATACTTGATACTTAACATATTACTTAACATATTGTGAGTGAGTAGCTCACCACAACTGAACCCGTCTGAAGTCTGGGTGGTGAAACCAAGGCAGGAGAAGGACCAGAAGGTTTTTGATGTGTTGGAGGTGGTGTGCTCGCATTCAGGCTCAGCGTGCCTGCAGGACTCAACCTTCTGCGCTGTGCTGACACCTCACATCTAGCACCTTAGTAACACAGAATGCAAATTTGTCAGTGAATTGGAAGAGATGAGCTGAAAGACCCAAAGTCAAACTTCCGTTTCATTTATCTCAAAGTCACTGTGACAGATGGAAGGGTTCAGCTTGAGCAGAGAGACAGCATTGTCTTGTCCCCAGTGGGAACAGAGACTCAGACTAATGGATGGAAATCACTGAGGTCTTTGGACTGGTCCAGATTAAGAAGGGAATGGTATAGGTCATGGCAGAGTGTCTCTTAAACAGAATTAGACATTTCTACTCCCTGAAAAGGAGATGAACTTATTTGAGAGGATTCATGGGCTCTAGGGCTTCACTATGTCCCAAGAGCAAGCCCTGAGATACACACATGTGGAAGTAAAAGGAAGATGAAAAGGCCCAAGGTGCCAAGGATGCTGACTGAACATGCATTTATATAGTCAGTTCTGCCTCATTGTCCAGTTCAACGATTATTTTCTAGATACTGCTTTTAAATGTAGCCTTCATGTGGGAGATTCACATTTTTATTTATATAAATTTCATTGCTGGTTCAAACACCCAACTGCAGGATCTGTCATCTACTTCCTAGTCCAGTGAACTTGTATATATATATAAAATATGAGGTAGGCCAATTTGAAGAGGTGAAATTGAGAGAAAATATCTGAAAATACGTCAAACCAGTGCATAGGATGCTCCTTTAGAAAGGAGAGGGAATTTGGATTAAAATTTCTGTGTCTGATCAGAGGAAGAATATGGACTTGACTCTTCCTGAACTACAGAATAAGATAGTATCACTTCGTCTTGGTTTTCTTAAAAAAATGACCAATTTGGTGCTTCAGCCAAATTGAGAGCTCAGGATTATAAATAAAGAATAGAAAGAGATCTCTCTTTTCACCTTAGAATTAAGCATGAATTTTTCAGGACTGATGCATCCTTCTCTTCAGTATTTCTTCTTGACTGTTTAAGTCCTCTCCCTTTTTCATGCACAGTCGTCTTCATATTTTCCCCTAAAATCTTTGTATTTGGGGCAGAGCAGTCCAAATCAGTAACGCAAATATCAACAGCTGTAAATGCTGATAGGTGCCTATATGCCAGAGTTAGCCTCTACATTATTATTATTTTTCAGATGGAGAGTGGGGCTTGGGAGAACTTTTAGCAACCAAAATGCTGTCTAGGCAAATCTCAGGAATTCTAGGAGGAACCTCCATTCAGAAGAACAAAACCTTGCCCACCACTGTGGTGATCAAATTTTTCATAAGTGGTCACTAAACAAGAGATTTCAAATGGAGTTATAACTGCTTGTTTTTTCCTAGATGTCCTGTCTGAGTCACTATGCAACAGGTTGCAGAAACACTGGAAGCTCCCGATTACTTCTATGACAATAGGAGTTGTGCTCTGGACCTGTCCAACACTAAAATGCCAAGCCTTCCACAAAATAAAAAAAAAAATCCAATACTTGTGCATCTCTGACTGACCCCTTGAAATCAGGAGAAATTTCGACCTCAGGTTTTTTGTTTCATCAGTTTTCTGTCTCTGAAATGGGAGTGTGACTGGGGCCTTATGTGGACATTGTGAGATGGCATTCATCAACATTTGATCACCACAGTGATGGAAAAACTGATGACAGTGATAGTTCTGTCTTTAGAAAAGTGTTTGAACCAGTAAGAGCAAGTTTTTAAACTCAGTTTCACCCTGTTAGTACTTTCAGCAAAGTTCAGTATCCTTAACATGCATCCATTTACTGCACTGTGCCTTTGCAGGGCGTTACGAGCAGTTGCTGTGCTCCACTCAAGAAGAGGTGGCAATTTGGCACCATCGAGTTACCTCAGAGAAGCATTGTAGATTGTAATTACTTTATGTTTGCTTTTGTGTTTTGACACCACCAGGTGAGAGGTATTGGTGTACACAGCGTAGTTGTCATTAAATATAACTGAGCTGAATGTTTTATGAAGAGTGGGGTGGTAGTTGAAGAAAAGATAAAGCAAACTAAGCATGCAAAGTAAGACCTTTAAAACAATCTTGATGTAAATGAGGAGAAGCTTTGTTAATAGATCAGCAGATTGCAGGACTGTTCAATCCCCAAACAGTTTGCAATGAAAGCATTTCATGCTATGCTACTGTAGCATGATAATTTTTATCCTATGGTTTTATTGCTAAAGCTGTGATATTATGTGTGTATATACATACCAAGGCAAACCTTGTGTAATGAGATTAATGGAAACAACAATAAATATGTTTTCAACACCATGCAGCTGGCAAAAAATGAGGATTGTATCTAGAAACACATTAGATCTACAAAAATAGATTAATTTGGGGAGCATTTATTGTTGTTATTATTATTATTGTTATTATTTTTATTTCTAAGCCTTACTAGACTTCATTCTTTCAGATAAAAACATGCATATCAGCTTTGCAGTTTGATTGCCTTATGGGCATAAAGCTTTGCATATTTACTGCCCATGAATCATACAAGTATGTGAAATCCAGTGAAGATTCAATTTTTCCTGCTAGATGCACCTCTAGCCGTTTAATTAAAATATGTATTATTAATAAAACTAGATTTAAGTCATATTTTTTACAGATATGACTGAAACATTAAGGGCAAATTGTTTCATACTTTCATAGTAATTTGCTTTTAACGTTTTTTGCCTTAATCAAGGTAATCCAAGGATAAGGTTTGTAGTGCTTGTGATTTCATGATGTTTAAGTTACTGAAAACAGATTTAAGAGTGTCCCAAGACAAAATCACATTTACTAATGAAATTAACTCCAAATTTTTGCTGCAGATGGAACCCTACGTAACAGCAAAATGCAATGAAACGTACCTATTTAGAAAACTGTGCTTAGCGCACAGATTGCACTCTATTATATCGATCTTTACTAAATATGTGTCAGGTTATTCTTTTATTCCAGCCATTGCAAAGCCTTTAGATGTCACAGTTGCCCTGTTCACCTAACTTATCTTCCATTTCATGCTAAATTTCCCTGGCTGTCCTGTAACCTATTGCACGTAGTAATACTGATAGTTGTGGTGTAACTAATTTACGCATACCTGTTGGTGAGAGATCAATAATACTCTCTGCTTCATCTTATCCTGCCTGCCATTTAATTCTGCATACGTGTGGCTCTTTGTGTCTAATGGAGCTTTTGGCTGCAACAAGCTTATTAATTACTTTTAAGGAAGATTTTAATTTTTAATTTTAACTCCTGAGTTATATTATAAGGGTAATAGAAGTGTGAACAGTGGGAATTTGAGAGGATAACTTCCCTGAGAAGAGTGTAAAATGTAATTAAAGCATATCACTCAGTTGTGATAAAAAAATTTCAGGTATGAAAGTCTTAAGTATATTTGCCAATCAGAGAGGAAACAGCGATTAAGTGAATAAGGGAAATAATTTACATATTTCACATTCAATTAACTCTTTTTTTGGTCTGTGAAGGATCATCGTATTTCTGTGCACAAGTCTGTTGAAATCCATGGTTTATTGTTTCATCGTGTCTTCCTGAAATTAGTACACACCAGTAAGTTCCCTTGATATTACAAGTGTGCATAACACTTTGACAGTTGCGGAAAAACACAGGGAAATCTGTGAGAGGTTTCCAGAGAGGAAACCACAGCTCTGCCATGAGACCAACTTCCGCACAACTCCTGAAAACTACAGGAAAGAAGATTCCAATTTTATCACAATTTACACCAAATTTTAATATTACCTGGAAAACAAAAGTAAATGTTTTCAGCAAAAATACAACTAATTTTTAGAAGTCAAGTACAGGAAAATAATTCGTATTCTAAAGTATGTATTTGCCACACAGTCATATCTGCATATACTTTTCATATACTAATGTGTTGCTGATTTTCACAACTGTTGTCTTTACTCTGACCATTTAAGGGGTAATCTGACAATATGAGATATACTAAATAAAAATAACAGATATTAGTATAAGCAATAAAAATTGTCTAAAAAAATCTGGAATCATCCCTTTTTATTAAAAGCACAAAGTTTGCTGAAACATCCACTTACTACAAACCAGAACAAAATGACACATATATTTTCTTTTTGTTTGCCTACTTGGTTTTTGAACCTTCAAGGTTCAAACTTTTCTGTACAAATGTAAAATTAGGAGAACGTTTCTGTTAGAAAAGGAAAATCAAGACTGCCATCTAATGACTTCCAAAACTGGGGCTTTAAGAAAAACTGTCATGAGAACAACAATAACATTTTAAGAATAGCAGTCCTGGCCTGACTGCCAGATCTCTGGTAAAACACTTATTTCCATAAACCAAAAGAGAGTATGCACTCTCTATATGGATAAAATATAAAATTACAGGTACCACAAAGACAAAATGTGTTCAGGAGTACCAATTTGATTTGTTACTGGAAAATTGTTCGTTGCTGTAGGGAGTCACACAATAAAAAAGCAAGACATAGCCTTGGAAATTTAAAACTGTGATGCAAATTAATCAGAATCAGGAGTGGTATTATAATTATATATATCTGCTATATAACTGTATAATTGTGTACACTGTTATCTTAACATTACCAAAATACATTTAACATATTTTGTCAAAAAAGAAAACAAAACTGACATGTTTCCTGAACTGAATTGTTTATGATGATATATACAGAATCTGTTACATTTGTATAATATACTACATAAATACCATAGGCACTACATAAATATCAAAATAATATTCTGAAATACATATTCTAAAATATATATTCTAAAATATATATTCTAAATTCAGAAGACATTTAGTTTGTCATATTTGTACCTGTCTTTTCTGTGTTTCTATGTTTGAATGATTAAGTTGATCTCTCATGAGTACTAAAGGATGGTGAAAATTAAACTCTCATGGCTAACACCTTTTGGAGAATTTTAAAATAAATCTTTCATAAACATTTATTTTAGAAATTTGTTCTCATACAGTTTCTCTCTCCTGTTTCACTTTTACTTCTTATTGCAGAAAACAGTCTTTAAAATGGACTTCTTTGTTTAGGGTACAGAAATGACATATTCCTCATTCGCCAATCACCCCTAAAAAACCATATTACTGTTTTAGTAGTAATACATAAATTCAAAATTGGATCAATTCACAAATATTTGTGATATGTTTGAGGACACCAGTTAAGCAATCAAACAAAAGAAGTTAAATTCATTATATAGATTGTTTTGCAATGAATTGTTCATCCAAGCCTACTTTGTACCTGATTTGTCATAGTTTGAATCAGTGTGGGAACTTCAGACCTTTGGTGTAAAACAGTAAAAATGTTATTTTAAATGCATCCTTGAAAATGCAAAAGAGTAAGAAAGAAATCCATGCATCAAAAAGAAATGATGCCATTGCAATCACTTATCAGACAATGTTTTTCCTTTTCTATTGATTTCTGCACTGGTTTAGAAGAGGTATCATACTTCAGGTGTCCCTACAGTTCACGTTTTTCATTGTCAAATATACCTAAGAATTGTATCTCTTATATCAAGATTTGTCCTTAGCAGTAGAACTGAAAATACAATGCTATTTTACTGAATACGAATAAGGCACAATTATTAAGTCAAACTACTGTTGATAATTACATGCATTGACTTTACCTACTGATTTAGTTCCAGATCTTGGAAATTCTTTCATCTCAGCACTGCTATTTTACAATAGATCTGATTGGTTGCTATGTTTCTGTTGTTCGGCACAAGTATGATATGTGGAAGATCAGATCCTACTTATCTATATAATTCAGCGTTCTGTTATCTGGAACCTTAGACAGAACAAATGAACTCTTAAAATGTCCAGTATTCTGATTAAAGCTATGCACACAATATATTTCACCTTTAATATGACTGTCAGATTAGCAAATCTGTTTAATTCTTGCTGTTTTCTCCAGTAATATTCCCCCAGTAGTATTGTAAAGAAAAATCATGTTTGATGTTTAATTTATGTTTCTACACTGTTTAACCTAACTACATGAGAAAGTGTTATTAAGAGCTACCACAGCAAAGAATAACTGAAAATACTAAAATGACACTGATATATGTGGTGAGTAATGACTACTCCTTCTCCAAATGTTATTTATTTTTTAATATCTGCTAATATTTGAAATAGAAGGTGAGCAACAGTTGGACAGGCAGGCAGGCAGACAGCAAGTAAAATCTGGCAAAAGAACTTGGATGGGATTCATCTAACCAACCACAGATGTCTACATCTGAATAGTCCTTCCTTGAGCTGATGGAAAGAAAAAAAAAGGACACTTCCAGGGCAAGACTCTTTTCATCCTAAAGCAGACATCTAGCTTAGGTCAGATGAGCAATGCCCTAGAGTAACTTATTTAGACACTTTGTAGACATCTACATAGTAGACATCTAGAGCCAGATGGAAATAACTTGCTCCCTTCTGTTCATATGGGATGATGAAATCTTTATTTCATTGAATGTTTTTATGCATCTTCTTTTACTCTGAAAAAGGGAAAATCAGTCAGTTTCTCTCACCACAGTCATTCACTTCTGGAAAAGCAAGAAAGCGCAGCTGCAGAGAAAATCTTTGCTGGGACTGAGAAAAGTCCACTGTCTTATGAAGGAGGAGTGGATATCTCCTGTGTTTTGTTTTTGCTTTTTAGTCCCTGTAGTTCATTTCTCTTTAAACAGTGAACTGTTTAGAGGACAGGCTCCACCAATAAGTCAGCTGGCCACAGGGATTATACCGTAGGTCACAGGAGTAAAGTGGTATTGGTTATTCATGTTTAGTAAGTGGAAGGCATTTGCCTGTTGCTAAAGAGGTGTCCGCTGTTTTTACTGATCACACAATGGTATTGGCAATGAGTGCACAAATCAATACGCACGCTGTTCTTCCTTGTACAGAAAATTTTATTGCACTGCTGGTATTTTTGACCTCTGAGAGTGAAGTCAATGCTATTGGTGGGCCCACGGGGCAAGCATATTTGTAAAGTGCTGCACTAATTCACTGTGGGAACAACTTTCTGCTCTAATAGAACATACTTTTGGTAAAATCAAAGAGTCTCTACTCCAAACATCCAAACATAAAAGAAAACAAGTTGCTCCATCAATAGTGGAACTAATGAGTTTGTTTTCCTTTGGAGTGTTTTCCGGGTACCCCATACCTTTCTACTACCATAATCTTCTGTCCAGGTGACACTCTCACCGTAATACCTTATCTGTCCCTCATACCATGACAGCTCTGGAGTAGTCTCAGTTGCTCAGTGTGCCCAGCCCTCTCACCGAGGTGCTCTGTGAATTGTCTCAGAAGCCCTGCTGCAGAGCAGAAGATGGCATCCCTCAGCTGTTTGTCTGGAGCGTACATTCATGCTTGTTCACTGACCAAAAAATATGTCTTTGCCTCTTCCTCTGTGGGAGGATTCCTCCATTATTTCTACCTCTCCCACTGTGTGAAAAACAACGTATTCTTTGCATGATTTTAAATATTCAGACTTTGATTTAAATGTCAGTGCCCAATTGAAGGACAAATTTTAGATGAATACATAGCAGAGAGTCCTCCTGGGAAAATGGGCCAGTCAATGGGACAGAGCTCTGTGGGCTATTTGTCTGGTTACCACCTTTTCATCTTTTCTTACCATTCTCTTCTGCAGAACTCATTTGGCACCTATTTTTTCCCAGTCATTGACTTAAGAGGAACAGCTTTCCATGGGCTGACAGACCATACAAGATTTTAGTCTTAAGACACTGACTACAGCAATTTCAAGAGCTAGTCAGTAGGGCTATATTTGTTTTTATTTAGGCTGTAGGGTCATGGAAGCATCATGAAGCCAAGTATTCTCATTAATGGGATTCATCTGACTAGAGGTAGATATCTACTGCAGAGATACATGCATATGAGATAGTGACTGTAGGCTTCCCATATGTGGAAATAAAACAGTGTAATTAATTTTATTCTAATGCCAGCATCAAAACTTACCTAATGTATAAAGGCCTGAAAGCACCTTTCTTATACTACTGACTCTGAAGGGTCACTAAGGTCACTTATAAATTTAGGTGGCATTAATTCAATCCTGAATGCCTCCAGTTCTTGGATAGGCAGCCTAAACTGAGCCTGAGCTCAGGCCACATATAAGTCTCATTTACCTTTGTAGCAGGTGACACTGAGGAACTCTTAGGAAGAAACCCCAGCCATTTTTCCTGACTATTGTTGGCCAGGGACAATATCTGACCTTGAAATCACTCCTCAGAAGCAGCATCACAGAATCACACAGTCATTTAGGTTGGAAGGGAGCTCAGAACATCTAGTCCAACCCCTGGCGCAAGCAGGGTCACCTAGACCAGGTTGTCCAGGACTGTGTCCAGTCAGGTTATGAGAAGCTCCACAGATGGAGACTCTACAACATCTCTGGGCAGTTTGTGCCAGTGTTTGACCATCCTCACAGTAAAAAGTGTTTTCTTGTGTTCAGAAGCAGTACCTGTGTTACAATTCTGTCTCACAAATGAAACTAAGAACACCAGTTCTACTTCATAGGCATTAAAGACTTCGTGAGTGAATTTACATCTATAATAATGGTAATTGATATACATAGGTATAAATATATAAATTTAAACGTATTATATCTGAAATATATATGAATAAAGATACATCTAATACCTGCCTCTTTAGGATGTCGTGTTTTATATATAATATCTTAGAAAGTTGCATCCTACTTTAAATCTCAAAGACAAATGCTTAGTTTAGCTTAAGTCAAACCCAGGCCTTCCTGCATTTCTCTGAATGTAATTAAAATGCATGTAAAATATTTCCTATTGATAAACTGGATCCAATATAACTAAGTATTTAGGACTTAAGGTACCATGGAGTTGATAACTGAGCTGATACTGTGTCCAGAATATGTATGATATTGCAAATGAAGGCCACTAGTAGCTCTGTTTCAAGTCTATGCAAATCATCATGAATCGATGTACTGTAATGAACCGCTTAGCTCTGACTGTCACATAGTTCCCTGTATTTAACCGAATTATGTCTCCCATTTTGATCCTCATCCTTTTGTGAATCTGTGTTTGGGGTACAGGTATTGCTCGAGAGAGACAAGGAAAAGATGCATCAAAGGACATTTCAGTTACTTATAAGGAAGAAATTTTGCACTATGAGATTGTGTAATCTCCATCCTTGGAGGTACTCAAAACTTGCATGGAAAAGAGCCATGAGCAATCTGCACTAACTTTAAATGGCCTTGCTCTGAGAGAGGGGCTGGACCACATGACCTTTAGTGGTACCTTAAACATAAATTATTCTATGAAATTATATGGGAGAAGGAAGGAACTAGGGACAACATATATCCCCATCCTCCCTTGTTTTCACCTGCTTCAAATCCTTTCCATTCCTTTCCTTTACAAAGGCAGCTGTTTCCAGCGCAAGTAGACACGTAAAGGGCTTCATGCAACAGGAATGGTCCTGGCTAGGAGGCATTGCCAGGTGCAGCAGAGCTTTTGCCCTCTAACAGGGCCATAGGAGCCCCAACAAACAGGTCAGTATCTTATGTCACTGCTGGCTTCCAGATTAAGCCTATGCAGATGTTGTTGACAGCGGTACCCTAGCAGCCCCCTGGCCCTTCACAAGCCTAATGGTTTAAGGCAACAAATTCAGCTGCAAATTTTACCAGCTAGTCCCAAATAACTTTGCTATAAGAAACCTCCAACCACCTAAGAAAGGCTGTATAAAACATTGGAGAATACAGAAATAAATGGAGAGACATATGTAATTATGTATCTGTACCAATTAAAGACCACTAAAGACAACTACAAAATGGAGCCCATGCAGATGAGCAGACATCTTTCCAATGGCCTAAACTGATGCTAGATAAAACCCTTGCTTGGTCATTTGGGAGAAAAAAATGTACTGAGCTGAAGTTTCTATCTTGCAACAATTCTTTAAAATCAAGAGAGAAAAAACCCACTCAATAAAGGAGGGATGACAACTAAAGCATTTGAACTGAAGACTGTGCTAGCAGACCTGATAAAAAATTGTAGAACTGCTTAGTAATCTCTGATCAGTTTTATAAGAGAACTAATCTGGTCAAAATGATCAGGGAGAAATAGGTACTCTGTATGTCCTTGTGCCTCTGTTGCAGCATGCAGCATAGATCATATCAGCTGTAGAGCATGTGCTAGCATAATACCTGGAGACAAATTTTAATTTGTTTGAGGGCTAGAAAGAAAGAAAGCAATTGTAATCTGAGAAATTATTTTTTTGGAAGGGGAAACACAAACAAGCAGCAGACATCTGTTTATTATTGGTTGGATGGTTCAGAGTTTGCTGCTGAAGAGAATGAGAAGGCATTAACAGAATTCCCTGAGACAAAGAAACTCTACATTGTCATTGAATCTATGTGGCAGTGAAGAAAAATAGATGTGCAGTCATCTAAGTGTGAGATAAACTGTTCTGTAACTCCAAAAAGAAAGAAAAAACAGTAGTTCCAAGACTTTAGGCTTCCATTCAGAGGCTGATGACCCATGGTTCATTAGCATGTTACTTTAACAGATTGTTTCAACAGTGCAGAGCCAGGTGTACCTCCTTCCTAAGGATTTCTCTTTATTCGCTGGGTCCTGAGCATCCTTCTGCCAGAGTTTCCAGAGTGCCTGTTCTTCACGTGGCCACAATTTGCAGTTTCAAGGAATAAATTGTTCCAAAGACATGCCCAGTCTACTTCTATACTCCAGTAATCTGCCAATAGGTGCAGGTTTAAATCTATTACTCACTGCAAATATTGCAGCAGCCACACATTAGTGTTACTGCAGTCGCTTCTGGACCAAACAGTTGCAGCCATAAAAGCCTTTACTTTTCATTGTATTTGATTATGTCTGACATTTGTTGGTTTTACTTTCCCCATTGTAGCTAAGTATTACTCAAAATTGAATTTACTTTCCTTTTTTTTTTAGAATAACCACAGTAGATGTTCCTGTCCTGTTAGAAGTGTTGATATGCAGAATTGATGACTATAAGGCCATCTGCTCTCTTGAGGTCACCAGAGCCTCCAAACCAAGAGACTAGGAGTTCAGTTCTGCAAAATCCTGGAAATGGCTCATTCCCAGAGAATTTTGTATTCATCACAGGAATGTTTAAAGTCTTCCCTGCTGAATAAGCCCTTATATCCAGTTATGTCACTGGATATAGCACTGCTCTGCAGTCCAGAGCAAGATTCACACTTTCAAGGAGAATAAATTTTCCTCCCAGAAGAGTTCATGGACAATTGAACATTGAACATATGGACATTCTAACGTTTTGGTTGTCTTTTGTTTTCCTCCATTAACAGGCATAAACACAAATAAGCATAAAAAAATTAAAATGCTTTTCAAAGAGAAATGCTGAAAACTGGAAGAGTACACTGCTGCAGTGGAAATACATCAGGTTAGTGCCATTTTTAGATTTCTCAGAGCAACAGCTGGACAGCTTTTAAAATAAATAAATAGAAAGTTGTTTTAAAAAGAGGATCTTAACTATAAAATCATCATTTTCTTATCAGAGAATGGCAAATCCCACTAGCAATTGCCCAGCTTTATATTTCTTTAATAGTTGGAAGTACTGCAAAGCCTGAATTGGGTCAAACTGCTTTTAACCTGGCTGAAAAAATCTAAGGATGGGGTTGTTCAATTCTATCAATTCTTCATTTTCTATTACCAGAAATCTTGTTTGGGGGTTTCAATATATGAAAGGTAAAAAGATCACAAGGCAACACAGAAGCAGGTAAATATTGACAGATCCAAAGCACATACCAGTGTCCTACTGAGAGTTAAAACAACTGCCTGTGCTGCTCAGGGACTGAGTCAATCCTATGAATGGGAGCTGCCAGGGTAAAACTTTTGCTGTTTTCTCATTTTTGCTGTATAAATGTGTTCCTTCTATTAGATTTCTTTATCCTTTTCAGCCTTTCTAAATGACAATTAAGTCTGCCTACCCTATCAATAGCAGGTAATTTATTTGTTTCTACAGCTGAGCCTGACCTTCATTGATTTTATTGGGGTAATTTGCTGGAAATGATTTTTTAATGTTAGATTTATTACAGAGGCACTTCATTGTCCGATAAATGAAGTAAATTGTATTTTAAAAGTAGCAAAATGAAAGAACCACTGAAATTTGAATGAGTTTTTTACAAGCGTGTTACCTCAAAAGGTCCCTTATGCATCTCTTCTGTGGACCCTAGTTTGCAAATAAGAGATTTTATTCTGGGCTTGTGTGTGCTAGCTTCCCAAAAGCATAAGCCTGAACCACATAGAAACAGACCTGAGCACTGTGAGCAGCAGTGCTGCAGGGTCCCTGGCCCGTTCATCCCCACTTGTACAGTGTGCACTCTCATTCAGTTCAATGGGGCTGATATTCAGACCGAAGAAAGATGTTGAAAATGAGCCTTTTAATTTGTTGATGTATTTCTTCTTTTATTGCCTGTCTTCCTCAGTTTTCAAACCTCTCGCTTGCACTGTTTCACTTGTCGCAGCTAGGAGTAGGATCTGTGACTTGCTCATCTTTTAGATCTGCTTCCTGTAGTGGTTCAATTGCTCTGCGTAAAGATGCTGCAAGCTGTCCTGTAGAACAGTAAATTACAAATTAGCACTCTACCTTTCAGTGTAGTTAAAAGTCAGATTCTTAGCTGAGTATGACAGAGACATAAGTTTCCATTATATTTAGATTAAAACAAAAGCATTTGCTGTGTTGTGTGCAATTCATCTTTTAGGTCATTTTGTGCACACAAAATGTTGCCACGCTATGCTATACCAAGCAAAGTTCATTTTTAAGAGCTTCCTCTGAGGCATTGCATCTCTGTGCTGTCTCAATGACAGGCTCTGCCTTCAAGGCATGATTGCAGCCCCACACAGACAACGATGCTGAGCAGTATTGGCATATCCTGCAGTACTGCGTATCACCTCCTTCCCACTGCCATCATTGCATTGTGGAACTAATATATGACATTTGCTGCCATGTGTTGTCTGTGCCACTTGAGTAAAACTGGTGTACGCACAGCTTTTATCTGCCTTGTCTATCTAAATTGCAAGCTCTTCAGCACATGGATTATCTACTGCTCTGTATCTGTGCAGTACTTAAAACACTGGACACGCTTAGAAAGTGAAGGGACACCTTCCACTTTTTTATGTGTGCACTACCATAATATATGGCTATTAATAACAACAACAACAATAATAATAATAACAATGATAATAATAATAATAATATAGTAAGAACAACTGCAATTATAATGGCTTTCATGAACAAGAAATGCGTCCCTTTGCTAAATTTACCAATTTTTGTTTGTTTGCTCATTTGTAAGTTAAGTTTACATTCTTCAGGACAGATAGAAAGTTAGACCTTGTAAAAGCTGTATTTAGATACCTAAATAAAAATATCAAGACTGTCAAAGTCACCATTCATGTTGTTAAGAAAAGCCACTGTTCAGATGCCATTTAGTCAGACAGGGTCCTGAGTGCTCTAACCACTAATTTTTCTACAATGGCCAAAGAAGCCATTAACAGTTTAAATGGCTTTTTGGGCAGGTGTCTCTGAAACCCTTATGTGACACTTCAAAAGATGGATTCCTCTGCATACCCTGCTACATCTTCTTTGTTCACTCACCTCCCAAGCCAGTATAATTTCCCTCAGAGTGGAAACTGATGCCCAAGTGTTTCACAGAAAGAAATTTAATCTGAATGGGTTGCACCTGAGGGAAATGGCAACGCTAGTGAGAACTGGTGTTTCTCTGTGCTTCTACAAAGGATCATATGAAAAATTAAATCTTGGGTTTCATTTGAGAATAAGGGATTCATATCTCTACTGTTCTCTATCCAAACAAGACTGTGAAGCAGCATCCCAACTGAATGCATTAACCATTGGAGTCACAAACCTGTTCCTAATCTAGGAAAGGAAAAACGGTTGGTTTTTTGGGTGTGTTGGTGCTCTGGACATGCGTGTCTCTGATCTGTCGGTTTAAGTAACTGATCTCCACATGCTCCTTTGCACTTCTCCCCAGGTTAGATTAGACATCTTTCTGCTTATTTTCCTTCTGAGGATCCTTGCTGTAAGTACCTAACTGTCCATGGGTTTCCTGCCTGGCTGCCTGATCCATAAAACTCAACTTATTTCCAACAGCCTGGTCCTGCTGGTCTACTGATGCATCTGGAAGCAAAGTGTGCTCAGTACTTTTGAAAATAAGGTGACTATAATGTTGAATCTGACTTTAACCTAACTTCTGGCACCTATATGAATATTTTTAGGTTTCGTGTGTATTCATAGTCAATTCATACCAAAAAAACATATGAGGAGTAACTGTGCAATAGGCAGTCCCTTTTCCTATTTAAATAGTATTTGAAGCACTTCCACAAAATGTATGTCAGTGTCTCACTTTATTTCATACTGTGCATTTTCTGAAGATCAAACTGAGTGAAGCAAAACTTAAAAAGATAAAACTATGAAAAGATTTTAATATAAAACCCATGAGTGCTTTTCTTTTAAATTTCCTCGCTTGTTTCCTGTCTCTGTTTCTGCCACCATTATTGATATAAGGAATCCATCAACATATTTTTATGGATGATTAAGAAAGGCTGACCTTTCCTTTGCAGGTACAAATAGGTAGTTCTTCAGAGGCTGTAAATGAATGACAAGATAATTCTATCCATTTAATATTGAAGTGATGTTGATGGTATCATTCTTCTCATGTTTGAAACGGGAAAGTATCGAGACCTTTCTCCCTCACTCTGTTCTGCTTTATGTGATGGATTTTCTCTCTGACTAATCGCTGTCACATTAACCTGCACTATTTCATCCTTCAGAGCTGTCAAGATAATGACGATAATCGAAGTGGCTCATTGTAGGTAAAGGAAATTATATGAGCAAAGTAATATCATAAAACAGTGTTTAAATATTTTAATTTCATTTGTCAGGGCTGCCCCAACACTTCATTACACATATAACCATCTCTCATCAGTGGAATTAGTGCATTATTCATTACCGTTAATTATTTTCACATAATGGCTGCCCTGATATATTTAACCTCCACATTATATCTCAGATAATGGGCCTGTAAAATTGAATTGTGTGAAGAACGGAGTTCTAAAGCTCATTTGCAGAACATCAAAGAACAAAGAAGAGGAAAAGAATTCTAAATGGGACATTTCGCCCAGCTGGGGCCAAACATTTGTTTCTGTCTGATTTGCATACAGAAAATAGGTGATTCAGAAGTGGTTTAACATTGTACATGCTGTCTGCTCCTATTACACAGCCAATTAGAATTTGTTAATGTCCCAAGTGTTTGAGACAACTTACCAGCCAATCTATTGTCTGAATGGCAGTGAGCTGGAAAGTTAACAACAGAAAAAAGTAGACCTTTCTGAAGGACAGATCACAAAATCATATTGCATATTAAGGTGTCACCTACAGTTAATACTTCTTTTGATGAACGTCTGTATCGTAGAAATAAATTAACAAAAAATGCTGCTCAGAACTGAGAACATCCAAGTCTCTGAAATTCCAATAGTACTCTATCAATTACTTGGTTTTCCCTGGGCCATATTTTCTGATGCTGTCTGTCATGTAGGATGTGGAAATGGGTGAGGAGAACATGACATCCTGGACAAGGCGAGTGTATCTGCACTGAGTGCAGCAAGCTGTGTTGGCCGACCAGGGACTGAATCCCACATAACATGTAAGCAATGCATAGTATCACCCAGCCATCTCCAGAGGTGCTTTACCATGCTGGGGTTGATGTGTCTGCATTGCTGTTTCAGAGGACGGGAAATGTGAGACTCCTTTTCTCTGCTTTGCCAGGTGTTTTGAATATACACCCCAATAAAACAAAGTCAGAACAGGTATGAAACTTTGGCATAATTTAGCTTTTGAGGAACCAGTTGAATTACTAGAAATAATTTCAGCTCTAAGTAGCAGTTTAAAGTCCACTGTATGTCCACTCTAACAGCATGGATTTAACTGAATGGCCATATTTTTTCCCATTTAGAGGCCTATCCATTACTCACAGATTTCAATGGACCTGAAAAGGCATTGAAATCAAACACTTTATGGAAAGAACATTTATCAACAGTTCAACATGTTATAAGGACTAGGGTCAGTTCAGCAAAAAGATTTTTCAAACAGATTATGGGAATTTCTTCAAACTTTAGTCTCAGAGTATTTGTGAAGTTCTCTGTAAATTCCCACATAGCTATATGAAGCATTTTTGTTTTCGTCAAAAATTTCAAGATTATAGCTCTTCTGAAATACACATGCAAGATATACCTTTGTTCTACTTCATGCCTATAGTAAATTTTATAGGGTTTGTGGGGTTTTTTTGGTTTTGTTTTTTTGTTTTTTTTTTTTTGTTGTTTTTTGTTGTTTTTTATTTTTTGATTTTTAAAATGCTTCAGAACTATTTCTTGGCTGTTACAGAATAATTCATGGCTGATGGCAGGACTGTGATCTCAGAGGTGACTCAGCCAATCAGAAGTCAGAAAATGTTTAATAACTAACAATACAATTCACTTGAGGTCATTAACATACTTTAGTCTTATTGGCTAAAAAGTCATATTTCACAGGAATGATAAATGTCTTTTTGCTAAGTGGCAGTAGGTTTTTGGCCATATCATTAAATATTCATACAACATATACATAAATCTTCCTCCACTTGGCAACATCTGGGATTCATTTGGAAGAGACCCATTTATTTCACTTTGTAATGTTTTAAGTTTGTTGTATGCTTCAGCCTCAGCCTCCAAATTCTAGATATAGAGTAGTTAGAAAGGAAAGGAAAACCACATATGCATGGACCTGGCTTAGAAAGAGAAGTGTTTTCTCCTTAATCTGTCCATTCTCAGAGTATATTTTTTACAGGTTCACATACAGTCTTTTTGCCCTCTAAACAGTCATTTATACATCATAGAAGCAATGTGAACAAAACCTGCTGATGATCTCTGCTTTCTAAACCATTTTTATTTCATAGGATATTTTCAGGGATCCATGAAATATGGATAAAAAGAGAGACTAGAGAGATCACCAAATGAGCAAAATAATTTCTGCATACCTAAACACATTATATGGGCTTTGGTCAGAGGTATGAGAGATATTCAGTCTTCTCGCGTACATTCATTTGGGTACTCCAAAATAGGAATAGACTGATAGGAATGGTCTGTCTTTCTACTCCTGCCTGATCAGAATTTTTTTGTCTTCTGAAGCAGCTACTACTGGTTAAAAAATGTAATTTGTTAATTTTTTTAAATTTGACTTGTATGTGAATTTCACTTCAAGAAAAATCTCTAAGTCAAAGCCCCCTACTCAGATGAACTTCTCTCTATGTCCAGCGTATGCTGCACTGATGAGACAAATACATGAGTCTTGACAGAAATGCAGCTTTATGATGGCAGAACCCCATCATACTCTGCTATTTATCTTTGACTGGAAAAAAAAAATCAAGGGCTGGATGAGGGAATCCAAGAAATTCCTCAAAAAGGGGGAAATTCCTCAAGAATTGTAGGTCAACAGAAATAAAGTAACCTGTGATTTTGCCTACAATGTCTTTGTATCCTGGATACCCACCATGCAGCAGGTATGCTTCTCCTCAACAGTGTAGTAGAGAGCCAAGAAAGTAAGCGACTGAGTTTTTCCTCTATAGCAAAATTAATGTAAAGCAATGGATGAAAAACGATGGCATCAAGAAATCTTTTTAGGCTTGCTGATATGCTGTGAAAGATCAGTGTCAAAAAGGTCCAGATCTGCTGATTGTTGGTGTGTTGCTTAAAGCCCAGTGTTCCCAACATTTTTAGAAGCGAGATGATATTATTCTCTGGAGGTTGAGGTACTAGGAGATTTTGCATTGTTGCAAGCAATACACAAGTAGGAAACATCACAATTGCTGACAAAAGTTAATCTTACAATAGTATTTTTCCTATAATACATATCAATGTATATGCACACACATACACAGACAAAAAAAAAATCAGGGTTGTTGTTTTTGTTAAATTGTGTTGAAATTTAGATACCAATTGAGGAGAAAGACGTGTGACTGGGATGTAAAGTATACAGGATTTCCACTATTGCCTAGGCAATATTTTCTTCCAGTTAATGCTGCTGAAAGATGACTATCTGTTTTGCAATCCGTGCATCCAGAGTCAAGGATTACAAGGTCATATTAGATAGTAAGGAAGAACTCTCTCTACTGAGGCTCAAATCCATACTCCAAACTATTGGAGTTTTTCCATGTTGGCAGTCTCAGGTATGATTCTTGTTATAATGTGAGCTAACATTATTTCAGATCTATACTTCACCTAAGACATGCTGTTTGCAGGAAAGATCCACAGTTTTACAATGGACTATCATTTTGAATGTAAAGTGTGCTTAATATTTTGAAAGTATGAATCAGCTCATAGTTTCAGACTTAGGCGTATATCTGAATATGTCCTGCACCAGAAAATAGGAACATTGTACAGACTTCTATTGCTACTTCTATAAAGTTGTAGTGGAAAAGTTAGGTCCTTTGAAAATTTACAGAATACTGCAAAACTTTTCAAGGTTTTTAGGAAGCAGATGTCAATGTAAGTTTAAAAGCAAAGACTAGAATTGCATTTGAGTGGTGATATGTCACTTCATGTAGAGGAGATTTTTTAATTAGTTTTGAGTAGAACACAATTTTCCCGAGATAGAGAATGCTTAGGATTTTTGCATAAAATCCTACATCCTCCTTCCAGTCTCTGTCTATACATATGTCTGTCCCATCTTTTTGTCATACATTACAAGATATTTTTGCAAATGCCTCATTTTCTGTGATGGATTAGTAGGTTATGAAAATACATGTGTGGAATGATTGGAGGTATAGATTTTATAATTGGCTACCATATGTCAAATTATATAGACAACGTTTAGAAGTGTGTATGTCAGAGCACTCTGATGTATCAGACCCAGCAAATCAGAAACACAGCTTCCTTGGAAGACAAATTCATTCCCTGTTGGACAATTCAGTAACAGGAAAAGATAGGAGTTTACAAAGAACATAAACAGAGATACTCTTCTGATACAAAATTGCATGAGGAATGAGGATGACAGTGGAAAGTAGGAAATGGTAAGACCAAAAATGAAATATTAATTTCACTCTTGTAATCTAGATAAGAGATGTTGATTTAGAACAACTTGAAGTAGCAATGAACATGAAACTGAGCTTCTGTACAAGGGGAAAAGAAGTTTCCACTTTAATTGGCTACCCTCATCTTTTTATAGACATAGATTGGAAAATGGTCATGACAAGAAGAAAATCCACTCAAATAATGTCAAAAAAAACCCCAAACGTTCCAGTTTTGCCCCAATGAGTACTTCCTTTGTGGAAATTTTACCAAGCTCTCGCACTTGTTACCTAAATGAGAACTTAGATGTTCAATTTTGCGAATTAAACTCCTTGGGGGTGTCCTGGCTATTTAATATGTTGAATATTCTATTTTTGTTTACATTCTGGATTTGGGTTTTTTTCTAGATTCTTTATAAATACTGGAGGAAAACTAAACAAAAATTAGCCTGATTTTTTGTTATACTGAGGCTATTTTGCACTACTCCATCAATGAAAGGGAGAATTAATGTGGATGTGAATGCACTATATTCCAATTTCAAGATGCTTTTGTGCAATCAGGGTAATATGAAGTGGCTCTTGTACAGAAACATGCTATGTGTGGTTGTGCGTGTGATTGTGTACTATTAATGAAACTACCCATCAGAAGGGTCTGAACACAGGAAATAGTTGTGTCTAAGAGGTGGACATCTCAAGGCTCTGTGGCCCGATGGCAACAGCACTCCGCTGCTGGAGGCTAAATCCTCCTTTTTACATTGCAGACTCAGCAGGTAAAATGCATAAGCAGCACTGAAAGAAGGTAAAGATGATCCTCAAATACATCCAAGGAAGTGAACAACAGAGTCAGGCTCCCTCCAGATGTTTCTCTCCACTATACCCCTATTTCACAGGACTTCAGCTTCCATGGGAAGAGTTCACAGAAGATCCTGCAAGTGGCCTGCCCTGTCCTTGAACTGTTTGTCTCACCCAGGCCCCACCGAGACGTGGTCTGCAGCTTTGAACCTTTTCCTGGGTGAATGCTGTCATCACATGCCAATCATGCAAAAGAGAGGCAGCACATTAAGTATGGTTCAGTTTACTGAGTATCATGAGAAGAAAAGATCCAGAATTAATTACTCTGCTTCCAGAGGGGGACAGGAGTTTGGATACAATCCAAACTGGATCCAGAGTGCAGAACTGTGTATATAATGAGACAAAAAGAAACAAATGGGAGTGTCTCTTGGACACTTTCTACAAACACCACTCCCACTGTACTCAGTGTAACAGGAATGGAGCCACCTTGCTTAGGTGCTCTGAATTCCCAGGCTGCATGTGACCTACATTAGACATTTCTAGTAGGCAGTGTGCATCTTGTCACAAAACCAAGATTTGTGAAATTGTTACAGATTTATGTCTGTTAATTGTTATTCACAAGGACAATTATTATGACAAGATTTATTCCTTGGAAGAAGAGGACAAACTTCAAATATGACAGAGAAGTGAGATCGTTCTTCATGTAAGTTTCAGCAGAAGACTTATTATAGATCTTTCAAAATTGAGGTGGAAGAAATCTATCATCACTCCCATCTCTTCTGAACCAGGAGGTTACTTTGACTTCAGAAAAGGAAAATCGTAGAGAATTTTGTATCAGATGCCTTGAAAACCATATAGGAAAAAAGGAATCTTCAGGGAGGGGATGGCTGTGCTTTGCAACCTGAAAAAACTTCAAGAGGCTTAGAGCCAATAGTGAACTTGCAACCTCTTAATGTCATCTGGAATTCAAAAAGGTATTTTAACTGTCATTTAAAGGGCCTGGTAGAAACACTTTAAAATGATTTTTTTTTGTTTTATTTTTCTCCAAATAAAGCCTTAGCAATTCTACTCTCTTCCCACATTCCTTTTGCAAATTTAGGTAAGGGACAATTTGCCTCACTGAGGGATGTTAATTCAGATTGCATATAATTCTCAGATCATCTTAAACAACAGGATTTATATAGTCCAAGATAAGGAGTGTACAGTGCACTCCTTAGATATATGTACATTCTTCCTGGTACATGCACATCCTACTAACTGCTCAGCCAAGAGATGTCCTAAGGCTACCTCTTCAGACAGTGAGGCACTTGCTGACAGCTCTGGGCTTTAAGACAAATTAAAATAAGCCAATTTTTCAGTCTGTAGGTCTAATAAAGCTTCAGGCTTTCAGTTCTGTCAATGACTATGAATAAAATTCCCTGACAAGAGAGAAGACAAGATGTTTAGTTTTCTGATGAGGGTTACTTTAAGGTGAAGACCAGTTCTGCAGTTCCTATTTCAGTTCTCATCAGTGAGAATCTCCTGTCATTAAAAAGCAGGAACAAAAAGTTTTCAAGTGCTGCTTTTGAATTCTGACTGCCCAACTCCCTTTTCACTCTGTGGACTGAGTGCTGTTTCAGGGTGTGATGGGCACCTAAATATATATAGGGCAGAGCTTCAGTCTCTCAGAGCTTAATTTGGTGATGTCAATGTGTAGTTGTATTGATCACATACAAATTTCATACATATTCTTTTACAAAGACTGTAAAAGTGTTGTCCCAGTGATGCCCATCCTTCATGCCCTCAGCCACTCATGTATTTATTTCTGAATACTTCCTAGTTTTAGAAGCTGTAGGCTAAGTCACCAAACCAAAGAATCTTGTAAGCAGCAGGGACAAACCTACACTTGAAGTCTGGAAAATTAATTCAGAAAAAATTTATACCTTTCTTTTGGTGCTAGAAATGTTTACATTATTATTTTATGTTACTGAAAACTTGCATATAATTTGCAACAGAACTTAAGGTGGATTTTGCTCCTCATTTTTTCAGCCCTGAAACCCACAGAAACTAAATTTAGACTTTGCACAACAGAAAGAATAGAAAGCAGTCTTTCAGGATGAAGAATAATATTTCCAATAAGAACATTATGCAACCCTTTAATGAAAAACACAGTACAGTAGAGCAACAATCAAGTATTAATTTATACGTCTAAGTTGGTGAATGCCTTCTTGATATGACATTTGAAATTATTAATGAAAAAAAAACAAAGAAATGAGACGGTGCTCATGAGAAATGAAAAATGATCAGCTGCAGAAGGTTGTTATTGTCTATGAGGAAGAAAAGAAGAAAGTATGTAAAAACATACATCTAATTTTTATGCAAAATATTACACTTCTCGTCACTAATGATTTTCATATAGCTACCCGCTAAATGGTAAAGGTTAATTTGTTTCTTTAGACAGATGTTTAAAATACAGATAGTGATCAAATACGTGTGTCATGGCTGGTGTGAACAAATTACCAAAAGTAGTCAATAAATTCCTTCAGTTATCTTTAAGATACAATAGAATATCAAGGTTTGCAAATATTTATTTAGGCTGTTTCCCCAAAAAGTACATTTCCAGAATTTCATTTTTCATTTCATATATGGGATCCACATGAGAAGCCATGTGGCTTTATTTTCATTTTAGTAAAAGACTCCTCTTTACAAACAAGGCTGTCTAACACAGGGCTGAGGAGATGGCGACCCATCCTCTGACAGATGAAAGATATGTCTACATTATTATTTTAGGTTGGACCATCAGTGTGCTTATGGAGCAAATTTTCCAGTCATTCCCACATAGCATGCTTTGGTTCATGTTGCAGAAAAATCTCAGAGCACATGAAATGGGTTCTTCTTGGATGAAACAAAACCAGTTTTGAAAGGGGTCTGCGGTAACCCCTGAAGCATCCATAGTACGGATGTCAAGGTCTCAACAATGTTTCACCTGACCAATGTGTTCCTGTAGTTCTTGCTGAACAGAGGGAACAGAAACCAATCTGCACTGTAGATCTGTACCATGAAGACGTAGGCTTGCATGCAGACCAAGTGAAAGGCCTCATGGAAAACAAATCTAGGTAATTATGGTGGAAATACGGCAAAGTTGTTTACAATGCAATGTCAAAGACAAGAAGCTTCACTTTTCCTTTGTAACTAACTGAAAAAGGGAATGCAACTCTCCACCAGCTTTTGCAGCAAAGGGTAAAAGTCTCACCGTTGGATTTTCCTCGTGCTCACTCATCCAATAACAAACTGAAAAAAACCTGTTTCTTATCTCTTTCTTGCTATATAGTTTATTTTGCAGTAGTTTAAAATGCTCATGGTTGTAATACAATGAATTTTTAAATTGGTTTTACAGTCAGCAGATTGAATTAAAAATATTCTGTAAAAATTGCTGGGGAAAACCAAACCAAGAAGATATTTTTTAAAAATTTGGGGTTTTTTACAAGTTAATTTTCTTGCCAGAAAACCCATATATTTTAGTATTCAGTCCTGTCTCTTGGTATAGATTTTTTTATGAGGAGAAAAACCTTTCCATCAGCTCTACAGCTGAGAGAGATCCTGGTTTAGGAAAATACCCATATTCAGAAAAGCATCAAGGTAACTCCATAGCTTTACATGTCTGCAAAAATTAAGGTCATATTTATACACTTGATTTTGTCATTAATGATCTCATTTAAGAGCTTTAGGTCTTCAAGTCAGACAATCTGTATTACAATATGTTCACAATAACTCCATACATTTATGGAGCTTCATAAATTGTTTTTAAGCAAAGTGGGCCTGAATAATTCAAGCATTGACGTGAACATTAATGTTGGCAAGATCAGTAAAAGCATCTCTTTTAAACAAATGGTCAGTGGAAGCCAAATTTGTTGCAATTTATGTTGATTTGAGAATAAAAGAAAAATGGATTGCAGCTGTTTAGCAGATGTGACTCTAATATAAATATAACGTGCAGTGACAGTAAATTCCTCTTTGGAGTATGGAAGCAGTCCAGCAATATTCCCTCACTTCAGCCTACAGTGCCTTGAATTGATGTGAAAATCATCCCAATGAACTTGATAAGAGGGTATGATTCTTAATTTAAAAAGTTATAAATAAAATTAATGCTTTAGTTTCAGTTATATAATCTCCCTTGTTTCATTGTCCCATAGGGCTTTACAATAGTGATTTATTTTCATGACACTTTTTTGACCTTAGAATAGCCTCTGTCATAAATCATAGCCTCTATGGGTATATGGAGGCCAAGGAAGCTGGCTTGCCTAAAGTCATACATCTGGTGAGTGGCAGGAACAAAATTCTTACTTGTCCATCATGTGCTTTAAATAGCATTAAACAATGCTTCTTTTAACATGGAGTTATATAATATGGGGGTCAGTGATGTACACAAGTATATTGTCTGCAGTTAAAGGCAAGTCTATAAGCAAGGGGAGAAGTTCGTCCTCTGGTCATCCAGCCTCTGTAGTTGAAGCATCCAACTTATGTCTAAATGTAAGAACTCAGAGAAGCAGACATTCTTAAAGAGGTGCTTGAGTTACCTGTATGGTCAAAGTACATGCTTTTGAAGCGCTCCAGAGGGAGATCCTGGCTGCATATGCTAGCTGCCTAAACTCACCAGTACCACAGTCACCACCAGTACCACAAGCTGCATAGTGGCAAATTCTTTTAATAGCTACTCTAAATGGCTAGATTTTCTTGATAGCTTGAAAACAAATCTTGGATTCATAGCATACAAAGAACTATCATTTCCTCACAACTAGAGATTAATATTCTCTCTGACAAAAGAAGTACCAGGCAAACTGCTCCGCTCTGCTCCCCACCCCCCTTACTGCTGCTAATAGTAACAACTGAGATTAGATATGCTCCAGCCAGCTATACGGGAGGAATATTGCATGCAAAACTTTTCATTTTCCTGAACTGCTCAGTTTTGGAACCGACTCCTCCTTTGGTATGGAAAGACTATACTGCTGAATTGTCATATGTCTTCTAGCTGACGCAGCACACAGGAAGAAGGCATAACATTTGTAGGGCTTTGATTGCAATACAAATTTTAATGTGAGGATATTAAATATAGGAGTTTGGGGCTTTTGTTTTTCTCTTTTTTTTTCTTTCTGTGTACATCTCTGTAAGGCTTTGGTTTTTATTCTTTGACAAGAACCTCTATTTCACCAGGTAGCTATTATTTCAGTGTTTTTAGGTTTAAGTTCAAGTATTTACATAGTTAATGTGACATAGAAGCAGATATTTTATAAGAAAAAAAAAACAAACAAACTCTAAGTAAATAAGTATTTTCTGAAACATTTGCTACCAAAATTTTGATAAGCTTCTGTTCCACAGGACATTTAATAAGTAAAATGTTCCAATTTGTCCACACATAAACACATCCATCAATTTCAGATGGATATCTCTCCTCAGAAGTCATCAAAGCTTTTGGCTCTGATCCTAGGAAATCCTTCCACTCGCCCTGTTTCGTTTACCCTATAATATCATGTTTCCTGTTACACTTTTCCCTACTTGTTAGTCATTGCTGACAGCAGCATTGGTGGTAGACAAGAGTCCTGAATTTGGTGCCACAGCATGCTTCACTAGACCTCTGACACAACCCATACAGCCCAGTTCTCCATGTCTGGACATCCTGGCATTTGCAACGTGCACTGTGCTGTGCCATTCCCCAGTTGCAATCCTAAGGAGTCTGGCAGTGCCCTCAGAAACTCTCTGAATTACCCTGTTCTGGCAGTGCCTCTCCCTTTATTGGCATGGCATCACCATGCCAATAAAGATACCTATGACCCTTTGGTTTGTCTTTCTACAAAACCTTGTGGTATTACTCTCACCTCACCTCACCTCATAGATAAGTACAGCTGCACAAATCACACTGACTTGTACTCCCTTTTTTACCAGCTGTTGGCTTTCACAAATGGTCCATAGCTGTGGCCCGACCCTGAGACCTTGTTGCAACACCACCAGCCGAAGCTGGGACTGTCAGGAGATCCTAGGCTATCTAACAGTTGGATGTACCAGAGCCTGAGATCACACTGACCAAGCACAGTGTGCTTTGATCACCAGCCCCCATTTATTCATAGTCTGATGGTCTGATATCATTCGTGTCCCTTGACAGTTGCCACACACAGACAAATCTAATGCCCAAGCAACGTACCCAAACTTCCACCTTGCTGCAAAAGCAGATGTACCCAGCTGCACTGGTTTTGAAGCAGTACCAAAAGCCAAAAAAGGCTGAACAGATTAGTTTTTTATTTGAATGCAGAACTCCCCATAGAACTTTGCTGCCCCAGTGCAGCCATTGCTCCACATCCACTTCCTCCTCCTCTGTGAGTTGCAATGATTAACTAACAAACACAGTTATCTTATGCCCTGATTAGTCTGGACCATGAACATGAAGGAAACACTGTATAGAGACTTCCAGATTATCTCAGGATTGTCAGTTGCTCTGTGGGAACAGGAAGCATGGCACACTCCTGGGTCCATGTCCTACACCACAAACATCATTTATTCATTGCCTGGCTCTGGCAGTTACTGGTTTCTTACATGTTTTGGTAGAAAACTCATACAAGCTCCTGCAGCTCAACAGGCTAGCTGGGAAGGTCCAGCTCCTCGGCTGGGAGGTGACATTTCTTTGTATGTAGTGGTGCTTTCTGAGTACGGGTTTCTCTTTGCTTTCTCTTCTCTGTGGCATGAATAGGCAAGCTGATTGAAGATGAAAGGGGACAAAGTGTACAGGCTTGGCACTAGTTTTAGACTGAGAACCTAACTGGGTGTGCTGTGTGACCATGTTTTGTGGGGGTGGTCATTGATGCTGGCTCCCCAAGGACAGCCCAGCAGTATGGTGTTTCCAGATCAGAAATCCTTCTTCCTGCTGCATGGTCATCCTCTTCCTATGAAAGGGTTTTTGCAAAGTTGTCTCAGACTTCATCTTCACTTCTGGGGAGGACTGAGCTTGGGCTCAAGAAGTACAGAGCAATTCCTGCCTAGGTTTATCCGGCTTAAATATTCCAAGTAAATGTCGCCATTGAAAAGGATACCACCATGCTGAGGTGAGAATTTGGACTTCAGAATAATCCCAGCATTACTTCTGTGATGCCTGGAGTCATTTGAAATTGGAGAGCTCCAGAACAAAGAGACGGTTTTGGGCCATATTCAGCACTTTGGGGATAAAATGTGCAACACCGATATGTGCCTTGCCTTGAGATGCGGTGCTGGTACTGAGGGGAAGGTATGACTTCTCAAAGTCACCCCACCATGCATGCACAGAGAATAGACAGGCACCACCAACCCTCTTTCCCGGAGTGATTTCTCTGGAAGAAAACATTGAAGGTACTGGGGCTAGAAAAGCAGATTAAATCTCCCCAGAAAATGAAATCTGTGTATTTGGGAAGAAAGAACAAATCCCACTTCTTCATCACAACTTTTTCCATGTATATGTGTATGTCGTATACATATGATATATGTAAATATAAAAAGTATATTTATATTTTTTATATATTTGTGTGTGTGAGCATATAGTAAAAGTCATGATGGAGAAGTTGGATTTATTCTTTCTTCCCAAATACATGGAGATACAGATATATGGCAAAATAAAATAATTCTAAAATGTTTGCTGACTGGAAAAAGACGGAGAGGGAGAAATAATTTATTTTCTATATATGCTTTATAGTACTGGGAGGTGCTCAGATTGGAGTGATAGGAGCTGTATAAGAGGTGACATCAATAAATAAATTATAGTTTCACATAAAATGATGGGAATTTGGAATACATTGTTAAACTAGTTTGGGAATCACTGAACAATTTCAGTGAGTTGCTTTATGTTCAGCCACTGGAGCCATCTGTCGGTTGAATGACAGCTCTTCTGGTAAACATAAGCTATGTTACTGCTGCAAATGTATGTGCTAACAGTGAAAGTAAATGTCTTCAACAGAAATGGATTGTATTCCCTATCAATTCATATCACTTATGGCCCTATTATCATTGCAGAGCAAAAATAGTTATTACATTTTAATACTTACATGGCAGTATTCCTTATTTATGTAATTGCTTAACATCACTTGGGTCTTTCCAAACAAAGTAAATGATGTCATGATTAAGATGAGAATATCTTCAAATTCACAACGTACTGAAACTTCTACTCCTTGCTGAAAAAATGGATGCATGAACTCATCCTGAAAAACAAAGTATGGAGATAATCCATAATTTAAAATATCATATATGACATAAAATATCATCTATTTTGCAGTCTTATTCTATTCATTAGTCTGTTTAGCTTTTTCACTTGCCTTTAGTAGTACGAATAACAGTTCAATGTACTTAGTTGCTCCTTGAGTTCCAAGTTCTTATGGATCTTTACTAATAAATTATTTGTAGCAAAATTAATTTGATAAAGTATGTGTGATCATTGCTTTTCTACACAACTGGTTTCAAAACAGTTTGTAATTTTACAAAAGTGTTTACCTCTAGTAATGAATCTTTAAAAGTTTCTTGAAAACAATTGTAATTTCATCAGTATTTCACAAACTATATTCATCTATAATTTTGTTATTACTTATTTATTCATAGTGCTGTGTGATCAGTCACTTTGATAACACATTGTTTTTTTCTCAGGTGAAAGACTATTACTCTGATAATAAACAAGAGCAAAGAGTGATAAGTATAATTCTTCTAAAGAGAGAATGAATTTGTATCGTAGAGGAAGGCTGGCAAGGTTACAGATGGTCTTGGATATTTAAAATAGTTATCTTAATTTGTCAGATCTTTCTTCACTACTGGCAAAATAAACCACGATGACCTGATATCTGGTATTTTTTTTTCTTTTTTCTTTTTATTGCCATTTGGTAGGTTTACAGTGTTTAATTGATAGTCACTGTTAGAAACCCCTGCTATTTGAAACCAGATGGCCATCATAACCTTGTTCAAAGCCTATTTGATTAATTTAGGGAAAATGGTAAAATGATCCTAGAGCCAAGTACTGCACAATTGTAATGAGGAGTTACCTGCATGTCAGTGACTGAGCATGACTGACTCCAGCTACCTGTTGAATTCCAGGGATCTACATATGCAACATCAAACGATGAGCTAGTATTTATTACCTACCTGACATCAATCCCAATACTTCCCAAGCTGCTTTACAGTTCAATATGCTGTACGTTAAGGTTCAGATTCTCAAAGGAAAATGAGGTGCTCGTGCCTTTTCAAGAGTCTCAGTGTGATATGGGAAACACTGGCAACAATTACATTCAGGTCTGATCCTAAAAGCACAAAAAAACGCAAAAAATTCTGTGACTGGATGCGTACATCTGCCTAAGTCTTGGCACTGCTATGCTGTATTGGTCCCCTTCTTTCAGCCTTTTATTTAGGCACTTCTGGGAATCACAAAATAAGAGCTTGCTTGCATGAAGTGCAGGAATAGCCAGCTAAGCCTCTTCCCCCTCCACACACACATACAGGAGGAGGAATTTTTTCTACCTTTTCCCCTTATAGCTTTGCCGTTAGGGTAGTTTTGTAGGATTTGGGCTGTCCTGTTGCAGAGGATGCTGTTGTGTCAGACAGTAGATGAAGATGGATGTATAGACAAGTGGTTAGGAAACTCGGGTAGAAGGCGGTACTGGTTGCCTCTCTGTGTGAAGGAGAGTTTGTTTTATACAAAGTGAAACAGCTTAACAAGAAGACTGAGAGTTTCCAGCCTCAGAATAACTGTTGTTTGCTGACGAAGGCATTCTTCATGCAGGTAGGAGGCATGGATTACTGTCCCTCGGGCAGAGACAGGGGGAACTTAATGCAGTGCCGTTAATGCTCCAATCACTCAGGAGCTGGTCCCAAAGGATATCGAGGCATTCATGTATCTGAGCCAAATATAATACCTACGAGAGGAGAAGAGACACCACCAAGGACTAACACTTTCTTTTTTTCTGATAAATAGGGTTGAAATCATTACCTACAGAAGAAGCTGCTGGGTTAGAACTCGTGGACGATGGGAAACATCAGTCTTCCTAAGTCCACAATTACTCTGGAATTTAATGCTGACCTCCTTTTTTAATTTTTACCTCTTTTAAGAGGCATATTGGATTTGAGGATGTGTTTTGGACTCATCTACAACTCTACTTACAACTCATTGACATTTTTAATAGGTCTTAAATATTCACTCGAAGAAAAATTCTTTCTCATAGAATATGTCCCAGTTATCTGTTCTAGTTCACCTCCCCTTGCTTTATTTTCCACAAAGCAGTTCTGTAAACCTGGTTAGCCTTACACCTTGTTTTCCACAGGACCATGTTGGTTTACAGCAGGTATACCGAAACTGAAGAAGAGAACCATGGGAAACTCCAATTTGTTATTTATTTATAAACTTGACATTACACATCATGCAAAATTAAAATCTTCAGCTTGTTCTTGCCCCAGTTATTTTAAGAACAGTCTCTTCAGAGCTTTAACAGCCCTTTGCCATAGATGGCACAAATGAGTGCACTTTCCAGCTGCTGAAATATGTTCATTTCTGGCTGTGGCCTCATTTCATTTATCAGCTCATTCTAACAGAGAGGAAGTCACTGGTAGGGTTTCAGAGGAGGCACTGTGTGCAATACTGTTGCACATCTGAAGTATGTTTGTAGCAGACATGAGAAGTACAGGCCAGGATGGGGGCAGAACTGAAGCACCCTAAGGCACATTCTTGTGTTTAACTGCCCAGTCATGCTCCAATCTTACATTTACTATGTGTTTAACTGCCCAGTCATGCTCCAATCTTACATTTACTATGGTTAAGTCCAGGGCAGCCCTAGTTCAGACAACGGGAGGTGTCACCTCCAGAGGAAGCAAAAAGTAAAGTAAGACTGGAACTACTGGAAGAATATTTGACTCTGGTAGGAGAATGGTTTGCCATTTTATAATCAGAGGTATAAAAAGTGATAACTTAGCAAGCTGCCATAATTTAGTTTCTATTAAACCGACCTTCCTTTTGGACTTTGCCAGAAGGTTTGATTCATTGAGTTATTATTGGCTCATTGAGTTATTAGAGATATTTAGTTGGAAACTACTATAGGAGTACAAAGTATTCATGGCAGGTTGAATCATAACTTCAAAACTGAACTCTAGTAACTCAGAAGAGATGAAGTTGACTCAGATTTCAGCCCAACTCTGCTGATCCATATGTCAGACTTCTGTGTTGGAGGGACTAGAAAGAATAGATTTTTTTCCGGTTTAAATCTGAGGATATTTTTGATGTCTAAATTATTTTCTCTTCCTACTTAAAGTAAGTTTTGACTTCAGTAGTTTACCATAAACTGAGCAGAATGCCTTGTACTTTCTTTGATCATTAGACTCAAAGATTGCTCTACAAGAATGATTCCTTTTAAGCTTTCATAAACCTTTACTGTAGCATCTCACTTAAAAATATCTAAGCATTCTATTATATTACTGCATGTGGCTCCATGCTCTTATTAAATCAAGTGTGTCATCTTGTGCAGCTGCCACCTTAGAGACACAGGAGACAGTGCTCTGGAATTGTCAAGGGACATGAGAATGTAGCCATTATATTTTATACAGGATGTTAAATGTTTAATATTTGTAAATTAATGCATTTAAATTATATGTGCATGAGACACTCCAAGCCTTGCAAATATATCTGAGAGGTTCATTTGAAAAAAATGCACCTGACAACTTCTTTTCCTATTGGAGTCTATTTGGACTGGTCAAGTGAAAAAGAAACAGTGGCGTGTAAGAATTATAATACACAAGATATAGTGTATTTCTGGGCAATTATAACATGCCTAGGAAGGTGTTGCAAGGCATAAGGCTGAAAGGCCAAATGACTTTATCCACTTGAGAAATACAATAATTCCCTAGAAATGCACTGCCTGGAGTATATTATTACTGCTATGAAATAGAATTCATGAATAGAAAGAAGGAAAATGGTGAGGAGGGGGACAGGCCTATCCATGCATGTACCGGCTAGTATTAAAGTGGGTATGACATCAGTCACAGCCAATCAAACAGGCTCAGTAATATCCAAAGTACTACAGACATTTCATAATTAAATAATGAGACATGACAGGGCATGAATTGTGTTGTATTAATTCTCGCCAAGTGTGTTGTTGTAAGGCAAGAGAATGAAGTCTGGGTGCCATTGGTCCAGCCAACTGTGAATTAATCCTTTCCCATTCTCACAATGGAACCTCTTATTGTGGTTTTATAAAATGTTAATTTTTAAAATATTTATATTGTTAATTAAGTGATGAGTTTCTAAGCCACGACGGCAATCAGCACAATTCGTTCCATAATTCTGAGCAGTGAATTGTGCTATCCCTGCTCCCTACTCAGATCCTCCACAGCCAGTCAAATCAGCAGTTTTCTATTGTCCGTTTGCTAATGTATTCTAATATCCTGGCTCTTAATGTCTACTGTCATATCTGCATTCATTTGCATATAAGAAGCATCTAGATATGCCAGTAATGGTTAGTGAAGTCCTTTGAGCATATAAAGTGCTATGGAAGTGCTAAATATGGCTTTTGTTTACTATTCAAAGAAAACACTAATGTAGTGAGGGGTACTGTGCATGTCCCTTGTCAGTCAGGACTTTGTTCTGTTCACTGTGATTGGGAGCAGTGTTTTTTAATACTAAAAATAAAGCTTTTGGGTTTTGTGCCTTTGCAAAATTAGGGCATCCATTTTTCTTTGTTAGTAAGTGACTCCTAGTCAGACCTCACTTACTGAAAATATCAATTATTTTCTATAGTATTCTATATAGTACTCTACACTGCTCTTTAATTTAGTATAGAACTTTTTCTTTGATGATTTGAGACTGGCTCAGGGATCTAGTGCTGGTGCTTTATACTGCAGTAAATGTTTTGGCTTTGATTTCAATAGGAGCCGATTGATACTTAGTAAGCTCATTGAATCTACATTCCTGAACAGGCTGCAGAAGATTTATCACCACAGACATCCTGAAAAGTACCGTATGGTCATTTGCTATATAAAATCATGAAGAGAGAAGCCTAGGCAAGTAAGAAAATCCACCTGGGCATTTGTCTGTGATTGCTCTTCTGCTGTTATAGCTAGAAATGCTCATTAGCATATAAAAGTCCCTGGAGTGCTGCTGAAGGGGCAGAGGTGGCTCTGTGACATTCATGCATGGGGCAGGATGGGTTCTTCTTGTCACTGTGACCTACCAAATGTCCATGTCAGAAACTGTCAGGGCCAGAGATTACTGACAGTGAGAAAACCTGAAGATTCACTTCTGCAAAGAAATTGCAGAGATGAGTGTCAAGATGTTTGTTTTGCAGATCCATACAAAGATAAAAATGCCTAGGCAATATCACTGGAACAGGTGTGAAAATGCTGCACTGGCTAGCAGACATAGATTACGTGCTTTTCCGATATTATTCTGTTATTATACCGGTTATATAATTTCATGAGCAAAGATATGAAAAAGTTTCTTGGGTGAGCATTAAGCAAATGTGTACTATTTCAAAATGTTAATAGTAATCACACTTCTATGTGTCATTCATACACTTAACTTGTCTCTGATGGTCATTTTCAGAATGAGCAATTATTTAATAGTACGTAGTAACCCAACCATATAATTGAAACTGGAAACAACAAAACTATTGTCCATATTTGAAACTGCCAGTGTAATTACAGATAGAAAAACTATAATTACCTGGACTGGAATTGATATTCATTATGGAGATCATCACAGGATTTGAGCCAGGTCATTTATCAATGCTGTTCCTGCAATGAGAGGAAGAAATATCATTATTACTGTATATTGTAATCACACACTTGACGTCAAATACTTGGCTCCTAGCATTTCATAAAGTCTAGATTTATTTGTAGCTTAAAAGAAAAATGTTTTCTTTTTCACCTAGACACCTTATAACTTTGTTTCCAAAATCAAAAGGTAATTTAAATTTCACAAGTGCCTCATTCTGAATGGTGTTGAAAGATGTCCTTGGAGTAAGGAACAGAGCAGTGATCAGGTAGATGCTCAGCAGTACATCAAATCAAAAATTATATATTACAGTGTATATAAATGTGCATACAGGTCCATATACAACCAAAAAGAGATATACAATGTTATTAAAATAGGACAATATATTACACAAAGTTTTTTGAGTAGTTCTTCTCAGCCCAGCACGTTGCAGGACCTGCCTTCGTGCAGTCACTTTGCAAGGGCATGAAGAAGTTTTGTCTGGAAGCAGGCAGTCGTGAATCAAGGCAATGCGGGAATTTTCAGTAAAAGGAAGCAAAATATTTCCTATCAATATTTGGGTGGTTTGGACCTTCTCATCATTTGGATGGTACCTACTGGTCCCCTTCTCTGCTGCGTTTTTTTAGTATGCTCTTTGTGACTAAGTTTAAGACTTGAGCACACTGCCAATGTAGGGTCATTCTAGTCCAAACCTTTTAACTTCCATCATTTACCCTTCTGGGCAAATAAAGTCAGACTGGTGCCTTAGAATCTGCAACAGTGGACATAATTTATATTTTAAATGTGAATTATTTTATATGTGGCATAAAGATACTTTTTAGTAATGGACATGGAGGAAATTATTTAAACAAATAAACTAAAATAAATAGAATTAAGACATTTGTAAATATGCACAAGCCCCCAAGTAGTTCCAGACTAACATGGACTTACTATATATACTTTGTCTCGCTCTGTGGGCTTCTAAAGCTTTCATACTTCCCTTACCTTGGTTTTCAGCAGGTTTTCTGGCAAGGAGTAAATGACTGCTAAGGAAAAGAACACTACTTGGGTTTTTTGTGGTAGATTTGCACTAAGTTGATTGGTTATCAAAGTGTCAAAATCAATATCTGATTTGGTTTACTATCAAGTGCTTGATATTTTTTTTCCCAGAAACACAGCCTTAAAAATATTTTTTCTTTTCAAATTCTTGTTTATCAGAACAAAAAGTAAATATTTTCCTCTTCTTAGTGATTCTTGCTTTCCAAAGTTGACAGCTTGAGTCTGTTGCCCATATGTGGGAATTTAGTGACATTTAAAATACCCTTGGTTTCAGCTTTGACTCCTAGGGAGTGATTCAAAAGCCTGAACATAGGTGTGTAATACCATTTAGATGCCTTAGGATATCCTGCCTAGCATCCAGCTGCTGCTTCAGAAGGACTCCGGTCTCCCACGGACCTTGTGTTGTCTCTGCCAGTCTCATGCAGATGCTGTGAATACCCCAGGATGTTTAAAATGTGCTAAACAACTATGCTTAGGCACCTGCACTACTCCCCGTCATGTTCCCTACTCACAGCAAGCATTCCTGGAGCAAGCAGCATAAGTTTATGTTCATGTTTCTGTATTTCTAAATGCCCCATGTAAGGGCAATCCATGACTATTCAGGAGCATTTGACAGCCCGTTGTCTTGCCATGAATATTTACATCATTCTACCTATCGTACAATAAAGTAGGAAGCCTCATATTCTCATTTCTTAAACAATCAAAACATACTTGTAGATTAATTTTAATGCACATATTTTTTCCATTTGAATACATCGTGATTAAAAGTTCACGACCTTGATGATATTATGCAATTTGAGAAATCACCAACAATGTCCATGGTGATTAAATATTCCACTTTGTAATTATTTTGTAACTTTTGTTCTGCTCTTTGCTCACTCCAAAAATTATCATAAAATTTTGAAAGATGTCCTCAGTGCAGAATATGTCCATAAAATATTAAATATTCAATTTTCCTCTATCATGGCTTGAAAAATTCATAATTACATGATGATCCACATAATAACTCATTCTGAAAAGTCATATATGGCACTCCCCCTGTGACTGAGTTAATAATTTACTGCTGTGTGGGATTTTCACTCTGCACTGTTAGTCTTGGGAACATTTATTAAGCAAATGTTCATTTGCAAAGATCAGAATGTGAATGAAGAGGGTAAGAATTTAATGAGGAGTGACAGACAGGTGAACTGATTCCATATAGTTCTTTACTACAGAAGAAAGCAGATAGCTTTATCTTTCATAGCCTCGATAGACACATGAAATGAAATATAGAAGACAAGGGGCAAAAGGAAAAAAAAGGTACTTTCCTAGAAGGGCCAATGGAAGGATAAATCAGAGGAACTCATGAACATTATACAGACCAGTTGAAATGGCTGTTCATATTCTGTACCTTTGGACTTATATAGCAGCGATATTCAGACTTTATTTTTGAGACCTTTGCCCATTTTTTCAATAGAATACTTTCCACATTAAAGAAAAAAAATCAAGTCCAGGGGTACAGTATCAGCTTATCTGACAGCAATATACTCCTGGAGAAGCAAGAGAAGAAATTTTTTTTTATTTTTGTTTCAAAATGCATTGTAGTTTATGGTTACCCTTTATCATTTTCAGATGTAAGAAACACTTGCAAACAATATAATGCGGGAACAAGTATCACAACTTAATCAACATTTTTTTCAGTAAATAATGAAAAGCTTTGATAGACATTAACCATATAATTTCTTGGTATGATTTTTGGGTGTCATCTAATCAAACATAAGTTAAGTAATATTGATCCTGGGTTTTCTTTGCAAAAGAAATGCAAGAAAAAATGAAATGCCACAGGAAGATTTTATAACTGATTCAGAGTTCAGTTTTGCAAAATATTGAGCATGTTGTTCCTGATACAGCAGAAAGCTAACACACTTGTTTAAAGGTAGGTGAGTACAAACTTAGGTGTTTCACTGACTAAAGGGACACTTCATTAAACATGCCATAACTTCAGCAAGACCAAAGAAGTCTTTCTCAGTCAATTGCCACTGGGATGTGTGAGGATACAGCATACAGCTATACTTTCCAATGATATTAAATATAAGGTCCCAAATGCTAGGATTTATACCTTTTTATACACAAAAAAGATATTGTTTCATATGTCCTAACTGACACTGGGCAAAACTAGAATTTCCAGTTGATTTACTTTATTAATTCACTTTCATTCCAATATGGATGTTTTTTGGTTGATTTTTCATCTCCATGAAAGTTTAAATTTCCTAAAATATTTTTGGCCTCCAGAGCCCTGAAATATCATTTTTGAAAACTGCAACATTTATTTCTGATATCATTGCCAAGATGAAAACCACTCTCATGAAGACGAGAATTATTCTTTGGGTGTGTTATGCTTCTTTTTTTAATTTCTTTTTGGCTGTGGTGGATGATTATGTAACCAATGATGCACAGTGTATTTCTCTTTTGAAAAAGGAAATAGTACATCAAGGGAGATGTGAGGACAAAACTATGCAAAACATAATTTTCTGAAAAAGTTGCAAAAAATTTTTTTTGTTAAAAATTTACACATTTTGAAAGAGAATTTTCAAACAGTTGGTGTCAGCATAATTTTCCTGAATATATTATTTCCCTGGATATGAAGGTTTCAACTGAGGATGACTGAATTTGTTTTGGTACTTTATTTGATTACAGCTTTTAATTTTCACAGGTCAGTCCATGGCTATGTTGGAAATGAGACAGAGACTTTGGCCTAAATTTCTGATGGGGGATCCCAGCTTCCATCTTTTATTAGTGGACAGTTACCTGAGAAACTTAAAAATGAACAGACAGACACAGGAAAGGTTTAGTTTAGTCGCTCAGTGCAATGACTCTCACCTAGACCTAAAAATG
Source organism: Nipponia nippon (assembly GCF_047370975.1). Classification (NCBI taxonomy): domain Eukaryota; kingdom Metazoa; phylum Chordata; class Aves; order Pelecaniformes; family Threskiornithidae; genus Nipponia; species Nipponia nippon. The sequence goes on from NW_028262336.1 coordinate 84,233,666, forward strand.
CAGGAACTTTAAAGAGAAATTAAGAAATGCCTATTTCTCACAACTGGCTAGCGATAAGCCCTGGTATAGACTTCTGTACCATTTATATCAATGTAGGGTCAAATAAGTCCAATCTCAGTGACCAAACCACAGAAAATAGGAGAGTTTGAATAGCAGCTCAAAGAGAGTTTGTGAAATGCACATCCTTCATTTATCCTTCAAGGGTATGTAATATGAGAAAGTAATAAAGATGACTGAAGCAGCAGTAAAGATAACTGGGAGAAGGAACATAAATGGTTGTGAAAACTGGCAGAGGTAAAGGTAACTAACTCATGGAAATTACTTACATGCGATTTCTTAATTATTTCATTAATTAAGTTGTCCAGATATGGGACTCTTTGTTTTCAGGTTATTCATAGTTTTTTTCAAGGATCGACTTGGAAGGATCTTATTTAACAACTTCAATTTTGACATGGCTCTGAAAATAGGAGACAGTGGACAAGGTTTGTTTTTAACATAAATTTGTGGGATATATTCAAAAAGGATGAACTGGAATATCATAAAGAGAGAATAAGGTGACATTGAGAACTGGAGAAAAAATCAGGTTAAATTTAATCACACAGACTCAAGATATATTAAGAAGAATTTTTCCTAGAGCTTATTGGCTAGGCATGACAGAGATGGGAAAGATCTATTTGCCGATTGCAAGAAAAGAAACTCATTTGACCAAAGACAGATGTATGCCATTACAGTCAACTGGGAGAAATAGGCAGCACTTTTATGGCATAGTCCATTTCATCCTGAAATAGATATTTGGCAAGATTAGCGATTCCTGAGTGCCTGTTTCTCTAAATCGACCATAAAGGAACCCTAGGTTGCCTACTTAGATATATCTCTGTGAGATTAATTTTATCTGAGGGAACTATGAGCTGCAAAGGTGATGTGGCCATGAAAAAAAAAATGCAATCCTTAGGTATGTCTGTTGTGGTATTCCTCAATAAAGATAAGAGTGTCAATACCTTTGTACAAAAGGGAGGTAAAAGCTTGTCTGCAATAACCTGGATTGTTTTGATTATTCATTTTCTGGAAAGAGTAAGTCCAGACTGGAAGAGATGTAGCAAAGGGTTACTATGACAGATGAATGGGGAGCCTACTTCATATTAACTTTGGGGTTCATCAGAGGTTAACAAACACTTTTAAAATGAAAGCATAACATTTACCCAAAAAGTATCATTACCATCATTTCAACAAAGAAAAAGCAGATAAGAAGGGAGTTAAGAATGCCAGCCCTATTTGGGGGGGGACAAGTTTTTACCCTCACTCCTTTAAGTGAGGTCCTGGTGAGAGGTGACGGGTGTTAATGCCAATTCCTTCACCTTCTCCCCAGCTCCAGCTCTCATCGGTGTTGTCCCATATCTTAAGAGCAGCAATATTCCTTGCTTCAAGACCCATATTACTTATCAACGAGGGAATCGTAACCCCTCCTATGTTCCTCTATTACCAGCCAGAGCTCATCCACATTTATCTCATTACCACCATTATGAGAGATAGTAGCTTATACTGAATTTTTACCCCTGAAACATTTCATACAGATAGAAAAGAATAACACATTCATGAAGAGACAAGCATATGGCTGTAAAAGAATAGAGGGCAGAAGCTGTAAAAAAGGATCATTCAATGTCATGGATACCTGGTCATGGGACTCAGTGCTCCAAGAGTCCTAATTTAGCCTCATTTTTTCTGTATTTGTTTTAAAAGTTACTTTTACATATACATATTTTTAAGCGACACTGAGCCAGACAAGGTTGTTGTAAGAATCTGGGATTAAAGAAAACCACCAGCATTTGTAAAAAGCAATTTAAGTTTCTGACAGCTTTGAGGGGCAAACATTAAAAAAATGTTGGTTGAATTTTATGTAACCCTATCTGAAGACTTTAAACTTGCTTGCTTGAGAAGGCTTCTCCAGTCATAAACTCTTCTATCAGTAGGTCCCTTTTCCTCAGCTGTTTGCATCTGTGAAGAAGATTAAATCCAGCTGAGTTTCATCTTCTGAGATAATTTTGATTATTTGCTTTAGATCTATTTTCAATGGGACTTTATTGAAAGGAGATTGCTTTTTGTGCACAAGATATGGGTGGGAAAGAAGAAAAAGTTGAGTTTGATCCTGAAACTTTGTCATAGGTACTTCATGTAAGGTAGGGCAAGGGCTCACTCTTCTTTCTTCTGCAGTCTGGGAGCAATAATAACTACCAGTCCCTGTGTGAGTTCTGAGTGCTAGCTTCTACTGTGGGAATAATGTCATTCAGACTAGCTAGGCATCCCGCCTTCTGAATCATATGAATTGTCCCTTCCGATGACTGGCACAATTCATTTTTTTGCCACAAGGCCTGGGATTCACCTCTAGATGAAGATACCTGAGTTTACGTGCCTATGTGAAGGCGTCTTCCTGCAAACTAAGTGGCTAACTCTCATCATAGTCAAAGAACATCCAGAGCTTGATTTAGTTGCCTGAACACAGATGTTTACAGATGGGGCAATTATGAAACAGGTCTATGGCAGGTTTGCAACCTTCTGGAGTAGCAGATGAAGGCCATGCCCTGACAGCATGTGCCTGTATGAGGCCAGCAGAATTGATTCCTAAGACAATTATAGTTGGAGGAGTCTGCAAAACTGTTCAGCCCACCCTGAAGTAGCAACCTGAGTTCTTCTATAGTACTTGCTCTGCAAACTCTCTCTCCAGACTTTATCAACTGCATAGACTACATCTCCATGCTTAGCTCGCATACATTCACATTAGAAGACTTCTAAATTCACAGGTCTTAATTTCAACCTGAATCTGACCCCTCAGGCCTAGTTCAGCTGCTTCAATATAGGTGTCTAAAAAAAGTTTCAAGCTGGACTCCACTTGAGGTGCCTCAGGATATCCTATTTGGTCTGCAGCTTCCACTCAGTAAGTGCCAGGGTCTCCCATAAGTTCCGTATCAGGTTTACTACCTCCATGCAGGTGACTCTAGGTTTGATACTTTAGGCTGTGTGAAGTGGCACATTATTAGACAATTAAATAAGCCCTTAGTGTTTCTCAGTGAGTATTTTGGAGGAAAGAAGGGAAAAAAACCTTGGAAGAGAGAAAAACCTGGATGTCAGGTGCCATAAACTATGAAAATAAGGACTTGTAACATTTTCAGTATTTTCAAAACTCAATTTTTTGGTTTTGTTTTACTTTGTTACCTTTAAAGAGAAATATTGCAAGTTTCCAAGAGATGTCAATGTTGAATGTTTTCTTTTCTAGATTGTGGCTTAAATGGTACACAGTGTCAGAGAACACTGCAAGTTTTGTGTTTTGTCTGTAAAAGAAAACCACAACATTTTCTCTACACAGCTTTAAATTGCTGCTTTCAAAAGGTTGTTTAATTATGCCATTCATGTACTCATGAAGTACAAAAGAACAGCAACTGGTCAGATCTCCTTAGTAGGGACAAAATCTGTTCAGCTGCTTTTATTCCACCTTATAAATGGCTTAGCACAAAGAGTCCCTGCCAGAACTTAATGCTTTGGGCTTTCTGCTTGTAGTAGAGGATGGTGCCTTGGGGCCAGAGTTCAGAACATTGCTACTGAGCTTTAAACTCCACTGGGGCCAAAAGGAAAAAGTAAAATGTCACAATTAGCATTTGACAGCTCCAGTCATTTGTTAAATGTGGGCAAAAACTGGGAGAAGCAGAAGATAGGCTTGTTGATCATATTGGGATATTTGTTATTTATACTGTGGCATTTTGCAATGACATATACAAACAGAAGTTTTGTAGAAGCCAATTGAAAGTTTTGATTGCATCTGTTGTAGATATAAGAGTATCTGGAACTTAGGCATAAGAATGAAATAAACATGTCAAGACTCATTAGAATAAAAAAACCCACTACCGTAAATAGGGCAGTGAAAGCAATAAACTGTGTACTATAGTTAGGCTTGAAATGTTTATAACCTAGATAGCAAAAAAACTTCTCTTATAAATTGCCCTTATGTTAGTGAAGCCACACTGAATTTTCCAAGATATTTGCCAAGTTAGTCTTTGACAATGTTATGATTCCTATAATGATAACCAACATATAGGTATATTAAGGATACTCTGAAGTACCTAATCACTGGATTTAGTTTACAAATGCATGTGAAAATTACATAGCTGAGGGGAAACATATTTAGGGAGAAGATCAGATTATTTCTTCAGAAATGCCCTCTGACCTCTTCTCTATAGTTTATTTCTATCACACCAGATAAGGAATCTATTATCAGTATGGGATATGCCAAGCATTTAGAAAGTTAACTTGATAATTAGTATCAAAGCATAGCATAGATTTTCCTTTCTTAGATGCAGTGTCACAATATTTCCAAGAAGAACTTTAACAATTATCCTGACACTATTTAGACCAGCTAACCAAAGAACAAGTATCTAATTGGCCTATCTTTATCACTGATTTAATCTAACAAGCTACAGGCCATATGATCTAAAATTACAATCCACTTTCAAGCTCATAACTCACTTTATCTAAAAAATTATTAGAATAAAATCATCACTGAGGTCGTAAATTTCCTTGCAAAAAGTAGCTAAATAAAAAATGCTGCTAAATACAATAATAAAAGAATGAGGTAGCTCAAAGGTCATTTAGACCACATGGACATGATTAATGAAGAAGCTGCACTCAAATGTTTTGAATCACCTAATAAAAATATTCACGACATGATGAAAAACTGTCAGTTAGTTCTGAAGTATAGTAACGAAATTCTTCAAATTACATTGCACTAAATGACTGTCTTTGACAACATAAATCTTGTTTTCCTTTGATCTTCTGATAATGCCAACACACACTTTTGAGGGGTCTGGCAAGAAACACACAGAGGATCCTCACTTGCCAAAATCAATAACATCCATTTCCATGCCTGAGAGACAGAAATGCTGGCTAATAACAGAAATATGCTCACTGGAGGCTGGAGGAACACTTGTTTGTGCCTAGTTCAGTATACCAGAGTGACTGCTGAAGAACAATTCAGCCTGGTAAAACTCCTACGTCTAGCAGTGTCACACTTGGTTTCTGTGTCTGCCAAATCCAGTAAAGGTCAATTATGCAAGTCAGCCCTGCCTGAGGGCTTGTCTATCTTGAACATTCAAATTTCCAAAACAATTCTATTGCTTTCTTTCATGAATCGGTATTTGTGCTCTATTTCTTCAGTTTTACTTTTTGCCTCATTCTTCATCTTTGTGGCTTGTAACATCTCTTTTGTACATGCAGATCCAAAGATACCTTAACATGTGATGCAGAGCCAAATCCATGCATTTAATTTATGAAGGGTAAGTTATGTGATTTCCCTTTGTATATGAATATTTGCTTTCTGTGTTAAGCATGAAATAAATTTGGCGGGGGGTGTGTGTGTATGCAAAATCTCTCTCTCTATTTTCCTTACACCTTGTCTGTTATGTTGGGGTTAAGAGCCATGAGCAGGGTTCTATCAGGTTACACAGGTAAAAATAAAGTATGATTATGTGGAAAAATCTTCCTTATTATGAATATCATAAAATTAAACTTGATAGAGTTAGCAAATACCTGAAAGCTATTGGCTTGCACTGTTTCATTTAATCCTCTTGTGTATATTTTTTTAAGAAGTAGATCTTAAGGATGTGATCACTTACTACCTTTTCCAAGAAGCCCAGCCTCATTCTGTGCATAGTGCAATAGTGGTCCATTAATGAAGAGCTGTTTGGTGTTTTTCTTCTCCTTATTCCACATCTGCAGCTCAGAAGATAGAATTCCAAATTTTCTTGTGGGCTTTCTTATGTTGCTCATCCCTACATGGTGCCATACTTTGGAAATGTGTTAATTTGAATTTGTAATTGTTCTCTGAATGGAGGAGTGTTTTACCAAGGGAAACCTGATTAAAGTGTCCAGCAATCAGAGATGCCTAGGATCTACTGTTTGCAAATATTTAGCCTTTTACCACACTGCATTTTCTAAGCACAAGGATATTTGATTGTATCTGTGAATAATCAGCTAGTATACAGATCAGGCTTCTTGCCTTTCCTCCTTTTATTACTCCAGCACCTTCTACTTCTCCTTCTTCAGATTTTGACCCAATCATTGGTGTCAGGTTCTCTTGTCTGTTCCTCAGTTTCTTATACCTGTCACTTTCCCCAGTCAGGTCTAGCTCTTCATTTGTGTGCTGGCTCCTTCTCAGATGCTCCCCCCATTAGTTGTGCTCATTCTCCCTGATATATCAATTTTCCTCTGCCTCCAGCTCTTGGCCAACCTGTTTACCTAGCTCCCTTTGTTTCAACACTGCGGTTTCCTCTACACATTCTAGATGTCTTGCCTGAACAGTCTTAGCTTCAGCCATCCAGCTCTTAAACAAGTCAATTTGCAAAGCAACTCCTTATAACTCTTGCTTCCTTTGTTTGGTGTAGATTAGTAGAGCTTGTTGCACTGGTAGGAGGTTCCCAAACAAACTTTGAAGAGGTTTGAGCTGGAATTTCTACTGCAGCTTTCCAAAGGTTTATAAATGTCCAGATGGGAATAGATGCTCACATAGAGCACCAAAGGCTCATTAACATTGCCTAACAACATATCTTTCTTAGCTTTGCTCTTAGAAACTCTTAAAAACTTCACCAGAAAAAAAAAAAAAAAAAAAAAGGAAAAAAATCTGGGCTCAGCTTAAATGTGTTCACTGCTTACAAACACATTTAGACTGAACAGTTAGACACTGGCAAATTTTGCTTTAACAAAGAATGAGCCTTTGCAAGAAACGTGAAGTCACTTTCACATTTTAGGGGCAAAAGCCCCTGACTACAATCAGTGTTAGACCATGCCTCAGGGCTTAAAAGTTGGAAAAAACTAAGTCTATGAGTTTAGAAAGGGAAGGGAACCAGTTAGTATAGAATAGAATATTTCAGTTGGAAGGGACCTACAACAATCATTTACTTCAACTGCAATTAGATTTGTTGGAGGAACTGTTAGACTGCGATGTCAAGGACAACAAGACGATATGAGGACAATATTAGCTCGTTGATTTTGCTGCAGAAAAACACTGCATCCACCTCCCTAGCTGTGAACAGTTTCAGTGGCCCTGGGACTGAAATACAGGGACAACAGGGCAAGAGGGAAATTGCAGCTTTTATGTAGGATAGAGCTAACTTCCAGGGGGACCGGAATAAAATGCCTCACACTGTGTTTGACGTTGCTGGCTGATTTGTGATTATGAACATCTTCAAAGCAAACCACATGGAACATGTATGTCTACAGCCACATAAACTCTTGCTGTCCTAAGGATTGATTGAGACCTCCAAGCAGGTCATGGTCCAGGAAAGGAAAACTCTGTAGCGCTCTGTTGTCTGCAGAACTCCCTTGTGTAAATCTGATTTACTCAAGCGTAGCACTGAGGCCAAAATCGGATCCCCATTGTACAATAAACAGTGCTATTAAATGATTCATGTGTTATTTCAAGGATTCTCTTTCCAGGAGTAACAAGAAGTTAGTCATACATTTATGACTAACAGCATACAAAACTGAATAAATTTCTTCCATGTAATAGGATAAAGCAGTTCTGGTGAGCTAGAAGCCAGTTGTAAAGTACAGAAAATCAATGTGAATGTGTAGGTGTAATGGGCTGATTATGTTATAATGAAATAGATTTTGAAGAGGGCAGGAAAATAATTTATGTATGTCATTGTGGAAATATATTTAGCAACTTTCTATGTATATTTATCTTATATATTTCAGAGAAAGATTTTATTAGGTAAGCTCAAATATTTAGACAAAATAAAATCATTTGTGGTACATTTGAGGTTTGATTCAAGTTTTCATACACTGTTAAAATTTTATTTTTGGAATTCTGGAGTTTTGCGAAATTAGTCCCAATTAAGAGATTTGTGATTAAGATTAATTTTAAGTATTTAGTTTTCAAAAGAAAGGTATGCTGCCTGTTCAGAAATGTAAAGCTTCTGACTTCTGTAGAGTTGACACTGCCTTCTACAAGTCACATGGTTATAGGTATAGGTCACGGAAGTGTTTTTAAGAAAGCTCCTCACAAAATATGTTATTGGAGACTCCCTACCCTTTTTTGTTCTTGCAAACAAGCCATCTTCATATTTCTGGAATGACTGAGGCAGAGTTTCTGTGGAGCGCAGCCTCATTCACCCAAAAAACAATTGTAATTCATTTCTTGAGCTTCAAAGGAGGGAGGAGTCCTGTGGAAAAAATAATAATAGGAAATAATTGTAAAGAAATTATTGATTATCCAAATCTCTCTACTTAATGAACTCTTAGTCTGTTGCTCTCTATATTGACTCACAAATAGGCAGAAATAAATTCAGTGTCAGCCAGGCTGGTTAAGTAATTGAGGTCAGAAAATGTATACACAAGTGGTAAAAATCAATATCCTATGTACAATTTACACACAGTAAGGTTTATACCTCTAACGGAAACATGAGATATGTATAAATTGGATATCGATATGTATATAACATATATTTACATATATGCATATGTATATGTGCAACTGTATATATATGTTGCTATACATGTAAATGTTTCACCAAGCATTTTATATAGAATATTGCCATAAAATAAGCTGTGCCTCCAAAAGGAAAATATTTTGTAAGATATGTAAACTGCAGTCAAGGCTGCATTGAACTACTCAAAAATTATTTGGTTAAAGGGTAAATACACCTTGTACCTCATAATGAAAATCTTATAGGTAGGGGTGGAGATTAACACTGCAGGCTGTCTGCAGAATATTAATAAAATTCAATATATTTTCTAAAAGGTATAATTTATATTTTGTGGAAATGAGTCTCTTTTCTAATAAAATTCTTCTGTCCTTCATTCTATTCATATAATTTTTCTATAAATCATCCTGTAGGAATTTTTTCTAAATATTCATCTCAGAGAGAACCTATTTAAATAAGCCCTCTTAGCAAGATATTTCAGAATTAAAATTACACCATGAGCCATACTTTATCCAATATGCTTCCTTCTATAGACTTTCTTTGTGACTAAAACAATATTTTGTAGAATTACATTATGTTAAAATAGCTGATCTGAGGTGATGCTTCTAGTATATAAATACTACATAAAAAAGATCAACAAATTATCTTTAACCATTTTAATTTAACCGGTCTCTAAACCTGTGCAAAAGTAGCTGATTTTTCTCCACATCTACATATATAGTGAATAAAACCTGAGGGCATTGCACTCAGCTTCACCACAATGAAAGAATAAGAAAGGAGAAAAATGCTGCTGGTTATACTTTATTTTCTTGGATTTGCAGTAAACTAGAACATTATGTTCTTTGTAGTCATGTAGAAATAAAGTCTGTGATGTCCCTGGAATTCTTGGAGAAGTTTAATCAAAAAAATGGGTAAATTATATTTTTAGAGAAAAAGGCTGGAACCAAAACAAAAGAGAAAACCTGGCACCATTTGCTTGATGGAGAAAGCTTATATTCCAATTCTGGGCCATATTTCGTAGTGCCTTCTCAATTCTTTGGTTAGGTATTTGCCTGAAGCAGAAGAGGACTTGCACGCATACATAAGTGCTTTTCTGAATTAAGTTTCACTGATGAACTGAAATATTTTCATTGAAAGATGGAAAATAAGTAATAAATGAAGGTTAAAATTCTAGAAGTGGGCCCATAATTTTCTTTTCTTCTGTAAGTTCATACTTCCACAATGTATAGAAGAAGTGCACAGAAGTAAAGGTAAAGGTCATATTTATTGGAAGAAATGACAGTTACACATAAGTCCTATCAGAGAACATATTTGTTGCTAAGATAAGTTTCCAGGAAACTTGGAAACTGAATATAGTAATGCTATATATGCATTACTTTGTGCCTACAAAAAATTGTTAAAGCTTGCAGGGAAACCGACTGATGCATAAGAACAGGCTTCACTACACAATCTGCAGTATAGACCAAGACTTCTGCTGAAGCTAGGTATTTGGTCAGTAATAATGCAATTACTGGGCAATATACTATATTTGTACCTAATGTACTACATATAATAATACACAGCAATATATGGTGGTATATAATGATACACACACACATACGTATGTGTACACACATACATTACTTCTAGACATTATGCCAAATACGAACAGCTTACTACAGTCACTTCTACTCTCTGTGAGGCTAAATGTTCACTTATTCCTGTACTTAGTGCCTGTAAGAACAGCCAATAAAGGAAGAAATGTGATAGTGGCTGTGTGCCAAATGTAGATTAAGCTGCTTCTAACATAAGTTCCAACTCTTGCTACTACTGTTTGTAGAATTGTCCCCAGCTTGCTGGCCTGTAGGTCACAGTACAGAACAACCTAACACATTATGGGCCCTCCAGGATTCATCTGCTCAGAAGAGGTCTACATATGAGCTCATTGCTTTAGGATGCCTTTACAGTTAATGGAAAGAACAAAACTATTCCAAGATAATATTAATTTAATCTAAAGTAAGCATTTAAAATACGTCAGATTACCATTTCTGCAGAGTGTGATAAAAGAGTTAACTGCTGACCTTAGACTGCCAGATAATCTTGTGAAGGGGCATGGGAAGGATGTCTGAAGGAGAAGAAGAATAAATAATTCTACAAACTCATCTTTGACAAATGAAGAACACGTGGACCCCCAGAATTCACTTCAAGTTATGTTTTTTTCTATCATTACTGTAGAAAGCCCAAATGTTTTTGATACCCAGCCTCCTTCTGAGTGCTGTTACATTCTGGGCAGTGTCCCTGCATGTAATTATACAGTGCTTGAAAACATCTCCTCCTGTCAGATTAGGATCTGTCCCTATTAACTCTAATTGACCATCCTCTGGCTCTTCTTGCATTATGATATAGGGCAAATAGATATGGCCCACATTATTTCTCTCTACCTTTATTTTATTGACTTTTAAGATATAGTCTCATCTTTTCTAAAGAAGACTTTATATCTTCACCTTTTTTTCTGAATTTTTGTAATCCTTTTCTGAACCTTTTCTAAGGTGCTATACTTCTGCTGCCACCAGAAACATCCTGTCTACATGGGGCTGGTAGATTTGACCTAGGATGTATGGGATGCCCATGCAAGAACTGGGACATTGGATAGGGTACATTGGGGCATCTCTAATGACACTAGATGTGCCTATTTAAGCAACTGAATCCCAAATACAGAGGTTCAAATCAGTTCCAATCACATAGGAATCTATTTAGATGCCAAAAAAAAATCTCACGTCCACATAGTGCTGGCAGGTATCACATAAAATCTACAGTAGATGTGTCCTCCTCTGGAACAGCAACTTGAGGTGAGGTGGAAAACACCAGGTCTCTCAAACATCATCAGATATCAATGTATTGATAACTAAATTGAGCCCAGAATCTCACTCCTAATTTAAAATCAGGTAAATTCTGAGTGCTTTAATTTAATTTCCTTCCAATGTGCTTTTCTCCTCAGCCCATCATCTTGCTAATTTTTTGCCATCAGAAATGTTAATCTTCTGCTTCCTTCTCTTTTTGACCATAAAGACAGGAAACTGTGACCATACAATCTTTATGACAAATTGATCAAAATATAGTGAAGATCACAATGAGTAACATTATTCTTTGTGGGAAACATGAAATGCTTTAATAATTACTTTAAACAGTATCTCATAATACAGAGTACGCACTGTCTAGACAAAAAATTTGTACATACAGATATTTCATCTTATTATTAATCTTCTGGCACTGTCCAGCAGAAGCCTATTCTTGAAGGTTTTTGTTTCTATTTTCATCCTTGTATATCATGAGAAACAATTATGGCTTTGATATGCCTAAGCTGGAATAAAATATTTCTTCTAGGAAATATTTTAACAGTCCATTAAGATTCGTAACTTTTCAGTGATTCAACATTCTTGTCTATTTTAAAACTCAGAGTATCCTTGAGCTTTTTTGACTGGCCCTGAATTTTGGATTTGGCAAATTTTGGCTCTTTTGTAGAGTGTTTCTCCTAGCTATATCATTTAAGTTTAAATAGTAATAATAAGGTTGTTATCTCAAAGTTATTATCTTATTCTTTAGGGACTAGTGGGAAAAAATCTTAATTTTGAAAGTTGTATTAACATTTTTAATTTTTTATCCGTTATGGATTAGAGACTCCTGTGAAAAGAAGTTGCGCATTTTCATTTTCTTTTGGGATCCTATTTACACTGTGTAGTATTCACCACGATTGTTCATGGAATAGTACTGTACTTGCCACAAATACCTGCCTTTTAATAATTTCTTTCCTGGAGGGCAACTTAATAAGGCATTCAATGTATGATGAAATACTTCAGGAGCTGATTAACTTATATTCCAAAAGGCAGGTGTAAAAAGGTAGCATTATTTTTTCCTATGTCTGTGGAAAACTGCCAAATCCTACCAGCATGTCTAATTTCCCAAAGAATGTAAACCTTGACAACTCAGGCAATATTCCCCCTGTACAAGGAAGCAGAAATGTTTCTACTTCACACTTTCCTTCGGGGATGTGCTATGGGTAAAAAAGCAAAATTATCTAAGAAAGTTGTTAAAGAAATAATACAATCCCTTGGCTCTTCAGGTGCCTGGAAGAGACCTTCAAATGCCATGCTTCAGTTCTTTCAGCTTCCTTTGTTAGGCTTGGCTATGTTCAGAACATAAAAAAAAGAAAAAAATGTAAGTGTAGACACTTCATTGAAACACCTATGTTGGGAGCGCTAATACTTGGGGTGCTCCGTATAGTCAGTATGTATGCAACCTATGCAACCTATTTAACTAATCCACTTTTTTATATTTGTGGTTTAGCTTCATAAGATGCTGTTTGGTCTCAGTTCCTCCTGGCCCTTATCCGTTCTCTGTGACAGACTTCCATCATCTCAAACTTAGCCTTTATTCTGTATGATGAGGTACAATAGCTGAAACACAGTCAGGTATTGCCACCTTGGTTGCACTTCAGGCAGACTTAGCTCTTCCACAGGTCTTGTGCCACATCTGTCAGCTACATAGGTGCAGTGGCTTTAATACCCTAAGAGAACTAAAATAGCAGTAGCAGATCAAGTTTATGCAACTGAATCCACCTCTGTGTTGAGTCTATATCTGTCTTTGGGAGGCTCTTTGACATATGGTAAACCATTTAAAACATTTTTCCCCCAGGTAATTTGAATGTCTTTCAACAATTACTGCAATCAGTCATCCTGACTGTATGCAACTTTCTGTTTGTTTTGCACACTATATATTTGTTCACTTTTTTTGTTTGTGTGCTGCTCTGAGTACTGTCTTTTCTTGGGATCATACCAGATGCCACATCCATCACTCCATACCTGATCTCTGTTCTATGACTTTTCTCCCATCTTTTTTTGCATTCCTTTGCAATTGTACTTGTTTCTCTGAAGATTTTGCCTTTAATTCCATTGCTGTTTCTTCTGTCTGTGAATACAAATTACACATATTGCCCCAGTCAATATTACAGGTTTTTGGAGCAATTTTCATTGCACCATTTTCATTCTGGTTGCTTCTGAAAGGAAGAGAAGAACAGAAAGTGACTACTGCATAGCATCTTTAGAAAACATGTAGGAAGCTCAACCTTCTCTCAACTTTGAAAGGTACTTGCAGGAACAGAGCCCAAAGCACTCTGAAGAAGAAAGTTTAATTTTTATAAACTATGTGCAGTTAAAGTATTTTTCCTCTTATTTTAAACAGCCTAAGAGGTAGGCTGCGATTGCAAAACACCTTCTGCAGTTGAAAGACAGAGATAGGTGCTACTAGAAGACAGCTCATCTTGAGCAGTTGCACTTCAATTCAGATGCCCATGTGTAAACCAGATGCCCAGGGGTGCTCACCTGGCCTCCAGGTGCCATTTCAAAAGGGCTTGTCTCCCCTAGCTCCTGCCTAACCAACCTGGTGCAGGTGACTCAGGGCTGTAGAGCATTTCAAATATCGATTACCTGTGTTGGTAACCTTGCTGTGTCCTCTGTGTCTACTTTAGCATGAGTCCACCACCTGGAAGTACCAATTCCTCTCTATTTACTACAAGGAGGCCTAAATAATCACATTAGATCTTTCAAACAGTAAAAACTAGTAGGGCTGACGTGCTTTTAGCTGGTGGAACTGATTCCCCACAGGAAGCATCAGACTTAAAGGCAGCCCTAATTTTTAGAAGAAGGATTAGAATTGTCTTAGAGCATTTAAAAAAACACACGACTCTTGGAAGGGATTAAAACCTTTTTGTTGTGGGCACTGAATTTTAGGCACTGGGAGTTAGAGATGCAGACTCTCTGAGCAAGTCACTGCCTAGCTGTCCAGTACAGCGTACCAGTGCCTCTGACAAGCTTGGGGATTTTTTCCCCACAGCTCAAGATAGGATTGTTTTGTGATTCAAACTTTAGTTAATTTTTTCCTTCTAAAAGCCATCAATAAAGGGACAAAAAAAAAAAAAAAAAAAAAGGTGGGGCGAGAGGGCTTGTTTGGTCTGGTGTTTACTTCTCTAGTGTTCTAGCTTCTAGAGTTCCAGAAAAGCTTGGTATGCCCTGTTCAACCACCTAAATGCAAATGTCCTTTTAAAACCTGTATTCCTATTTTTCCTGCTGGAGTTGGGAGGTACAGTTCTCCTTTGAACTTCAACTACTTCAGCTACTTGCTAATATGGGGGGTGGGTTTTTTTGGAAGATCTACATCGAAATCTGGTCCTCCTATATTATAGGAGGTGTTACACTTCCTATAAACCTATTCTCCCACTATTTCTGTAAGGTCTTCCCCTCCTCGAGGGCTTCCCCTAAAACATATATAGTCCTTATTCAGTCTCACTTTCTCTCTGAGAAAACCATCCAAATGTATACACATGTTCTTTTCTGAGTAACAGGGAGCATATTAACCTTTTGAAACAGAAATAGAAACTTGAATTAAATAGGAAGATATTTACCAATTTAGCATTTTGCATGCTCCCTAAGATATTTATGTAACTGATATTCAACTTTTTACTAATTTTATAACTACTATTTTACATGGTTTCTTTTATCTCACTGGCATCTCTTACACATTGATAGATTATCATTTTCCTCTGCTTTTACTCCCTTTTAATGTTCACTTTATATTTTGATATGCTTGCTCTGTTTTTCTTTCTGCAAAAACTTTCCTCTTTTACTCTGTGTCATTACCAAAATACAAAATGCTGTAAGTGTAGTTTTAGTCTGATTTTATGTTAAGGATGAATAAGTGTTAGATTCACGTCATGAAAGACATCATAAACTACACTTGTATAATCTCTATCAAGGAACACATTAGAATAGAATAAAAACAATCCAGTGCTGTTTGCTGTCTACTTCATAGGAATATATTTAATTAAATTATGCTGCTCCTAAAATTCAAAAAGCTTAATCTTTTTCTGTCCTTAAATTAAACTCCCTGTGCTCTACAATGACCAAAACAAATAATCTATGACCTACAAACAAGACACTTGCATTCCCTAAAGATTTACTTCGTCTTCTCTTCTAGGTTATACATCTTTGAACCTCTCTTTTCTGTAATGACCTTCTGGTGCTCATTAGCATGCTGATTACCATTAACACAGCTATAATGCAGCAATTTTCTTGGTGTATGTCGAGGAGAAATGCTCATCTGAATGCAGTCAAGGGACAAAATTAACTGCATAAATCTACAGCACAAACTGGATCTCATCCAACTTTACATGAGTCTTCCTCCCTCTGCTAGGTGTGACATCATCATCTTGCTCCCTGCTGATGGTTTAATAAGTATCCCCAGGTTCCACACTATTTAATTTACCCCTTCTTTAAATTTTACAGTTTCAGTGATAGCTGACCACTTTGCTGTGTTTTCTCTTAATATATGTTTACCTTTATTTTTTCTTGTCTCTCCTAATTAGTCCTCTAGTTACATACACATTTATTAAACAAAGGTTATACAGATGTATGTGTATCTATGCGTATACCTGTGTTTCGCTGCTTTCAAACTTTGTGAAATAATTTACAGGGCAAAGGAGCAGGATATTTTCTAGCAAATAATATATTTACAGAAGTAAGATTTTGGCTGAGATATGCATGTCCTGATTATAAAATAATTATTCAGTGTAAGAGATGGTAAATACTGACCTAAGTATGTTGCTTACTTTGAGTCTGAGAGACAACCTTTTCCTAGGAAAAAAAGTAGAACAGCTTTATAACTTGATCTGAACTTTGTTGCAGAATGATGCAAACAAACAGAAAATCAGCTAATTTTTGTCACAGGGTGGTATGGTAGACAGTGGTGGACTGCAGTGGGAAGAGGATTCAGGCAATCAGAAGATCATCTAATTTAATCAAAGGTACATTTTTTTTCTAAGTATTGTAATAAATAACAGTAAACCTCCACAATTCTCTATATTTAGATAGATCTGACTTTAATTCAGTTATCCTGAACTAATCTAATTTGAAATGAGGTGATTTAGTTTTAAAAGAGAACATAATTAAGAAACAAACTGGCTTTGGATAGAAGAAGGAGATATTCAAAGACAGGGAAAATGAGGTAAGGAAAATGATAACTGGCAAATCAGGAGGTAACTAAGAAGAATCACAGAATCATAGACTCATAGAATTGTTAAGGTTGGAAAAGACCCTTAAGATCATCAAGTCCAACCGTTAACCTATCACTACCAAGTCCACCACTATACCATGTCCTCAAGCACCACATATACGCGTCTTTTAAATACCTCCAGGGATGGAGACTCAACCACTTCCCTGGGCAGCCGGTTCCAATGCCTGACTACCCTTTCAGTGAAGAAGTTTATTCTAATATCCAACCTAAACTTCCCCTGGCACAGCTTGAGGCTGTAGAAGAAGAAGGAGAGGAAGAAGAAGGAGAGGAAGAAGAAGGAGAGGAAGAGTCATAGAATCATAGAATCATAGAATCATAGAATCATAGAATCATAGAATCATAGAATCATAGAATCATAGAATCATAGAATGGTTTCGGTTGGAAGGGACCTTTAAAGGTCATCAAGTCCAACCCCACTGCAATAACCAGGGACATCTTCAACTAGATCAGGTTGCTCAGAGCCTTGTCCAACCTGACCTTGAATGTTTCCAGGGGTGGGGCATCCACAACTTCTCTGGGCAGCTTGTTCCAGTGTTTCATCACCCTCGTAAAAAAATTTCTTCCTTATATCTAGTCTGAATCTACCCTCTTTCAGTTTAAAACCATTACCCCTTGTCCTATCACAACAGGCCCTACTAAAAAGTTTGTCCCCATCTTTCTTATAAGCCCCCTTTAAGTACTGAAAAGCTGCAATAAGGTCTCCTCGCAGCCTTCTCTTCTCCAAGCTGAACAACCCCAACTCTCTCAGCCTTTCCTCATAGCGGAGGTGCTCCATCCCTCTGATCATTTTTGTGGCCCTCCTCTGGACCTGTTCCAACAGGTCCATATCTTCCTTGTACTGAGGACTCCAGAGCTGGACACAGTACTCCACATGGGGTCTCACCAGAGTGGGGTAGAGAGGCAGAATCACCTCCCTCGACCTGCTGGCCACGCTTCTTTTGATGCAGCCCAGGGTATGGTTGGCTTTCTGGGCTGTAAGCACACATTGCTGACTCATGTCCAGTTTTTCATCCACCAGTATCCCCAAGTCCTTCTCCGCAGGGCTGCTCTCAGAAAAGAAGTGAATCAGGATGAAGGCCTGAAAATGCAAATCAGATGGGAAGGAGGAGAGAACAAGACGAAAGAATCCTACTAAAGCATACCACAGTGCTGGCGCCACTGGTCCAGAGTAGGGAACTTGTTGGGAGACTCAGTCTTTCTTGTTGACATTAGGCTCTTGTTTCCTCGGGCAGAGAAGGAAAAGGCTCTCATCCTGGCACTGAGTAAGGACTTGGCTGGAGTATGCATCCAGATCTGGGAAATGGGTAGTTCCTTGTGCCTCATGATTAAGATATAGCTAGAGTGAATAACAGGGAAGAAAGAAGCCATCAAGGAAGTGTATCTGTAGCACAACAAAAAGTCTCATTCCCTTCCCTCCCTGTGCAGGGCACATATCTCCTCTCCAGTCTCACGCTGTCAGGGGCTGCACTGCACTCCCATGTTTTCCTGGGGAAAGAGAGGAGCCAGATGGAAGACAAGGAGGAGAAAGCAAGACATAACTTCAGTAGTGCAGTATTGCCACCTCCTGATAAGCCTCTATTGCCTTCTGCTGTGTACGTTTTGCATCATGACACTCTTGTGGTATTAGTATGACTTCTGTGAGCAGGGACCATAATTCACGCAAATTTAATAGACTCCTCAGGGCAGGATCAGTTATAAGTGCACTAATCCTGGCAGAGGTTTGTTCAACCTGTTCTTAAAAACTTCCATTGATGGACTTCTTACAGCCTCCCTAGGCAACTTAATCTACAACTTCACTGCTAGAAATGTTTCCCAGATGTCTAACTGGAATCTCATTAATTTAAGCCCATTAATCCTGACCTCTTTCGACATCTATTATATGGTTTAAAAATATTTCTATGTGTCTCCTCATTTTTCTCTCTACTTCACGCTTCAGTTTTTCTAGTCAATGTTGCTACCCATCTACCTAGAATATCAACAGTCAAGGGGAACAACAGGTAGGAAATTAAAAAAAGTAGTGAATAAAATAGACACCACTGAAATTTTGTGGGATGCATTCTGTCCTATGAACTGTAGAAGCATAAGCTGTCCTATGTGCCAGCTAAAGGTAAAGCAGAGGAGTGGATATCTTCAAAAATGTCAGAGAAGTATCCCAAATGAGAATTAGGAGAACAGTGGATGAGCATGCTTTTCTGCTAGGCAAACTCTGAGCATCATTCGTAGAAGTTCCAGTTAGGAAATCTTTACTTTTATAGCAGTAGTCTTCTGGGGGGGGAGGCATAATCCCAAAATGTGGAATGATAATTTTCAACTGCTTGAGAATCCAAACATCTTTCAGACCATTGTTCTTTGCCAAATTATGTTGAAACTAGCAACACAGAATCATAGAAATAGGTCAATGGATTCAGAAATTACTTGCAAGTCAGAGATACACAGTCAAAGAAACACACATGGGCATATACCTGGTTTCCTTAAGAAATCACCAGCATCACCCTCCCCTAAACAAGAGGGGCATGAAGGTCTGCTAACTCTATATGTCTGCCACAGAGACATCTGTATCCACCTTAGTCATGGTGGGATCTCATCGTTAATGGAGAGAAACAGACTTGTTTGGGATGTGATTTCTCTCACTTATTTTCATGGCCTACTTTGTGGTGACATGAATTATTCTCTCCTTAGAAGTACCTCTTCCTTTCCAGGAACAGAAAAGGAAGGTCAGACACTAAGCTCCAGTGTAGATGTCTGCAGCATGTCAGGCTGTGTGAATTCCCTGTAAACCGTGTATTTAGGCTGCCCTAGTCTCCATTTTCTGCCCCCATACCAGACAAAGTCAGAAGAAAGGCCCTGCCTCTTACATTGTATTTAAACCTTTGCTCAGTTCATCACTGTATTGGAGGACTTACCCTTACATTTGATGCCCATGAGACAAAAACTCTTCAATGTTAATTTTGCTGCTCTTTGAGACATATTCATATAAGAAAAGTATCAAGACAGTGACAACCAT
The DNA here is from genome assembly GCF_047370975.1 of Nipponia nippon. Taxonomy (NCBI): domain Eukaryota; kingdom Metazoa; phylum Chordata; class Aves; order Pelecaniformes; family Threskiornithidae; genus Nipponia; species Nipponia nippon. Next base: position 84,253,238 of record NW_028262336.1, read on the forward strand.
ATCTTTGGAAATGAGGTAACTGGCTATGTCATCATTTAAGGTTTATATAATGTTAATCTTGTACTTATTAGCACCTTATTAAATCCATCCATTTTTTTATTTTCAGTATATGAAGAAAATCTCTTTATTGAGCTCTCTGCAATGATGTCTAGAGTAATCTCCAATTGTGCTTTCCCCAGTACTTACTAAAAATATCTTTCTGACCAGCTAACAAAATTATCTGTTTACCTGTTCCTCTTTCACTTAGTGAAGTGTTGATTTCTGTGTTTTATTAGAATAGGAAGTTCATAGCAGTTTCTCTTTGAATTTGATGCAACTTCTTCTGATTATAAAGAACTCATATGCTGTAAAAAGAGTCACAAGGAAGATGCAGTGAAAAAAAGGGTGAGGCTTTCTGGCAAATATAGAACAGAAACAAAACCAGAAAAAAATAGAACATTTTTGCCAAATATTGTTAACATGTGTCATGCTTAACAAGAAGTAAGCGTGAATAGCTTATTTTCTCTGCCTGATGACTGACGGTAGCCAGCAGGTAATAAATTCCCTTGTTGTTGCTAATAACACTGACAAAGAAAAACAACAATCAGTTTAGTGAGCTGTATGAAAAATCAGAGATCAATATCATATTAAGTCATCTAGAAACAAAAGTCCTTTAAGCATTTTCCAAACACAGAATGAGGCAACAGGAGGATGCTGCTGTGGTGATGAATTGTACACCATGCTGTCAGTTAGATGAGAAGATTATACAGTAATCTTTTTTCCTAGTTCTTATGTGATTTGAGTATAAATGAAGACCTCATGGATGTATAGGGTATCTAAAGCTCAGGTGAGGTTACACCTATGGTAAGGGTTGTAAGACTCGGTTCCCAAGGATCCTTGCTGTATACCTGGCTATGTAGCACTGCTGTATATCAAGACAAAGCATAGCACTGCTGTATATCAAGACAAAGCTGAAGGATCTACAGCAGCCTCATCTGCACCTTTGCTTCCAAGGGATGGAAATTCAACACAAGGCTCGACCAGAACACAGCTCACAGAAAGGGACCATAGGGAGTCATGGAAACTAGGATGTGCTGTAGCTTGAATCACATCCTTCACTGTGAACTCACTTGAACTGAGGGAAGGAGGAAGTCTTTGCTCTACAAATTAATTTCTTAACATGGAGCTCTGGATGCTGTGATCCTATGTGTTCCCTGATTTTAGATAGCTAGATCAAACACTGTGAAACAGAGGGGGATATCAAAAGTTCAGGGGCAAGATGAGCATTAGGATCAAAAGAGGAGGAAAATGCAGTCATACTTTACTTTTACAATAACAAAAACAAACACTAGTGCACATGTGGTAACAGGGAGAAAAAGGCACTGCTAATGGCAATCAGCTTGTCCTACTGGTCCAAAGAATCCTAATCATTATGTTTGGTAAAAGCTGTACAATACTCTGGAGGACCCAGTTACAGCAAGCTCAGCAGAAGTGTCTGCTGAGTAAATGCTGGCAGCTTTACTGTCAGAGCCGGTGCTGAGTGCAGCTGGGGATACACTATTATCACACCAGAAGACAAATTCATCAAGAGACTTGGGTGCCTGGTCCCAGAAGTGGAGGGTGATCCAGAAAAGCCTGCAGAAACCACAGAAGTGTCTGAGACACTAAGCATGCTTGTGGTTTGGCCATAAAATTTACTTGGGGGGGGCTAAAGTCTGTTGCCTGGGCATGGCTAAGCATCCAGGTGTCATAAAGCCATTGAGACTTCACCAGTTGAGTTTCCTCTGCTTAAGTCCCTTGTTGGGCTTGACGTGTTAGATGCTGGATCACATCTGATACACAGTAGCAACCCTGAAATCCTCAGTCACAACCTTTCTCTTTCACAAAATGTGTATTTCTCCCTTTCATATAAAAAAATAGTTCTTACGGTACTAGTTCAGAAACTGGGAGATCTCAGTTTAACCTGAGCTTGGCTTTACAATGTGCAGCCTCACATCCTGTATGCGTGGGACAAGTCTTCTTCAGTCAAGCTGTTGAAACTGTCCCACTCTGCAGAAAAGTTTTCAGTGTTTTGTAGAAAAGAAATAAGGGGAAGGAGGAAAAAAGCAATAGTGAGAACATGAAGCTGTTGCTTAAGCACTCCCCCTGGAAGTACGGTGGGTTATTTCATCCTCCCAGAGGATGGGTTTGCCAGAAGATGTAATACCTACTTCCTTTGTGCCAATTAGACTAAGCAAGAGGTAGTTATCAGGCTGGGAAAACTGGGGCAGTTCTAAGTAAGTTCTTGTCTATGAGCTGATTTCTGGTTTTAGCTTGTTATTATTATTAGATGTTTTTATTTGGGGGATCACCATTGTTGAAGAAATAAATAACTTTTGGAGGTAGATAAATAAAGTGGATCTAAGGGTCCTTGCTTTTGTCTGCACCCTTATTGCTGTTTGGAATATGGTATCGTATGAATGACAGCAGCTGCCCTGACCAGTACTGTGGTACACGTGTATTGTGATGCAGAAGAAAAATGTTCTTCAGTCTCTAGGATTGAGCTCCTTCATCCCTGCTAGCCCTCCCCAAGCTGCATCATAGCCTGCCCAGTCCCACCTCCAGACCATCATTCCAGGTACTCATTCATTCCAAAATAAATTGAACCCTGAAGTACTGCCTTTAGTGTTTTTGTATCCTTCACCTCATGCAGACCTCACCAACTGAGGACTACTCTGCCCTGGTGAACTGTCAATATGTAAAGCGAGGCAAATCGACGTTTTCTCAGAGCAACATCAGTGTTGTGCATTGATCTCGTACGTATGCATCCTACAAAATATGTTCTCTCTCTCTCTTTCTCACTTTTTTTCTGCTCAGCAAACCCAAATCTTAGCCTTTTTATTATTATTCTAATGAAGACATACACATTTAAGATCTCATTATTTATTAACCATTTGTTTAATTTCCTTCAAATCTTGTGGGAAATTCTACCTCAGATGCAGACATCATATGACACTATGAAGCAGAGATATATATAATATATATATATTTAACTTACATTTGAAGATGAGGGCCAAAATCAGACACGTACATTGGAAATGAATTTCAATTTTAAATATGGATAAGCTACTGTTTCTCCATAATCTTATGTTTGTTTACTAGCATCAAAGGATTAGGTACTTGTGAGATATATAAGCTTTAAAGTACAGATTATATATATATAGAATGCAAGTAAAAAGAAATTGATATGAACTGAATATACATGAAGATCTGGGAAGTGAAGGAAATTTATAAGGGAAGCAAAAGGGCATAATGGAAATCTGCAACAAGTAGAATTAAAGATAACAGAAAGGAAATTTTGAAGTGAATCAACAAAAGAAGTCCTAACAAAAATAGTTGCATGGTACTATACAATGTGAGTAGTAACACAGAAAAGGTGGAAACATTCAATAAGCAAGTCTTTTTACAGGTGAGAAAAAGCCACATGATATAGTCTCTTCAGAGGATGATGAAACACTTTCCAGTCCAAAAGCAATTCAGTTAAAACACATATACTGGAATTAACAACAATAAATCAACAGGTGACTCGCATGCAAGAAATTTAGTAAGTTTTCTAAAAGAGGCGCTCCCTGAGCCATAGGTACTGTCTTTTCAATAGCTCTTAAACTACTTTGAAGCTCAAAATTCATAGTGCAAAATCTAAAGTAAATAGCTCGGATACTAATAGACTCATTGTCTTGTGCAAAATAACAGATTATATGGAACTTCATTAACAAAGAATTAAAGCACAATAATATAATTAATGCAAATCAATATAGGCCCTTGGAAATTTGGTCTTGATACTGTAATGTGATTAGAAGTTTAGTTACTAAAGGTAATTGTGTGAATACAATACACTGAAACTCCTGTGAGGCATTTGACTTGGTGACTCATGACATTTTGATTATGAAATTAGAACAATACATTATATAGCACCAATTAAATAGATTAAAACCAGGCTAATTGATATCTCTCCAGATGTAATTGTAAATGACTAATCATTGTTGACTGGGTACATTTCTAGCTGAGTTCCAGTGGGTTTAGTTCTATTTAACATTTTTATCAACGACCTGGAATAAAATATAAAATCATCACTAATAAAGTTTTCAGATGACATAAAGATGCAGGGAGTAGTCAATAATGAAGAGGAAAGATCATTGATGCAGAGTGATAGGAATCCCTTTTGGCCTCAAACTTAATGCAAGAAAAGGGTGTGTATTTGAGCACAAGCATGCAGAAAAAGCAGCCAAATTTGGATTATCACAATGGGGTTAATTAATGACCTGGAGCATGGTTTGCAACTCATGTTCTATGGAAGGAAAACATTTCATATGACCCTGCTATAAAAGACTAGGTACAACTAGGCATCTTGTCAAGCAGCAGGCAAGCTGAACGTGCAACATGCAAGTCTTGGTCATCTTTGATAAGGCATCAGGAACCCTTGTTCTGACTGTGGCAATATGCGTAACCATCACTGGTGGAAACCAGTTCTGTCTTCTTATGAACAAGAAGCAACATTTATCCACCTCATATGGTTACATACGTGACACTGAAACAAACACTCTCCTAAACCACATCACTTGTGTGATTTATCTGAGGTTAAAAAGGACGGACAAGCATCTGGAGAAGCTAATCTCCTCAGTTAACATGCTTACTAGGTCAACATATGGGAGTTACTTTGATCTTGGCTCATGCAAGATATCAGGAAAAAGAAGCCTCCTATTAAAATTTCATGTCTTATAATTAATGATCCCTTTCATAAAATTGCATCTAATATCTTTGAATCTTAGACAGACTGAGTCTACCTGCAGGGAGAATTTTCTTTGCAGAGATGCATGGAAGATCATAAATTGCCCTGTTTTAGTAATTTATTGGGTCTTTGAGGGGCTAAGACTTCCTTTTTCTAAAGAGCAGAATTCAAAAGACATTTCCTGCTGTAATGAAATTAAATATGGAAACATTAAAGATCTGCAACAGAGTCAAGTATTTTATGTACAATGTCTCCCAATGAAACTTTGGATCTAAGGAAATTTGTTGTCAGACTTATTGTTTAGGATGCCAAAAAAAAAAAAAAAAGTATACAACTTTTAACGTATCATAATGTTCTGGTTGAGTTCAGAACTGTGATATCAGCTGAAGATCCAAAACTTACCCAGACAGTGGTTATGAGAAGAAATTAAATTAAGTAACACTTGCAGTATATACACACACTGAAACAGAAGGGAGTGCCCTTACAAACAGAAATCTAAGCTGCAAAGCAGCTTGCAATGAGCAGCTAGGAAAACCCCTCACTGAAACTGTATGTGTAAGAAAGGTGCTGTGAAACTCAAAGTACCCAGTGATGAACAGGCAGGAAGCTGGTGCAGGATGTGGCCACCACAAGCAGACACCTGAGCAGTGCTTAGATGTTAGGAGCCCAGCAGAACCACCTAAAGGTCCATGCCCAAGTTCCCTAAGCTGCCAGTGAAGCAGGGGCTTGGATACAATGCATCGGATAAACACTCAGGATCTTTCACCACGGGCTTTCCAAGACAACTGCCTTTCTCCCTTTACCTGTAGAATATATAATAATTAATTAATCATTCTATAAAATCAAGGAGTAGCCTTCAGAGAAATATCTGCTTTACATATATTAGGCACCTCGGTTTCTCCAATTATAATCTGGCTTAAGCAATTATGCTAATAACTTTGATTTGCTAAACATAAAATTTGGGTGGAAATCAGATCTCGATCCTAGGCTGCCTGGATGCCCCATGCATTCACAAGTCTGAAATTACTTTCTGCTAATACACTTTGCTACTAGCTCTCATATTTATAAAAGCTCTTCAGAAATCTCAGAAATCTCTAGTTTGGGGCAGACCTAGAGTGAAGTATTTATGACAAGCTACAGCCAAAAATTTTCTCTTTTGCTGTTTTTTTTAATGACAATAAATGACTATTAACTCTAAGCCTATTGCAGCTTCAGATAAAGTAAGGTTCCCCTTTTCCACTGTTGACTCACTGGCCAAATTATACTAGTACTGGTTTTCATTTCTAATTATTCAGAAGCTAGAGATCAAAATTATTTCTTTTTTCTTTGTTTTCTTTCTAGCTGTGTACAGTCTAACTACTGGTGTTATCGGATTCAAGGAGACCTTCCAGTGTCACCTCTCAAAGGCAGTCAAATTATTATTCCAGTTATTTTTTCATATTCTCACAGAGCAAAGCCTTCTTAGAACTTTTTCTTGTGCTTCTAAATGTACAAAGACTTGGGAAGAATTTATTCAGCTCAGATAAGGCCGGGTGCATCCTAAAAATTACTGTTGTTATTTATACACTGTTTTGCATTGTGTAATTGAATTTGGTGCTTGCGAAAGCCTTGGAGATTGAAATCGTTTGCTTATATATTCACAAAACAAGTGTTGGAAGTGTAAGCTTGCCCAGCTAGCCTGAGTGGTGGGCCTCAGGAGAGGCCTGCTGCAGGATTCAAAAGAGACTATGGTCTTCAGATCTAGAAAATTCCTGTGTTTTGTGAGATTAAGTGCAGAAATCACAACCAGAAGCTCATAATAATTCTTTCCAGTCTTAAGTGTCTAACTCGGAGACATAGTTCCTCTCATTAGTCCACACAGTTGCAGGGGGGGAAGATAGGCAACCACAGGAGATCATGCGCAGAATCACCCTGTGTGCCTCTGTTGACTGTGTGGGACACCTGGACATCTCACTTGCATGCCTAACATCATATCTTCTACCTTCTGTGTTGAAGTGCACCGCAACCCCCTTCTGGGTTGTTGTGAGGAACAACCTTCAGATGTTAACCAGGTCTCAGCTACTGCTGAGATGGAGAGATGGCACTATAGCCCATTATTAGTCCCCTGGGTCATCTGGTCCCCAAGAGTTAGCTTAAGCTCCACACTGACCTTTTCATTCAGACTACAAGTTTCTCAGAGGTGTATCAAAGCTGGTAGCTGAAGTGGCAAACTAATCACTTACATGTAGCGCATACTGCTGCAGGCACTGGGGTGATAAATTGTCCAATTTTACTAAGCAAGGTTGCTCGGATAAAAGAGACTCACAATAAGGGTATATACAGCTGTCTTTGTTATGGACTAAACAATAACAGGCATGGTTTTGACGCTTTTTTGTTTTTATTTTTAATTGTCAGAGTCTTTCTCAAAAACGGAAAACACCTTCAGTGAAAAGATTTTAAAAGCTGTAATTTGCATAAATATTTTAGATAATTTTTGAAGGAACAGCTGTCATGAAAGGCTATATTTCCATTTGTTTACAAAAATAGGAAATCATTACCATTTTGATGTCCCCTGAGAACTGAAAAATACATATATAAACACAGAGCAGATTAACACGGAGAACGAGTGTGTGTCCTTGTATTCACAATGGCTGAGCTGCCCTCACTGCAGCTGGGAGCCATAAGTTTATCCTTTCACATTGGCCCCCATGATAATCTCACTTTCATATTTAAATTATTTAATATTTTAATTTTCTCTCAAAGCAATAATTGGAGCTGTATGTTCCTTTCTAACGTATGACTGTGTCCCTTCACATTCAGGTGTTCAGAATATTTGTAGATAGTCTAATATTTTTTTCTGTTCTGGTAAATTTATTTATTCCACATATCAAAATTGTTTTCACACATGCAAAACATACATTATGTATAGTTTAGCTTAGTTGTAATAAGACAACAAAATTATTTGCGCTGAAGCCCCAGATATGTATTACTGAGCATTACAAGACATGCTGGTGTATGCAGTATCAAACTTATGAGAGCATCCTTTCATAAAAGTTGCATACAAAGTAGACAGACTTCATTTCAGGTTTGTCTGAGATCTAGCTTTTTATTCAAAACAGTATATGACACAGAGTGAAGTTTCTCTTACCTCTTATGGCCATGTAAAAATTAGATAAGTAGTCTAACTAGACATTTTGTCTGCTTTTAAATTCATTGTGGATAAAGAGTCACCCATTGAGGACTATTTTTACCATCATTCCCCACTTATCAACTACCATCAAACTAATTCATTTCCAGAGAAGATGATATTAGAAAGGCGGTACAATGCCAATGCAATCCTTCGTATGTTTTGGTTCCACAAAATCCCTTATGTTTCACTGAAACAAAACATCATGCAGATATAATCTTAGCCCCACACTAATTCCATTTGAGCTCCAGGGAAAAGTTTGCATCACCAATAAAGTTTTTAGGTCTGTCTCAACTGCTGATGTTATTGCCACGTTGATGGGACCCTGGCAGCCAGCTTTGTTATGATGGCAGTACAACCAGATGAATATATGCCAGCCTTGTGCCTGTACTTGTATCAATACCTGATCTGGTGCAATTACAGTGATGACTACAGCAGCACAGAACTCAGGACAACCTAAATACTAGGAATTTGCCCAGGGTTGATTTGGACTCCCTTCTGCCATAACTACATGACTCCTCTGGCACAAGAGCCAGCTGTCCCAAAGCCAACTCAAGGAGCTCCTACAGTAACTTCAGTCGTAATTTTTGTTGTGGTATAGACATGCCTTAGGTGTCATTTAAAGGGTCATAGATGTCAAAATCCCTTGGGGTAACAAGGATTTGACTCATAGTTTCTGAATCTGTAGGAGTCACTGCCATCCCATGTGTTCAGTGAGGACCAGATCTGGAAAAGATTTGCAATGTCATGATGCTCAGTGATGCCATGCTTACTTTTCATATATCACCTCCCTGCATAATACTCACAAATCCAAGTTATGCTCCAAAGTTTTTTTACAATGGGGTGGGAAATGCTCAGTCTTTAAGATTAGGACTCACAATAGCAGCATATTGGTAAGTTAAATGGAAAAACGGGGGAAGAGTTCAAAGCCTAAAACAGCCAAGGGGAAGCACAAAAGGGAAAAAAATATTTTAAATCCTGTCCTTTCCTGGAGTTAGGCACCTATACCAAGAAGCGACTGAGGGCACCTGGTACCACTGTCTCACTCCTTACGCTGCATTGCATAAGTCCCTTAGGGGAACAATAGCTGGCTGGCTTTTTTTCTCCTAAGAACAAAGTGGAGGAACTTTCGACCTATGATGTCTGGGGCACTCACCCCAGACAGGTTCTGTGACCTCTTCAGCTCTTGACCAGCTCTCCGCTCCTACAGAAGGTGTTATTCAGTGTAGCCAACTGTGCAAGATTTGGAAACATTTAAAATTAATATCAATCTGAGCTCAGATGTGAGGCAGCATAAATCTATTATCAATAATAACAACATCAAAGTAAAATGGGGGAAAGGATTAGGTTTCTCTAGGCTACCATGCCTGCAGGTGTTTATACAATGACTCTTGATGCATAACGCATAAACAGTCACTGGAATACAGAGGTCCATCTTGTTTGCTCTCTTTCTAAAGCTGATACCTCACCAAGAGAGAAAAATAGAGAAGCAGCTCTTCTGGTCTCAGAGGAAAGGAAATGCTTCAGAAACAATGGACAGGATCTTGTCCAGCTAACTCCTTTCTAAATATTTTGTAACTACTAGTTAGTGAAGCGCATGTGCTGCAGTTCCTCTTATAGTCACTGGAGAGAGACAGTTCTCTCTGAAAATACTCAAGAGTGTGAACCACCTGGACTCATTCTACTCTGCTCCAAATAAAGGAATAATGGAACAATTGCATTTTCCCATAAGTTTTTTTATAGCATCTGTACCAGATTACATCCCTAGGATCCCACATGCACAATGTTCTTGCTGTTTACATCCTGAGCTCTTAATAACAAGAGGTTTCCCACTCAAAATAAGTAAGATACACCTTGTAGCTGAGACACAGAACTGAAGTTTAAATAGCTCCCTCTGTTGCTTAGACTGGTTCTGCAGCAACATGAGAACATGACATGGAAACATCAAGCAAGAAGCCAAGATCATCAAATGTTTAAGACAGAAAGTTGTGCACAGGAGCATATACAGCAACTAAAAATATTCATTGAACTACTGATATAGTCCAGGCACAAGGCTTTTAGCTGTGACCTTCACCTTTATGGCTCTATTAAAAGTTGCACATTGACTCCACTGCAGTTGTTGAATTTTTCGGCAATGTCCAGAGGCAAAGATAAGAGAGGGTTGAGAGGTAAAAAAATTCAGTTGGAGAAACACATTGAAGTAATTTGGGAAGGTAAATGGGGATATAAAAAAGCTAGTGTGTCAAGGAAGAGAACAGCTATCCTGCAAGGAAAGAGAAGAGTGAACGGAGAAAGAAGAGGAAAAGAGGAATGATGGAAGGGTGAGCTAAAGACCTGTGGCCAAGGTGAACGAGGCATTTGTGTATGATAACAAAGTGTGACCTACAGGCTGCAGTTGTAGTTTGGTATGCTCTGCCTAGGAATGTATATAACTTCATAGGTTTTTTTGTCATACGTCTCCAGGCCAGCCTGGCTTAATCTTTGAGGCTGAAGGATCTACTTTGATCATGAGTAGGGACTAGGGTTTGGACTAGAGTTTCTTTTGGCACCCGAATCCTCTTCACAACAATGCAGAACTGAGGCTGAAGTCTCTTGCTTTAAACACTGAATTCTCATAAACCAAGAAAATCTGTTTTGATATTGAAATCACCTTGCAGGCACAGTTTCCTGTGAAGGAAAAATTTTCTGTGATAAGGGTTCCAGATAACATGGTTGTCATCAACTAATGCTGACGATTAGTGCTTGTCCAGAATGTACTTTCTTTTTAATTAAAAAAAAAGTTTAAAATATTTGTTTTATCTTGTGTAGTTTTCAGTTCAGAATTTTCAGTTTTTCTTAGGAAACTGGTATAAAATATAACAAGAATGCTCTTTCACTCTTATGTTAGTCTGCAGGATAATTTAAGCATAAAAAATGTAGCGATACTGCCAAGTCTTTTCAAGTGGTTTAAATAAGCCTAATTCATATGTGTTATAAAAAGTATATGATCTCTACGCATAAATAAAGTTTGAAAGGGTACATAATTCACAGACAGGAGGCCTGAAGAAAGCATGTCTAAAGTTGGTCAATAGTCTCTCAATCTATATAGACTTCATAGTATTGGTGCATCTCACCTATAGTTTTTGTTAAAGAAATAAGATTTTTTCTACAGTGCTGATAACATGAAAGGAAAATAATTGGATGATACATCCTGTCTATATTTGCAACTAACCTTCCTATAAATACAAGCATTGAAATATCATTTTACTGAAATTCTTTTCTGTAAGCAATAACGTAAGTGTGGGTTTGGTGCTTTAGAATATAGACTGAATCTGCTATATGCACTATTTTATGGAAAATTTATTTCAATAGATTGGGACAAACTATGGTCACATTTACACAACGTATGTTTGGGAAAGAGGCATACTAACAGAAAACAGAATTTTACTTCATTTTTCAAAAAGAAATATTTCAGACTAGCAGTTGAAAGTAATAGAAAGAAAGAAAACACAATTTGATGTAACCTGGAGTATAAAATGTTACATTCAATTAGAAAATATTAGGAAATTAACATGCAAGGGTGTGCTGATTTAATATATATTAGAATATTGGGCAAGTTACAATTTCTTGTGTCCTGACATGTTTTGTTATGATAAAGGATTGGCAGGGTTGGTAGGAAAAACTTCTTTGCACATTGTATATAAACTGCACAACCTTTGCTGTATCAACTTTATGCTCCAATAAACAAGACAATAATGACAAATTATCAAAGCAGTCCTCAGATGTGACCCTCAATTGGAAGAGCAGCAATTTAATGAAGACAAAAGCTAGGTGAAAGCTGCTAATATCATTTACTGATAAACAGATTTTCTCAAGAGGCTCCTAGCTCAATCCCCTGAGGCCCCATAAACCTGCATAATTCCATTTAAAATATTGTGCAATTCACTAAATTAGTCTTTGAACATCCTTACTATCCAATTACGAAGCCCCAGCATGGACAGAATAATGAAATTTTTCAAACTGTGGAATGCATGTGGTCTTAACAAACTTATGACAAACACTGAAATTAGCTTTCAGTTTTGAAGCCAATGTAGACTATTGCTAATGCTTCAAGTCAGAGATAAAACAATAAAACACTATTGCAGTGGTTAAGCAGGATGTAAAAAAAATAAATCTTTGACTTATACAGAATTCTCAACACAGCCTACCTTCAGGAAAAAAAAAATCATAAGAACTTGAATGATGTTTTTGCATTTGCAAGCTATTTGGCCTGCTTAAGTTCTAGTAAAAGCTTTACTGAATAAAGGGTACAAAATACCTCCTGGACAGTTTTATCTTCCAGGCAGGCAGAAAAAGGCGAGAGTTTCAGAAGTGAAATTTATTTCTGTTCAAGCATTGCAAGCTGTATTATTAAAGTCATTTGTCATGGTTTGAATATTTCTGCCTGATTCACCATTAAATTGGCCTTCTAATTACCAACTTTGTCATGAAAAGCAGTTGGGCTGCTTCATTCACCAGAAAACTTCAATCTCTTAATAACAGCTTGGTTCAAATACTGGGGGAAACATTGTTATGCTTAAAATTTAAAACAGGTAGGATAGACATTACAAAAAAAAAGAATCAAAACTGAAACAGAATGTATTAATGGTGGTTTCAAATGCTACCCAGAGAATATTTAGAATTTATTTTTAATGAAAGATTTATTAATTTGGATGATAAATATTTTACCCTTTAAAAATGCAAATTCGTTTATTTTGAATGTATATACAAAACTGAAATGAATCCATGTAACTTAGGGCAGTGAATATTCACTTACACAAAAAACTCATGGTCCTAATTCCTAATGTTATAGAGGCTCAGGACAATGTACAGAAGTGTTTGTGCAATTATTTGTCAAATTTGTGCATTCATTTAGAATGATCATGCATGTTGATGTTGTAACTGCACTTATAAATGGTTAGGCAGATATCAAACTGCCTTCACATATCAGATATTCTCATGAAACTGTGATAACAACATTGTGCATGCAGTTCTGAATGACTTTCTTTGATAGCTGGGGCATGCCAGGCAGTTCCCCTTGCAATTCTGTACAGTGAGCTCTCAGCCTTGTTGGAGTTCAGTTTATGTGCCAAATCATATCTAAAGGTGTTTTTAAGGGTGAATGTATGCTTCATTATAGAGTTCACTATACAATAACAATTTTGTCTTTCCTCTGTGACAGCATTTTAATCACATGAATCAGGCCACATATAATATATAGCCTATATATTTACATGCAGTCTACATGAATATCTATCCATCTATACATTTTTTTTAAGATTTCAATTATTACTAATCTATCTCAAAAACTTAGGAAGCTGAGGATTAATGCATTTTTCTGTAAAACAGATGCTGATCCTTACTTTATTTTGCAGAATAAGTCTGGAAATCTTGTTAGTGTAGGGTTTTAATCAAGACTTGGTGTCATTCTATTCTCCTTAGGTCCTTCTTGCCCTAGCATAAAAAGAAAGATTTCCCACACTAGGTTATGGCAGTAATACCATTAGTTACAATAGCTCCCTTTCAGTATTTAACAAAAGATCACGTGAAAAACCTTCCCAGTGTACCCAAACAAAAGATGTAAAACTTTGTTAGCCATATCTAAACCCACACCAGGATATCATGTTGACCCTGTCTTCTAAGGGAAAGATGACCTTTGCTTAAAACAAACATGCTTTAGCAGGAGTTAAGATGACTTGAGTCCTTAAAAGTCAGACCCACCTATTAGGTTGCTCAGATTTTTAACACTGTATCCTTCCTTGACAAGTGAGGAAAGTCTGCCAAGCAAGTCCAAAAAAACATGGGGTATGGCTGTCAGAAAACATGACAGGATGAGGAACCAAAAGGCAAACTAAACTGTAAGGATTTTCTGTCTTTATTATCCAGGACTGTTATTGACAACATAATGATGTGTCTGAGACATTTGAGCAACAAGAACCAGCAGAAGACAGGGAGGAACAGGTACTGAACAGGAAAACATGAAGATGAAGAAAGCAATGCAATGAATGATGCTGTTATTTCTTTCTGCATTTTCTTTAATAAGTGTGTTTCAGGCCAATATGCTTATGAAGCATGATGCACTCCCTTTTCTGAAACAACAGTCGTATGTGAAATTAATGCAGGAAGAAAACATGCTTACAAAGGAGTTCAGGAACTCAGTCAAAAAAAGTTAAAGTTCTTCATGTTTCAGAAATTTATGAAATGAGAAAGCCTGAGAGTACATCTCCCCGGTGAGGATGCATAATAATCGACTGGCTAGTGCCCTGGTGTGCTACAAGAAACCTTAGGTCCTTCTGCAGTCTGTCTCAAAAGCTTGTGTGATGAAACATTTTGCTTTGTCTACAGCTGTACAGGGTCCTGAATCTGGGTATCTCCTCAGCTACAGACTGTGAATCCATATCTACTAATGAAAAAAATGTCATGGATACCAATGGTTTCTGCAAAATCCTTCTGTTTCAAGAAAATGTATTTAACTGCAGGGTACTTTCACAGAGCATGTTCTCACTGACTGTTGTACATGACCCAGGGGATTACGTGCAGGAAATTGGTGCAGATTACAAGAAATTACAAATAAGTGAATGAGAAATTTAGAGTGCTAGCATGAGGAAGAATGGATATAGGGACATGGTAGCAGCAAGTCTTTGGAAGATGACAGTGAGATACACACAAAAAAAGGAAGGATAAATAAGCAAGGACCCTACATGTCTGCGAACAGACAAAGGATTCAATTTCTTGGATTTCTGTCTGTCCTTGCCCAGTATAATCCTCCTTCGTAGTCCTTTTCCCCTGTCCCACTGGTTGTCTCCATGAAATGCAACAGGAGTTGTAGTCTGGTAGCCCTGCTAAACTGAGTTTCTGCTCTTCAGAGTGAAGTAGTAGCTCAAGCTAATTGCTTCTGGGTTGCCTATATGACTGTGTTTCAATGGAAGTCATTTGCCAGCTTGTGTCTGAGCATCCTTGCTAGGGAGGGCAGTTGGTCTGCTCTGGACTAGGGTCAGCACAGGAATGAACATGGGGGAGACAATTGGGTAGTTTGGGCTACAGTGCAACTTTGAGACCTCAGCTGATAAAACAGTATAGGCAGAGCAAAAGAAACTAGTGAATCTGCCAGCAAAGCATAATGGGGAATGTAACTGCGAAACATAGCTTCCTGCAAGCAGGTTGCTAGCATATTTGACCAGGTGTCCACAGAATGCCTAAATTTTGTCACCTGAAATACAGGGATCTTGGAGAAAATCAGGGACTGCATCATTCTGCACAAAATTGCTTCATACCTGTTGTTGGTTTGTTTCTTTTTTTACTGTGGCAAAAGTATCGTATCAGCATCCTGGAGGAGATATGCTTGAGGTCTACACTACAGAGAAAAGGGGAAGATCAAGGGAAGAAAGATGAAGAAAGAAAATAGGCACAAAGATCTTTCTGGAAGGGATGCTCTCTTTGTACAATGTCAGCACAATGGTGTCCTGACTATTATCTAGATATGAGCCTAATACAAATGATAAAATAAAATTATAACTAGTAAAAAGACAATGGTGGAAGGAAGACATTCTCAGAAATAAAACATATTGCCATGATTGTAAAAGATTAACATTTTTCTTATTAAATGATGAGCTTGCTTTTTAATATCGGCATTATAATAGACTATACTATGAATCTCTTTATCATACGTAAAGCACTGTTAATTCATCTTTCATGAATACATTAGAAGAGAGGGTTTTCCCATAGGCAAACACATCATACATATTTGCAAATGTCTTACATAATGATGCAAACACTATGCATAGAGAGTAGCTGTATTATGGTGAAAGGGAGAAACAGCACATGCACAAAAAAGACTTTCATTCAATTTCATTAAATACTTAAACCGACAAAATAAAGTAAGTCCAATTTGCTGTATATAAATCTTGCAGGCAAGGAAAAGGCTGCTGCTCAAATTTATTCTTTAGTTTAAATTCAGCTATTCATAATAAGGGGTTGACGACTGTAGATAGAACAAATGATTTGTTAACACTTCGATTGCATATGTTCTTAAAATAAAACACTGCTTATTTTGCAGTTATATCTACCAGCAAATTCCTAAATATCTTCTTATTTGGGGAACAGTGCATGCACGATACTCTGCTTTAAAAAATCTTATTGATATACTATAGTATGGAAATGAAATTGGAAATCACAGCCATGGACACAAAATAAATAGTAGTCATTTTATTTAGCTTGTTACCATCTAGTCTAGTCCAAGAATATTACCTTAACGGCAGACTCTGAATTCATGAAGAGTTACATAAGGGCCCTGTTGTCAAACATAAAAACAACCCATTTAGTGCCTGTTTTGCATCTACATAGGAAGTTTTCTTTCATTATCCACCAGCCCCTAGATCTTATTATAGCCATTGTTTAATTTGTGCTCTGTTTTACAAACGACACTTGTACAGGCCTCATGGGGCTGCTGATAGAAGTGTGGCTGTCTCCTTCCCTTGTGTCAATTCTTTTGTGAACCTTTATAATTAGCCACTTAACAAATTGAGGAAAATGAATCTGTGGTTGTGAAGTGCTCACTGGTGCTAAGTCAACCATGTGACAGTCCAAGCTGATACCTAAAAAGTCATGGCAGTCAGCTGTCCAAAGGGTTAACAAAACCTCATTATGGTAGGTTAATACATAGAAATGAGGTATGTGATCACCAAGAGAACCTAGAAAAGTTAGAACCATTTTCTTTGGTTAAAATACATATAATTCTTTCAAAATGAAACACCTCAACTCCAGTGTCTTTCTGGGAGGAAGATATCAAATTATACAACAGAGTGAGTCATATCATGGCTTAAAGTCTATGCTGGCCAACTCTCAGTGTTTTATCTATAGGACTTTATAGGTAGAATCTTGACTCAGCAGTTGTCTCTTGCAGAGAAAAATGCATCCCAGATTTTAGCATGTCACATTTCCCATATTCTTGTCAGATGTACCGTGGTTAATTTTCTGATATTAGCTTGAATAAGTAATGCTATTTCTAACAAAAATATAGCCTTCACTCATACACACTTTTTCCCTACAAAATATTCTTTTATTTACTTTTGCAAAATATTTTAGCCTTTTTTGACTTTTCAGTTGAAAAACAATAACTTGTTTCAGTTTTTAGTAATCAAAACCTGACATTTTATTTTCTGTGTTTGGCTTTTTTTGTGTATGTGCAAACATGATTTCTTAAAAAAAAACAAGTGGAATTTTTTTTGGTCAAAAATTGTTTTTTACTGGATGTTTTTGAATTGGATTATTGTCTACTGGTTATATTGTCAATATAGTAAAAGAATTTCAGGGGTTTAATTTCATATGCTTAAATATACATACACACACACACACACTTACTGCAGAAGCAAGCTTTGAACTGGGAGTAGGAATCAGAATCTCCCCCATTCTCAGGTGAGTGATTTAACTACTGAGCCCAATTAGTCATGACATCTTCTTCCTATGTAATGGGAGGACACCAGTAAGGGAAGTGGAGCGAGCCCTCCCCCCTTACCCTGAACAGATGGTTGCTCATTGATTAGGACATCCCTTGAGAGGTGAAAACGGTGGGTTTGAACCTCTGCCAATGGAAAGGGAATTAAATCCATGTCTTCTTTAAAGTAGGTCCTCCTAGCCCCTGAAAAGGAAAGCTGCACTGTGAAGACATTTTGCAAGAAAGACTGCTCTTTGAAAGAGATCTAACACAGTTACCTGAATCTGGAAAAATTTCAGGCTGTGAATTCAGGCTGGTGTTGACTCTTCATTGAGCAGGGCCCCTGAGCTAGTGGGATATAAACCACATTCCTCTTCTATGCATTTCAGATTATCCAGAGCAGTGTAACCCCCAGTAAACGGGTTCTGGCGATTGTTGTTTTTATCACACTGTTGATCTGAAGTGTCTAATCTTGCCCAGGTACTCTGTGAGAGGTTTAAATCCAAAACATGGCTCCGTGGATTTCACTTCAAGCTTTTATATTTCTGAATTTTACATTTCCAAAATGGTTTCTATACGATGGGAAAGCTCACCAGCAGTGAATTCAGTTGTGGAAGCACTCACTTATCTCTGTATATGTTATGTTGATATGGGCAGCCCCATACCAACACAATATATACAGATTTTAAAAACAAAGACCTATATTTGAGTAGGGTGGTGAAGAAAGTATTTGTCTTCAGAGGCCCATCTAGAGCAGCCAGAGATGTGAATCTTAGTAATAGGATTGTGTTTGTGTTCATTGGGTAGGTAGAAGGAAAAGAAGGGGTACGTTTCCCACCCAGTGGTTAGTGATGCCAAGTAGTTCTGCAAGAAGACAGAGCACACTTCTCACTGTCCGGGTAAATTCTAACCTTCGTGACTACACAGCACAGTGGCTGCAGTATGCTGTTACAATAGACATTTGATTCCTGAATACATGCAGGAGCAAATGAGACTGGGGCTATGTGGGTCACAAAAAAGCTGGCACATAGCAAGATACGTAGCATTTTAGCACTTTTCCAGCTTCTCGATGACTCACACTGCCGTAGCATCACCACCTGTCACGAGATTCCTCCTTGGTCAGTATCAGCTGGGAAGCCCTTACAGGAAAGATACTGGAAAATGCTGAAAGATGCAGTGCAGTATATACCTTTCCTAATGTGAAATGAAAGTTGGTGGACAGAGGAAGATGAGACTGTGGACACGGTGGGGTTGGCTGTGGCAGAATAGACACCTAGACAGGTTTTGTCACTGGTTATAGCAGTGAACATGATGGAAACAGCTTCACATGCCGAAGATGTGAAATTGAGGAGCCAAGGAGAGCAAAATACTACTCGTGGCTGTAGAGAACAGCTCGATATGGACATTTGAGGATGGGTGCAGGAGTGCAGAATCTGAAGTGAAAGGGAGATGAAAAATAAGATCCAACTGCCCCATCAGTAGTGGTACACATACCAGTGAGCAATGTAGGGGATAGCAGGTCCCCGTCTCAACAAAAATCCTGCCTTACAATCCCATTCTGGAACAAGTTTTTATTTTAAGTGCTTCCCACTTCCTTTATCTTCTGAGTCATAAAATCCTCAGAGGATAATGAGGGAGATATCAGTATTATTTTCTCTGAATGCGGTATGTACCTACATTTTCTTGCTTGATATTATTCCACCTGGCTATAGAGAATTAAATCAAAGAGGCTGTTAGGGAAAAACCAAGCTAGAAAGAAAACAATGACAGAGATGAGCTATCTCCAGAGAAATGCCAAGCGACAGGGAAGAAGGCAGGGAGCTATTAACTGCAAGACAGGCACCTCCTTGTCTCCAGTCAGGCTAACAAACAGGTGTATTTTCCCTGACCAAAGCCTAAGAGAAAAAGAAAAGTAAATTGTTCACAAAAGAAATAAATTCCTGGCTAAAGAAGGGTAGTGTGGGGAGTATTTAGTTATAAGAAAATGCTGCAGGGAGGCAGTGAAAGTAGGGGAAGCAGCAACTGCCTGTATCTCCCAGGCTTGGAAAGGGGTGTCCACTCAAAAAAAAAAAAAAAAGTTAACAAAACTCACAGGAATTATCAAGATTCAGAAATAAATCTTCTGATGTTTTATCTCCCTTCTCAGAATGCTGTGTACTCTGCAATGAATAAATAATGCTGTGTTTTGAAGAAGCAGCCTTGCAGGCGCCAAATACGTCTGGATTTGCTGCTTTTTCACAGGTGAAAAACAGAGGGCTGTAGCCCAGTGATCTAGTCTAGGGACTGTGCAAGTATACCTGAAGAGGTGTTGTGAAACCTCTCACTAGCAAGATGCATTTGGGAGAGATGAATAGGGCCTAAAATATAGTTCACTATAATAGTGATAGCCATAGTTTGGACTGCTGGAAGTTATACTGTTTTGCTTCTCTCAGATTCTGTTGTGGACCCCAGAGAAGCAGATGCCATGTATGCTGGGTGCAGTGGGGTCTTCTATGCTTTTGTGACTGTGCAAATTGCCAGGAGGCATGACAGTGTCACAAAAACAGAGAAGCAGGAAAAATAATGGCTCAGTATCCCACCTGCTTTGGCAATAACTGAAGAAGTCATCCTGGAGACTTGCAATGATTTGGGGCCCTGGAAGATGAAAGATATTTTAATGAGAGTTCATTAGGGCTGTGAATGTTCATTGACCTGATAAGCGCTTTCACTTCTAAATAACTATTGAAATCCACTGTGAATCGGTAACAACCAAAAGTGGCTGCTGACTTAGTGCCATCTATAGCCTAGAAGATACATACACATCATAGAGGCCATTTCTACACTTACATATTGTAAGCCTCAGCAATGAAATGATGATTAAAGGAAGAGAATAGTAACATATGATCCTTAAAGACATTCTCACTACGGAAAAAGCAAGGTGTTTCAGAAGGATGACATGCTGAAGCTTCCTCTGCTACAAACTCCATCGCACTTATTCTGTGACTAGAGATTATTTATACCACTTTCATTCTCAACCTGGCAGGTCACATACATAAATACTGAATTCTCTTCTAAAGTATATATATATATATATATATATATATATATACATATAAATTGACTACACACACAAACACATACACACACATACAACATCTCCCTGTATAGTTTTCCTTTCCCCATTTAATTGTTGCATTATTGAGCCATATTGACTTATATCTCTTCTAGGTGTGCATCATACAAGTAACTTACAATTTACTCCGTGTTATTAAATCCCCCTGGCAAGTTGAAATTTTAAATAAAATGGCCTAGAATATATGATCATGATGAATTGAAACAAATTAGATGTATTACTCTATGTAGGAGGCAGTATTGACCTATTCTAAAATGCATTATTGGACCAATTTTAAAACAGAAGAATCACAGCAATTGATTAACAGCTGTTGGAATGCATCTTACATCAATACATAAGTGTATTTTCAACAGTTTTCAGTGTGCTGTTACAAGAACTCATCTGCAGCCTAAATTTTGTTCCCCCTGCCTCCATCTAGCTTTAATATGTTTATCTGCTAATACCAAGGTGCAAAAGGGCAAATTCTCTGGACTCCATCCTAATGTCAGTGCTGCTGATGCATATCACTTAGAAGGAAATGGAACTATTCAGGATTCACACTGGCTCATCAAGAGATGACGATCGTCCTTTGTGCTTCCTTTCAGAAGGAACTCTGCTGTATTGGATACATTCCCTTGTAGTGATATACTTTAGAAATAACTTCAAAAAGTCAAGCAAAAAGCAGGAGGAAAGTTGAGCTTTTTCTCACTGCTCAGCTACATCTGCTCTGCAATCTATACTATATGTGGGACTACTAACATTAACAAGAAACTCTTTGAAAATCTTCAGGCCATAAAGCTACTCCAAAAGGAACAAATAATCAAAACCAAAATTTGAGAGAGATTTTGTTTTCCCAGTATCAGGAATAAAAGCAGTTAAAATATTCTTCAGTAAAATGCAAGGCAACATCAACAACAAACACTGTTCATTAACCTCTTTATGCAGTTGGATTAATGGCCCTTTACATGTACTTATAGTCTCTAATAAACACACAATAATTTCTATCAGTTTCTATCTAATTTCTATCAGTTAAAGAGCAAAGATTGCTTTGCTTGTAAGGATAAAATAGAAGTAAATTCTTTGGTTAAAGATTAAAAGGCATCTGTGCTAGAACAGCATGAATAAAGGCATAACACTTAAATACACTGGATTCAATTTTATTTTGCAGCTTTTTACGTACAAATAAAATCTGTGTGTGTGTACATACTCATTTTAAATACGCAATAAAAGGCATTTTTCACCTAGAATGAATTGTATTTGTCATTTGGTACAAAGCCCCTTTCAGAGAAATTGTTGATTTTTCACAGAGGCTCCTATACTTCTCATTCCTTTTGTATTATTTCAATCAGCAATGGATATACATCTTTGTTAGCCTAATTTGGGGGCCTACAGAGCAGGAAGAAGGAAAGCACAAAGGAACACACTTGACATATTGGTCTATTTGCTACCTCTTTTAAGCTCAATGCATACTAATGAAAGTGATCCAAACTATTCTTCTCCACTCCTCACTTAACAAGCATAATAATAAATGAATATTTAAACTAGCTGCAAATATATTAAGTGGAAACAAATAGGTTTCATTTGTAACAAGTGCACACAGGTTAATTAACAAGAAGGAGCTTTTGTGTTGAAACAAGGCTCCCTGATGCTGTACATGCAGGTGCCGTTAAGGGCCAATTGAGCTCTATAGGATAATTATGAAGTACCATTGTGCTCTACCGTTTGTTAACAAAGTGCTGCCTGCAATTTGCCTAAACCTATAAACCATCATCTGTGATCCTCAGCAGCAATTAAGTGACAAACATCTTCTCATCGGAGACTTGGGAAAACAAAAGAGACATGATAGCATTTAAGGAGCCAGATGGATATTTCAGAATGTCAACCCTGACAGCCTCCCTTTCAACAACAAAATATAAAACAGAAGCCTGCCTGGTAGCATGCTGAGGGGGAAAGGGGAGAAGTCACATCCAAATTATGAAGAGGAGGGCAGCGTTAATAATCATAGGAATGCTCATTTGAACAGCTCTTAGTGGGAAAGCCTTGGACTAGCAAACAAGAGAAAAATAAAACCTCTTCCCCTCTCAAAACAGCTGTAGCTGCAGCTCAGTTGAATCTGGGTTGGTGTTTTTTTTTTTTTTTTCCTTTTAATTCTTCCTTCTAATGTCTTATCTTCACAGAAGATAAGTTTCTTCCTGTGAATAAAAGTGTAAAAATTCTTTTTTTCTAAGAAGAGGACAAACCAACAGACAGAATTTTCTCCAGGGCATAAGTTACTAATTAGTTCTGCAAAAATAGCCTATATTAGGAAAAATGATAGATCAGCACAAAGAGGCATTTTAAAGCAAGAGATCTACTCCTACTGTAAAATAATTGATCTAGAAGTTTTGAGGATGTAATCTTTAAAATGCTTCTGTAAGCTTAGCAATAATTCCAGAAGCTATAAACTTTATAAAGGCTTAGTTGAATTAGTTCAATTAATTGCCTGGTTGGGAGACCCTCCAAAACTTGTGGAAGCTCTTGTTTTCATAGATAAGGATCTTCTGGGCATTTTGTTGCCTGCATTAAATGATGTTGTCTAGCTGATCTGTGTAATTGGTAGAGCTAAAAGGCTATTCAGAAACATGAAAAAAAAATTATAAATGTATGAGTTTCACTAGCTAGGCTACATTTTTTTTCCCTATTGCCAAAACAACAGCATTTACAAATGTTTTCAGTAACCATTTTGAAGCTACAGCTGAGTGTGTTTTAATATACCATCAGGTCAACAGCTCTCTTGAAAGCAAAAATCAACCCAGGGCCAAACAGTCAGACAGGCCTAATTAAGTACTTCAGGAGTAGGAAAAGCGCTCAGATAACTACGGCTGACTTGACCCCTTTCTTTGTACTTCACTGGGTTCCTGTATACCTTTGCCACTTTCCTCTGGATTTATGTTTTTATGAATTATTCAAAAACAGCAACTTCAGATCTACAATTAGTTTTCAAGGAAACAGATGTGAGAAAATAATCACAACTAAACAGCTTAAAAACAGCTCTGATCTTGACAGAATGCAAAATGCCAGGTTTCCAGGCCCGCAGAATTCATCACTTGGCAAAACTGTCATTAATCCCTGCATGCTTTCTGGCCTTTCCTTACGGTGCTCTGTCAAACGTCATGGATCACCTGGAAATCTAAAAATCATGACAGAGCATTTTTTTTCTTTAATGTGGAAAAAAAAAGTTAACTATTTCAGTTTTAAGAAAAAAAGATGAGATAATACAAAGATAATCGATGTAGGGTTGCTTTACTTTTGTATAGCTTTGCACTGTGTTAACTCACTTATGATGGAAAACTGATGGTAAAGTATTTTGTCATGCTGGGGATTTTTTATTTGTTTTTCCACTGTATATTTTTTTTAACTGTGACAAATACAAGACCAACTAAATCTAGAGTACTGAGTTCTTTTGCTACCTCCTTCCTCCTTTCCCTCCTGAAAATTTTCTCCTTTACCTTAAGAGAGGTCCTCCATGATGCTCAAAGATGCATCCCATAGCTTTTCTTTAGGCAGATTGATGAAGGCCTGATCCCAGCGTCATGAATGTCACTGGATAGCCTGCTCTCAGTTCCAGCAGCCATGCACCACCTTCTAATTCACTTGGCACAGTAAGTTTCATTTAGGGACACTTTGACTTCAAAGTATGTACAGAGAAAAAAGCCAACCCCACATACAAGGAGAGATGTACCAATGGAAATGAAAGTTGGAGTCACAGACACCACCCTGAGAGGTACGCAATGTCTGAGACTGTGCAACCAGGGGACAGCAGAAACAAAATTCTTGAAAAAATTCTTTTAATCTATTTTTAATATTTTTAAATCTGTTTTTAAGATGCAGTTAGGTGTCATTTTGCCATTAAAATATCAGATCAAAGAATGTTACGTTAAATGAACACATCTGATCTAATTATTCACCTTGTACTAAATGGCAGCACTTACACACTATGATGAGCAGAATTGACACTTCATGACACTGTGTTTTTTTTTTTATTCTTCGCGTTTCATTCTGATTATATGTTCTTAAAAATGGGCACATTATGATTCATGATACTGGTGGGTTTAAGATAAATATAGACCTCTCAAGCTTTTGTTGGATCTCAGGTAACAGGAAATAAAGCACGTCAGGGCAAGTCTGCACAGCCTGATCCTGTATTCAAAATAATAACAGAAGTGTATTCGCTGGGAAGTTGTGACTTTCGTTATGATTCTTCATCTTAAATGACCTTGGATACTACCTCTTATTTCAAGCAAATTCTAGGCAGATCTTCAGGTGACTTGGCTTTGTATTAATACAAGGCTGAGCTCTAAAGAAAATTTTGGATTGCATACACCTATGCTACAATCTCCAGTTACCTCAGCAAAGCTCTCTACCTTGGCTAAGGACACACTGGGTTACCATCATTCATATGTGATCATCTTTGTTATCAAACCATTTACAATTTAATATCTTCTCTACTGGATTTAATTTTTTCTGAGCGGGAAGTATCTTTTTGTGTGCAAATTTCACTTAAATTATGAGAAAAGCTAGAACTATTTCCTCATTGATGTATTTTCTGGAACAATGGCTGAAAGAGTCATTCATGACTATGTGATTCAGTAAGAACCATTTTAAAAGTCTAATGAAAGTGATAAACGTGTTATTTAAACATCTTTTCAGTATTTAGTTTGCTGCTCTACTCAAATAATTCCTTAATTGCCAGTTATGCAAATTCCATTCTGTACTTACAGGATTTCTTCCCACTGAAAAGAAATTTCAAAAATACCTACCATTATTGTTTTATTCTCCACTGGCTAGACCTTTTTGAATATTATATCCTGTTAATTTATAAACGCATGGATTGTCACAGCCTATATAAAACAACTTTCAAACACTGTGAAAGAAAAATACTGCTTACAACTAGAGGCTTTTAAACTAATTAGCATAACTAAGCATAAAAAATAAATGATCAGAGACTATAATGTGAAAAATAATTGAAAACAATGGCTATGTTTCAGAACTGTACAAATCAGACCGATGGTTTGTCTTACATTATTAAGGTCCGAAGAAGAAGGATGGTAAATAAATGGGAAATAAGTACTGTAAAGATGTGTTTTGGGAACTTACATTGAGAGTATGCAATCCAAATTACCCAAGTGGATTTAAATATTTGAGTTTTATTTAGATCTCCTGCCTGTATTGGCTAGAAGGAGAGTAAATAACAATCCATTCGCACAGTCCTTACCATAAGAGTAGAGGGCTGAAGACAGCAGTTCTAGAAAGCAATGTGGAAGTCAATTAGTGGTAACATGCATAGGTACAGTGTTTCCCTAGGGGGTCCTAACTTATCTCAAAAAGCAGCAATGATAGCAGGAAAGGTGATCAAGAGCGACAGAGGAACTTTTTTAAACTGACTGGTTGATATAAGCATAAGAGTAGGTAGAATTTGAGGAGCCTGGCAGCGTGGAAAAAAAAGGAAATCGAGAGAAAGGAAGATCCAAAGAGCTTTCCACTGTAGGTCTGATCTGGCTCCTATTTGAAAGGATGCATTAAGAATCTGTCCTGTCATGTAATCCACCAGACTGAAACCAGAAGGAGTATTTGTCCCTAAGAGGTTTTCCAAATAATTCAGCCTTAGAATTTCTGCTCTGGGAAGGAAACCTTTACCACACTCTACTGTGTCTTAGGATCACTTAGCAGAACACATGATTCAAACTGATGTGATTTTTTTAAAGTAATTTACCTTGGCAAAAAAATGCATTTATTTCTAGGAAAAACCACATTTTCTGTTCTTCCCTGCTGTTTCTACCAAACAACAGTTATTAGTTGACTTAGAGAATAGATATGGAAAATTAAGCAGCTAAGATGGAATTTACCCAACTTGAAATTCGAGGAGAACTGTATATTCAACATTTGTCCAGGGATCAGAGAAGCAGGATTGCTACGTTATGCAGAGTCATTGCAAGTTCTTCCAGTGTAGTCAACTTGAATATAAGAAACAGATGCTATGCCAACTTTCAGCTGAGTAAGCATCCCCAAAGTTAAGAATTTAATGAAAATTAGCAATATAGCAGTGGAACTAAAAAAAAAAAAAAATCCCATTTCTTTGTCCCTCTTAAAAAATAGAATGCTTTACGTTGTACTATCGGCTATGTTGCAGTGATATAAGGCATTTGGTTGGAAGCAGTCAGTAAAGGACATTTATGAAAAGGAAAAAGGAAAGAGCACAGCACTTGTGGCAAGTCTTTTCATGCCTACAAAGCAAGTTTTGCATAAACTGTTGATGAATGGATAGGTCTACAAACACAAGGAGCTGTCATCTATGTGACGACCAGAAGGTGGCATAATCTCTACATTGATTGAGGCCTGTCAGCTCCGCCGCTGAGCACAGAAAGGAGTTTTATTTGCAGCGAAGATGTTATCGGCGTTCTCAGGTTACAGACGATCAGACCCGCCGTTCATGCCCCTCACAGTTCTGTCTTTTCTGGTGGTTCCTTGTTACATCGCCATGAAAGTCACTTGTTGGCTTTACACAGCTTTAGCAATACCATATATTTGGGTTGCGGTATTAACGCTTGAATGAATTGTGTTATTTTTCCTTAGTTTCTAGTACTTAGGTTAGTGATTTATTTTTTTTTCTCCCAGAGGAAAATAATCACCATCATCTTTCGTTGCTGAAAGAGTCATGCTATCTTTTACTTTTTATGGACCTGATTTTGGACCTCTGAAGTCAGTAGGAATTTTGCATAACTGTCCTCTAAGTGGTTAGGTGCAGTCTTAGAGCCACTTGATATCAATTTATTCCATTTTGTATAGTTCAAATACAGGGATATTTTGTGAGGGAGCTGTCATGCTCTCTATTGTATATAGACTATGTTATCCTGTTAAACTAAGAGATCTCACTTCAGGGTAACACAGCTGTTACTTTTCTGAGGTCTCAAGTTTTCCCAGAAATTTTCAGGACTGATTCCTAAAACTCGCCATCTGTTGCATTTGCCTTTTTCCCTGATCTCTTCCTGCACTGACTGGGATGTAAGAATGCATTCGTAGCACGCTCTTCACTTATCTTTGGAAGTTTTGCACGAAGGGTGCTGTTTAAAAATAAATTTAGTTGACTGCTCAATGGCCCAGTCTATTTCCTGTAGAAATAGAGATCTTTTATTTTACTGTTAAATTGCCTTTCAATGAAATATTGGATTATCTTTACGTAGGAGTGTCCTGGTTTCAGCTGGGATAGAGTTAGTTTTCTTCTTAGTAGCTGGTAGAGCGCTGTGTTTTGGATTTAGGATGAGAATAATGTTGATAACGCACTGATGTTTTGGTTCTTGCTGAGCAGAGTTTACACTAGTCAAGGACTTTTCAGCTTCTTGTGCTCTGCCAGGTGCACAAGAAGCTGGGAGGGAGCATAGCTAGGACAGCTGACCTAGACCGGCCAAAGGGCTATTCCATACCATATGACGTCATGCTCAGTATATAAGCTGGGGGAAGAAGAAGGAAGGGGGGGACATTGGGCGTGATGGCGTTTGTCTTCCCAAGTAACCGTTACGCGTGATGGAGCCCTGCTTTCCTGAGGATGGCTGAACACCTGCCTGCCGACGGGAAGTAGTGAATGAATTCCTTGCTTTGCTTTGCTTGTGCGCGCGGCTTTTGCTTTACCCATTAAACTGTCTTTATCTCAGCCCATGAGTTTTCTCACTTTTACTCTTCTGATTCTCTCCCCATCCCACTGGGGGGGAGTGAGTGAGCGGCTGTGTGGTGCCTAGTTGCTGGCTGGGATTAAACCACGACAGTCCTTTTTGGCGCCCAACGTGGGGCTCGAAGGGTTCGAGATAACGACAGATTTAATTGGAATGTGCTAGATCGAAGTTATAGCAGGTATTGCTGTTTAGGTATTAATCGGCAGGCTTCTGTACTTGCCATGGGGCTTGCTTGCCTTACTGTATATTAGAGTCTAGTGCTCGTTAGTGGCTGCTTTTTGCTTTTGCTGCTTGCTGAACTGCTTATCATCTTACTCTGCTGTGCCTGGGAACATTTTGATAACAGCAATAGCCATGCGCCTGGGCTGGCAGATGGCCAGGGCATCGCTGCTGTTTCTGTGCTGCTGTACTGGACAGGCTGGAACTCCAGTGTGAACTCGAGTCGAAGGGACTGTGACCTGTGGATGAGTCCATGCGGGAGCAGGACACCCCGAAGCGTCTGTGGACGTGGATAAGCCCATGCCAGAGCAGGTATGTCTCGAAGCATCTGTGGCCATGGTTATGTCTGTGCCGCAGCAGATATACCTCTTGAAGGGATTGTGGCCCAAGGATAAGTCCACGCTGGAGAAGGTACACCTCGAAGCATCTGTGACTGTGGATAAGTCCATGCTGCAGCAGGTACACCTTGAGGCATCAGTGGCTGTGCATGAGGTCATGCTGGAGCACCTCAAAGCGTGTGGCCATGGGTAAGGCCATGGTGGAACAAGCTTACTTCTGAAGAGACTGTGGCTGTGGGTAAGGCCACGGTGGAGCAAGTTTACTTCTGAAGAGACTGTGGCTGCGGGCAAGGCCACGCTGGAGCAGGTATATCTCTGAAATCATTGTGGCCCATGGAGAAGGCCATGTGGGAACAGGTGCACCTCTAAGTGACTGTGGCTGTGGATAAATCCATGCCGCAGCAGGTATACCCCTGGAGAGACTGTGGCTCATAGACAAGGCTCCGCTTGGAGCAGGTAAACACCTAAGGGACTGCAGTCTGTGGATAAGTCCAAGCCGGAGCAGGGGCAAGGGGAGGAGTCCATTGCAGTGTTAAGCCCAATGGTCTGGTCCAAAGGGGCCAGGGGTGGAGATTGTAATGGAAATACCTTTAAATTGTTGTAACCTGGGATTTGAGTTGCATGTTATGGGAATTACTATAGCAAGAACCCCTTACTGCTAGCCAGGCTAGGAGCAAGGGGAGGAGTTCCTTGCAATATTAATCCTGGCCCAAAGGGGCCAGGGGTGGAGATTGTAATGGAAATACCTTTAAATTGTTGTAACCCATGATCTGAGTTGCATGTTATAGGAATTACCATACCAGGAACCACCTGAACCAATGGAGAAGAAGCCTTACAAGAAGCAGTGCAAGTGCAGCAGTGACCCAACCTGAGCTGGCTTTGGTGCCCAATAACTCCACGTAACACACCACCTCTCCTGTCCTGAGTGACCACCATCACAGATGGAGCCCAAAGGCTCGGACTAAATGAACTCAATGGACATTATGTGGACATTTGTGGATGTTTATGGACATTTTACAGACATTTTACAGGGGTGGTCCATAAAATAAGTGGGGTGGTGGTTAATGAGGATGTATTGGATAATGTGGGACCTGAGCATGATGTAAATGGTATGGAATAAGGGGTGGATACTGTCCTGGTTTCAGCTGGGATAGAGTTAGTTTTCTTCTTAGTAGCTGGTAGAGCGCTGTGTTTTGGATTTAGGATGAGAATAATGTTGATAACGCACTGATGTTTTGGTTCTTGCTGAGCAGAGTTTACACTAGTCAAGGACTTTTCAGCTTCTTGTGCTCTGCCAGGTGCACAAGAAGCTGGGAGGGAGCATAGCTAGGACAGCTGACCTAGACCGGCCAAAGGGCTATTCCATACCATATGACGTCATGCTCAGTATATAAGCTGGGGGAAGAAGAAGGAAGGGGGGGACATTGGGCGTGATGGCGTTTGTCTTCCCAAGTAACCGTTACGCGTGATGGAGCCCTGCTTTCCTGAGGATGGCTGAACACCTGCCTGCCGACGGGAAGTAGTGAATGAATTCCTTGCTTTGCTTTGCTTGTGCGCGCGGCTTTTGCTTTACCCATTAAACTGTCTTTATCTCAGCCCATGAGTTTTCTCACTTTTACTCTTCTGATTCTCTCCCCATCCCACTGGGGGGGAGTGAGTGAGCGGCTGTGTGGTGCCTAGTTGCTGGCTGGGATTAAACCACGACAAGGAGAAACTTAGTGCAGGGAATGGACACTTCATTTTGCCTGTGAATTTGATTTCTGTAACTCCACTTCTGTGATTTGACAAGTGTGTACACTTTACTACAGCACTTCTAAAAGGAATGAGAATGCAACACGATAATGCAGTTACAGAGTTAATCTACAGCAAGGGGAGTTTGGATCATTCCTCTAGATTTTTCTTTTTTTTTTTTTTTTAAATCCATTAAAAGAGTTAGAGACATACCTCTGAGTTTCAGCATTTTCATTTTCAGAAATTGTTATACCTTCAGCTCAACAAGAGAAGCTCCTGGGCCTTTCATTGGCACGTATGCTTTCTGCCCTGGCCGTTGGCATAGCCCAGGTCTGCCTGAAAGCAGGCAGGGAGTCTCATGCACTGGGGGACAGAAGAAAGGCAGCACAAGGGGTGCAGCAGACAACAGAACCAGTTCAGGGGCCCAGTGTTGCTTTGCAACCTCCTTGGCTTTAATAAGACCTGCATAGGCATTGCTGGAGGACTTCCCCACACTGAGTTAGCACAGAGCCAAGTCTGAGACTGAAATGCCTCCAAATGTAGGAAAAAATCATAATTTACTATTGCTGTTCATAGCAATGGGAGAAAGTTATCAAAGAGGTTTAGAGGAACATCTGCTTTGCTTTTTCTCTACTCAGCTAGCAGGTAGCAGAGGCAGTGGTCACCAGTATTGCTGTTCATTTTCTGTACAGACTAGACGCAGATCTGACACTCTGCTATCGCAGACACTAAGCAAACAGAGACTACTTGAAAGAGCTTATACTGGAAGTTTGAATCACATTTTACCAGTTCTTGAGCTGCCCTGAATCTTCCAGTTTTGTTTAGAAACATGGGATACAAAAGTGCCCTCTTAAAAAAACGAAACACATACCATTTAATAGATGTTTCTAAGAATTTCTAGTATGGCTTTCTTTCCTGCAGTTGTTTGACAAAAGGAGCAGGGGGAGAAGCAGACGAATTAGAGGTTTTGTCAGCATTTTTTCATGTTGCTGAACTAAAAACACATGGCTTGATTTTAAATTTAAATGTTGAAATTTTAGTTAACGTATCCATCAAAACAGTACTTTAACCAACTCTGCTAATAGAATGGTATGTTGAAAGACAGGAAAAGTTTACCTCTAGTCTTCAGATAGCCTCAAATACAAAACTAGCAAGATTAATAAAACTTAACCTTTGAAAAAAAAACAGGTGAAAACACAGATGATTTACTTTAGACCTTAAATCAGATTGAAGTACTCAATATGAGCCAGCAGTGTGCCCAGGTGGCCAAGGTGGCCAACAGCAGCCTGGCTTGCATCAGGAATAGTGTGGCCAGCAGGACTAGGGAAGTGATCATCCCCCTGTACTCGGCACTGGTGAGGCCACACCTTGAACGCTGTGTTCAGTTTTGGGCCCCTCACTACAAGAAAGATGTTGAGGTGCTGGAGCGTGTCCAAAGAACAGCAATGAAGCTGGTGAAGGGTCTAGAGAACAAGTCTTATGAGGAGCAGCTGAGGGAACTGGGGTTGTTTAGCCTGGATAAAAGAAGGCTGGGGAGAGACCTTATCACTCTTAACGGTTGGACTCAATGATCTTAAGGGTCTTTTCCAACCTTAGCGATTCTATGATTCTATGATTCTCTCGACAATTACCTGAAAGGAGGTTGTAGCGAGGTGGGGGTCAGTCTTTTCTCCCAAGTAATGAGTGGTTGGACGAGAGGAAACGGCCTCAAGTTTTGCCAGGGCAGGCTTAAATTGGATATTAGGGAAAATTTCTTCACTGAAAGGGTTGTCAAGCATGGGAACAGGCTGCCCAGGGAAGTGGTTGAGTCCCCATCCCTGGGGGTATTTAAAAGACGTGTAGATGTGGTGCTTAGGGACATGGTTTGGTGGTGGACTTGGCAGCACTAGGTTAACAGTTGGACTTGATGATCTTAAAGGTCTTTTCCAACCTAAATGATTCTATGATAACTAGGTAGAGATATTGACCTAAGGTATGTAAAAATTGCCTTACAAAATTGTTCTACATACTTATTTTCACAGCTATTGGATCTATTAGAGATCTAAAGATGAAATCATTAAATATAACTTGATTTTAAATATGCAAAAATCACTCTGAAATTTTTATTTTGGGATTGTAATGCCTGCCGTATGAGCCCTTTAGAACAAAAAGCACAAGAGCTTCTACATAAATTAAGAGTCCAAGTGAATTATGCACTTTCAGACCTCTGCCTCACTCACTCAATTTGACAATATCTTACATTTATACCTCGCAAAGTTTCTTTTTCTTTCTACAGCCTGTTGAGAGGGACTGTTTAAAAGTATGAGGCACTAAGTCAGATATTCAGAAGTCCTTTATCTTCAGCTCTGCTTGGCTTAATTGGAGTAAAGTACCAATTTTTTTCCCTATAATCCCTCAAGCAACTCCATGTGGAAAACATCTCCTGTGCTTTGTGAATAAATCTTGAGGGTTCAAACTGTGAAGTGAAAGCAATTGGACATTTTTTATTTAAAAAAAAAAAAAGGAGGAAAAAAACAGATAAGAAACCAGATTAACTAAATGAAGCTGAGGAATGAACTGAACTGAGTCTTTCCTGCCTCTGTCCCTTGGAAAATTCAGGTTCCTTCTCTCCCTTTTGTTTTAATACAAAATTCAATCTGCTGCTGAGAAACCCCTTCATTGAAATTATTGGTCAAAAATTTCTGTGAAATATTTGGGCTTCAATGAAACAGCTTTTTAAAATGTTTCAGTGAATAAATATCAGGACTGATAATGTCTTGCAATAGCATCTCCAAATTCAATAAATTCCCTGTCGAAAGCACTTAAGTATCAGCTATACAGATGTGTAACTCTGGACTCACTGCCAAACTTCTGACTACATAGATGCTATTTTGTTTTTATTGCCAGAAAATGAGCTAGATTTTTAACCTAATAAGATGTAGAATATTATCGACAGGTCTCTCTCCTCTCATTACCCTGCTCTTTATGTCAGACCAATAGTATGAGAGGGATGAAGATCTTGATAGCAGATGAAGTTTTGGTTAACATCTGATGCTGGATTAAGTATGCCAAGGAAGAATTAATATAAAAAATTACTATTTTACCTTTTCTTTTTGTCTTCCGATGTTTGGGCAAGATCCCCATGCATTGCAAAGTTAAACTAATTTAAGCCTCATAGGTCATCAAATCTTCTTTCTGAGGCTGCCTCCTCAAAATTGGCTGGCCATTTTTTCAAGCTGTGCTGTCCATTAGTTTTCTCACTAGAAATTTTATTACGTGTGTATGTATACACAGTGCATTTAGTATAATCTCCAGGTTAATTAACACAATTTAACATGATTAAAAATAAGAAAAATTGATACAGAAAACAATTGCTCTTCGCAAGTGTATAGTTGCCAAACAACTTGCTCCTAGAAAGCTGGAGTTAACACATTATCTTAACGATGAATTTATTGAGCTATGCCAAGCCAATCAAGCAATGATGATCCTCATGCAACAGATGAAGTCTCACACCTCTGGACCAGCCAAAACACAGCTTTCAACAGAGATGTGCTTTCCCTTCCTCTAATTCTATCCTCTACATCCAAATCTGAAGATTGTTAGGAGCATCCTTAACCATTTGTTGCTGCTGGGACAAAGGAGGCATGTAGTCACTTGAATAACTCAGACCAAAACCAGCTAGAAATCCCCTGCATGTGGTATGTGGCTTAGCAAGTGGATCACCACCTGCCACAGAAGCTGGCATTTCTGAGCAGTTTTCAAGGTTGCCCCATATCAAGTACATTGCAGCAGTCAAATCAGGAGGTACCAAAAGCACAGATCCTCTGGGACCGCTCATCAAGATAGGAAAGTTCCTATTATCTGGCTGCCTGGGGCAACCAAAACCCCACTTAATTACTGCCCTTCAGACAAGGTGGAGACCTGCATTTAAAAACTGTGCACTGAGTGAGCAGCACATAAAGCTGAAATGGAAAACTGGCTCCCTGCCTCAGAGTTTCCAAGTATATGTCCTTGAAGAACAGAAAACTAGCAGGGGAGGCTGCCATCCTGCCTGCTATTTTCCTAAATTTTTCTGCCTGGTGCAGACAGCCAGTCACTATTGAGACTCCATTTCAGAAAGTGGGGTTGTGGCTAGCTCCCCAAAATGTGAGCCATTCATATCTTCCTCTCCAATAATAAAACTCTGACCCATAATATTTTTGAATGAGGCACAATACTTCTTTTTCTCCTAAGCCATTATAACTGTATCTCTATGACCTGCTCTCTTGGCAAAATATTCCGAGCTGGCACTAGGCAGTCTGTGCTAAGCTTAGGTAAAGGAACTATAATTCGATGTCGCAGTATGTTGTCAATCATTCAAGAATGACAAATTCTTGTCAGTACAACAACAGTATTATTTGTAAGGAGACTTGATTTTGACTGGTAATTGTGTCTTATACTCAATAGCATCAATGTCTTTTTCAACTAATAAGAAAATGCCGGTTATTGTCATGTGTTTTTACACACTGAATGAAAAGCTCTTCTTTTAGCCCTGCTGTAACATGTTGACTTTATTACTGTAATTTCCCATATTGCTACTCCTTCATAGACGTAAGGATTAGGCATCAAAAAAGAAAACTCAGGATGATTCTGAGGTCCCTGTCCTTTTCCTTCCCAGCCTCCCGCACCTCTGTTGCAGATTGGAGGCAGTCTGGAGTTATGGGTAGAGCCAGACAAGTTAATTAACATTGAAGGTTAAGAACAGGCTCACACACACTCAGAAAACTCTCATCTGCCAATGCTCTTCCTTAGTCTTTTGTCTCTTTAGGAAAAGAAACCCATATTTGGATTCGGTGATTGGTAATCACCTCCATCCCTCCTTGACCCCAAGACTCCTGTTTAAAACAGTATTAGCTTCCAAATGGCTGGTTTTGCTCTGCATTGTACAGGAGTGTCTCCAATTATCTAGTGTAGTCTGACACAAATGCTCTTCATCTTCAAAGCTGCAGCTATGAGGCTTAACGTCTTGCTCTGGGCACATGAGGCTATATGTAATGATGGCAATAGGTAATGTTGAATTTTGAAACTTGAGTGACACCACTATGAATCTGGAAAAAAAATTAAAGGGAAAAGGGCATCCATCTAGGTACAGTATGGTTACATTGTCCACTTCCTCTTTGTTAATTTAGAGACTGCCTAAATTATTAAAGTTAATCTCTCTTTTCTCTTATGAAACAATGACTTTTGTGTAATACTGCTGACTTTTGCATTAACGTTTTTGACGGTTCACAGTTGGTTTTAAGAGGAAAGGCTTTGACTGAGACAAAATACAAGAAGATGCTCATCAGACAAAACTGTCTTTGTCGTGGAAGGGAAGTATTCAAACATATACAACAGACAGACATATAAAATAATTTCAGGGACAGAAATTACGATGTACAATTTCTTCTGAGAAATTCAGAAAACACCATTATTATGTATGTGATGCACAATATGAGAAGTGATGTTTTGGAAGGGATGTTTTGATGTATTATAAAGTGGGATTCACATTTTTACAATGCTTCCAGCATCCAAGCCTTGCAAAACAGCTTTTCTTGGGCAATAAAAAACAAACATTCCCTCCTCCTAAATAATTAGTGACATTTGAAAGTGAAGATGAGTTGTCAAAACTGCTCTATTCTTTGAGAAGAGCATAGGAAGACATTTATTTATCTCCCAACTACACAGTTGGTTTTCTGTGCAATTTGAGATTGCAGTGATATTGCTTTAGTTATCCCCTGCAAACTAGCATTAATTATTCCTCAGTCTACTGATTTAACATTGCTTCTCCACGTGTACCACAAAAAGGACAAGCACAGCGGGATTTTACTCTGTCTCAGTTCCACCTCTGTAATACATGCGTCTCCTTACTGCATGTGCTTACTCCTTGATTTAAATGCTTCTTTTCTTCTCTGTTAAGAGGCACAGGAACAAAAAGTCTAAGGTGGTTAGTGTTTTCAACTCAGCATGTCAGCAGCTGAAAGTACATGCTGTGGCCCCAGTCCAGCAAAGCACTGAGACAGATGTGCAGGGCAAAACATGCAGGATCACATTTGGTAGGATTACCTCTATGTTTGCACTTAAGCAGGCTCTCAAAGACTTTAGTAGAGTACAACTACGCAGACAACGCATATGCTAGATGTTTCATGTTGTAATGAACATAGGCTGTTATAAATCTATGTCCTCGTTTTTCATCATTCAAAGAGCATCTACTACCATCCTCTTCTGATATCAAAATACCAAAGAAGAAGAGGATGGCGAGATCTGACAAGAAAGACACCTACAATAACTAGAAATCATTCTGCTAACAAGGAATGAGACGAGTGTCTCTAGGAAGAACTTATTTCACCTAATATCACAGAAAAAGAGCAACAGAAAAGAAATACTGAGTAGTTCTTCAAAAGATGTGTCAGGTTTTATTTTACTAAACGTATGTGATATAGCAAAAGTTATACTAACTGAAACACACGTGTCTGCTGTAAGGGGTGATTCTCTTTCTTCCTAGCTACTGCTTGCACTGTCTGCAGCTCTGGGATTCGTCTCACCAGACATGAACTGCCGCAAGCCAGACCTCCCAGGACCCCTGCAGTAAACATGTGGAGCATGGGCTGGGTCCTCCTAATAATCCTGTGTTAAGAAGATTTCTCTCCTATTAATACAGACATACACAGTAGCAGAGATAAACTGCAGTTTAGAAGTGCATATTTCCTTCCATTGATGTGCTCATATGTAGGCATCCACTATAGACATCTATACATTAAATAAATTAAGTATTCCCAGTTTATTAGTCTGGCAAACACAAGAGTTCAGATTTTTTAAAAAAATTAAAAGTCATTGTGGGTTTAGCTATTTTTTCTGAAGAATGATATGACTAGATCAAAGCTGGGTTGTTTGTAATCTTTTGTTTCAATTCATTGTATGTAACAATGTTATGAGAAAAGTTAAAGCAAGCAAGCGTCAGAAATTAGATATAACTACAGGACATACAAAGGATATATAATAGTCTGACAAAAGACAGATGATTTATTGTATTTCCCTGAGTTATTGATAACCTTTACCTCATCAATAATGAGTGGGAGAAACGATGTATTCAGAGAATGACTCTATGCTCTGTTTATGCAACAGCATTTGATGATGAATGTGTTGCAAGAAGGAATGGCTGGGCATTCAGAGCTAGGGAAGTTTCTGTGAAGGACTTTGCGGTCACCAGGAGGGAATAATACCACCCCACACATTTTTTTGACTGAACGTCTTCTGATTTTCTTCTCTGGAACAGGTGTCAATTTTTGGCTGCTGTGAGTGACAAGTAAACTCCAGTCAAATTCTTTGAAACTGTAGAAACGGATCAGTAGGGGAGTAGTCTCTGGGGAAGGTGCAAATGTGTTTAGCTTTGAAAGACACTTGTGTTCTGGTTCTGTGCATTCATTTATTCCCCCGTCCTGGGCAATATAGTCAGAACCACCAATAAGAAAAGAAGCATCCCTGATGGAAGAGTTTTCTATCAATCAGAAAGCACTGGTTAGTAGAGACAACCCCCTCACCCCCCAACCCATTCCTGGAAGTGGGCTAATTAAAGCACTTGCTTCAGCAGAGCAAAATGCCTTCATTTTGATCTCTGTCATTTTTACTTTCAAATTATATATTTCCATTGAATTACAGATTACATTTTCCTGAGTGTCTGATTTCCTAGGAAATTATTTAAATTCCATCTTTTCATTTGAGTTGGAAAGAGAAGGAAAATGAAATATAATAATTCCTTACAGGATAATTCTGTAATATCAGATATTGCTACCAATTGACAGGACTACTTCTTTGAAATTAGATCAGAAGGTGTTTTAAGAGCATGAAGAATTTCTAGTGAGGGAAAGAATTACTAACAATAAAATTCATTTTTAATAAAAATTTTAATTAATGAGGAAATAATCAATCATCTTAAAATGATCTGTCCCTGATGCTTTCTATGATCTTGTTTCAACAGAGCACTTGTATTCATGCTTGGGATCTTCTTGGAGCATTTTAAATTAACAATATGCACAATTCCTTAACTAAATAAAAACCCTTCTATCTGAAGTGTTGTCTTATCTTATCTTCTTGGTAATGTAATCACAGTAACATATAATTCCTGTTGCAGAAGTATCTAAAGAAAGAAAACTTAGCAAAAGATATTAATTTGATAGGAATTAAGCAATTTTAGAGAGAGAGGTGTAGGGATGTGGAAACAGTCCCACATAACAAGTTGCCTTTAGAAGTTCAAATTTGAGCACTATATAGAAGTGCCCATAATAGTATCAATAGCCTATGTGAAAACAGAAATGTTACGTCTAGCACTGTGACTGAATAGGAATATGGGTGATCTTAATAACACGCATGTATGTACTCCTGTTGTCCACAGATCACAAAAAGTACTTGAGAAGCGTAACTGATTTGAGGCTCAGGACACTTAACTCTCAGCAGACAGAAGAAGTCTATAACCATCTACTTCTCATGGCTGAGGTGCAACAGATGAAATCCTTCAGCTGTGTGTGCTTCAAGTCAGGCAGTCTCTCAGATGTGGAGAACTAGGTGGTTTGATTTCATAAGGAGCTCAATACTTCTACTTGGACCTAGGTACTATGCCTACCACCCATCACAGACAAGCTTGAGAAAGAACTGCACCCCCAGGCACTGGTATTCATGATGGGAAAACTGTCATTTTTCGGTTTTTATAAATGTAACATTAGGTTCTTTTTACAACCTTTTGTGGCTTGTAAAAGAGGGATAGTGAGAAAAGATTTCACGGTTTTGAAATAGTAGGAATGAGGGAGCTAAGAAATGAGGAGAAACAAAAATATCAAATATGCTTAATTTCTCCAGCCTCCCTAAAAAGTGAAAATCTCTTTTGTCTGAATTTTGAGCACCAGTGCACTCTTTGCTTATTTCATCCAAACTATCTCACACAGAATTAAAAATAAATGAAAAGTTAGGAAAAAACAGAGCCCTAAAATCACAATGATTATAAATCACTAAGGGATTATGATTTTCCCCTATTGTGGCTTGCAGCCTAGAAACAGGAAAGTAAGTGCTACTACTGTTAGCTAATGGAGATTCTCCTTTAGCTCAAGCGGTAGCGCTGTTGCTTTGGGATAGGAAGGTTGTGATGTCTTGCCTAAAGGGATATAAGTGTTGCAATTCAGGTCCCAAATGAGAAAAATTCTTCACACTGGTGCCCAATTAGTGATCTGATTCCTGGTGTTAAGTCTAATGCAATTTAGTATGCACCTGCTGAATAGCATGCATGCCAAATACCAACTGAACTGCTCCGGCTCTTTGTCTTTGTTCACAGAGAGTTGAATGTTTTGTTGCAGGGTAGGGAGTAGAGCATAGGGGCAAAGGGTATTTGCAAACATTTACGTGAATGAAATCTGCAGATTTGCTTCAGCAACATTTTGGAGCTGCTCACATTTGCTCTGCAGAAGATGGATATGGATATTCACTGAGAGCATGACCTGAGTATATAAAAGTTATACTAACAATGGGGTAATACCTTACTATCCCAAGTGGTAATGATCTGACCTTTTGACCTAATAGCCACCAAAAGAGGCAATTCCTGCCTTGACTTTACAATTTGAAATATAGAGAAGGCCCCACAGATATCCTAGCCTATCTTATTTTATTCTTGTGACTCTGGATTTCTTATGGACATTGTGGAAAAATATAAAATTTGGAAAGGATTTGAATGAGATCAGGTTAAGGGCTTTTGCAACATGTAAGCTTGTAGTGAGCTGACATAGTTTTCTAAGGGTAACCACAATTAATTCATTTAGATTAAAATAATTAAAAAGATGCCTGTCTAAGGCTCTAAACTCCCTCACATATCATTAATAATACAATAAAATCCCAGAAGAATGAAAATAATCATACCAACAGGAACTCAGCCAAGCAGCATCCTACAGAGACTCCTTTCCAACCTTTTATCGTGGTGGGAAACATACCTTCATCTCTGTTAAAGAATGCTATTAAACAGGTGTCATTTGGAGACAACCATATAGGGCTATTTTGTGCCAAAAAAGGGGCTGAAGCTTTACAGTCTCAAGAAAGCCCAGAAAGCACCCAATTACCCCTGCATTGTGGAATAAGAGAGAATTCAACTTTGACTCAACTGCTGCCCAGAGATACACACAGAAAAAAACATTTAATTCTTATTCAAGCTAGTGTCAGATTCTAGAGGTGTGGCAATTCTTAACAAACATGTTAAGCTACAGAGGTCAGTGAACAATTGTGAAACTCCAGGATGCCAATATAATTTTTTTTAGTGAGAAGCCCTACCCAGAACACTAGCTGCTACATTTTGCCTCTCAAGCTGTCCTAACTTTAGTTTTCACTTGGCTTTAAGGTGTAACACAGTGTAAACCAGACAGCAACAAAAGGCTCTCAAAGCATCCAAAGCCCAGATAATAATCTCAAAAGTATCAGTCAAAAGAAAAATTTGCAATCTCCTAGCTAGATGCAGCTGACAAAAAGGATTGGCAAGTTTGCTACACACTCTGATTGTCAAAAATTGGTGGAGGATCCAATCACCAACTTAAATTTGGATCCTAAATGGAAGCAAGGGCACACCGAGCTCTCATAAGGGTTCTAATTGTTCCTTGCCCTTTCTCAAGTGTGCCACTGTTACCTGCGTCTTATCTGATTTGGCAAGATTTTGTTGGCAGCTCCCTTTTTTCTAAGCCATCATTCTAGATGTTTGCTCACATAATACAAGTTAGACAGAAAAGCAATCAAATATTATGTGTTTCTAAATGAAATTATGGAATATAGCAAAATAACAAAATGACTTATGAGATGTGCACAAGTTTAAAATGAAGAACATGCATACTTATGTGGTCTTTTTGCAATAATCGTCTTATGAGAACAGATCTGGGTTAAAATTAGAGCATACACTGCATTACTTAAAGTATGAGGACAATGCCTTAGGAAGTGCAGGTAAGAACTTAGGCCTCTCTCAACTCTGATTTGTGGTCCAACAGAAGGAATTTCAGGTTGGAAATGGGAGGGTCTAAGGTGCTGCCTCTGGACCAGCACCCTGAATGGCTCTGATGGCAGTTTTCTCCTTGTCTGCAGTAGGGCCAAAATGTTACCTTTAAAGTTGTGGATTCCTCTCTCAGAAGACAAATGCACTCCTGTTAGTAGCCTAAAAAAGGAACAAAACTTTCAGAGCTCCCTATAGCTCTTGCCATTCCACAATGAGAAAAAAATGCTGGAGTTGATAGCAGTTCAAAGTGGAATAAGATTAATATTTTTAACAGCAACTATTTTAACAAATTACTAAAGGACTTGTGAAATTATGGACCAATGGAAGTCTCCCTGGAAGCTATGTTAAATCAAGTTACTGGGCTGGAATTTGGATGTGCTGGATGAAATACAGCGGGCTGGCCATGCAAGAGTTCAAAGTAGGTTATTTTAATTATTTGAATGATTCCTTGTGATCTTTAAACCCATGAAGAATGGATGTGTTATCTAACTATCTAATATCTATGATCTAAATCATAAAATCTTTGATTTTAACACAACATTCTCACATGGTCAGATGCAGCCTACATTTGTGTATTAATTTTTAAACCGGATTCAGTAGAACTCAAAACTTGCGAAAACTTGTGAAAACTTTTTATGGCACAGTTGAGAACTTCTCATCTTCTTCTGTGCCTCCATAAGTGAAACCAAAAATATCTGCAGTTCACCCTCTGTAATACAATTAGGACAGATGCTTTTGCTTGCTCACTGGCTTCCATACAAAACAGAAAAAGGCCATGCTAATTAGTTGCACAAAATTCAGCACACTAGCTCTGAGAAAAAGCAACTTTTTCTTTTAATTTCTGGACATCTTTTGATGAACCACCCAGTACTGACTCAGCGGTGCTGGACCTTCACTTGGGGCCCAGAACTCTGCAGCTGCTCTAGCTCTGCATTTGCCTAGAGCAATGTGCCAGCTGTCTCTGACTGTATTACACCACAGTAATGCGAACAACTGGAAGCAATAATGCGTCTCCCCATTTGCCTAACAATACCAACATGAACAATAATTCAGAAGACTGAAGATTTGTGCTGTAATTTAATAAACCCCATGCACATTTCTACAATTGAGTATCACATCTGTGCAATGGATCCTAGAAGTGTAATATTCTTTTATAAGGGACCATTAACCAATCTTAAGTTTATAGGTTTCCTTAAATCTTTTTCATCAGCTGTTAAACTACAGTAAAGAGAAAATTGCCTCTTATGAGACAAGGGATAGTAAAATACAAAGACTGTGATTAAACGTCAATCAATTAAGGATTATAATATAATAAAAATGCTGACTGATGATTAAAATGAGTACTTTCTGGCAGAATTTTATAAGCATTATTAAGAATTGTTTAAAAAAATCAATAGAATAAACCCCACTTACATCTTATTGTGTATCAGGGACACTGTCTTAGATAGGTCTGTTTAGAGAAGAAGAGAAAAAAGAGTTGTTATTCTGACAAAAATACCTAAGAAGCAGTTTGTTGTCACTCTCCGCATTAAATAGGATACATTTCTTTCTGTCATTTATTTTATTATACCCCTGACTCCTTCATTTTAAATCCATTTCTGAATGAAGTAAATAATGCTATATATTTTAGTTTCGGCTGGCATTTGGCAAGTTCATGCAACTAGGCTACATTTCACGAAAACAGGTAAGAGGTCATGCAGTAAAACATTATAAATAAGTGACACACAAAATATTATTTCATGTAACAGACGAGTGGCCCAGCTGAGGGGGGGAGAACAGTAAATGCAATGTTTGCATCTGTCTCTACTGAAGATGCTTTAGTGATCTTTTATGGAAAAATCCTATGGAATTTAGGATTAGAGTAAAAGGATTCTACAGAAACTCTTACACTGAAAGAACACTAATAGCAAATAATAAGCTTTTTATAGTTCATATGAAACATCCAGCAAAATGCTGTAGCAGGAATATAGTTTTCTATTAAATTCTACAATCTGTTTCAAGAGAGCAATAGAAAAGTTTTCATTTTCATAAGGGAAACTCCATATAATGTACATCTTGCCTAATATTCACTTCCTGTGCTCCTGCTCTCACACTGCTGAATGGCTGTGGATAAAAACCACATTACCATGTAGAGTCTTTTATAATTACGTTTTTGTTTTTTCTCCTTCCGATTCACCGTCCTTCAAAGCAGGCCGTATTTATTTTTCCATCCTCCTTGGACTGTGCATGTGTTTGCCCCAAATCACCTCTACTTTACAAAACTGTCTATCACTTCCATTTCTGCATGGGTCACACTAATCCTTTCAGAGAACATCAGTATTATGCCACACCTTCTCACTTTCTCTTTTCCTAAACCCCTCTCACTTTGCTGCTTTTTCCTTGTTCCTCTCTCTTCAACAGCAGGGCAAATTCTTCCTACTTGCTCTCTTCTTTTAACCTCTATATAGTCCTTAATATTTACTCTTCATCTTCTCTCTACTTTCATCCTCTTTTTAACTAATTGTGTTAAGTGGCTCTTGTCCTATCACAAGTATCTCCTAAGCATTATATCTAAGAAATAGAGGCTGTGTAAGCACCAAAGTAAAGAAAAACAGGTTTCTTAGGAATTTGAGTCTCAAGCTTGACAGATGGGTATTCAAGAAAGAAGTTTTCAGTTCAAACTTTGATTAAAATTCACCACTGGGATCAAAATTGTTGGGTAGCAGAGAAAGGCACAGACAGATACACACAGCATGGTCACCTACTGTCCTTGGGAAATTAGGCTGAAAACTACTCTTGTATTCTGTTTATCTCTCTCCAGCTACCACAGTCTTTCCATTATTGCTTGTCTCCATAGCCATAGGATGCCCGATGTACAATTTCCTATTGTAGGTTCCTGCATTGCTCTTCTATTCTCCTCCATCTGATTCCTCTTAAAGAGAAGTAGCATCAAGAACATGATAATCACTAAGAAATTTTGTCCTTCCTTGGGCTTTATCCTTGTTAGTTCTCTCCCTCTTGATCAGATTCCCCGTTCCCATGTCCTGTAACTATCCCAGATGCCATTCTCAGGTCCCCACCTCTTTTTCACTGTTAGATCTTGCATTTAACAGACCACATATATCTGCAAGCAGACCCTTCCCCTCCTTTTGAATGTCTT
Source organism: Nipponia nippon (assembly GCF_047370975.1). Classification (NCBI taxonomy): domain Eukaryota; kingdom Metazoa; phylum Chordata; class Aves; order Pelecaniformes; family Threskiornithidae; genus Nipponia; species Nipponia nippon. The sequence continues at coordinate 84,297,834 of NW_028262336.1, forward strand.
ACCAAAATTTAATTTAGGATTGGCAAGAAAATATTGTTTATTTGCAAAACCTCTTCCACTGTTGGCAATACTAGCAATTCCCAGTTTACCAGGACATAACATCAGTATTCTCTTGAACTTTTTAAGCCATACGCATGACAGTAAAGAAGAGCAGGAATTTGCTGAGATAGGTATGTAATCAAAATAATTTGCCATAATTCTCCAGTTAGTCATGACAGGGTTGACTTAAAATCATTCATCTTTGAACATATAATGCAGACGTTATATCTGAGCTCATCACTTCATCTCCTTACCCTACATTCCTTTTACAATCAAAGTGTAGGGAAGGATTTCTAGAGAGATGAGTTTACTCTGAAGATGTTAAGTAGTCTCACCTGAAGGTCAAGCACAGTGGGTCAGCCTCCTGAATTGACTCACATGGCAGCCACATAATCACTAGACCTGACACCAAAGAAGGGGAGATGAAAAGAACCTATGGCTGATGGTGGAGGATGAGACAAGGCAGGCCTTCCCTTATTAGCAGCAAATCATTTAATCAGTTCAACTATCAAGTCAAACCCTACTCTAACTGGACACCAGATCTGAGCCGAGCAGGGTGCTCTGAATGTTCTCAGAAGTTCTTACATGTGGAACATAATTACAGAGTGACAGGGATTTGGGAGTACACTCACGCTCATGTAACATCATAAATGTGTTCATGTTACAACGTGATGTAATATGGTCATGTATTTTAGTTTTTAATGGAAGACACTACACAAATAATGATTAGGTCAACTGTTACATACTGCATTTTTCAGCTCTGGAAAAAATTTCTTCTGTAAAATCATGTCTGCTGCACATACAGTCTTTAGAGTTGACACCATTTATTTGAATGAGGGTTCTGTTATTAGAAGTAGTGCAGAATCAGGTTCATGTATGTATCATTTAAAAAAAAAAAAAAACCAGCTACATTTTATCAAGGAGTTATAGGCACCTGGTTTAGAAAGACACTATAATGTCAAAAATGCAATTATACAAATGAAAGACTTTACTGTTCCATACCCCAAACCTTTTATAGCAACAGAATAAAAGTGACTCTGACCCTAACCTGGATAAAAAGCTTCTGTAGCTGACCTGTTCTATTATGTGTCTTTCTCAGTTTTGGCATCTCATGACAGTAATAACCTGAAAATTATCTTCATCTCCTGCCACTTCTTGACAAGTATACTAGAACATCTCCCAAGAGATGTTGTCAGTTCACTGAAGAATAATGGTAGTAATGATGATATAATAAAGGAAAACCATTTAGGTCACCAGTGTATGTATATGTTTGCGCCCTGGCAGGAGTGAAAATTAGCTGAATGGCCATCCTAAAACAGCAAAGGATCTACTCTTGCATTTCTTTTGTATCGAAGACTTTAATGTAAATTTTGGTTGCATGAGAGCAACAAAAATAGTGTATCAGAATATATCTGTTTTAAAATATGGGCCTGATCTTCATAACTTTCAGCAGTCATTCCTCACTGACAAAGCATTGGAATTTGACATGCCTACTTTGTGCCTCCAAAGTCAATCACAGAACATCTGTCAGTCGTGTGGTATGAGAGTATTTTTTTTTTGATGGGTGGAAAGCTAGGGGTTTAAAAACCCTCTTTAAAGAAAAATAAAATCCCTTTGTGTTTCAGTCTATGTGATCACGCACACTGAAGTAACAGTGAGGACTGTAGGTAAAAAGAATCAGAAATAAAAATAAAAGACCTTTTTTGAGAGAAAGTATTTTATTAAGAAGGCTAATAATATTTGGGATATTGTCTCCGAAATATAGTAAATATTTACCATTAAGTTCTCCATCATGTATCAGTTGTAATAAATAGGGTGGGGGATTTTTCCCCTTCACATAGTATCTCAATAAAAGCATTCTTTACAGTTTTATTCATTTTATTATTGATGTGCTGGTATCCTGGTTTCAGCTGGGATAGAGTTAATTTTCTTCTTAGTAGCTGGTATAGTGCTGTGTTTTGGATTTAGGATGAGAATAATGTTGATAACACACTGATGTTTTGGTTCTTGTTGAGCAGAGTTTACACTAGTCATTTTTCAGCTTCTCGTGCTCTGCCAAGTGCATAAGAAGCTGGGAGGGAGCACAGCCAGGACAGCTGACCCAGACTGGCCAAAGGGCTATTCCATACCATATGACGTCATGCTCAGTATATAAGCTGGGGGAAGAAGAAGGAAGGGGGGGACATTTGGATTGATGGCATTTGTCTTCCTAAGTAACCGTTACGCGTGATGGAGTCCTGCTTTCCTGGGGATGGCTGCACACCTGCCTGCCGATGGGAAGTAGTGAATGAATTCCTTGCTTTGCTTTGCTTGCGTGCACGGCTTTTGCTTCACCTATTAAACTGTCTTTATCTCAACCCACGAGTTTTCTCACTTTTACTCTTCTGATTCTCTCCCCCATCCCACTGGGGGAGAGTGAGCGAGCGGCTGTGTGGTGCATAGTTGTTGGCTGGGGTTAAATCACGACAGCTGGACTGAGTTTAAAACTAAGGTAAAGTTAATCAGAAATCAGAAAAAAGTTCTCAGGTTACAGACTGAATCATTCTCTCCATCCTTACCATGTGGTCATTTTTGCTGTTGCAAGACATGTTTTATCCAGCTATCACAGTCTTTTTCCTCTAAAGATTGATGACTGAAAATGCTGCACTAGTAGTTATCCATCATGTATGCCTATGGATGACCACAGCCTTGTCTGTGATCTGTTCTTACACCAATTAAGTTTGGATCTCTGCCAGCTACAGAGCTTTGTTATGGCACTGAGAGAGAATCAAGGAACCTGAATGATTTCCTGATTATTATAGATTATTGAACCCCTTCCAGCCTACTCATGCTGAAGGCTGGACTTGAAAAAGATGACTCAGAAGCCAAAAGCAAATGAGATACTGTAGAATCTGTTCTCTATAGCAGTGTTCAATTTTACTTAGAGCCAAGCAATGTTGTTTTGATTGGGAACTGAGAGGCTGCAGAGCTGGTTCAGGAAACCACCTTTAGAGAAGCAAATAGTGACACTGTGAAAGTGTCTTTTTCTGAAACATTTCCTCTATAAAATCCCCGCCTCAGCCCCCCAAACCAACACTATTAGGATGCATGCAACTCAAATTTAAAATACTCTTAAGTCTCTGGCCAGATTGTGGGTGGTAATACGACAGTTTTAAGACACAGAAATGTTTTTTTTTTTTTCTTGATTGCCTCAGTTTACTGTTTCTTATACATTGTTATTTGCAATCATTTATCAAATATGTCCCATATAGTTGTTCATCCCAAGAAAAAACAAAGCAACTTTTGTGACCCAAATTTAGAAGTAGAATGTACTAACTAGTTTAAATTACTCTTCCTTACAACACCGTACACTCCTCAGAATAATTTAGATACATCTACTTGTGAGAATAAGAAAATGCTGCTGCAATTTATTTGCATGACAAAGTCTAGGAAGGAAGTTTCAGTATGACCAAAGGGATAGAGAAAATTCTACCTTTATGTTTTAATCTCCTGTAGCAGATGCTGTTCTTGGTATACTTGTCTCTTCTAAAGAGCTGAGGAGAATTATACTAATTTAGTCTCATCTGTATGTAGCTACTGGAGTGCACCAGACAAGAAGTTCATGAGCAAGGTTAAAGATTTCAGATTTTTTTCGTATTGGTCCTACAGTCACTTAGGCATAAAAGCATGATTGGATTTGCCACCTTACTTCCAATAAGCTGACAATGTTCTTTAGGTCTAGTTATCATTTACATCACCTTGACTGTGCAAAGACATCTAGGCAGAAGTGAAAACCAGGCCCCAAATTGCTAAGTGCCTGGTTTGGGGCTTCAGATGAAGTGGAGTCTATATACCTGTGCAGAAAAAGATTGATAAAAGAATTGAGGTAGTGCTGAAAGTCTGGAGAAAGCAGCAGAATATAAGCATGGCAGAATGAAATGATTTCTTAATTTTCAGTCAGCATGAATGTTGGGGTGTCCTGAACAGCATTTTCAGAAACCTCTTGCCCCCAACTAGTTATTCCAGGGAAGGGAACAGTATCTTTCATGATAACATGGATCTGGATGACCTTCCATTATGAATTAGGAAGGAATTTTTCTTATTGAACAAAACTAGCAAGATATCTGTTGGGTTCCTAAGGCAAGGAAACTCATGTGCATGTACTGTGTGCTTGCATCTGTGCTATCTCTGGCTTTGACAACTTTGCACAAATTTTTAATTGCTTTGGCAGCAAATTTCTGTAAAGTTGCACAGTTGAATAGAGGGGAAACAGCCCAAAGCAAAGGACTGTCACACAGGAGCACACTGTCAAGACATAGGTTGATAAACTCCACTAGTTTCTCACATTTCTTACAAATTCAGGAATGCAATATTACTATTTTAGTTGCTCCTGAGTATCTGAAAGAACCACCTGGAGCTGGCAGATATTGTACAGGACCTACGGGAGAAATACATAGTCTGGAAAGTCATCTGACGTCCAGGAGGGACATGATAGAGCATCTGTAAAGGGGCATGCTAAGGCATCAGTAGACACCTATGTTTTGACAATTTAATAGCCTTACTGAGCTGTTCAGCTGACTAAACACAAGTTTAGTGAGCTGAAGAGTTTCTTAAACTCCATTGACTGTACTGACTAGAGTGCCACTGACTACAGTGTGAACTTAGACACATAGTTGACACGCAGACATCTACATTATAAACCTTAATTTACGTGTCTTAATCCGTGAGCTCGATCCTGTCCCTCAAGCATGTCTCTTTCCCAACTGTTTAAACAGAAGCTAGTGATTTAATGAAGCAAAGACTGGCTACCCAGGTGCCAGAGTTAACCCACACTGGATGTATTAAATGCTTGACATGAGAGAGGGGGTGGGCATGAAGAACTTTTAGAATTAATGAAATTGTGACCTACTGCTTAAAGTCTCCCTGTTGCCACTGATATTCAGTTAACAACCCATCTATTTTGTTGTGACCAGTTCTTGTGTGAGCAACCCCTGCTTCATGCTGTATCCAGACTGGATGTGTTCTATGTGGAAACACAATAAAATTGGGGCATCTTGTCTTCTAGCTTTCTCTCCTCACCACTATCTTCTCTCCTTCTGTTCTGTCCCATCCTCCCAGGCCCCCCCTGCTATGTTTTGCTGTACAACTACATGATACAATAGGCATAGGGAGCTAATAAGGAATAAAGAAAAGTCTTCCATTAAGGAAAATTTCTGGTATGTGAGAACTGGGATGTGAATTCGTGACTGTGGTATCAAACATGAGTAGCCAGCTAATCAGATTGAATCTTTGGATAACCACTATTCGTGCTCAGGTTCTAATCAATACTTGATTTCAACTGTCTCAAAAAGCCCACCCTTGAGTTCTTGTCTAGTTTTTTTTGGAGAAAAAGATATTTTCTGTTGCAATATTGCTATGGCCAATATTTGTATTTTAGTTGTTTTTTCACATTTTCTTATTTCTATCCTGAGTTTCCATAATTAAAATATTTTTCAACTAGATATACATGTGATCCTTGATTTCATATAAAAGTACATTTCGAAAACAGACACTAAATTCTGTTATTCTTATGTAATAAATAAAGTATAATAAATGGCTTTTTTTCCTCTCTTAAAAAATAAGGTCTAAGGAAGATAATTTTCTTTACAAATCCAAGTACATGTTAAGTAGGCTAACACCTAAGGCACTGGTGATTTTTATTAGATTACAAAGAAAGACTTTGCTGGTTCCCACTTTGCTGAGGTTAATTAAGACACAGTTATGCATCTTTTCACTTGATTGTTATAGGAAACTGTACTTTTCCGCTATTTCCCCTGCCCTGCTAACCCCTAAGACTGAGGCAAAACCCACTGACACTCTTTCTGGTTAAATCAAGCTATAATGAAATACTTTCTTGGTGACTCGAACAAGTCTCAAAGGAAAACACAGTAAAGGAAATGTCAGGCATGCATCCTTTAATTTTTTTCTTTCCTGAAATCTTGCAGTAGATCCTGAGTGACTCCACAGCACTGGCTACAGAGTAGGACCCTTAAATAAAACATCACAAGTGTTTAAAACTGAAAGCTGTGTGCAAGGAGGGGACAGAACCCTGTTAAGGACCAAAACAATAAAAGATCCAACAGTCTGATCACTGTTCTCATTTTTTAAATGTATTTCAAAAGGTCTTCTCAGTCTTGTTTTGGAATGGTAGATTGCATTGTTGTAAAACACACATGGATGGATGGCTGAAACTGTGGTCTGCATACACTAGGTGAAATGTATCTATTGACTTACAAGCTGGCTGCATGTGTCAAAATGCAATCCGGTATTTTTGTAATAATAGCTAGCAGTCATAGTTGTAAATTATTTATGGAGACTATTCAGTGCAAACAGGTTAGTGCACACATCCTCTTCAGCTTGACTGCCCCGGTTTTAGATCACTCAGACATTCAACTCCTTAGAGATCTGCTCTTATCATTGCAAACCCTAAAAAGGTACCAAAACTGCAGTCATTTCAGCAACTCAAAGCAGCTCAGCCATTTGCTAAAGTTCTACCTCAAGGTTCAGTGAATAAACACCATTTCAGCCCACCTCTTTCACACCCACCCTGGCCCTGGCGATGTAAGTTAATATCAGACATGAAGAAAGATCGATCTCTAGAGCTAAGACTCCAGTGTGCTTCACTGTCTTTGTGCAGAAACATGGAAGAATGTACATAGCGAAGCCACCGATGATCTTAACACAAAGTGACATTTCACTAATGCTGTGTTTCAGAAGACTGGAAAACGACAGCCACCCAATGAGTACTTCTGGTTAGATTTAAATGAGTACAGCACCCTATTGCAATTCGGTACACTGATTTTGCTACACACACAACTATTGAATCTCATTAGCGTTTTGCCCTCACCAGTCCATTTCAAGCAGCTGCACCTACCCTACACAATCAGAGGACTAGGGGTTCCTGAATTTTATGTTTGAGCAACACAGCACCAGACAGAACTAATCCATCATGTACAGAAAAATCCCAGGACTTGACTGCTGTGACAGATACAGTATGTCGAAACATGTACCTTGTATTAGTCTCCACCTAGGACAAGTTCAGCTAGCGACAGCTTTGTAGGGGCTGCTTTTGCCACAGGATATTCCTAATAGTTCTGAACCTGTGATAGTGGTTCAATTTAGTTCTGCTCAGTCATGAATTTGGAAATGAAATAAAAGTTTAAAATACACTAATAGCATTGACCTCTATCAGTTCTGGGTGGATTTTCTTGTGGATAATTTTGGCAACCACCAGCTTCTGCTTCAGTCTCAGGAATTTGGATTTTGGCTTTGGATTTATCATCCGTGATATTGAGCAAAGATAAAATCCTTGCAGCCAAGGTTGCAAGGTGAGAAAAAAGGGGTGGAAAACCTATACAGAGACAGCAGACATAATTTCTTTTCAGTCCTTCAGCCTCCTTGCCTGGCTCTTGTACAGCTTACACCACCACCAATTGCTCTAGCATGCTTCACTGTTGGGCCAAGAAGAAAGTCCCTATCCACATATAAGCAGCTGCTTACAGACGAGCCAAAAGTAACTCCAAGGCATATTCTCAATGAGAAACCTGCCTGGGGCTGAGGAGATTATCAACTGAAATCAGCTCTTCATACTCACTCACATCTCAGAGCTCTTCTTGTCACACAGCTAGAGTCTCTGGGGAATAATACAGGGCTGCTTATGCTCATTCTCCCCAGGGAATTTGGCCCCTAATCTGATGTAATTTTCAATGTAAATAGCAAAAAATGTGCTTTGGCAAAGACATGGCTTGCACCCATGAAGGATGGAAGCGTGGCCAATTAAATATGGACAATGTGGCATAATGGGAAAGGGTAAACACGCAGCAGAGAGTAGATCTGTCTGCAAGGAGAGGAGAATAATCACAACACAATGCAGTATTCGTCTGACATGCAATGGTGCTGGTAACAATGTGATATTGAGTTACTAACTCCTATGGCATGAATGGTCCTGGGCTTCAAATGGACCACATAACAAGAGGTCAGAGCCCACGCATGCCAGACAGTATCATTACATTCACTTTTTCCTTTTTTTTTTCTCTCGTTTTCCTGGTCCTGACAGTAAAATTAGATCAATGAGAATATCAGCCAGAAAGTCTGCCTGGGAATGCACACAGTTAAGTAACTCCCACATCACAGGGCTAAGAAACAAACATCTCTAACTTTCCTCTGTATTACACCTTTAATATAAATGGGACAAGGAAGAAGACCCAAAAGCAAAATCAGGAAAAAATACATACAAATAAATATATGAAAATAAAATTATGTAATCTAAATTTATAATTACTGAAACAGAATTAGATAATTCTCCAGTTAAAGACAGCTGAAAAAGAAAAGCAAACCCAACACCCTTGATACATTTTGCAGGAGTCCGGGAGGGATTCCACAAATCACAGGAATTTTTTCCTATGGCATAATTACAATAGTAGTTCAACATTTTAAACCTGGAACAAGCAACAAACAAGAAACAAAATACAAGGTGTTTTTTTCTCATTCCTACACTGTTCTGGCTTTTATTACCATGCCAAACAGCTCAAATCTGTATTCCTGATGAACCACACAATTCCCACTGCCTGAGTATCTGTTCATTGCTCTGTGTCAGGCAAAAAGCATTTCAGCATGGGAAAAAATCTCAGTACAGGAGGGTGTGAATTCAGAGTATACTGCACAAACCCTTATTGTGAATACATCCACCTCATGGGTCTTAGTGCTGAATTATCTGAATTTCCTTCTTTGGAAAATGGAGAGACACTAGCATCGTCTGAGGGAGATTCATCCCACCTGAGATAGTAGCAAAAATGAATTTCCTTCTGCAAGTGTCAGAGGGCAATTCAGCCCACATATTATCCTGAATTGCCTTTGGAGCTGCCCATGTTTCTCTGTCCCCTACAGAAGGAGATTTGGTGATTAATGTAAACTGGAATTGTTAAAGGCTGAAGTTAGGTGAGAACTTCTCATCCTAGTGATTCAATGTGTATGAATGGAAATACTTTATTTCAACAGAGGTGGACCATTTTCTTCTTGTTCCACTTTTGAATTTATCTCACATATTTTTATTTGAAAAATAAATACCTTCCAATTGCAAAATCAAAGGCAACTGAACTGTTTTGAAGACTAACTTCAGCCTTCATATGAGCTTCTCAATAATTAAGATAACACTGGCATTAAAAACCATTTTGTAGCTTCTTCAGACAACTTTACTGTATTTTATTATTTTTTAATTTTACAGGACACGTGATACTGAAATAGGGTATAATTTTCTAACCAAATTTCCGTATTTTTAAATAGAGCAATTTCCTGCAAAATTAATGGCCTGCTCTTGCTTATATCTAATATTAAGTAGCAACAAATGTAGACACCTAAATCATTTGCTTACACTGAATGTTTAAACTGGCTTTATAAAGTCTAGAATATATTGGACATTTCTGAGGCAGAAACTTGGCAACGTTTAAAATAGTACCATAAAAGGAAAGAGTTCTTCATATGGGATTTTGAAAATTAGATAGCTGATAAGTTTAAGAGGTACTGAGAAGGTTAATTAGTACTCTCACAGTGAAGGTGTAGTATATGCTCATCTAACTGTAATATTCAAAGACCATTTTAAGCAAAAAAAAAATAAAAATCCCGAAACACAGACAAAAATATGGAAAATGTGGAAAATCTAAGACAACTGAAATGTTATCTCCATAGGCTACATAAAGTCTTTCAGTCCAAGCAACTCAGCTCCTAATGTTCAATAGCATTTTCTGGATATAGATATGTATGTACGTATACATGCACATCCTCATGTATGAAGGTCTAGGCATATATATGATAATTAAATTTTTTGGTTGCATTCCTCTTTAGCACAAAGAATTTGTATTACATTGAAGCAAGACCTTACAGCAACACTAATGCAGAAAGCTAAAAAGGTTAATATCCTCGGTAGACAGTATCATTTCATCAATAAGAGAACTATTCAATGACCCTGTATTGGAGTGAACTCAGCATAATCAATTAGCTTTGTCAAGTAAACAGATCTGTCCCTTTGGCTGCTGCGTAACTTGATATTTCTTCCTGTTCTTACTGACTCCGTGAATGGAGAAATAAAATACCCTGAAATTATACCAGCTCTGACTGAGAAAAGAGAGCTATTTAAAAAACTGCTTCACTGAAAGTGTCTGTCATTCTTAATCAAAGGTTTTTGTCTTCCAGCAGAGAAGGGCAGTAGGACAGGGCTCAGTCCAGCAACACAGAACGCTTAAACAAAAACAATAGTTTCCGTGTTTTGATTAATTAGCTGCAAATCTGTTGACAAGCAAAATAAAATAACTAATGTGCCCTGCACCACTTGACATAGCTGACTTGAGTAATTATCTTCACAATGTACCATCCTTTGCTTGCTTTATCATTTGTCTTTCTCTTGTTTTTGTTTTGGCTTTAAAAAAAATGTAATTACTATAACACTAATTTAAAAGTAATGATTTCTATACACATTAGCAGGCTCTGAGACACAATCTATGATAGGTCGTGAGATAGTAGTCTCAGACTGGCCTCGTGTAGTTTGCATTATGAAAAAAAGCATGGGAAGGAGAGATCATTACTCTGCATAATTAGCAGGCTTAATTAAAAAATGGCCTGAGATATCAGCTGTAGTACCAGCTCAACAAACCCCCTAGGGCTTGTTCATAGATTCTGCTGCACTCTGATTATACTGGTATGAATCTAGAAATAGCCACCTGGAATCACTCTCTCAGATGGGCATTTGCTAAGTGCTAGTACACTGTTATAAAATCAGTTTGTTTGGTACAATTTTGTAAAACGATACAGGCTTTTAGACCTTTAGCAATGTGAAAAGAAAGTGTGGCGAGCAAGGTGGAGTAGTTCACTCTATGGGGTTTCCAGCGTTCCTCCTTTCTAATAAATGAAGGCATACAGAAATGTATTCATCCAAATTTCTCAAGTTCTATAAACCCTAATCAGGTTGAGTTTGTCAAACAAAACCCAACTATGACAGCTTTAAAAAATTAAATCACCTCAGGTTTGAACGTATACATTCCAAATAAAAGTGGACCGAAATCTGAATTCCTTTATACACCTCAGATATGTGATATTCACATAAAATCCTGCTCAAAGTTCTCTTCTTCTACTTTTATTTTTGTCCATGCTGGACAATCCATAATGCTTCCTTCTGAGGTACATCAAAACGTTTCCTGCACACTACTGACCGTGTAAACAGGCTGCTCATTCTAGACAGGCAATTGCTTTTGCAGAATATATCCAGGGCCAGATAGCAGCTAGGAACATAATTGAACTTGTTAGGGAGTGAAGATTTTCCTACGTTATTAAACCAGAGGTTGGTTTGATCCAGTCAGAACATAACTGTCCAAAGTGGAGCGCCACTAGGACATTGGAGCTAGCAATGATGATTAAAAGACAAGTCCCCTTTGATATGTACATACTTTACATATATCGGCAGTTAAAAGTTGGGATCACACCAGAAAAGCAGACAACTAATGCACTTTTTCAAAGGGCTTTTGTAGGCTGATTGTGGGGGGATTTTTATTGTTACAACTGTTATTTATACCTGTTTAATAAAGCTTACTACTGCAGGGAGGAAACCAGAGAGCCTTTGTTTATTTAACAGTAAAGACATGACTTTGTGTTCTTCCCCCTGAAAAGTCTGTGAACAGCGGAGGAATAGGTTTAAATCCCTCAGGTCCCGCCCATGACAGCTGGGCGCTCTGCAGCACCCCACTGGAAATGGGAGGACCTCCGTCGCCCTGCGGCACGTTGGGTGCATCACATCTCCAGGAGGCTGCCCGTGAGCGCTGGAGGTAGGGCAGTCTCATTGGCACCCCTCTCACGCGTCAGGAACCTGTCCTCTCCAGAGACCCATTTAAGTACAAATCCTATTAAGATATTTAGATAACATGGCAAGATGCTTCTTTTATGCTGAGCCCTTCCAGCTGATTAGACAGGGAAATCCTTGCTATCTAGTCAAAAAGTTTTCTGGCATGTTTAACATCTTGGGAGCATATTTTTGTGTTTCTTTAGGTTAAAGATATCCTCTTAGGAACTTATCTATCAGAGGAAGGAGGAACTGAGAAGTATATATGTCTGTGGGGAACAGACAAAAGTTTCTATTTCATGGGAGAATCCTGAACCAACAAAGTCCTGAAAGGGAATGAAATATCATGTGATGTATTCTCTACTGTCAAGTACAAATAGTGTGCTTTTCAGCAGGAATGACAAGAATTTCCCTATTCCTAACTAAAAGGCATGAAGGAAAAGTAGAAATCACCAAGAAAAATGACTGAAGGATAAATCAATATGAGGTGAAAGGTCAACAAGCGGCCTGCTGTTAGTCTGCCAAAAAGTATTTAATACGTTCATTTGATTTTATTCGCATTCTTTAAAAAATGATGTGAGCGAGAGACAGACATGCAGTAACACAGCCTTTTTGTCTTGGTGAGAGAAAAGGCTTTGCTGAGAAACATGCACTGATCTAAAAGTAGTGTTTATCCCTAGAGCTTTGACACCCCTTGAGGGTTAGCCATTATTGCAAATGCAATGACAATCTTTCAATACAGACAGATTAGCTATTTTCTAGAGAGCTAATTCAGTTCTTCAAGTTACATTAATTTATCACAGTTTAATTACCGCTAAAATTATACTAGTTCAAATTAGAGGTGGCAGTCATGTAACACATGTTATTTGATACCTTGTGTGAATTCTTGAAAAATAATATTTGTTCAGTTAGGACAGGACCTAGTAATTTCCAGCTATAAGGATGCATGCATTTGATAAAAATTTTTAACAGCTCCTAGCTGAGACAGTTTCTGTAGATTTCTGTCTTCACCCCAGTATTCAGACTTTTTCATAAGCTGCAGTTTAGCCTGTTCTCTGGGATGAAGAGTGTTTCTTCGCATTTTTCAGTCCTGTGTTTAAAACTGTTACAGCTCTCCTTAATTAAAATACTGGTCTAATTACAAGGCAAGGAAATTACAAGGAAAATTAATAAAACTAAGAACACTACAAAAATGCTTCCATAATTCAAATACATCTATATGCCCCAAATGGGACAGGATCAGTATTCCAAGAATAAAAAGTTAGACTAAAAATAAAAAAAATAAAAATAAAATAAAAATAAAAATAGCAGGGAAGAAAAGCATGGAAACCAACCATAAAATGCCAGGAGGGTAAACAGCTGACACGTGTAAACTCAACTGAGAGGGATATAGGAAATAGGTAGGAGAGGAAGAGACCTCCTGGGTCAGCACGGATAATTGTGTGATACAAACCTTTTGATAAACGGATCAGATTGCTATTTTAAAAGTACTGAGGCTTTTCCCACCAACATTTGTGCTGAAAAGCTGTGCCAGTGTCCTGTTTTCATGTGTGAACTTTCTTCCGATTTTCAATCTAAGTTCAGTTTCAGCAACTCTAAATGCATGTGTTCTTTAGCAAACGCTTTCTCCTTTGCACTGGACAGGTCTTCCTTACCCAACATGGCAGCCCTCTTGACATACCAAAACCAATACTTTCCCCTGTCACCTTCCTAGTCTTTGCTCATGTTTCCTTTCTTTATTCCCTTGATTACGCTAACAAACTCCTTTGCACCTGTATCAGGTTTGGTTCTTCTTTCTTAAAACTGGGGGAACCAGAATTGCATTTAATATTTCATTTCTCTCATGCGTACCTTGTCCGGACACCCCATTAGTTCTTTTCCCCTGGGGGGAATATCTCCACCACATACTTGCTTGGCTTTGCCCCAGCTAGGGCCAGCTGGTCACTCACAGACATTGAGTGATCAGTCAGCAGTGCACACGGATCTTTATTCTCAGTCTCTTACACATGGGGAACTCACAGCTTGTAGCTGAAGTTCTTCTTATCGGACCCTCCCATGCATCACTCTGTTTTGCTCCATTGAACTGAAGAACTCTGAAACTTAAACGCAACATTTTAAACTCGTGTGTTTCAGGATAGGCATTAAAATCCACATTTAATAAGGAATTTAGTGGGAACTCCTAGGAACTCATCTGATCTAAAGCCTACCAATTTCTAGGTACTCAGATACTGGCTTTCATAATGAAAAATAATGAAATCTCTTTACTCTTCAAGTCATAATTTAGAATTCTATCCTATAAACTCAAGCACAATGTTGCACACAGCCATTTTTGTACCATTTGGAACATTGCTTGTCTTTATTTCTTCAGATATCTAGTTCCTAAATAATAATTAAAAAAAACTGTGTAATTGTCCTCTAGAAACTTCCAGAGGCATTATTTTGATCAGCAAATCTGTCTGAGAAGAGCTGACCTGCATACCATCTTAATGTAACAGAATAAGGCCAAAGATTCCTGCAATTTGCATAGCTGAAATATAAACAGAAATGAATGAAAACAAAGTTATTGAAGAAAAATTTCTGTTGTTGGTTAGGGTTTTTTTCTTAGTAGATTTCCAAACAGATCACAGATACCTTGTGTGATTCATCTCATCTAACTTTTGCATGTTATCCTAGCTGGGTTTCTAGGCTTCCTTTATAACCAATGGAGAGAGACTTCTTAGTCTTTCCAGCCTAAAATAGGTGTTTAAGATAGATAGCATTTAATGTTTTATGATTCATTCTGCCTATCTTTAGATTGTCTAGAAGTTCATATCTTTCTTCACTGACTATAAAAGGAGTGTATCCAATTAGTATAGACCTTCATGACTAACTTGGGGAGAGAAAAGATAGACAAGACGAACCTCAATCTTTGATGTAATACATTATTTGAAATAGGAATGGTAATTAAGGTCTATGCTGGTGCTTTTGAAAAAATCCAACCTTCCCCTTTAATGAAGTAAAATTGCTTGAAATGAAACAAAGGAAAATGAACTAAAATACCAGACTCTTCAAATGGTCAAGAAAGAGAGACTTAGAAAATGATGAGCCCTAAACAAGAAGGACAAATCTATAAATTAGGCACTCAGAGAATTCAGTAAGTGTGAATATACATGCAAAAAAAAGTGTTAACAACTTGAAAGTCAGAGGGAACTTTCCTTAGTGAGAAAAATCATCAGGCCATAAACTGAAAATGAAAGCTCTGCAGGATCTGGGGGTCTCAAAATGAGACTTAGATCTATTATGTATTGAGGAGAAAGCCTAGGACGCTTCTCTAAGACAAAGTGTAAGAGGCATTTGGTACATCAAGGCTACGTTTTGTCTGTGGCAAGTATAAGTAACTCCTGGTGAGTCCATGGGAGCTGTGCATGCCGGTTCAGAGGTGTTTTAGTCATAGGAACAGAGGCTGGCAGGGTAGTATTCATCTTGACCTAAATTTAGCCTTCCAGAAGTCATCAGTTTTAGGATAAATTGTGTCTACTGCCATCACAGAGAGGGTGAAAGGAGAAAGAGACAATCATTTGCAGAGAAACTTCATTACACATCCTAACTACTTCATTCAAAGATCTTGGGAGGTGTATCACCCACAATTACAAGTGTAAGACTCAGACCCAACTGATTTTGTCTCAAATCCACAGGACTAACTGACTGACTCCCATTAAATGTGAGAAGCTTCTGAGCACCTTCAAGCACAGGAACCACAGCTCCTAACTCACTGTTGTAGGCAGTGTCCAAGATCATAAGCCACTGAGGAAATTCTGAAAAAATTTATGACTTCAATTTTAGAAATACCATTGACAGTGATCATAAATTACTTCTAAAGGATTCTTTTCAGAGTTTATTTTCACTTGTGCCATTTATTTTGAGAAGTTTTATTAGAGGATAAAATGATTTATTTTAAACGGAACAGCCTTTCTGGTAAAAATAATAATAATAGCAGTCTCAATAAATAGAACGGAGATGTATATAGTAACATTAGTGTCTGATTTCAGATATAGCAGAGGGCTAAAGACATAGGCAAACTTCCTACTGCAGAAAAAAAAACCCACCTATTAAGAAAATATCACAAGATTTTACACCCAGCCCCTTCCTCTGGTTTGAGTCTCGCAGTCCAGCCACATGTACGCATGGCAGAGAAGAAACATTTTGTTTCATAGGATAAGCGCTCACCTCCACATCCTGCAGCCTGCTTATTCTGATGCTCCTGATGTTGCTGCAGTTTCAGCATTCTCCAGTGCTTCTACATGGTATCAAGTTACCAGAGGATGTGTCAAGGGGCAGACTCTGGAGCTCCATATGCCACAATTAGGAAAATCTATTGCACTCTCCAAAAAGCAGAGCCCCTGCTGCACAAAGTCACCGAACACTAATAACAGCAACTTCACACCACTGGAATTTATAAGGAAAAATCTTCCTCAGAAATACTTGGATGGAAAACAGTAACTTGTTTTCCATTAATACCCATGGATAATGTAAAGATACTAAATTAATCATATTTACAAGAATGGTCTTTTTGTTAGCTGTGATGTGTTTGTGTATGAAAATCATGAGGCAAAAATGAATGCTGAAGATAATTTTTGTTACAAATACCTCTTCTGTGAAAATGCTGAAGAATCAAATTCTCAAGAACACATAAAGGAGCATGATAAATTTAATTTCAAGTTCTATTTCTGACTAGCTTTCCGTTCCCTGATAAAATAAGTGGCATTTTTTCCCCTTCAGGAACCCAGGATTTGCAATACTAAATTAGTCCACAGGTCTATTTGATCCTGTAGTCTTCCCATAGTGAAGTTGTTACAAGAAATAAAGATTTCCACAACGTGCACCGAGCTCATTACACAATGTTGGTTACCTTAAAAAAAAAACCACTGTATGATTTCCTCAGACAAAATTTGCCTGTTAACATGAGTAAGAAGCACTATTTATTTTAAAGACTTTTTGATTTGTTCTTTTTATTTTTTCTGTTTTATAATTACAATAGTCATTTATTACTCTCTCACACTGAGAACATATGCTACAATCCTCCCTATGGTTTATGAATGCCATGGTATCTTGGTGATCTGTTACACGACATCACAAGTATCTCTTATGTGTAATTATTTCTTCATTCCTTTTCTCAGTGGAAAACATATTGCAAATTATTTACATATATGTGTGTATATATTATTTATATTTGTATATTTTTAGATTCATAGATTTTTAAATACACAAGAGACTATTATAATTATCTAATGTGACCTCCTGCACAGCACAGTGATTCCTTCAGTAAACCCAGCAAGCTAAGCTGTAGCTTATTTTTTAGGAAGTTATCTACTCCTGCTTTAAAGATTGCATACAAGGATATATTACATTCCTAGGTAAATATGATGCACTCTGTGCATTTATTATAGATTCATAGAATCATAGAATCATTTAGGTTGGAAAAGACCTTTAAGATCATCAAGTCCAACCGTTAACCTATCACTGCCAAGTCCACCACTAAACCATGTCCCTAAGCACTACATCTACATGTCTTTTAAATACCTCCAGGGATGAAGACTCAACCACTTCCCTGGGAAGCCTGTTCCAATGCCTGACTACCCTTTCGGTGAAGAAATTTTCCCTAATATCCAATCTAAACTTCCCTTGGCAAAACTTGAGGCCATTTCCTCTCATCCTATCACTCATTACTTGGGAGAAGAGATCAACCCCCACCTCACTACAACCTCCTTTCAGGTAGTTGTAGAGAGCAATAAGGTCTCCCCTCAGCCTCCTTTTCTCCCGGCTAAACATCCCCAGTTCCCTCAGCCGCTCCTCATAAGACTTGTGCTCTAGACCCTTCACCAGCTTCATTGCCCTTCTTTGGACTCGCTCCAGCACCTCAATGTCTTTCTTGTAGTGAGGGGACCAAAACTGAACACAGTATTCGAGGTGTGGCCTCACCAGTGCTGAGTACAAGCAGACGATCACTTCCCTAGTCCTGCTAGCCACACTATTCCTGATGCAAGCCAGGATGCTGTTGGCCTTCTTGGCCACCTGGGCACACTGCTGGCTCATATTCAGCCGGCTATCGACCAAAAAGGAAGACTAAAAAATGTATTTTGTATTTGGAACTCAAACCAAGAAACTGAAAAATCTTAGAGTTTTACATACAAGTTTGTAGACAATCTCAATGTGCCAGTAGAATAGCAGCAGTAGAATAGAAGTTTGTTACTGTGGTTCAAGTGTGAAATACTTGCAGTCATACCATCACAAGCTTTGACAACGAGAAACAAAAGCTTGAATATAAACATTATTCTTCTGGAGGGCAAGCATAGTACGTGGCAGGCAGAACTTGCTCGTCACTTTTTTAGTGAGGGCTCTGTATCTCTGAGGACGTACATTATTGTGGTCAACACCAGTGGAAATTTCTTCAAGGCAAGATTTTTCTAACCATTTGAACTGTTCAGATACATTTTAGACCAGAAAAACATTGAAATATGTTGTGAAAATCACATCCTCTGCAAAGGTGGAGTGCAACCTCATGGCCAGAGTAAGAGTTCAGAATGTGCAAGGACCCTGTGAACACTGCAAAATTATTTGTCCTATTTGTGGGTACAGATATTCCATCAGCTGATGGTATGTCTTGGGAAACACCTTAAAATATGAAAATTGTCCAGTCTGTTTCATGTGTCATTTTAGTCTGTTTTTCTTCATCCAGCTGTGTGGCAATTGTGTTGTTGAATTCCAAAATACAGCAGAGGAGAGGAGTCTTTGTATGGGCAGGCACTTCCACTGACCCTTTCATATTTTCATAAGGTGAAAGAGATTAACCTAATCCTTACTGTTGAATTAATTGGAACAGATATATGAATTGTTCTCATGACAATAATTCATTTTTCTCCTGCACATCAGCTCTCAGGAGATAAAAAACTAGCTTTGGCAAGTTGCTGTAAGCATTTGAGACCCATGTAAGAAGGACCTGTTAAGAATCAGGTTTGGAAGAATGACCCAGTAGAATTTGGACCTTTGGATGGACAGGGTTCGGGTGCCCGATATAAGCTCATAGGAACAAAGGAGCAGTACAAAGTGTTAGGGTTTTAGATCATTAGGAGTTTTAAAAAACATGCTGTGAAGCCATGCCATAGGGTATAACTCTCTTCACAAATTAAAGTAATGAGTACAGCCCTTCAAGTATATATCTTGGATTTTGATGGTCTGCAGAATTTCAAGTGAATAAGCTTCATGGTGTCTAGCAGAGAAGTCATTGTACAGGAATTATCCCTTGCAAAAGAAATGAGATTGTTCTTCTGAACCACAATTTTCTAAAATTGTGGTTTTGTTTTTTTTTTAGCACAAGTAGAAATGGCAGATAAGTGTAACATGCACTTCCACTGCAGCATTTCTGAAATTCCACTCCACTGTAATTTTAATTTTAAAAAAATCACCTCAAACTGAAAAAAAATCAGCACCTACAACTGTGGAGGATAAGGAAAATTTCTCAGTTTTAAAAGAAATTCGTGCTCTGCTAGATATCCTTCTCCATCTACAGAAACCCAAAGAATTCCAGTATCTTCCATTGTTGTCTTAAAGTTGAAAGCAAAATGAAAAGATTAAAGGACATGTTTTGAGTTCTGAGGCCAATAATTGATAATCTCAGCAATGAAAATAACAGAAACTAGAATATTATGCTGAAGATGGTATCCTACAACTGTATCAGCTCCCTGATAACTTGAAAAGTAAATTAAAAAGAGATAATGAGTACTAATTTCTGGTGATCCTAGACAGATAAATTTTGTTCCTTCTAAAAGTAACAAGAAGGCTTTGTGACAGGCAAACATGTACATTTAATCTGGAATCTGCAAGTTAAACTGTGATCCTTGGGATTTTGAATCTGAATTGCTAAGAGGAAGGGAGGAAAGCAACCTGTTTAAACTGTTTTTATTCAGTGGATTAAACAAATACATCTCTGAGACTACACAGACTGCAAGACTCTACCTAGAAAATACTATGTCTACACAGGCAATTTCAAGAACTACAACAAACATTGAAAAATCTTAATATTCTCACCATGCCTCATGCCTTTGAAATTCACCTGAGGGTGTTCTGTGCCTACGTCCCTGCCTCTGCTTTAAGACACACAAACACACTCTGATTCCAAGATCTTCCCTCACAAAATGCTGTCAAATTAAGGCTTGTCCAGTATTCCTGTGTGACTAACATTTTCCTGCCTAACTTTTTGGAAAGAAAAATAATTAACCAAAGAGAAAGCCACTGCATTTTTACTTGGATCTTCAGTTCTAATTCACTAACACTCCAAAATTTTAATCCAGAATATGAATTCTGATAATAGAGATATTTAAAAGAAATTATGGAATTAAATCTCAAACAGCATATTAAAAAAAAAAAATCTTAATTTGCCACGATGCAAAAGCCATTTACTGTACATATGCATGAATAACAGGTATTTGACGAAAGTACAGTTAGCAAATAGAGAATCTGGAAATACATCAATGATAATGGAACATGGAACAAAACTGGAGTTTTTTTCTACTTAATTAGCTCCTCTTCAACCTTGTGAAAACGCATGCTTCGTTTGAATTTTCATTGGAGCCTTTGGTGTACCACTAACATCTGCAGAGGGACACACCCTTGACTTCAAGGAAGAGAGAGAGTCATAAACAAAATTGTGATTCAAGAGGAAATTGCTAGTTTAATAATCAGCCTTACACTAAATTTTAGGCCAGAAATGACTGTTAAAACATTTTATCAGACCTAATTATCCTGGCTTAATAGTATCTGTGAAATTTTTATCCTGCTACCCTTGATTTAAAAGCAGTATTGAAGAGGAACTGGGTCATATTCCAGTGATAATTCCAGTGAAGTTTTAAGCCCTAATAGCAGGATTTAGCTAACTTAACCTGCACATCACAGAGGTCATTGTCAAAGTCAAGCTTGTCATCCTAGCCAGTGAAGTGATATAAGTTCTTCCAAAGAACAATTTATCTGATCATTAAACAGGCCTGTAAGACAGCTGACATAAGCGTGACACTGGCTACAGAGGGACCTGCGATGTGGAGATGGTGCAAGCCTTTTGAGTTCAAATGTGAAGAGGATGGTGATGCCTTACAGCCCATCCCACCACTGCAAGCAGCAGTGCCCTGATGTGCTGAACACACCCATCTGCAAGCAGCACAGGCAACAAACTGCAGGGAAGAAACAGACATTTAAAAGAGAAAGAATGATATCTCTCAGACTTAATCTTTCATGTTTTTACATGATGACAGTGAAAACCATAGGGCTGCAAACCGAAGGACCAAAAATTGCTGCTAAGAGCTTACTGGTTTGCTAAAAGCTATTAAGAAAATGGAAGCTATTAACATCATGCCAAATAATGGTTCAATAACAGCGGCCTAATGTGAAATTGAGATACTTTGTATCACTGTAAAATGATCATCCAAATAATGAACTGCAAACTCTTCAGCAGAAAATGGTGTTTTCCCACGTATGTCCACAGCTATGCCATCAAAATGCAACAGTTCACATAGTTGTTGTTACGTGCAGATTTTCTGTGGTGGTGACCTGCGAGTTGTACACCTATACTGTAGGAGTAAAGACCCCATCTTATACTCCTTATTAAGGGAAAAATCCTTCTGAGTCCAGTTATCAGTAAGGATCAATAATTAGAAAACACTTAAAATCTTCAACCCATCAACTCTCAGTAAACGTCTGACTTTTACGAAGTTCAATGTCTTTTACTAGCAAGTGAAAAATAAGTTTTGAAATCTCAAGTAAGGGTTCCCTAATTTGTTTTTAAAGTATTCTTCATTATATTATATTGCCCAAAGCACTTTGTCTGTAATATGAATAATATATATTTTAATGTATGCATTTTCTATAATAAATATAATAATACAATAAATATATATAACATATTTACATTTTACTATAAACTATAAATGTAATATTTTATACACCTATAAAAATTATAGCAGCAAAACATTTAAAAAATATTCTCTAACAGAACTTCAGTTGGTTACTAAAAGGCATTTTTGAACCTGGGTGTTTTCGGCATACTGTTAAATTACCAGCTAGAAATAATCGTGAGAGACACCGTAAGTCAGATGATCAGAGGGCTTCATAAAGTATTATCAGTTGATGATATTGTTACAATCAACCTTGCATGGCTGAAAGCAATAGCAGTTTTGCTGACAAATCTCCTTTGGCAGGCACCAGAATAACAGTCTGTTCCCCATTCCCACCCAGAGTGGTGAGACAGGAGACATAGAAGCAAAAATGGATACATCCATGGAGAATAAATCCAGCTGAAATTATTCCTCTGTGGGTTCAAGGCACTTAGATTCTTCCCTATTATTATAATAAGTGCCAGTATAAAACACATCATATCTTCCCTATCTTTCTGTGAAAGAAAAGTCCATGGTGTAAGAGAAAGACTTGTACAAATGTATTTACCTGAGATGTAACAACTGAGAAACTGGAAGCTCTAATTTCAATTTTTTGCGCTCTTCCTGGCCTAAAACGCCTGAACTTCTCAATATGAAGCAACCCTAACCTCAAAATAGTATATATAATATTAGCTGGGCTATCTTTTGCTAATTGTTCATTTTAGTCCCTCCAAGGTAGAAAGGAATTAGAGTGCTTTGATGAGAAATAATGGTCAAATATATTGATCTGCACTGCAAGATGTGCAAGCGAGTCCAAAATGAAATTATCACAATTTAAAATCATATAAAGAAAGTATTGACCGTCTGCAAACTAATTCAAATGTGTCCTAACACAGAACGATGGCTGCTAGTAGCACTGGAATTGGGCCAGTAGTCTGACAAATGATTTAGATGCATCCTATTATTAGACAGTTATTCAGCAGAAATAGAATGGAATGATCAGGTTAATTCTGATGGCCAAACTGTGCGGTTATGACTGTTTTAACACAATGAGTTACACACTGTTACTCCATTTGCAATGTGGTGATGTTCTTTGAGATCACAAACATGCCTTCATATGCTTTGTGTGCCGTGTATGTCCACATATGGATGTAAAAATAGACTTATGTGTGTATATTATAGATAGATAAATGGATTGGTAGTTGCATACTCATACAGTACGCATGCAATGCATTTAATCATAGCTGTGAACAACGTACAGCCAGAGCAGATTGATTAAGAGGATTTTTACAGGATCACCGGAAACCTCAATAGCACTTGACAATAATCAAAGCTTTAAATACAATAGCAGGAATTGAGTAGGAATTGAGCTGGCACCAGAGAGGCTAACTCTGCACGTCAATACTTAAAAATGAGAGTTGTTGTGTGAAAAGGAGTGCTAAACTGGAGAAGTGCCAGCTGTTGAAAGCCTACATTTAAGGCTGAGTCTGAGAACTGCCAGTGTTTCCGAATGAAGATCGGAAGAGCAGAGGATGGGTCTGAAAAAGCAGCATCCACCCACAGTGGATGGGGCTCAGGACTGGCATTCCAGCACCTATACTCTACCACCTACTGTGTCAGTCTAGGCTTAATTTCCCTGCTTCTCCATTAATCCATCTAAGAAGGATACTTCCTTTCCTTGTGAGATGTTGGATATCTGTACGTGAAAATACAACAGAGCAGATGAACACATTTTCAGAGCTGTGCTAAGGAATTATGACAATTTTTAATACCTGACCTGCCCTGATAATTGCTGAGGCCCTGATCCTGCGAAGACAGATATGTGTGCTCAAATTTACATGCTATAATTAAACCCAAGGAGACTACTTTCAAAGCCTAGAGTTAAACAAGGAAAAGTTTGTAATGAGAAGTCATATCTTTCATTAGATCTGCAGATATAATTGGAAAAAACAGACAGACTTTCTTGCATACAAGCCCCATTTCATGTCTTCAGGTCTTGGCAAAGAGCCAGGTCCTTGCAGGATTGAAGCCTAAACGTTATTAGCAGCATTTCGCTAGGTATAAATGCAGTTGTAAAAGGAGCTTATTAAAAACTTCAGTTTCTTTGCTTAGAATCCTCCCTAAAACAACCAAAAAATATGTCTTGTTGTCTAACTGACTCCTCAGATCAGTAAGAGCAGTATGAGAATTTTTATGAAAGTATTGCAAATGCTCAGTTTGATCATTTGTTACAAAATTGTTTGTTTTGTTTAAAAAATAATTAAAAATTAATTGAGCCAAAGCATGAGGGAGAAATTGACTCTGTAACCCAGCATTTACAGAACTCATCTGGGATATGGGAGACCAGCACTGAAGCCCCTGCTTTAACAAACAGTTCATTAGTTCTACAAAGCAGAACAACTTTATCAAAGGAGATTAGAGAGTCCTATTTTAGAAGAGCCAAAATCCTGATAATGAGAATTCCTTGGGCTGATTCCTTGGGATGTGGGATTCATATCCTCTTCCCAAAGTTGGGACGTGCTTTGGCTACTTCTACACTGCTACATCACACACACTGTAGTCATTTCTGCCTACAAGAATAATTGGTTCCTTTCTGAAATTCATTGGGCCATTAAAAACAGATATCTATTGCTTTCTAAAACTTTTTAGAAACTATGAAAGCTGTTCATTTTTGGAGTGAATTCAGGACTTGCTAGTTTTTGCCTCTGGTTCTTACCAGTAATTTCCAGCTCTAGTTAATTCAAATCAATATATCTCTGCCTTCAGACACATGATCACATCCATCACTCACCTTGAAAGGGTGCCATGTACATGAACAGATGTCAGCTTCAAAGGTTTCACACAAAGCTGGGTAAAGTTATTATGTTATTTTCATCAGTTTCATTGAGCTTTAGGTCACCTCCACAGGTGTCCTGAAAGAGGAGAAATTGGGTCTGTTTCTCAAAACATAAGGATGGAGATGGTAATGTCTATGACCAAGTCCAGTGTAACGGCCCTGACAATGTCTCCAAATTACCAGGTCCCAAGGGAATAACTCTGCATTGGATCTGCAGTATGTTCCAGACGGCTATGATTTTGATGAGTGGTGAATCAGGACCACTAGTTTCACCACAAAGCACATATCTCTCTTAGTTTAAATACAGACTCTGAGTTTGGGCTCTGGCAGTGAGAACTTGGGTAGAGATCAAGTTCTTCATGTCAGTGGGCTATTTTGCCAAAAAAAAAAAAAAAAAGGAAAGTAATTTCAGGTATAGTTTTCATGAAGAATCTGAATTGCAGTTTGCTGAAGGCTGAGATCTCATTCTGTATAAAGTGTAGGTACTTGCTCGTGCTGTTTGTATGCCCTGCCCTAAGCATCATAATTGGGAACCAGAAACTGGACGATATGGACTTCCATCTCATCTGATTCTGGCATATTTCTATTCTTTATATTCATGCCTGGAACTGCCTGCTGACTTTTTTAGATGTACAAGCATTTTTATGGCTTTATCATGTTTATTTTACAGCAGATGGTATCCACCACCTGCTGGGAAGTGGTACCCAGCAAGTGCAAGACATGGCTGGTACCACCAGGCCTGTGTCTGGTGGGGCTTTCGGCACCTGGCTTTGAAGGTTGGGGAAATGAGCAGGAGGACGGATGCCTGGCTGGCCAGGGGCTCCCTTTCTTTTGCCAGGGTTTAAGCCAACTCCATTCTACTCTCTGCCAATTCAACAGTAAAACCAGGGATATTTCAGATGAACAAAATATACAGCCTACAAAAGAATAAAACCTGTCATTCGCATGTAAGTATTGCCATTTTAAACAGCACATAGAGCCATGAGAAGTCATGTCAAACTTCGATTTTTGAAAAGTAATGTTGACTCTATATTTGCTGTCTCAGTTCACCATGACGAAACATTGACATAAACATATCCCTGAGCAGTCAGAGAGTTTAGCTACTTTGGAGTTACTCTCCAAAGCCAGTAGTCTCATGAAACACTAATGCACTTTTTTTGCTCCTTTCCCTTAGAAATCGGCTCAAAGCACACCTGCATAGTCTGACTTCTGCTCTGCGTCTTTTGCCCCTGTGAAAATTCTTCACATTGAATTGCTGCAAAAGTTAGCAAGTAAATAATAAAGGATAAATCATTAAATACACGTGCAACAAAACTTTTTCCATGTTTTTCACCTTAGCCCCTAACCTTCAATACACATTTTCTATCTTTTATTTCCAGCCGTCAACGTTTTACACCTGTTTTAGTTCTGAATATAAGTAGAGGAAATTTAGGCCTCATTTTTTACAGGACAGCCAAACAAGGGAGTTTGTACATAAAAATTTGCCCATGAGGTCTTATCAACAAGAGCTACCAGATTTGCACACCTGGTTCACTTTTATGCCGTAGCTGTAGAAAGCCGTGGTTCACTGTTTAACTAGCACTACAAACATGCAGAAGAGAGCTGCTGAAACAGATACGTAGTACTGCCATAGTACAACTATATCCTAAATTTTATTTACATTTGCTCTAATCATGGTCATCATGTTCTGGAAAGCTAGCAATGCAAATATCGCTACCTAATGATTGCTAAAATTCATGGGTTGAGAAAACAAGTTGCTGCCTACAAACAGCAATAACTTCTTTATTAAAAGAAAATGGAAAAAAAAAAAGAGAGGGAGAGATTCAAAATAGAGTTGGGGGGGCAGATATTCAGACATTTCATCTTTCAAAGTACACATCTTTTTCTGCATCACTAACATGACATCAGTATCAATTAACACTTTTTAATATCTTCAAATGCTTCACCTTTTTCCCATTTACTAATTGAGCCTAGTTATTCGCAACTGAGAACAAGAGACAGAGGGAGAGAAATTTCTTTCCCAATGAAAATTAGCCACTAATTTATTTGGAACCAATTTGGCAGCCCTTGATCACCTACTGGAAAGAACTGAGTCAATTAGCCATAAGGGATCATATCCCAAAGTTCTTATTCAGACTTTTCCAAGGAAAACACACTTCATTCAATGAGAACTTAACCTAGAAAAGGATGCAAATATTGGAATTTGGCCCAGTGATTGTACAGGGCATATCTTGTAATCAGATATTATTAAAGTTTTGCTAACCAGGCTGTAAATGTTACATTTCTTTTTTCTACTGTAGTTATCATGCTTTAGTATTATCTTAATAAACAATGAAGGCTTTGTCCATGCAGTAAAGGATAAACTACTAGAACACAAGAAATCTGCAAAATATGGGAAGAGGAAATAAAAACCCTGACTGCTTAAGTGGCAACACCTGCTAACCAAAAAGCTACAGAGGAATAATTCAATTTATCTGTCAGTGAGGTTGCTTCCTGTCAGCTACCTCTGGCAAATCAATAAATAAATCTATATGCAAATAAATAGTAAAGTAACTACTATTTTTACCTTGTTCGGTAAATGCAGATGAACGAAAAGTGGCATAGAAGGAAAGGTTTAGAGGTCACTGTGGCAAATACAGCAATCATGTAAATGGTGTTGGTAGCTGGTCAAAAGGGCATTTAAATAGTATAACTTCTGTTGATTTGGCAATAAGTGTAAACTGGAAAAGTAAATTGTGTCCCATTCCTTCAGCTCATGGTGGAGATCAAGTAACAGCCCTGGCATAAACTGGTATAGCTTCCACTAAAATTAATAACAGTTATTCCTGCTTCATTCAAAGATAAAATTGTTCTGCAGGAAAGATCAGAAAACCATGCCCAGCAGTGGTTGTGCTCACATTTGTTGCTCCTATCCATCAATGCCGACAGAGCTTCTACATTGGCCCATAAGATAGTTTGGGTCTTCTTCCAAACCTAAGAGAAAATCCAGGTGATCATTCTGAAATCCTGCCATTTAAGTCTGATTCTGCTCCTGTGATTACAGTCCGCTGCATCTAAACTTGTGCTTCCCTAAAAAGAAACAATGTCTTGAAGTGAGATCTCCACAGCAACTTCAGACAACTGTAACTGGAGTGCAAAGTTAATTCTCCCTAGCATCAGAGGAAATGCTTACTGCAGAGCTGAGTGTGTGATGTAAACAGATCTTTTTTCTCTGCTAGAATGAAAAATTATCTATTTTATTTATTGGTAGTCCTTTCAGCAATGAGACTTATTTACTCAAATTATTAGTCCAAATCTCTTATGTGGGAGTTTGCTCAAAGTGCTCACAGTTAGAGCTGATCAAATAATAGTAAATATATTTGAATAATGTATTTGTTAAGTAGCAAAAGAAATGACCAAGCTTAGTTATTTGGTAGTAGCTGAATTAAAAAATATATTCACAAATAATTTATTCAAGAGAAAATGCTTATCAACTACATATTTTACAACAAATATTTGATTATCTTTAGTGAAAAAACTTCTCCCTTGCTTCAGAGATGGGGTCTACTGGTTTATTTATATGACTTTTTAACAATCTTAGTGTTTTTATGATAGTTAGGATGAGACTAAGTAAAAAAGTAGAGGAAATGTTAAAGGAGTAAAGGTTTCTGTCTTACTTTTGTAATTTTTATCTTTTATCAAACAATGATATAATTTAAAATACAGCTATCCGATAGTACTGTCAAGATGTTTGGGCAGTTCCTACCAGAAATTGCACTTCAGAGACAGACTCCGTCCTGTGTCTTTCTGGTACCAGGACATACTCAACAGGCTCCAAGGCTCTTAAGGAAAAAATCCCAGGAAAAGAAGTCATAACAGTAGCATCATGAATAGCTAAAAACCATGTTTTTGCTTCAAGGGCAATTGTATTTTGGTTGAGAATCTGACAAACTAAAAACATTTCCAGCCCTGTAATAAAACTAATGCCCAGTTGTCATTTCAGAGGTCAGATTCTACAGAAACCTTTAGATTTGACATCCTTTGTGAAATTTGGGTCTGAATCTACTCTTTACAACTGAAGACCTTTACACTCTGAAAGCATTCCCCAAACACTTAGAAACCTGAGGATCCATCTTTTTTTATGATAACTCACTTATGGCCAGCATTGGCTTGTTCTTTAACTCCACAACGCTGAAACCACAGTAGCGAAGCTGGCACTTTTAGTTCTGACTCGAAGCTGTAAACTTCCAGAAAACATCACATCCTTCTTCAAGTGTTTTATCAAAACAATTAAATTTGAAGCATCTCAGGAGACCTAGTACTGGACTTTTTGCCTGAATAGCATCCACTCTCTGAAAAGAAAGCATTCAGTTGTCTATAAATGCAACATCTCAGTATTTTTCAGGGAGGCGTTTTGCTGGCAGTATTTAGAACAAGTAGATCAACACATGCTCTAATTATATTTAGCATAACAACCTTATTTAAAATGTAAATGGTTATAGTTATTCTTTAATGTCACCTGTAATAAATCTACACTGCATTAATTCCCCAAGTAAGAGTGCATTATTTAGTTCATAAATTTTAAAAAAAAGCCTTTTAAAAATGTTTACTGTTTACAAATAATGGTAAATACAGGATCGGAGCAAAATTACAAAACAGGAAGGTTTTTTTCTGGCTTGGTTAGAAGAGTGTATTTTTATTTTAGTTATTTCAAAATTTCTTGTAAATGTTTTACCTGTTTTCTCTCTTTTAAAGAAATCACATCAAAGACCTAAGACCAGACGGACATCATCATGTCACAGAACCTCTCCCCTCTCTACACATTTAGCAGGTGACAATGTCAGTGAATTCAATACACATGCAATTTGATTACAAAGCAAAACACAGTGCTCTGCTCCCTAGGTACTTGTAGAGGGAATGCATAATATTAGACATCTCTTAAGGCTAAACCTCCCTAAGAGGAGTGCCAAGATATTTTGGCTGATTCCTCAAAACCTTCAGAAGGACAGCATCACTGAGGAACAAAACCTGTCTTACAATAAAAAAGTACCCTATTCTCTTATCTTGGGAGAGCACTTCTCATTTCTTTAAGCTTTCCAAAATAGGCATTTTGTTACAATGAACTATGCTTATTATATTCTTTGTATGGGAGGGCTTTGCAAATTCTCCATGAGACTGCAGATTCCCTTAGGAACCCCAGTGCGCTTTTCTGAGGTCAAATTCTACCCCATCATTGATGAAATCTAAATGAACTTATCTTGCTGATTATCAGTAGGATCCCTTCTGCAAGGATGAAATTGCCAATATTAGAACACCCTTCATTTTACAGAGCCCATGGGACTCAGTTTCACAACTCCCTACAAATTTAAAATGCAATCCAAGCAGTTCCAAGTTTTCTTTCACCCCCCCACCATAACCCATCAAGATGGGTTATCCACGTAACCCATCAAGACGTTTTTCCTGAAAATGTGAACAAACATATAGGGCAGTGAGTTCAGCTGGTAATCAGAGAATCCTGTCGCTGACTTCCTACCCCATGTGTGACCTTCTCTTTCTCATACAGTTAGGAACAAAACACAGTAGTTCACAAGGAAGTAGACAAGTGAAATAAAAAAATATTTTTTTTTTTTACTCTACCAGAATTACAGTTTTATAAAATACCCTTTTAACACCTAAAATGTAGAAAAATCCCAGCCTTTATGATACATAGCTCTCCTATCACTTGTTGATACCATAAAAAACATTGTTGGCACCTACCTCTGTATCAGGTTTAGATGTGAAACATTTTGCTAGCAAGTGTGGTGTTGGCCAGAATGAGACAGCCATTATATGTGTGTTAGAAAATACAAACTATGCCTGTGAAAACACGAGAAGACTCAGATTGTCCCTCTTCCACTTTGCATTTTTCATTTTAGCTCTGGGTTTGTAGCAGCATATAAGGAATGGACAAACTGCATCCACGCATAAAAAAAGGAAAAAAGAAGAAAAAAAAAAATCTCTCCCTGTGGTTTATCCCACTTAGAGCAATCAATCTTACAAAAGAATGGGGGGCCTTTGCTCTCCTTCCCCATCAGAATGACTGGTGCAGAAAAACTGACACATGTTCACAGTCACACCAGCTGCACATCCCTCCCTCTTCCAAACACCAGCCCTCCATCACTTTGGGGATGCATCTCTCACTGCAACACAATATTTATTATTATATTTCCTATGTTTTTACTTTTAATCTGATTTGTTTAACACTTCTTCCCTGTTGTTTTCTCATTCTTATGCATATATTCAACTCTGCAGTTCAGTCAGTCTGAAAGCAAAAAGCACTGGAAATATCATATTTCACATATTTCACATAATTTTGAACATTTTCAGGTTGAGCTGCCACCAGAACACAGAAGATATTTTTGACAAAATAAAGTTTGACGGACTAGTCACACTTTGTTCATGGTTTGTTTTTTAATTCCTACTGTGCACATTTCTGAAAGTTTAGAGCTTCCTGAAATGAACACTGCCCCTCCATTTCTGGGGAGGAAAGCAGGATATCTCGAGATAAAATTGTGTCACAGATTTATCAGTCCAGTGTTTCTCTCAAAATAAACTGAAGAGCCCTTCTTCAACTCGAGGAAAGATACAGTGTGCACACTAATTAATAGAAGCTGCCTGTTTCCTCATTTTGCACATGCAAAGCCAAAAAGACTCTTAGCTCCAAGCAGTGAGAAAGATCTGGAAGAACTGGCATTTCCTTGGAGAAGCCTGTGGCCGGAAAGAGATGACAGGTATGTTTTGTAGAAAATAAAAAGAAAAAACAAGGCAACCCATTTCATTTTAAAAGGCTTTTTCCCAACACTATTCTGCCTGGAATGCTAGAAGGTCTTTGTGATACTAGCTGGAACTGCTGTGAGGTAATTATATGTAGTTACATAAAGCAGCCTAATGCTAGCCCAGCAAATTGCCTAAAAGAAGGGAACGTATTCCTTGTTAAATGTTTTGTCATGATGACCATGCCCTTTATTTATCTCTAACACAACATGCTTATTCTGCCCCATCTACTGTTTTCACCCTGCAAATTTATGAGGCTCTATTAATCTTCTGCCCTGCTGACTCTCTCTGTTGCAAAGTGTCAGCAGACTTTTGTACCTTGCTAATGTACAAAGTGCTTCCTATGAGTAATATCAGCATTTTGCCTTTTAATTGCACATATAATTTTTAGGTCTTACAGCTAATAAGGGAATTGAGACCACAGTTCATCATTGTCTCGAATGGTACTCCAGGGGTGTAGGGACTGTAGAAGCTCAGAGAAGAATATACTTGTCCTCATTCCAAGCAATAGTTTCTCTCATTATAGCAGCCCCATTCACACCGGTCCAGTTACAGGTCTGCCAGCATTTCCATTATAAGCCCAACTTTTTGGGGTTTCAAAACTGTTGTAAAAATTTATAAAACAGAGCATACATTCTTTCAGCTTAGCTTTTTTTTTTGCATTATTATTATGCATTATTGTTTCTGCATTATTATTATTATTGTTGTTATTATTATTGTGACAACTTTCTATAGAAGTTGATTTTATTATTTCAAAGACCTCATTACTTGCAGGGGAGAAAATGGTGCTTTGCTCATATTCAAACTAGGTTGTGAGTCTGTTCATTGCTTGTTCCATCTTTTCCATCCAAAACCAAATTTAAAATGTGATAGTATGGTGTTAACTTGGAACAATGCGCAGTAATTTTATAGTAACAACCTTTAACACAGAGTTTTACCCTTATCTTGAAATGCATATTACTGAGGAGTATTCCTATTGTTCAGCCAGTTGGAGGGAAAAATATATGTTTGCCTTCCTTTTTTCTATGGCAGTCGATTAGAGGGAAGATCTCATGTATCATATGCTGGAGGGTTTGAAGAACATGTGCCAAATTGTGCAATTAAATGCTTCTCTCATAAGTATGCAAAGCAATAAAAAGTAAACAGATTGACTACTCAAATATCATGCCACGGGAGCTGCTTGTAAGCAAATGACAGGCTGTTCTTAACTATTGGGCATTATTTTATTGTGGAAAAGCCACAGAAGAATCAGAGGTCTGGTATATTTTTCAGATCCTCCTGGGAATGGTGCAAATCCAGGCATTACTTTGAGCTCTGGGTCATAATGCAGGGAGTATGGGGCTTAAAAAGGGGCTGTGGCTATATGGCCTCCGAAGACACTTGCCTATCAGAAGATGAGAAGTTTCTGTATGGCTTCAGAAAGCTCACGCCACACAGATCAGCTGCTCGTTTTCATTCCCCCTGTCCCTGGACGCCTGTGATGCCTGGGTGAGATAATACTTCAGAAAGTCTCATGTCTTCCCTCTGGTTTCCTCACTCTTGTCCCACAGTTTGCCAACATCTGGATCATATTGGCTATTCTTCTGAAGGTTTTTAACATTTGGTTGTTATATCATCTCCAGTTGCAGTATTGTTGTTATAAAGTGATGTATTATTCATGCAATCCAGGGCTCAATTTTCAAACTTGTGGACTTCATACTATATTACCATCATAAATATTGATTTCAAGGCACCCACAAGCATTTTTAGTCCTTCACTGAAAACACAAAAAAAAGATATCTGTACTCTGTGGAGCACAAAATCAAAGGCTGTATACATGTGGCACAATGGGATGCCAATCTAGAGATCCCAGGTAGATGTCCAGACACACAGTGGGCACTTGTGCAGATATGTGCCAGTGTCCACAAGCTGTGTAGCCACATGGCCACACATTTTGGGGCTTAGACTAGGGAACCATGAGTCTCTTAATGAGTTTGGACCTTTCACTGCATTGATACATCTACACTGCTTCCTTTTCTGGGGTCAACTCACTGAATGGTGGCGGCAGGCTGACAGATGGCTTTGATTGACAAGTCAGATTATAATAATACCAAAAAAGGAGAGGAACAAAGGCCATGGTTTACATAATCCTGCCACTAATTTTGAGCATTCAAGTGGTTTTGTCCTCTTATGAAAACCATTCTTTTTTGCTTATTTGTGGGACAAAGATTATGAGATGAACAATAAAACCTGCATTCACCGGATGCAAGGTGAGAAAGGCAAAGCAGGGTTCAAACAGGCTCTGGGTGAGCGTTCACAAACTTCCTCATGAACTGGATCCTCACTCCGGCTTCCTGGCTCCTTGTTTGCTTTGGTGGAAAGATTACCCCAGTTTCAACTGAACAGGGCCTTATTGTTACTACTGTTACCATATTTCTGAGAAAAAAGATCCCAACTGTAGTCTTTCCAGCCACGTTTCTCACCTGAGTTAAGAATGATGTTGTCACTATATATCAATGACACCAATAGTGTCTGGAAAACCACTGCAAAACAGTTTTAAGGGAAGCATTTGTGTGTGTGTATATACATATATATATATATAAAAATAGGTGTGTGTGTGTACATATGTATATATGTACATATGTATACATGTATGCATATGTACATACGTACACATATGTATACAAATGTACATATGTATACATATATACACACATGTGTATATATAGAATCATAGAATCATTAAGGTTGGAAAAGACCCTTAAGATCATCGAGTCCAACCATTAACCTATCACTGCCAAGTCCACCAATAAACCATGTCCTCAAGCACCACGTCTACCCATCTTTTTTACATACCTCCAGGGATGGAGACTCAACCACTTCCCTGGGCAGCCTGTTCCAATGCCTGACTACCCTTTCAGTAAAGAAGTTTTTCGTAATATCCAACCTAAATTTCCCCCAGCACAGCTTGAGGCTGTTTCCTCTCGTCCTATCACTTGATACTAGGGAGAAGAGACCGACCCCCCACCACACTACAGCCTCCTTTCAGGTAGTTGTAGAGAGCAATAAGGTCTCCCCTCAGCCTCCTGTTCTCCAGACTAAACAACCCCAGCTCCCTCAGCCGCTCCTCGTAAGACTTTTGTGCTCTAGACCCTTCACCTACTTCGTTGCCCTTCTTTGGACACACTCCAGCCCCTCAATGTCCTTCTTGTAGCGAGGGGCCCAAAACTAAACACAGTACTCGAGGTGCGGCCTCACCAGTGCCGAGTGCAGGGGCACTATCACCTCCCTGGTCCTGCTGGCCACACTATTCCTGATACAAGCCAGGATGCCATTGGCCTTCTTGGCCACCTGGGCACACTGCTGGCTCATGTTCAGGCAGCTGTCAACCAACACCCGTAGGTCCTTTTCCACCAGGCAGCTCTCCAGCCACTCCTCCCCAAGCCTGCAGCTTTGCATGGGGTTGTTGTGACCCAAGTGCAGGACCCATATTTATAAAAAAGACAAAGAATAAATACCTTTTAAAAGATCTGTATATTACAGATAAGCAAGGCTCACTATGCAGGCTTTCAGTTCATCTCAGCATTACAGGAAACCCACAACCCTTTCTCCAGTATTCACAACATCTCCTGAACTGTGTGACCGAATTACAGGCCTTACACTTTCCATTATCCCCTATCTATGTTACTTACTTTAAAACAGTACTGTAACAATTCCTACTAACACAGATACTACTGATAGCAGGAATAAACTTGGAAATTTGCATTTGGTGTATTTGGGATAAAAACAGAGCACCATAGAGACTTCTAAAAATGTTTTTAAGCAAAAAGTAGCTTCATAAAGACATAACTAATTGTTCACAGTATAAAATGCTGATGAAATACAGACATTTCCATTAGCTTTTCTAAAAATGTTACCCAAATGTTCAGCAGTATATTTTCTTTCATTTAAATTGCTTTTATCATCTTCTTTCTTATTATTTTATTGTTAAACAATTTGAAATATTTTTTATTACCTGTCATGAAAATGCCCTTCCTCCAGTTTTCTTTTGTAGATGCCATTACTGTGTCTCCCCTCAACGAAGACTGATATTCCAAAGGAAAGTGTTAACCTTAACTTACCTTTCTAGTTAAAAATAAAATTACTTCTAAACTTCTGAAGCTTATATTCCTTCAGTTCTTGAAAAGTTTATGAAAAAAAAATTCTTTCCTACACTGCCTGCATGAACTTGACTTCTTTATTTCTTTTTCGAGCTCCTCTTTTTAAACTGGAAGTAAGTACTGCACATAGCAGATTATCAAATGCACTTAAAACAAAGCTAGACTACATTAATTAGTGTTGTATGTGCACTTGAAGTGGGTAATATAGTTCATCCTCTGGCACTCAGCTCATTAATTTCAAAATGTATGTTACTAAACCTCTTATCTTGGTTTTATCTAATTAAATTATTAAGATGAAACTTAATAAAATCAGAGGTTTTTAAATGTCATTCAAGTCACAGCTACAATTAAGAGATCAAATATTCATAGTTTTAGAAGACTCAACCCAGCAAGACCACTTTTTGTGTATGATCAATTTTGTGCTGATTTTTTTCCAAACTGAACTGTCTTTATTTCAATAATGTTATGATTTGCAAGGACAGACAGGAAATTAGTATATACCACTCTGAACAGATAGGTTAATTAAGGTTCAGTCTAGTATTGATATGTACATATTATAAACATTTAAATAGTATAGATTAACAATGGCCTTGGAGCTAAAATGGTGCTGCAGGCTGTTATTGTCCTCTAAATACTGCAGTGTCACTGGGCTGACTGAAGCTACTGTCAGAATGATCTGGATGGCTAAACACAAGCATCTGGTGTCTTTTAGACACCCTGATGTATCCAAAACATTTGGTGGAAGATGTGGCATAGGCACTACCTATGCCCTTCTGTGGTAGCAGCTGGAGACAAGGCCAGATAGCCAAGAGCACTTAAAATGGCAATAGACATCTGTATTGAGGCACCTGAATTATCTCCAGGCCATTCAGATATTGTGTGCTGTAAAGACTTCAATACTTCTGTCTGAAACACGGAGTAAGTTTGTTTTTGGAAGAGAAATATGGAATCAAAGAGTAACCTGGAATCACTACCTTGCAGCTGGTCAAAGTAACAAGTAGCAGTCACAGAATCACAGACCCATTCAGGTTGGAAGGGACCTCAGGAGGTTTTTATTCCAATCTCCAGCTCAAAGCAGAAACAGCTCTGAGGTCAGACCAGGTTGCTCAGGGCTGTGTCCAGTCATGTCTTGAAAACCTCCAAGGACAAAGACAGCACAAACTCTCTGGGAAACCTGCTCCACTGCCTGACTGTCCTCATGGGAAACAAGTTTTTCCTTATATGAAGTCTGAGCATCTCTTGTTTCAACTTATGCTCATTGCATTTTGTCCTGTCATCATGCAACACTGTGAAGATCTTTGCCTTGTCTTCTTGATGGCATCCTTGTAGGTTTTGGAAGGCAACAGACAACATTTAGTTGCTGGATCTGTCAGAGTTTTAGCTCCCATACCTGACCCACCTGGCAGTGGAAAGCTTCTTCACAGGATTCAACCAGAGTTACAGTCTGTGCTTCTGACTGAACACAAAAGAGCTATGAGAGCTCAAAAGGTAGCTGCCATGGATGCACAGTAGAAAGTGGTTGAGTATAACACCCAAGGTGCAATGGGGAAGATAAGTCCCAGGGCCACATTATCATTATTGTGGCACATATCAAGACAGAAACTATGGGTACTCCAAACATGACATGTTTTAACATAGCTGGTTCTGCATATCTGGACCGGAGAAACCTCCTCACAGAAAACAGAGACAGTCACAGCTCATGCTACCTACTTCGTGATTGTTACTGTTCATTGGCAATATTGACAGCTACAGTCCGCTTGATCTGATTCTCTGACTGACCCCTGGAACAGTGGCATAATAGTCTTTAGAGCTGTTAGGTATCCAATGACAGGTGGCCTCACCTACAGGGGCTATTTAGAAATAACTGTAAGTCATGTTATGTGGGTACATTCTAGTTTGTAAGCACAAATATTTCAGAGAAAAAAAGCCTCTACAGAAAGCAAGTTTGAGGTAACTGTACAAGAGAAGTAGCAATAAGGAGCACGTGGACATCCCAAGAGGGGGATGTAGCTTCACTGGCTGGTCATATTTTCATCTTTGAATTCTGTAGACAGACAATTCACAGTATAGGAGTTGTGCCACAACTAGCTAATGTTGCGCAGATATTGCATACTTAGAATTTGAGGAATGGCTATTCTTAGGGTTGCAAAGTCAAGCACTCCAAAAGCCGGTAAGTGTTAGGGTTTGATACAGGCAACAAAATCATTATTATTAGTCCAAAGCAATCCTCCTCAGAGAGGTTTAACTGAAGGGTGATGGTGTATGAATGGTTTGCTAGGGTTTCACAGACGTTTTCTGACAAAAGAGGAATAGAATGGCGATAGCACTGTCTGTATTCAAAGGAATTATTGCAGACCAACATGTTTTCCTTATACTCAGAAACTTCTTCCTTCTGCTCCATTCCTTGAAAATATTTCCACCTACAGGCTTATGTCCTTTCCACCTTCAGTACCTAAACTTCCTGTGCCCATACTCAGCCTCCAATTTTCAGACGTGCCATCCCAGCCCCGTTGTCCTTGATGCAACTTGCACAGATGGATGCTGCTACTCAGCACTTGCCATCTGAAATTGAGTCTCCTCTTCCCACTCATGCTCTTAGACCAGTGAGATAGCTTAAACCTTTTGTGATTTGAATTCATATCTGCACAGAAGCAGACTGAAGTGTTTGGGGTGTTCACCATGCTCAGCAGTGCACATGTTGCCTGTCACAGGGTGAGGCACATGTCCGCTTATGTCCCAAGCTGAACACAAAGCTAAGTGTCAAGAGGCCAAGGCCCAGGGCATGAGCATGGATGCATGTAATGAGCTGTGTAAATCTGATGGTAAAAGCCTTAATGCATGATGGACTAGCATCTCTAATGCAGCCTGGATGGATGCTGTATTAATGCCTGTGGAATATGTGTGTGGCATCTCTGTAGCTTTGATTTGGGTTAAGAGAGGATTCTGTCACCTTTCCACCCTGCCTTGGCCCCTCAAACTCTCCTTCAATATGTTTCCTTCACAGAAATAGTTTAATTTCATTTTGACTGGTGCAGGAGTCAGCCACCTATATATGGCTGCAAATATTGCTGTGCCCACACAGGTGTCCCTTGCTGTGTCCCTCAGCTCACTCCCTGCACCAGCTCTTCCATGCATCTTGGGAGGTGTGTGTGGGCACAGCAGGTTCCAGCCAGGAGAAACCTCCTGCCATGAAGTGAAGAGCCAGAAGATTAGGTGCTTGGCAGCCTCTCGCCTGTTTAAGCAGCAGCATTTCTGAGTTCTCACTAAAGGTCTTTCCACACAGTTATCCTCAAATTAAAAGACAAAAATCAGTCCATTGCTCTGCCTTGAAAGCTGCCAGTCTCCAAAAGAGTGAATGCAGTACATCCAGTGTTTTCTCTTTGTTGTTGATGTTATTATGATTGTGGCTGCAACTCCTGTTCAGGCTAAATAATTCCTTGTACAAAAGCAACAGCAAAACGCTTTCTATGTTGGAATGGGCAGAACACCAGAACAAGACAGACAGGACTGAAAGGATGATAAGAAGAAAAATTGAAGGACATAACTATAGATGAAGATCCCATTTTAGCAAGATAAGTCAGCACATTCATGATATTGGGCAGTGCATTGCCTCTGCTGAAGTACACAGGATTGGCCACATGTTAAACTACCCTGTTGGTTCAGGATTGGAATGAAGGTATTAATTCAGTGGAAGTGAAAGTGACTTGTCTACCTGTCAGATCTACCCATGCACTTCCAGAAATAAGTATGGCTGCTTTCACAGGAATGATAGTCACCATTTAGTAAAAAAAAAAAAAAAAAAAATTAAAAGGTATTGTCTGAATTAAAAAAAAAGAAAAAAGAAAAAAAGAAAAATTTCTTTGAGGCAGCCAAGATGTCTGTCCTGCTTTGTCTACTTTTATCTTCTGAGGATGCTTAGGTAAACACCCACAATCTTCATAAGGATAGACCAGCTCAGTGACTAGGGCTGGTACGCTATAAAAGACTCATTGTCTATATTCATTTTAGATTGTACCTACACAGGATTTATAGAAACAATACCTAGGTGGCACTGAGGAAGCTATCAGTGCTATTTACAGACAATTTAAAGGAATAAACTTGCAGTTATGCCTGTGTTCGCTTTCCCTTGTGGTCTCCCTGCAACGCTTTCTAATCCTATTGTGACTTGATTGTTTCACAGCAAAGTGCTCCACAGAGGCCAGTAATTGGCACACAGGTTCAAATTAGATTGCTGTGTGTTTAGGAAAGCAGGGGTCATTTCCCATCAGCACCACTCATTAAGAAGCAGAGTGCTAAGTTTTCTATTACAGAAAATACTTGTATGTAAGTGTGTGTGTTCTTGGGAGGGGGATTTTATGTATAACCTAGAGCAGAATGAGTCTGTGATCAACAATATGCAAAACAACTTTGGTAAAGGAATATATTAACGATATACTCAATAACAGTTTTCTTAATTCTGCATCTGTCTGACCATCATGCACAAATCCCTTTTCGCCATGTAAATATGAAGTCAAACGTGGGTGAATTGAGAAGCTAGCTTGGAGGCAGTTGAAAAGTTGGCCTTGTGTGCCCCTGACTCTTGTGAATTTTAATCAGGATCTCATCATTAATTGCACATCAGCCAAGTTTCAGTTCTGGTATACTCAAGGCCACAGTCAGCTCCTGCACATTTGCTGCGGGCAGGAAAGATAAGCCGGGGTTCAGAAATGAGGTGGTTGGGCCCCAAATTAACTGAAGGAAGAGAGACAATGTCAGTATGCACCAGAAAGGAGAGTGAAGGGCAGGTATGATTAAGAAAAAAAGAAAGAAGAAAAAATCTGTCAAGAGGAGCCAGTTAGCAAACACCCTATGCCACAAGCATAATTGTTCCTGGTGACAAGCAACTAATCATTTGATAATGTTTAAACAGAGGAGAGGTATTTGGGTAATTCTTGCCTCACCTGACATAGCCTGGGCACCTGACTTTCCTCTAATGCTGAGTAGTGCCCTTTCCTCTAGGATGACTAAAAGGGAGGTGTCCACGTCCTGCCCATGGCTCCTTCAGAACCAGAAAGCAGGCACTGCAGCACTCGCGCCTCCAGGGAAATCTCACTTGCTAGGCTTGCATCAACCATTTTTAACTCACACATTATCATTACTGTGGTATAGCTCCTATTTTGCATAATAGCCTAGTGGTTAGAGGTCTCCTGCCAGAAAGAGGACACGCAGGGTGTAGCTTGAGGCGGCTGCAATCCTACACCGCCCCGCTGCAGAGGAGTCCCGTGGGCAGAGAGTGCTAGCATTATTTCTAGTGAGAGTATTTTCTGCTCCTTAATGAACCTTGGGGAGGGGGGAGAGAAGGTCACTGTGTGGAAATGGCATGAGGTTGGATGGAAAGCAAGCAGATGAGTACGCAGTGCTCTGGCTCAGTGGCAGCATGTTCATCTGAGACCAAGCAGATCTGAAATGTTGGTCCATGCCCTGAGGAGTGCATATGTATTTCATATGATGCCTTGGAATTAACCCCTGGAGGACTCCCCATCCCGCCTGGTCACTTAATTTCTTGAACCTGTTTCAAGTTTCAATTCCCAGTTTTACAGAAGTGTCACGCAGGAGACAGATGGGGTCTGACATGCATGCCTCTCACTATTGCCTGTTCCATCTCTAGTAGATCCTTATCTAGTGATCCATATCAGCATCTTCCAGAACTCTTCCCCCATTCACTGGGTGCAGAGCTGATACACTGAGGTCAGTCTTGCAAATTCTGCTTCTAGGGCACCATTCAGAAGGTGACTCTGTTCTTAAAACTACTTTGTTCTTACCCTTATGTGGCTACTAATTAAAATGTTTCTTGTACTCTTCCCCAAGTCCTGGAGTCTCCCATGGCGGGGACAGGACCTTGTGAGAAATGGGCCAGCCAAGGGCCACATCCTGTAGCTTGTGGACACTGCATTTTGGGACTCCAGTAGTGTCCAAAAATGCATGCCTAAGAAAGATTATAAGGCCAAAGTGTACAAACATACAGTGTCTTTTCCCTCGTCCTCTCCTGGTCTCCAACTGCTTTCAGCTATGGGACTTCCTGAAATCATCTGGGATTCTATGTCTCTAGTAAACATCACTTGTTTTGTTTTTTTTTCAAAGTACTTATCCAATGTCCTTTGAATCTTTGCAAACTCTTTTCTTTCCAGGGGAAACGTACTCTGTTGAAAACAAAATATATCGAGGTCTTTAAGTAAACTAACTCATGCTTCCTTTTCCCTCTCCTCTCACCAGTGACATGTATTTTTTACACATAAGAATGAAAAAAACCTGCTGTGTATGTGAAACATAGATAGCAATCTTCATTTTTACTTTCTCCCTCTGACATCAGCCTTTAAAGATAAACTGTAATGACGTAACCTGTCATGGAGAGCAATACCAAATCTAGGATGATGACATGAAACAAGCAAGAAATGATACCCATCTGTGGAGTTTTGCTGTGTAAATTGAGTGAAATTTCAGACAGTGCTGGCATTTCTCCTTCCTCCCTCTCTATTCGCCATCAACCGGTGTTGTGTGCATTAGGGTTTTTTATCTGCATTATGTTTCATATCTGGCATGGCAAGTCACAGCTTTGTGGAGATCCCTCATCTTTAGACAGGGACTGCATTCCTCTGTCTTCTCATCATAGGTCTGTTGAAATGTTGTAAAATCCACAGTCATCTCTGGATTGAAATAATGTTAGCATGTAAAATATTAGACAGAAATATAGTTGTTACTTCAATTCTGCTGAGATTTGTCTTCGTCTCCCTAGGATTTTACCACATATTCACTAACATGCTGAGAATACATCTTTTTTTCCTGGTATGGCAACAGAAACACTGCTGGTCTCTGAAATCTTATTCATTGTAGTTGGACTCTCACAACTATAAACACACGGGGAAAAAACCTGCTTGTCTGCTTTTTTCCTAAAGACAAATCATGAGAAACCAGCATGATATATTCAGAAATATTTACTTCCATGTAGTGTCACACCAGAATAAAAGACACAGATGCACTTTCAAAAAACATGGCAGGGGGCAGGGCGGGGGAGAAGGAAGAAATGAGCAAATGGAAATTTGAAAAGTTATAGAAAAAAAGTGGCTTTGTAAGGGTTTTTTTTATGATGGAGATCATAATAAGAACATGAGAACTGCAGTATCAACTGGCTCAAAGTCCCAATTAATCCAATATCTTTCTTCCAAAAATGGCCAGTAGTGGTTGTCTAAGAACAGTATAACCATGATACAACAGGACCAACAGCTAATAAAACTTCTCCAGAACAGTCTCTCAGTCACTAGTGATTTCTCAAATGGAGGTCTATCTGATGGTCTTGGGTAGACTTTTATTCCATTCTTTCATTCATTCTTTTTAAACCAATAACATTTTAGCATATACAACATTCTCTGACAAGTTCCACAGCTAAAAAGCACCTCTTTTCTCTGTTTTGAACCTATTATTTGCTAGTCTTGTTGACACTTCC
Organism: Nipponia nippon; assembly: GCF_047370975.1. Classification (NCBI taxonomy): domain Eukaryota; kingdom Metazoa; phylum Chordata; class Aves; order Pelecaniformes; family Threskiornithidae; genus Nipponia; species Nipponia nippon. The sequence goes on from NW_028262336.1 coordinate 84,340,861, forward strand.
TAATTCTTCTGTTAGAGATGATAAACATATTTGTCTTCTCCATACCACTATGATTTTATAACCTTTAGGTGACCTATTTTCTAGGCAGAAGAATGTCCAGTTTAAGTAATCATATCTTCTACTGGTACTATTAGTACCAGTGAACTGCCTTCCCTCCCCCCCAGTTCACCAATGTAGAGTTAATTTTGCTTTAATGTTTCATATGGATTATTAATAAAGGAAAACTTTTTTTTTTTTTTTTAACCAAATTGTCAGTGACTCAAGAAAGGTGATTTACTGAATAGCTCCAACTGCATCCTACCTTTTGGGCTCCTAGTCAGCCTGACACCTTTTTTTGTGGGGTTAGAAATGGCTGGTTGGACCAAGCAGAGTGTCCCTCGCCTGCACACCAGTCCCATACCAGCACAAGGCCAAGCATGTGGAGCCTTGGCCACCACCCAACGGAACAACCACAACCACTACCACCACGGTGATGCTAACAGCTGTGCCTGGACCCTGAACTCGAGTCTGGAAGAGGATGATTGGGATAAACATGTAATTGTGTTGTATTTTGGTGAGAATCTGAGGGAAGACTGGTTTGTTCCTCCCTCCTGGGTTCGCAGGCTGCAGGTCCCTGTTGTCAAGGAGCCCCAGCAGCCATGTCCTTCCTCATTTAAGGACCATTAAGATCACTCAGTCACTTTGGAAAGCTTGTCTTGATCTGGTGATATCTTGCTGCATGCTGGAGTTAAATGATGTGATGTTTTTCCCAGTGAGTTTCTGTATTCTGAGCTGCAGTTGCACATTGTTGGATCCGGCAAATAGAAACCTTCTGCTTCACTTATGTCCCATATCGCAAACCTGATGGACTGATGCCTGACTGAGAGTTTAGGTCTTTCCAGATGGAGCAAAATTAGCAACAAAGTACATATTGCAAAGACCTTTTAGGAAAGACAAGATAGAACAAAACAACTTTGTATGTGCAAACCTACCCAACGTATTTCTTTCCACACACTTCTGTCTATTCAGCTTTATTGAGACCACCACAATCAGCAAAATAGCCACTAGTTGCACAGGTCAGAGAATTTAGCTTAAAGTATAAGCCTTGCTGAAGTCATTGCATTTCCTCATACATTTACATGTGTTATGTTCAGAGTGACGGTGAGACTATAATAAATCTCCTGTGATGTGTATTGCTCAAAAGTAACATAACTTTTCAATGGTTCAAAATATGGTCTAAATTCTGTTGGTTGCCCTATTATCTGTCAAGAATTTTTTTTTCTCATATGCACTATTTCTAATTTATGTCTTCTCTTTTTAATTTATTCTAGAACCACTGTGAAATCAAAATCATTCAAAAATCCATTCAAAGAGTTAAATACAATAATTTTATCATTAGAAAGGACAGTATGTAACTATCAGACCAAACAGTCTATCTTTTGTTAAATGACAGGTCAAAGAAAGTTCATTCCTAATAATGCAAATCACAAATCAGTGTTTCAGGAACAGCATATATGAAACGATGTCTGAAACATCAATAACAGTTTTTTTCCCCTATAATTATTATTAGCTTGGTAATAGTCGTTAGTGACCTATCTCCTTCTGCTGATTTAGTAAAGTGCACCTAATAACAAGCAGGGGTCAAACGTACAAACCAAATGACACTGCATTCCCTAGATACATAGTGCAGTTTCTAATGATGTAATAAATGCCTTGCAGTGTTTTTGTCTCACCCACCAAAATTAAGCCTATTAGAGTAAAATACGCCAATTGAAAACATTATCAAATCTTGCCTGGAATATAAAACAAATCTCTATAAACAGTGCTAAAATGACAAACTACCTCTTGTGTTAGAGAGGCTGAATCTCTAAAGTAGCTTTTATTTCAGTTCTCAGTTAAAAAATCAAGCCTTCAGAAATGGTGTATATTTATTATGTAAATAGCGAGAACGAGAGAAAACAGGATCACATTACGGCCTCTTTTTTGCAAGGAATTAATTGTGACTTCAACAAAAATACCTTTTTAAAGAATCCATCTTTTTTCATGAGAAGGAGAAAGTATTGTCCTATAATTCTAGACTTTATACAGATACTTTAGCACAGAAGAGACGACCTACTCTTAGACAAAGAGAGTTGGTTCAGGGAAAAAATAATAATGTTTATATCCACCTCTGTATTAAGAGTATCCATGCAATCAGTATCCATAAAATCAGCTAGTCCCTTACTTAACCGTGCTGGAACCCACTCAAGCCATTGAGTTTAAAACTGCGGTATTATTATTCTTTGATGTCTATAGCTTAGTAGCACAAAGCTGGTCTCCAAGCACTTACTCTCTATAAAGAAACACAAATGTTTGGCCTTTGGGCTGTAAATATTGTGTCACCATTGATTTTTAACATATAAAGTGTATTTTCCTGAATGTCAAGTATTCTCAAAGTGCAGGGACTCCCATGAGCATGGAGTGTCAGGAATTAAAGACAGTTTAAAAGCAGGAGCTACAAGCAAGGAAAGAAGAAAGTAATAGGAAGAAACGAGAGAAAGAAGAAATGAAAGAATAACTAATATGAACTTTGCCAAGTATTATATTATTGCTTACCTCCCAGATGAAAATGTCACCTGGGGAGCATAATATCCTATCATCACTAAAGAGAAGACTGAACTGTGATACTGTCAATATACCTTTTCTTACTACCTAAGATTGTTTTCTTTAAGGATTTGTGTATCCCATGCACTAGAGATTTTTTTCGCAGCTAAATAATAGGCTTGATTTTGGGATCAGACATGCTGGTGGTTCACAAACAGCGAAAGTGTCAGCAGCTGAATGGAAATGTGGCTTTGACAATTTGCTATTATTGCCTTATAGCACTTCAGTGTTTGTTTTTCTGCATTGTATCAGCTGCTTTGATGCTATTTCACCAAACTGATCTCCTTGAGAAGGTGGTTCAGAGCAGGACCCTAACTTAGCCAAGGCGCATAAACTAGGACCAAGTTATCCTATTCTGCTGCAACAGAGATAAGTTCTGCATCATCTCCAGCAATGTCTACCTCCCGCCTGAGTACAGAGGGATGGCTAGAGGTGAACATAGCTGCCCCCCATCCCATAGCTGGGATGAATCCAGGCTGGGATAGCACCTCGCTCACACGGCTAGGAAAGCTGAGAGGGTTTCAGCCTACTGGATGCAATATCTTTTACAGTGTAGCCTCAGGCAGTGCAACTCTGCAATGTCCTTTAGATTTACCACCAGCCTATCCAATAATGAATAAGAGGAATACTCCTTCTAGGTGATTATTCAGAGCAGACCCATCGCCATAGCTTATTTCTATAGCCAACACAGACAGTCCAGGTTCCTGAGAGGGCAATGACAAGTATCTTAGGTCAGGTTCCTCCTCTGACTCTTACACCTCTCCAATGAACTTGTGTGAATACTTCCCTAAGCCAGACCTTTGAACAGCAAATTCAGTCCAGACTGGAAGAGAGACACTGCCTTTCCTCTCCGGAAAATGTCTTCAAGCAGCTGTACTGTAAAAGTTGTGGTGGCTAAAACCCTGTTTGCTTTTATCCTTCCCTATCCCACTTGCCACAATCAGTAATCATTTGAAGGATGTTACACATCAGATTCACAGATTCCTTTGAACTATTTTCTCATTTATTGTGTTTACTAGATGTTTCTTTCAGAACTTCAAAAAAAGTCTGGCATCCATCTCAATTTTATCTGCCTAAGAACAGTCACGTTGCCGTCAGACATTGTCTCAGACATTTACATGAATATTGACTATTTAATGCAAAGCATTCTTTAAATGTACAGGCACATATGCCAGCTCCTCTTAAGAAGGCTGAAGAACTCTGAGTTCTGAAACATTTAAGAAACATTAAACGTATTTTTTTGATAAAGGCTACCTCTTGAGAGATGGTGAGAATTTCCAACTCCCAATGTTAAAGCACTCATCTCGTCTCAGCAGCAGGCATTCAGGGCCTGCAAAACTTGCCCTAGAGACCAAAGATACTCCATCTATTAAGTTTATCAAGGTAAAGCTTAAGAAGTTATTTGACATGTAAAAAAGCATAGGGAAAAGACTTCTGATAACAGGTTCTTTATATGTAAACAAAAGTGTACCAGTTTCCCAGAGCTAGACGTAGGTATGTTCTGGAATAAAAGCAGGATTTGATCTATTTAACTAACTAAAGACCAGGAATTGCACGTATAGTATTCCAGTGATCATATTTGAGATATCTAGCAAACTGATCTTCCTAAAGGAAACTGATCCTACCAGATAGATCCTGCTTCAAAAAAAAGAATCCTATCCATCTAAGTTAGATACCTAATAATTGAGGTGTTTTCAAGTCTAAATGATGTGGTTACTTTTCAGGAACCATTTGGAGAGTACTTCAGATTTTCTGAGAAATATCAGGGGTTTTTTTTAGTGTCTATGTAAGAATTTAATTTAAGAAGGCTGCTATATGAAAAACCAAAACATTTAAGGAAAAATTAGGTAGACAAGATCTCCCTCAAAGCATTTATTTTTATCAGTTGGATTAACTCCTGGATAACAGCTACACATAACAGTTTCATTAGCCATTGGAAAAATGAACTGAGGACTGCATTCTTTGGCTAGAAGTGACTCTAAGAGGCACAACCTCAGCTATAAGGTGTGATGGAAGGATCCCAAGGTGACATTTCATACCTGGTGGTGATTAGGAGATGACACAAGATGCATCTTCATCTGGACGTAAAAAATTTGTGAAGAAAAGTGAATAAAGTGGTGATCTACCTACTAAGATGTGTATCTTGTCAAGTCACACAGTATCAGCTCTTAGGTGCTGCCAATTGATTTGAGGGTACAATTTAAGGTGTATTCGAAGCACTCAATAAGACCCATTTGCTTATGAGATCCTCTTTCTACATGACTGACTCCAAAATTGTTTTAAACTAAATCTCTGTTTGAAAAACAACTACCTGCAGACACCATGACCTCCAAATGGAACCTACTTGCTCGTGATCCAAGCTCCTGCAGCTGTGGGTGGGGAGTCTTCCTCTGGATTTTGCATGAGGGATGGCTTCTGCCTAAATACTCATTCATATTTGTGGCGTACGGCTTCTGATCAGTACAGGTGGTTTTAAAATAGGTGCTGTGGATTAAACCAATAGAAAATAAAGCCTATCAATTTGTCAAAAAGGAATTATTGTGGCTTTCAGTTGTACTCCCTCCACAAGGGACAATTATGTTTTTTAAATAAATGAAAACATTATGAGCAGCACCCACATACTGCTTCTAAAAAAGCCTGGGATCTAGTAAAGAATGCAAAGGTTGTGGGTACTGCTATGCATTTCCAGAAAACTGTTTAACTTTATATCGTAGCAGTAAATTTACCTTTCTCTGTCTCTCTCTCACACACTTTGAAAGATTATACCAATGTTTTATTGCACACTGGAAACTATGACAATAGTTCATGTAGTGCAGGAATAGTTTAGAAAATCTGAAATACAGCTATTGATTGTCTCAAACTATTTAATCTTCAATTAGACATTGAATGTTAGAACTGGCAGAATATATAAGATTTTTCTATCCTTGAATAGCAGTTCATTTTTGTCTATGAATAATACATCTTGCTACAATAGTGCAGTCAGATACTGGTATAATTAGATACATTTCTGAGGTCTGCCTATGGTTCATGCATCAAACACTGATCCTTCAGGCTGCCTTGTATAGGTCTATAGGCTTGGGACGCTAAAGAAATGAACACAGTCATGCTAACAGTGCCCTCACTCCAGTTACAGATGTAAGATGACAGTGACTGCTCCAAGGCATACTAATTACAAAGTATTTAGCAGTCAGTCTCTAGCACACACCTGCCAAAAGCAGAGATGGGGGAAATGTGATAACCCTGTTTCTTATGTTACACAGAGCCCAGCTGGAAGTTAAGTTCTTAAGAGGCCAATGACTGTACAAACCATATGTTATCACAGTTCAATCACGCCCATAGCTTTCCCCATTTTAATGTATATTTGGCATTACTAGATAATGTGACATCTTCAGCCTAATCAGATGGATATCTTAACCAGTGGGAATATTAAGGTAATACAGTGCTACAGATAATATCCATTGCGTTATGTTAGCTTCGCACTTGTATTTCTGCATAATGGCTCCAGCTCCTAACCTGTTCTGACTATAAACTTTGCCAGGAGGCAGCCCATTTAATATAGACACAGATTTTGTTATTTCAACTTATGCCTACTGTGGATCTTAACATTTTGGGTCCAAATAGCTCCTAGAAAAAAAAAAAAAAAGCTCTGTCTGAGTGAAAATTTTGCTGTGTAGATCTACTTATAGGTGAAAGAAACAATACATAAATTGGTTAGAAAAGTCTAAAAAAAAAGATAAATTAGATCTGTCCAATTTTTTTGTTGTTTTTAATAAGTAAAGGCAGAATAATGCCACCTTTAAAAATTATACTTGTTCTAAATTTTTATAAAGAAAATAGAGAAAAGGACCAGAAGGGAAAAAGGAAGAGCACACCCATTTATGGGTAAGAATCAGAGACTGAAGCAACAAAGGGAACCTTGTCGTTGGTGTCTACTGCAGGCCGCTCGATCAAGGGGAGCCTATTGATGAAGCCTTCTTACTCCAGCTACAGGAGGCATTGCGCTCACAGGCTCTCCTCCTGCTGGGGGACTTCAGCCACCTGGATATCTGCTGGAAAAGTAGCACGGTGAGCTGTAAGCAATCCAGGAGACTCCTGGAGTGCACTGAGAATAACTTCTTAAGCCAGGTAACAGACAGCCCTACCAGAGGGGATGTGATACTGGACCTGTTGGTCATCAACACAAGCTAATTGGTGAAGTCAAGATTGGAGGCAGCCTGGGCTGCAGTGATCATGCATTGTTGGAGTTCGCAGTCCTGAAGGATATGGGTCAGACAGAGTAAAGTCAGGACCCTGAATTTTAGGAAAGCAAACTTCCAGCTCTTCAAGGAGTTAGTCAATAGGCCCCCCCGGGAAACTGCCCTCAGGAACAAGGGAGCAGAAGAGAGCTGACAGACCTTTAAGGATGCTTTCCATAGAGCACAAGAGCTCTCAATCCCCAAGTATAAGAAATCAGGAAAGGAAAGCAAGAGATTGGCATGGATGAGTTGAGACCTGCTGGTCAAACTAAAGAGCAAGAAGGAAATGCACAGGCAGTAGAAGCAGGGACAGGTATCCTGGGAAGAGCATAGGGACGCTGCCCAGTTGTGTAAGGATAGGGTCAGGAAGACGAAGGCTCAGCTGGAGCTGAAGCTGGCGAGGGACGCAAAGAATAATAAGAAGGGCTTCTACAGGTATGTCAGCCAGAAAAGGAAGGTCAAAGAAAGCGTACTCCCCCTGACAAGCAAGACTGGCAAACTGGTAACAACAGACGAGGAGAAGGCTAAGGTACTCAACAACTTCTTTGCCTCAGTCTTCACTGGCAACCTCTCTTCCCACACATCTCGAGTGGATGGACTGCAAGATGGGGACTAGGGGAGCACAGTCCCTCCCACTGTAAGAGAAGATCAGGTTTGTGACCACCTGAGGAACCTGAACATACATAAGCCTATGGGACCTGACGAAATGCACCCCAGAGTCCTGAGGGAATTGGCTGATGTAGTTGCCAAGCCACTCTCCATGATATTTGAAAAGTCATGGCAGTCAGGTGAAGTCTCTGGGGACTGGAAAAAGGGAAACACTGCACCCATTTTTAAAAAGGGTAGAAAGGAGGACCCTGTCAGCCTCACCTCTGTGCCTGGGAAGATCATGGAACAAATCCTCCTAGAAGCTATGTTAAGGCACATGGAGGACAGGGAGGTGATTTGAGACAGCCATCATGGCTTCACCAAGGGCAATTCTTGCCTCACCAACCTAGTGGCCTTCTATGATGGAGCGACTACATCAGTGGACAAGGAAAGAGCTACAGATGTCATCTATGTGGACTTCTGTAAGGCCTTTGACACAGTCCCCCACAACATCCTTCTCTCTAAATGGGAAGGATACGGATTTGATGGGTGGACTGTTCAGTGGATAGCAAACTGGCTGGATCGTCGCATCCAGAGGGTGGCGGTCAATGTCCAGATGGAGATTGGTGACAAGTGATGTCCCTCAGGGGTCCGTATTGGGACCAGTACTGTTTAATGTCTTCATCAATGACATAGGGGCATCGAGTGCACCCTCAGCAAATTTGCAGATGACACCAAGCTGAGTGGTGCGGTTGACACGCCTGAGGGATGGGATGCCATCCAGAGGGTCCTGGACAAGCTTGAGAAGTGTGTCGGTGTGAACCTCATGAGGTTGAACAAGGCCAAGTGCAAGGTCCTGCACCTGGGTCGGGGCAACCCCTGGTTTCAATACAGGCTGGGGGATAAAAGGATTGAGAGCAGCCCTAAGGAGAAGGACTTGAGGGTACTGGTGGATGAAAAACTAGACATGAGCCGACAATGTACACTCACAGTCCAGAAGGCCAACCGTATCCTGGGCTGCATCAAAAGAAGCGTGGCCAGCAGGTCAAGGGAGGTGATTCTGCTCCTCTCCTCTGCTCTGGTGAGACCGCACCTGGAGTACTGCGTCCAGCTCTGGAGTCCTCAGCACATGAAAGACATAGACCTGTTGGAACAGGTCCAGAGGAGGGCCACAAAAATGATCAGAGGAATGGAACACCTCCTTTATGAAGAAAGGCTGAGAGAGCTGGGGTTGTTCAGCTTGGAGAAGAGAAGGCTGCAGGGTGACCTTATTGCAGCCTTTCAGTACTTAAAGGGGGCTTATAAGAAAGACGGGGACAAACTTTTTAGTAGGGCTTCTTGCAATAGGACAAGGGGTAATGGTTTTAAACTGAAAGAGGGTAGATTCAGACTAGATATAAGGAAGAAATTTTTTACAATGAGGGTGGTGAAACACTGGCACAGGTTGCCCAGAGAGGGCGTAGATGCCCCATCCCTGGAAACATTCAAGGTCAGGTTGGACAGGGCTCTGAGCAACCTGTTCTAGTTGAAGATGTCCCTGGTTATTGCAGTGGGGTTGGACTAGATGACCTTTAAAGGTTCCTTCCAGCCCAAACTATTCTATAATTCTATGATTTACGAATGCTCTGCAATGTAATTAAGGAAAAAGGGAAATAAAGCAAAGAAAAGTTTTACAGCACAGCATTTCATTGCTGCTGATTAAATTCTCTGTCCAAAAGTTATTTCAAAGAAGCCAGGCACTCTCAAACTGGGGAAAAAAGGAAATTTTAAGTTTTTCTTCTGACACTAGTGAGGAAGAAATCAGCTTTATCAGAATCAGGGAAATGCTTTGCCTTTCACATCATAATATTCTCTTACATCTGCTGAACCCAACATTTTCTACAACACTGTTTTCACCTGACTGCTTAGACCCCCAGCTGCAGGGTTAACACAGCTGCCCAACATCACTCCATGGCACAGTCAGGATTTGAACCCACAGACTTTGATTGCATGTTGGAGGCTTAGTCCTCTGGCTCACAGAAACTGCATTAATACAAATCCATATGATTACAGAGCTGAAGGCAAGAAACACAGGAGCAGTCTAATACGTGAAGAGAAAGATTCAGAACCAGAGAAGCAGCAAGTCACATCCGTGTGCTTTTGTGGGCTCAGGAAGCCCTTTTTTTATATACATTGGGTGTATCATTAGCACGCAGGGGCATAGGGTATTCAGCAGGAAAAAAAAAATTCCCTCGGGCTTTGACTACACATTTTCTATTTCAGTCACAAGACCTTTGGGAAGGGGTTCTATCTTACACACATGAAACTTTCTGTTAGTAAATAAAAGATGCAATCAAATTGCTTTCAGCTGAAAATTTGGGGAGAATATTTTTTGCTGAACAAAGTACCTGTAAAAGATTTTATGGTTTTGTTCTCACTCTCTCCTCATCCCTGCAATCTCATCACTCTATTGCTTTTGATTTTGCCAATGAAGAAGGGGAACAAAGAGAAAATAAAATAAAAATACAAAATCTGTTTTATGATCAAACACCTGAAGCTCTAGTATATAACTTCCATTTAACAAAAATGCCTATGTTCATCTTTGTTTCAGCTAGAAAAGGAAAAATAATTTCAAGCATCATCCCTTTGTGAAACCCAGTGGTTTACCTTACCACGAAACAGATCTGCAGCTCTTTCAGTTTGCCTGTTCTGTTTGTATGTCAGTTTTAACTGATTAAAGGGGAATGAGAAAAGTGACCTAGCTTTTTTCTTCCCACTATTTTTTCCCCTTCATCTTGCTCAAACAAAACAACCTTGATGACTAAATGTAAGTCGTAATGCAGTGGAATCTCTGGATGCCTTGCATGCTGGTTGTTTTTGAGAAAGGACTGAATAAAGGCTTCAGGATTTCATCGATTATGTGAACTTATCCTATTGGCTAAAGTGTATTTTTCAGTAACTTAGATTTATGCATCCTTCTGGGTAGTTGGTGAAGAGCTCAGGACTTTAACACCGTGCCTCCCACCCTTCTGTCCTTCAGGTGCAGATAACCATGGCAAAAGAAAGGCTAAACCACACAGGTGGAAAACAGAAAAGTTGAGAAAAGAACAGTCACATATCAGAAAGTTACAGTATTTTCCAAGGAAGAAGAACTCACAAAAAAACCCACATTCTCACTTCAGAAAATGTCATTCTACTACAAAATCTGTGTGTTCATCCAAATCCCATCATTTAGACTAACATTTCCCTTTGAAGACCTCAGCTGTAGATGTCACCATGCTGGCAAATGTCTTTATTCTCACTAGCAAAAGTATCTCTTTAACCATTTTCTCACCAGAGTACTGCTTGCTGTGTTGTCAGACAGGATAAATATAGACCCAAGTATAGCTTGGGTGTACAGCTGCTCCCCTCTTCCTCTTTCATGATCCCATGGGCTTTACTTGCTAGTGATGGAAAGGAAAATTCTTCATCCTTTATTTCTGTGTGGTTGACCTTTTGCATTTAACTGTGTCTGCCTAGGAACTCATGAAGCAACTGGTTTGCTGGAAGCAGAGGGTAGTTCCCATGTATGACAGCTGGCAGAATGGAGTTCAGCACTTTTCCCTAAAAGCATGACTTGAGCTGTCTAGAGAACTGAACAATTTCTCATCCAAATGGTCTACTAAAGATCTGAACTTCTTAAATTACTTTCTCCTTTTCCAAGTGGTGCCCTTGCTTTGAAACTACTTTATAAATGGAGCAATAAGAGCAAGAAGTTGTTTTAGATTACCACTAGATAGTCTCTCTTCTCATATGGATTTAAGTCTGTTATTCTCAGTAGACTTTATTTAGGCCAAATTCTAGTTAAACACTAGATCGGGCATTGCATTTCACTGCTTTGCATAAAGAATCTTGTTTGCTCACACACTGTGTGGAATATGTATATGAATGTGTAATTACTGACAATATTTTGCATAAATCTGCACAGTTAAAATGAAAAAAACCCGCCACTAATGAGATTTTGTGATTGCATTACACACAAAACACAACAGAACAGAGCAATGTAAGCAATGTCAATGGCTCCTTTCGCCACTTCAGGATGAGTTAGATAGGAAAGATGAGAGTTACATGTATATTAATTACCTGCCTATGTAGCCATCTGAGTGACTGCCCACAAAAAGCAATGGTTTCTGCATCTGAGCTCTTCTAGTGGCACCACAAGGAAAAGGCACACAAATGGCCTGAGGCACCTGAGCCACTCAGATCTACTCCAGAACTTTCTCCGTAACCAGTTCCCTGCATCATGTCTTTGGTCATGACAGCCAGTTATTCAAATCTCATCAGTAATCCGTAAAGCATAGAGTAAATTCTGTAGAATTGCTAGAGTTTAAGTTAAGAATGCCCACAAAGAGGAACCATGGATTGAAAGTGGTTCGATTTTTTTTGCAGTTATTAAAGCAAAACACTCCTTTAATACTTTAAACAATATTAGGGATTTTTTTCCTAAAACAGACATTTATTATGAATGCTTCTTGAGTATACATTGGTGTGTTTTATTTTTATAAAATAAAATATCAGGCTTTGCTTTACATTTATTATTAATGCAAGATACATGAATCTCTCTTAAAATTGTTGTATCAGGTGATATTTGCAGGTGCAATTGTTTTGTTTAGCAGATGCTATTTCAAGAAAGGGAGAGAGATAATGTTTCCCCTCACAGTCCACAGGATGGTATCTCAATAGGGAGCTGGACACATACCTATATTTCATAATATGTGCTCATCTACAGACTCCATTCCATGGCGCCCTGCCTCTAGTGCCACAATATTCCTATACTCCTATCTCCAGCTTCATGCTTTTCTATATGCAAACAGCACATCATACACATCCCCATTATGAGAATGTCTGAGGGGAATAATCTCTACTTGCAACAGAGGTCAGAAAACATGCTGGAGTGTGCTTTTGAAGACTGGATATATGCACTGCTGGTGCTGGTATAGCACATCTAGAAAGAAAGGCAGTCTGGTGGAGCCGTGATGCTGTGTTACCCATAGAATGGCAAAGTGCTGAGCTCTTTAGAAAATCTATATAGAGAAATGTAAGTCCTAAAACAGGAGACGACCTCCACTGAAAAAAACACCCACTTTTGAAACACGGCCCACAGCTACAGTGACATTTGAGAAGCAAGGCCAGTGAATTTGAATTGCCACTGTCTTACTGGATGTGTTATGAAATGTGTTTGGACACCTTTTTCTTTCTTCTTAGTTAACTGCATTTGGTTTGTGGGTTTTATTTCTGCAGGATAGTGCCCTAGTTGCACTTGGCACAAGCATTTGAGCTGGGACCCCTTCAAGTAAAACAGGAATGGGCTTGCTGGGAAGATCATAAAGGCTTCTCCAGTCCCTCATCTGAAAGGTGCAGAAACCTCGCCCTTACGTTAGTACCTAGGAGTATTTACTCCTTCTATGTATTAATGGACAAAAATAGGCACTTCCAGAGGATCATTCATGTCTTAAGCTGCATATCTCTCTGCACTTACCACACAGGTAATTACTCCTAACCCAGGTGCTCTACTGGAAAACTTACGCGTAGTTGGATTGAATCTGAATCAAACAACACCTTTGCTGCTTTTCGGAAGATATACTAGAAGAGCTCTGTATGAGGCAGAACATCTAATGAAATCAATAGTTACTGGGTGATGTATAGAGAAAATAGAATATATTTTTTCTTTTTACTACCTGGTTATTCATAGGAGTTATAGAAATATTATGTATCTGATTCTTTAAATAAAATATTTTTTTAAATGGTGAATATCTGTTAGTGTGTTTTGGCAGATATGTCTCGCTTTTTTGATCCCAAAAATCAAATATTCTTTAAGTCTGATTAAGGACCAACGTTTTATTCTTGTATTTTGATTATTGTTATATCTCAACATATATTGACACCATTAGATTTTCTCTATGTTTCAAAATACTAACAATGGGACCTAACATTTAACCCCTATAGTTAGAAAAGCTAAAAAAAAAAAAATCATACACCAGGAGTTGCTGCTTATCTCTTATTAGGTTGATCAGCAAGCAAAAACCCAAACAAAACAAAAATGACTGAGCTGGCTTGATATGTTTAATGGATGTAGAGACTGATGTGAAAGGTGTTGTAAACACCCATTCATGAAATCCTCCTCTAAGGTCAGAGGCAATGCAGTCTGTCATGTCTTGAAAGAGAAGTTAAGTATCTCTCCTGATGATTCACACATTGAACTGATGACAGGGATTCATAAGAAGAGGATATAAAACTCATTTAAATCACTGAGTACTTTGCCTGTGTCTGAACAGCAGGATTGAGAGAGCAGGAAAAAAAAGCTATGTAATAAGACAGAAAGAATTGTTCAAGGAAAGTCAATGCTGGAAAATGCCGACCCTCTGCTATTAGCTGCTAATTTTAAAAGGGACTTTTAAACTGAAATATCACTGTGTGGAGGAGTTTTCTGAAAGCCATGTTCAGACTGCAGTGGGTAGGCAGCTAATTTTCTATGTAATATTATCCAAGGTGTGGAGGATACTGACACGATAAAGAAACACAAAAGACAGCACATGACAACAGTATTAGTTTCTGTGAGTTCAGTACCATCTACAGACAATACATTAAGTAATGAGTTCTAGCAGAACAGTCCAGTCAAGCTGCTTGTGCCATTTCCTTAACTAAATATTTTAAATATTAAAGTATCGCTGGGACCCAAACAGTGAAATTATAACTAGAAAGCGTGAGTCTCCATTTAGTGCCTAACACTCTTCATTGGCTGGATTTTGTAGCATAGAAAGAAAAAGAGAGGACTAAGCTGAGTTAGTTATAAAATATGTTCTTACCATGTATTCTCTGATTTTTGCCACCAAACTGAGTATGTAGCAGAGCCATGTGACCTTTTGGGTGTGTGTAACAGCCTCTAAAGATTTCTCAGCACTATTCCATGTGAAAAATGCAAGAAATATATTTTCTAGTTAAAATATCTAGGGATAAACTAACACACTCTCCACTTTAAATCAGATAGGGAAATGTATTTTGTTAATATTTGTGCTATCAATACCATTAAGAGGTGCCTATAAATAACAATAGGCATCTGAAAAGACTGCCTCCTGTCCCAGGATGTTTTCAAGTCAGTAGGCTAAAAGTACTAAGGAAAGAAATGCCAGCAGAGAAAATGAACTCTATAATTGGCAAATTATGTTCATCTAATGACAGAAGTTTCAAAAAGAAGACAGAACAAACAGGATGAAAATTTTACTTTTATATATGCTCCAAATTTGTCTTTAATACTAAAGAATCTATGGAGCACAGTGTGCAACTGTATAGACAGCTGCATCGTATACTACTGTAATCCATAGTAGATATAAGAGGAAAAATTACTTTTAAAACAGAAGATCACAAAAAATGCAGCAATGTTTGTTTACCTTTGTTTTCCTTTTTCAAGGCATCTTAAAGATTCCTAAGGAATCAATTTAGCTGCTTGGGTCAGTTTGAGCAAAAAAAAATTTAAGGTTTCTGAAAATGTTAATATAGGTGCTAAAATTTATTTTGTTAATTGCTGGAATAATCAATAACTAATTTTCATTCTAAACTAGGTCCTTCATGTGTCTTAAATAACCCAGTGGAAGATCATTTACATCTCAATAACAACCCTTAACAATGTCATGTCATTAAAATCCAAACTAAATCTCAATAATGTAGGTTAGTGACCAGTAAAGGACTTATTACCTGGGTCAAGTCCTTGGGGGCTGTGGTGGGCCAACTGCTGAAAGTCTTACTTGTGTGTGGCTTTTACTCCAAAATATAAGCATGGTATCCCATAGGAATGATCCCATTATTTGGTGCTATGTCATTTTCTAAATGGTTATACATTACACCTATTTCAGGAGCACATTAGTAATGTGAAGGTCAACCAAGCATAACAAAACAAAACAAAAAAACAACAACAAAAAAAAACCAAAACAGACATCAGAGTAATATGCGGTAGAGAGCTTTAAAAATAAACAAATAAATACGGCTTTGAAAGCTTAGTTGGAGCTTCACCTTGCTTTCATTAAAATGTTTCTGTGTAAGATGGTAATTAGCAGAAATGGGAAGTAAAAGTATATTAGCCTTATGTACTAGCTAGGAACAGAGAAAGGCATAACTATTTTAAGATGCATTTTTAACAATGCTTTTGTGATACCAACACACTTGCTGATGATATTGAAATTTTTATGTTAATTAAACAACCCCTAACCACTCAGTACATCTCCGATATATACACTTTGTAATTACCTCCATTATTGAAATAGCTAGTTTGATTTATCCTTGCCACAGTAACATTCTAGCTTCTGTTATTTTTGTCTTTAGAAAAACATAGGTCCCAGTGAGGGAATATAAAACTATTACTGTAAATTAAATATTAAAGCTAACTTATTTTTGCATAAGAACACTGTCAAATAATGGTGATAACTGTTCCTAAGAAATGAACTTTTTTTTGCCTTTTTTGGAACACAAATTAAAATCTAATTTTCAGTTCTTTTGTAAATTTCATATAGTTAGCATGTATAGTTTTACTGATGGCAGTAGCTTAACAGGGAGCTATTATAGTCTTAGCTTAGCGATTAAGAAATACAACATTTGTTGAAGAGCTAGGCCTTTTAGTCTAGAATGGATTATCACTTGATCCTTCCTTAAGCATTTTTATACAGGAGTGCATTATCCTTGGAGCCACCCTGGGCTCCATGCCTCATTAACCTGGGTGTTAGATAAATCAAAGGCAGCCTCAGAGACAAAGATAAGCAAACTGCAGGCCAGCAAGACGATGATGTATGGATCCAGGAGGCTAATAGGAAAGTATTGACAGGAAAATGGTGTGCTTATCCTGCAATCACTGCATATTGCAATGAGAGCTCCCAAAAGCAGATGGGATACACTTCAGGGAATGCAGGAGTAGGAGATTGTTAGGCAGAAATGGATCCTCACATCTTAAATTCTAACAAGAACTTTGTTTCTTTGTGGCAGCACTTCAAGCACAGCAGACAGGTTAGTACTCAGGCAATGGCAAACTCTAAAAAGTGAATTCATGGTAGGGGTAAACATTATTATTATTATAGGATTGCAATATAACCACCAAAGCTGAATTTCACATATGTCAAACATTAAAACAAACACACTTTGCAGAGACAATGCACAGAACAACAATTCTGTAAGCTCAGAAAAAGCATTTAGCACTGAGAATACCCTATAAAGCCTTCTGCAGAAAACAATGTTCCAGCTGTTAATACCTTTCCAATGAGAAAGGCAGCGTGACTGACAAAAATTCTTGTAAAACAAGGTACATTCTGTGATCTCCCCCTGTGCTTGTTTTCCCTTCAGTTCCAAGGGTAACATTTTCCAGAGGATCTAAGCCTTAACACAAATCACCTCTTAGGTCCAGTAAGCGGTCCGCTTCCACTATTTGGAGATGATGAAAAGTGTTCAAGTTTTGTAAGGCTTGCTGCTGTTTTTGTCTTTAGACAGTTTCTTTTCCAAGACTCAGTTCACTAGATTGATTTTAGAAGGATTTGTTTGTTTGTTTGTTTGTTTGTTTGTTTAAAACAGATTAAAAAATAGCTGAACTAAGGGAAAGACCCTCAGAAAATTTTGGATCAATCTCAATATGATCATACAGCTCCTGGAAAATAAAGCTGGGTTTGACATGATTCATTCTCCCCTTTATTTATTTCTATTGACTGTGGTGTTTTGTAAGACCTTTTCTCCTAAATGTGCATAACTACTTTTTCAAAATAGTAGGTGCAACAGTTTCCCTTCCTCTATATTCATATTTTGTGTTTCTGCCTTCCTACAGCCTATATCCAGCCCCTCTTCTAAAATCCCACCTGGCTCCATGGACTACTATCTCCTTCTCACTCATAATCCAAGATAAACTGCTCCTTCCTCTTTTCGTACAATCTTGGCATCACCAGGGAAAAGGATGAGAACAAATGTGAGCGAGCTTCTCAATGTTTTCTACTAATGCTTGGCTGGCACCATGGATAGACAGATAAAATGGAAAAGCTTTGTTAATGGGCTCAGGGAGCTCTGTGGAGGCAAAGCTCATCTGTGTGCTTCCTATAGATCCTTGCAGTGAGGAGGACGACCTAGAGCCCTATAGGGGCTCCAGGACCTATAGAAAGCCCTTAGTGCTGACCTCAAACATCAGTCTCCTTGCCCAGCAATTCTGTCATGCTCAACAAATCTCTATTAAGCAAGTGAAAAGAAAGAAACCCATGGATTTATATTTTGTCGGAATTTGGGGAGGTTTGAATAGGGATGGTGAAAAAGCGTTATCTATAATTTCAGCAACATCTCTCTTATCTGAGATGCTAGACCTTTTAAATAAAAGGTTGTACAAATAAAACTTCTAGCAGAATACTACTTTTTTATCATCGAACCTAGTCCCAAAAATGCTGAACAATCTTTGCTGATTATTTTTTTCTAAAACAATTTTGTTTCAGGCAAAACATAGCATATAAAATTACAGTCCAAACAGTCAAAGAGCAATGGAGTTAAAACCAACTGAGAAAAGAGTCTTATAAGGGAAAATAGCACAGAACTTAACCTATATGTTCATGAGAGCTCCACCTTGAACTATTGTAAATACACTGCTTTGAAAGAACTATGGAGTTTTTAAAATTACTTTCTTTTTACTTGGCTATTCTGCAACAAAGGTTAAAGGAAATACCCGAGTGCAGAATAGCTCTGAGCCACAACAGAAAAAAAGACATAAATATACTGTTTTGTAATTCTGAAGCTTTAAGTAGTAACATTCAAGCACTATGGAATTTTGACTTTTTCAGGTTGTTCTTCCATCTGTTCTCTCACTCCCCTCTCTTTCCCACAGAATACATAACTGCTAGATGCGTGATGTATACCAAACCTTGATAGTTTGGGAGTTTTCTCCTCATATTCCAAAAATCCCTTTGCAATTTTCATCCAGAAGAATACCAGATATATTTTCTGCCATATAATGTAGCCACTGCCTTCTGTGTGACAAAGCGTTGTAAAGTGCCTTCTGTTAAGTTCAGGCATTGCCACATGGGACAAATCAAACCCTACAGAAATATAGTATTGCAGACATAGTTACACTTATAGACACAGTAATAGTTATGACCAGGTATTAAAGGACCTCGGTACACCACAAGTCCTATTGCTTTTCTCTGAGACACTGGCTTCTGACCAGTTTTGGAAACTTGACCAACATCTATTGAGTTGATTAATCAGAAGTTACGTTCTTCAGAAAATCTGGCCTCAATGTGGATTCTAGTTATACACTTTTGAAAAGATATTTCTTGAGCTTTGCATTACAAATCATTATTATTCCAAGAACTGACACGATAACAAAACGGAATTTCCTAAAATACTGGTACGTTAGGCAGTGTAATATTACAAATGTTCTCCTCTGGAGGGACACGTGGACGGTTTGTCTAAGTTAGGTACATTTAGAAACTGAGCTGACCTTCAAATTTACCCGAGATGTTAAACAGAAACTCACTTTATCACGTATGCTCTAGAAAACCTCCAGTCAAGCCTTGACACTAGCAATAGCAATGCAAATCACACCACTTTCAAAGGAACACACTTAATAAATTAAAACACAGTCTTATTTACCTACTTACTCACTTCTCAGTCAGCCTGAGTCAATTCCCTGACAGTTTTACTAAAATACCACTTACTTGTTTGTTATCACCACTGACAGCAAAAAAACTGACAAGTGCATTTTGCTGTTCAGCTGGTAACTAGACAATTTTGCAAAGCTTAATTTTATATATATTATATATATATGTATGCATGTATGTATATATCTTTCTAACAGTAATTCCCAGTGTGAACAGGACAGTCTGAACATTTCCCCCCTTGAAAAATAAAACAAAATAAAATAACCTAAGCACGCCAGAATGCTGTGCATTTTCCAGCCACCTCACTGCTTTTGATTTGTTTGTACCACTTTATCTGGTCTCCTACATGATCCCAGGGAACAGCTAGATTAATGCCCACTCTAAGCAGTACAAGGAGCAGTCGCAGGCAGGTAGTTATTCAGAAGAGCTGCAGGTACTCGGCTCGCGCCCCGGCGGTCGCGGCGCCTTTAACGGCTCTCTCGGGGTCTGCCTGTTATCTGCCTGCCGCTGCGGCCGGCAGCTGTGCTTCCCGATGGCCTGATGGACTGGCTCATGTACCTGGGGACACAGGCAGGGTGCATCCATTACTCATTTGTGACAATAACCAATCGAGGAAGATGTAGAACTCAATTCCGGCAGAAAGGCCTATAATGTTGGAGTCAGGAGGTTATCGCTGTGGGACCTGCACCTTGCTCCTTACCCCTCTTATCGAGAGCTTTACAGCCCCTGCTGGAGCAGCATCTTGTAAAGCTGAGGGCTGCAGATCTGGGGCCCAGATTAGCATGCATCTTCCTAAATGCTACAACATTTAATTAAAAAGTAGATGTTAGTCAAATTGTTACTGGCTGAGAAGCTTTTGGTAAACAGGAGGCAAAAGCCAAAGGGTTTTGCCACAGAAGGAGGTGGCAAACAATTTCCTTAACTCATGTCTTTGTAGAAAATTACGTGTTTATTCTCATTTCACAGCGAAACTTTATACAAGGAACCAGCACAATCCCAAATCCAATCCATAATGCCTGTTAATATAGGTGAGAATCTGTGATTAAGGACAGCATAAAGACCTTAGCATTTGAAAAATTACAAAGAACATAGCTTTTGATAAAGCACAGATGTTGTTTGATAGCTGCCTATTCATATTTAAATGTCCTGAGAAAGATTTTGTCTTTTAGAGAGAAATTAGCAAGAAAAACTCAGGAAAAATCATTAGGATATGTGCAATGTGAAAAATGGAAAACTCACTTGATGATTTAGAGCCTTTTCCCTAAATATCTTGATCCTAGGAGGATCCAGGTAGACTTTTTAGGTACCTTAATTGTTTAAAACAACTCAAAGTTTTGAAAGAGCAGATAGAAATAGTACTCATTTATCATTAATGCCTTAAATTATATTTAGGAAGCTCATTTAATCAGTCATACAGACCATGGATTCTGGCAGTATTTTAGCAAACTGTGGCTGAACTGGAAATGGAAAGAAATAGATTAAAAAATGGTTTTATCAAAGATAGAAAGTGCTGTCTTAACTATGTAAAACTATTAATTACCAAAATACTGGTAGATGAAGTCACCATCTGCATCACCAGAATACAGCATAAGAATTTAATTTTATTCCTACAGAAGAATATAAGCCTATTCACTTAGGCATAAATCATTAAATCTAATAAAAACAGCATTCAAAAATAAGCTGTAATCTTTTGTACACCTTCTTAGAAAACTTATAGCGTATTTTTAAATTGGGATAAATCAGAAGGTTCAATCACAGAATATTTAGGCATAAAACTGACAATCAATTTTATGCATCTATCTCCATTTATATCTACTTTCTTTAGGAGAGTACTCCATGATCTATGACTGGCATTTTAGCATAGCTCATTTAAGTATGCTTTCCTCTGTATTTTTCCCAGGTTTATTAACATATTTTAACATTTTTTCAGCTTTTCCAATGTGGACTTTAGCAAATATTAATTATTCAACAGCATCAAAAGCCCTGTACAGGTAGGATGAGAATAGAGAGAGCAGTAAAGAACCTTCTACTTTGCAACCCTAGAATAAAATCAGCCGAAGCAAAATTATACTGCATCAGAAGAATAAAATCAGGAGAAGCAAGACTTAGAGAAATATTCAGGGCAGGGGGAATAAGAGCATCCTTGACATGGTGAGAGGCTAAGAGAAGGAGACAAATAAATTAGAAACTGGAAATGAGCAGAGCCAAACAAGAGCTCTGGATCTTGAAAACCAGTATTTGCATGAACAGAGAGAAGCTTGCAAAAGAAAGATGAGAGAGGTGATCGCACAGTTATTGAGTGAACACTGCTACAGTTGGGCTATTTTGCACAGGCTTGAAGAGTCAAGGCACCATGATACTAAATCACAAGAAAGAGAGGCAAGGCCTGCTAGGTGGCCAACAACCATAATATTTTCTTCCTCCCTGAAAGGGTCATACCAACTACTCTAAAATACTGAGCGTTTGAAGAGAGTTTCAGCAGGTTCTACTTAAAGAAGGACCATAGAGGAAGGCAATCAATCATTCCTGTTCTCAGCTGAGAAATGAAACCCATTAGAGCATCAGAAATGAGCATAGCTAAAACAGCTACAACTTGGCTAAGGATCTGGGGACTTACAGCTCTTCTATCTGCAACTGCAGAATATGAAAGAAGTGGCCAGCCTCAGTCTTGTGAAAGAAGATTTAGGACTCTTCTGCCTTAATCTCTCTTGTGAAATGTTTAGACCTATAAAGTTACTGGAAAAACAACAGAACCTATACATAATAGGGCCTATCTGGGAAACAACAGAGCCTATATACCATAAAATTTTAAGTGTCTGGGTCATGGGCACAAGCACTGGTACTATACAAATGTTGTTGTGCTTCATGGCACGGTCATTGCGCGGGCTCGCCAGTGCAATGCCTGGACACAATTCAGGGAACGGCACAGGCTAAAGACTGCTCTCTTTACCTGGCATGGATCAGGCCACTATGTTTGGGGGGGACTAACTGTGCCAGGCCACTTACTTAAAGGATCAGAGAATAGTCCCTGGCCCACTGAGCTTACTACTATGGATGTAGGCTTTAGGTGTCTTGTCCCTAAAGCTGCTATAGTCTAAAAGACAGCATGTACAGACACTACAGGGGTAAAGATGATAGAATCATTTAGTTTGGAAAAGACCTTCAAGATCATCAAGTCCAACCGTTAACCTAACACTGCGAAGTCCACCGCCACAAAAGCACATCCCTAAGCACCACATCTACCCATCTTTTAAATACTTCCAGGGATGGAGATTCAACCACTTCCCTGGGCAGCCTGTTCCCATGCTTGACAACCCTTTCGGTAAAGAAATTTTCCCTAATATCCAATTTAAGCCTGCCCTGGCAAAACTTGAGGCCGTTTCCTCTCGTCCTACCACTTGTTACTTGGGAGAAAAGACTGACCCCCACCTCGCTACAACCTCCTTTCAGGTAGTTGTAGAGAGCAATAAGGTCTCCCCTGAGCCTCCTTTTCTCCAGGCTAAACAACCCCAGCTCCCTCAGCCGCTCCTCATAAGACTCGTGCTCTAGACCCTTCACCAGCTTTGTTACTGTTCCTTTGATGTGCTCCAGCACCCCAATGTCTTTCTTGTAGTGAGGGGCCCAAAACTGAATGATATGCCACTCTGAATATATATATACACATGGTTGTGAGTGTGACATACAGCAAAACTACTTCTGATGAACTTTTCAGGCAGGATTCATCTGCCCTTGGTTTAGATGTCTACAAGTCGAACATTTAAGCGTGAGCCAGTGATGTATGGTAATTTAGAGTCATCAGGGAAAGATAAATCCACTTCCAAAGGCACCCCCAGACAGCTCAGCTTTGCCACTTAGGATGAGGTTAATTGTTCTCTGAAGGTGGTGTTTCTCCTTATTGGCAATCCATAAAGCTCAGAATGATGAGATCAGCCTTGGATGTACCAACTTTAGATGGCTAAAGCTAGGCATAATGAGTTCTACCTCAGTGACTGTTTGGCTGTTCAGACACTGCAGTGGTAAGTGTGCGTATTGAAAAGCCTAAACAGAGCCCTGGTCTTCTCCTTGTCTCACACATTGACATCCCACTTCATTCTCCCTAATGGTGAGCTTTGGTTTAACAGGCATAAACCCTGAAGTTCCCTTTTTCCCAACTCACTCTGCTTTCACTGCAGCAAATCCAAGAAATGCTTGTGAGAAGGTGTCAGAAACAACACTGAAAGAAGACAGAGCAGGGTGAAAGAATAACTACTGCTCAGGGCACAGGAATGTAGTTAGAAGTTTATTTTAAAGAAGTACATTCATACACTCAGTGTTATGTAGAGAGAAACATCTCAAAATATGATATAGCTTAATTAACTTCAACTAAGGATAACAATGCACTTTTCTGAATTGGGTTTCAACCTTCTAAACGAGGGGTGAATGTGCAATAGTGTCTTTAAAGTCGTTTTTAGGTCAGCTGTAGATTTCATTAGGTAAGCATATGCACCTCAATTTAGAGATGAGGCAAACAAGTTCAGACCCATGTGGTTAGATCCAGTCAGCTCAAACTGTTTTTTAAATGAATGCATCATAAACATTTTAAATCAGTATACATTAAATTCACACTGCTTTGTTTTCCACCCTATTTCTGATCACCTGTTTACAATCAGTCACTACCCATGACCAGAATATTCATGAATGTAAAAAGACCTACCCAGTTCAGCAGCCCAGTTCTAATGAGCAATATTACACCAGTGAAAAGGAAAAAGCCTGCACTGAGACTGCTTATTGTTCGTTCTAAAATTAAGATTGTGACCATCTCTTTTCATCAACTATAAATGAAATCATGATCAGAAATGCTCTTTGTAACTCTGACATAAAATGGGTCACTAGTCATGACTAATAAGTGATGAACTTACAAAAGTAGATCTGTATAGTGCCTTGCATGTACATCACAAGTGGACCACTTTGAAATAACGGGTCTATAATAGGAGCCTACTTAACTACAGACCAATGATAACACGTTTAACCATATCAGCTGTAATGATACCTGACCTTTCTATGATATTTTACAGTTTGAGGGTTTGGGTCTTTTTAGGATTTTGAGGTGACTCACTTTTTCTGACGTTATTCCCTTCCTGTGGAAGATTAGGAGAATTGAACTGCACCACAGCTGAATAACATCTTCAAAACTTCAAGTGAAAGAAGCAAGATATGTCCTTAACTCTAATCTTGTAATGAACTCACTAAGAACAAACTGCAAGCCTAATATTTTATGGTACAGTGTGCCTTTGGAAACAATGTATTTCCACCAGAAAAGAATTATTACCTATCTATCTATACCATATAGGACATATCTGCTGGAAAGCTGCATGGCAGAAAAAGAACCTGGGGCTCCTTGTGGACACCAGGTTGAACATGAGCCAGCAATGTGCCCTTGCTGCAAAGAAGGTAAGCGGTATCCTCGGCTGCATTAGAAAAAGTGTTGCCAGCAGGTCCTTCCCCTTTATTCAGCAGTGGTGGGACCATACCTGGAGTGCTGTATCCAATTCTGGGCTCCTCAGTAGAGGACAGACATGGACTTATTAGACAGAGTTCAACAGGGGGCCACAGGGATGATGAAGGGACTGGAGTATCTCACATATGAGGACAGGCTGAAAGCACTGGCACTGTTCAGCCTGGAGAAGGCTCAGGGGGGATCTTATCAATATATATAAATACCTGAAGGGGGGGTGCAAAGAAGATGGAGCCAGGCTTTTTTCTGGTGCTGCCCAGTGACAGGACCAGAGGCAGTGGGCACAAACTGAAACACAGGAGGTTCCCTCTGAACATCAGGAAACACTTTTTTACTGTGAGGGTGACTGACCACTGCACAGGTTGCCCAGAGAGGTTGTGGAGTCATCTTCATCCTTGGAGATATTCAAAAGACGTCTGGACATGGTCCTGGGCACCCGGCTTGAGCAGGGGGTGTTGGACCGGATGACCTCCAGAGGTCCCTTCCAACCTCAGCCATTATTTCATTCTGTGATTCTGTGATTTTTTACTAAATAGAGTTATCGTACTTCTGTATATACCCAAAACACATTTCCCCCCGAAGTACTCACACAATACATCTCACACAGCTTGTATACAGTTGTAGTTTCCATGACAGCAGGAAGCATTTAAGCTAAGACTATATGCAAGCTTTGACCACATTCCGTTGACTTACACAAAAGTAGAGTTTGACAATTTCTAGGTAGGTTTGGAACATCTGATGCTAAAGTTTGAAGTTTAAAAAAAATCAGGTATATACTAAAAGAGACACGAGTTCCATTAAAGAATCACTTAGCTACATCTCTAGCCTGTCTGGATCCAAACCTTTCAGAGGTCACTGTCTTCCTGGAGATAGAATAAATGTATATATAGCTGAATTTCAGTATCACTGTATTGGATGGAACACAGAACTTCAAAAACACATTCAGATCTGTGTGAAGCATGAAAAGCCACTCCCAGTACATATCTGCAAACAAGAAGAAATTCTTGAACTTAATTCAGTAGAAACTGGTAAAAACATACAAAAGTTTTCAGATATCCGTCACCTTTAAATGGAGTTATACCAACAAAATATTCAGTAGTACAAAAAATAAAATTCACCTTAATTTCCTCAGTATGAAGGGTTCCATTTAAAATCAAGAAGTCATAGTTTGGATGGACAATGGAAGTTTGCTTGGAATTAGACTCTGTTACCACCAAAGAAAAAGTGAAGGCAAAGTCAAAAGAGTATATAAATAAGAAGAGCTATTTATTATGTCTCAGACAGCTGAAGAAATGCTCAGCAGTCTTAATGCTTTTTTTGTGTCTCTCCTCTTTCATGATAGATTACGCTGTCTAGGTGGATTGACATCATATCTCAGATAAAAATATACCTGATTGAAACTCTGAACTGTAAATTTAAAAGTTTAAACTTACCTTAAACTAAACTAAACTTAAACTTAACAGTTTAAAAGGAAAGTTTCAAACCAGAAGAGAAGACTGAACTTTGATTTTCCCAGGAATTTCCACTGTGAGTGAGGTGGGAAATTGTACAAGTTTTGACAGCTTATGTTTTCAAAACCATAATTTTAATAACTGATATTATTTAAGAATAATTGAAATAGCAAAATAAAATATAAAAATGTTAAGAAAATAAAATGCAATAGAAATTAACTGTAAAATATAAAATGCAATATCTTTTGAAACAAATATTAAGTTTGGAAACAAAAAAAAATAAAGACCATATATCAGATAAAATCTGATTGCTGATTTTTTTTAAATTCAATAATTCCTACTGTTTTTCAAAACAAGGTGACACTGGAACCAATACACTGCTACAGAACAGTTTGATGAATCCAGAATTTTTTCAGTAAGCTTATTCTCTCCTATAGTTCTTTCATGGGATTCATACTGTTGATGTTTTGGTATCAGGATAATTTATAAGGTATTGACTGAATTTTAGTAAGTAATTAAGCCAAAGTCTGAGACTTTTCTCAGGCAGAATTCCCACTGGCGCTAGCAGGAGCTCTGTTCAAATTGAGGCGAGAAGCCTGATCCAATATACTGAAGTTTAAATGATTCAATGGACTTTGCAAAAGGGTCCTAATAAAACCTAAGTAAAAAAATTTGTTAGTTGGTTTGTTGCTGTTAATATTCAAGAGGTGGAGAAGCTGCTCAGTTTGAAAGGAAGCACTTTTTAAAAAGAATAATGGTGAGGGAACTCAGCAAAATGCCAGCAAGCTAAATGACTATTATATTTGTAAAATAAATCTGTCCCCTGCAAATCTCCAGTCTTCCTTTTGTAGACTAGTATATAGCATGCACTTTAGCCACATTTAGTCTGCTCATACAATAGCTCAAAGAGACTTGCCCTAGTCCAATGTGATTTCGTATGGCAAAATAATTATATTAATTAAATGTGTTTTTCCTGTATTTTCTTCTCAATGTGTTTGCCTGCCAATGTTTTGCCCTCACTTTCCTTCCATTGTATCACTTGTAACGGAGATGAAGCAGCCTTGGTTTCCAGTAAAATGGAAGGATAGCAGCAGGTCCACAGGAAGAATTCAGGATGCTTGCCATAAACCATCTACCACATACAGCAAACCAGGATTTTTTCCAGGATTATTCAGAGCCAATGTAAGCCTGCAACATACAGTGAAACATTTATCTTGAACATCCTATGGTGATTTTAATGGAGGAACAGTCGTTCACAAGTACATGGAACTCCCCTCTCTTTTTTTTTTCTATTTTTTCAAAATCCTTTTCTCAGTTTTGTTGCAGGATCTTCAGTTTTAAAAAAAAATTCTGGGTTGGTTATCCATTTTAAAAGTATCTCCATCGCTGACAAGTACAGTCTGTTTTACAGATCCTTTTGACATGATTTAAGCCTACAATGCGTTCCTAGTGAACCCACACTGTGTATATCTTGTCCGATTTCAGTTTTAAAAGCACAACCTCAGAATTCACATAGAGTTTGTCCAAAGTTTCAGAGACATCAGTGAAATGCAAATCCCATATTTTCACTGGTTTGATTTGTGAATTTGGGAACTCACAAATTTCATTTTATATAAAAATATATTTTAATTGTAAAAAATATAAATCAGTGAAAAATAATAATAGTAAACAATTTAATTTTACTGTTAAATAAGTTAACAGTAAAATGTAAAATAACATACTTCAAAACAAAACTTATATTTGTGTAAGAAAATCTCTAGACTCTTGAAGACTAAATACTTGTCTCTGATAATTTTGATGCTACTTGAGCAAAAACAGAAAATGTGGCTAAATATTGCTCTAAAAGTTCTGCCCACATATATGTAAAATCCAGCATGCAAAACCCCAGCATTTTTCCATCAGTTCAATATTTATTTGAAGAAAAAGCTGTGGAGTAGAGATTTGGTCATTCTTTCTTTTACATTCCTGGAATATGTAAATTATTGAATTCATCTTTTAAAATACAATCACAAAGAAAACAATTTTTTTTCTAATGAAGAGCAAAACATTTGATTTATATGATGTTGCTTTACTGGCTGTAAATTTTATTTAACAGATGTAGTCTTCAATCCTACACAAACTTACACCTATGTTAACATTTAAGCAGAGAAATACATTCATCTAGAACAAAAATACAACTCCTGCTATTTTGAAGAGTAATAAAAGCTCTGGGTCTGGGTTGTTGCTTTTTTTTTCTTCCAAAAGTGTGTATCCCTTGTTTTTTTCACCTAAGACAATGTATGTGTCTGAATCTGCAGACAGTCTCCAAAAACCAGCCATTTTGATGGACTACCCAATATAAAACCACTGTGGGCCAGTGAACTACCGTTTTCTTCCCCTTACTGAGCTATGCATGTAGCAAGAGACAAGCAGAAGCTGAGAAAAAAGACCAGGGCCTACCCACAACTTTACTTGTTTGCTCCAGAAGGTGAACCAACTTCCTGGATGGTCTCCTACTATGTTTTTTTGAATCTTGAGATGTGCAGAATGGAGTCCTCAAGCTATTTGAGGAGAGGAGACCTGAAGTCAGACTGAAACCTCACATAACACTGTACCTAGAGCCTCAGATTTCCTTCCTCTGAGTTGGAGCTCTGCAAACATGCACAAATGCAATTAAACAAATGTTTCCACCAATACAGGAAAGGGATTTTAGGCAGAAAAAAAGAAATATAGATGCACACCACGTGCCAGCAGCCTCTGCAGAAACTTGCTGTGGTGCAGGATTTAAAATTCTCTGCATACAAACAGTTAATCACCACAACCATTTAAAATGTCAATGGAAAAAGAAATGGTTTCCAAGAGCATATAACTGCCCAGATAGCTTTCATCAGCCCAGCCACATGAAAGACCCAGAGGCAACTGCAAAACCACCATCAACACAAGTGCCTGTAGAGTCCTCTCTGGTGCCAGATCCTGCTGCTTCGGCTATAAACAATATCTCCTACAGCGTTACATCTAGGATCTCTGGCTGCCAATCAAGCAGGAAGAGAAGAAGAAGGAAGAACTGTCTAATGCACTTGAGTAAATGTACTATCTCCATTAAGTGCTATATTTTATACCTTTGTGGAATAAGTGGTTTTGCAAAAGGACAAACCTCCAAAATGTTAAAAACTCGTGGCAGAGAAAACGTAGCGGTGGCTTTGATGCTTAATTTTTATGAATATGAATATTTTTACAGACTTCAGTCTCCCCACAAAACATTAGGCTAATGGACATAAGGCAACTGTTCGTAAGTAACTTTATGGTCAGGCATTCTTGCCTGTTTGTGTCAATTTGGGTGATGCTCCTAGTGAGCAACAAACAGCAGTAGGTGTTTGCAACATGCATCCGTTTTCCTCATTGGTCCTGAGACAGGTGCTCCCGTTGAGAGTAGGGTTTATATGCTGAAAACGGTCAGGGGAAGCCGTGGTTTCAGGCTGCACACACTGCTCTTGCCCGTAGCAGTGTCATAATTTTGCACCTGTGTCTGAAGTAGTTCATTCTGTTTCCCTGTGAACAAGGCTGAATATGATGCTCAAACTGGGAACATCTGCTTTTGGTGCCCAATTTTGACTGGTTTCTGATCTGTCTGTTGGATTAGACTCATGTAATGGCTCAGATTTTCATGAGACTCAACCCAGTCATTTTATTTGTGTTCATTGTCAACTCAGGACACAATCAATTGCAAAAGAGCAGACTAGTGTTAAGGCTCCAGTCTGCAAACAGCAACTGTCTAGTTTTTATTAGGGTGCACGTTTACCATGGTGGCAGTGATGCCATTTCCACAAGTCAAGTTGAATAAGAAAGGTGAGGTAGACTGCAGTCCTGGATATCTAGTCTATAATTACTCTGTATTTATTTAGACATGTCAGGAATAGCATTTGCATCAGCGGCTAATTGCCCCTTCAGTTTTATGCTAATAATTGATTGCAGGCCCAGAAGTGCAGGCAAAAGGAAAAAAATAAAACAGAAAGAAAAAAAAACACTGCTGAAAGCTAAATACAAAACTTGTCTCTGATAGCTTTGGAATTACTTAGATAAAAGGGAAGCTATGGATAATTATTGCTCTGAAACTTCTAATGAAAAAAAATCTACTATAAACATATTCAACAATTGCAGACTGTGGCTGAAATGGTAGTTTAACTATGTCACGCTTTCTCTTATTAGCTGTATGCTTTTCTTTCAAATTGAACTAACTTCTCACTTACAGATAGCTGTTAATATTTTAGGCAAACAACTGCCCTAAACTGGCAGCGCTGAATTTATCACATGTTATAGAAAGGCTCAGAAGATCCTGGCAGGACGTAATTAAACAGCATGTTGGCATCTTTTCTTTCTTTCTTTCTTTCTTTCCTTCTTTTTTAAGTGACTGGCTAATCAAAACATTTAGAACTTTTTTGTAAATTCTTAAATAGGACAGATGAATGCAGAGCTGAATGCCTCAGAGAGAATATGTAAGGGTTTTTCCAAAATCTCATTAAAACTATAAATACATAATTCTTATTTATGATACTAAATATAGGAAATATATATTGGTAAATTATATTGGCAACGAGTTGATGTTCACCTTTGAATTCTGAGGTCCCATCAGTTTTCTACTGAGGTGGCATTACTGAAGGAAAGAAATTTACTGTAGAGTTATAAGTGGGATGAAATTCAGAATCAGTATGTCCCATGTTATTTCTGTATCGAATAGATATTGCTTAGTTCAGAACCAAGTGCGATATAATACTAAAACAGCATAGGTGATTAATAGTCGAGACTTGTTAATGTGAAAAACATTAACTCTGCCTAAAGAGGATTATACTGCGAGACATTTGTTTTATTTTTATCAATTAGCTTAATCTTTGATTTGAATTCTATACCCTCTGGCATCAAGAAGATGCTTGCTTTTTTTTTTCCTTTAAACAAAGGATTATTCTTCCTCAAAAGGGGATTGTCTAGTTCTTTTATTGTTTTATGTCACACAGGGGAAAAATGCTTTTGAGGCATTACCTCTGAATTTAGCAGGGATGAGAGTTTACTGCTATATAATCATTAGTCAATGCAGTAGCTGAAACCTTAAACAAAAGAAAACAAACTACAAACAGGCAAGCATCCCCTAAAGGCACATCAGAACACCAGAGAGAGGAAGCATGGATTTCAAACACGGCTGCCCAAGCATGTGCTAAATATTGCCGCTCCTGACTTTAAACAGCACACCAAGGAATACAACATCACCTTCTAGTCTTTGAAACAATACTGGGAAGCAAGAGAAAAAGAATTGAAAGGGTTTAGCAAATGTACTTTATTTCTACTCTTTTTTATTTTGAGACTTCATGAAAATTATATTTCCAACCTAATAGAATCCTTCAGTATGAAGGAACTCTATCATAAAGCTATTAGAAAGATATCATTAAACCTCAAATGTCTTCTTTCATGATACGTGCTCCACCATAACAAGCAAACTGCCTGATCCCTGTGAACTGTCTCAGACAATTACTGCTCATACTGTGGTCATGAGCCACAAGAAAGCTTTAGAAAGATTTTTACCATGGCTGTCCAATTGCATGTACAAACAATCGCCAGGGCCACATTTGCTTTAATATGGGTGATCACCAGCCTGGGGTAACTGTAAGTACTTGGAAGGAGCTAATTAGAGAACTGTATTTCATCCTGATGTATGGCCAAACGCTATACAAATAATACATACAGTGAAAAGCATCTAATTTATTCTACATGTGAAAAAGGAAGGTGATGTATCTAACACAAATGAGAAACATTAAATACATTCTATTTTCTTAATTTCTTTCTACTGGCATATTAACTATGAATTCAGAATATATTGTCGGTGTTATTCAAGACAGTGATTGCTTCATTAATTTAAGCATTTGTCAACCCAGAATAAATTTTAGGTCAGTGATTTGAATGCAATCTACATCAGTAATGATCTGAGGCTGGATCCAGTCCCCTCTGCAGAATCATTTTGGCATCTGTAGTTTCAAGCAGGAGTCCAAAATACACCATCTGATGATTGTTCAGTGATATATACAGCATAAGCTCCTCTATAAAGATAGGTGTCCAGCATGCAAAAGCTTTAATCTGTAAGTAACTGACTGAAAAAAATGACTCTGTCACACTCTATCTACCCAAGAGAACTGACCATCCACTGAAGGGTGCTGGTGTTCTCCAATAACGGTACTTTCTATGCTTGCTGAGCACAAGACTCCAGAACTGCTGCTTTAGTTTGCAAGAACGAAATTCACCACTTGTTTATCAATAATGACAAGACAATTTGCAGGAGTCACTGAGAAAACAGAGAAGACAGGCAGCACTCACAGGAGTTTATGGGAGTCAGAGGGAGAACAATAAACTGATTCTAAGAAAAATGATGGATAAAAGGTGTTGAGAAAGAAAATGCCCCAGGAAAGGATGAGTTTCAAAAAGAATAGGTATCAGTCATGTTTTTAGCATGAGTTTTCCTGTGTTTGTCTTCAGATGTTTTTTGTGAAAACATGGAAGGGCAAACAGAAGCTGGATGAGGTTTTCTGCAGGGAGAGCTCCATAAGACAGGGTAGGGTTACGAGAGAAAAATTAGTGAGATTTTTGCTATATTTTATTTCCCAGATTGATTCCTCCCGAAGAAAGCATGAGCTCATGGAATGATCTGTAGACTCACTTCCAAATCTCATGGCCACATAAAATCAACAGAAAGCAGAGGAGGCTTCCCTCAGAGATGGATGCTTTTCCCAGTGTCACACCAAAAAAGAAAAAAAAAATAGTAGGAACTTTTCCATCACTGCTGCTGGAGCCCCCCTCAAGCCAAACTTGTCCTGTACTTGCAACAGTGTCATAGTTTCTGTAGTGGGACATAGTTTCAGTGGGACAGAAGAGTGAAAGGCAAACAACAGCCTGTCTCTTTTGTACTTCAAAGACTGTCAGAGGCCTCTTCATTAGGTAATGAAAGAAAGGGTCTATCCAACCTGCAAGATCGCTGACACCCCTCCCAGTACTAATGAAGAGCAAGTACTTCCTTCTATGGTCAGATTTCAACATAAGGTTTAGGTCTAAGCTAGCTGTTATTAAAAACGCAATCCTTGAAAAATGTACTTTTTAAAGGTATTTCGAAAGTCTTTCATTTGCTGGAAATGTCCTAAAGATGACACAAACCACAAGCTATACCACAGCACTTGGAAAACAGACTTTTTATTGGATAATGATGTGGGATGAGAGATATTTCATCTTTCATACATTTATTTGACAATGATGAATTCAATTCATTCTATCACATTGAATGATACATTTATATTCAGTATGTAGTTTAAAATTTCATAAATGATTAAAGTCCTTGCCGTTTTAATTATAATATGAAGAGAGCAGCTAGAACTTATTTGCAGAGAATAATGTGCAAGTCAATAAATTTGGTGAGTACTCCTGACAACATATAAATGATGACTTTAGTTGCCTGACTACCTGTGGAAGACAGCTAGATAACGAGAGTCCTTGTGTTTCTTTTGCAGCAAAGTGAAGCTGGAGTTCTGTTCACTTCCAGACTGCAACCACCTCGTTTCAGCAACTGGTAGCAAACGATTCACAGAGCTTTAAAAGTTGTCCTGTACATCCTGTGCTAATGGAAAAGGTCAGCTTGCCAAGCAGAAGGCTGCAGACAGCTATCATCCACCAAGTGGTGAGCTGTAATTTACCTCACCCCTGTAAAGAAGAAGATTCTTCACCCTGGGAGAATCAATAAGGGCTCTGAATAAACAAAGCAAGCAGCTTTTGGCTTAGCCTGGCACTACACAGACAAGAGTTTAGCTTTCTTCATGCTTGCCCTTCATCAGCCGGAATTACAGAGACCACCCCTAGTTAATTCACATCCACTAAGTGCCTGACCAAAAGCCTAATGGAAAGATTTCATTGACTCCTTTTGGCTTTGCATGAGACCCATGTGCATCAGCCGCTACGAGGGGACTATCCAAGCATCTGGAAATGATGAGAGTACCTGTCCATGAGGAATTGAACCAATACCAGTAGCACACAAGTTAGACATATATCATAGGTCTATTTTTTTCTCTTCACTGTACTTTGGCTCAGGCATCGCAAAGGTATCAGAAGATACTTTGGATAAACACACAATTGAACATACGCTCTTCTGGTCCATGCAGATTCACTGAAAAAAAAAGTTGAGGTATTGACCTTCACTCAATTTTCTTCCTGCCATTCACAATGTGGAATATAGTAGATCCCAATTTATTCTATTTATGTTCTTTTTTTGACCTAAAAAGCTTGCACAAAGTCATGAGACTCAAAGTGTTTATTCTAGAAAGAAAAATATTCATAAACTTTTCAAGCTGGAAGCAGTATAAAAGCTAAGAAAAGTGTTATTTTTTCCTCTAATCCTAATTAAAAAAAATACAACCCACAACTAAAGCAATTTTGATCAAATTTTGTTGAAAGAGAAGGAAAATGCTTCCAGGCTGAGGAGTAATATGCCAAAGTACAGCCCAAAGCAGGCTAAACCAAAGGAATCAGAAAGTCTTCTGGAAAAGGAGGGCATATAATGGAAACAATGACAGACCTTTAACTGTAGTAGTGCTGCTGGGTGCCACTATAACAAACTGAAACCTACAATCTCCTAGGGTTAATAAGACACCTGTCTTGAAACTAGCAGTCATATTGGTTTTCCAAGCCTGCCACAATACTTAAAGTCTTGATGAAGTTCTTACTGTGCCAAAGGAACTTACTAACAAAGCCACTGAGTCAATTTAACCTAGTGAAACTGGACCCTGTAGACTGGGTTATCAGAGTTTTGTGTTGAGATAATTACAGCACTAAAGAGAGCATATGGGCTGTCAAGGCTGGCACATGGCCTGCGCCAGCTGTTACCTGGGTGCTTTGGAAAATCTACTGAACAGCATTTTGGACACAGAACAGCTATATGTAAGTTTTCCAAGATATCTAGTGGGAGATCCTCATAATAAATTTGTTTTTTATATGGGAGAGGATTACACCCAACAACGTAACTGCAAGAAGTATAACCTTAAACTTCAGAAGGAAAATACCAGAGGAAAACAATCTTGCATGAAAGTGAAGTGTACCAATAGCAAGCCTCACCTGTTAAAAAGAGTAAACTATCCAAGGAACTAGCTATTGTATAGCCCAACTTAAAAACAATACTCAAATACACCCATTTAAAAGATTTTCTGGAAGCGTGTCTCTAAGTCAATGGGATTTATCCTATTATTCCTGGTATTGCTACTCCATAAAACATGTCTTCCAAATGCAATGTCATAGCTAATCAATAATCATTACTAACAACAATTATTATTGATTAGCTGTGATGCTCTTACAGGGCCTCCCTTCATGAGGTAATATTACCAAGGAAAACATTTCAAATAGGATGTATCCAATGAGTTAGAGAGAAAATATGAAGAGGAATAAAACAGAAATGTGCCCATACCTGGTACAGAGTGCAACAACTGTAACAACACACACCAACATTTTATAACATGTGAGGACTCGAAATTATGATTATTGTCTCCAGGTGGATTATGGTAAATTATATTTATTATTTAGATAAGCAGACTTAATTACCCAAACTGAACTTCCTAAGATGCAAGGTCATTCTAACTAAGCCTGCAGTTTCTGCAATGCGTGTGACCTGAGAGAATGACTTGGAAACACGAAGACCAACAAGTCACAGGGCAGCCAATGTTTAATTTCCAAAGGCTGACCAGATGTATCAGAGTTTTGGAAGTAAAAGTCTTTGCCATAACTATAGCTGGGATTAGTGGCACTGCCACAGCTCTGAAACCCACCTGCAAGGTCCCGAACCTTAGTTTGTCAAAGCAAGTTAAACTTAGAAAGCTGAGGTAATGAAGCCCCAGCTTCAGTTTCAAGTCACCTTATCATGTGAAAACACAGATTCATTCCTCTGACATCATTACCTTCACAGACCTAATGCAAATATATCATTATTTGTTTCACATAATTCAATTTCATGTCTTCATAAATCTCTTGAGAAATTAACGGATGGAAAATTTAAGATT
The DNA here is from genome assembly GCF_047370975.1 of Nipponia nippon. NCBI lineage: Eukaryota > Metazoa > Chordata > Aves > Pelecaniformes > Threskiornithidae > Nipponia > Nipponia nippon. Next base: position 84,376,921 of record NW_028262336.1, read on the forward strand.
TACTATCTCTCTGAACATGTCATTTAAGTAGGAACATAGTTAACCCATATTTCCTCCTTTTCTGACTCGAAAATATATCGACACCATTGCTTGTAAAGAAGGGTTTGTAATAAGTTGGTTCAATTAATAATTTTCTGCGTGCTGAAATTCTTAACTTACCTTCCTTGATCTGCATCTATTTGAAAGCACTAGTAATGCATAGAAAAGCTCAAGGACTAACGATATTGGTATCATACTTTTTTCAAAGCAAAATCTGCCATTTTTAGCTCTAAAAACCCTATTTGATTGAAAAACAGTGCATTTTGGAGTTGAAAAAATCAGTTATTAGATTTAAATTTTTAAAACCCTACCCCTTAAAAACATTTAGGAAATCCAGTTGTATTACATCAAACTAAGTGCATTACCACATTATATTTTGCAAGCTTTAGCAAATAAAAAAATCCCCCAGAAGAATCTTAATTCTTATCTATGGAAAACATTAAACTGCTAAGCGCTAACAACTGGAATTAGTCCTTAAATCTCTAATGAGAATAATAAAACATGAGTGCAGTTTGTGCTGTAACTTGATAAGGCCTGAATTTACTTGCTGTTAGAAAAAGTTCCTGATCCAGCAGTATGGCGTTTTACTCCCTGAGGTACAGGAAACAATATCTGTCCTTTAGGAGCATCCTCTGTGGTAAGCACTTCTTATCGGGGCTATCAAAGGACTAAGATAGCAGTGTAATATCTAGTAACAGCAGCTTTATGAGCAGATCCATTACTGATTTAAATCAATCTAAAGCAGGTAGTTCTGTTTAACCCGTTAAGAACGAAGCTGACCTCCCAGAAAAATAATTTCTTATGAAAATAATGCAAACTATTTCTGTGCTACTAGATGTGATACACATTGAATCTGAGCAGCAGCAGAAATGAGGAGGAAACACCACAATGCTGTAACCCCCCCAAAAAAATGTCCCTTATACTAAAAGGCTGTTACTCTGCAAAGATACGATACTTTGCAATTGTAAAATTTAATATTCTCTAAAATACTGATTTGAACTAAACTAAGACACTCTATGCAGAAGGAATTTAACTGAGCCTGTCTAAAATCAGCTTGCTGTCGATTTGTCTGAAAATCTATTTTTTTAAAAAGTCAATATCTAAATACTATGCACTGAAATTTTCTGGCAAAACACTTATTGGAAGACAGTCTTCAGATGTTATTTGCTTATAAAGATATTTTTATTCTTTGCAATGGAAAATGTAATTGTAACTTTTCTTGAACTTCCAAAAGTAAAATGAAAATATTACATTATCAGTCAGCAGTTTAGCGAGCCACAGTGATTTAAATTCTTACTATTTCGACTGACTTCATATCAACGGAGATTCCTTCCCAAGTTTAAATAAAAAAAAAATCATTAAAGGTGTAATTTATATTTTTTCATATGAAGTAGGAAATAAAGGATTTAAATACAGTTTAAAAACACTGCAAATGTAATTTATTTTAATGATGATTTGCTAATTTTACCAGTAATTAGATAACAGAGGTCTCCAAGCATTACTTTTTGATTAGTGTTTAGAAAGACAAAAAAACCTATTGCACTCAGTTTGACACAGCTGTGAAATGTCAATCGGCTCCCAGCCAGGAGAGGCCCACCAGATAAACACGGCACTTCAAGACATTAGAAGAGTGCATAAACAATATATATCAACAACACCCTCTCACTACTGACTTCAGCTCAAGCATTTGTCCTAAATGGTTACCTTCATAATTATCTTGGGCCTGATCCTGCTCTTTCCAAAGTCAGTATGAGTTAAATTATTGATTGCAACAGTCGGTCCCTCGTGTCTTAGGAGTTAATGGGATCGAAGTGACATATAATCAGCATGCGTAATTCGAGGATCTCTAACTTCTTGGATTCCCTCATGACTTATTTTGGAGACATTGCCTTTATTTCTGGACTATTCCTCTGAATAATAATAAGAAAAAAGAAATTCAGATTCTAGTAAACAAGCAGCTTGTTTCTCATCCTAAAAAGCAATTTTCTCAGAGCTCGTTTAGAGCCTGACCTTGTAATCCTTCCATAACCTTTCCCCGGTGACCCAAACTATGCACGTACTTTCCCACCTTCAGTGTAAATCCATTCCCCTGCCATAAATCAAGAACAATCTCGGATAGGGTAAACACATGCAAAAAGTCAGCATTTCTGTTTCTATCTTCATTACAAAGGTTCACAGACCAAATGAAAACTCTTACACATTTGAACTATTTTAATTAGTGCAGTTTAGTATTCTCCACAAATGCAAAAGGTTACACTGATTCTTTGATTTAAATATTTCCTATTAAACAGCGTAATTTTAGTTCAGCAAGTGCTTCCACAGTACTTTATGCAAACGTGAACTCTTTGAGATAATCAATTCATCATGAATTTAGCATTAGAAATAGATTGCAGCATTAATAAAACAAAACAGTATATTTTCTTATGATAATATAGTTTAAAGAAATAGGTTTATTTTCTAGGTTCATACCATACAGGTGACAATCTATTTATTTACTCCTGGCTTTATTGGTAGCTATATATTTCTTATTAGATAATATATTTGATCCTCCAAACTACTCTGCTTGAGCATCAGAAAATATCCAAGTGCTAAAGGGAGAGATGGCACCTAAAAATACGCTGCTGAACTTCTCTCTCTTGATAAAACTGGAAGCTGCTCTGTAACTCGACCAATTTCTTGCATCAACAGAATATTTTTTTATATCAAAACAGGCAGAGATATTTCCAGTTCTTTGGAAAGAGATGAAATTAAAAAGCTTTACCTTCAGCACCTTTTCATAAAAATCTTAAAAAGGAGAAAATTCCTTTTTTTCTTCTATCTGATAGAGGAATAGAATTTATACTCTTTATATCATATATGGCTTTAACACTTGCAAAGTTGCCATCAAAATGAAAGCTAAAACCAGGCCCAGAGCAATGGAGTGTAGTTTTTAAGAATATGTCAAATTATCTTCAGTAGCCATTTTTTAAATAAAATATGAAATCTTGAAGCAGACAGCAAAGAATTGTATTGAGGGTAAAATCTTTCATTTAGACATAAATTTAAAGAACTCACATCCCTGAATCTTAAGAAACCCAGGAATATTGTTTTCTAATTGCCATGGGATGTATATGCCAGTAGAATGAATGACTTTCACATGCCAGTTTTAACAAAAGTTCCTCTAAATTTATTTCTTTAAATACACTGTCATTTGGCAGGTCTACAGACCTACAGGAACAGATGAACAGTAGTATTTGTACATGCTTTTTGTTCCAGGTTGTAAATGTAATCCTACATTTCAAGGTTACCAAGAGGGAGGAAGGCATTATCATTGTTTTTTCAGTCTGATTGTCCCATTTAGGTGATGTACATACTCTGAGCAAATGAATTGCTTTGCATTTTGTTTATATTTATTAACTGAGATTAGGAAAGGCAGTAAAATACTATATCAAAGCATTATGGAGAAAACAACTGGAATTAATCTTTCTCGTTTGTCACAGACAGCACTTATTTAAATCTAAAATATGTTCTTTGCTGTCCTTGGTCTATTCTGGTAGATAATAGCTTGTACCAAATATAGGGCTACAGATTCCTCTCTTCTTTTTGAACATAAAACCCAGAAACAATTAAAAAAAAGACATATCAAACTTCTATTAATAGAAGAACAACAACAAAAAAAAACCCACAAAAAAACCTGCAGTCTGTTAGATCTCTGCTTCTTGAGCTAACAAGATTTTATTTCCGTTTTTGAAAATCTTAAGTGCATTATTTCTGCAAGGCTACTGCCAGAATTTAATCATTATGCCCCATCATTTGGGGGAAAACCCTGCAATAACAAGAAATTCAGAAGGGCCTTGTAAAGAGGAAAAGTCAAAATTGTTAAGTAATACAGTGCATTATGACTCTGTAAATAAGGCAGCTGCACACCACACTCCTCATTCAGACAATTGTGCAAGAAAAGCATCACCCGACTGTAATTTCTTAGACTCAGAAACGAATTTAAAATAGACACGCTTGCATGTATCCAACACTGTTTCGGTCTCCCCAGTTTTTGAAAGTTTAGAATCTGAAACACTGCGACACCATCACCTGCTCATTATTATTTTTTAAACAAAGTAATACTGAATCTCCCACATAGCAAGGAAGATAAGCAACAATATAGTGCAGGCTCCAAGTTAAATCTGGTTCAGACAGCGTAATAATGATGTCATTAAGGCTCCGAGCTGAATGGGAATCAGACAGTACTGTAGTACAGCTGCAGACATAAATCTGAAAGAACTTTTTTGGCTACATTCTCAGACTTACCTTGAAAGATATTTAGGAGCTCCAGCAATGTGAGTTGAAAGAAATGTTCTCAAAGGGAGGTTTGCAGACTGAAGAACCTATGTAGGCCTTATAGGCACTTTCTTCTGTGGCACAGGAAGGAACATTTTGTTAAATGAATAAACTAAGAGAAATAATTTCAGAAGAAGTGCAAACCAGAAAACAAATAAACCTTAATACTACCACAAATAAATGAGACTAAGGCAATTGTGGGACTGCTCAAAGCCTTTTTGCCTTGCTGAATGAAAGCAATCCCTAAGACTGAATGGGTAATGAGATCCTGGCTCCTGAGATTTTAGCTTTCTTAATCATGTTCATAATTAATTCAAGAACATTGATAATTTCATTACATTCTTTTTGTCTTATCAATAAATGATGTGCCTGCACTTTTGGTCCTGTGTACAGGGAGAAAGGAGATGCTTTGGGTAATATTGCACCAGGAACTGTGTATGTATATATGTATATATACATATATATATTATCTATATGACCCAAAATAAGGATGTGGTAGTTATTATCCTTAACCAGGCCTCTATTATCAGAATATGATGACAAGCAGTTACAAATAATTAATAAGCTTTTTATGCAGAAATGCAAAACCCTTTAAAGAAAAATATGCTGCAAACAGAATTTCTGTCTGAAAGATACGTACCTAGAACAAAATATATTTTCAGAGATATTTAAGAATACAATTTACATGAACTCAAACTACAAATATATTTTTAAAGCATCTCTAGATTCTGTTTTAAAAATATCATTTTAAAAAACACCAACTTTAGCTCCTCTTTCTATTTGAAGAGATGTGCCCTTCTGTTTGTCCTTCCAAACACATTTCCAGTATCAGCTTACATCTAACACCAAGCTGTACTCACCCACTCAGTTGAAACTGTCTGGGGCTTTTTACATTTTCTTTTTTTTTTTTTTTTTTTTTTAAATGAAGACTGAAAGCTCTCTTTTTATCTATCAGTCAGTCAAAGGGGAAGCATCCCTTCAGGGTTTACTCCTTGCTCTATGTAATCTTCAACAAAGCAACAAATCTGTTGTGCTCCCTTTGTTGTTGTTGATTTAGAGGTATCATTGGTTTTAGACAGCAGAATCTGTAGAAGCAAAAGTTTCTGACCAGAGCCAAATACTGCTGTGCTATTTGCTCTCACTTGCACCTTATTTCATTCTGACATCAGTGAAACCATCTTCAGAGAAAGTGACCCTGCACAAGAGGAAGCACCATAAGTGGGTCCCAAAGAGTTTATTAAACAACAACCTTCAGCACACAAGCTACACTCAGAAAATGTCTACCACACTGTAGCAATCACTGCTTTTTAGCTGATTATCTTTTAAAAATAATAAAATCAGGGATTTCCTCCTTATGAGCAGGTTAAATGCCAGCTTAAGGACAAATACATTCTCCACCAAACATTTTCTTTTTCCTTTCTGATGACACCAGCTTCATGGGGATGTTACTCTACTGAAGGTCTATCTGGTCCAACCAACCCCAGAGGTAGCTTTTAGCCAGCACAGCACATGAGAAGTCAGTTACATGCTAAATATCCCCCAATAAAGCAAGCTCGTTGATGCAGGTGTGGATAAAGGGTTTCTATTCTGAACATACTTATCAGGGCTAGGGGGGGGGGAAAGCCTGAATTTCATGTATGTGTCATAAGTAATTAAGCGTATATTGTTTATACTGCTAAAAAAGAGAGGCCAAGGAGCAATCCCTGGTCAAGGTCAAATGGCACCAACTGACTCTGACCCACAATGGTCATAGCTAGTGTCTTCAAACAGACGTGGCTGGGGACAGCTTACCCAAGGAGCCCAAAATACATCTAGGGAACATGTTAGCAATTCAGTGGGGTGGACAAGTGAGGCACTGCACTTAGCCTGATCTCCTAGACTTCATTTATTTTTCATGCGTCCACATGTAAAGATACCGAGAAGTGCCAAAAACCCTGGTGTCAAAGAAATAGGGTATGCCTAGGATTTAGGCAGCTGAGGAGAACTGTCAAGCAGGTTTTTTTTTGTTAGGGGGGTTCCTCAAGGGATGGGGGAGGAAGCACAAAGGATCTACTATAGTATAAAAGTAAATCTTTCCCTCTTCAAGTTATAAGCAATGCTATATGAGGATAACAAGAGGCAAACTCAGGTAAACACAGCACAGATTATTTAGTATGCTTGATGTGTTTAACTGAAAAGACTCAGGGTCTGAACCGCCCTTTGTACCATTCCTCCTAGATTACCAGCACTGTCTCTTGGTGCTGTAAAAACAAATCCAAATTGACTTAGGCAATCCAGATACTCCTATTCCCAGTGGAGATGAGAGTGCGCAAGTCTTGAAGAGGCATTTATCCCAGTGCTCCTGAGCCTCAGAAGGCCATAGCCATAAACCAGGACTAAGCCCGTACTCAGATGATCTGAATTGCCTCCTGGGGGGGCTCATCTCCCCAGTGACACTGTAAAAAGCCTCTGACTACACTCTCAGTTCAGGCATTTTAAGGGAATACCTGGAGTTAGGTGGGATACAGCCAAACTACCATTCCTGAATGCAATGAATTAAGAACACTGAATGTGTTCTCTTAAGTAGAACACACTCTCCCTTCAACCTTGCTGTTTTCAGAGAGCAGAATTCAAGAAAAGTAGGCTCAGATCCTGGATTTTGATTAGGTTGTTCTTGCTGTAGGTCAATGTAGTGCCTTCAGGTGTTATGAATCCAAGCGTTATTGCTGAGATCAGCAATTGCAATCCCTCTCAAATTTAGGGCAACATTTCTTTGAGGCAATTCTGAACTATAAACAATCTGGAAATCTCTCTGAACTTGATCATAACTTTTGCTGCAAGAGCTATTGACAAGATGGCAAGCATCTCTATCTAGCAGATGGAGTCTTTCAAGAGGGTAGTCTCAAAACTGGAGCAATTTATGTGTTTGAAATCCCCAACACTTTTTTATTTAGCAGTTTAGATATAGCCTTAGATTATCCATGCTTTATTCCTAATCTTTAAAATGTAAGTAATACTTCTTGACTTTGGAAATGTCTTATTGGAGCAGAAACCTTAAAAAGTTCTAAGGGATCCAGAGGACCATCCTGAAATGCATGAGGAGAATTCACAGCACAGTTACTGAAAGTTATCAACATTTTTTTCAATGATAAGCCATCTACAAATTCACAAAGACAACCATTATATTCAAGTTTAGAGAATTACATTTTAAAACTAAATCCACTTATGCAATCTTGGGCAAAATTATGTGGGTTTTGTAGGATGAACCGATTACAGGAGAAAGAAGTCCAAAAAGAGCAACACAGAATCACTTAGCAAGGCAAGCTGTTGCCTCTGACAGTGATGTATGAGACATGGGTGATATATATACTGGGTGGCTTTATCAGTAAATCATTGAGTTATTTACTTCCCTGAGGAACTGGACCTGTCCCTGGAAGAGACTGCACTGTGAGATGCACCAGTGGGGAATTAATATTGGCAAAACAGTCAATTTTGATTTGTTCGCACCAAAGAATCATGAAATATACTTTAATAAATAATATGCCATAGATATACTTCATCTTCTAAGTACTAGTGCTTTAAAAATGGTAGAATCTGGATCTTCCTGTTGTTTTCCTCATTAACTTCAAAGGAAAAGTCTCCATAAAATGGGTTAGCTTTAAAGAAAATATTTAGCCAATACATCCCTGGCAGGGTGTGAACAGTTGCACACAGAATAATAATTAAAAAAAAAAAAAAAAAACAGAGTATGAAGCTCTGTAACGGAAAAGATATAATGAACAGGATGCTCCCCACAACCCCTCAGCAAGCAGAGCAGCAGTCAAAACAGCCACTTGTGCCATACCCCTTCCCAAGCTGCTGCGCTTGCATAGGCGGGAGAATCACCTGTGCTCTGCACCTGGGCTTCAGCACCATGCTCCCAGATTCGCTGCCTGAATGTGCTGCAAACCTGGTCTGAGAGAGAGCTCAAAGGCCTATCGTGGTGCTCAGCATGGCACTTGTGTATAACTCCCTTAGTTCCTCGTCTCACAGTAATTTTTGTTCTTTTTTTTTTTTCCTGATTTTAACAAATCTGTATTTAAAACCACGTACACTGAAAAACTACAAAATATGTACATGGTCAAACTGCAAAATAAAAAAAAATACATCATTGACCCGGACCCTATAAATATTGCTATTTACAACATCAAAAACAAGCAAGAAAGCTCAAATGCTGTGAAGAGTTGCTGTGCAGAAAACAGCTCAATGTTGTAGAATGTTATAGGAAGCGTTTCTGCTAACATTAGCACTATTTTCAGAATAGCTTTGCACAAATAAAGAAAAATCAGACACTAATTTTCAGTGTAATAAAAGCAGTGGCAACTTTATCATTGCTAATGCACAGAAAATGATGGTTGTGATGCATAGCATATTATGGCAGAAATGCAAACAAAATACTTTTTCCTCTTTAATTCCTCCACAGCATGGCCATTCATTAGAATTACACCACATCTCCAGCACCATACAGTGAATTGGCTTTATTCTGATTTGGGGCTGCTATTCATATATGCATATTTTTTTATTATTATGTTAGAGTTTTGGAGAATCCCAGCCTAGAGCCCACACATTCCTAGTGCTACATGCCAAGATTTTCAAATCAGAAGTGTGAAGTACACTGGACATGGTACTCACCTAGGTCATGAAAATATAACTGGATATTAAAGTGTGACCAGATTCAAAGAGTAGTGATGGGCAGTATAATATCCAAGAGGTATCTGGTTACAAGTAGCATTCCTTAAGGCTTCATGCTAGGCCCAGTAACATCTTGATTAGCATCCCAGACAATGAGGTGGAAGACATCCTCAGCAAGTTCATGAATGACCTCAAAACAGGAGGCACAGTCAATAGGCTGGAAGACAGCCATTCAGAAGGATCTCAGCAGGCTAGAGAAAGGGGCTGAAAGAAATCTCACAAAGTTCAGGAAAGAAAACTGCAAAGTTCCATACCTGTGAGACAACAACTCCACGGATCTGTATAGAGGGCTGACAGGCTAGAAAGCAGCTTTGGAAAAGATAACCTAGTGATTCTGGTAGACAATAACTTGAGCATTTGTCAGCACCATGTTCCTGCAGAGATGAAGACCAACTGCATACTGAGCTGCGTTGGTAAAACTGTAGCCAACTCAAAGGACATGATTATTCCTCACTATTAGACACCTCTCTGACTGCATCTGGAGTAATATTCAGTTTTGGACTCCCCAGTAAAAGAAAGATAGTGACATACTGGACCAAGTCCAGTGAGGGGCCAGCAAGATATAGTTGAGGCCTTGGAGTTCACAACAGAAAGAGGAGGCTGAGACAGTTTGTTCAGGCTGAGTGGACATGGCCCCAAGCAGCCTGCTGTAGCTGAACTGTGTTGAGTCGGGATTTAGACCAGAGCATCCTGGATTACGCTACTGTTCTGTGAGCAGAAAGGAGTTAAAGAATATAATGACATATTCCAGACCTAAGACGATAGTACATTCAGAAAGTGCTCAAACCATGACGTGTACAGTCCCATGTTGCCCATGTTTTAAACTCCAGAGATGGTGAATTGGCATCATCAGTTCTTTACAGTACTTCTGTACGTGCAACTCCTACCACTGACATTTTTTCATTAATCACTTTAACTTCATTTAGAGAACAAATGTAAATGGCATCAAAGCTTCAAAACAACTGTTAAATTTCCTTTCTGCTTAAATAGACTATCTTAATGAATGCTAAACCAATTATTACAATGTAAGATATGAAACTGCTATTGTTCTACTTGCTCTGACCTACTCAAATGACATTTGCTTGAAGTATTTTTAATACCAAAGATGATCAATAATTTTCAAGGTTTCTAGAACTGAAAATGTCTTGAAGAAGACCCTCTTTACATAACAATTCTTTTATAAAGGATTAAATATCATAAATATGTGACTTAATCTCAAACATCTTTATTCTACTCTTCACCATTTGTTACTCTCCCAGTTTCAACTCTTTTTAGGTATCAGAACTCCCTCTGGTTCTAGTAACAGTAGGAACATCATGCACTTATTCTGCTTTTTCACATTATACACGGTGAAAGTCCAGTCATACTCATATATAGACCTTCACATGAAACAATATAAAGGATGCATATAAGTCAGACATACATGAGCCAGAGGGAAGTAATAGATGAGGACCTTGTAAAATAATGCTTTTTATGCGCAGGCAGTATTTAAGCAGGCAAGAATGCATGTAATTGCAAATATTTCAAGGAGCAGATGGATAAGTGTGTGCATTGGTAGTGACACAAAAGACAGAAGGTAAGATTGGTCAACAGTGAGAAAAACCACATAAGAGCTGAAGAGGATAAATATAGAAGAAAGGCATGGAGATTACCAGAAGGGTAATTAGAAACGCTAGAGAGAGAAAAATGTAGTTGTTGTGGAAATAGCAGAAACCACAACAGAAAAGATCTGCAATAGATAGAACTTGATTTAAATGCCATAATCACAGAAGATATTAAGCATTTGCATTAAAAAAAAAAAAAAAACTTCTGATGTAGCTAGAATAGTAGTTTTCAGTTAAATACTCTTGAAACTGGAAGCTACATTTACAGTAATCTACATTTTAAAAGAAAAAAAAACCACAAAAGGTCATAGGAAAGAGAATAAATTCCAAATGCTGTTTCATAACTTTGTACAAAATAATAAAGTGAGCTGCTTTTGATTGAATTTGAATTGACAGCAAAAAATTCTCATTTATTGTTATTTGATGCTTCATTGAGTGACTTGTGGTTCGTTACCAGCTTTCTCAATTGATATATCACTCTGCAGCCAAGTAATGGACAAGTGACACATGCTATGAAATATGCATTTTACTAAGAAACTGCTTTCCACATCTTGAAAACCCTTGGTAGTATTTATGCTTGAAATTAAACCAAACACTGAGCATTGATTTTAATATGTTCAGATGAAATCAAATTGCCCTAACTGTGTTAACACTGTGGAACATGCAGTAATCCATGTACTTTATGTGCTGATAAATATGAAACTACAGTAAATGCATAATTATGCCATCAGTGGTATCTGTTTCTGGTGCCTATTACTCAGATATCGTGCTACCTACAGCTTTATGCATGAAAGTACAACCAAGGAAGCAATTTGTTTTTCTCACAAGTTACTGAATCAGTTTACATCAAAAATCGATGGCATTAATCAACGGCATTTCTAATTTCAAGGAACAGTCTTTCCTTGAAATGGAGTACCAATTGACTTTGGGGGAGCTCCCTGCACTAAATATTTGGAGAACTGGGAGTTTGTTGAATTCCTGCACATTTCAGTTCCTAATGTTGACAGCAGTGTTGTTCTCCCCATGCATATTACCATGATAGTCTCAAGTCTCTTCCCATGTTAGCTAGAGAAGCATTGTTTTGATAATTTCCCCTCTAGGACAGAAAGAAAAAAAAAAAGTTCAGGTAAGAATTCAGACTGCATATTGCTCAGCTACAAATTGGTTGTAATACATACAGGCAAAGTTCAGGTATGATAAAGGAAGAGAGAAAAAAAGGAAGGGAGGAAGGGGGCGAAGGGTGGGAAATGGGAGGAAATCACAGAATCATAGAATCATTAAGGTTGGAAAAGAGCCTTAAGATCATCGAGTCCAACCGTTAACCTATCACTGCCAAGTCCACCAATAAACCACGTCCTCGAGCACCACGTCTACCCGTCTTTTAAATACCTCCCGGGATGGAGACTCAACCACTTCCCTGGGCAGCCTGTTCCAATGCCTGACTACCCTTTTGGTGAAGAAGTTTTTCCTAATATCCAACCTAAACCTCCCCTGGCGCAGCTTGAGGCCGTTTCCTCTCGTCCTATCACTTGTTACTTGGGAGAAGAGACCGACCCTCACCTCGCTACAACCTCCTTTCAGGTAGTTGTAGAGAGCAATAAGGTCTCCCCTCAGCCTCCTCTTCTCCAGACTAAACAACCTCAGTTCCCTCAGCCGCTCCTCATAAGACTTGTGCTCTAGAAATGAGGGCAACAGGGATGAAAAGGAGGGAGGGGAAAGGAAGTCACCAAACCATAATTTCCAGATGATGTCACACAGGCAACTGCAGGGTTTGTGTTTTCTTTTTTCTCCTCATGCTGTTGGAGTGAAGAATTTTTTGATTCATTGCCAAATGAGGAAAATAAAAAGAAATTATTTGGAATTTTTGACTAATTAAAAAAAATCAGTCTATCATATGAACCTTTTCTTTAATAAAAGCAAACAGATTTAAAAGTTAGTCTGACAAGGAGTTTTGAATTATTCTCAAAATGGAGTTGCTGGCCTGGAACATGGGACCTAGAGCACCACCAACAGAGGCAGCAGCATCTGGGCTCTGTTTTGAGATCTTCTAGATCTTCTGGGAACTTATCTGAGATCATTGGGGGATTCCTGGGAACCCTTCAAGGAGCATCAGCATGATGGTTCTGCCCCATGAGGATAACTACAGGAGGCTGTGACTTCCAGGAAGCTCTAGATCTGGGACATTGTGGAGAAACCTCCAACGCTCATTCTGACCGTTGGACTATTACGGTCCAAAAGCATGGTAGCTCAGGTGATTTTTCTCCTCCTTCCTGTCAGTGAGGGTGAAGTGCTGGAGAAGCAGTGAATGGATTTTGTGGATCAACAACTTGTTGCACAACTGGTATTCACAACAGGGGATTCTGCTTTTATGACCACGGGACCTTCTCTGAGAACCGAGGAACCCAATCTGAGGATCTTTAGTAAGGGAGGGAATCCACCTGAACAAGCAGGGCAAAATCATCTTTGCCAGTATGCTGGCCAGCCTGGTGAGATCTTTAAACTAGGAACAATGCAGATGAGAGATGACAACTAACAACCAAGTGAGAAAGTGGTGGACTGGGGTGGCAAGCAAAGGGTGTGATGTGGGCAGAAGAGACCTCACAATCATCAAAACACAGCTGAAGGGTGACCACCTCAACCATATGCACATAAATAAGGGAGTGACTTCAGGACAGTATCGTGGGAGAAGTTCTCACACCTTTTCTGGGAAATCAGTACAACTGGGTGTTTCTGAAGTATGTGCACACAGTGTGCACAGCATGGGGAACAAAACAGAGGAACAAGAGGTATGTGTGCAGTTGTACGGTGACAATCTTACTGAAATACAGGTGTGGTGGGATAGCACACACAGCTGAGTGCTGCAACGGATGGATAAAAGTTCTTTAGGAATGACAGGCCAGGGTGGCAAGGAGAAATGGAATTAGGAGAGTCAAAGCCCACCTGGAACTGAATCTGGGAAGTGATACAAAAGGCAGCAAGAAGGGATTCTTCAGGTATATTAGTTGCAAAAGAAAGATCAGGAAAAATGTGGCCCCACCGCTGAATGGGGCAGGGGACCTGATGGCAAAGAATGTGGAAAAGGTGAGGTATTCAATACCTTCTTTTCTTCAATCTTTACTTGCCTTTAGCAATCCCAGGTCCATGAGGCCAGTGGGAAAGTCTGGAGCAAGGAAGACTTACCCTCACTGGAGGAGGATCAGGCTAGGGAATATTTAAACAAACTGGACATACACAAATCCATCAGACCTGATGGGATACACCCATGAGTGCTGAGGGAGCTGACCAGCCTCTTTGAGCGGTCATGGCAAACATGGGAGATTCCTGACAACTAAGAGAAAGAAAATGTTTCTTCTAACCTCAAGAAGGAGGATCTGGGGAACAACAGGCTGATGAGACTCAACTCCTTCCCTTTGAAGATGATGGAGCAGACCTATCTGGAAACTACTTCCAAAGACATGAAGGACAAGAAGGTGATTTGGATCAATCAGCATGGATTTATGAAGAGGAAATCATGCTTGACCAAACTCATAGCCTTCTACAAAGAGATGACTGTCTCAGTGGATGACAGCAGAGCAGTGGATATTCATTATCTTGACCTTAGCAAGGCTTTTGACACTCTCTCCCATAACATCCTCAAACTAATGAAGTACAGGCTTGATAAACAGATACTGAGGAGGATCAAAAACCAGATGAACTGCTGGGTTCAAGGAGTTGTGATCAGTGGCAAAAAGATCAACTGGAAGCCGGTCACTAGTGGTGTGCACCAGGGTCCGTAGTGGAGTCAATACTGTTCAACATCCTCATTAATGACCTGAATGATGAGTCAGAGCGCACCCTAAGCGCATTTGCAGATGATACAAAAGCTGAGAGGAGCAGTGATACTCAAAACCCAACAGGACACAGCCCTAAGCAACCTTTTCTTTCTTTTTCTCTTTTTTTTTCTTTTTCCTTTTTTTCTCTTCTTTCTTCTTTTCTTTGAGATGAGGAAGATGAGCACTACATTTGGAGGTGACAGTCTCTCCTCATTGATTATGGAGAGCCTAGATGACGGTTTACACTATTTTTACATAATTAGCATGATATTCCTCAGATACAATACAGGCATCTTACAGCAGATGCAGTTGCTGAAGTGCTTGTTTAGTCAACAGAGAGAAATAGGCATTGTTATTCTGTGTTCATCTTATCCTGAAACAGACATATACATTTGGTTAACCGAACTGCTCCATAGAAGCACTTTTCCTTTTTTCTTCAAAGTGATTGCTCAGATACAGAGATCTAAAATGTAAGTTTATATTTGATCAGATGTTGTTTAGGTGTGAAACAACATTAAAAAAAAAAGGTTGGTTTATTTTTGTTTTAACTAAGCTGGCAAAACCAAAGTGTAGCTGAGTTATACCTGTCAGTAGACCCTTTATACTAATGGGTTTGGGGTTTTTTTCTGAATATAGCATAAGCCATACTGCCATAAAAACTGCTATATAACTGTAGCTGCTTGTAGGGGTTTGCCATCACTTCACTACCTCACCAAAATTCAAGCTACAAAACTTGAGTGCTGACAACATTCAAATACACCAATACATATGAAATTTAGTGTCAGATTTGGTGATGAGATAAAAATCCATAAGCAAAGTGATTTAGAACATGGTTTGATATGAGCTTGCTCTAGAAGAAGAGAGTCCATGAGCTAATGGATGCTTTTGATTAGCAGATTTCAGTTTGGCATGGAGTACAGGAAGAACAAGTTCATATTTACCTTCAAAAGACCATGTACACCCTTCATTATCTAAAAGCGTGGCCGCTGTTCGTTTCTACCCTTTCCTACTGTCTGCAGAGGGAGCAAAGAATGATACTTCTACCCTAACTGCCCAGCATGGCTCCTGAAGGAATGCAGTTGTCAGTTCAGGACAATCTACTTTAGGCACCATAAAGCATCTAACCAGATGGGATTCCGAACACCTAGAATTAACAGATTGTGTTCATTTTTCACACACAGAGTGTGTGGTGGTTCAGAGAACACAAGTTACAGAATGAATGTTTGACAGTCCAACCACCAAAGTAATTTTTTCAAACTGGGACTAAGGTGGCTAAGTACTTTTGAAAGTTAATAATAAGATGTTTCATGCTAAATTGCATTGTGACTGTGCCTACAAGAGCCAGCTATTAATCAAGCTGTTATTATGTCCAAAGCAGTACAAAGATAACACAGTAGGACAGCCCTGATTCTCTTTTTACAAAAGGCAGCAAATGGTGTGGCTCTTACCATTACTTCTAGAAATTTATGCCTGGATCAAATTGAATAGTTCTTCCCTTTCTTTTGTTGCTTATAGTCATTGCTGCATAATTTCATGCTGTTTTGTTCTCGATTCTGAAACAAAAACAAATCTATGAAGAACAGTTCCACAAGGAATGCTACTGTAATTCTTTACTCCATTGCTGGAATTAACAAGTTTTTTTTAAGGAACAAACTTCTTTCTAGTAAAACTGCTACTAAAATAAAAATATAAACAATTATTGCAAATATATAGTCACAAAAAACATTAAATTTGTCTCTTAAACAGGTTTATTACTTCACTACATATTTGAATAAAGATTTGTCTTCTATAGCTTTGGCACAAGAACAGATTTATTTAGTTTATAGAAACAATTATTTTTTCTCCATCAGCTACCCAGAATGGAATTGTTTAGGAGGTGTGCTTTGTCAAATGCTACTCTGACAAAAAAATTTGTTCAAGTATATTTAGATCTTTTAATAAACATATAGGCTTCAGTATTGTTTATGGCTTGTTCACAAAAGCTTCTAACTTATCAAGCCTTTTTATTGTGCATCACTGGAAGCAAACGCAAGAGAGAGGCCTCACCTACATTAATATTGCTGCTCTCTTCTTATGTTACTTATGGAAGATTCAACAATCTTAGTATTACTGACATAGCCAATACAGTGAAATACATGCAAACATAGCATCGAACTTCTAAGGGATGCCACTGACCAGGGCTGTTAGAAGCTTTAGGAACAAAAGAGGTTTTCAAGCTTGGCCGTCTTGCACTGAAAGAAGCACAGTTACCAGTCCCAAGATTGGTATGACATTTCACACTCCTTTCAAAGCCATACCTGTACCATTTTCTTTCTAAGATATTACTGTGTCAGTGTCACCCAGCAAAGTTCAGCACCCTTGGAACATATGAATTTCACAAATGTGTGGTCATCATCCCTCCTGTTATAATTTTTGCCATTAAAAATCGATTCAACTATGTGCTACTACAGCATGGGAGTGAAAACCGAAACACATCTGTTGTTAGTTACATGGAGCGTATGGGGTGCAATAGGCATTTAATGGGATTATTCTGGTTTGTCTACCTATTTCTGTAGGATTTCCTGAGGAGAAGGCTGGCTGTATAATGCATGGACAAAGCACACTAGGTAACAGCCAATGGGCCTTGGCCAAGCTGCCCAGAGAGCAAAGAGATTCTTGCCTTTGACTTCGCAAGGCTGCAGGTGAGAACAGCCTTTATTTGCATTCTTGCACACCTGATGGCAGTAAAAACAAGCTCTTTTTTATGCCTTCCTTTAAAAGTGTTTAACAACCAGCTGAGGAAACGGCTGTTAACACAACTGACAGCATATTTAGCAACTTCAGCTTCTAATTCCCAGCTCTCAATTTGTTTTATCCAAAGTTTACCAGAACTGAGAGTGCTTGGGTTAAATAGCTCCTACACTGAAGAACGTCCCCTCTCTACCATTGCTCAGGAAGCACAGGGGATGAAAAGATGTCTCCTTGGCAGCTGGCTCATTCAGCCTGCCAACAGAGCATCGAGTGATTAGCAGTGCACTGCAGAATAGAAACTGGTACTGTACCAGTGGTACAGTAGCTACATTATCCATAATGACTGAGAAAATACCCTTGGCTTAGATTTCTTAGCAAGCTTCACGCTTCATACATTGATTGCAGTTACAATGTATAGAGAATTACATTTTCTAGAATAACTCCTGACTTAATTATCTTGACTCTCTCACAGGTTCAGCAGGTCAGTGTCCTCTCCTTTTGTACCTCCAATTTACCTCTCCTTAATGTACCTCTCTTTTTTCTTCTTGAAGTCTGTCCCTCTAAACTGTGTTACCTCACATTCCACATCGTCATATCTACCCTTTTTTTATTTCTGCTTTCCAATCCAAAACCATTCTGTCCATATTAGTCATCTCCCAAATCAATTAGCATAATTATTTACTCATTTGTTTTTTCTCATTATTATTGTCTGTTTTCTTTCTTCTACTCTACTTACCCTATGATTCTTTTGATTATTTTTCTTCCTTTTTCCCTCTTCATTCAACAATCTATTTGTGTAACAAGCTTTATCCTCTTTCATTTCTCCTCCTCTATTACCCTTCCAGTCTTTCTGCCATACTTCAACACTCATTTCTTTTTATTTAGCTTCATGATTTCTGAAATACTGCTGTTATATCGGATTCTGTCTTGTTATTTAGACAGGCATTTGACACACAAAATACAAAATTGTTCAGCAGCTTGCTTTTCCACACATCCTTTCTACAGGACATTGACATAGTTAAAGGATTTTAAAAAATCATTTTCCATAGCTTATTGACTAATCACACATGTTTTTGCAGGCGTGACTTTCTTATTCCAGATAGCTTACCCTTTGGGTAATATGAATGTCAGGTCTACAAAATACTGCAACATGAGTCTGTTAGCATTCTATGACATACATTTTATTGGATGGGGAGGGGGGGGGGGGAAGTCCCATCTGTTGTCTTCACCTCCTTCAGGAAGAAAAAATTGTTTTGAGATGGAAGACTAAAACATTCAGACTGTACACAGAGGGCAGAAGAGTTGTACCTACATTTGAAGATCTCATCCTGCCATTTAAAGCTAACCTAACATCTTCCTAAGACTTGGATTAATTTCTAGCATGTGAACCAGCCACAGTGTAGATAGATGGCTTCCAAATTGTTTGCTGCAAAGAAAATCCCCTAGGCTAGGTAGTTCAATCCTCTTTATACAAGGTAGCAAGCACCTCAAATGTCTCTTGAGTGATGCATTTCCTTTGCACTCTGACTTGAGTGGTAGGTCAACTCAGGCTTGCAAGATGACTGAACCCACTGACCACTATGTGGGTAACAGTCTTTCCTATTTCCTTGTTTTTATACTACAAGCCCTCTCTTTGACAAAATTTTCATAGTACCCTTCTTCCAAAAATATTTTGGATGGACAGTCAATCTCTTGATATTATTGGATTGCATTATTTCCAAGTAGAAGATTGATACCATGTTGTCCATCTCTCCCTTTTGAGGCATAGTATCATAAGGGTTAGGATATTCACTGCTAACCCCAGTCTAGCACTGGACAGCAGGATTGGCTAAGGTTATACCTACACTAGAAAATTAAGTGGGCCAATGCCTGTTTTCTGGCCATGATTGAAATGGCAGAGGGCAGTGTGTACCTGTATATCAAAACTCATCTTTCTCCTCTCTCTTCCCAAACACCTAGTAAGAACCATTCGTGGCTCAGTGCATGCCAGTGTTGGAGCCTGTGATTTGGCCCTGTTCAGTTTACTGGTGAAGATGTAGTTGACCTGACTAAAACTAAGAGGGCAAGCACCTTACTCTGCACAACATCACTGGCACAGAAGAGAAGCACAGCTGGAACTACTGGAGGATCCGCTGCCACAGAAAGGGAAAGGATGGCCTTCCATCTCCCAGAGGAGTGAATACGAGGTAAAACTTTTCTCCTTAGAGCTCACTCCTCTCTAAAGATAGGCAGTGTGAGAGTATTAGTATTAGACTGTGAGTAATGGGCTATTAATTCTCATTTGCAAAATGAGACAATATGATACCATTTTTTACAGTGATGATAAAACGGAAAAATTAATTATTACTTTGCCAGATAGAAAGTAGCTTATGTTACGGACAAATGATTTTGAAATGTTCTCTGTATAGGCAAGGGTGCACAAACAGTACAACTGGACAAAACAGAAACTAAGTATGGCTATTTCTTAGAAAACAAGGCATTTACAGGTTGTTACAGGATCTGTAAACTGTACAGTTTGACATACCAGCAGTAGTTTCTATGGAATGGAAATCTATTCAAATGGAGAAGAGTCCAATATAACTCAAGCCTGAGTAAATGATGTCCAGAATCCTTATGGGCTGAGCCTTTCTTTAAACAAGGAAAACACATTGCTTCTTTTGGTTAACTCTGCATGACTGTTAGCTTCTATGTGAACTGGGAAGACCTCTTTGTAGGTGTGTATGCAGATGAGGATGCACATACACAGCAGACATTGATAAGGACATAGATTAAATTCACACATACATATGCATGAACACATACACTTCCAATTGTGCACAAAGGGGAAGAGTTTTAAAAATATTTTTTAAAAGAAATTTATTTAATTATTTTTCATGTCTCACCTGAGTTCACTAGTAAATTAGAACCACCTTAAAATAAAATCGGATTTTACACCACCTGAGAATACCTTAGTAATATAGTGGATGGAGAGATGAACACCGTCAAAAGGGGATTCAGTTTCCTATTCCAACTGCACCTGTGTCTTCAAAACTGTGGTGAGTTGACCTCAGTAGGCTGCCAAACATCCACCCAGCCTCTCTCTCACTCGCCCTCCTCAACAGAATGGGGGAGAAAATAGGATAAGAAACCACATGGGCTGAGATAAAGAAAGGGAGATCACTTACCAGTCACCATCATGGGCAAAACAGACTCAAATAGGGGAAAATTAAAATAAAAATAGAGTTGGATGATGAAAAACAAGGACAAAAATGAAAACACCTTCCCCCCTGCTCTTTCCCCTTATTCCCAGGCTCAACGTCACTCCTTCATTCCCAACTCCTCCACCACTCCTGCCCCCTGCAGTGCAGGGGGATGGGGAATGGAGGCTGTGGTCAGTCCATAACAGCTCCTCTCTGATGCTCCTTCCTCCCACTTTTCCCCTGATCCAGCATGGGTCCTTCCTTCAGGCTACAGTCCTTCAAGAACAGCTCCAGCATGAGTCCTTTCCATGAGGTACAGTCCTTCAAGAACAGGCTGCTCCAGTGTGGGTCCCCCACAGGGCACAGGTCCTGCCAGAAAACCTGCTCCTGCCTGGCCTTCTCTCCATGGGCTGCAGTTCCTGCCAGAAGCCTGCTTTGGCATACCCTCTCCATGCACACAGTGTGGTATCTGGTCCACCATGGTCCTCTCTATGGGCTGCAGTGGATATCTGCCCCACCATGGAGCACCTCCTCCTTCTTCTTCAGTGACCTTGCTGTCTGCATAGTTGCTTCACATTTTCTCACTCTCCCAGCCGCTGTTGCACAGCATTTTTTACCCTTTCTTAAATATGTTATCACAGAGGCACTACCAACTGATTGGCTCATCTTTGGCCAGCAGCGGGTCCATCTTGGAGCCAGCTGGAACTGGCTCTGTCCAACACTGGGGGCAGCTTCTGGTGCCTTCTCACAAAAACCACCCCTGCAGCCCCTCCACTGGCAGCAGCTTGCCATGGACACCCAACACAAAGACCTGACTTAAGAGTGCCATAGAGAGCCTCTGAAGAGGCTCTTTTCTCTCTCTTGGCAGTCTAGGTGACTAGCCACATTAAGATGAGAGGAGCCCTACAGCAGCACATGATGAAAACCAAAATCCAAGTGTACCTGAGTCCTGACAGAATCAACAGAAAGAAATTCACAGCATCCCAATCTGGGGTTCAACAAGTAATTGTTAACTATGCAGCCAGATATGTCAATTTTCTTTCATTTTTAATTCTTTTTCTTAGGTATAATGCATAGGTGTTTATTTCTTAACTACCTCATGCAAGCTTAGTGTTTACTAGAGCTTGTCTATAACTTTATAGGTATATATGTATATATTTATACATACATACACACTATATCTATAACATTTCAAAGAAATAATTATGCTTCCATTATCATAATTAGGAGTTATAAACCTCCACTATGAACAATCACTTAAAATATAGTGTAACTGCTTCTTGAGAAGGCAAACTTTATGCCATCATTTAAAAATTATTTTTAAAAGCCTAATCTGAGAATTGCCAATAGGTGTTCATGGGAGGTACCTGAAAGCTCGAGAAAAGGAATCTCTGAAGCCAGCTGGCACAGGACTATCCCAGGGGGGTTGGTATCACATGGAGAAAGTGCTGGAATTAAATCTCGGTTGCTCAAAAATTTGTGTTTGGTTCAAAAAGATCCTAAATTGTAGATTCTCACAAAGTATCATGGCTTAAACATTTTAGCAGCCAGCAACAGACTGCATCAACTATTTCCTATGAATGTAGGAGCTAAAGTTCAGAAAAGAACTCAAAGTTCAGAAAAAGTTCCCTCAAGCATACTAAGCTGAGTGGTGTGGTTGATTCGCTAGAGGGAAGGGATGCCATCCAGATGGATCTTGACAGACTTGAGAGGTGGACCCGTGAGAACCTCATGAAGTTCAACAAGGCCAAGTGCAAGGTCCTGCACATGGGTTGGGGCAACCCCCACTGTCTATACAGGCTGGGGGATGAAGGGATTGAGAGCAGCCCTGTGGAGGACTTGGGGGTACTGGTGGATGAAAAGCTGAACATGAGTTGGCACTGTGTGCTCACAGCCCAGAAAGCCAATAGTATCCTGGGTTGCATAAAAAGAAGTATGGCCAGCAGGTCAAGGGAGATGATTCTCCCACTGTACTCCACTCTTGTGAGACCCCACCTGGAGTACTGCATCCAGTTTTGGGGTCCCCAGTACAAAAGCAGGTCCAGAGAATGGACATGAAAATGATCAGAGGGCTGGAACACCTCTCCTATGAGGAAAGGCTGAGAGAGTTGGGGTTGCTCAGCCTGGAGAAGAGAAGACTCTGGGGAGATCTTATTCCAGCCTTTCAAATCTTAAAGGGGCCTTATAAGAAAGGTAGAGAAAAACTTTTTACCAAGGCCTGTAGTGACAGGACAAGGAGCAACAGTTTTAAACTGAAAAAGGGTAGATTTAGATTGGACATAAGGAAGAAATTTTTTACAATGAGGGTGATGAGACTCTGGAACAGGAACCTCAGGAACAGGTTGCCCAGAGAAGTTATGGATGCTCCATCATTGGAGGCTCCTTCCAACGCAAACCATTCTATGATTCTATGAAAATAACCACTAGATAATTCAACAGTCAACTCCTCTGTCACTAAGGAAAAGAATATCACTTTTTCAGCACAAAAAATCTTTACAGGTCATTGCACACAACACTGAGACTGGGACAGCTCAGATATGTACAACTTGTTGGCAATGTAATTTTATGAATGGGCGACTAGACCACAGCATTATGGAATTGCTGCCGTGTGACCTCAGACAAGTTCATATCCCCCCACCTATTTCTAGCCTATCTGCTTGAAATCTAACTTTTCTGGGAAGAGATTATCTTTTGTCTGTATTAGTCAACATCCGGTATAATATGGTCTCTCCCAGTTAGGACTACTAGATACTATTGTGACACAAAGAGCAAATAATAGTATTCTAAAGTATTTCAATTCTACCTGGTTATTCCTTAAACTAGATATTATTCCCAAGCATCTTATAACATCATAATTCTTCGCCTAAAATGCAATGTTCCCATCAGCATTGGCAGTCTACATTTTTATTGTCTCTATTTATCTAATACGCTATTTTCTTTCTTTCTTTCTTACTTTCCTTCTTGCTATCTATCTATCTATCTAGGATGTATCCAAATGTCTTAAAAATATCTTTTGATTGTCTTATTTTTAAGTCACATCTATAATTGTCACATTTACAATTGTTTTTTTTCAAAGCAGAGGCTCCCCTCCAAACAAAGAAACAAAAGCTATATTAACAGATGGAGTGACTTATCTGTATGTATTGTCACCATTATTTCACAGGACATTTTGAAGCATCCATCTTCATGGCATTGTTCCATCCTGCTCAAAGGATTATGGCAGTCTGCATTCAAAGGATGAAAGCAATGCCAGGATTATCGGTGGAACTCCAGCCATCTCCAGTGATGTCCTGTCTTTTCTATCTATTAAATACTAAGCTGTTCCCTGGAGGTCCTTATTAGGCCTTTTCTTTCTATCTTAAAAGTTGTCCTCAAACATGATAATTTTAGATTTAGGATCACAGTAGTTTCTAATGCGTTGGACAAGAAAATTCTGCAGTAGCCAATTTGCAACTCCATGCCTTGATTTCAAATACATGTAATGGTTAACTGCTTGCTTCTTATTTCTTCTGCTGTTTCACCATGAAAATATAAGTAGATGTGGTTTTTGACCTCCCCCCTTTCCTCACACCACCACCTGCCAATGAAGACATTCTACAGCATAAATAATTAATGCCGTCATCTTAATTCCTAGGCTGCTACCAAGAAGCGTGGCCTCTTCGCAGTTTCCTTTCTGTTTCCTCAGTCATTGCTGCATCCATAATGAAGTGCAACATGAACGTAATGTTAAAGCTGCAAATTTAAACACACAGATGTTTAGACACACTCTCGCAATAATGCGAGGTGAGCAGAGCTAAATATGTCCGCTATTTCTGACACTTAGCAAATGTAAAGTCTTGCAAAAAAATCTGCTAGTTAGCAGGAGAAGGAACTTGACTCCATAGCGTATGAAGACTCCCTCATTATCCACGATAAAGATCCTATGTTTCTGTTTGTGATTTCTGCAGTATTGCTGGCAGCTGCACTGTGAAAGTTGCTTCCCAGCTTGCCTCCAAGACCTCCAAGCCTCAGAAGCAGGAAACACAAGAATTCACTTTCTTCTGCAATTACAAGGTAGGCTGATATGAAGCAGTTTCAGATTTTTCTGAGAAGAAACAAGATAATGATGGGCACCGCTTATAAAGCATCATTAGCTCAGATCCAGCATCAGTAAAATTGTGTTAAAGACCATGTCAGAATCAAGACAAGACCTGTTCTCTGATGGATTTTGGTTTCTAAACAAGTTCTTACTCAGATGTGCTCCACAGCCTTACAGAAGAGTTGTAGTGTTGTTATACCATACCGTTGTGTTGGTTAGGTTGCAAATTGTCGGGTAAGAGACATTGCCCATAAGACTGAACACAGGCATTCGAGTCATTGCTGCTGGCACAAGCACAGGATGATAGGGAATATGGGGATGGCACTTACTATCATATTTAGAATCACCTATAGGAAGCCTAAATATATAATCTGTTCTATTGCTTGCCAGAGAGGAGTAACTTGAAGAACCAGTGAGCCACAATACTAGCATTCTCAGAATTTCAGAAAGTACCTCTGTTTGTTCAGGACTTCAGGGGATGGCCAATCACCAGTTTATATTATTTAAATGGAGAGGATCCCTTTGGTTTGATTCAGCTACCTTCCATAGACACCTAAAGCCATATGAGATGACCTAGGGCATCCTACCTGCGCTTCTGCTACTACTACAGAAGGTCACTGGTCTCCCATAACTCCTCTGTCATATCTGCCAGCCCCATGTACATGTTTGAGATACTTTAGGGCATTTACAATGGCCTAAGGCACCTGTCTATGGACGACCGACTAGCAATAGACTAGATTAATTTCACCTAAAACAGGCATTTAGTCTAAATTGCTTTCCCAGGCTCTGGTCTGTTATCAGTGGAGAAATACAGATACCTTCAAAGGATATTCATTCCTTACTAAAGTAGATGTCCCAGGTGATTGAGATGAACTGTCTTTGGAGATTTATATTTACTTTGTCCAGGAATACAAGATTTATAGTGAGTGACTATTTGCTTATTCATCTACTAATGCAATTTTAAGTATTTTCCTATGGATAAGTATATTAGAATTAGCATATATTTTATCCCAAATATTATTTAAAATAAGGCAGTTGGAATGTTAAAGTTACTAAAGTCTCCAAACACAGTATTT
This sequence comes from Nipponia nippon, assembly GCF_047370975.1. Classification (NCBI taxonomy): domain Eukaryota; kingdom Metazoa; phylum Chordata; class Aves; order Pelecaniformes; family Threskiornithidae; genus Nipponia; species Nipponia nippon. Next base: position 84,402,463 of record NW_028262336.1, read on the forward strand.
TGACTTCTATTTTATTTAGTACCCTATAAAGTTTTCAACTTTCAATGGAACAAAGCACTTTTTTCCCTTAATGTTCAAAATATTGTTTTCACAATGTGGAAACAAGTGAAATTTACACTTTTGAGAGGGGGTATCGTGAGGCCTACCCTTGAGTTATATCTCCCAATTCCAATTTAGTGATGCACACAGATGGGCCTGTCTTTAATTTAAAGATTAATTTCTAGAGACCGTGGTTTTCTAAGGCAGCAGTTTCCAGCCTTTTTACCATACTGAAAATCCCTCATATGTATTCCAGTGGAGGCTCCAATCTATATAAAATAAATTTAAGCAAATTATCAACAGCAGCTTTTTCTTGTTTAATTTAGTATGTCTTCATACTTGTTGGTGAAATCCTTAATATAGACTATTGGTTGAAGAAGATAGGCTATTAGTATCCACTTTCAAAATGCAGAAGGGTAACAACAGCTTCCAGATCTACATTTTAAATATAATTAATCAAATAAACCACCATAAACAAACAGACAAATGACCAACCCCTTCACTGGGGACTAGAAGGCAAGAAGTGTGAAGCCACATCCTACCAGAAGACAACACCCATTAAAAGGGTTCGAGTTGCTGTTTGATTGCTTTTTTCTAAATTAAGATTTCTTAGAACTCTGAATAAGATTTGTAAGATTTTTTCCCTACCCGCCATTTTTGTCTGAACAACTACACATGTGAAAATAGCTGGAAATCTCATCACAATATCCAGAAATATATAAGAAATACTGCCAATAAATTTAACTGCATAACACACCTTAGATTATCCCAATAAGTTGCCTTCAAATACAAGAAAGATCATCCCCAATTTAATACCATTATTTGAAATGAGTAAGGCTGTGAATCATATCAGAAGAAAGTGACCAAAGTTTTCTTAGAGACACTTTCACAAAATCTGGAAACTAAAGAAGCAGATTTCAGAGGAAAAGTCCACCTGACAATGGGAAAAGTTTCTTACTGGAAGCACTTACTAACCTTCTAATGAAAACTATCTATGGGAGAGCGGCTTTCAAGTTCTCCATTAGCTTTTTTTGAGTGGAAGAGAATTTGGAAATGGAAATAAAAATAAATTTGTCACAAAGCTAATGTGGACAGGAAAGATAATCCTGTCCCAGAACAAATGTTTTTGTCATAACTGTCCATTATACATTTGCTCCTGTGCCCTCTTAATGAACTTGTGAACACAATACGTAACAGCTCACAGAAGTTATATACAGTGTCTCTTCAAATTTTGATGATGGTGACATCTCGACATCTGCTGTTGGTGCTTTTGTGTACCTCCAGCTTCTCACATGCTAATAAGTTAAATACCTCTAATTTCATAAGAGATTAAAAGGTCGAAGGCACAGAGTTATTCCACGGTACTTCAGCTGTAGAAGAATAAAAATAGCACAGTAAAAAAAATGTATGTGTTCCCCACCAAAACCCTAGAGAATGTAAGGAAAATAGTACAGTACTAATACCAGCATGTTATTTAAAGTCATAGAACAAAAGAGAGGAATCGAGGCTAAACCAGCCTTCCCTTGTAAAGAAAGATTACTGAAAGGAAGACTTGTCTGTGTTCATGTATGCAAGAAGACCAAACATGTCACATGTAACAGTAACAATGAAACTTCTTGACATTTATGTCACTCATTTTTAGGACAATGTCTGACACATCTGTTGTAACACTCACCCTTCACTAAAGACAAAACGATTCAAGGGAGAGGGTGGTTGCAACAAATACTGAACATGCATTGGACACCACTAGCAGAAAGGGATGCTTATCCTTCACTGCCTAGTGAACTTCTCCAGAGGACTCACCAAGCTTTTTCTCTCAACCAAATACATGAAAGAAAGATCCTGTTCACTTGAAGAGAGTCAGGGATTCACCACTTAAATCCTGGATGGAAATACAAATCAGGACTTTGGTATTATGCAGAGGGATTTCTCCTTTTGTATTGGTTAAGTCCTGATGCTTTGACAAAGGGAAGAGTTACACACCAATTAATTTCTCAATATGTTTAAATCCTGGGGTCGGCTGAAATTTGCAGAATTTCCTTCACTCCCCAACATAGTTTAATATCATCCTTAAAGTAATTATTTCCATTTTGCCTTTTTAGCATAACTCTTGACAATATCAAAGGCTCTTGTATTATATCCAACAAGCATACTTAATAGTCATGTGGTAACTTACTCAAAAATTACTGCTTCTTACAAGCCATACATTGCTTGTGTACAATTATTGTCTATCACCCATATCATGAAGGGGAAAAAATCCATTTTAAGTGTGCCTAAGGGTATATTTTTGAAAGGACAGATTTACAAAATGCTGGCTTTCACTCTTACTAGGAAAGCTGAAAAAGAGTCATCACAAAAGGGAGAAAAACAGCACAATTTTCTTCCATATACCCTTCCACCTATTAATCTGACAGATTTGCTTTTCAACAGAAAGGGAAGATATCAAAATTTTCCTCCAAATTAGCTGAAACACTACAAGTCACAGGTGGCTACTGTTGGTCATGTGAAGGATTCCTTGTTTTCAGATGATAAGAGCTAAATGGTCTGTAACCATAAATTTGTAAGAAGAGTACAAAAAAAACCAGCACTGGATCTGCTGGAGCTGTAAGAGAAGTAAGACAACAGACTGTAGCTAGCATGATGTAAAAGCCACAAGTGCAAAAGCTCAAGATCCCAGGAAGAACACAAAAAAATTGAGCAGAGGTAAAGTCATAAGGATTGGTGTCAACTCCAGACTAAATAAAGGTATCTGTAAGGGTATCTGTAAGGGGCAGGATTTAGTTGCTACAGCACAAGTATGTAGGGCCATTCAAGACACCAGCACAGGACTGACCAGATATGACACCAGACTTCTGAGATCTCAGTTCCCTTATTTAGGCCAGGTGGGATACTCTAGGATATCTCAGACGGCAACTGTATCCCACCGTAGGTGCCTAAGCTGTCATCATAGTCCACCCAAATCTGTCCCAGTGGAATGTAGAGAGCTATTAGCTGACTACATGTAGGTTAGGGTGAGCTAGGTAGCTCTGCAGGCTTCACTGACTGTCTCTTTTTTGCTGTCATGATTTCACAGGAGAAAATGCTGGAGTATTACAGCACACCTACACAGCCAGATAACCAGCCTCCCCCATTCACTCCAGCATCCTGAGTCCTCTGAGCACCCACACTGCAAAAATGCTACTTTGCTACTGGGACCTCTTTAGGAACGAGCCATCTAATGCCCTTCAAAACAGAAATCAAGTGGACTTTGGGGACTAGTTCACTCTGAGGATCACTGCTAAAAGACAGTACATGGCAGACTAATCCAAAATTGAATCCGTCAACCCTGCATTGTCCTGCTACACTGAAAAATATGAACAAGTAAGTGTGTGTCACTTTTCCCATGGGCTAAGGATCATTCCCTAAGGCAGATTCAGCAGGCAGTGTAGATTTAGCCTTAGACACTAGCCCCAAGGGAGAAATGCAGAATTTCTTCAACTGTTCATTCCACTGGGATTTTTCGTTGTAGACAAGATAGGAATAAGCCAGATAGATTGGATTGTCTTTCTAAATGCCACACTTTACCCACACGTGACAAATGCAGACAAATTTCTGTGTTAGGAAGGTAAGTATTAGGCAAACCGTGCGTGCTGGATTGCAAAATGCGGTCTGTCATTAGCAACACTGAAAGCAAGAACAGCTGTTGAAAGCAGCTGAGGAACCTCAAGAATATGGGGCAAAACTACCAGACACCAGGATAATGATGAAAACAGAGAATCCTGCAACTTGAAGGGACAATCTACGTCAAACAATGAGTCATCATAATTCAGAAAGATGAGAGCCAATATGTGGTACCTGGAAGGAGGAATTCAGGGTAGGAAGAGGAAGGAAAGGAAGAAAGTAGTTCAGACTTGGGAGTCCTCTGACTTTCAGGAGAATCAAATAGAAAATGCCTCACAGCACTGGCTTCTGTATCTTGCAAAACAACCTTTACCCTTACCTTTTCCTTTTCACCTCATCCTGCTGCATGCAATCTTGCATCAAATGTTGTGAAATGCAAGTCTTCACGTCAGCTCAGGAGTAGAAATGTCTGGCTTCACAGAGACACATGGAACCAACTCATTGCTATTTGGGAGCTCTTTACAAAGGGTGGCTTCTCTAATGCTGTTTTAGACCACAGAGGAGAGATGGAGAGAAATACAGGCATGTTACCATCAGAGTTTTTTTGACTCTACAAGGCAATCAACCAATAGAGTGCAATAAGTACAGTTCTTGTGTTGTTTCATTTAGTAACCTCTTCTATTATTACAATTGAAAATGATAGTTAAAAACCCACCATATGGTATAGATTAATCCCACTTTAATTTACAATTGCCACCGGATTGCGAACTGTTTCCCTGTACTAAGTGTTTATTATAAAATCTCTATCTAATAATTGGAAAAGAAACCATACAATGTTTAAGAAAAAACACAAGCACTGGTCACCATCCTGGAATACAGTAGCAAAGTCTGAGCTAAATTAGAGAGCTGATAAATATATTAACACAGCACCAATAGTGCATAATGAAATCTTTTAAGTAACATAGGGAAAAGGAATAAAGTTATTAAAAATAAATGTCTTTTTCTACAATGGTACATGCAAGGGGTCTCCACTGTATTAAAGCATATAAAAATAATGGAGAAGAAAATTGAGTTGTGAGCACTGAGATTTTCTACATTTGCTTATTTTTAGTGTAGAATTCAGGCAGGTGTCTAAGGCAATATACTACAGTTTCATGTATAAATGAAGCAGTAAGTTTCAGTAACTTAAAATTAATTTAGATTAAAATTGAAGTTTAGCTCCAAATGGAATTGAGTTGGGAAATAGTCTTGTCAAAAATGAATGGAGATCTAAATTTAAAATGACTGTTGGCTAACAGAATAGTGGAATATTGTTTAAAGACTGTGATTTGAAGCCCACACTTACTAAAAAGAAGATAAAACCAAGTCTTTAAGGAGAAGTATCTGGCCCATGTAAGCCATCATTTCAACTTGTTACCAAGTTAGTAATATTTACTTTCCTTCTTAGTTTTATAAATATAAAATCACCTTTAAAATTCCACCATACAAATCTTAATATGACTTTTATGCTAATGTTTCTGAAAAAGGTCAAAAAATGAAATATTTCTTTATCTACCAGTAACACTTTTAAGCCATATATGCTCTCTCTTTATTTAAAAACAAGCAAGCAAGAAAACCCTCAATTTCCATATGACAGCACTCACCAAATCATTTGGCTATTTTATTAAAATATACATCAATAAGAAATGTTAAAAATCAGAAGTGACATTATTTTGGAGGGTGAATTGCTAATAAAGCAACACAGATTTTCATTCTGTGTGAAACAGCTGGACCATGACAAGATCACATTAGCACTAATTAAAATGATATTTTTTGTACAGTTTTTGTTAATCCAGCTTCATTGGACTCAAAAGGATTTTTGAAATCTGTAATAAAAGCTATTATGTAATCTTACACTGGTTCTCTTGCATCAGGTTACTCTGTGAAATTTCCCTATAATAAACCATATTTTCTTAAAAATCTCATTCAATAAAATCAATATTAAGTTTTTTACTATTATAGCTGTTTATTCCCAATATATGATCCTCATTTAATTAAAAAAAATTAAAGCTTTCATTTATTTTTGCTTGATGAACAAGAAAAATATCATATTAAAGGCAACATTTTGCCATGTTTCTCTTTCTCCCTCACTTTCCCAGGTCCCTGTTGTTCCCAATGTATAATTTGCAAAACATATTGCTTCAATACTTACAATGAGAGAGGCAGCCCAGCTGTGGGAGGGAAAGGACAGCAGTCTCCAATATTACCATAATAATCTGCCTAAGGTCCCATGAGCCCTCTGGAGTATACAATTCTCTATACTGCAGGCCCCAGCTGGAGAATGTTCTCTTGACATGTATGCCAACCTTTGCCTGCAGGCAAAATAAAAAAAGGCAGAGAAGTAATCATGAAAATAAAAAATCTTGTCAACTGTGGTAGGATGCAGTTTCCATGTTTTTTTTGCTCACGTAGGCAGTCATTGTGCTAACAAAATGATAGGGGACTTTAAAAGACTGCAGCTGGTACGTGTTTTGCTGGAGAGAGGAGAGCATCATGTGCCACGCTAATTCCGCAATTCTAACTTTGGGGAAAAAATGAGCAGTGATATCGTATTACTGTCAATATGCATGACAGCTTTATTTACCTCCTCCTCCGATGGCTGCTCATTACAGGATTTAAGCAGGAAAGTGAAACCCTGACAGTGTTGTGCTAATTGCAAAGGGCCAGATTGTGATCCTCATTGTTTTGTGTTGGGTGGTTGGGGTTTTTTTCACAGCAATGAGGGCTCTCAGGCAAATAGTCTTGCTGGCTCAGTGGGACTAATTGGGAAGTAAACACCCATCACTGTGAAAGCCATGCAATTGGCTCAGTGAACTTTCCAAGAAAAAAAACTTAAATCAAATAATGCAGTAAATGGAAAAGGTGGTTAGATGATGTGTGTATAAGATCTAAGACCAAATATATGCTTTTGCCTTTCAGTTTCAAACACAGTTTGAACCCAAGAACCCAAGGTCTTTCTTCTGATTTCATTCAAACAGATGTAAGTAAGAGGAACACCAGCACCACAGAGCTCAAAACAAGTCCCACATTGTTACATGTTTCTAAAAAAATAAAAGTGGTCTTCTGTGAAGAAAGAAAAAATGTGTGTGTACCAGTCATGGGTCGGAGGCTGTATTTTCAAAACAGTGTTGTATGACAAAGGGCTATTTACCATTTTAACCCTAATTAACACTAAAACAATATTTCCTTTTATTTTCCTTTGCTAGTAGAAGACATATTCCCACTCAAGTGCATGGTATTTCATCTCACAATAACCTCATGGATTTTACAGATGTACTCAAGGTGGAAGATCTTTGCTACTAAACCAGTACCCAAACTGAAAACCTCAACCCTCCTGTCTGAATGAGTTCAGAACATAGCATCTATCAAAGAGACTATGCACTGAATGACTATACATTTCTTAATCTAATGCATTTTGGATAGAGCAGATTCGTATAACCATAAACCTGTATGCAAGCAGAGTGAAAATGGCTGTGGAAAGCTAACAGATCAGAAGAGAGCTGCTTCAGGCTCGGAGGACACAGGCGTGGGAGAGACCCAAAGACAGGGGCTGCTCCCAGCAGAGGAAGTTTCAATGCAGTCACCATCTTCCTCCTCCCTTCCTACTCCCCACTAACCCACACAGAGTTTTTCTTTATACGATTAATAAACAAGACTGTTAATTTAAAAGTACTTTTCACCTACCTATGTGCGTGTACGTAAATATGTCTTTTTTTTATTCTCCAAAATCTGTTTTCATCTCCTTTCCCTCCTTTCTTAAAGCCACCTAGAAGGAACAAGAACACATTTAGCTCAATAACTGCTCTTGAAGGATATGTACAGCAGCAAGTTAAAGAGTTCCATTTGTTGTCTGAAAGTGGAAGTCATTACTTACTTACACTGGGTGGACTTGGGAGAGACCCTGTCTGTCTGGCACATGAATGAGATCATACTTTAAGTCTGCCAGCCAAGTGGAGCTTAATTGAAGACGCTGGAGAATTTAAAATTAGGAGAAAATGAAAACAAAATAAAATATATATTAAAACTACTGAGCCAAGATTAAACAGTGTAGAGTATACTCCACGTGGATGTAAGAGAAAGAAGGAATCATGGCCAAAGCCTATTTAAACAGATTTGAACAATGTCCCCTCATAAAACTACTGGAACTGAGGAATGCGACTCTGCAGAAAGAAGGAGATTTTGGAGTCCAAGGCACTAACCCTTAGGAGAAGTTTTCATGTAGTGCCGCTTTGGATATAGGTGTCCAAACTGGCTCTCTGCATTGCATCATGTGTAATAGGACATCGCAGTCAAAATGAACAAATCAATCCCACTTCTTACCATAGAATGAAAGCTTGGTTACCGTCACTGTGGCTGAGTTAGGTATATAACCTTGCTACCAGATTCATCTATGTTCTTAAGAATGAATATAGGTTTGGGGAGGCACTCCTCCTCTGTTTTCTTGCTTGTGTTAAATATTAACATGGCTTGTGTTAACTACTTACTGCCCCGAAGCCACAGCTCCATCAGTAAATCAAACATTCCCTAGTGCACTCCCTGCCACTGTGGTCAACCTGCACCACACAGCCCGGATGAGAGCAATTAAACACAAACCCAACTACTCTCTGCAACAGAGTGGCCTTATCCAAGCTGCCTGCTTGGAATCAGCAGTGCCCTTCATAAACTCCCAGATTGTCCCCAGGTGCAGTTTGAGAAAGTATTACTCAGTATGGGCCAAAACCATGGGCTGAAAGATTTCCAATGCTATTTACCAGTACAGATATAGCATGACCACATTTTCCTTGTATTTGAAATAAATTTAATGGAAATTTTTCAGGCTAGTGAGACCACCATAAATGCATAAAAATAGTTACCAGCCTGCAAAGCTACTGTAAGTAATTCAAAAAAAGTAGTCTATAACTGAGTTACAGATTTCTGTGAAACATTTATACTTTATTTCCTGGTTCAATCACCTAAAAATAAATATGTTTGATATGATACATCATTGTGACATAAAAAAATAAAATTAGTTTTCATAAAAGGTATATGCTAGCTTAAAAAAATGTGGTTGGTTTATGTCTGAAACAATTTTATGAGTCCAACCCAGAAAGAACATATAATTTGGACTTACCTGAATTTGCATTTTCCTTCAACTAGATGTGCTCATTGATATTAGGCATGGCAGTAAATATTTTGGTTGATAAGCAATATGAGTAGGACAGGAGGCTAGAGTCATTAGCAACAAAAAAACACTGCCTAGCAGAAAATGTATTTTAACATGTGTAGTCCTCCCATAATCTCCAAATTACACAATTACACGATTCCATGTTTTTTCTTGATGGTAGGAATACAAGTGGGGTTTTTGCAAATTAATCTTCTCTTACTTTCTTCACCCAGTGGGATGAGAGAGATTGGTCTAACCCATTTACCTTAGGCACCTATTTTTGCATGGGATGAAATCTGGAAGTTCTTGTCTCTCTGCAGACAGAGTCTAATCAGGTAGCTGATTAGACAGCCAAAGTTAGGTAAAACAAATGGCCTGTTTCTGTTACTTCAAGTTGATTTGGAAAATCCCTCTAGGACTGAAATGTGCCAAGTGCCTTCAAAAATCCAGCTCCAGATCTCTGCAAAATCCCAACCACCTGTGTTATGTGCTCAGTTCGCAAGTACTTTTCTGTGCTTTCCAAACTCCCTTGGCTCATGTCAGCAGAAAATATTTGCCACCAACCCAAACAGTTCCAACTGCAGATGCTGCTGAGACGCTGGCTCACCCCTGCAGGAAGACGTCAGGAGTTGGCATAATACTGTAGGACACTGACAAAAGCAAAAGCAAAGCAAAACATGTATACATGCAGCCAAGAGTTACCCAACAGCCTTGTGATGAAGGGAACCTACCGCTCAAGCCTCTCATGCATATGGGATTGGGTACACTGCAGCGGCTACCAAAGACTTGACACTGAAGAAGTTTATGGTAGGTGTCTGCCTAAGGAAAGAATAGGAGATCAGAACATTCACCCAAACAGAAAGACAAAATGAAAACAAGCATTTCTGAAAGTGGGAATAAGTATTTCTACCCTCTGCTGAGTAAGAAAGAACTGGGGATCTGCTAGTTTTCTCACTGCAATGGGCCTTTGGCACCTAAGCTCAGCCATGCAACCTAACTGTCGAGCAAATCTAATTGCTACTCCGGGAATAGCTAGCTTCCCACATTTCCTTAGAAAGGAAGTAGTAAACAACTATGTATTCATCATGGAAGGATAAAAGCTTTGTTCCCTATGTTATCTGGGAGAGAGATTGGGACCAATCACTAAGTGCTTGGCAGCTTAAAAAAAAAAAACACAAAACCAAAATACAATTAATGTCTTCAGTCTCTGCACTGCCAAATATTCTCCTGTCCTCTCACAAACCTTTGAATGATTCTAAAAACCCCCCAGATCTCTGTTATGATGCTTATCCCATAGTCTGGGAACTGCTAATCCATCAAAGGAATATTTGCTGAACACAACACACCATTCAGAGACATGACTAGGAAAACAGGATTTGTGAGTTGCTACGGAGGAACCACTGAAACTCTGACTGCAAAAGGAAAACAAAGTATTTCCCTATGATACCAGAGATTTTCAAATAAATGAAAAAGAGAAGAGAAGGTCTTATACAAGAAAACTGTCACGGAACATCTGAAATACTGAATGCAGCATAAACTGGGTAGACCCCTTCTCATGGTATGTTGCACTTCTGTCAAGGGTATGAAATAAAGGGAGAGGGAGGGAAGAGTAAAAACTGACAGACTACAGTTCACTGACAGTCTGATCCAAAACCCAACAGAATAATTGGATTTTAATGAGTTTTGATTCAGTCCTGACAAGTTTATTTCTGTGTGTGAACACGAGTTTTGGAAGTAAGCAGTATCACTTATAATGCCATGAGGAAAAATGTCTACAGATCGTCAAATTAGATGTTTCTAAGAGCGTTATGAAGCATGATAAGCAATAGGATAGGCTTTTAAAATTAATAAATGGACTTAAAAATAAGATTATTATTTTAACGTTAGAAAGTTAGTGATAGGGCCTTAAAATAAACTTCCTCCACAGAGAGGAAAATATGCATAAATTGCTAGGAAAAAAATGACAGAGACACTCAAAAGCTGCAGAGATTTTTGTTTGGAAAAAAGAGGAGAACTTGGGACTATCAAAGGAAGGCAGGATTACGATATGAATAACTAGGTGAAAAGAAAGTTCTGTCAGGTCTCAGAGTCTTTTTGGTTTCTGAATTGTCTTGTATCAGTTAATTTTATTCTCTCCTTCTCTAGGTTTCCTAGTGCTGTCACCATGCTGGGGTCAATTCAGCTCCAGTTCAAGAAAGAGATCATGATGCTGTGACTAAGCTGGTTACAAAAGAAAAACTGACTGTGATAATTCAGATTAATGTACAGGTATCAGTTTTACTTGGCAAGCTGTTAACACAGATGAAAGTCTTTACAGAGGCTCAGCTCTCCTTTCTGCTTCCAGACTCTCCCCTCTCTGATTCCCCAGCTCCCAGTGGAAGTGAAAGGGACAGTGCCAGGGCAGGTCATTTTGCTTCTTAGTTGCTTTCCTTGACATCCACTTACAAACCTAAAAGCATATTTATTCACTATTTGTTTTGCTGTCATAACTAAAGCCTTCCATCAGACACAAGAACCTCACTTCAAAATACACCATAAGATTACCTCTGTCTCAGAAAGCTCTTGGGGGCAAGTCTAATTTACTTCTGTAGAGCCAAAGGGAGGGGAGAAGCTAGTGATGGAAATGTCATTCACTGGAGGGCCAAAACTAATAACATTGCACAGAAATAAAAATATAAGTCTGTCCAAACAGGAAACATAAGAATGCAACTCATACAACCATAATTCAAAGACAAGAAAAATCTCAAATCTCGAATGCGAGGGATGGGGGCGCAACTTACTTCCTTGTCTGAGAGATACAACTCAAATAGTGGCTGCTCCCAGGCAAGTCATTTAAAAAAAATTACTAGTGCACAGAAAGCTGATCCAAGCACCTGAGTTTACAGAAGCCATGAATTTAAACCAGGGCTGTTCTCTTGGTGTATGGAACAGTGCTCCTATGGTGGAGCAAAGGTTAGGGAACCATGGCTACAGAGTCACATCCAGAAAGAAACTTGAGCAACCATGGGACAACCTAGGCAGAATCTAAAATCTGTGATACAAGGCTCATTAATCCAGAAGGCCAAAATCCAAAGCCTAGACTTAATGGCTGAAGCATCAAGTTCAAGGTATGTGAGAAAATGCCAGATCTAAAAAAGAGCCACTGGGATTCATGAACTACATGGGAAAGTGCAAGTGCTGCATGGTTTCAATTTCAATTTCCATGCTTTAGAACCCCTTACAAAGCAGTGTGCAAAGACAGCAAGTAGCATAAGGGAGTTGGTGTCACAGAAAAAAGCATGCTCAGGTTGTTTGCCTTACACTGCTTAAGCCAGAACTTACAGCAAGAAATCAGTATCAATAATAGCATTGCCCATTATTAAGGTCCAGGGACATGTCCTGGCCATATCTCAACTACACACTGGGAGCACTAGGCCACTGCATGCAGCAGCCTCATACTTTTTTATGCTGCTATTATTACTTTGAGTTCAATATAAGGGAACCCAGACTGCTGCCTGGGCAGGATGCAGTTGGATCCAAACTACTCCCTAGTCTGCATGATCAGGGGATGAACATTCCTATCTAAAGTGAGGTGAACAAATGATGCTGGTGAGGGACTGCCAGGTCCCATGTGTGACAGTTACTGTCATCTAAGAGGCCAAGGCTTATGTCATATCCTTCCCGCTCCTCCACACGTTTTATTCAGAAAGGAAGTTTCTGGACCAGAAATGTTGAATGAGGGAACCTTACCACTGCAACTCTTCCTTACCATTTTCTCATTCTTCTTGAAAACCCATTCATCTTCTCTGTTGGCCTGAGAAGAATCATCAGCTTGTTCAGGTTTTTCCTGGCAAAGATATTTGGGGATGGGTAAGTAACGATGCTGCTAACATTTCACATGTTTCTCACCCTGCAGTGCCATAAGGTAACAGACTTTAAAATCATGCAATGATATACATTCATGGAAAAAGAGCTATCGAAGGTGGCTTCACAAGGGGAGTAGTTTCAGACATACTGCAAATAACATTGCTTACAACTCTCTAAAACAGTGAGTTCCCTTAAAATACTTTGACTGAATCTCTTTCTCAGCGTGTGACTGCTTGGCATGGTCCAAACCACTCATTGGCATTCATTTGCAGATGACCTGCACAGCTTATCTGAGATTTCGCTACCTGCTGACTCTGCACCTACACTAAACACGTGCTGATAAAACTCCTCACCGTATCACCTTGCAGTTTGTACAGGTAAGGGCTGACAGAAGAACTTCCTTCAGGCCAGATGTAGTTGTTGGCTTCCTCACCTGCGGCACATCTGCTCACCATCAATTTTCACTCTCTAATGACACAACATTATTTCAGTTCTTCGCTCCAGTTAAAGAAAATTGAACATTAGCAACAAAGGGATGCTTAAAGCCTTAAGCACCAGTCTCTAAAACAGATATATCGAGGCACTAAAGTGTTCTAAACATGATAGCCAGCCTACATGAATGGCATCAGTTCCTACTTACATACCAACTGGATCATTTATTCAGAGAAGGTTATTGGGTTTCTTTTTATTGAGTATCACCTTCTTACCAAACACCTCTGGGTGCATCATGCTTCTGTCCCTAAGAATGAAAACCTAGTCTCGGCGGTACCCCATGGATTTCAGGTTTTTGCCCATAGTTTCTAAGGCCTCAACAGAAATGTTTCAAATAATATGCATGAGCTCTGCACCAGACACCTGGCCCCTAACTGAGCAAAACACTTATTTTTCTGGCTTAAGGTCATCCTAAAAACAAATTAATGGGCCTTTCTGGACTGAAGTGCTATAGAAATAGTATAATCACATCTTTATTCTTCAGACTAGGCATCTCCTGGTCCCATATTACCCATTGTAAGTGTGACTTATTTACAAGGGGAAATTTTGGCATTTGATTTTTTTGCAAATTATTTCCCTGTTACAACAACTAAAAATCCTCTCATTAAAAAGTTAGGTACATATGTTGAAAAATATGACTATATGAAATGCGAGCAGTGAAAAACTTGAAAATGGAAGGTTTTGTGCCTTCAATGGAACGGTCAGTCAATCAAACTTGGGATTGCTATCTTAGTTCATGAGCCCATGTGGATTTAATATACAAAAGACCCATGTTTCCTGTGGAAACACAGGCAACCACAAGCATTCATTTCCAAGTAGCTAGGTATATTCAGCTGTGTGCACACAAACTTAGAAGCACGGTCATATTAAAATATTTAAATTAGAAGTAACACATCATTTACAATGTAACAATAATGTGTGTACAACAGCATATCATGGTACCTGTATCTGCTGGTAGATAGGTAAGCAGATATGGAAAGGCATTTCAACAGATAGGTATGGTCTCACAACATGACTATTAACATATGGTATCCTTGGCAGCAGAAGTGGTCATTTAATGAAGTCCATTGTAGGCTGTGCATGTAATTTATGTTTTAACTTTTGTAAACAGCACCTAGTTGCTATGGCTGGAGGCTCTGTATAAATCATTAAACAAATATATTCAACAATTTATACGAAGTCAAGATGCAGGAAAACTCCATTTCCATATTTAAATCTGCCTGTGTGTACATCATTACTGTATTTTATTAACTTGCCAATATATGCACCCCTATCTGCATACTGTATTGAAAACAGTTGTCTTTTTTGTATCCTATACTTATAGAATTTTCTATGGGGCTGTAGAAAAATAAGTTTTAGTGATGGTTTGTAACCTTTCTTTAAGTCACCAAGTCAAGAGACGTCCATGCACAGATTAATAAAATTGCTACTTACAAAGAAATGAGCTATGGCTGCAAATTGCAATCAAATCGGGACTTTAAGAGCAAGCATATATGATCTCTTCCAAGCTCACACCGGGCCTCTTCCAGAAACTGAAAAAGCCAGTCCTACAAAGGCTCAAGAACAAGCTTTAAACTTAATGTGAGTAATCACATTAGCATCAGTTTAACTTCTCTTGTGCTTAAACACATGTGTAAGTCTTTGTAGGACTGGTATCTAAATGCATATGGTTAGACTTTTATGGAATACAGAAACTGCAGAGTACATAACTTTAAGAAAAAATGTGCTTTTATGGTTGATTTTACTCACCCAAACAGTTCAGAGTTCTAATAAAAAGCACACAGAATAATAGTATAAAATTATTCTTATCCCTTATTCTCAGTAGCATCAGTCAATGAGAAGAAAAGACTATAGTCTATCCATATTTAATTATAAAGAAGGTTCCTCTCTGATTAATTGAATCATTAAACATGCACAGATACATTTCATGGTATTAAATATTAGTTACCTTCCAGTATATTAAGAAGTAAAAATCAGAGTGGATTAAATGGGAAGAATTATTCTTAGTGTATGTCTTGCAGTGCATACAACCCCTCACTTGTTTCCCAGGAAACGAAAAGGAAGCGCAGACATTCAACACAGAATAAGAAAATGTGCGTAGTCTGCAGAACAACTCACAAAAAATCGTGGCCTCTCTTTAATTTATTTATGGTTTTAGCTATTGTGCTGTTTATTCTAGCCTTTACAAAAGAACAATTCCAGCAATACTCATATTCTGGTATTGGCAGTTGGTGTTTCTATTAAAAATACAGTAAAAATACTACTTTAGGCATTAAGAGACATGGAAAAACATACCCAACCAAAATATCTGCATCATATGTTCATAATTGTCCTGGTTTTGGCTGAGATAGTTAATTTTCTTCCTAGTAGCTGGTATAGTGCTGTGTTTTGGATTTAGCATGAGAATAATGTGATAATACACTGATGTTTCAGTTGTTGCTAAGCAGTGCTTATACTAAGTCACAGACTTTTCAGCTCCCCATGCTTGCAAACGAGGAGGTGCACAAGAAGCTGGAAGGGAGCATAGCCAGGACAGCTGACCCAAACTGGAGAAAGGGCTATTCCATACTATATGATGTCATGCTCAGTATATAAGCTGGGGGGAGTTGGCCAGGGGGCAGTGATTGCTGCTCGGGGATGGGCTCGGCATCGGTTGGTGGGTGGTGAGTAGTTGCATCATTTGTTTATCCTGGGCTTTGTTCCTCTCTCTCTCTTTTGTTGTTTTCCTTTTCATTACAATTTATTATCATTATTATTATTTTATTTCAATCATTAAACTGTTCTTATCTCAACCCACTAGTTGTCTTTCTTACTTTTGCTTTTTTGACTCTCTCCCCCATATCCCCCGGGGTAGGGAGGGTGAGTGAGCGGCTGTGTGGTTCTTGGTTGCCGACTGGGGTTAAACCACAACAGTAATAGGGAAGGATTTATCAAAGCATTTCTATTTGAAAGCCCCTGTGTTTTAAGTGGCAAGTAACTGCATTAGCAAATACTGTGCCTCATTTCACAGGTTTATATATATATACACATATACACAAGTTACATCCAGATAATTCATTTCATAGAATCATAGAATGGTTTGGGTTGGAAGGGGCCTTAAAGATCATCTAGTTCCAACTCCCCTGCCTTGGGCAGGGATACCTTCCACTAGACCAAGCTGCTCAAAGCTCCACCCAGCCTGGCCTTGAACACTTCCAGGGATGGGGCATCCACAACTTCTCTGGGCAACCTGTTGCAGTGCCTCACCACTCTCATAGTGAAGAATTTCTTCCTTATATCTAATCTAAATCTACCCTCTTTCAGTTTAAAGCCATTACCCCTTGTCCTATCACTACATGCCCTTGTAAAAACTCCCTCCAGTTTTCTTGCAGTCCCCCTTCAGGTACTGGAAGGCTGCTATAAGATGTCCTCAGAGCCGTCTCTTCTCCAGGCTGAACAATCCCAACTCTCTCAGCCTGTCCTTATAGAAGAGGTGCTCCACCCCTCTGATCATCTTCGTGGCCCTCCTCTGGACTCTCTCCAACAGGTCCATGCCCTTATATTGAGGGCCCCAGAGCTGAACATGGTACTCCAGGTGGGGTCTCACAAGAGCAGAGTGGAGTGGGAGAATCACCTCCCTCAACCCGCTGGCCACGCTTCTTTTGATGAAGCCCAGGATACGGTTGGCTTTCTGGGCTGCAAGCACACATTGCCAGGTCAAGTTGAGCTTCTCATCAACCAACACCCCCACGTACTTCTCCCCAGAGCTGCTCTTAATCCATTCTCTGCCCAGTCTGTATTTGTGCTTGGATTGCCCCAACACAGGTGCAGGACCTTGCACTTGGACTTGTTGAGCTTCATGAGGTTCACATGGGCCCACCTCTCAAGCCTGTCAAGATCCCTCTGGATGGCATCCTTTCCCTCCAGCATGTCAACTGCACCACACAGCTTGGTGTCATCAGCAAACTTGCTGAGGGTGCACTCAATCCCACTGTTCCTGTCACCAACAAAGATGTTAAACAGTGCCAGTCCCAATACCGACCCCTGAGGAGCGCCACTCATCACTGGTCTCCACTTGCAGCCATTGACTGCAACTCTTTGACTGTGACCATCCAGCCAATTCCTTATCCTCTGAGTGATCCATCCATGAAATCTATGCCTCTCCAATTTAGAGACAAAGATGTCATGCAGGACAGTATCAAATGCTTTGCACAAGTCCAGGTAGATGACATCAGTTGCTCTTCCCTTATCCACCAACCCTGTAACCCTGTCATAGAAGGCCACCAAATTTGTCAGGCATGATTTGCCCTTGGTGAAGCCATGTTGGCTGTCACCAATCACCTCCTTATTTTCCATGTGCCTTAGCATAGTTTCCAAAAGAATCTGCTCCATGATCTTGCCAGGCACAGAGGTGAGACTGACTGGCCTGCAGTTCCCCAGGTCTTCCTTTCTTCCCTTTTTAAATTCCAGTCAGTGGGAACTTCACTGGACTGCCACGACTTCTCAAATATGATGGATAGTGGCTTAGCAACTTCATCCACCAATTCCCTCAGGACTCGCGGATGCATCTCATCAGGTCCCATGGACTTGTGCACCTTCAGGTTCCTTAGATGGTCTCGAACCTGATCTTCTCCTACAGTGGGTGGTTCTTCATTCTCCCAGTCCCTGCCTTTGCCTTTTGTGACCTGGGCAGTGTGGCTTGAGCACTTGCCAGTGAAGACAGAGGCAAAAAAGTCATTGAGTACCTCAGCCTTCTCCATATCGCAGGTAACCAGGTCTCCTGTTTCCCTTTGGAGAGGGACCACATTTTCCCTAGTCTTCCTTTTATCACCGACATATCTATAGAAGCTTTTCTTGCTGCCCTTGATGTCCCTGGACAGATTTAATTCTACCAGGGCTTTAGCTTTCCTAACTTGATCCCTGGCTGCTCGGACAATTTCTCTGTATTCCTCCCAGGCTATCTGTCCTTGCTTCCCCCCACTGCAGGCTTCCTTTTTGTGTTTGAGTTTGTCCAGGAGCTCCCTGTTCATACCTGCAGGCCTACTGGCATTTTTGCCTGACTTCTTCTTTGTTGGGATGCATCGTTCCTGAGCTTTGAGGAGGTGATCCTTGAATATTAACCAGCTTTCTTGGGCCTGTCTTCCCTCCAGGGCTTTACCCCATGGTACTCTACCAAGTAGATCCCTCAAGAGGCCAAAGTCTGCTCTCCTGAAATCCAGGGTAGTGAGCTTGCTGTGTGCCCTCCTTGGTGCCCTAAGGATCTTGAACTCTGCCACTTCATGGTCACTGCAGCCAAGGCTGCCCTTGAGCTTCACATTCCCCACCAGCCCCTCCCTGCTGGTGAGAACAAGGTCCAGCATAGCACCTCTCCTCATTGGCTCCTCTATCACTTGGAGAAGTTATCATCAATGCATTCCAGGAACCTCCTGAATTGCTTATGACCTGCTGTGTTGTCCCTCCAACAGATATCGAGGTGGTTGAAGTCCCCCATGAAGACCACGGCTTGTGAACATGAGGCTACTCCTGGCTGCTCCTATCTGTCTATAGAGGGCCTCATCTGCTCGGTCTTCCTGGTCGAGTGGCCTGTAGCAGACGCCCACTATAATGTCACCTGTCCCTGCCCTCCCTTTAATCCTGACCCATAAGCTCTCGGTCAGCTCCTCATGCATCTCCAGGTAGAGCTCCATGCACTCCAGCTAGTCATTGACTTAGAGGGCGACACCCCCTCCTCGTCTCCTCTGCCTGTCCCTCCTAAAGAGCCTGTATCCTTCCATTCCAACATTCCAGTCATAGGAGCCATCCCACCACATCTCTGTGATGCCAGTAAGATCATAGCCTTGCAGGTGTGCGCACGTCTCTAATTCCTCTGGTTTATTCCCCACGTTATGTGTGTTTGCATAGAGGCATTTAAGTTGGGCCCCTGATGAAGCTGACTTACTGGCTGCAGTGGTTGGAATTCCTTTGTGCTGCTCTTCAAGTGCTCTCCTGCTGACCTGTGATCCTTCTCCAGGCTCTGAGCATCTATTGCTGACACTGGCACCAAACTGGTAGGAGTGGGATGGATTGAGGTTCCCCTCCCCCAGCAACATTAGCTTGAAGCCCTCTTCACCAGCTTGGCAAGTCTGTGACCGAAGATGCTCTTCCCCTTCTCTGACAGATGGACCCCATCGGCCCCTAGTATACCAGGTTTCTCAAAGTGAGTCCCACGCCCTAAGTAGATGAATATTTCCAGCCAAATAATTCCATATTTCTTTCTGATAACTTCATTAAAAGAGAGCATAAAGGGTAAGATTAAAAAAAAAAGGAAATCAGGTGTCACTCAAAGAAATGACAAGGCTGAGAGAATAGTTTGGAGCGGAGGTTTTAAGCTGCCATGCTGTGCCTTTCACAGCTGCCTACACTTCATGTCATTAATAACCAGTAAATAAGATCTGCAGGTGGGCATATAGGGCACCCTGAGCCAAGAAGCTGTAGCTAGAGCTTCTGTCTCTAAGATGGGTGGCCAGGCTCATTTGCACAAGGCTGCTTATGTTTCCATACAGAAGTGTAACCCTACTTAGCATAGCTTCAGGGAAGCTGCTACAATACAGAGAATGCTAATTACTGTAACCAACTGGCAATGATGCATCCAAAATTAAATGGCCTGTGACTGAGCAGATGAACAATTTTTATAGCCCTAAGTTCAGGGAACATGGATATTCTGTCAAATTAGCAAACAGTCTATTTGGTCTTAATAGGTAAATTGAAGTCTTTTAAAAGACATTTAGATGTGCTATTAAGTTATCAGTGTGAGTGCAGTTCTCCTTCCAGTTTAAAGGTGTCAATTTGAAACTAAAATACCCATAGCCTATTACAGAAAAAAAAAAAAAACAAACAACAACAACAAAACAAAAATAAACCCAAAACTCACAACATTTTATGGCCCTTATAAGCTTCATTTTCAGGTGAAGCTACAACATGGCCTCTGCTCCTGCTCCAGGTTCCTGTTCATCTCTTTGTTCTCAGGCAAAATTCCCACTGAAGTCGGTAGCAGCTCTGAGCACAGTGGCCTTCAGGCACAGACACTGCAGGCTGCCTCCTCAGTCTTCAATTCCAGTACAATTTGGGGTTTTTTCAGGAGAACATTGTAAGATCAAAGTTTTTACTTGACTTTCTACAATGAGCTTTAACAAGTAAATCAAAGCCAAAGCCAGACATAAATAGTCCTTGATTTTTCCTGATTGCACTTAGTGAATGAATTGACCATGTATTTCAGCACAGATGATATAGCAGTCCAGCATTCCTACAAGTGCTCTCAACAAATACATGTACTCATCAACTGACTTTATTATCCTCTTTAAAGTTACCAAAACTCTCTTTCTGAATAACAGAATATACTTGAGAAAAAGGAAAAAAATTGTAAATAAACTATATAGAAAAAGTTCCAAAAGACAAATTTTATTGGCAGAGTGCAATCCTTTTCAAAGGATGTTTTGGAGCAAATGAGACTTACAAGGAAAGCTATTGGTGCAGTATATCTGGCAGAATGGTTCATTTATAGATTTATCAGTAAGCAAGACTGGCTGCTTTCAGGAAAAGCAGAGTTGTAAGCAAGTCTGGCTTAGTCTTCCCCCAGACGATAAACGGCTGGATCTAAAACCCACTGCACTTAGGATATGATTACAGAAATGGCACTGAAATCAGTATCTTTAGTTACTTGTCAGAGTTCCCTTCTTTGCTGACCATATCGAATTGAAACATAAATGTCTCTTCATCCCAGCTTCCCAACACAAAGTATGGGATTCACCTCATCAGTCTTAAGACACATCTACAATGTCTGGTCTAGTCACCCTAGAGTCCCTTTATAGGCATTGTAGAAAAACTAGGCACTTGTAGAAAACAAGTTATCAAATCTATTCAGGATGTTTATCTGAAGATATGATGCATCATATCCTAGAAAGCTCTGTTTCTCTGCAGTGACTCTCAGACATGTTTGGTGAGATTTGCTCATATATAGATACCGACATCTTTTTGTTGGGTGAAGAAGAATCTACAAAACAATTCTCACTTGTTTTTCAGACACCCAAGATGAAAGCTGTGCACCCTGCAGGCCCTTCAAAGGGCTCTTTATGGGCTCCTTGAAGAGTGCATGCACACTGGGAAAGCACCCCTTCACAGCCACCAGGCCTCAGGCAGGGTTTCCTTCTCCTTCACCCCCATGAGCGCGGAGGGGTGAGGGGAGCTGCAGAGATGAGCTTGCCAAGGAGAAAAGCTGGCAGAACAGCTGCAGCCACCGTTCAAGCAGGAATTGATGGATGTTGATATCATCGGAGTATCTCTGTAGTTTTCACATTGGCCCCTCTCTCCCCTTCGCTTACTGGCCGTTCACTCCAATTGCTTCTATCTTTGCTTTTCCATTTGTCCATTTACCTCCTAACATAACCCCCCTGGACAGATTTAAAAAACAATAACATGAAGCTTATAAAACTCCAGCAGTTCCTGGATATATGTTATATCCTTCCCTCCCTTCCTCTCTTGTCGATTTAAGATCTGTACAGCAGTCTATTTCTTAACTGTGTTTTTCCTGAAACTAGCCTCAGAGGCTAAGTCTACATTTACCTGAGTTGCGGTGTCCCAGGAGCACTCGCAAGTCTCTGAAGTCGTGTCTGACAAGCTATCATCAACTATTAAAAATGGGGGGGTGTTTCTGTTTTAATCCAGTAACATTACCGTAACAGACAACAAGAAAAATTACTTGGATACTAAACATCTTTGCTAAACATTATTGTAATGAAGAGACAGAGAAACCGGGAGTACAGGTCTCAGAGGTAAGTCAAGTAGGAAAGACCTGGGACCGATTGGATCCGTAGCATCTCACATGTCTTGCTGATGAATGCCTGGTCCTGCAAGGAGCTGTATACAATTCCCTGGTTGCCACTGCACTCCAGAGGTCCCTGATTGTGAGCCAAGGGTAAACATATATATTGTCAAAATGCAACACAACACTTTTTTTTACATTTTTAACATGAAATCCATTAGAAAGCCTTTCAAAGATTAGCTGAACTTATTAAATCAACTCAATCCAATTAATACAAAATCTAGAGAGACAGAAGTAGCTACTGCATATACTAGCAGGAAAGACATTCTTTTTCTCTTACATTATTATGAAAAAACTATTTCATAAAAACACACAGCTTTGCATATTCTGGACTAAAAGAACTGAGTATTTAGGGAGAGATCAATTTTTATTTTTAAAAGAAAGATGCAATTCCATAAACTAGTAGCTTATATTCAGCGACAGGATTCATTCTCAGAAGTGCTGAAGTTGTTGAGCACCAAGTTAGTGACACAATACTTCAGTGGGAAAACTCCAATTGGGCCATTTTGCAGGTGTCTGCAGCAAAAAGCCAAGAAGAGCTGTGGCATTGTTACAGTCGTCTCTCTCTATTGCTTTGCAGCTTTTCCTTTTCTTCTTTTCTGCCAAGAAAGACTGTCCAGGATTACCGAGCTTGGTACAAAACTTAACACACTGCTCACACTAGCATCTGTCAAATCACTGGATAAACAGACAGCTGGTTCTCACCACCACACTACTGCAAAGAAATGCAAAGAAATGCTCAGAGGGTGATATATTACTAGATCTCCTTAGCATTCCTCCCATTTGAAGACGTCAGATGTAACTGGACTCGGAACCCACTTCTGATTATGCAACATGTAGAGAATAGACAGGCATCTTTTTAAGGATATAACTGGAGTAACTAAACACATCCTCTGTTAGGTATGCTTGCTAGCACTTCTCTGCTGGAAATTACTGTCCTCACAGCAGACAATACCCTTCTTGATTTGCCACAATGCAAAACAAACAAATTATGTCCAGCATCTTGACAGCCCGTGGGCAATGAAAGCGAAAAATGAGCTTGACTTTGCAGCAAACAGATGAAGAGAACAGGGGTAGCAAACAGCTCAGAGGTGGTAAGAGCTTAAGCCATCATGGCTATTTGTAAAACAAATGGGTTATTTGGATGCCCTCTGCACATGCTGTCTCTGACATGATCCTTACAGGATGACTTTTCTGAAAGGGCAGAAAAGCACTGTGTGTGACTGAGATTTAAAGGAAGGGGTCTGAGAACTTGCTGTTGTCTGATTTCATTTTTTATGGGAAAAATTAGTGCTGTGGATATGCCAAATGTATAAAAGGGATGTTACATTTCAGCAGAATATACGGTAAATGAGTACTATACATTGATTGGGGAATAGGACTCTGAAAATTAAACCATTTTTTTTTCAATCTTAGATACATGGATAGTCACAAAAATGATCCATTCTCCATATTACACACATCCAACGTCAGCAAAAATCAGGAACACTGACAGGGGTTCGTATGACTGCATGCTGATGCTGAGGAGCACACCAGGACGCTCTGCTGCCTATGATTTGAAACTGTATTTCAGAGCCTCTCAGAAGAGCTGTGCCAGAATAAACATGGTTTTGGAGTGACAACAATGGGCAACCAGTTTTGATTTCAGACATTAAAGATGAAGCCAGGGATTTTTCAGAGATGTAAAAGATAACGGTTGCTACATGATCCCATCACTCCAAAGTCCTCACTCAAGTGAGATTTTAGGGAACAGTGAGTTATCTTAACATGTGTTTTAACAGAGAATAGGACAAAGAACCCAAACTACTGCAGAAGCTGTAGCAAGTCCTACAGGCCCTACAGAGGGACCTGGACAGGCTGAATTGTTGGGCTGGGGCCAACTGTATGAGATTCAACAAGGCTAAGTGCCGGGTCCTGCACTTCGGTCACAACAACCCCATGCAACGCTACAGGCTGGGGGAGGAGTGGCTGGAGAGCTGCCTGGTGGAAAAGGACCTACGGGTGAGGTTGACAGCCACCTGAACATGAGCCAGCAGTGTGCTCAGGTGGCCAAGAAGGCCAATGGCATCCTGGCTTGTATCAGGAATAGTGTGGCCAGCAGGACCAGGGAGGTGATAGTGCCCCTGCACTCGGCACTGGTGAGGCCGCACCTTGAATACTGTGTTCAGTTTTGGGTCCCTCACTACAAGAAGGACATCGAGGGGCTGGAGTGTGTCCAAAGAAGGGCAATGAAGTTGGTGAAGGGTCTAAAGCACAAGTCTTATGAGGAGAGGCTGAGGGAGCTGGGGATGTTTAGTGTGGAGAAGAGGAGGCTGAGGGGAGACCTTATTGCTCTCTCCAACTACCTGAAAGGAGGTTGCAGCGAGGTGAGGGTCGGTCTCTTCTCCCAAGTGACAAGTGATAGGACGAGAGGAAACAGCCTCAAGCTGCGCCAGGGGAGGTTTAGGTTGGATATTAGGAAAAACTTCTTCACCGAAAGGGTAGTCAGGCATTGGAACAGGCTGCCCAGGGAAGTGGTTGAGTCTCCATCCCGGGAGGTATTTAAAAGACGGGTAGACGTGGTGCTCAAGGACGTGGTTTATTGGTGGACTTGGCAGTGATAGGTTAACGGTTGGACTCGATGATCTTAATGGTCTTTTCCAACCTTAATGATTCTGTGATTCTATGATTCTATGATTCTAAGTCTGCGATTCAGATGTTCCTGGCCTGGAGAAATTTGTCATTCTCAGCATGAAACATAACATTCAAATTAAAGCACACAGTATGGGGTGGAAAAGGATTCATCCTGCTCAGTGAATGCTTCAGGTCACTCTTCAGCTGTGTGCTCTTACTCCTTATATGCCCATATCTGTGTTTCTTAAACTATAGCAGCAAGCACAAACAAACAAACAAAAAAATTGGACCAGGAATGTTAAGTAACTTTGCTTGCATGTTACTGTTTCACTTCCAGGTACCGTCACTGTCCTGGGATGGGTCATCACCTCACGTATGAACTCCATGACAGGGACTACAGCAGGGCTGGGGACATTCAACGTATGCACCCACAAACGGTTTGTCCGACGCTTGGGAAAGGCCAAAGAGCAGCCAGAGCACTGTACGGCCATCAGGAAGGCACCACCATCTGTGATGGACTACCAGGAATCAGGACACGGCCACTGAGGGTGGGACGGGAAACACCAGGGCCCTCTTTTCTCCCCTCAGAAAAATCCACACTTACTCTCAAATTACTCTTTCTGCCCGGCATGGAAAGTGGCCTGCAACTTCCAGCTGAAGAGGTTTTGTAGGTGGCAGATGCCAGTCAGCAAGCCCTACAGTAAGAGCTGTGGGCACTCAAGACCTTTCAGGAGGAGGTGATAAACCTGCCAAAAGGTGGCACAATGTGCAGTGGCTGCACTGTTGGCTGGCTGCTCAAATTAAATTTTAATAGAACTTTTAAAAATAATTTCAGCGTAAACCACAATGTATGTGAGTGAGCCTAAATTAATAAAAAACTATCTTTCAAGAATGAAGAATAAATGTAATCTGAGATCAATATTTATGAAGCTGTGATTAATTGACTGATGACCAAATGATTACAAACTTCTGTCTGAGGCAGCTACTCAAACGTATTAGCTTTGACGAAAAAAAAATTTAAAAAAAATACAAACTGGGTCAATGAAAAAATGCATTCCTAATCAATTTTTAATAGCACTTAAGATTTTATGATTTTTTAAACTTTCCTTTTAATAATTAATCAGAAAAATGAATCTAATTTAAACAAGGTGGTGTAAGGTGTTCTGTATCTGTTTGATGGTGTTCTTAATGAAGAAATTCAATTAGGGCTGACTTTTCTTTATAAATCTTTGGTTTTAAGGAATGCTCTGATTGGCTGGTAAACATTTGAGACTGGGAGAATAACGGAGGTGAACCGCAGCATTCAGCAGAATTTACTCATTAAGATTTTACACTGTTAATTCCAGCTTCCCCTTGCTTCCAAAAAAAAAAAAAAAAAAGGAAAAAAAAGTCCGTGATCTCTGCGATCTCTGTAACTTTTTTGAACTTTTCTGGTGTGTTGCAGCGCTTTGCCTTGTTCCTTGCCAGATCCCAGGAGACAGATCCTCAGCTCATAGCAGGCACCATAAGGTGTACTGAAAGGCCGTCATAATTACAGTTTAAATCAAGGCCTGTTGCACCCACATGTACATTTTGTCAGTAACATACTCCATGGTTCAAACTCTGGTGTTTGAGGAGGAACATCAGCAGCTCAGCAGCAGCCAAAACTTGCAGAATAATGGCCCAAACTTGAAGACGTTCCCTGCATGGATAGATAGAAGCACCGCTCTCCTGAAGTCAGTTAAATCTCTGCAGATGGAAGGCTTGGCTTCCACGCATAAAACATAGCTAAAATTCACCCCTCTTCTCTGTAATATTGCGTATTTCACAAAAGCTCTGTATATACTAGGAAATAAAACAAGCACAGGACACAAAGCATGGATAGTTTATCCATACCTCTTGATGGTCAGGATGCTGCCTGGTACAGCTGTGGCTCATTGCAACCAACCTTCCCCCAGACAGTCTCCTGAAAAGCCCATGGATGTATCCTTAGGCTGAGACATACCCGTACAGGCGGGTTAGAGAGTGCCTGCACAGCATAACACTTCTGGAGCTTCTTCCTGCCCTTGGGTGTTGTTCTAGTACAATTCAGTTTGTTTGGATAAAATATGCATCTGAAAAAGGGTCTGACGGGAAACCAACCTCTTGCATGCGCCTCAAAAAAAAAAAGGGGGATAGCCTAACGTCCTAGGCACACAAGCTGTACCGACTTCAGCTATAATCCAGCGTTTCTATTTACCTGTTTGGTTCCTTGCTGACAAATGGCAAGAAAAATGGAACGTGTCAGAAGGGCAAGATCAAAAAATCTAAAAAACGTCATAAAACAATGGGGTTTTTCTCACTGAACTTTGGACACCTGGAAGTAAGATGTCTGGGTCTGAGCTAGTCACTTTGAATTCCTTTGTGGACCACAGAGCCTGAGAGCAGGTATACTCCACTTTAAGAGGAGATAAAGTTACAGTGGTTAAACTCAAAATGAAAACTGCATCTGTAAAAGCTATTTGTCATCTTTTACTATTTCATGTGAAGAAGACTAACTGTGCCAAGCTTACACAAGCCTGTCAATCTCAAATGTTATTAAATCGCCAAAGCTATGCTCTTACTCTGCCCCCAGCTCACTTACCCAATGGCCAGAGATTTACCTTCTGGGCTCTGACATTCATTTCATTTCCTTTCTGGTGGTACATTTTTTCCACAGCCAAAAACCAAAACACTGTTTTAAAGAGAGAGATGAAATTCATCTCCGTTTTAAAATGAAAGCCACATGGGAACTCCCAAAGAGCACGGAGCAAGTAGCAAGAGCAGCCTACAGTGCTCAGGCAGCATAGACAAGGGCTACCTGAGAGTTACGTATTTCTGCTGAATGGCCTCTGAATGGCATCAAGAAGGGATTAGGCAGCCAGTGAATCCCTGAGCTGCTGCCTCACAAGCGAAGCCGTCACTCTGCTCATCAACAGTAAAATCCTGAGCAGGGGGGACCTGTTTTCACCCTTTCTGAAAGTAGTATGTTTTAAGAACCACGGGTTTGAATTTAGGCACCTGGAATCCCACGCTTAAATCACTTCTTTACTCTCGGTTTTAGGCAAATTTCACTCTATATTCCCCTAAATCATGTAAAACCACCCGGGGAAACCCCTCCTAAAAGCTAAAGATCCAGCCTTGTTTCTCAAAGAGGAAACTCTCTTAAAGGCAAACTCGAACAGACTTGACTGTTGCAGAAGTGGATAATGAGAGTGGATAGCCTGGCTCGGCAGCTTTCAGTCATTTCTACCTCAGCAGAATGCGAAAGAAAAAAAGAAATCAGTGTTTTATGTCTATTTGTGCAGGTGCAAACAATGAACTTCGAGTTAGGTTTTCATGGTACAAAGCCACCCATCCAAATATACCCAAATTATTAGAACCAATACAACTGCATTAGTTACTGTTTGCTTATCAGCTGGGCTAATCAGCCAAGAAGACACGAATTTCACTGTTCACACCCTCACCCATGCTCCTCACTCTTTCTGCACAACGTGCTGCTGGGAAACATGCACAGACCTAAAATAGATTATTTATGCACTTTAAGTCAAAAAGACAGTAATTTTATTTGGCTTTATGAGTCACACAATATGAGTCTCAAGTCGAAAGAGTTAACTGGGTCAGTTTAGTACTCTGACCAGTTTATCTTGTCTTAAATCAGTTCCTTTCAAGATCTCATCAAAGAAATTTTCGGTTTTGTGATAGTTAATGTTTCATATTTTCACTATTAATCATTTCAAGGTTTCTGAGATTTCAAGAGCAGGTAGTGAAGTGGCTGAAGCATTTCACAAATAAAGCCCTAACCCTGGGAGATCATTCGTGGTTAGGTTCTCGGCTTTTAACCCATCCTTTTAACCATCCTTTCTGTGTAGATTTACTAACAGCAGTGGCCAGACACCCATCTCCTGGCTGCCTGTTTGATCCTTACACCCCAGTGCCTCTGCAGAGGCATGTCAGGCATTCCAGGAAGTTTTTTATCTGTTTCATTCTGGCTCCAGCCCTACCACAAAAGCACCCTCTGCGCTACATGGACTCCCGTGTTAGGTAGCCTGGACTCTAAACGTTTGTTACCTCCTGCAGTCACATTATATTTCTCAGCTCCCCTTAGCTGCAGCAGATTGTTACCCCTCCAGCTCCCTTCCCCTCACTCTCTGCAGTCTCTCTCTCTCTCTCTCTCTCTCTCTCAGCACTACAGAATTAAATATTTTCTATGCCCCTGAAGAGTTGGCAACATCATCCCATAAATTTCAACTAAACCTCAGGCGCTACTAGATCACAAATAATTTTTGAAGTATTCGTTCACTGACTAGGCATCTAACTTCAGCAGAAATCTGCTAAACAAATAAGTTTAACCTCCTTACACAGAAAATACATTCCTTTTAGCAGCTTATTCAGAAAAATAAGCTCCTTTATAAGCTATTTTTGGTTGAGAGAAAATATATTCATCCCAACACAGCTTGTTCTCTAACAGGTCACTTTCCAGTTACATATACTTTTTTGAAGCAGTGGAAGTCATGCCTTTGAAAGGGTTCCTGCTTTATCCCAGATTCATTTAAAAGAGTTTCACCTGTCAACTGTAAGATGCATTTCCTTGCTTTTGGTTTCTCTTCCATGCATTTACCCTTTCTGCTCTTTGTATTGTCTATTCACATTTTTTCAATAAAAATCAATATAAAAATAAAGCTAAGAAAGATAAATAACAGGGATTCACTGCATTCCTGTGCAGTTCACTGGCTGCATGATAAACACACTCAACAGATTTCAGGCTCCAGTGGTTCTCTTTAAAGCCCAAACCCCAATAATTTTACATTTCTCTTGCAAAAATTCTCTTAGCACCATCCTACCTAAATGGCAGTCAATCATGCTGGGACTGAAAGCATCTCCTTGCAGTGGATGTCCACTCCCTCCAGCTTATGGCAATTGAAGTATGTCCATTATGTTGCTAATTGGTTCTTTTTTTACTTGACATTAAATCAGTTTTTCTGAAATTTACTAAAAAAGAGTCCTGTTTTAACACATGAATACTCAATCTTTATCAAGCACACCTTATTCAAACTTGTCCTTTCCCACCTAAGGATACGTTATCATCGAAGCCGCTAGGCCTTGTCTACGCTGGAATGTCACCATGGATTAGTTTGCTCGCTTTATTTGCAGCGACTTACCTATATCAAATTGAAATGCATCTGTGCAACTCTGCTATGTCAGCCTAAGATACTTTCCTTGTTAATCATTGCATCCACGACTTTACGCTTGTTTGAATTAGCTGCTCAGCATTCCAAGCATTTATCATGTGGCACAATGTTAAATCACTCAGGTCTATAATTTTCAGCATGCTATGGCACATTTACAAGAAACTACAGGAATCCTGGGACTGAGGTCAAGGGAGCAGACTCCTAGGAGCCTCCCGTCCCACCAGCACTACTTCCCAGCTGCTCTCCGGCAGCCCGGAAAGCACAACACCGAGGCTGCATGATTTGGAGAGTCATCGGTGCAAGCTGGGCAGCAGACGTGAATTTTCGTCCGTGGATTTGGCCCCTCGGTTTCCATGGATCAAGACAGAATCTTCCATCAGGGATCATTAGGCAAGTGCCACCACGCACAGCGCTCCCAGGGCTCGGGGGCTTATTGCAGTCCTCGTTTCCTTGTCGCAGTCCTCGTTTCCTTGTCGCCCTCGAAGCCGCAGCCGCATGGCCTGTGAAAATCCCACCTGAGCCGACAGACAATGCTTTGGCACAAGAAGCAGGGGGGTTTCGGCCGAGCCGCCTGTGCAGGGGGAGGGCAGCGTGGGAGCTGGGGGGCAATGGAAAAAAAAAGAAAGAGACACGGGGAAAAGCACAGAGGAAGGCTCCAGGGAATCAACAGGATCATAACGGCCGGTTTATTTAATTCAGTACGATGAAACCTGAGCGAGGGATAAATTTATAAGGGGAAAGGAGAGCCCTTGTAACGGTGTCGGCCTCCTGCAACGGACCCTTCCCAACCGCTTCCCACTGCGCTGTGTTTCCCCTCAAGAAGGCCGCGCGTAGGCCAAAAACTCGGCGGGCCCCCAGGCCACCTCCTCGGGGCCGCGGGCCGGCAAGGCCTGGCAAGGCCTGGCCTGGCCTTGCCTTCCTTGCCTTGCCTTCCTTGCCTTGCCCCGGCGGGCGCCGAGGCCGGCCTGCGGCGGCGGGGGGACGCGAGGGGGGCAGCAGCCGCCCGGCGGCGGGCAGAGCCGTGAGGGGGCCGCGGCTCCCGCCCGCCCTCCAGGGGAGCGCCGCAAAAGCGCGCACCGCCTTCCCTCCGCCGGGCGGCGGCTTGGCCTCGCCGGCTTGCCGTAGCGGAGCTGGCGGGGGGCCGCTGCCGCCGCCGTTACCGCCTGCCCGCCTGCGGGACTTCCGTGCTGGCGGGGCCGGGCTGGGCTGGGCCGGGCCGGGCCGGGCCGGGCCGCCGCGATGGCGCAGCACGGGCCGAGCGTGACGCTTTCCCTCACGCTGCCCATCACCTGCCACATCTGCCTGGGGAAGGTAACGGCGCCGCCGCTGCCCTTCCCCCTCAGCCCCCCTCGCCTGCGGGCGGCCCGGCGGTGGGTACGGGGCGGGGGGCCCGCTCCGCTCCGGCCGGCGGCTGCTCGGGGGGCCCGGCCGTGGCCCGCAGCCCTGACCCCGGCGGGTTTGTCTCTTTTAAAGGGCTGCGGCTTCGCGATGGGAAGAAAGTTGGAGGGGGGGAGAGGAGAGCTTTCTCCTCGGGGTGGTGGGGGGTCCCGCCTCGGTGAGGAGGGGATCCCGTCCCCCCATGGGGTCGGTCCCGGCCGCGGGCGAGGTTTGTTGCCAGCGTCGGGATGGTGGGAACCGTGCGCCATCGCGGCGGGAGCCCGCCGGGGGCTGCTGGAGCGGGCTCGGGGCCCCAGTCCCCGAGGCACCGGTCGCCCCCGCCCCGAGGGGTGGGTGTATGGCTCCCAGGGTGAAGGTTTTGAGGGTTTTTCTTCGTCCGATATCTGTAGGAGCTGGAATGTTTCAAAATATTAGGTGAGCGTGTGTTTCAGCGTGGTGCGGTGTCCTAGAGGACAAGCGAAACAAAGAGGGGATGCATAACCAAGTGGATTTAAACAGTATCGGGCGAAACTGCAGCAGTCTGGAGAAAAAGTTTCCGTTTCCTCTTTCTGACCCTTTCTCAGTCCCTTTCTCTTCTCCCTCGGGAAGCGGCGGGCTCTTGCTAGCCTGTTTCTCTCTAAAAGCCCCAGAGCTAATTTCATAGCTGTCACTAATTGCTTCTCAAGTTCTGTGCTCATCCCCCATTACTATTTTTTGCCTTGTTTCATTGCTTTCCAAAACAAAACAAACCTCTTAAAGCAGAATAGTAATTACAAGGGAAGAATTAACCTTTTATGTTTCTACTCTGGCATTTACTGTCCAGTTTCTTTCTATCTCGCATGGCCTTTACTCTGAGACCCTTTCTGCTTGAGTGATAACAAAAGAACAGGCGTGTTTGATGTATAAAGTAGGTGTAGTGCTGGTAGCGAAAGTTGTCAGACATCTCCCTTTTCTCAACTCTCTTAACTCTGGCAGAGTGATGCTTTTAGCAACCATGTTTACTCATTTCTTGGCTTTTCTGTGGAAGCCAAGCAAGGCTTCCTGGCTGTGGTCCCATTACCTCTCCTTTTCTATTTATCTGTTTAATGAAAATGGAGGAGAACACAAATTTACTGTGTCTGTAATGCAGAGTGGATACTGTTGAAAGGGGAGAGCGAAATCAAACTGACAATGTGTTTGCTATTTGAATCTGATTCTGGTGACTTTCTAATCTAAGCGCTTGATAGATTTGTTAGGTATTCACTCATATTTTGCTATAAAGCCACTGGGTTATTTCAAGGCACTGTTTCATACTTCTCCTTCTTTTCTGGAGTTGGTCAGGAACTGATGTTCCTTAGTTTGTACTGGAAGAGATTTCCACACTCTTTTTACTTGGTATCTTGCATTGAGGTAGTATATTAACATTATTTAAGTGAATCTACTGGTGATATCTGTAATAAAGATATTTGAATGCTTTCCTTTTTAGATGCATGAAGCTGTTTAAATTTTGCCAAAATTTGACGGCTCTGGCTGTCCTTTTTTTTAGTACATATCTTTGTCTCCAGCTTGGAACTTCATTGAAAAACATCATCAGAAAAAGCTCTTCTCTTTTCAAGAGTAATTTAGAGGAAGAAAAAGTTATTTAGTTTAAATTAAGGGTGTTCTAGTTTCAGCTGGGATAGAGCTAATTTTCTTCCTAGTAGCTGATACAGGGCCGTGTTTTGGATTCAGTATGAGAATAATGTTGATAACACACTGATGTTTTAGTTGTTGGTAAGCAGTGCTCACACCAGTCAAGGACTTTTCAGCTTCCCATGCTCTGCCAGGTGCACAAGAAGCTGGGAGGGGGCACAGCCAGGACAGCTGACCCAGACTGGCCAAAGGGCTATTCCATACCATATGATGTCGTGCCCAGTATATAAACTGGGGGAGTTGGCTGGGGGGCAGTGACCACTGCTCGGGGGTGGGATGGGCATTGGTCAGCGGGCTGGGAGCAATTGCATTGTGCATCACTTGCTTTGTATATTCTTTATAATTATAATTATTATTATTATTATTTATTTTACTTTATTTCAATTATTAAAATGTTCTTATCTCAACCCATAGGTTTTCTCACTTTTACTCTTCTGATTCTCTCCCCACCCCACCGGGGGCAGGGGAGGGAGTGAGCGGCCGTGTGGGGCTTAGTTGCTGGCTGGGGTTAAACCGCGACAGGGAAAAATCTTGCCGGTTTTATCCTATCTTGTAAGGGGGAGCAGAAAGTGTCATTGAGGGTTGACATATTCTGTGGTTTGTAGCATAGACTTCAAATGGAGTAGAAGGCCCACCCTACAATCAGAATTTACCTCTTGCTATCTCTGCAAAATTTACAAAGGACAGGCTGCAAAATAGAAACTATTCACTGTGCATAATGGTAAGGGGATTAAAAAGAGATATTGAAGAGAAACTCATTCAATAATGTGGACCACTCATTGTTTTTAATGAAGCAGAAATCTTGGGGGGGGGGGGAACATTGGCCCATTTTGTTAGTGTGAACAGTGTCGTAAAGTATATTGGCAAGATGTGCAAATAACCATTTATAATAAGACTTAATTGCTTGAATGAATTTCATGTTCGTTACCTGAATGTTCTTTTAACACAGTCTGAGCTATCTTCTAACATACCTGTATTCATAATTAGTGAGCAGATCAGAAGCCATCTGCATCAGGCCGTTAGGTTTACTCGTCCTAGAATGACTGAATCTCTCCTCTTGGTTTTGGTGTTCACAGTTTGCTTGGGCTCACACACATGATTCTGTGTGTGTTGAAACCCCCTAGGATGTCTGGGGATTTGTTCACTGGTATCAATGTGCCTGCTTTTCCACACGCCTGCTCCTCCGTTAATGCTGCTTGAAGGTCCAGAAGTGCCTTCAAAGTGACATAGGTGTGTACAGGATTTGATTTTGATCTGCAGAGGAATCGCATTATGCGTGGGGAGAAATTGGGAAATTGCTCAAAATCCCCTAGCTGATCAAGTCTTACCAAATAGGCTGTAGTCTTTCTAGACATTCTGGTTGATTAAGGAACTGAAACTGTGCTGTAATTCAAGTGAAATGCTTTCTTAGTAATGAGTATATCACGATACCCCGCCCCGGGCTTGTCACGGTCAGCATCTCAGGGACTCGGTGAAGGGCAGTGGCACCCCCAGCCATTGTGTGACACTTCAACAGCGGCTTCTGCTGCTGTCGCGTGGATTGCTTTGTGTGGATCCTGAGCCAACAAAAGTATAAACCTCAACCCTGAAATGAAACTTGTAAAGGTGTGTAAATCAGAAGCACTGTACCCTGGAGAGTAATAAATGTGACTTACTATTTTGCTAGAGATATGGAGTAATCACTCACTTGCAAGAAGTGCGCTTCCGTGTCAGGTTTGGGGTAACTGAGGGTCTCTTGCTCCCCAGGGGGGAGACCTGCACTCCTGAAATGTCTTTTCCTGTTTGGATTATTTTGTTTATCTGCTCTGTATCCTATCATCACCATCCATATAACTTTTCTTAGGCTGCTTCTGAGGAAGAACGAACTACGGCTAGAGAAAAAGTTGTTTTTTTTTTTTCTTCTAGCTGCTGGTGGGAAAGCTGGAGAAAGCTCTTTTTCGGGGAAAGAAAAGCAGTAAATAATGAGATTTTTTTAATATATAATTGAAATTGTAATATTTAAATGTTTCCAAAGCATTGGTGTGCTAATGCTTGCATTAATCACAAAAAAGCCTCTGTTAATTAGAGCTGAAAGTATGCAGACACTTGGAGAAATCGCTTAGTCTCTCTGTATTCACACCTTCAATAACCTGAGTTTCTGTTTGTGTATAGATAAATCCTTTGGCTCCCAGGACTGTCATATTGGAGGTTTTAAAGATGCTGTGAATCCCGTAATGTGACAGAGACATAGACAGTAAATTGGAGAAGAAGCTGACGGATCTGAGCCTTAATTCAAATCCATATGTATTTCAGTGGTAAAACGCTTGGGTTTTAGCTTGTGCAACACTGATTGTATGGGTATGATTACTACAGGACACATCTAATCTGTTTTCCGAAGCGATTTTTGGCTGTCCTTTCCAGTGCTTGCTTCTCCCTGCAAATGTTTCATTTTTCCTTTTTAGTTTGATTACTAATAGAATGAAAGAGGAAGATCTTGGGGATGATGAGGACTTATTTTAAAGTTGAAAGAATTGTCTTGTACTTGGGTTTTAAGTGCAACACCGTAGAGTCTAAAGTAATAGATACTGCTACTTCTGTGTCTCAAAACAAGTTTCTTTGGCAAAGATCGTGGTGGAGGAAAAAGAAATAATTATTTTTAAGACCCCTAACACAGATAGTACTGTTAAGTCTTAAGAGATTTGAGAGTGTGTATTACAGTAAGCTGTAACAGAAGCTGCAGTAAGGCATAGATATAGAGGAAAGTTGTCTTCTTCCTTATCCTATTTGGTCCCTGTATGCACACTTACTTTCAAGCAGGGTTTACAGTTAAATGACAAGACAGAATAATGCATTGTCATTAATATTTTCTAAAAGTTTGTTTACCCTGCTGTTTTGGAAGAGGAGGGAAAGCTTCTTGAAAGGATCTGTGTCTGATTGGAATATTTAATCCTTCAGTTAGCTGCCGCATTCTTGGGTAATGACTTATTTAGTAGCAATGCATATCTAGCAGGAGGCTTGAATTAGTGATTGCTGGTTCATGTTTCTCCTCTGTGGGTTCAGCCTTTATCCTTTTAAAGGCTGATTTCCATGAAGCTGATTATGTGCAGGCTAGAGTTAATCTGTAACACTATCTGTTTCAGTGACACCTCTTCCAAGGCAAAGTGTTGGTTGTTGCCAGGAGCAATCCCTCATTCCCTCACTTTTGGAAATCAGTTAATGTGTGTCTTATGGTCCCCTTCTACTGAGGGAGGCGAATGCATTTCACTGGAGTGGCTGGCTGCAGTTCTTGGAGGTTGTGGGGTGAAGGAAGGGTGCCTGCCACACTGTGTATTAATGAGCTCTTGGAATCACGGACCTTAGTGTTGCAAAAATGGTTATAGCTTTGGTGCCTTCAGTAACAGGGAAGTTTGGTGTTGTGAGTCAGGAAGTCACTCCTAGCTAGCCCTGTGAAACAAGTGTCTCTTTCCTGCAAGACCAGACTTGCACTGAGAGATGGAGTAGTGTATTTTCATATTCTGTTCCCTGAAAGAGTTTTAAAGTATTCATAGTATCTTTCTGTTTGTTTTGTTTTCTCCCTGCCCCCCCCCCCCATTACTGAAAGGTCCGTCACCCAGTCATCTGCGTCAACAACCATGTCTTCTGTTCCATTTGTATTGAAGTGTGGCTGAAGAACAATAATCAGTGTCCAGCTTGCAGGATTCCCATCACACCTGAAAATCCTTGCAAGGAAATTATAGGTAAGGAAAACTTTAGGCTTTGAAATAACTTTCTGATATTTACTGCTGAAGGAGATTCTTTTGAGTCCAAAGATGTCTGGATATTTTTTCCTCTGTGTTTTTTTTACCAGTGTCTAAGGAAGATCTGTCTTTAACTCTTTCCAGAAGCATACATAATAGCTGCAAGGTAAAAATTCTGAAGATGATGTGTGTATTAATGGCTAGATTATTCAAAGGCAGCAAGCACCCCACAGCTCTAATGATTGTTTTCTAAATCTTGGTTGGATGGTGCCTTTAACTGGAAAAAATGCATCTCGCTTGAAGTACTCTACCTATGTATTGCAACCTGTTGACCTAAAAGAATAGCATTTAGCTGAGAAATAGTGTGCTTAAATCCAGAATCTTGAATCAGTATGTGGTCTTTTTTTGTTTGTTTGTTTGTTTTGTTTACCATTTCCTCCCTTTTGCTTTTTTTTTTTTAAGAAAATGTCTCTTAGCACAGAAATAAGTCAAAGCTGTAACACTTGAATGAGGATCTGAACTTCCCCAGAGCTAGGAAATACTGAGATCTTTATTTGACATAAAATGTCAGCTCTACTATTTGGTTCTGAGAGAAAAAGATATCTAAAACTTACACTATCTTTTGTTATTCTTAGGTCTGTTTTAATAGTATGGTCTTAAATAAGATAGGATTCTGTCAAGGAAACTACAAAGTTGAAAAATTCAAAAGTTGTCTTCCTGCTGTAAGGCAGGATTTTGACTTCTAAACATTACTAATAGATACTCCTGTTTAACCCATTCTGAAAATGAAAGGACTTTAAATCTCCCATGGCAGTAGCTTGGTCCAATATTAGCTGTATTTGTAGTTGATAATATGGAAAACGCTATAAGGTGGATTACTAATGTTGAATTGACCGAAAAAGAAACAATATTAGTGTTTCTTTCATCCTGTGCTGCTTTAGGAGGAACGAGTGAAAGTGATACTATATTTAGTCCGACAGTCAGAAAACACCTACGTAAAACGAGGCTTGAATTGCTCCACAAGGAATATGAGGTAAGGACATGGGGAGTGTTGCGACTTTCCGGATGAACTGCAGCTGTTAAATTACTGCATACAACTGGTCCTTTTGCTTTGAGTCCTGTTGTTTTTAATTTGAGTAAAGGTTTATACTGAATCTACATGAAACTCAGCTGCGTTAAAATCCTACCTTCTGGCTAAGGTTACGGTAGAGTGTTTGCTGGTGCTTGAAGTGATCCCACTGAAGTCATGGTGATATTCTTTCTATGCTACAGGTAGCCAAGTACAGTCAATACCATAGTTCTGTGGGAATTCCACCCCCAGGTGGTATGGGAGGGTTTTCTTTATGTATATTGGGTGTTGGGGGCTTTTTGTTTTGTCTTCAATACAAATGCAAACATTTTCTGAAGTAATTCCCTGTTGCTCAGGGAGACTAAATTCCTTCCTAAATAAAATTGCCCCCTGTAACCTTATGGCATAGGTTAATTTTTATCATTGTTGCTTTATTGTTTTCTGAAAGCGAGTGAGTGCTTGCAAGTTTATCTCCACTCTCCTGCTGGAAAAATATTCTCTTAGGAACAAGATGAAAAGGTGTTAATAAGGAATATGCTTACTTTGTTTTCTCAGCTGTTGTCTCCTTAATAGCAGCAGTGTGAAGACCACATATTTTGCAAGGAAACCTGTCTCAGGGAGGAGAATGAGAGAAAGGAAATGGACACTGTATATATCCTTAACACTGGGGAAGTAAGGGCTGTCTTTAATGACAAGCTTGCCTGTAGCTCAGCTTCTTTCATCCTTTATGAAAGAAGGAGTCAGAAAAAAGGAGGTTTCCTGCCTTTCTATTGAATGAACTCCAAAATCACACAGATAGGCATAGGATAATATAAATCTCATCAAAAAAACTAAATTTAAAATTGCTGTTCTCATGATGGGGGGCAGGGGGAAGCTTGATTATTCGTGCAAATGTGCCTTAGATTAATGTAAATGCCGTATATGACCTCCTTTAGTAATCTGACCTTGAGCAACTTGAGTATTTAAGTTGGTGAACAGTGCAGAAGACATGTTTTCAGCATAAATTATTTCTTTTATCCTTTTAACAACAAGCTTTTGAAGGTTTTTTTTTTGCTTCTCTGTGGCTTCAGACCAATACAGCTAAAAGCCTTGCTCTTTGCATTTTGAGAGTCTTTCCTAAGATGTTGCTACTTTCGTGTAGCTGGAGCAGCCTCTTCCAGGCAGTGTTCTGTCCGGTTTGAATCTTGAGACTTTCTAGCATCCGAACATGTGATGCTTCAGAATGATACGAGAGAAACATTCTCAAATAACAGCAAATGAGTCAGCAGAGGACGACCTTATAGAACACTCTTGATACAGGAAATCCTCCCACAGAGTGCCCTAATAATAGATTCATGTTGCTGCATGCTTTGAAGCTTTTGGTCTGCCCGCCAGTTTGTTCAGGGTCCTTTATGTAGTCAAGGGATTCCCTTCGCTAAAACCTTCACTATGCTTGAGCGTGCAGGTTGATTAAAATCCTGCCTAGAGCACAATACATAAGCATACTTAGATATATGTGTAAGTGAAGGCATGCATCTGGGCTTGCCGGAGAACCCATGTTTCTAAAGTGCTGTGGGAACTTGCCGGTATTATTTAATTAATCTCACGCATTCGTTTAATTCCTGTGAATTTCTGACACCTTTAGGATGAAATAGAATCCCTGCAAAAAGAAGTGGAAGATCTGAGAGGTAAAAATCTCAGTTTACAGACACAGCTGAAATCTCTTCTGGATCCTACAGCATCAGCTTTATCATGCCAAAATGAGGAAACTAGCCAGTCAGCAGATGAAGCAAGTACCAGTGGCCCAGAAACCCCAGAGGAATGGAGCAAAAAGCTGAAAGCTGCCAATGATATATATGAAAAGGTGATGGATAATGTGGAAAAGTTAAAGGAGGTAATAAATACATTTCTTCAGCTATCTTGTGTTGTAACTGTTTTGTGTTAGTTAAACGGGAGTGAGAGCTAGCATGACCTCTGGGTACTTCATAGATCCAGAAGAAAGAGGAAAAAATTGAATTCCAGTGATTGTTGGTGTATCATAGTATTTCCATATAGCCTTTGCAAGTGTCAGATGTTATTGCTTCTTCTAGTGAGTCTTGTATGTGACTCTTCTTCAACTCTTCTGTCACTGTATGACTGGGTAATTGGATTATAGTAGCACTTGTCACCAGTATTGATGACCAGATTTTTCAGGCTTGCAATAATCTATATAATATATCTATTTTACAACATTCAATGGCCAAACACAGTACAGTTGGCTGAGGCAGATTTTGCACTATTGCCCTCTCTGCTAGCCGATATTTTTGGTGCAATTTGCTGAGACAGAGTAACTTGACCCTTTGACCAACAATAGACAAGCTTCAGCATTTTATGACCAGAAGATCCTTTACTGGAAACCTGCGGCTTTTTTGTACATCTTGAATGTAATATAAAAGAAAACCTGATATTGCAGAAGGAGGGGTGCAGGAGATAGTCATGTGAAAATACATCTAAATAAAAATATCTTGCAAAATCTACCTGTGGGCACAAGAAGGATCACCTCAAACGCT
This sequence comes from Nipponia nippon, assembly GCF_047370975.1. Classification (NCBI taxonomy): domain Eukaryota; kingdom Metazoa; phylum Chordata; class Aves; order Pelecaniformes; family Threskiornithidae; genus Nipponia; species Nipponia nippon. The sequence goes on from NW_028262336.1 coordinate 84,442,621, forward strand.
GAAGAAGAGTAAAATTTCAAGATTAATTTGAAAGGCAAGGTGGAAAGAACTGGACTTGCATTTATTCAAAATGCTGCCTTTATTGCTTCTATTAACAATCCTGGGTTGCCTCCTGCAAAACTGAAGTGTTATGTGTTTAGGAATTTTTTTTTCTTTTGTAAGCATTAATAGTGTTTACACTTTTCCTGTGCTACAGGCTCAGAGGCCCATGTTACACTGTTCTGCCATTCTGTTGTTAATGGGACACTACTAGATTTGCCTCTGTGTAGTCTAAAGCAAATTATGGTGCTGATTGGACTGCATGATGTCATGGTTTAACCCCAGCCAGCAACTAAGCCCCACGCAGCCGCTCACTCCCTCCCCCCACAGAGGGATGGGGGAGAGAATCGGAAGAGTAAAAGTGAGAAAACTCATGGGTTGAGATAAAGACTGTTTAATAGGTAAAGCAAGAGCCACGCACACAAGTAAAGCAAAACAAGGAATTCATTCGGCAGGCAGGTGTTCAGCTATCTCCAGGAATGCAGGGCTCCATCACACATAACGGTTACTTGGGAACACAAAACATCATCACTCCGAACTTCCCCCCCTTCCTTCTTATTCCTCGTTTTTATTGCTGAGCACAACATCATATGGTATGGGATATCCCTTTGCTCAGTTGGGGTCAGCTGTCCCAGCTGCATCCCCTCCTGACTTCTTGTGCACCCCCAGCCTAGTCGCTGGTGGGGTGGGGTGAGAAGCTCAGCAATAAAGAAAATAACCCTGTGTTATCAACACTGTTTTCAGCACCAATTCAAAACATAGCCCCATACTAGCCACTATGAAGAAAATTAACTCTACCCCAGCCAAAACCAGCACGCATGATAAACACTTAAAGGAATAAACTGAGTTTCCAAAATTAGCTTTTTCAATAGCTTAGCTGGACACCTTCTGCCCTCCTAAGAGGATCCCAGGAGCTTCGGGGTCACTTGTAGTTGGCAAAAGGGGATTCGCAGCACGTTCTTATCTGCCTAATTTTTTGGTTTGGGGTGGTTTTTTTCCTCCCCCCGTAAAGTTAAGCTGTACTGCCTCTATTTTTTGTGGTGACTAAGATTTTTAACTTTTTCCCTAGGTAAGTAAAAAGAATATAGCAGGGACTGAGGGAGCGATGTGTTTGGGGTTTTTTCAGTTTAACTTCAGCCTTAGCAAGAAAAGGCTTTTAAGTTTATGGAGTCTCTGAATTTGGTTAAGGGTTAGATACTAATAGAGGTTCAGATGGGTTTTATGGACCAAGTCTTAAACAGAGCAGCTGTTGAACAGGGAACAGATGGGAAGAGCTCAATTCCAGAAGGACCTAAAATCACTTGGCTCTTCTTTTGGACCTTGTTTCACTTCTGAGCATGCACTGACCAACTGCAGTCTGAACAGCAAGACGTCTTTCCCATGTACACCAGAAACCTTATCCCCTGAAGTACCTGGCCCAGGAGCTTCAACCACCCATTGCTTCCCAGTGAGACAGGGTCCCTCAGAAAATGTGGTTGCCATCACTTTCTTCTTAAAACCAGATAGAGTCAGGAAATAGCAGTCACCTTTATCATTTAATGTCCTAGAGCAGAAGCTCCCAAAGCAGATGTTATGCCTTTGAGTGGAGTCATAACGAGCATGGAAGTGGTGATACAAACCCAGTAGCAGACATACTAGACAAAGTGCGCTCATTAATAACGTGGTTACATGAACTCATCAATCTAGACGTTGTGCTGCAGGTGGAGATCCCTTGCGGATTACTGACTTGGAGGGTAGAGCACTCCCTGGAAGAAGGACACCGAAGAGGTTCAATTCTGCCTTGCCATGTGCCAGGTGGATGCCCTACCTACCAACTCCACACAAGTCATGCAATTTCCTATTTTATTGTGTGGCTGGGGGAACTGTGTCTGGAAAGAGAGAAAGGTCTTGGCCATGTTCTCAAATAGTTTGATGCTCCTTTGGAAGTCAGGTGTCCTGGATTCTTACTCATTGCTTTCAGGGTAGTTTTCTGTGCTTTTCTTTTTTAAATACCAAATAGTTGACACTCAGGCACCCAAGTCCTAGGCTCACCCTTCCCATTCCTTCTTTACCAGAAGGCTCTATTTACTCTTTCTGCCCGTGGGAATATTGTGGTGTTGGGGGGTGGGGGTGATGTTTGTTTATTTTTTTTCTGCATCATTCCCCGTATGCCCCACTGTATTAGCCTCACCTGGAGAGGTTGCTGGGGATATTTGTATAAGCATTTAGAGTTTTCTGCCTCTCTTCATGCACTGTTTGATGCTTCTGAAAAAGTACATTTCACTCCTGAGCCCAGTTGCATAGCTTCTTCTTCAAATCTAACTCTAGATCATACTTCTATTATGCAGTGGAAGCATCATGTAATTGAGGCTATGAATTACGAGTCTTGGACTGGTGGTGCCGTTTTCAGCATACGGAGATTGAGCAGACTATGAAGTGCAAAGACTATTTTCTACTTGTTAGGATGGTGGCATTCATTGTTCTGAAACACGGCAGCAGGAAAACTTCTCTTTGTATGAAGTATCTTGTTAACAAGGGTGTCCGTTGAACTGAGAAGAAGGAATTGACCTCAATTCAAGGAGTAAGAAAGGTTGTGAATCAGGAGTCTTATTCACAATGTCCTGGAAGAAAGTGAAGAAAGACTGCAAATAGCTTGTCGTAACGGATTTACATCCATAGGATAACTATGCTTTAAAAACAACAAGCCAAAAAAACCAAAGTAATCTTACTCTAATTTGGAATGGAGGAAGCTGTTCAACATTAGTTTTGCTGATACCTGCACATTGTAATGTTAATGTACTTAACGTATTTAGTCATGTAGAAAAAAAAACATGGAATTGCCATTAGTACATCTCCTTAATGACTTTCTGTACTAACTAACATAGTTGTGTTTATTTCCCTAGATAGGACACTTGCGATGTATTTTGGGAATATAAATAAAAAATGTCTGTTCGCTATTCATTTTTGCAAGCCATTTCCCATGGTGATTTTTAAGTGGTGTCCCTGTCTGAAGGCTGTTTCGTGCCTTCGCATTTCTAGTTCTGTCTCTTTAAAAAGGAGAAACAGCTTGTCCTATAAATATTAGAAGTCATTTCTGTTTTACTGTATACTTATTTTTTCCTTTTCTTTTCCTTAGGCAAATAAGAAACTGAGCATGGAAAACAATAGCCTTTTAAGAGAGAATTTGCGACTAAAAGCTGAAGTTGATAGTAGATCACCCCAAAAGTATGTGAATATTTTAAAAGCTACCATATTTTATTTATAGACTGTTTAACTGTTGTAGGACTTTAACCTAAAACTGTGGTGGTGTACATGGTGTTGCATATGTGTCTCCAGGTAGACTTCGGAATTTTTATCCTCATAGACTTGGGTGACAAATGCAACTTACAGAATAGCAGCAAGTCTGCAGTGAAGGAATATGACATGACTACAAGTGCTATTCCTTGCATTATCTGCCCAATATTGAAGGACTGGGTTTATTAGTTGAATTCTACAGTTAACTTATTTTTGTTATTGGGAGATTTCTAAATCTGGTATATGGTCAAAGTAGGTGGTCTGTTACTGAGTGTAAAGGTTCTGGTTGTTTGTATTTGTTTTGGTTTGTTCTTCCTTTTGCTGCCTTCAGGGTTTTTTTCTGTGGACTTAGGCTCTCTGTTCAAGGAAAGTCCCCGATAGCTTGGTGTCTGGGCAAGATACGTAGAATCGACCTTCTGCAGCATGAGAACATCATTCCCAGAACTGACATCTATGTTTAATACTCTGTCTTAAACAATTAAAACATAAATGACAATGACTTCAAAAAGCAGAAACTTTGCCATACTGATTACAGCTGTGTGCTAAGGTACCTCTCCTTGGAAGTACTTTGTGAAGCAACATGTTCATGTTTTTAAAATTGTGTTCCTCTCTTTCATTGGTTTTCTACCTTTTTTCCTCTCATTGGTTTTCTACCTTTTTTCCTCTCATTGGTTTTCTACTTTTTTTTTCTCTCATTGGTTTAGAACTTAGAAGGCTAAGAGCAGCTTTGGCCGGAGGTTTATACAGTGTTTTTGAGGAAGGGGGTTGAGGGGTACCTGTGTAATGTGTGAAGAGAGATCTCTGGTTTTTGTTCTAGTTCACAACTCACTTGCTGGAAGATGAAATTCATCCTTATAGAGAGCTTGCTTGCCAGACTGCTTGTCATTCAAGACCACAGGAAAGAAGATGCATGATCCTTGTGCTATGCTATTAAATGCATAAAAGTATATTCTGCCCTAAAGTCCCCTAATAAGGGAGATAGAGTCCTGTTTAAGGTCTTGGCAATGGAGAGGGCTTTAATGGCATGGAATGTCTTTTCCCATAAGATTTGAGAGTGAGTTGGCAAGGATGCCAAACTTGAAAAGTCAATAGATGTAACTAAATAAATCCTAGAAGAGAAAAGCTAGAAGAGACCAGATCATCTAACTTGATTTTCCTTTACTGATGTCAGGTAAACTCCCCAGTGGAGAGAATTTCCATTTTATCTAACTTGTGCATGCTTTACAATCCTGTTGGTCAGAAAATTAGATTTTGGAGGAGTGTGTGTGTGAAGAACTAGTCTTTGTTGCAAGCTGATTATTTTCCTATCTTCTGCCAGTGTGGCCTAAAACAACAGCCAGTCACTTTCTTCTTTAGAAGCACAGATATAGCCAAATGTTATTAGAAATTGGACAGTGTCAAGGTCTGTTTTGCAACCCAGATGCCAGTTAGATTGGCCTGTCCGTGTCACTACTATTAAACTTTTTTTTTTTAAATCTCCAGACAAATAGTCATATCCTACCTGCCTGTTGGGAATGGGAATGATCTTTGGCCTGTGCTAACTCTAGAACTGTGCATGGGAATTGAGCACGTGAGTTGAATCAGGCTTAAGCTGGGCCACACACAGTTCAAACACTTCAGGAGTGTAGGCAGTTGCATGTCTGTACCCTGCTTCTGCTATCTTCAGCTTTAGTTTGACTTTGAGCCCAGTGGTGTACTACAAGAATTTAAGTATATGCAAGGAAAAATTTGTCCTGGGAGAAGCCCTTCTGCACCTTAAATTTAGCAATTTTGATTCACCCTACCTATAGCCATTCAGTCCTAGTCATGTCTTCTAGAGTGAATTTGTCCAGTTCTTCTAGGTAAGTGTGACTTAAGAGAAAAAGTAAACTGATTTGCTTGATTTTGCTGTACTCTCAGGGCTCTCCAGTGTCTCTGGTTTTCTGAAGCAATAATGCTTAGAACTGGGTACTAGATTCCAAATGACGCTTCAGTAGCACTAAGAGCAGAAAACCTGTCTTGTGCCTTGCTACAACATCTTATATCGATATCCTGCAATACCCTTTTTGTTGCTTCCTTTTACCTGGCATTTCTAGCACGAATGGCCAGTACCAGTTCTGCTAAATAGCTACTTACAAAGTTACCTTCCTACTTCATTTTGCATTTGTGCTGCTGATGTCCCCTTCCAAAGTGTGGGACTTCACCCATTTATTGGTTTTCTCAGGTTGATGTTTTGATGCACATGTCAAACTTAAGACAATTCTTTTGAATTCCAGTCATGTCCTTCAGGTGGTAAGAAGTCTTTCCCATCTTAGTGTTGTTAGCAGATTTTATAAATTAACTTTCACCCTTGTAGTCATTAGTCTGGTCAATATCTAGACCAGACCTAACATCAAGACATTTTTTAAATGTTCTTCCAGTTCTGATGGCACACTTTGATAATATCTAAAAGGTCTTTCAGCTAGGCTTCGCACACTGAACAGGGCGTGCAATATCTGTTTTCTTACCTTGCTTATGAAATCAGAATTGAAGGACTGTTCAGAAAGTAATTTTTGGAAAAAGCTTCTGAATGGCACTATAGTGCAATTTAAAATAGCTACCGGATTGGATCTTCATAATTTAGTGTCACCACCATTGTTTCATTTGTCATATATTCCTTAGCTTCAGATTGTCGGGTATGGATTCATGCTTAAACAACTGGCTAGGTAACTAACTAAAACTTGTATCAAATTATTTTTGAAAGGATTTGTCATAGTTCAGTCCCCTTATCCTGAATGTAGTTCATTTTGTGCATAATGACACGGGAGCTAAATATCACAACCTAAATTATTTTAGTAGGCTTTGCTTTATAGCAAAGGTAACACTGATGGCAGGTGAATGATCCCTTTGTAACACAGACTCTACCTCTGACATCACAGGAAAAATATAATTGGCCTTCTTCAGTGGTCAATAAAAAACTTTCCTTTTATCATAGTCTTGAGTTGTTTTTTCTTTGTTCGTATCCATTAAAACCTGCTGAAAAATGTCATGTACGTCAATAAAATTGACATTGCAGCCATGTCAGGGATTTTTACACAATTTTTTAATTGATGATGTTGATTGATTAAATTTTTTTTTTCATGAAACATTTCTGAGAATAGACCTTCACCAGAACACCATAACCATCATATAGTTGGGGCATGGGTCTGAAAAGCAAATAGAGGCAAATTTCTTGTTCTGATTCTTACCAAAGACCTGTGTTAGTCTCCCATTGCTCAGGCAAATCAGACTGAGTGTTTGGTGGTTGTTGCTTGCTCTTTGTTTGCTCTTTCTCCTGAAGAATTTTCAGTGACTTCCATTTTCCTGATACAGAACAGGAAAACTTCTAAAACTTAAGTTTTGCAGGATGATAAAGCCCTATTACTTCCAGCTCTACTTAAAATAGAAAACTGTTAGGTCTATTGGCAAGGCACAATGGATCTAAAAGCATTTTTGGCAAAGGGATGTTTGCTTTTTACCTGAAGGAAAATAACTAGCAAGTCCATCTACTCCAGGGTATAGTGTATTTTATGAATGGTTAGATTCAAATTAGCTTGAACCAGACTGCGGGGCTTCCTAGGAGTCTTTTCCCTAAATATTTAATTTCTTCTGCCAGTTAAAATCCCAGTCTGAAAAACTATCTGTAACATGCAGAAAATTGTTGTGTTATCTCTTTTCTCTGGTTTTGTGAGTTGTTTTATTGTTGTTGTTTTGTTTTGTTTTGTTTTCCCTTTCTCCAGTTTTACTGTTTATCTTGTCTAGATTTGTGACTTCAGGTACCTGAACACTGAAATCTAAGCCTGTTGACTTTCTAGGTCATTCTGTACAGCATTCAATTTTTATCTAACTCAAATATTTCCACTCATGCCAGACTATTTAATTCAGTCTGCATTTCACTGAGCCTACAAATAGGCTTCTAGTAACCTATGTCCAGGGTGCAGAGAGTAAGAACGCTTCTATCTTCCTTGGTAGAAAACTGGGCTTCTTTCTCAGCAGCCCGCAAGCTTGCTGTCACAGAGGAGTGGCCTTCTTCAAAGACCAGCTGCAGCGTGGCCTTAAAAGTAAATAGGAGAAAATGCTATTCAGTAGCCTTCAAAACAACTTTGAGTTCTTGAGTCACAGCATTAAACCCTGAGGAAGCACCCACTCCAGGCGTAAAGATCTAAACTTTAAGCAGATGGGTAAGGACATTCAGATCTCACTGTTCGGTTTTGTGGGTTGCCCGGTGGTTTTTTGCAGTAATTCTGAAGTAATCCTTTCTGGTTTATGCTATTCACTGGCCTCGGGTATAATCTGGCTTTCCTACTTGGAAGACCAGTGCTGCTTCACTGAAAGATGTTAAAATGCTTGGAGAGGTTTTGCACATTTGTCTGAATTCACCCAATTCCCTAGGTGAAAGGAGAAGCTCTTTTCAAAGAATGGACCTTGGCTGTTCTTCTGTTCAAATCCTGCTGCTCTGCAGTCATCCAACAAACAGTAAAGCTTAGCCTTACTCGTGGGATGTGAAGGAAGTGGATTTCCCTGGTGCTCAGGAGAGATTTCATGAGGAAGACCATGTGTCTTCCGATTGGTTTGTACTCTGTGAACTGTGCAATGGAGGGGGATTTACTGCCCCTTATTTGCTTATATTGAAAATAACTTGATCTTTTACAAGCTTAGAAAATTAGTTATAGCAAATGTTTATACTACTTCCTTCAAGAAGGAGCAGTGGTACACTTTCTTCTGTCAGCCAGCCTGGTCTGCAGAATGGAAAGCAGTAGCGGGCTATGCCCAGGACTTTTTCTTCAGTGGATCTATATTCCATTACTGATTCTTTTTTTTCATTTTCTGGCTTCAGATCTTAAATAGAGCAACATACTTCAGGTGTATCTCTTGACTTTTTTTTTTTTGCTTGCTAGGAAAAAGCCCCCATCTGACAGTAACTGTTTGTTTTTTCTTCTTAAATGCGCCCATGCAAATACAACACACTTTTAAGGCAATTGTATATAACCTGGGATATGGTCAAGATGTTACTGCAAATCACCTTTCATAGTTGGTGTAGAGGATGATTGCAGGATGCGTTCTCATCCAGCTGCATCTGGTACATGATATCACAGAAGGGCTGTAGAAACTAGTAGGGCTTTCAGCTGTTTTGGTCTTGGATTTCCTACCTCTTTCTTCCCATCTAACTGCAGAACCCAAGTGAAAATGTGTATTTAAATGATGGGGCTGGGTTTGGTTGTGCATTCTGGCATTGCCCTGATCTTGAACTGTGGCAAGCCCTGACTGTACATTGTCATTTCCCACTTCTCACCCTCCGTTTCCTTTGGAGGATGGATCATGCTTATGTATCTGAGCTGCAGGGTGGTCCCCAGTCTGGGCCATCAGGTGATTCAAACTGGAGAGTCGTCTTCCATGGCATCCTTGCCACCCCAGTCTTCTGTAAATGGTTATACAGGAGAACTGTTTGCTGCAGCTGCCTACTATACACAAAGAGGAATGTTTGTATGAGGTTGTGTGGTTTTAAACTGAGTTAAGGGCTCAGGTAGACAGACTTGCTACAGTCAGTGGTCATTGATGTGTGAAAATAAAACCCTAAAGCTGAATTTGCAAAACTGATAGATAAGAAGAGAAGAAACAACTGACGAAATTGGTTCTTTTGTGAGCGAGAGACTTTTAAACTTCCCAAAGAGTTTCTAAATGGACATCTTCAGGAGTACTCGAACATAACGGAGGGAGCAGTTGTGGAATAATGTGAAAGAGGGTTACTCAAACATTACAGCTATAATGTCAGTTCTTTTTGGTCAATGTAGATGAGAGCTGACTGCAGCTTTCTGATTGGTGTCAAGTTAGAATAATGCTGGGACAAGAAGAAGGACTCTAACTGAGGAAAGGTCCTGAAATATAAGGTTCAAGTGCTCATCTAGACATCCAATGTCACCTCAGACACTATAACATATCCAGTACGCCTGCCTGGGGCTGGCAGCTGCGATACAGGACCTATAGGAGACCTGTATCCTTCCAGAGTGATAGCTGGAGGCCAGCAGTCGTATAAAAGACCTTAGGCCATTTAAAATGTCACTAGGTTTCTGTGTTGAAGGATCCAAATCCCACCTGAAATGTCTCTCTATTCACTTTGAGTGACCACTAGTTTCTCTGGGCTTTCAGGTTTCTGTAGAGAGGATGTAATGGAAACAAATGCAATGAGATACAAACTCATTGTTTAAGTGATACAGCTAAAGAACAAGACCCTAACACTGAAAAGACTTGGTCCAGCCGTGAGGGTATGAAAAGTGCTCTTTACCACACGTATAATGAATACCTTAACTTCTGCTGAACAATGTATCAAATTGTTACCAAGTGTGGAACGGTTCAAATACTTCAGGAAAAATAATTTATCTAGAGTGTCAGGCCAAATCTTAATTTCTTTTCATGTAACTGTACTGCATTGTATTATTATTATTATTATTATCATCAGACCATAACTTTCTGGCTATGGCACATAGGAGATCTCTTAGGAGAGTGGTTTGCTTTGGGGAGATGGGGAGGATTCTGGCTTCTTTAAGCAAAATATGCATATCTTTTAAACTATCTGCTGACCTGCCAGATCAGTCAATAAAACACCTATGTCATGCTCTGGTCTGGAGTAATTGGTTTAAATATGTGCATTGTAATATGGCTGTCTTAAAAATCCATGTCCTTGAAAATCTGGGAAATAAATGCATACAAGTCTCAAAGCAGGAACAGAAAGCAACTACTGTTCTGGTGCTTAACTGCAGAGGTAACTGTTTGTAGGCAGCGTGTCAGATGCTCCATTTCTGAAAACCAAAATTCCCAAGCACATCCCTCTACAACAATTAACATATTAGTGATGCTGTTTGGCTTTGAACAACATACTGTATTTTTTTTTAACCGGAGGACACTTGTTATAAAAGTTGCACTTGAGAATACACTACTTCTTCCTCATAAGCAAATCTCTGGCTGTCACTAATGCTATTTGCATTAAATAAACATACTACACCATTCTTCCATTAGAAAGGAATTGCCAGGTATGCATATAAATGTAAACACGTTGAATTTTTATGTCAAAGCGTCTGTTACAGCAGACCCCAGAAAATCTTCCTTATTTTACATAGGCATTTTTCCCCATCTCTCGCTTGGATGTTAAGCTAAGTTGTATTTTTGCACCATTTTTATATCCTTTATTAAGCAGTGTAAGGTTTGCTCCTGTAAGGCTGTGTGAACAGATCTGTTAGCAAAAGGCAAAATAAATACTTTTGAATCACCCTAGGAAACAGGAAGGGTCTTTCTTGGGCCCTGCTGTGCTACAGTGGCTCCTTCAGTATTTTAAACCAAAATCTGAGTTACTTTTACTGAAGGAGGGAAGAAGACAAAATGTGTTGTGTATGACGACGCTTATTTCATTGTAACCCCCTTCATCTGAAAATATAATTAAAACATTCCTGAGCTGTCTGTGATTCCGCTTTAATCTAGTTTCATAGGGGAGAGGGAGGAAGTCTTATGCACCTTTTCTCCCATTTCCCTCTTGCATGCAACCAGAAGTAGAGAAACTGCTATAATCAATTGAGAAAACTTGCTACCCATAGAGTAAGCAAATGCAAAATGGTCTGTCTTCTTTTTTATGAAGACAAAGGTAATTGGGTAGAGGTAATGTGGAGATGGGGAGGCAGTCCTTGCTTCAATAGGGTTCCAATCCAGCCAGCTTCTTTTAGGGGAAAAAATCTTACTGAGTGAACACTCCTATTCTAAATATAAAACTGCTACCTTGCCATTTTGTGTCTACAAAGCAGTGAGTGGCACATACCAAAACTGCGTGGAGCTTAGGCTGATCTGATTTAAAAAGTGGTCTAGTAACAGTTCTGTGAAACAACTGACTTAGACTGTTGCGTGAATCTTCCCACCACTGAACCATCTACACCAAAATCTTCAAAGTCCTTTAAACGTGCAGAAGCAGTGGAATTGTGAAATATGTCAGTAGATCTGGTCACTCGTGCCCAGCTTGTCTGGGGCTTGTGATACCCCTTATTTCTTTCGCCAGCTGCCCACCTGAATGCATTGCAGTTGTCAGCACAGAGCAGTTTCCTACTGCTTTGGGCTCAGGAATTGAAGAAACAAAATACAGTTCAGTTCTTTACTCAAAATGCATGCATAGATTCATGGATATTTTGCCAGCATAGTCGCAGGCCACAGATATACCACCTTCAGACCTCACTGGTCTAAGGGTTGCAGTGGGAGCATTTTGCAAAGGGGTGAGGGGACGGAATGAGGAAAATGGAATGGGAATTATCTCTGAAAGATGCTGAAGGAGGGACAGACAGATGAAGAAACGGGGTGGAAATTCCAGGCAGTGTTTGTGCTAGAAGAGTGAATATAAACTTGTGCTGTAACATGGAGCTGCAAGATGGAAAGTGCAGGTTAGTGTAAGCCCACATAGAGAATTGTCATTTCTTTGTGATATAAAACCTCATGTGTCAGAGTTGTAGGGTGGCTGCAGGTCCTTCCCTCCTTCCTAATAATACCAGAACTTTAATTGTTTTTTTCTTTCTGTAAATTGAAAGCCTCGGATGGAGCAGGGAATTCCCTGGTGCCCACCTGTCAGAGACAGGTTAGAATTAGTCAGGGCATATAGCTGAAACCTTCACCTGCCCTCTGGGGAAGGTCAGTCTTGAAAGCTGGTGGAGGATGGGAGGAAGGCAAGTCCGTATCTTGGCAGTTGAAAATGTGCTCAAGCTGGAAGCCCCACGAACACACAACTTTCACAAACCACAGGTGGCAGGTTTTTTGTATTAGAGTCAAGGAAGAAATTAGATTGTTCCGGTTGTAAAGCTCAAAAAAACAAGTAGCTCTGAAGTAGGTGGAAGTACCATCCACACGACGGCTGAGGAAAAGCTGTATATCTAACGGGAACATAATTGGAATGGTCTATATAAGTATTTAAACCACCTCAAAGGACTATTGCAATTTCTGAATTTCATATTGGCATTTTATATTTGACAAGGTGACATTGTGTAAAAAATGTATTGTAAAACACTGCTGTACTGTAGGAAAATGATTGAATGTAAATATTTCAAGATGTGGACCACTGTTCAAATGTTATCATAAATCTTTGCCATTGTTTTAGGGGATAATTCTTCATGCATATTTGAGTTGAATTGATAGAACCAGCCCCTGAAAGGGTAATCTGCGTGTTATTGCCTCACTACCACTAATAGTTTAATTTTGGCTTTTCAGGTATTCACCTCCACCTGTACATTATATATGATGATTTATTCTTTTTCATAACTAGCAGAGAAAAGTTCTGACTTTTGTTTTCAAATTAACAGAGCGTTTAATGGTTTATTCTTTCTTTAAATGAGCTTGCAAAGCACCACGAGAATGTCTTTTTCCAGCTTAATATTTTCTTTCTTTTTTGCTTCTTGCAGGTTTGGTAGGTTTACAGTAGCTGCACTTCAGTCCAAAGTAGAACAAAGTGAACGTGAAATGAACCGTCTAAAAAAGGCACTGGAAAGAAGTGATAAATACATAGAAGAAATGGAATGTCAGCTTTTACAGCTGAAAAATGCAGGCGAAGGAACCCAGACAGTGAGTGCTGTTAGTGAGAGAGTGCTTTCCACAGATGCTAAAGGACCTGAGAGCAGTGAAGATACATGTTTGAAAACCCAAGTTGAGGACAAAAAAGCTTTGACTGCCAGTCAAAGTCCTGACAGTCTTGAACAGCTGACAACCAGTGGAACTTGTTTAAGCTCTTCTAGTCAAGATGGTTCAAATGGCTCAAATACCCAGTGTGCCCCAAAGAAAGAACTATTTCCAGGATGTCAGGGGGTTCTCCTGGATGAAAATACTACAAATATGGATGCCTGCTTAGAAGAGCAGTGGAATAAAATTGAGGAATGTACCCCATATAAGGATGAAGAACTTTATGATCTTCCACCACCGTGCACTCCTTTTCTGTCTCTCAGTCGCCTTCAGTTGAACACTCCTGATGGAAAAGAAAATGCAAGGAAACCATCAACATTCCTGAGAAAACTGAAATTTGAAGAGTTTCGTGACACTTCAGATGATTGCAGCAAAGATTCTCCAGAGCACAGCACAAGCAGCTGTAACAGCGAAAAGAAGCTAAACTGCTTTACTACAGGAAAATCAGGCTTTTGGGGGACCTGCCCAACAAATTTTCCTGAGAACTTAGATTTTGATGAATCAGAGCAAAATTCAGTACCTGGTCAGTCAGATGAGACATCAGCAAAGTCCAGTGATAAAACAAGTTCTTGCTTGCCTAAAAGGTTACATACTCTCTGCTCTTCCGAAATGAATCGCACAAGAACCTCCAGTGAGGCATCTATGGATGCTGCCTACCTCGATAAAATTTCTGAGTTGGACTCAATGATGTCCGAATCAGACAACAGCAAGAGTCCATGCTATAATTTCAAGTCCTCCGATCTTGATAATTCTTCAAAGTCAACAGAGTGCTCTAAGCTTCTGGATGAAACTGAGAAGAAACTGGAAGAGATGAATGAGGAACAGAGTATGAAGTGTCCAGAGGCAAGCAATCTGGCAGTTGACAGAACTGGCTGGAAACCTGCTATGTTTTCCGTCCTGTCCCCATCTGAGCTAGATATGAATGACCACTTTCCGCTGTTTACGGGCCAAAACGTAGTGGCTAGTGATATCAAACCTCCAAACTGTTCATTTCAAAGAGACTTTTCCCAGAGTTTACTATTCAGTAACTCACAAAGGTTGTTTGAAGAACAAAAGTTCGGTTCCTGCTTTTTAAAGATGTCATCTGACCTGCACAATCAGCTTAATCCTCCTTGGGTGTCTTCCTTTATAACTGAAAGGAAAAATAAAAATGTCAGTCAGTCAACCAAGAGGAAAATTCAAAGCAGCCTTTCCAGTGCTAGTCCGTCAAAAACCACCAAAAACTGACTCTGCTTGGAAATTGAACATGACTCAAAGTCGTCAGCCTGCAAATGTTTAATATTTACAGGTGAACTTAACTTTTAATGACTTCCATGCAATCTGATCCTGTCTTTTTCAACCATGTGAAAACTGAACATTCCCTTACCCATTACATGCTCTTTCCTAGAGAAGAACCATTCCAGATTCTGTTCTTTGGCTGGGCATTTTGTTTACTTGGGGGTTTTGGGTGGGTTTTTTAAGTTTTCAGGTTACATGATCTTGCAGTTGTGAGCACAGCTAGTGGCTCCCTTGAACAGGACAATTTTTAGTGGTCTTGCCAAATCAGTCCTTTATGTAAGAATTTGTTTTAAAGGTTATGTTTCCCATTCCTAAAGATTACGTTTTGTGCATGTAAGGCAGCTACTGGCTATATATCCTATGGATTCACGAAATTGCTATAAAACAATGTCAGTTTTGCCATAAAACTTGCCTCCCAGAGGAAATGTTGCTGCTTGGACTGCTTGATAGCACTGTACTGTACTGAAACTCTTGTTTTAAGTGGGTGTAAGGTAGCAGCCTCTTTCTTTTCAGGATTACAGCACTTCAGTTAGAAAATGTCTCTTCTTTAACACTGCAAACATAGCTTGTATTTTTTGAAGTTAAGCACAATTTTTAATTTAGTTTCCAAAAAGCATTGTTATTCTAAATGTGTTCAGTATGCCTGTATAGACCATAAAAATGGGTTTGTATGCTAATGACTTGTTTACCTAATGTGCACTGAACATTTTACATTAATACTGTACCATTTTACATTAATACTGCATGCTTTTCTATGTGAATTGAATAAAACATGTTATAAGCACTTGATGTTGCCTCAAATATTGAATTAGCAAAAAGAGAATGGGTAAACTTTTTTTTCATAATTTGGAAAATATCTAAGTTTTGTAAAACATAAATGTGAGCTCATTCACAAAACAATCAAATCTCCCTTCCTCCTCCTTGTTAGACGTATTACCATTCTAGTGTCGGCGTCGATACAGTTGATGGAAATGGCTTTCGGCCTCTCTGGAGGTGACTCTTCCATAAAGTATTGCATAGGTCAACATAACGTGATGGCCTACTACAGGCAGGAGACCTAATTAAGCAGCAAAGCAAAATTGGTTTCTTTGCATTATTGTGTTTAAGTTTTTTTTAAGGGCCTATTTAATTGTAAGATGCAGGTTTTTCTTTCTGTATAGGCCTCTGATGGCATTTCTTACAAACAGACATCCTTGCTTCATCAATACCTGTGATATGAAAAATCCATACGCTGCCTTTCGTCCCTTTGAAAAGAGGGATAGCCACTTGGAAAATTTCAATAGCCTGGCTCATCTTTTGTAGAGTTAAGTCCTGTAAGCAGTTTGAACAAGAACCACATTTCACATTGTAATGTGTGCATGCATTCGTGCAGTTGGTGTGGTCGTTCATTTTCTTTTTTGAGAAACAGCTTTACCAGAAAATCATCATTCAAGCCATATGTGCAAGGACCCTTTCCTGGTGACAGGCAGGATGGCATTGTGCTTTCGTATACTGCTTTCAGTATACCACCTGGATTTTAATCTTCACAGAAAAATCTAGTCATTCAATTTTAACATACTTTTCAGAAGTTAGAGAGCTGGCAAAACCATCTGGACATGAGCTGCTACTTGATTTGATTACTAAGAAGTCAAAAAATGATGCCTTGATTTAACCCATTGGGAGAAGAGGCAAGGGCTTCTCAGACACGTCTCTACTACTTTCTTAAAACATCCTTGTATTGCTAAGCAATTGCAAATATGCAGTAAATAAGTGTTACGGTCATTGGTTTTTTTCAGTGTGGGTTTGGGTGGAGGTGCGTTTATGGGCTTTATTTTATACTCCAGTATACTTCTGGTACACAAGTAATTTTCAGTGATGGAAACATGGATACAACTGGTATCATACCTGAAATCAAACTAGAATAAAGGAAAATGCTGGGGGGGTTTTCATGCTACTTTCTAGTCCTTTGGACAGGAACACCGCTTATGGGCTTGCTCTTCAATATGGATGTTTTGATTTTACATGTCATGCAACTTGAATGGATAGAAGAGCCAAGCCTAAGGTTAAAAAAAATGCTGAAGATCAAAGTCATAAACTTCATATCTTATTCTCAAGCGGGGACAGAGAGTGAGGCATTTCAGGCCAAGTACTGGCTTTTCACTTGGAACGGTCATAGGAGCACATAGATCGTCACCTACAGCCTCCCAGCTCTGGGCTGGTAACCTCCTACATTGTGGCAAGTTAGTTATCGTAGCTATCCATAATTACTTGATTTCCAAGCTCTCTCATACCCTCGGATCCAACTGCAGAGACGGTGAGCGGATTGTGATTGCATCCAGTGCTATAAGTAGGAGCATTTTATGTTTCACAAGTTGTAAAGCTGAAACAGATCTGAATTCTTGTATCTTTGTCTTGTTTTGTTTGGCTGGGGTTTGTTTTGTTTTGGTGGTTGGTTGGCTTTTTGTTGGGGGGAGGCGTTTAATTAAGTGCCTTTAAAACAGCTACCACACTCTAGATTCTGTATTTTATTTGGTTAATGTAGGTTGTATTCCTTCTGGCTTAAAGTTTGACAGAGCGGTAGGTGCAATATCAACTTAAAAATTTAAGCTATATGTAATGAATGGGGTCTCTTCAGTTATACATTTGTTGGCCATACATGAGGTTTCGGTTCTCCAGGCTGCATTCTGTCAATGCTGTGCTTGCTTAATCTCTTGCTGCGCTTACCATGCTCTCTGAATAAAAGGGCCTAAACGAGAGTTCATTGCTGTTAATTTTTATGATAGTTACCTAGTTATGTAGTAATGTAGAACTGGAATATACACGATCTAAAACTTAACTATTACAATTTTGATTAAGACAATAGATGTTTCAAAGTGATGCAGAGATGAGATCTGTGATGTCTAATGATATTTAATAGCTCATAAAATTTTTACTTCATCTAATAATACTTACTGTACTAAATACGTGGCAAGTTGCAGGTTGTAACACAGGAGAAGGCTCTCCAGGGGTGTTGGTGACACAGGAGAGTGAGATTGCTACCAGCCTCACTTCATTGCCAGTGAAATTTCTTGGGTTACACCTAAGAGCAAGAATGCCAGGGTCAGGTTTTCACTTCGTAGCAGGCAGTTTTACCTACACACAGTCTGGCCAGTGACCTGTGCCTCCATGATTCCCGGGAGGCCGCGTGAGAGCCCGGTTCTGCTTGCTATGGCTTCCGCAGATGCAAGGCTGCTGGACAGCTCTGCCTGCCAGCACCAGATACCGAGCTGGGCTGCGTTTGGCTCTGTGTGCTCTGTTGTCTCTGTTTAAAATATCTTTAACAAGGGGGGAAGAGGGACAGTGCATAACTTGTATACACAATACAAGGTGTGCTAACTTGCATCTCCCTTCCTTCCCCCTTCTTCATTTCACAACTGTTTCCCTCGCCAAATAATGTCATTTAAAAACAGTTCAAACCAAGTAAGTCTGATCCGAATTCTTGCGCAGCATCGAAGTCCTGCCTCTGACTTCCACCAGCCATAGGCTTGAAAGACAGTCTCTCCACACCTCTTCTGTGCTGTGGTTATGGTAAATGTTTCGCAGGCTGTGAAGATGACACTCCTTCCTTGCTGCTTTTGGCATAGGACCCTCCCACGTGAAAAGACTAAGGCTTCTCCCTTCTTCCCTCCCAGGTTTGGATGAGAAGAAAAACAGCTCCGAGGTGACTTGATGTGGGGGTTCACGGTTGCTCCAAGGATTGCCTGCAGAGGTGATGAGCAATCCCCCCTGGCTACTAATCCAGGTCTGGCCCTTCTTGCGCCTTGGTCCCTTGCAGCAGTCCTGTACCGCTGTGACGAGCCACCAGCTTGTCAGGCCTGGCCTAACGGGCCGGCCTGTCTGTCCTGCCTTCGTGGCCCAACATCAAGCTATTGCCTCGGTGTCCCCTGGCTCTAACTGGAAAAGCCATCTTCATTAGCTGAAGGACGGAGGGAAAAGCACAGCTGGCGCAGGGGAAAGCCTGCATGTGCTTTGGAAGTCGTGAATGCAGTGGGAGATAGCAGGGGAGGATAAGACGGGGCTGGAAAAGCAAATGAAGTTTAGTATTCCTGATTTTTTTCAGCTTTTCTCACTAGAAAGCATTGTCTCCTCTCTAGTGCTCTTACAAGCTGTGTGGGTGCTGTCTGCTATTTTTCAGAGAAGCCAGACGGACAATGTCAAAATCCATCGGGCGGCTACTCCTCACACCTACTGCTCACGAACCAGGCCATCAGGTGCCGGTTTCATGCCGGCAAAATGTGCCGGGGAAGCCCGAGGACCGGGCACGGATGAGAGAGGTCCCTGTCCCTTCCCCGGGTCACTCTCCCCTTGAAGCCCGCCTGAGGGCCGGGCTGGGCGGCTGCGGCTCCGCGGCGGCTCCGCGGCGGCTCCGCGGCGATCCGGACCTCACTGAAAGCGGCGTCAGTGATGTTTTTTTCCCCGGCCGGCTTAGAGCTGTCTCCAAATTTTGGGGAGAGAAGTGTCCGCGCTGGCTGCCAGCCGCTGGCAGGACGGCGGGGCGCAGTCCGTACCCCCTGCCCGGGGATGCGCCCGCCGCCATCACCCCCCGCCCGGGGCTCCTCGGCGCCCG
Organism: Nipponia nippon; assembly: GCF_047370975.1. Taxonomy (NCBI): domain Eukaryota; kingdom Metazoa; phylum Chordata; class Aves; order Pelecaniformes; family Threskiornithidae; genus Nipponia; species Nipponia nippon. The sequence goes on from NW_028262336.1 coordinate 84,461,489, forward strand.
CCTCCACCCGCCCGGCTCGGATCAGGTTAATTAACCGGCCCGGGCACCACCGCCGGCCTGCCCGACCCCAGCTACCAAAAAAAGGCCGGGGGAGGCCGGGGTTTCCCTCCCCCGCCGGCCGCAGCCCCGCTCCTCCCGCCGGCGCTGCCCTTCCCCGGGCTCCCCCGCCCCACGCAAACCCTTCTCGCGGGTTTTTCCCGCCCCCCCACCCCTTCACTGTTAACAAAACCTGGTGATTAAGACGCGAAACTAACAAAGAGTTTTTCTTCCACCTTAACCTTGCACACAATCCTTTAACAAATTAATTAATCCTAATGAATTAACACTTCATTTATTTAAACGCGCTACAGTTCATGAATTAAATTTTCATGCAGTGATTAAAGGCTGTTAAAATATGCATGATTTCGTTAAAATTTTATAATAAATCAGGGCAATGTGTTACATGACAAGGCAACTACTTCCCAGCCCCTCGGAAGGTGCTTTGATTCGCGGGGGGGGGGGGGCGGGCGGGGGGGGTGCCGAGCGCTCCGCTCCCGGTTTTGGCAGCCGAGCGCATCCCGGAGGGCGGTGAGACTCGGCTGAGGACCGACGCCCCCCCCGCCCCCTCCAAGCCCCTCTCTGGGTCTTTCGGAGGGGAGGAAGGCAGCGTTTTTCGGCTGCCCCATCGAAACGCGGCGTCCCCGGAGCGGGGGCGATCGTGGGCGCGGGTGAAAACCAGCAACTGGTTTGCCCACGGAGCCGGTGGGGAAAGCGAGCGTGGTGTGGGAGGTGTTCTGCTGGAGGGGCTTCTCGGTGTGCTTTTTAATTCCTCCGCATCACATAAAAGAAAGAGCGAGAAACTTTACTGGACCTGCAGGACTTTCCACCGGACCTCCGCCTGGCTCCTCCGGTCTCCTTGCTTTCCCGAAAGGGGACGTTGTGAACTGCCTTGGGACTTAAATCACCATCAAGCGTTTCAATTTTTAATATGACAACATTCTACACTTTGGCTGCAAAAGCAATTATTGCGGCTTGCGCATCAGTAATTAGTAGGTCTTTGCTGATGTAAAGAAAGTCCTCATTAGGACATGGAAACACTTTTTGTGCATTCACCCAAAGGGTTGGTTGGTTGAGGGTTTTTTTTCCTTCTGAAGGTTGATTTTTATCATCTAAAGGGAAAATAGCTTTTACACTAAATGGGATATTGACTTTCCGTGAACTTCACCAAATAACACATGTAGTGTAGGTTTTCTCTCAGTGCTCTCACTGACACTCGGGGTAGGACAAATAGGGCGACTAAAAAATGTAAAGCTAACGTTTGGTGAAATTAAAATATCCAGAAGGTTTAGAGTTAGTGGTTCTGTAAGCTCGACATTAACTTTTTTTTTTTTTTTTTTTTAAGTCGGGATATATAGCAAACTATGATCAAACGTTCATACTTAATATCCCAAGCTTTAGTATATTCATCTTTGGGGAATCCTAAAAAGAGAAATCAAATACAATGGGTTACAGTAATTAATTTATAAACCGTTTCACTGTGGGAATAAGGGGTTACTTTATTACTTTCTCGAGATAGGCAGTTCAGTCAATTAAGGAAATCTGCCTATTTCTCGCATTTGAAGCTGGAGAAAACTACGGGAGACAAGTAAATGCGTTATATATATATATATGCCTCCCTCGCTTTATTGAGCATCTTGGGCCATAAAAGTAGGGCTACAGCATGGTCGTATCTCCAATGAACTCGCCCCTCAAAGCCTGCGAGTTTATTGCCATCAGTATTCATGAGGCTGGACGTACCCACGAGGAACAGAAATAACAGCGAACATTAAGATAAAATCTATTACCAGGCCCGTGCGGTGCTGAGCCTGGCTCAAGCCGCCTTCCCGGGGAGCCGGCTGCGTGTGGCGGGGAGGGGGGGAGCCGGTGACAAGGGCGGTGAGAAGGGGGGCTGGTCCCCAGCGAGCCCTGGGGACCCCCCCTCCGGGCACAGCCCCCGCCCTCGGGGGAGGCAGGGGGGGCTGCGGCGCGGAGACCGGCTGCAGCACCGCGGAGGGCGTTACGGTCGGGGCAGCAGCGGGAGGGGCTCTCATTTTAAGCGCTGCTTTAAAGGTTAGCCCTTCCCCTCTTCCAAAAAAAAAAAAAAAAAAAAGAAGCGTCCCAAGGAAAGTTTTTCCTCTCGGACTTAGTAAGCGACAGGGCAAACGGTGCCTGAAAAAAATCCTCTCCTCCCCGGGGCCTCTACCCTCACCTCTTGGCACCTCTGAACGATCAGACAGAGGGAAAAGTTGGCTGCCACTCCCTGCCGCAGCTTCTGCCCCCGGGGGCAGCGGGAGGGACCAGGCGGGAGCCGGCAGCCGCCGCACCGGGAGCCCGACGCCTCCCCGGGGTCCGGAGGCTGTCGCCCCCCGCCCCCCACGCAGTCGCCCCCGGCCCTCGGGCTGCCGCGGCGGTCGCGCCCCGGGCCATCTTAACGAAGGAGCACCCGGCAAGGGGTGTCCCTCCAGCCGGGCGGGACTACTTCACCCCCTGTTTGCCAAACGGAGGAGAATCCAGCAGGACGCACATCGCAAGCTGCAGAGACAACGTGCCCACCCCCATCCCTGCCTCCAGAAGACACCGGGAAGGTGTTCCCTTGGAGCATCTGGAGGTCTTCGCCTCCTCGGGGCGGAGGTGGGAGAGCGGCTGAATTTTCTGCTTTTCTGGCAGAAGAAAATAAGCAGGTGAACAGAAGGTGTGTCGTTTTAAAAGCACTGGAGGGGTCTGATGTTCCTCCGGCCAAGGAGAAGGTCTCTCCCACCGGCGCCTGCCCGGGCCGCCCGTCCCCGCTCCCGCTGCGGCGGGCAGGGCCGGGCCCGCGCTGCCTGCACTCGGTGGGTGCGCCCCACAAGTTAGAGACCCGCGCCCCAGAGGCAAAGCAAGGCCGGTGGCATGGGGGGAGGAAGGCAGGTGATCGGTTAGCCTAGAAATCCCCCCCCCCCCCCCCCCCCCCCCCCCCGCTGGCCTCTGTGCGCAATTTTCCCTTGCTCTCTGCGTTTGCTTTAGGGAAACCCCATGAACTTGGCCTGACAGCATCCTGGCGAGCCGGGGCCGCGCAGGGACACGCAGACAGACACCCACGCATGCCAGGCGGAGCAGCATCCCACGCCTTCCTCCACTGGGCGAGCAAGTGAGCCGGGCTTGCCGCCTTACCCCCGCCGGGGCCAGCCGAGGAGCCCCGCCGTGTGTGCCGCCGGCAGGGAAAGGCAGGCTGCTCGGGCCTTTCTCCTGGAGCTGCTGGCTTCTCCGCAACTTGGCGAAAAGCGGTGGCGTCTCCCACTTTCCTCTTCCTCTCCACCCCTTCCCCAGGAGGCTTTCTGTTTGCAAGGCATGGTAGCTCAGAAATAGCTAGAATAAGTCATATGGCTTTAAAAAAAAAAAAAAAAAGGAAAGACAGAAATCCACGTAAACTATGATTTGGCTATTCTGATGCAATGACTTCGATAAGTAAGGAGAGCCCAACCCCGCTTCAGACCAGTGTCTCTCAGTTTCAAGTTCACCCCCTCAGAGTGGAAGTTGCATTCAGCCACCCCAGGGGACGCGGTAATGGACGGAGACCTGGCTCCCTTTCGCACAAGTGACTGGCAGCCGTTCCCTCCTTCCCCCCGGCCTGGACGGGGAGCTGGGGAAGGGCTTCCGAAGGCGAATGTGGACTTCACCTGGGGTTGCGGTGTGCGCTGTGGGTGTGCCTGTGCGTGCCTGCGTGCCTTTTCGGCTCTGTTTATGCGCATAAATAAGAGGCGTTCAGGAGAAACAGAGCAATTCCGATGCACTCCGAGGCTGTCGCAGCCCTGATCCGAGCACCCCGCTGCCTGCAGCCCTGCTGAGGCAAACCCGCTAGCATCTGCTCGCTCACCGAGGGACGGCTCCGGCGTGCCCCAGGGGACAGGATCCACCGGGGGCCGTTCCCTAGGGATTCACACTAATCCCACAGGCACAGTAGCAGATTCACTCCTTCGACAGTTTTGCCTCCAACTTCATATGCAGCTAAAAGAAAAAAAAAAAAAATCTGCTCTAAAACGGGACGGTAACCCCGAATCACTCACAAAACCAGCCGTGCGTTATTAACCCTAGGGTCACTCCTTAACTATTTCATTCAAATGCAAAAGTATTCAAAGAATAAACCACAGGAAAGAGAGAGAGAGAGAGAGAAAGAAGAGAGAAGAGTAAGACAGAAGGAAAGACAGAAAGAAAGACGAAAGAAAGACAGAAAGACAGAAAGACAGACAGAAAGGAAAGAAAGACAGAAAGACAGAAAGACAGAAAGACAGAAAGAAAGAAAGAAAGAAAGAAAGAAAGAAAGAAAGAAAGAAAGAAAGAAAGAAAGAAAGAAGAGGAAAGAAAAGAGGGATGAAAAAAAGAAAAAAGCATCTCTCCAGACTACTTTTCTTTTTTTTTTCAGGGTGTATAAGATGGAATCGACTCGTTTCTTGCATAAAAAGTACCTGGGTAGCAAGAGAAAGAGGGGGAAAGGAGAAAAAGGACGGAAAGAGAGAGAAAGAAAAACAAAGATAGAAAGAGAGAGGGAGGGAGGGAAGGGAGGGAGAAAGGAGGAAGGGAGGAAGGAAGGGAGGAAGGGAGGAAAGGAGGAAGGGAGGAAGGAAGGAAGGGAGGAAGGAAGGAAGGAAGGGAGGAAGGAAGGAAGGAAGGGAGGAAGGAAGGGAGGAAGGAAGGAAATACATTCTGTCTGTGACTGTTTTTTGCTTCAGACCACGCCAGTGAACTGGGGTTTTCCCACGGAGAAGGAGCGAGGGCCGGTCGGGGGGCCAGCAGGAAACGCGCCGTGTCACCCCGGCGGCGCTGCCCGCGCAGAGCACACGCTCCTCGTGGGCGAAGCGTCTGTCCCCCGCGGCGCCGACACAATAACACTCGCGACAGAAGTACACGGGGTGGGGAGGGGAATGAAATCATATGGAAATCAATCGCCCCTGAGTGCTTCAAACAAATGTCTGCCGCCGGGGTTCTTCTCAAGGAGCCGCTGTGTAGGTCTCGGCAGTAGCGGGGTGCGGCCGCAGGTCGCCCCTTTCGGCGGTGGGGCTCCTCAGCGCGGGGTCCCCTCTCCCCTCGGCTGCGGCAGGGGCCACGCACCTTTGCGTTTCGCTGCCGGGCCGGTTCCCCCCGCCGCTCGGAGGGCAGGGAAGGGGCGCCGGCCCGCACCCCGGCCGGCCCCGCCCCGGGGGCGCCCGCCGCCTCCGCGCCCCGCCGCCCATCCCCGCCCCGTCGGGGCGCCCCGGGCCGCGCCGGCGGCCGCGCAGCGCGCACGTGTGGCAGCCACAGGTGCCGCAGCCGCCCCGGTGCTCGGCCTCCCTCGCTATAAGAGCGGCCCCGCCGCCGCCGCCCCGGCGAGAGGGGCGAGGGCTGCGGGAGATGCAACAAGGCGCGAGGAGGCAGGGACCGGGGGCGGCGGGAGGAAAAGGAGGAGGAGGAGGCGGAGGAGGAGGAGGAGGAGGAGGAGGAAGGGGGGGAGACAGCTGATGCCTGTCAAAGCCGGAGCCGCCGCGCTCTCGCGAGAGCCCGCCCGGCGGTAGCCACGGGATGCGGGGCTCAGGTGCGGGCAGAGCGCAGCGCAGCGCGCCCGGCGCCGGGCAGCGGCAGGCAGAGGAGTGAGACGGCGGGGGCCGGAGGGAGCCTCGCCGCCCGCTCACCCGCCCAGCCCAGCCCCGGCCACCGCGGCAGCGGCGGCGGCGGGGGCAGGGTCCGCTGCGGCACCGCCGCCACCGGCTCCGCCACCGCCGCCCGCCGCCGTCCGCGGCTTCCTCCGGCGGGAGGAGAGCGCCCGGAGAGCACTTTTCCCCCGACTTTAGGAGTGTTTGTGGATTTACATGCCAAGCCTTCAAGATGATGTCCATGAACAGCAAACAGCCGCATTTTGCCATGCATCCCACCCTACCTGAGCACAAATACCCCTCTCTACACTCCAGCTCGGAAGCAATAAGAAGAGCATGTCTACCAACTCCACCGGTAAGGGACAGGCAGCTGCAGCTCTCTCTTTCTTTCTTTCTTTCTTTCTTTCTTTCTCTCTCTCTCTCTCTCTCTCTCTCACGCACACGCACACACTCTTTCTCTCTCTCTCTCTCTTTTCTGTATACTGCATGTATGTGTATGTGCATTAATAAAAAAACCGCTGCGAGGCACATTTTGACAAGCGGCGCTTAATGTTTTTTTCATGTCTTCCTCTGCAATCATCTGAGCGCCTGTGATCTTTTTTGAAAGCGGTGTTCACACGAGTCTCCGACTTCATCCACTTTCTGTATTAATTTTTATGACTCGGCCTCTGAAAACGAATGCGCTTTATGTGCTCTTGTGTTTGACACAATTCCCCAGCTGAGAGTTACAGATCCATTTCTTCTTCTCCTCCTTCTCCTCCTTTTTTCTATTCTTCTTTCTTTCTTTTTTTTCTAAATTTATTTGTTCCCTTCACACCCCCGTCCTCTCTTTTTCGGATTTCCCCCCGCCCCGGCTGTCTGCCCTTTCTACTCTTCGTTTCTTCTTTTCCTGTTTTACTCCCCCTCCTCGCTTTCCCCCCTATTTTTCTACCCCATCCCCTATTTCCCCTCACCTCCCCGTGCCGTCTCCTGCTATACCCCGCTTCCCCCATTCACTCGGCTCTCCCCACCCCGTTCCCCGTTACACGGGCATACTGCCGCCGGCTCCCCCCGCACGGTCACCCCAACTTTGCCCACCTCTCCCTCCCCTCCCGGGCTCCCCTCCCTCGACTTTCCCCCCTCCTTCCCCACCGCACGCCCCGTCCTCCTGCAACCCCCCGCTTCCTTCCCTCTCCTGGCTTTCTGCCCCCCTCCCCGGCGCCCCCCTGCCCCCCTCTCCCCGCACCCCGCTCTGTTTTGTGTCCCTTGCAGCTGCAGAGCAATATCTTCGCCAGCCTCGATGAGACCCTGCTGGCGCGGGCCGAGGCTCTGGCCGCCGTCGACATCGCCGTCTCGCAGGGCAAGAGCCACCCGTTCAAGCCGGACGCCACCTACCACACCATGAACAGCGTGCCCTGCACCTCCACCTCCACCGTGCCCCTGGCGCACCACCACCACCACCACCACCACCACCACCAGGCGCTGGAGCCCGGCGACCTCCTCGACCACATCACCTCCCCCTCCCTGGCGCTCATGCCCGGCGGAGGCGGCGGCGGCGGCGGCGGCGGCGGCCACGACGGGGCGGGCGGCGGCGGCGGCGGGGCCGGCGGCGGCGGGGGCGGCGGCGGCGGCGGCGGGGGCGGCGGCGGCCTCATCTCCACCTCGGCCCACCCGCACTCGCACATGCACGGCCTGGGCCACCTCTCGCACCCGGCCGCCATGAACATGCCGTCGGGGCTGCCGCACCCGGGGCTGGTGGCCGCGCACCACGGGGCCGCGGGGCAGGTGGCCTCGGCGGCGGCGGTGGTGGGGGCGGCCGGCTTGGCCTCCATCTGCGACTCGGACACGGACCCGCGGGAGCTGGAGGCCTTCGCCGAGCGCTTCAAGCAGCGCCGCATCAAGCTGGGGGTGACCCAGGCCGACGTGGGCTCGGCCTTGGCCAACCTGAAGATCCCGGGGGTGGGCTCCCTCAGCCAGAGCACCATCTGCCGCTTCGAGTCCCTCACCCTCTCCCACAACAACATGATCGCCCTCAAACCCATCCTGCAGGCCTGGCTGGAGGAGGCCGAGGGGGCCCAGCGGGAAAAAATGAACAAGCCCGAGCTCTTCAACGGGGGCGAGAAGAAGCGCAAGCGGACTTCCATCGCCGCCCCGGAGAAGCGCTCCCTGGAGGCTTACTTCGCCGTCCAGCCCCGGCCCTCCTCCGAGAAGATCGCCGCCATCGCCGAGAAATTGGACCTCAAAAAGAACGTGGTGCGGGTTTGGTTTTGCAACCAGAGACAGAAGCAGAAACGGATGAAATTTTCCGCCACCTACTAGGGGCGGGCGGGAGGGGCGGCCCTGGCACCGGGGGCACGGGGGGCGCCGGGGGGGGCCGGGCCGGGGCCGCGGGGGACGCCCACCACCGCCGCCGACCCCCGAGACGCCGTGGGAAGCTCCTGGGGACCAAGGGACGATGCAGAAATTAAAGGCGAACTGCTCGCTGAGCGGGGAGAGGGGGGGCGTGCGTGGGGGGGTGTTGCGCTATCAATTATTAAAACAAAAAGACGCCGGGACACCAACGAGAAGAAGGAGGAGAGAGGAGGTAAAAAAACGCTCTAGAAACCCGTGGGGGTCACTTCTGCGGCCCCATCCCCCCTCTGCCCCCCACCCCCCGACAGAAAGCGGGAGAAAGAGCAACTTAAAGCATAAACACACACAGACACACACCAATAAATACCGTGACAGCAACAACCACAAACCGAGAAACCTAAGTCACAACTTTCCGAAGGAAAACAAAACCGACCAACAAACCCGGAAGGCGAAACTGTCGGTGATGATGCTACGTTTGGTTTGGGTCTCTCTTTTCATTACTTTTTGGTTTTCTTTCTTTTCGCTGGCTTGGTAATGAAGGAGGATGGCGGTGGTTTGGTGTGGGGGGTCTTTTTCTTGGGTTGGCTTGGTTTTGGAGTAAGTTTGGTTTTTTTTGTTTGTTTGTTTTTCCCTCGAATGCGGTTTTTCGCGAGGCTTTGGCGATGGGTCTTGTCTGTGCCGGGGGAGCGGTGCGAGCGGGGCCGGGGCCGGGGCCGGGGCGGGGGCCGGGGCAGGCGGCCGCAGCCCGGCGGGGCAGCTCGGGGAGCGGGCCCTTTCCTCTCCGCTGTGGCCTCGATAATCCTAGTTAGCTCCAGGAAAACAAAACAAACCAAAAAGTTACTCCGCAGCCCCTTTGTTTCTCTTCCCTCGCTTGCGTGGTTTGCGTTTCCATCTCTGTCTAAAGACAGGTCCCTGTCTCTGCAGGGATGTGTCCGGAGATAGGTGCCAAACCTGCCTGAGCAGGGATGCTCTCCGAAAGAGTATCCTGAGATTCGTTAAGGCTCGTGGTTAACTCTGTGTCCTCTCCCCTCCCTCCCCTCCCCGCTCCCCACCCCATGCCCCCCGGCATCCCTACCGGAGCTGCTGGATTTAGGCTAGCAACGGGCTGCGGTGGGAAAAAGGTCCTGCCTTGGGTTCCTCCGAGGGATGGGGGTTATTGCACCCAGCAGGCAAAAGAAATCACCAGTGCAGGGTTTGAAATGACATTTGTTTCTGAGGGGTCTGCATGTTGGGAACAAACAGGCAACGCCCCCCCCGCCCCCCATTTGGGCTTAAAAGTCGTTTATTGTAAATAATAAACGTTAGGTAGAGGATGGCTTTTGCGGGGTGTGTGGGGGGGGTTCAATTTGCACTATCACAGTCTCCCGGATTGGAAGCGATGATGTTATTCCGTAGTAGCGATGCTGGTACTACTACTACTGATAATCAAGGTGCATTATATGTCTCGCGGATTGAAAAAAAAAATAAAAAAAAAAAATTAGCAGAGCTCGTTAGGTAAAAACGCCAGCTACGTGCAGAAGCCATTGCTGGGGCTGGCTGTAACCGAAGGACTGTTAAGGCTTTCAAGTAACAAGGAATTTCGGAAAAGGAAATACCCTCCCGTTTAAATCAAAACAAACAATAGACTGAAATTATGCATGACCTAAAAAAAAAAAAAAAAAAAAGAGAGAGAGAGAGAAAAGAAAAGAAAAAAAGGCATAGAAAGATCCGTGATAAAGTCTCGATATTATTTATTTATTTATTTATTTACTTAACTATTTATTTTATTATTATTATTATTTCTATTATTATTAATATTATTATTTTGTGTATCATTGTTTGCAGCGCAAACATTCTATGCATTTTGAAACTGAGCACTAAATAGAATAGCTTCTGGTAGAATCTTTTGTGGATGGTGTAATTTCACAGTTTAACTGCCTGTTTTCACCGAAAACACAAACATTCTTGTCACGTTCTTGTATTTAGATTTAAAAGAGGAAAAAAAAAAGGAGGAAAAAAAAAAAAAGAGAAGAAAGACGATTGTAAATATTTTCTTTAATGCACAAAAAAAAAAAAGGTTACAAACTGCAACCACGTGTGGATCCTGAAATGTCTCACTGAATAATCTACCTGTTCATGTATGTTTGCTGAGCTTTCTCCTTGGTTGTGTCTTTATTCTATTACTTTTATTTCTATCAGAAATATTTCTGTACGCCAAAATACAACAGGGAGATGCGTCCCAGCATACTTACAAATAAAACAAACGTGAAAACAGAATAGTTATTATTATTGGGTGCATTAAAAAAAAAAAAAAAAGAAAAAATATTTCCGAGACACGGCTGGTAAATTCAAGGTATGGCCGTTAGACGATAAGACTAATTCTACCAAAAAGAAAATAGTGAGAGATGTATTTTTCTGCTAAATCCAGAAATCATTACTTTGAGATAGCTCTTATGTGAAAATCGGTGCTCTGAATAAAATTAACTATATATTAGCTGCGTGTGTTTCTTGAAGTTTATTCTATAACTGCAGAATATAAATCAAAGTGAAATTTTAAGAAGGACTTCTGAAATATTTCTTTTCAGTTTGCTGGAAAGGATTAAGCACCTACAAAAATATGTATAAAGAAGAAAAGCTTGGGTGGTTTCAGGTTTATATGTTGTTCTGACCGGCCTAATTGCACTTAATTATGTAACAAGATACTTTATTTTTATTTTGGGTTAATAAATATGAAAATCCTAAACTGATCTCTCCTTATGTTGTAAATGCAATTGTTCATTAGGAACGTATAGGATGCCACCTACTGCTTCAAGTGATCAAAGAACCTCTTTCTATTTTCTGATGACCTGTGACTAGATCAGATGCCAAATGTAAAAAGTTACTTAATAGCTGGGATTATTTCTTCTGTAGACATATTTTAGCCAAATCTTTTTAATTTCGCCGGTAAATCTGTGAATCGAGACACGTGATGTTCAGAAAAGAATAATACGTTCAAAAAGCTGTGATTTTAAACAACTGTTGATGTTAAAAAATAAGCACTAAAGGTATTTTTAAAAAACATAGATCTCATCCACCGGAAATTGACTTGTTTCTGTTGTTATTAACTTGAAATGTCATCAGAATTTTTAATAAATGCATTTGTAAAAATATTATTTTATAGAAAAGTATTACCGGATATCGTTTTTGGAGAGTCAGGAATGAACAAATAAAAATAATGACAAATGTTGGGGTCTTTTTCATCTGCCCCAAACGACTGAAATGTTACAAGTGATACCGCATTTGTATTATACAGTAATGACCGATGTATGTATTGAAAAGTTAAAGAGTTTGTTTTGTAATAAGTACAATCCTTATCGAGTACAAAGAAAAAATAATATGTTAATAAAACAGATGGTGAAAATAAAAGCTTTGCAGAGTTTCCTATTTTTCATGGTAGGAAACTGTGCAAAACCGGAATGTCCTGCTTTCCGTCGGCTGAAGCTGAATAGTTCACAAAGCCATGAAACACTCGTGAGGCCTTTTTAATGAATGCCTCACTAAAAATATCGAAAGAAGGAAGGAAGGAAGGAAGGAAGGAAGGAAGGAAGGAAGGAAGGAAGGAAGGAAGGAAGGAAGGAAGGAAGGAAGGAAGGAAGGAAGGAAGGAGAGAAAGAAACAGAAAAATAGAGAAAGAGAGAGAGAAAGAAAGAAAAAGAAAGAAAAGAAAGAGAGAGAGAGAAAGAGAGAAAGAAAGAAAAGGAAAGAAAGAAAGAAAAGAAAGAGAGAGAGAGAAAGAGAGAAAGAAAGAAAAGGAAAGAAAGAAAGAAAGAAAAGAAAGAAAGAAAAAGAAAAGTGTTTATATTCGTGTTTGTGAGGTCTGACTTAAGGACTGTTAAAACTTTTGCATCCGAGAAAAAAAAGTAGAAGAAAAAAGACGAAGAGGCAGAAAATACATTCGCATTTATTCCCCAGCAGTATGCAATCGCCTGCATACAGAAGCGCAATTTGTGACCAAAAAAATGCCGCCCCCCTCCCCCCCCCCCCGCCCCGCCCGCTGTGAGGGGCCCGAGGCCGCTGCCGGGAGGCGGCCGCCACCGCCGATGGCTCCGGGGCGTCCTCCGGCCCCAGCGCCCGTGACCCTCGCCGAGGACCCTTCGGTGCTGCCGCCCCTTCAGTGGCCTTGTGCTCCACACCCGAGGTATCCCGCCGCTTTCCTGGTGTGTTTTCCCCAGTCCTAAGTCCGCAAGACCCGGGCTGACTCCCGGAATTTCTCCTTAACACTTGCTCTCCGATTGCTTTCAACTTAGATTAGGCCATCATAAGTGAGTAACAGACACTCACTGCCACGATCGTATTGATTTTTACTCTCCTGTGATATTAAGACTAATTCGGTCCTGGTTCAACAAGTAAAAAGGCTCCCCAGAAGGGGAATGAAGTGTCCTACAGCACAGGTTTTATGGTTTATGTGCCTCCCCCCCGCCTCCCCGTGTCCCCCTTTTCCTCCGAAGAGAAATAGATTTGTCGAAAGATAATTATTTTAACTCTGACGGACTCGAGCGCGTAAAGCTTGATACCGCCGCTGCTGCCCTGTATTATTCTGGCATTTCCCAAACGATTTAAAATCCCTCCAGTTATTTATATCTCGCTTTTCAGCCGGCGCTATTTTTTTCTTTTTTTTTTAAAGCTTTATTATATTTACCTGCTGATTCCGAAGCGGAGGAAAGCCTAATTGATTTTTTTAAAAGATCAGCAGCAGAATTCCAACCCGCTTGGGAACCTGTTTCCACCTGCCAGGCGAGCGTCTGATTATCGGTAATTACGTTATTTAAGAGTTGATAAAACACGGGAGCCGGCCGCCGGCCGGGCCCGGCCCCAGCCTGGGCGCGGAGGGGACCCGCGCGGGGCCAAGCCGCCGCCTCCGCCGCCGCCGCCGTCACGTGCGCCGCTGCAAACACAATTACGGAGCCGCCGTTAATAATTCATGGGCTGAGATTTAGAAAATTAATAAAATGAATTATAACAAGAGGCTAATTAAAAACTTTAGTAATTGTTGTCAAGACAGCTTGATGGGAGGCGTGCTGCATGACACCCCCCCCCGCTTCCCCTCCTTCCCTCTTCCCCTTCCGCTTTTGGAAAGCTTTTTTTTTTTTTTTTTTTTTTTTTTAATTTTCCCTCCTCTGCAACCCCTTCGCACCTGAAGCAGGCTCAGTTTAGGAGAAAAGCAGTGGATGAATATATAGGTCAGCTGAATATATAGGTCCCAGAGATGGGAGCGAGGTAGTAAAACTGCAAACAAGTCTCTTTGCACCATGGCAAGACAGATAGACAGGCGGGTGGGTGGGTGAGTGGATGGTCGCATGGATGGATGGATGAAAGCCAGGGCTCAAAAGTTAATTTAAAATAAGATGTCACGTATAAATCTTTGAAGAAGCAGCAGTAGCAGAAAGGGCGCCTGCACCGGAGGGCCCCAGCCCCGCCGCCGGGCGGGCAGGCAGCGGCTGGGGGCAGGCAGGGGCAGGCAGGGGCAGGCAGCGCCCGGCGGGCAGAAGCGCGCACTTTCCGCCGTTGCTTTTGCACCGCCGATAGCAGCGGCAGCCGGTGCGGGGTCCCCCCCGCGCCTCCTCCGCGGGGGCGGAGGGGGCCGCGGGGTGCTCCCGCGGTGCCGCTTTCCTCCTGCTGGTTTAAGATGCAACTTTAAGGCGGACTCAGCGCGGTGTTTCCGCGGGCAGACGGGGCCGGGGAGCCCGGTCTGCTGCACCCCTGCGGATTTACGGCCGTGTCAGCCGCCAAACCCTGCCCGGGAGCTTGCCGTGGCTGATCGTCAAGGGGCAGCTGCGCATGCAAAAATCTGCTTCCCAAATTGGTCTCTGGACTTCCGCGGAGTCACAGCCCCTCTGGGAAAGCAGGAGTCCTCCTTTGAACTGCATTTTAACTCCTTCAGCCTGCCCGCCTAACTATGCCAAAGCATCTCTAACTCTGGGGGCAAAGTTGTTAAACGCCTCTTTTTTAAAAAATGTGTATGGGGAAGGGAGGGGGGGGATTACTCTAAAAAAATCTGATGCCATAAGACGTTAATCACTCTAAGGAATGAAGTATTTAAAAGGCTTTATATCAAAATTAAATAAATAATAAAAGAAAAGACACACTGCGCTGGTACGTTGAAGATAAATCGTAACTTCGCATGGATTCTCGCAAGCGAGTCGTAAAAGTCTCGAAACAGTCTCCTTCGGTGGGAACGCCGAGCGACCCTCCCGCTGGCCCCGGGGGCGGCCCCGAGCCCTCCCCGGGGCGGGGGGGGGACACAAGCGGCCCCAGGCCGGGCTGAGCAGCCGGAGCCCCGGCTCCCGCTGCAAACCCCCCGGTGCGGAGAGGGACAGGGGCGTGCGGGCGTCCCTCGCCCCGATAGAAGAAAGCAAGTCAGAAGTGTAAGCCAAAGCTAAAATGTGTAAAAGCTGTGGGTCTGGGTTTCTGGGTTTTTTTTATTATTATTATTTATTTTTAAAAAGGTGTTCCTTGACAAGAGGATAGCCTGTCAACACAAAATCTTTTTACAGCCCGCGTGGAAAAAAGACAAGGCGCCGATATACATAACTTAGCCCTTGATTATGGTCATTATGTAAACCGAATTACTAACAAAAGTTTGTTTGGTAACTAATTACAGCTCACTAAATCTCTGCCTCCCTTCACTTCAGCATAATGTATACAAACTTTTGTACACGCGGATCAGAATAAAACAGAGTGTTGACAGCATCCAGCAGTGGAAATTCACTTACACAAGACTTTTTTTCACTGAAGTGTTGACAATAAACATTTAATGAAGGCAGAGACTTGGATGTCTCCAGACAGTGTCAGAATACTTTAAACAGACCATTAGCATGGCTTCTTCTACTTCAAACAGAGCACACTATACCATAACATTATAAAAATACAAAGTATGAAACAAATAATCTGTTTATACAGATATTTTAAGCTGTTTTCACCAGCTCTGACATCCCCTGTATTTAGTAACAGAAACTTACTCATTTCAGATTACTCGCGCTTAAAAAATGTTAAATACAGTTAATGCAATATTAATCGCCCTTTGGTGATATAAAATGCAATATTTTCAGGCAGCTATCGAGCTTTTCTAGAGGAAGAGCTGATGAAAACAGTCACAGCTGAATAGTGGAGAGAAAAAAGCTCTGTATTTATTGCTTTTGTTTGGCTTTTGGCTACAGAGACAGGAACATTCTAATGGGGTAAGGACATTTATTTTATCTGCAATCTATGGCTGCTAGAGCAGGAGTGGCAGATGGGGTTTGGTGTTATATTCACAGAGTAATTTAGAGCAAATCCTAATAACTAATAATGATTTATGTTAATTTCAATCACTTATGTGACTTTATTAAAGCACTGCTGTAAGAGGAATAGAAAGAGAGGGGCGGGGGGGCGGGGGGGGGGGTAAAGAGGAGAGACTGGAGGGAGGCAAGCTGTGTCTGTCTGAAACCGAACCGCATGCTTGCGAGGCTGCTGGGGTGAGCTCCAGCGCAATTCCCGACCCGAGGAAGCGGTGACTAGCACCAGCTACCGCGCACGGCTTGCTTTCCAGACTTCTCTATCGTCGGCGCTCGTTTCTTAAAAGAAAAGCCCCCCTGTAGAAACCCCGTCCACCTACGAGAGGCAAACAAAAACAGAAAGAGGGAGCGAGCGTGCGAGAGAGACTCGTGTTATGCAAAATGTATTGATTGTGTGCGAGGAATCTGCTATGCTGATGTGCCGGGCTCCCGAAAGAAGGGAAGGAGGCTACTGGCAGAATAGCTAGAAAGAGCCCAAACGTAGAGTATGCGAAACTTTAAGTCTGGGCTGCTTCAGCCTGATGGAGGTCTACAGTTCTCTACTCACGTTGCATCGGCTTTACTCCTCGCCGCAAATCTCTAGGATCCTTTCCCCCACGGGATTTTATATTCTTATTAGGGAAAAAGAAAAGAAAAGGAAGAAAAAAAGCGGCTATTGCAATGAGCCTTTCGTATTTCCCCCTCTCATCTTCAGTTTCATTAACAACTGATAATAGCAGAGTGCCCACACGTAAACACAGGCGCACACATCGCCGCGTGTGCACTGAAATGAGAGGGGTTTGCAATAGCCAGGAGATCCCGTACCGCCCGGTGCTGCTCTGCGTAGGATCGGTTTGATGTAGGAGAGAGGAGTACTTACAGGATTTTGAAAGGGAGGGTGCTCTTCGCTTCTGGCAATTTACTTTCCCAGCTACCTTTATGCGTTTTTCTGCCTTAAGGCATACAGTCTGAAAGTAAAACAACATCAAAGCTCCTTATTAACACTATTTTCCTGAAATCAGAAGACGAAGCTACCTGAAACGTTTAATCTAGCGTTAGCATTTATTTCCCAACAAAACAGCCAGAACAAAGTTCAAAAGAGCTGGGGCAGTTATCTATAGGAGACTAAAAGGCAAAGTGCAGGGAACGATTTATGTTTCTGTCAGAACCCTTGCAACGGATTAAATAAACCTCAGGTTTTGCTGCATTCTCAGCCACTGTATTGTGTACTATAATTCCCGCTCCCAAACACCACGGCTGGGAATGACCCCTCTCCCGCACCGCCAGGGGCTCTAGATGCGAGTTTCCTAACTTTTGGGTTATTTGCAGAAAGCTGTCTTTTCTGCTCTGCAAGCTGGCGCTGCGTTTTAAATGCGACCGGTTCCCACACAAGGCGATTTTTGTGTTCTCTGTAGTAAAGATTTTATGTATAGCAACACCTTTTTTTCCTCAGATTAAAAAAAAAAAAAAGAGCGAGGTAAATCCCTGTTTTATGGACCAGGATGTCGCTGTCGCTCGAAAGCGGCGCAGGGCTTTCAAATCCGCGCCCGCTGTTTTGAACGCGGCGGCGGCGGAGGGGCCGCGGGGCGGGCGGGCTTGCGCGCAGGCGGAGGGGCGGTGGGACTTGCGCGCAGGCGGAGGGGCGGCGGGGCTTGCGCGCAGGCGGAGGAGCGGAGCGGCGGGCGGGCGCTTCAGCACCAGGGAGAGCTCCGGCGGGGCGGAAGGCTGTCTGTCTGTCTGTCTGGCTGCACAGAAGCCTGTAATATGTTAATGGCCGTAGGGTATGCCCGAGGTAGCATCTCAAGCTGCTTCGCACGCCATATGTCAGGCCGTTAGCCACATGGATCTATTAATCAAAGGGGGAGAGAGGGGAGAGGAGAGAGGCGGCGGGGGGGCGGAGGGGGGGGAAGGGAGCTTTTAATACCCCACCCTGTTTTGCTGTATACTTTCTCCTTTCATTTCTCTCAGATATAAAGACCCGGAGTACCTCGAACGCACAGCTGTAATGCTCTTTTGATCCGCTCTTTTATACCCTCGTGTAAGCAGCTCAGGTCAGCCGACAGCGAGATTTGAGGGAGGAGGGGGGGGGGGAAATGTGTCACGTTTCCCCCGGCAAAGGATTTGGTTTTAAAGTGCTGCTCAACTTCTGTGACAAAGGGGATCTCTGTCCGCCCCCTCAGCCTTCTCCTTGCGCAGGGTGCCTCTGAGGGGAAGGCTTTTTCTAGCCGGCCGAGGATCACCTCCCCTACACGCAGCCAGACCTCTGACCGCCCTTACCACTTTTGCATGCCGCCCTGTTACCCATCGCAGCACGTCATTTCTTCACGGGAGGTTTGTCCCACGGTGACTAAACCCGTGAGATCCACGAAAGTACCGGGAGCAGGGGAGGAAGCCGCCTGTGTAGGAGAGCGGTGTAAAAGCCCTTGCGGTACGTGAAGTTTTCATGCAGCCCCCAAAAGGGGACCGGCGGGTCCGCCCAAACTCCTGCGGGTCAGGCAAACAAAAGACGTCCCGATGTACCTAACGCCAAGGCTCAGCGCCCGAGAAGATGCACGGGCTCTCGGGTCTGGCTTCTGCTCTTTGCTTGGAAGATGGGGTGTTTGGGGGGACTTTCTCCTCAAGGTTAGCGTGAACAGGCTCACACGCGGGCTCCTCCTGGACCTTGTTGGCCAGTCCGTGGGTGACACCTCGGGGCACAGCCCCGGCAATCAATACTCCCAGCCTAATTCCGAGACTACTGTTTTTTGGTTGTGTGGTTTTTTTTTTTTTTTTTTTTTTTTTCTTTTCTTTCATGATGAATGAGGAGGAACAGTAAAGAGATAAAGAGACTGACCTTTCGCTCAGGCATAAAGTTTTTAAAATCTAGATTGTTATAAAGTGCTGCAGTGGCTCAGGGAAGTTATTGAGTGGTGGAGGAGGGGGAGGACAGGACCACTTGGGTGTGCCAGGACCTCGCAGCAGGGTCCCCTCGTGGGGAGCGTGCGGGTGGATCGGGTGGATCCCCTCCCCTGATCCCCAGGCCAAGCGGCGCGCCCGTCTGGACTGGAAATGGTTGAGAAAAACCCGGAGAAAGGGAAAGGACATGGGCGAGAGCAGGGACACGGAACACACGGAGAAACTCTGCTTTTCATAGGTTTACATGAAAAGCAGAAGATCCCCTAGCTGGCCGAAATTCCCTCTGTTGGTACAGTGCACTACAGAGAGGCAAGTTAGAGCGAAGAAGCACTTGAGACAATTTCTGCGATTGCAGACACAGGATAGTAACCCTATTGATGGTGTTGCAAGGTACATTGCATAGGTTATGTGGAAGTCAGTCTTTAAAACAGACTTATTTTCTGACCTTTTTTCTCCTTTCGGTGGCTGGAAAAATAATGAGTGCATCTGTGCTTAGATCTAAAGCTGGCACCCGTCTTCCGGAACCTTTGCTTTAATACAGATTGCGTTTAACCCGCAAAAAATATGAAAGCCTTTCTAAGCAATGCTTTGCATCAAGACAGAGGTAAACGCATGGGCTGAGTGTCAGTTGGTTCTGCATTTCCACCTAGCTAGGGAAAGGCTCTTATTACCTTTAAAATTTGGTGCATACACTACCCATCATTTTCTTCCTCTATCTAAAAGGTAACCCATATATCTGTCGTTTTAGGTTTCCAAAGACTCGTAACTTAATTCCTTCAGGCTATTCATCAGCACAGTAATTAAACTAGCAAATGGATGTAAATAAAGTGAAATTGGTTTCATGACAGATGAGCCGAAGAGGCCTCTGACATGAAACAAGCCAGGACAATAATTATTTCTGCACCGGGCTATATGAGGAACTCCATCTGGATTTATTAGGTGCTGCAAGTTATTTGCTGGGAGCAGGCAAGACAGGAGGATTCACTTTAATTTGACAGGATTTTTTTTTCTTTTTGCATCCTAAGTAGGTTACAGAAATATAAATCTGGAATTAAATTTGGCAATAGTCTGAGAAGCCTCTATCCAATGTAAAAACTCGGCAGTGAAAACAAGTAGTAGGAGAAAGGCTTATTAAACAATTTCTTCCCAAATGCTAAATAGGCGAAAATCTACATTAAAATCCTGCTCTCGAGCTATCCCCTTTTAAAAAATAGTCCAGATCACCGTGGCAGCCAGTGTATGCTTATCTTTTCTACAGAATTGCATGCGATACAGTGGAGGCAATAGAAAGAAGGCAAATTTGGAGAGTTTGGGCATTCTGAAGAGCTGCCCTTAAAAAAAAAAAAAAAAAAAGAGATAATCTCAGCTAAATGGTAAGATCCCCCCCTTTCCCTCTTCTCTGTCAAGGAAAAGTTTATACCTACGGAGAAGAGGGGAGCAGAGAGAGGGGCTGCGAAAGGGAGGGTATGGATTCCGCCAGGCTCAACTGTAATCGGAGCCATCAGGTCCAGCTTGGAATGGAAGTAATATACAGAATAAATAAAAAAAGGGCTCTCACAGCAGGTGCAGATTAGTCCCTTTTCCCCTGAAAAGATTAGAAATCGGCTGCTTTATGCTTAAACGTACTCTCAATTATTTAAGCGCCCCTTTTAGCAAATAAAAGTAACGCTCCAAAGCGCTGAAGAAACGAAGCAAGAGTAACACCGCTTGCCCACAGCTCACGTAGGCTTTCCAGCAGCCGCCCAGCTCCCTGCCGGCGAACAAGGCTCCGACCGGGGAACCCTCTCGGATACATACACCTGTAGGGTGGGGAGGGGGGGAAAGGAGAGAGGGAGGGGAGGAGGAGGGAGGGGGCAGCTTCAGCCTGAAAAAATTCCGCTGTCGAGGCTGTGCAGGCTGCAGCCCCACCTTGTTTCACAGGGGATTGGGATCCGTGGACAGATTTTTTCCCAGGGATGTTGGACCCTCAACATCTCTTCCGTTGAGGGGGCGGGGGGGAAATCTCGCACCAAAATCCCAAACAAAAAAACCCGATCCCCGTTCTTTGAATGGGCTGGAAACGAACCGAGGACGCCTGTGTTTGCATACGGCAGTTTGATCAGGGTTCATATCTTTCTGCAATCAAATCAGAGGCGTTTTCCACCCTTCCTCACGGAAGGGACCGTGATAACTGCAAAGCCGGGGAGAGATCCTAAAGGGACTGAAATCCCCTTATGTCTGAAGCTTTCCCTTTTAACACACACCAGACTAATTATTTAAAAGTTCTTGTAAAATTAGAAGACATAGCCCGGTCCTTTAATTAGAATACACTGTGAATAGGGATAGCATATGGAGGGGAATGTCAAGAAGAGGGTGCCAGGGGCAGATCCTAGGAAATCTGTATTCATTTCTGCCTCCTATTTGTTCAGTAATCTCTACCATCATAACTAAATCTTGGAGCACTGATGTAGTTCGAGTTGTTGTTGACTCAACGTCAAAATTCAATCACTGGGGGTTTTGCATCAGCCGGGCTACTTATTTGTCTAATAAATCCGTCATTTTGTAAGAAAAATATTTGAGCAGCCGTACTTGACCTCTTGGTATCCACAAGCCACATTTATTTCTACCAGTTTACAAATGCAAAATGGAGATGATCATCTTAATGCCTCGAGGTACTGTGTTGATTTCTGATTGGATTTTAGATGGAAATGTCTATTTTAAATACCCCGTGATTAAATTGTACATATAATAGAATTCATGCCTCTCAAATCAAATCCTGATTTGCAAACTCCGATTTTATTTTAAAAGAAATATTATTTAAGCATAAATTGTTTTCGTAAATGATTTGCTAACTCTCCCGTGCTCTAAGATTTTATTATAGCCGGGCATCTTTCTCACTGGAAAACTTATTTTGACCCTGGACCATCCGTTTTTGATTGAAAGGTGTCAGACAAGGGTAGGGTGGAAGGACACCCGTTTGAGAGCGCTGTCTAGTCCGTGACATCCCGCGCTGGGGGATTTACTGCCTCTATTTTTACGCATAATTCTTCCGAAACGGGGGTCACACTGCACAAGTTTAATTGGCGTAGGGGGAAATAACTTTCATGAGAGATTTTTGGTTTGGGGGGTGGGGGTGGATGGGGACTGGGGGACGGGAAGGAATAAGGTCCCTGTCGGGAGAGGAGAGATTTGGGAGGTTTGGAGAGGGGCCGGCTTCAGCCACCCCAACGCAAACCCCGGGGAGCCGAGGCGCTCCTCGCCCCGTCCCCGGCCGGGCCCCCCCGCCGCGCCGAGCAGCGCCGGTCCCGCCGCCCCACGCGTGTCGCCGGCCGCGGCGGCCCTGCCTGGGGAAGCCCCACGGCCCTGGGGCCGCCGGCCTGGAGGCCTCCCTGCGGCGGGGGAGGGCCGGGCCCGCATCCTCCCCGGCCAGCGGGGAGCTCCGCCGTGAGCTGCTGGTTTTTGGGGCTTGTTTCCTTCGGCAAGCACCTCCCACTCGCTTTTTTTTTTAACTCCCATCCCCTGAGTTTCCCCCTCGGGCGGCTGCCGGGGTCTCTCCGTCTCCATGGAAATGTAACCGGCCGCCGTCAGGCCGGGCAGCGGTCATTACTCCCGCATTAAAGCCAGCTATCGATTCCTTCCCCCAGCGCCCACTCGTGCCGGGACCACGAAGGACCGCGCCTGCCGAGCCGGAGCCCAACGGCGGCGGGGGCTTTTGCCAGGCAGCCTCCCCTGGCAGCCATCCCCTGCGAACTCCGTAATGAAGCACCCGACGCAAGGAAGGGGGGAAAAAAGTGAAATATTTCAGCATACTGAAAATATTAATGTTGGCTTGTAGGAATTAATGTAATGGGCTATAGTTATTAACAACTTATAAAGGCTTAAATCAATATAAATTAATTTAATTATGATTTCTAATTGCATTATGCATGATCAATTTGAAACACTACATTAAAGATAATTAGAGCGGGGTGCTAGTCACTAATCACTTCCCTAATAGCTTAATGAAAAGGAATGTCACGTATTACCTATGGGGTGGACCCATCAAATAATAAAAATGCTTATTTTCCAATATAAAATAATTGTACCTTTTAATAGACATTTTAATCACTTTATTGTAAACACGAAACGGATTTGGACTCTTTACGTGGCCTTGCTTAAATTTTACTGGTGTTGATTGAAGTGCTGATGTATTATGAGTCCATCTATTGATGACCCGAAGGAAGACTAACTTTTATGTAAAAGTATCATGCTGTCCTTAGAAGCTAGTGCCAAGAGGTCACAGCAGATGGAGGTCCTAGCTTAGCATAATGGGTTTAACATTTCCATGACATCATCAGGGAATCTGAAAAGGAGTCTAAGGATAATCAGAGTGGTCATTCAGAAGCAGAGTAAATATTTTATGAGGATATATAGAAGACAGGAAAGAAGGTGGTCAGAAAGGTGAATCTCTACTTCTTCATGCTCTGTGAAGAAGGTTTTTCACTTGGTACCAATTTTGATTGAAAACTTGTGTATTGTTAATACAAGAAAAGCCAGAGCATGGCCCTTGGAGGGGTGAATCCCAATTTGTTTTTAGCGGCGATCTAAATACATTTGTATTCACTGTCGCCCTTATGGGTTACAGATTATTTCTTTCTTACTTTTCAGATATAAATACATCCTTACTTGATTCTCCATTCACTCTGCACATTGTCACTCACTCAGGGAACTGTTGCTACTTTAATAACAAAAGTTCATTTGTTGTTAAAATTAAAAGCAACCAACATAAATGAATGCCTTGTAAATGGATGGTGTGAGGCAGATTAATTGAAAGTGCTTTCCCTGTGATTAGCTTTAGTTTCATATCTTTGCTGAATAACTGAAGCAGTACTTGCAGCATACATCTTGGTTAGACTCATTATATAATTCACAGTTTTCAGAGAAGTAGTGTGTAATTAGGGAAACTGAGATTGGAAGAGAACAGTAAAGAACAGTAGCATATAATACCTACATTTGTCACAGCAAGACCTTTTTGAAGAATTTTCCTTCTAGTAAGGCCTGATTGAGACAGAGAAGGTTTGGGACTCCCAAAGATAACACTATCTGAGGAAAAAGGAGGACTGAAGGATAGAGCTTAAATGTCACCCCAGGAGTATAGCCCTTTAAGTCTAAGTTATTAGAAACATCCTGATTTTAGTACTGAACTATGAGGGTAGATGACTCTGTGGATGGAATGATTCCAGACATATGCAGCTGTTCTTTTTTAAAAGACTCCTGTTTAAAAATGCACAGTTATTTTTTCCCTGCATGTCCTGCAGAGGGAAGGTAGAAGCAGAAATAAGCTTACTTTGCGTAACAATTTCTAAGTATTCCAGTGAAGTGGGACAAATTGTAGGATGAGCCTGGTCATTCCCTCAGTTGTTCACAGTTTGAAATGATGCGGCCTCATACTGCCAAGATCCAGTGACAAGATCTGAAAGCATTTCACGGAAAGGTTTTAAAAAGTGTAGGTACTCCAACCTCAAACTTGCTGTTTTTCTTAAGAAAAAATCCTCCATAGAAGCCGTCAGCTCCTGCAAGGAAAGTTCTGACATGCTGGAATGGCAGTAAATACATATATGCAGTCTAATACCTTGAACTAAGGGTGGGATAGCAAAATGGCTTAAAATATTCAGGTGACAAATGCCTTTTAAATACCAGTGGAGACACACTCTTGCGGCTCCTATGTCACTTCAGGTATGGTAACTATTCCAGCTGCTGCACCTTTCCCGCTATTTTGGTCCATTATCGCACCCTGACCTCTGCTCCAAATGAAATGATTTCCACGACTATTGTTCAACCTCTTGTCAGGAGTGAGGAGTGCCCCAGCATGACTCTTCCATAGCCAAAGAGCTCACAAGGAGGAAAAATGTCCACTGGATTCCACAAATCAGCTCAAGGACTGAAACCTGTACATAAACTCCTCTTATGATAGGCCTTAATTTTCTCTGCCATGACTAAATATTGCACCGGCCTACATTTTTCATTCTGCACCAGAGTTGGGGAAGTCCTGTCTACAAAAAGGTGCAAGCGGGATATTAGCTAATACAACTGCTTTTGAGAATATTGATTTCCCCTTTTTTTTTTTAAGTACAAGCACAAAGAAAATCCATGCTTGTGCAGGGGACCCTTGGTTATAAAAGTCTCACCTATACACTGTTTGAGTGGTCAGATTGAGAACCACATGGAGTCTATGTTTTATGCTGTCCTTTCATACAGCAATTGATTTTAGTTAGCACTGTGAATCAAGGGTGGAGCATGACTGCTGTTTATATGCCAGGGAAAGGTATGAAAATACATGAGATACAGTGACAGCTGAAGCATATAGCTTTGTAGCTATGGAACTATCTCATGGTCCTCTCTCTAACCTAAATCCAGTAGTTAATAAAACAAACACCTTCATGGTTCAAACACATCCTTCTGTCCTTTTGGGAAGCCTCTGAATGACTGGCACATTTGCAATTGTGGCAATTCACCAGAGCCTTAGTATTCATTTTTGTAAATTTTTGCCCAAGTTTTTTGTTGAGTATAAAACTGATTTTTCTCCTCGCCTAAAATTAAATGAAAGGAAAATTTTAATTACTTTAAATAGTTTCTTTAAAAAAAAAAATGTTTGCTGCCTAACAACTCAAGGCTTCCCCTTTTCTGATTGATTGATTTTTGCACAATCCACTGACAGCTGCAGGCAGATATGTTAGCAGAAACTTTAATAAAGTTTCTAAAGCTTCAAAACTAAACCTGGCAGCTTTGGTTTTCAGTAATAGAACTAAGCACATTTTCATCAGTGGCTATTTTAGTGCTATGCAGGTAGGATAATTGCGTCTGACCAGGTTGTCATCGTGATCTTGGTAGTGAGCTGCCATGCTTGGTGTGAATATGTTGGGTTGCAACGCTATATTTTTTAAAAATTTAAACTGCTCAAAGACTGTGCCACAGTATCAGCTAATTGGACATTGGGTATCACGATTTTTTGAAAATGCACAGGGTTGTGCTAGAGAAGTTTTTAAGTAATATGAAGCAAGGGAAGGTCTTTTCAGCATCCATGGGAGACTGAAGAGGATGATGCTCTTAGCATGTAATTAAATATTAATAATAGGGAGAGGTTGGACTTATTTTTATTCTCTAAAACATTGTTAATAGGTCTCAATCTGGCATTGAAAACATTAGGCACATTGCTCTGTGTCTCACCTTTTTAACCCTGTTTGCATGTTTAAGTAAACACATCTTAAGGTCTTTTGTGCTCGTGATTGGTGACAAAAACAATCTGTATGTTAAATCAGTGCCGGGCTCAGGAGAGGAGCATATTCTGGTTCAAATTCATCCCATCGCAAACTGAGTAAATCATGATAGCCACCAACTATTCTCTCTGTATTTGAAGTGCATATGGTTTGGTTGTCCAAAACAAAGGACAAGAATGTGGAGCTTATACATATCCACAAAAAAATGTAGAAACATTAAAAAAATAAATTGGATTAGGAAACAGATGAATATAATGACCTTCCTTACTCTCAATCATATGCTGCCAGCTAAGTGTTTGAGTCTGAAAAATTGCACTAATGAAGCTATTTGAAGGCTTTTGTGGACAACTGCTTCCTCTTTGAAGATTAAATGAATGATGTTGATGTGATTAATCTTAGTACAGGGAGTGATGCAGCAGCCAGAAAATACCTTGGTGATTTTCATAATTAAACTGAATCAACATTTCAAAGAAATGCCAGTGTTATCACTTGTATATTAGAATTACATTCATTAGACAGAAGAAACAAATAATTTGAGCAAACAAGATTTTCCTTTTGGTGTACTGAGACTTCTGTCATGTCTCAGAGTATCTGACTATAAATCATCATTACTGTTTAATTTTATCCTTGCTTTTTCAGTTACTTGTTTTCTGTTTATTTTTTCTTAACCATCCTAATGATCCATGGTTACTTGCTTCCTGATTACTTATTTCAGTATTAAGTAGCCTTTTCCATTTTTCCAGTTAAAATTGCCTGCCCAGTATAGCATTTCAAATCGTTGTAGCTGAAAAATGATGTGAATAGTTGCTGGTTTATATGGATAATGGAGTCAGGCATTCTGACGATCTCTAGCTTTATAAGGGCTCATCTATAAAGGATAGGACAAGCCACAGAATATGTGAGAGACAGGAGTGACAACAGCCTCTGCCTAAGACTGAGAACACAAATAGTAGTCCACAGTGATTTGTGGCAATAACGGTTTGGGTCAGATTCTCCATGTTTAACTCATTCCCTACTCAGTCTGTAGGACTGCCCAAAGTAACAGTCCTTAGCAGCTGCTAAAGTGGCAGAATCTGGATTCACATAATTGAGCAACCTTGAGTGGTCTTTTATAGTGCATATTTAAAATATTTGAATAACATATGTGCACTATTTTGTAGCATAAGGAACTTAAAGTATTAAATATGTTTGCCAACATACATGCTTAAACACATACATGCACACACATATGCACATGCGTACTCACAGGCAATAAAGTTGCCAACCTGCCAAACAGTTTTGGTAGGTAAAAAACAATGAACATCACAAAAATATAGTCAGCTGCCTCTTTAATGCAAATGAAAGTGAAGGTGTAGAGTTAATGATTGTTGCATGAATACAAATTCACTGTATTACTCTTTCTATCACCAATTCAGATTATTTGAAAGGTTTCTCTGTGACTTTTGGTAACCCTGATATTTACAGTGCACTTCTAGTCATTGCACAATCTTTCCTTTCATAGTTGCTTAATAGAAAAAAAGAAATGACTTCTTTAGCGTAGTGGATAAAAAAGTAGCCTTTCACCTTGAGGACCTCAATTTCAGTACATTCCATAATCTGAACTAAAATGAGCTTGGCGGTCTCCACACAATCTCTAATGGGCAATAATCAACACCACCAAGCTGAAGTTTTCCTCCATATTCAGTTTAAAAGCAGCACAGGGACTTGGAATGCCCACTGATCCCAAGGAAAACATTTCTGTGATGCTGTCTAGATATGATATAAAGAAAACATCTCTCTCACCCTGTCTGAACTTCAGTCCCTTCATCTAACCTTGTCTTTCCATGCAGCTAACTCCATTTACCTCAATCCATTCCTCCTATCCCACCTCCCACTTCTTTATAGAGGAAACATTGTGTTTGCTGTCATCCCATACATCCTTTTGTCCATATCTTTTACTGTTCTTCTCTATCCTGTGTTGTGTCCCTTAGGTTGGGCACTACTCTGCACAGTGTTTTGTATGTGACTCAGTAAGTGTTTTTTACTATCAGAGTAAATGTGATTACCACCACTACTAAGGCATCTGCAGGCGGGAGACCCCAAAGTACCTGCTGTAACTAATGGCCCAAATGCAAATCCAATAGAATTCACATGTTCACTGATTTCTTATACACATCTGTTGTGCTGGATGGCAGTTCTATATTTATCCCAGAGAGGGAACCTTGTGACCAAAGAAAATGTTTGATGAGCTAAATATTCATCTCAGCTAACTTTAACCATAAAAGAGACAAGTTGTCTAGTCTAAGCCAACAGTTAGACTTCTGCTATAGTCCATGAATACAGAGGTAGGCATTTCTGAATGGAGATTTATTTCAGCTGAAGACAGCTTACTATGATAGCTGAGCTGGAGAGCTCTCTGGAGGTACCTATGCTTTCCACTGGCTTTAGCACAGACAGCAAGCCTCAGCTACTTAACCAGCCTTGGAGAGCTGTACATCCTCCCCTCATCCTTTGTGGCCCAGGTCTACTTAGCTTTCAGGTACGTCTCAAAAGAGCTTGGGAATATAGGGAGACTGTTCATTCAGGAGTTTGTTGTGGCTGCAGATGTGTGAATGTGGGAATGACTTTATAGTCATTCATGTGAAAGGAACAACAGCAGATTGGTAGGTTGGGCTTGATGTGCTGGAAGTTTTCATTGCCTTTCAGAGATCCAGCCTGATTTCTTTGCCTTGAGGTGTAGGGGAAAGAGGAAAGGAGAGAAAAGGTGGATAAAAAGAGGAAATGTCTTGTTCCCCCTGCATTCAATAGCAAAATGTATTTTGTAATACTATATCTTGACTTAAGGCTATGTAAACCCAGCAGAAGCCCTAGGCAAGATCAAGGGCCAACTGCTATGTAGCGCGCACACTGCCAATGTGCGGACACTGGTCCTGGTCAGGATGGTGCTGTACCTTTGGGGCTGAGAGTTAGAGGTGATTTCCTGGCATGGATTCATTTAGGAAAGTAAAAGTAGCTGAGGTAGGTAGCTGCAATAGGTAGCTTGCACAGTGAGGCAGTGAGGAAGCAACAACAGCCAGTGGGTGTGAGGGCAGTATTACCCTCCAAAGTTATACTGCACTAGCTACATGGATATCATAAATTCCTTTTGTGTAGATACAGTTATACCAATATATTCCTTTGGGCCAGAACAATTAATTAGCGTGGGATTCCCTTCAGCGGGCTTTAGACATTCAAAAAGTAGGCATTGAACCCGAACTGGTTGTTCAGGGTCTCTTTGGAGTGATTGTAAAGAGATAAATGTCTCATGGGAATTCAGTCCACCCCTGAACAAGTATCTCATGTAGGATGGATGAATCACTCCTTGGAGGTACCTATTTCTCTTCATTTTTAGAGGGTTACGGCTAGGGACAATTAATCCTTTCCCTCCTGTAAAATATTTATGTGATTTCAATAGTCACCTGACCATAAAAAATGCAGGCAGGAATATATTGTACAACACATATCATAGTCTATGCATACACAAATATACATACATGTGCATTTATATGGCTCCAGGAGCCAAAAGCAGTAGAGGGTCTTAAAGAGGTTTGTTTGGGAGGGGAACAATATCAAAACAGCTTCAGTGGAGAAAATTTAAAGGCAAAATTTGCTTCCTCTATTGGAGAAGATTTCCAGTTCAGTAGCCCTGTTGGAAGCTGGGAAGCCTACATTTTCAGACTCTTGAGCAACAGACAGATTGGAGAAGGTGGAAGTTATAGGTGAGCATTTATTAAGCCCTGACAGATTGCTGTGGTAAACAAGTGACTAGTGGTTGAATTGTACTATTGTAAAAAATATTCAGTATGTATGGATAGAAAGGACATTAAGAGTTTTAACAACAAAACCAATTACAATATCTTCAGAAACAAGCACTTTAAAAAGGAGTTAAAGTTTCGAAACAAGATCATGTTCCTACTCATCACAGCATTTATAAACACCATGCTCCTAAAAACAAGGAAAGGAGTAATAAGGGATATCTTTCTTCTTACTTTATCCATATAATGAACATTCATATTAAACAAGAAAGATACAACATATAAACCTTAACTTGGAACTATTTATTGTTAAAGTTCCTTTATGTATCACTTTTAAGTATAATATAAATTTTTATTTCTGCCTCTTTTTACAGGTATGAGAAAATAATATACCTAAAGAAGATACCATTTTATAACCAGTTTGTGGTAAAATATTTATAGTAGTTGTTTATCCATAATAATGTTGTATATTTAACACAAAGATGAAAAAAGTACAACATTGTTGGCTTAAGGTAAAACTATGTGTTTCTATGGTTTACATTTCAGTATTAATACTTAATGAGTATATGGATGATTTTGTTTCCCTTTTAAAAGCTCTTTCTAGGATACTTACATTTCAAAATTACTAAAGAACTAGATTTTAAAATGTTTAACTGTAAAATGATTTGTGATGAAATAAAGATGGCTAGGTGGTACTGCTAAAAATGTCGCTATTCCAGAACTCCAAATGTCTTTCACAAGTGGTGGTGTGGAAGTCTTGGACAGAATAGTGACAAGTGATTCTATTCATTGTGTGTTGGACTGGCAGGTACAAAACAGGGCCTATATATATATACACACACATATATACTGTCCTATATATAGCACCTATACCTTTGGACTTCCCAAATCACAGCTGAGGTCAGGCATGATATCTTGTGGTATCTGGAATGACACTAGACACTATATTCAGGAAAAGGAGTCCCTAGCTGACCTGCTTTAGATATTGATTTTATGGAGAGATGACTTGCACCCTTGAAGTTGTCTTTGTCAATGATAAAGGAAATGTGTAGAGTAACTAGCCTAGTCATGGACATCTATGCTGTAGCACTAAAGATAAGTGAGTTGAATCCAAGTCCAAAACCTAATGACCTAACCTTCTGCTCAGCTACCACTTCATCCTGGAAGGCCCACGAAATATTTGAGTTCCTAACTCCTGTTCATCCTCTGAATTTCATTTGGAAGTTGGGCAACTAAATCAGGATTTAGGGGATAGATCTCCATCTCCAAAGACAACAGCGTAGTGATGCCAGACTGTCTAAACAAGGGGCCTTATTGATTTACAGGTGTCAAGTATGCTCATTAAAACACAGTTGGAGTTGATCCTGCTGTTTTCTCTAAGAAAGCCTTATCATTAGGATATGTGTCCAAGGTTTGGGTTCAGGACTTGTTGGAGCTTGAGATGACTTGAACCTCATCTTCTCCATCCCAAGGAATATCCTGTTTATGACACTGTCAGGTCAGCAGGGACTAAAGGCCTTGTGTTCTTTCCTGTTAGAGATGGACAACTGTGTAACACGCATTAGTCATTGGTCACTGGGAGTGCAAAGAAACGCTAGTATAGGTGGATTGCTTTTTGAGAATTCTTCAGAATCTGGTCTCTTCTTCTGGTATTGTTTATGAATTTTACTCAATAATTATCTAAAACAAAATAGAAAGATATTTTCTTAAAAATATTGGCCAATTCACTTTCTTAGTTTCCTTCTTTCCAGCACAGAAGCCTAATCACCAGGCTTGAGTCATAGTTCCTTAGGTCTGCCTTCCTTCTGGTCCTACAAATATTCTGTTGTGAGATGTTCTTCCATTGTAACTGATTGCAGTCATCACTGTCACATGAAACATGCTCTGTCAGGAAGTTATCCTCAGCTCAGTACACTGGATTCTTGCTGTATTTGGTCACCTGAATAGTTTTCTGGATTCTGCTGTCTATATTGGCTAAAGGCCAGATTCACTTCTCCGCTTGTTGGCTCCAAGTGCTATTTGTCTGTCTGTGGAGCTGGTGGACATGACACAGGATCTAAATGAGGTCTTCGTTCCTCTGGAGTGTCAGCTAAAGGGCAATTGGAGGGCTACCCTGCAATATTTCATACAGCTTTAGATGCCTATGTATAGTCAGCTGGATTAAGCTCCTAATGTCAATGCCTAAACTTCACAGGGAGGCAGTGATATAGCTATATTCTATGGCTAATATTTCATAACAGCTATCTTTAAGTGAGTCTGCTCCCAGCAGGTAAACTCTGGACTGCTCTTTAGCGTCTAGCTCTCTCCACTAATCAATTAGGAAGCCTAAGCACCCGATTTAGGCAGTCTGTGACTGCCTAATTAATGTTCTTAATTTTCCTAACTCCTAAAAAGGAATTAGGAGATGATATACTTCCTTGAGTCTGTGCCCAAGCAGCCAGTGTTTCATTATTAAAATCATCCAAGAGTCTAAAATCTGCTTCTGCACAATCTCATAATTGCCTAAATCCTGATCCACTAGATGTGTAGCACATGCCTATGCAATTTTTGGATGTTAAGTTATTTCATCAACACATTTATTGTATATGCAATATGATATGAATAGGTTTAACTCCTGATATACCTTGAGGAGTTCTGTGGCCTTGTAGATGAATGGGGGATGCCAAGTCCTTCAGGGTTTGTTGCATAAAAGTAGAATAGAGCATATGCTTTAAGGTAAGTCTGAACTTGTTTTCATTTAAGGTAGAAAAATCTGATTCAATTCATTCTATTTTGTTAGGGATTTGAAACTGCATCTCTCACCAAAATGTTCTAAGCATCAGGCTAGTAGATTTTCTGGGGTTGGCTGCTCCCAGCCTCTCCTTGTGAGATGTGATGTTCCACTTCACAGAGAGTGATTAAATATTCATTAAGCTAGTGAAAGAACAAGCTTCTCAGAAGACAGAAAGAGTCTGGTACTTAAGGCAGTCACCTGGGAAAACGGGAGATCTGGATTCCAGTCACTGCTGTAATGATTACTTAGTATTAAATACATACACTGGTTCACGAACTGGAACCCAGCTTCTTCTTTCTCGGGGGGAGGGGGGTTGACTATCAAGTACTTCTCGCTTTCTGTCTGTTGCAATGATTACTTAATTACCCAGGAAAGCTCTGGCTGGGGAGAACAAGCACTCCTCTGGGAGGTGGGAGATTGTAGTTCCACGTGGCAAAGAAAACTAGATGTGCATTTCTCTGGTCCTTTATTATCCAAAAGCTAGAAAAGGAAACCCCTTTCATTAGGAAGAAAAACATTGTAACTCAGGGCTTTAGAACCACGAATCCCAAGTGGAAGAAGGCATCTCCTCTAATCCAAAAATAAGTTGCAGAGTAAGGAGAAGGTTTAAGGCCTATGCTTAATCTCAACATTTCCTGAAGTGCTTCCTTGCTTAGCACGCCTTTGTGGATTCCATCTTCCCTGTATGATTTGTAAGGAAACAGACATCTAACTCAGGACTGCAGATTCTACTACAAAATATACCTTTCGGATAGGTGCTGTGACATTTAACTAAGATCCCTTGCAGATCTGTTCTTTCAGGTGAAATTCTCACAGACATTTTGAGTTGCTTCCATAACTCCTATTGAAGTCAGGGTAGATTTTTAATATGGATTTAAGAAGGGGCAGAACTATACCAACAGGGATGTTTTTTATACCCCACTTTTCCCATGTAGTTTCAAAAGGAGAAATATTAGAGTATTTATTCTGTTAAATAAATATCTCCAGGATCATTTGCATTCTTGATACAAAGCTGGGCGATTTCTTTGTTTTTTTGTTTGTTTTTTTTAACACATATGTTTCTATGCTGACAAATACAAAATGATGTACATATTGATGCGAATAATTTGAACTTCTGGTATGCCTCATGGAGATGTGTGGCTCTGATTCAGCAGTGGATGACCTAGGGAATTTCAGGGTTTTGCTGCAAAGGGTGAATCTGAGCATATGCATTAGGTAAAGTCTATGAACTTGCCAACTCAGGACCTGAATTACCCGTATCTGCTCAAGAAAAACCTGTTGGATGTTGAAAACCTCTGGCATTAGGCAGAGAGAGAAAGAAAAGCAAAATAAATGTTGACTTGCTTATAGAACACATTGAAAAGGAATTTAAAAAGACCAACCAGTCAAATCTTTTCAATGTCACAATATGAACTAGAGGTAAATTTTTAACTGGAAAGATGAATAACTGTTTTTTCTTGTTCAGAAAGAAGCTGGAAGAAGTGGTTCAGGAAAAAAGAAGGGACTAGATTTATTTTTGCATGAAGATAAATCAAAGCAGACATGAAATACAGCCTTTTTCATTTTTGTATTTTCTCCTTTCTTTCTCTTTCTCTTTCTCTTTCTCTTTCTCTTTCTCTTTCTCTTTCTCTTTCTCTTTCGCTTTCGCTTTCGCTTTCGCTTTCGCTTTCTCTTTCTCTCTCCTTCCTACTGTTAGTCTTTTTTCTTTTCTTTTGATTCCTTCCCTCTTTCCCTCCTTCTCTCTCTTCTTCCTTCCTTTACTCTTTTCCCTCTATCCAACCACAGCCATTCCAGATTAACTTGCACAAAACAACCATCAAAATCATCCTTAAACGATGGATTTGGCTGCAAACTCACTCACAGCTACTTTTTCCATCCCAATAGTACAAAAGATTTATCCAGAAAGCCATGATAGGAAAGCTAGGATTCTCTGCCTCTGAAAATACAGTCTTTGAACTTTTCAGCCAGAGGAAATTTTCTGTTGGCTATCACTTATGAAAAACATGTTGGCTTTGTTCATTTTTGTTCTTATTCAGTAAAGTTCAACAACCTAAAAGAAATATCTAGGCCTTGATCCTTGAATCTACTGAAAGCACAAAGGAGAAAGAGAGGGGACTAGAAAGGAAAACTATTAGGCTACAGTAAGCTAGTGTGTGCTCTTCCAGGCTGAAAGAGAGCAAGATTAAGGGTGAGACATGGATAGGATGGGGCAAGAGATACAGAAATTCTCCCTAAAGCCTCTGTACTTCTTTGCTGCTAATGACCTTTTTAGCTCCAACACGCCAGCAGCTTTCTGCACTTCCTGTCTTTCTGCAAATAAAAGTATAGAACACATTTTAAATAATTCCAAATTTAACCATGCTCAGAAAAGAAAGAAGTGAAGAAATGAGAAACCAGCAAGCAAGCTGGTTCCTTGGAGTGGGACAGAAGCACTAAAGCAGGCAGCTCACTCTGTGGGGGCAGCTGGTACTTTTTTGGCTGGTGTTCCATTCCTGCCCTGGCATCTGAGATTCATGTTCTAATTAACCCCTGAACTGGGAAGTACTCAGGGTTGTTGCTAGGTCACGTTTTAATTAAAATTAAGGTTCTTGGAACACATGGGGGAGCTCATAAAAGAATTTTGCTCATAGCTATGTTACTGTTGTCCTCATTTCTCTCTCCTCCCTAAGCCTTCCTCCTCTAATCAAGCAGAGACAGGTCTCCCACCTGGCAATGCCAAGCCTGGTCCCCACCCCATGACATGCTGCTGTTCATCTTAAAGGAGTGACTCTAAAGTAATTTATGAATGCCAGACTGTTCCTGTATGTGTGCAGCCAAAACAATTGTATGGGAGAAAAGTCCATCAAGAGCTTTAAAACCACTAGAGATATCACTTCTGTTCCTACATTTCTGTTTCAGTTTCTGGCAGTCAGTCTACCTGAGATATTCTTTCCAGATCTGAAAGGTGTGATACCATGAGAGACAGAAGTACCAAAAGAAGAGCTACTGATCCTCTGTCACTAGGACAGACAGTCAATAAAGATGTTTGTTTGATTGTCAGCAGGCTAGGTAAGGTGTCCAGCTCTGGCATGGAGAGCTGCCAAAGAATGATAATTAGACACTTATTTAGGGATTCATGGGAAACTGCATGCTGATTTCTGTGACATCAATGGCAACCAGTAGGAAAGGGGCAACAAGGGGAAAAATATATGTGAACTACTTTCTCCTAAGTACTTATGTATTAGAGCTTCAGTTAGTGACAAAACTGGGTGCTTAGAGCTCTTAATCATAGAATCATTTAGGTTGGAAAAGACCTTTAAGATTATCAAGTCCAACCACTAACCTATCACTGCCAAGTCCGCCACTAAACCATGTCCCTAAGCACCACATCTACATGTCTTTTAAATACCTCCAGGGATGGGGACTCAACCACTTCCCTGGACAGCCTGTTCCAATGCCTGATTACCCTTTCAGTGAAGAAATTTTTCCTAATATCCAATCTAAACCTCCCCTGGCGCAACTTGGGGCCATTTCATCTTGTCCTATTGCTTGTTACTTGGGAGAAGAGACCGACCCCCACCTCGCTACAACTTCATTTCAGGTAGTTGTAGAGAGTGACAAGGTCTCCCCTCAGCCTTCTTTTCTCCAGACTAAACATCCCCAGCTCCCTCAGCCTCTCCTCATAAGACTTGTGCTCTAGACCCTTCACCAGCTTTGTTGCCCTTCTCTGGACACAATCCAGCACCTCAATGTCCTTCTTGTAGCGAGGGGCCCAAAACTGAACACAGCACTCGAGGTGCGGCCTCACCAGTGCTGAAGTACAGGGGGACGATCACTTCCCTAGTCCTGCTGGCCCACACTATTTCTGATGCAAGCCAGGATGCCACTGGCCTTCTTGGCCACCTGGACACACTGCCAGCTCCTATTCAGCTGGCTGTCGACCAGCACCCCCAGGTCCTTTTTGGCTGGGCAACGTTCCAGGAACTCTTCCCCAAGCCTGTAGCATTGCAAGGCGTTCTTGTGACCCAAGTGCAGGACCCGCATTGTTGAACCTCATACAATTGGCCTTGGCCCATTGATCCAGCCTGTCCAGATCCCTCTGTAGAGCCTTCCTACCCTCCAACAGACCAACACTCCCGCCCAACTTGGTGCTGTCTGCAAAATTACTGAGGGTGTACTCCATCCCCTCATCCAGGTCATTGACAAAGACATTAAACAGAACTGGTCTCAATAGTGAGCCCCGGGGAACACCACTTGTAACTGGCCGCCAACTGGATTTGAAGATGACCAGGTATTCTACAGCCCTCTCAGTCTGAGGGTAGTAATTTATAGGTATGTATGCCCTAATCATGTCCTTCAGATCAACTTCAGAAGGAAAGGTGTCAACACGCATGCTGAATATAGACCTACGGAGTGAAGGATCATCTCAGGGTGATACTGCAGGCTGAGGTGCACCTAGAACCTGGCTGCTTCACTCCTGGGTGGGTACTTTAAGACCAGGATTATTGTATAACCTGGTTAAGTGCTTTAACCACTAGACTAGTCTGTTGGGCGTCACACTGACATATTGAGCAGAGTCCCAATAAATAAAGGACAGTCTGACCAGGTCTAACAAGTCAGATTATCCTGGGAACTCCTCTCTCTTATTAACATTCTGAAGTGCTGATAGACACAAAGCTGAATTCTAAAAAGTCATCCCAGTTTAAAAAAAAAAAAGGTACTTACACTTAGTACATTTAGCAGTGGAACATTAAGAAAAATTACTTTCTGAATCTTTAGTTTCCATGGCTAACTTTTTGCTTGTAAACTGTTCAAAACTGATGTGGTCAAGGGAGAAGTTGAGCATCACAGAGAACACTGGCATCAAAACATTACAGTGCCAATTTGCTTCATTAGTGACACAAAAAGGAGGAACGATTGCTAAATTACAGAAGAGATGGAGTCTCTGTCATCATCAGCCCTGTAGCAGAATGCAGCAGAAACCAGGATGTAGCAGTTTTGAAACAATGAGCAAAAATGTTAATAGATCAATCAGAACATGGAGCTGAGATTGCAGGAGAATTTTTGGTAGATGGAGTATATGTACTGAAGTTAGAATTCAATCAGGACATTTCAATCAGGAACTTTTAAATACTGTACATTTATGTACATATTTGATATATACAAATTGTCTGTTATACTATCTAAGCATCTTAAAAAAAAAGACTATTTGCCATTTGCTGTTAAATCTAAACAATAGTAAGTGAGATCTATGAAGAGTTCATCTTGGGGACTGCATGGAATTTATTTTTCTTCTGCTAATTTGCTTAATAGCACTTTCAGGCATTAGTCGCTATAGCCTAGTCAGAGCTTCTGATACTCTGGAGACACTTCTGAAAGACTGAAAAATTCCAGACAGGTTTTATGCCAAAAACCTGGTTTATATAAGGGAGGAGGTATAGACAACTGTAGTTTGACATGGCATTTTTGATAAAAAGAAGTTTCCAGGACACAAAGGTTCTGACACACTTCTGCCAGACAGTCACCGCTTCTATCTACCTTCAAAGTCACTGGTTTGGAGAAAAGAGGAACATTTGCTGAAAAGCCCTCACCATCCCCTCCACCAACTCAGAATCTTTTCAGAATTCACCCTGCCAAGTACTACTCAGAATTAATGAAAAACAGCAGTGAAATTAACAGCAAATTACTTAATTTATAAGATGTGAGAAGAATCACAGCCTACGTTAATGAAGCTCTTAGTTTTGAGAGTCAAAACCAAGTCCTGTAGTTCATCATCACAGAGAAAATGAAACTATAAATGGTATAAAAGCATCCAGTCAGTAGAATTTGGGAAGTATTAGGTTGTGTACTGTCACAGTACTGTCCAGTCTGCCATAATATCCTGTCTTTATGCTATTTGTAAGTGAAAGGAAGAAAAGCAAATTCAGGGTAGAATAAAAAGAGATGTGGTTTCAATATATACTTGTTATTTGTGTGCACACTTATATGATTAGCTGCATTGACCATCTAAATACTGTAAGGAGAAGTGGTGCTAGAGGGAGAAATTAGGGATTACTGTTGTTTTCCACAGTCTCAAGAAAATAGAAACCTGCTGACCTACATCTTCAGGTCTTTTCTCTCCTCTCTTTTTTTTTTTTTCTTTATACTTTTTCTGCCCCAAATGTGTTTGCAGTGGACTTCAAGATTCAGCACATCTGTCTGCTACTTTCTTTGCTAGAAGCCTCCAGAGCCCTTTCTCTGCTTCTCTTTTGTTATCAGCCACAACAGAAACCATGTGCAAGTTTAGTTCTGTTGCAGATCATCTCACTGCCATCCTGACACCTAACAGGTGGATCAATGTGATGTGTTTTAACAAACCAGTGTGTAAAGCTATGCTTTAGTAACAAGTTTTGAGTAGAAGACACTGTCTTGCTTTCATTTCTGGTAACAGGTTTATACCCGAAAGAAAATACACACAAGTTTATACAGAAATTGTAGACATGTAATAGACAAAATGTATTCATGTTATTTAGGTCGTGTCTAAGGCAGCTCATTCCTGTTAAAATATTTTGAGAATGATGACGGTCAAGGGAAATTGAAACATTTATATTTTCAGTTAGTTAGGATGGGATTAGTATTGCATGGTTCTGTCAGAGCTAATTGCCTAGATGCCTTTTACAGGCAACAAACAACAACAAAAATATGCTTCTGGGGAGTGATTCTCCTCTTCTGAAAGCAGATGCCTAAATATGTCAGGTGAATTGAGCTCTACAAATGTCTGGTGCTCTCCATTGTGTAAAGTTCTAGACAACTAACTTATATGTAAATGTCGACATATAAAACATCTCAAGCTGGCCAAGAAGAATCTCACCCATACTGAGTTCCTGCACGTACAGATTCAGAAAAGCATCCATTCTAGAAAATCACTTAAATACATATCTAACTGTAAGCAGGTACTTCAGCACTCTTATCAGCTGGATCTTCTTGTACTAAGCTCACATACCCAGCTTTGTTAACTTCACACATCCACTGCTGTGAATATTGAGACCCTCGAGAACAAATTACTTTTTGAAGGAGATGGTTGGAGTGGTCCAAAATGGAGCAAGGGAGTGAATTAGAAGTGAATTGGTATGGATGATCAGGGGTACTCTGTTTGACATATTCTGCTGCTATAGGGATGAATGGTGCATCAGTTATGCAACACTACATGACCCATATGTTTATTTGTTTGTTTTGTGTGGACAAAAAAAATGAGGAAATTATATGAAATCTTTCACATTAACACAGTTGTATTTGAACAGTAAATAAATACTTTTTGGAAGGAACAGTTTTAGGAGAAACTTATTTTTCTTATGGTCCTTTGGATTTTAGTGCATTATTCTTATGGGTGTTTTGAGGTTACTTTTAATTTAGTGCATATTTTGCTTATACTGAGCAATAGAAAACAAAGCTTTCAAGAAAACACTCAAATTAGAAGGAAAATGAACACAGCCAACTCAATTTATTTCCCCTGGTTTCACATGTATGAAACCTTCAAAAACATTGAAGTGATGGTGTATGTCTGATTACATCTATCCCCATGGCTTGGGGAGTACAGTTTATTTGAAAGCACCCCTCTGCTTGCTCATTGCATTGTTCTCTTGATTCTGTTTGTCACCCTGTTATTTTTTTTGTTCTCTTCTTACTAACTGGAAATTGATTTCTTTCTGAGTAGGAAGGTTATTTCTGTGCTGTTTAGCTAAGTATTTCATTTGATATTTGATTTAAAAAAAAAATTCCTTCTGTTGTTGGTTTGTCTTTACTGTGTAGTGCTTTAATGATTCTTGGTAGGCTTCCTATGCATTGATTAATTCAAATAAATAAAATGTCAGTATTTATGGTAAGAAGGAATACACATACATATATTTCCTGTATATTAGTAATCTGACTCTTTGTTCTCTTTCTCCCTCTAAATGCAATTACATCACAAAATTGATTTTTCTCCTTTCCAATGCAGAGCTACAGTGAAACAAAAAAATCTACAATTAATGGGAATCCTAATTACTTCTTATAGGTGAGAAACAGTTTATTTTTTAACATTTGGAAGGGAAAATTAATTCTTTTTCAGGTTGCACAGCATGAATAGCATGTATCACAAATGTCATAAGATAACTGTTTTTGTCACATGTAATCCAACCAAATAATAATTTATGACAGTCTGCAAAAATGTTTAAAAACATTATTTAGAGGGAAATCTGAGAAAATATTTTCTCATTTCATTTGGGAGGAACTCTGTTTTGCTACTCTGAGTATAAAATAGATACAGACAATAAAGAGCAGCGAGACACAATGTCTCATCAACTGAAGTGAAAAATCTCATTTATCTAATTACACACTCCTATTATATTGTCATTATACCAAAGTGCATCAGTTCATCTGATGTAAGATTGGGGGAAGGGATGTAAAAATAGGTGGAGAAAAAGGAAAAGTTATTCACTTAGTTCCTTTGCCAGGCAAGGTTTCAAGATGCCTTCATATGCTGTGAGAATGGCAAGACTGCAGAGCCAGCTGTAGGAAGGGCAGCAGTGGATATCTTTATCTCTATGTTGACTTATCTCGTGAGGACACTACACAAGCTACTGCCTCATCCAGAATAAATTTTTCTGGAAGACTGCACGTTAGATTGTAATCAAGACCAAAGAGGCTTCTCAGCTGACTGATAAGTAGTTATATTTGCAGGCCCCTACATCAGGACACAATACTCCCTTTGCAGGTATTTACATCTATGTGTATGTATGTATTACAATTCAGACAAATCTGTGAATATTCAGGGACTTCTGTGTTGGGACCTGCCAACAGCTGTCCTTAGTTTTCCAAAATAACTAGCAATAGCTGCAATTGTAAGCAGCACTGTCCTTTACTGCTACCTTCACTTAGGATTCTCTGCTGTTAAATATCCAGGAGCACGTGGTGGTGCTGACTTGACCTGTCAAGATACTTTTTTTCTTGAGTTAAATATCTGCTTTAACATATAGTTTGTCAAATAACTACATAAGTCAGAGTGGTGGAGAAAATGTATGGAATGAAGAGGGTAAGAAAATAGGAACAAATGTTTATGAGAAAATCAGAGTTAATGAGTGTTTGGAATCAGACATCAGAAGTTCACTGGAAAAACACAACTGCATTCTTTAGTACTAAAAAAAGTCAATTAGTAGAACTGGTTGGAAAATGAAGTTTCTATTTCACAGGAATTTTCGCATTTCAAAATGTGCTTGTTTTTAAAATGTGTGAAATGCTGAAATCTCAAATTATTTCCTGTCATAGAAAACCTGAAACATTTTTTATTCAGTAACTTCAAATAATTCTATTACAAATAATTACTTTGATAAAGCCAAAATGTTTTATTTATAAAAAGCATAATATTATCATCTGAAATAGGTATAACAATATTCAAAACTCCACTTTGGTTTTGATCTATTCAGAATCTTCTCGTGGATTGCAAAAGAAATTTTCTAATGAAATAACTCAGAACAGTTCCCTCAAAAATGTTTAGATCATCTCTTAACTGACACTGTATATACAGCAATCGAACGAAGAAAGAGTGCTTCCTAGATACAATAGCATGCGTCCACAACTTCAATTATGGATTACATGTTTCAGATATCCCTCCATGGCAATACTCACAATCCAGCAGAGCTAGCAATATAAATCACAGGGCATAATGTAATGGAAAGGCAACTTGATAGAAAAACATCCTGCAATTTTAGCAAACAGCATGTGCACAGCTTTGGTTTACGGCATGGAGGGTGTTCAGTAAATGCTGATTAGCTTCTACATAAGCTGCAGAGGCCTCCTGAGTTTGACATGATGTTTCCCCATATCCACAAGTGCTGCTTTAGAGGACTTGGGTGACAAGCAATAGCCAACCTTAGCTCTCATGTTGCGCAGTTGTATGGATT
Source organism: Nipponia nippon (assembly GCF_047370975.1). Taxonomy (NCBI): domain Eukaryota; kingdom Metazoa; phylum Chordata; class Aves; order Pelecaniformes; family Threskiornithidae; genus Nipponia; species Nipponia nippon. The sequence continues at coordinate 84,503,284 of NW_028262336.1, forward strand.
GGGCCAGTTTACCATTCGAATAATGAGCGCTTCTTACATTTGGCTTAAATAGTGAATCTCTTTGGATTGCCCCTGAAAGAAGGCATAGGAAGATTCTCCCAAAGACCATTATCCCCAAAGTTGTATCTGTTTGACAAACAATCCCTATGGTTAACTCTCACATTTCTCACGTCTCTTTTCCTCCTAAGGTTTTTCTCAAATTCTCATGTTAGGTTAAATGCTGAACTTGCCAGGCACTCAGGAAACAAACCACTATCATAAAAAAAAAAGGGACAGGATCTTAATGGAGTTTGATCATGAAAGACAGCAAGGAACTGCATCTCCGTACAGTTACTGCAATGAGGTTTTAGGGGGTGCAGTGGCTGACTGTGTTGTTCTCAGTGTGATATACTCTACTGGCAGGCAATAAGAAAAATTGAAAGAGTGTTTTAACAAGTTTCAGTGCAAAGATTTTACCTTCCCAATGGACTCTATACTTCCCCTGCCAGGGTGAAATAGCAGATGACAGTGAGTTTCTAGCTGAAATCTTTGCATACAAGGTGACACATCTTCAGAAAAGAAAGGTCATGCTACCCAGTAGCTGGAGGATTGTGGTACCCTCCCTGAAGTTGTGGATTCAAATTCCTTTAAGGAAAAGAGGGACTGAACCTCAGTCTTGCAACACATGGGTAACCACTTTACCAAGAATCACCATTACTCATTCTTCCACCTACTTCATAGGAAGCCTAACCTTTTAAATATGTCCGAGGCATAAAACGGATACTGCTCAGCACTGGGGTACTTGTGGCATGGGAAAGAGAAGAAAGTTAGTGTTCTTCGGCAACCTTGAATGCCAGCAAGTGGGAGCATGATGGGTGGGAAGGGCTTTCAGGATCAACCAGGTTTTAAACAGAGATCCTAAAGAAATAACTTTTGGATTTAAATGCATAAAATAGTAGTTAGGCACTTAAGTGTCATCTAAAACCCTTTGTGAATCTCTCCCTTACTCCTTCTACCATCCTTTTATGTTCCCATGTGTCCTTTGTGACTAGATTTAAGTATCATTATTCTCTTCATAAATGAGATCACAGTATGCCCACTTTTGTGGAGACTCTCCTGTCTTTTGTCCGTAATGTATGTGCTGCTCGGTCACAGTTTAATTTTTTCACTTTTGAAACTGTAATATGGACCACAGATTGCAAGATCCATTTCTGTACCTATGTCATCCTGCAAAGTCAGGCAGTTGCAAAATGCTCTACAGTAATGGTCAATATTGCTTTCAGTTTCACTCTCTTTAACACTGAATCTGCCATGCTTTCTTGAATAAATTGACCATTGGGAAAAAAAGGGAAAAACAAAGGAAAAAGATGTGCTAGAATTCACAAGTGTGCTCATCCTTTTTGAATGTTAGTGATAAAATTGGAATAAAAAGTTATTCCTGCTGCAGATCCTGCTTGGAATGGTTAGCAAGCATTTGTGACCAGTTTCAGTCCTTGAGGTATTTAATAAAAATAACTGAAAATCTTCATAGCCGGATTTGAGTAAAGCCAGTCCTCAATGGGTACAATCAGAATTGTGCGTTTAATCTAAATATGCTTCAGGTCACTGCTCAGAGTTGTCCTTTATAAGAATACCACTTACAGTTTCCTTTTCTAGTACTTATAGAAAATTTTTCCAGTGCCTGGAAACATATGATGTCTTAGGCAGTTTCAAAGTAAATAACCTTTTTTATGTCAGCTGCTCTGCCTAATTTAGTTCTCTAGTCAACTTTACAATTTTTTAATACGAATTTTGTTAATGGTGCTTTATCTGAAAAGGTTATCTTGCTCCCCAAAATCTTTCCAGTTCTATTTTGCTTCACTTTTGTTTTCGAACCAGTCACTTGTAGAATGATTTGCATTTTGTTGGATCTGTCTTGACACTCCTTTCTGATAGATTTTGCCTCAAATGTGAGAGTTCTTATGGAAATGACACTTGGCTTTATGCACTTTCCATTTCTTATCCCTGACAGTCTGTGCAACTCATACAAGCCAGCATGTTCTCAATCTGTGGCGCCCAACTGAGATTATCATCTTTGTACAACTTGCTAATGTCAGTGGCATTTAGAAGTCTCTGCACTGAGCTATGAAATAATTCAGATGCAGAGAGAATCCCCAAAATAGGTATTTGAAAAGAGCGCCTGCAGACAAAAAATATTAAATGTCCACTATCATGAACCTTCCCATTTAAGGGGATTTTGCCAAACAGATCTGATGCTCCCAGAATAAGAGTAGGGGCATTGGCCAGCTCTCTCAGGATGACTGGGTGAGGTAACATGACATAATACTTCCAGCATGAGGTTGGTTTTCAGTTCCAGATGCTTTACCTGTAACCGTGGAAACCCAGTTTCACCCCTCCCTTCCCATACCCTTTAAAAAGTGTATATTCATTATGTTGGTTCTTCAGCTTTCTACTTATTGCTCTTGATGTGGTGTACTGCCACTTATTCTTTGGCCTTATCCCATTGGTGCTCTAAAAGCTGTCCATTTGTTGTAAAACAAGCTTTACTCTAAGAAAGAAGGAGACTTTGGCTCCATTTCACTTTACCCCTTTTATAATACTCCAGTGGTGAAAAGGCAGAAGAGGTCCATAGGCTATGGAATTTGCCCTTAGGAGTTTGCTCAAGAAAAGGCAACTTAGCTTCAAGTATTTTAATTGTTTTTTCTTTTTCATCACCTATGTTTAATCATAAATGTTCCAGTATTTAAAGGGTGCCTACAAAGAAGATGGAGATTCCCTTTTTACAAGGAGTCACATGGAAAAGACGAGGGGTAATGCATAAAAGTTACTCCTGGGGACATTCCGATTGGACACAAGAGGAAAATTTTTCACAATGAGAACAATCAGCCATTGAAATAATCTCCCCAGGGAAGTGGTGGATTTCCCAACACTGGACATTTTTAAGATTCAACTGGACAGGGTGCTGGGCCATCTTGTCTAGATTGTGCTTTTGACAAGGAAGGCTGGACCAGTTGATCCTTGAGGTCCCTTCCAACCTAGTATTCTATGATTCTGTGATCCTATGATAAAGGAGAATCTGCTTTTCTAAATTCAGCTTTTTACCTTAAGCCTAGGCCATACATAAAAGCACAACCTGCATTTAGTGTGCACCAAATTTTGGAGAGGGTATAGCAATGTCTGAAACCAGAGGGTGATAATTTGACTTGACAGCTACTTCAAACATGTAAGGGGAAATGTATGTTAATGTGTGTACAAAATACCTTACATTGTTGTAGCTGGTTTCTTGTAAAATGTAATATCTTACTTTGGGTATTTTATCACCCAAAACAGTGGGTGTGTGATGTATCTAGATCTCTCCCCACCCCAAAGGTATTTCAAAGTGTTTGTTGACCTGAATATCTCCTCTGGTAGGTGTGCAGCTTTAGGGTTATACTCAGCACCATTTGTGACCATGAAGTATAGATAATATTAAATAAGAGCATGCTTGAAAAATTAGCTTTTCTGTACTTGCACCATACTCAGTCTGCATGTTAGACACATTATGAAGAATCTGATTTTGTTAGAATACTGACTGTTATTTTTCTTGAAACAACGTTATGCAAATAGGTCTTGATACTGTCTATTATCAGAAAGCCCCAAACAAACTTTGACATTTCTTGAGGCATACCTGCACTAGGCAATCAGATTTATTTGACTACCACTAATCGCAGCTGTAACTGCTGAGCGATGCAGTACCATGCAGAACAAATACAAGCTTTGGTCCTGGAAACAATATACCCATATTAGAGCACTATGTAACTTCAAACAAGAAGCCTTCTCTCTCTGTAGGGCTAATTAGTTCAGTTCACTATTGTGTTCCTGTGATCATAGTGTTTCATGTCATAGGGCTATCAAGTCTTTTCTTATATATTGGTCTCTATACTGTAAACATAAGCAGTCAATAACTAAGCTATTACTTATTAACAAGGTACAGAGTACTAAATCCAAGGAGATTTCCTGTCAGGTTCAGCTCTCTTTTCAGGTTATGTGTTGTTGGAAGCACCTTTCGCTTGAGTTTTTACTGCTTAGACTGTGTTTCAGTGGGGTGTTGGAGTGTGTTGTGGGCTAAGCTCCCTGCTGCTGGTAAATCCTGTTCTTTCTGCTCCTACCTGTGCAATACCTCTGCTCATCTTATCAGATCTTCACTGGGTCTTTGGCAAGCTGACTAATCTCATTAACCCCTGTGAAAACTATCCCATCGTAACACAACAAAGACATTGACAAGTAGTTAGCTTCTGGTAGGTCACCAAGTTGAATCAGTCTGACAAGTACCAGGTTTAGCAAAAAGGAGAGAGAAGGAGCATGTAGTTGTTAGCAGGGGAGAATAAAGGTAAGAACAGGAAGGGTGACTGGGAGCATCTCTTCCTTTTTGGGGGGGAGCTGTTAGATGAGACTAATTGTTTGAGGAGCCCTGACCTAAGAAGGTAAATAAAGTGAATCCCAGCGAAAAAAACCTCCATAATTCTGCAAAGCCTATACATGCAAAAGCTAGAGGCCATGGATCCACATTCCTATTCTCTGTCCTTTGTGCTGGGCAGAGGCATATTCGTTTCAGCAGGGTCCAACCAGCCCTCCTGGAAATCATAGCTCCTGAGTTATCAGTGCATTAAATCAGATCTTCAGAAGATCCATTTAAAAGAAAATTTCCCTAAAAGTCACCCCTTCCCCCCCCCCATATTTTTAAATAAACAGACAAAGTTTTCCATACCATATGAGCAACTGAAAAGTTGCAACTGTGAGGAAAATGCTCTCCACCATGGAGAGAAAAGGGATGAGATGGATTGAGCAGAAAGTCAGCAGCCCAAGTCTGGAGAAACAACTATGGATATTTTTTTCTAATATAAGAGGAGCCATAGGAGAGTATTTTTATGATAAGAAGTGAAGATATGGGGAATTTATTGAAGACTAAAACACATACAGTAAATGGTGGCCTTGTCTAAAAAGCAGTATTTTTATCTCTGACTATGAATAACTGTAGTATTTAATGTACATAAATATTTGATGATTAACTTTGGTTAAGAGCTATGCTATCTCTGTTCATATCATAAATTCAAGCTCTGAAGCAGTAGCTTGGACAAAACACTAAGGACTCAATTGTGCCTTGAATGCATGGCGCCACATTGGGGCCACAATGCGGAGACACATCACCTTGGCAGGAGCTCCAGGAGGGGTTGTGCCTCAGGCATGCACTCTGCCTCTTGGAGCTCCTGGGGAATGCAGCTAATGTACTCTGCTTACATGGAGAGCAGCATGTACTCCACTCCAAATGCATGTGGCTTGCCTGGCCTCAGAAGACCCACCTGGAACCTGAGACCCTTCAGCCTCGTGAACCTGCCATGCATTCTATGAAATAACTACATCAGCAAAGGTCCTAGCAGCATTTCTGAAGGAGCCACCATGAAGTCAAATGGTTGTCCCTCTTCTGTACCTGGCTTACAAGAGTGCAGTTTGTGGCAACTCTTTAACAATCCAGCTGGCAGACTGTAGTGGGGAACTTTCAGTTTACCCTGTCCTGTAGGGTGTCTCAAGAGCGCATTTGTATACTGTTGGGGTAGGTTCACTCTGTACCTCTTGTGACAGCTATCCTGCCTAGTAGAAGAATGCGTGTTTCTTTGCAGGCAGTCCGAAAGAGACAATTTTGACAACGCGTCTTAAAATTGCTCTGGTCTCCATGGTGTCCCAGGACTTCAGCTCAGGTGCAGTATTGAGGCTGATGGAAATATTGCCCACCAAGAAGAGCATAAGGACTGTAATGAAGTCTGCTCCTCGCCTGGAAATTGGTGAGCAGAGAGGTTCATGCTCTTCTCTTCTGCAACCCTGAACATACAGTCTCACCCTAAGTCCCTGAAAATAGCTTGCAATGTTTATATATGGAATGTTACGCAGAGCTGACTTAAAAATTCTTTTTTTTAAGGGAATAAAAGTTTGTATGTGAGGGGAACTCTCATCATTTGTGTAGTACAGTAGGATACTGGCAAATGTAAGAATGAATATGCTTGATGGATAAAATTGGAACTTGCTATTTTCTTGCTCTTTGAAATGTGCCAAGGATGTCAGACACTCAATTTTTTTGTCTGTTCATAGTGTACTTCCTTTTATTCCGTGTTCTGCGAACTCTTCATATATGCATGAAGTTTGATGCTGCTACTGTTTTGTGTGGTTGTGAGGGTGATCTGGTTGTTTATGGGAGACTTTGGTGGATTACTGTAGTTATAGTATCCTGCCACTTAATTGCATATCTAGTTCTTAAATCCATTCTCCCCTAGGCTATCTATTCTACTGTTTGTTATTCTCATTGTTAGAAAGTGACTAATGACTAACTTGAACCTTATGGTAACAACCTAAACCCATTCCTTTTTCCACTAACTACTACGGATGTGGAGAACAGATTATTTGTTCTCTTTCAGATCATTTTACTTTTTTTAAAAATACAGAAAATGTCATCGCACCGCCTCTCAGGACTTCTCTAGACTGAACAACCTAATTATGTCAACCTTTTCTTGTAGTCCCTGTTTTCTCGCACTCTGATCATCTTTGTGCTTTGAACTCCTTCCAAATGTTGTGCACTTTCATTGAAGTGCACTGACCACCATAATGCAGCTGAAGAGCTACCAATGCTGAATAAAATGGATTAATTTGGGTTGTACATAGTCTATCATCAGACTCCTCTTTGTAGTGGAGCCTGCCAATCATTACATCAGCTTGTGCAGGATTTGGTGTTCTAGATAAGGCTGTAGAAAGAATGGCTCTTTTAGATAGGAGCCGGATTAACAGGGGGAAGCTCATTGAAAATCTGATGGTGGATTATAACTTTGGGTGAAAGGGATCACAAGTTCATCACACTGAGAACAGGGAGGAGTGAGAACAGCAGAGTAGGCTTAATGAACTTCAAAAAAGCACTCTTCAACAGCTGAGGGAACTGTTAAGTAGGGTCCCTTGGAAAGATAATATAAAAGATAAAGGAATTCAGAACACCTGACCGTTATTGAAAGAGACTGTTCTAAAGGCACAAAGCAAAATAATCTGATGTGAAGGAGAGCTTGGAAGCATAGCAAGAGACAATGTGGCTGAATCAGGAACTCTTTGAGGACTAAAGAATGAAAAAAAAGAGATATATTAAAAGTGTAATCAAGGACAACTGAATAAGGATGTGAGTGGAGGATAATAGCACAAGCATGTAGGGATGAACTCAGGAAGGCTAAAATGTAAAATGACTTACAATTAGCAAGGGACAGGAAAGGCAACCAGACAAGGTTCTAGAAATACATTAGGAGGGAAGAGAGGGAAAGCAAGAAAAAGTATCAGTTCAGTACTGAAAAGGGAAGGAAAGTAAATAACAGAAGGCACAGAGAAAGTACATTATACTTTTTTTCCTACTTCCAAATTAACAAAACAAAATTAAAAGGAGTTAGCATAACGTGTCAGCAGAGCCTGTTGAAATACACCCTCAAGTTCATAGGATGTTGGCTGAAGCAGCTGCTGAGCTATCACTTTCAGGAATTAATGGAAGTTAAGTGAGATTGGAAGAAGGGCACATAGGCTATGTCTAAATCAGCAAGTAGTGCAACACAATAGGAGTGGCTATGCAGAGGCAGAGTTGGTGTGGAAGACCCTAAGTCCACACAATGCTTTTCTTCAAACTGGTTTTCGTTTGGTCCCATGCAGCACATACAGCACGCTTTCGATGACTATTTTCCAGTTTAGTTTAATCCAGAAGGAACTCGGGAAACTCAGTGTGAACTAAGCATGAGGACCATTAAGAGATTTACTTCAGAGGCACACCTTTGATTTGAACTGAAATGGTAATGTAGCTGTACTCAATTAGAACTAAACCAAGGGTAAAAATTAGGGAAATACAGACAAGTCTGCCTGTCTTCAATAACAAGCCATTCTAACTTTGTTTTTAATTGAAAAAGAGAAAAAACCCCAGTGTATAATGTAATGATAGGTTATAAATATGTGACATAATTTAACTTTGGATTAGTCTGAACACTCTTCACGTTGCACTTTCATAAACAAATTGGAGAAATAGTTGAATGAAATCACTGTTACACTTGTGTGTCAGAGGTGGAAAACTTTTCTCAAAATAATTATGAACTGCATTGTGAGGAGAACATTTCAAAAGGGATCCTGCAGAAGTCTGTACTGAGCAGGATTTGGATTAATGACTTGAATGATAGAAGTGAAACTACATTTGTACATTTTGTTCATGACACTAAACTTAGGACTTTTGTAAGCGAGGAGACAGGATCTAATTGTATTAGATCAGAATTCAAAATGTTCTTGCTATATTAAAAATATATTTGGCCCCAAATCAACACAACGGAGTTGAGTAAGAATCTCCAACAAAAAAGAGCTCAAGGGCACACAAACAGCATGGGGAACATCTAGTCAGGCAGCAGCACTGCAGAAATAGAACTGGGGTGGCAGACAACTCTGGCGAAAAAGAGGCAAATGTCTTTCTCAGATATGTTACCAGGATACATATATAGGATAGGAAAATAACTATTTTGCATTGCAGATGAGGCCTCAGGGGAAGTCTGAGGAGATGCAATCTTAGGTATAATCCACCTGGTTCACTATGAGCATATTTTTATGGGGACAATGCATTTGGTCCAAAGCTTCTGTGGATAAGACAGAAGAAGGGTTCAGAAAGGGAGCTTCATGACAAAATTGATGGGAAAAATTTCTGCACCAGTATTTGTATGTACTGAAGAAAAGTAGGGAAACAGGCAATATGTGTGAAGGTTACATACCCTATGAGACCCTAAGAAGAATGGAGTTTACATGTAATGTTGTTAAAGTTGCCCTCTAATGAAGCTTGAACCCACGCCTACTGTAATCTCTTGATCTAAGAAATACAAGCACAGGTATTTGAGTGTGGTGTGCATGCATGTTTTCCTTTTACAGACAGCTTTATAGACTGTTTTAAACAACTGTACAAAAATAAAAAAATATTCCATGAAAGCGCATTATTATTTTTTAAAACCAGTATGTAGGAGGAAGTAATGAGACATATTGGATCTGATTATCAAGCATATTACTAAAATGGTTGTAAGACTTTATTCATAAATGTCATTTTAAAATGATTTCAGATGAGTATAAATGTCTTTGAAATTACTGTTTTCACTTAGTCCCCTTCGGTATTAATAAAAGAGAATATTAACATAAGAAAAATGTGATAGTTCTCAGAGTAGTTACAGAACTTTGGTAATGTACCAACTTTTCAGTAAATGATATCAATAATTAAAAGTCTAGTGTTGCTTACCTTAGTGTACTTCTACATATTTTATGTAAGGTTTTACTAAGAAATCAGCTTCACATGAAGGAGAAAAAAAATCTAGCTCTCCAAATTCAAACCTACTAGTATCATTTCCTCAATGAAATATATCAGTCCTGAAAGTCAGCTTCCACTAATGTGCTCACTGCAACATTATTGGTGGTAATATACTTAATTAGTGAATTTTATATAAGATTTATTTTATTCACAGTAGCTTGGTCTGATAAAATCCTTCATTCCAATTCGTTTAATAGGTACACTATAGAAACTACATTAATATTACATCCAGGAGCAAAGAGATTACCCCACAGTTAATGATTCCCTTGGGTTGCCCTTTTCTGACAAAGGCTCAAAGCCAAAAAGTTCTAATTTTTTTCCTTCCCTCTGAAATAAAGAAACATTGCTATGTAAAAAATCAAGTATTGTGTTCTTTTTGTAACATCTGGGTTCTGAACAAATGAGAACTGACAAAATTAAACTAATCCCTGAAACAAACATGGCTCTGAAATGTATTGACAAAAATCTGGTTTAGAGTAAAAAAAGGACTCTAAAGGCTGTTGATATGTCTGCTAAATGGCTCATAAAACATCTAGAACTGATTGGGGTCAGAGGAAGAATTAAGCATCTTAAAAGATGCTGCAAGGAAAGTTTTTAAGTCAAACAGTGGTGTCTCTTTGTGCACATGAAAGGCTTGAGAGCTGCACACCAGTGTTTCAATGGTTTCCACAACTTGTGGTTCAGAAGATCTTATATTAGTTTGCTTTGCTTCTGCCTTTGCTTCACAACGGCTGGAAGTATCGCTGAGGTAATACCTGTCACTACAACACGATTTTCCTGCCACTGTTCTAGCATTTTTGTGCGGCAGGAGGGTGAAAGTTTGGCTCTCTGCCTGCTGCAGATCTAGACCAGCAGCTGAACAGGAATACTGCAGAGAGAAAAGGGAGGAGCAGTTTGAAATGGGTGTACTTGATGGTCTTCCAGAAAGGCTTGAAGTATATTCTTATCCAGCCACATTATTTCAGAGGGGGAGATAAACATTGCTGAATGCAATAAAAGATTTCAGTAGAAAAGAAGAAATGAGAACTATACTGATCTTGGGCATTTGCCTACTTTTAGGGATATGAATGCAAAAGCACACAGAGACTATGCCATAACAGGAGACAAACAGGCATTTCTTCCATCAGAAAGCAATTCATCCCAGTCTAAGATGTCTAGATAGATGAGATGACTTGCTCTCTGCAAGTACCCATTGTCCTTCACTTGCTGTGGAGACAGCTTAAACAAAATGTCTAACTTTTAACAAGAAGCAAGAAATCCTGGCCTCGGAGTCTGAAAACATGTGTTTTGTCCTGACAAGAAACATGTCTTAAAAACTTTTAACATTCAGCTTCTTTGAATTTCTTTTCTTTGCTCTCCAATTCCTGGATTTGCCAAAGGCACATTTTTATTCTTATTGGCTAGGCTTATCCTTATAAACCCAACAGGGCCAAGGCTCAGACTTGAGGAGCGGTGCTAGTTAGACCCTATCAATCATGGTCATGGACTTGGTGTGGACTTGGCTCGTGCTGACCTGCCCTTCTTTGACAATGCCTGGGCATGGTCTGGGGCCATGGGCAGGAGCCTCTCCCCAGAAATCAGCATGGCACCCTGGCTGGATATCTGAATACAAGCTGTATCATGCCAAGGCCAGAGAATGGGTCTGCCCTGGTTTTAGTTAGCTTTACACATACAGTTTCTGAACAATGTTTGCTTCCCCCTCGCTGGAAAGGATGCTAAAAGGCACTTAGCCTTTTTCTACAGAAAAGAATAACCTTATCTTCTTTTTATTTCCTTCTGTTTCATATTTTAGCTCATTGAATAATAGTAAAAATCCCTATTGCTTTATAATAGACTCATAATAAGTGGCTTTTGTGATTGAGTAAGTACTTCAGCTTCACTCCCATGTTAATCAATTGCAGCATATGGTTATTGCTTCATATACTGCTGCAGTGGAGTGGATCATTTATTGTATAAAAACTTCAGCCCAACTGTGTCTGCTGTTCTGGTTCTAGACATCAACTTCTTTTATGGTTTTGTTTTCCAGGACTGTGGAACAAGAATCATAACGTGTTTTGTGATCATGGGAATACGGAAAACAGGAGTAAAATGCATAGTGACCTACTTTTATGAAAATAATTGGAGCATATCACATATGTTTGTAACATAGAAAGCATATTAATATTTATGAGAAGGTACCTTTACTTTTGAGATAAATTTTAAAAAATATTTTGGGTTTTTTCATGGACCACGTCTCTCATTTGAACACAAACTACGTCAACTCTAATTAAACTATTTCTAGTTTAAAAAAATTGCTTCATATTAACTGTAACATGTTTAACTGACAGTAAGAGCCTCATCTAATTTCTTCCATAATATCTTGATGAAAAGCAAAATATTAAAGGAACCTGAAAATATCGAAAATTATATTTTCCATAATTTTTCACTTTAATGTCTTCAAAACCTTTAAAATAGTGATGATTTGAGTTCCATAGTGAAAACATTTCTTTTGTAAAGAAACATGAATCAGAATATAATTTTTAAGCTTAGCCATGTTTATATGCATGAGTGATTATTGCATAAGGAGATTAATAATAAATCACAGAGAGATTTATAAATAAGTTATCCATGGGAAACTGAGCTAGTGCTGCCAATTTACTCCTTTACTTTGTACACATTGGATTGTCATTAAACTATTCAGTTATAAGCTATTTAGTGTTTAATTCCATATATTGCCATTTTATGAAATAGGTGATAGATGTGGTGAGCTGCATAGCTGCTGCTCACTGGCCTGCGTGGCAATAGCTTTACTTAGAAGACTCACTAGAGCTATCCACCTGAGCATATATATAAATATATATACATGTGTGTGTGTGTGTGTATCTCTGTGTGCTTACTGTCAATCAGATTCTTGCCTTGACTTCAGCTGAAGTTGCATCAAACCTCAAGTCAGTAGCTACACACTGCTTAGGACTACCATTTGTCAGCTAGTATTGGCAACTTCATTAGATTTCTACACTGAAAAAAATACATTTTTTCACTATAAATTGAATGTGAGATGCCCTGATTATGTGGAAGGATGTGATGGGAATTACTAGGGTGGTCATATGTGGTCTCTAGCTAAAGACATTATCCATCAGCATTAGGTCTAAGTCCAAATAATCTTTCTATCTGTTTTTGTGAGTGTTTGTTGGCCAAGTGCTCATCCTGCTCATTTCTTTGAGGTACTTGTTATTAGGAAAGTTTAAAAAGAGAAAAAAATAAAATTAAGAAATTGAGTGTTATGTAAATCATACCACGCAGCTGTTTTATGATCCTATCAGTTTGAGAAAGGGGGAGAGAGAAGACAGGAAGGCTTTTTGAATCGAACCTTACATAGTCCATCTGTTGTAGCATATGACAAGAAGTCAAGCATCTGAACTTTTAGGAGCTATTATGGATCCTCAGCATGGATCTGGCTCTCATCATACAGCCAGTGTTGATACTTCCGCTGATTGCACTGATTGACTGTTGTGTCATATTATCCCTGGCCTTTCCGACTCCTGGACTTCAGGGGATATCAACACTAGTAATCGTCAGGCAGAGCTCAATTGATTATCTTCAGAATTTTCTCTGGCTATTGACCATAATGGAAAAAAATTGTGCCTCTGAATTATTCAGAATGAAAACATACACAGAAGAAATCAATAAGGCACATCTGATATTAAAGACAAATTAAAGCAGGCAGTATAATGTGTCTTGGGGCACCTGCTACATAAAAAAAAGAAAGCATTTTAGAGGGAAAGGTGACTATTTTCCTTCTTTCCTTTCATTCTTTCGCGAGTATTACATTTTAGCTGTCAAAATTAACATCTTTATGAATTAGGACATTAAAGGTTTCTTTTCAACTTGTTCTTTGTAAATGTTAGAATTTAACTTCAGACTCTAGCACAATAATTCCTTCTTTGTATCCCCACAGTCTTTTTAACTTAAATGTAACATGCTGTGCTGGAGGGATAAAATTATAGAAAGATGTTCAGGTCAGAAAAATCACATTAACAAATATCTAGAGCTAGGCACTAAGCCTCTGAAGACTTTGAAAGTGTTAGAGATTAAACTAGTGAAGAAAAATGTGCCTCTCTCAGAAATGTCTAATATGTTAGCAGTGGGGAAATGTCTCCTATATGAATCACAGATATGATTTTTAAAATATCTGTGAAGGAGGGATGGCTTGTTTTTCTGGGGCATTATTACTGAGGAGTCATATCAGTTTTTACTCTGAGTTTCTGATTCAAGACAAACTACATGGAGAATGGTGATCTAGTGGGTGTCATGTAGCATCCCTGGTTTTCCATTGGCAAGATTCACAATTTGGCATCATTAGAATATTCTCTGATTGCAAATCTGCTATGAATGTGCTAAACTTCTCAGTAAGGACTGCAGAAAGATGTGCTGTGCCTGTGGTTCGAAGCAATAAAGAGAATACAACACTCATGTGACAATGGGCAGCATTAATTCCCAAGCTGAATATTTCTAGCACTCACTTGGAAAACCGTACTGGGACCTGATTCCTTGCTCCCTCACTTCATGGAATAATACTTTTTTCAGTATTATTCCACTGTCTTCTTTGTAGTAAATTTTCATTTACTTGGGATTGAGAGGTGAGATCAAAATCTGAAAAATATACAAAGGAAATGTAAGCAATATAAAAATGTCTTCTAAGGAATCAGCCCCCTTTCCTAAAAGTATAAAAGACTAATTGCTGCTGTAGTAATTAATGCTGACAGGAAAGAGTGTCATATCCAGGATGATACAACAACCCCCAGTAAAGAGAGCATAGATGGCTGAGTGGTCTTTCAAAGAACTCGCCCAACTGGAATTTGTTTCCACTCTTTGTTGAAATTCATACAGGCTGTTGAACCCTGTAAAACTAAATGGGTTTTTATTCAGACTTTTGGGGGATGGAGTAAAATATAAAAGGAGCTGAAGCTGGCGTGTGAAAGGAGAAACCTGAATGATTTCTGCTATTAGTTTATCTTTTACTGGAAAATGTGAATCGGCTTAAGCTGTTAATACCAGTACATTTTTACCGCAAGAGGTAAGATTTCTAAAAATATAAATTATTGAGAGATGCAGATAAAATATTTAAAACTACTTAATGTGTTAGGTTCCCAAGTTCTCTTGATCTCCATGGAAAACAGGCACCTAAGCTGCTGAGCTGTTTAGAAAAATCATTCTGGTATCCCATCCTCCCATGTAAACACCTAAATACACCTGGAAGTCTGGCTAAAAATGCACAATGAGCTGTGGAGGAACTGTACACCATGGCTGGGATTCTTGTTGTCTAATTTTACACACTAGTCAGAAATTTAGGAGAGTTTTTAAAACAGAAGTCTTTAGTACCATCAGAGATGTTATAGGCTATGTGGGACAACTCCATAGGATTGCCAGATATGATATAGGACCTGAAGAAAACTTATGCCCTCCTGGAACTGCAGGTCGAGAGTAGAAGGGAGAGTCTGGATTATTTCAGATGGGACCAGATGTGTATGTTCAGGCAACTGACCCCCATGCTCAGGTGTGTAGCATAACTTAATTTGTATGGCTCTGCTCATGTTTCCAGATCAGAGAGTGTTTCTGAGGTCCTGAATCTGGCAGAGTGCTCATGTGGTGTGGCATCTCCTCATTGTCAAGGTTTGACAAGGAAACCTGTGACCACTGGTTGAACAGGAACTGTGGAGAACTACCACAGGTAAGTCTGAGCACGGCCGAGGCTACTCACCTAAATGTCTTCACTGGCAGGACCCGAGAGAGTCAGCTGAGATATTGGTAAAATGTGAGAAACATGAGAAATAAATATGCCTTGGAAAGGTGGACTGGGTTTCACACTTAAATTGCATAGGTTGAAATTTGTACTAATTTGGTGCTTATGAAACCAACAAATTGTAATAGTGGCTGATGCTGAAACATAACTAAAACAAAGTTTAGGAGAGTTTGTTCTGCTTGTGCAGAAAATGGTATTCCATATCGACAATGTGTGGTTGCCATTTCCCTCTTCATGTTGCTTGAAAATATCTTTTTTTCTTATTTCTTTGTCAGAAATGTAATCGTGTCATGATATCCTATGGCATCCCTGTGACAAACGGTTTCTAAAATCTATGCTACTGTGTTTATTGTACACACAAAAAAATAGGTGTCTCTTTTTTCTAATTTACCCATCATGCTGTTTTTCAATTGTGATTAAACTTTTTGCTCCTGAAATGGAGGCAGAAATATCACATCATACTGACTTGACCCAGTGACATTACTAAATTCCCGTTGCTGTAAATGAGAATTCTGACTGTCGAACCAAGTAAAATAGGGACAATTTTATAGATTCTATGAAATTAGTGGGAACTGCTTTGCAAAACTTCTTTTGAAAATATTTAATGAAATTTCACACAATAGAAATCTATTTTTTCTGTTAAATTCTTCTGGAGCTTTTATGTTGCTTGGGTAGATCCACATTAGCACACCAAGAATGTATCTTTCACAAAGATGAAACTCTAGATATTGTCCCCATGATTACTGCCACACTACTGTCTATGGGAACACCAGTTCCAAGATTTAGATTCTGGGACTGGTATGAAGGTTTTTTGCATCACAAACCCAATGCATGCATGTGTATAAAATGCATCTGCATTCTCTATATCAAAACTTGCTATTGCATATAATGCAATCTGACATTTCTTCTTTGTGCAGATGAAGAGGTTTTTTTTCTCAATATATGATTCTTCTCAGGAGATGTGTTCCTCTGTGGAACAGTAGGACATGAATAAATCTACAGCAATATTTACAAAGAATTGCAAGCATTGGAAAAATGAATTAAAGCAAGCAAAAAAACAATAGAGTGCCATCTCAGTTTGCTCCTGACATGTCTTTCAGAGTGACCAATTAGGCCTTGTCAAAACAAGCCCCAAAAGTCATTCTGGAGATAGTTCACTTTGGTTGACAATATAAGACTATATGCAGATTTGGTTCCCTCTGTCCTACACAGTCCTCCAACACTAGTGCAATTGGCTTTGAATCCTCAGGCAACTCAAGCCCTATCTGAAGTATGTGATAGATACTTCCACATCATGCTATGAAAACATCACCTTGCTGGGCTGAGACATACTGTTTTGGACAGTCTAAGCTGAAAAACCCCAAAAGCATAATTATTATGTTCCAGGGTCACAAGGGCAGTGTATGGAGCCCAGACAGCTGCAGTACCAAATGTCATGCATTGTGAAGGTGGCCAGTTGGCCTTAAGGGGGTTATTCCTTAGCAGAATGGATGCAAGCCACTCTGTACCACATAGCCTAAGGGACAGGATGATTCCCGGGAGCAGCTATACTGAGCAATGTATGTGTAGCGTATGTTGTCTACATTCTTGCAGAGGAGATGGGAAGAAACACTCAAGTCTTGATAACACTGTACAGCACACTATCTCATGCCTGAACCCCAACAAGTTTCACATATTGCTCTGTCTGTTTTGCCTGTATTATCTGTCTAGTACCTCTCCCCATATGTTTATGGGGTTTAAATCACATGGGAAAGGCCTGGAATCCTCATATCCTGTTTCCCAAGTAAGCGTTACCTTATACACTATAAAAAGAGTCAACATCTCTCCTTCTGTTTCCTTCAGAATAAAAACCTAACTCTACCTAGAAACCTATACTCGGGGCTGGCTTCAGGATTATAAATGCCATATGGATGTGTTTCCCTTCTAGTCTGAATATATGCACTTAATATAAAAGCTTAAAGTTACCTCCTTCTCCACGACATTTTTTACTCAATGGCTTAGGTGGCCTGTTGTTCATGTGCACATGTTTTTAGGTACATGTTTCTTTCTGTACGCTGAATAAGCAGTAAGATTGCCAGAAGTTATAACTGCAATGCTGATCTTATACCCTGTTTGTGATTTTAGCCTGTAAGTTTGCTATGAAACTATTTTGAATAATGTGAGACTCATAAATTTTAGACTGCAAAAATAGATTAGGTGATAGGCTTAGTTTCCATTTTTGTTGCATATCTAAGTTATAGTAAACAAAATATAAATTGTGTGGAGAAGTGTCAGATGATGAACAGCATTCACCCTGTAGACTTCTGAAAGCTGAGAGAGGGAGGTCATGGAAGTGCATCCTTGCTTCTGCTCTCCTGAGCAGTCACTGCTGGCAACCGTCAGAGGCAAAATAGGTGGGTATTATGCCTGAAGTAAAGCAGCCATTTTAAATGTTCCTAACAGACTTGTGGAATTGTAAGACCATGAAGTGTCTAATAAAACTGGTATAAAAGACCTATGGGATATAGTTGTTGTCTGTGGAAGAGAAGATGGTGGAGAGTGCTAATGTAAGAAGCAGAGTTTTCATCTTTTCAGTCTAAACATTCACCTTGGTCCTCTTTAGTGTATAAAGTTGGTTTAGCCAGTCAGCAAAATAAAGAACCATAACTAATGTTAGGTAGCAATTCTGAAGAAATCTTCTAAATCTTAACCTGCTGCCTAGACAGTGAAAACATTTGTGACTGCTTTTTCCTGGGTGTTTTCAAAGTGATCAGAGTACTCATGCTGTTTGAGTCCCATTTCAGCAAAAACTCAGGAATATAAAATATAAACTTCAATACAGTTCCAAATATAGAGACATGATAAACATCAATAACAACAGAAGCCTCAGTTGCATGTCTTATTGTGTTTTACTGAGTCCAAACCTTATTCTATTCATTTCAGTATAAGTCCACTGCCAGTGATTTCTGAGGAAGTGATACAAAAATATATTAAAAGGAACAGGAGGGATGGAACATTTTAAAGAAATTTATTAAAAATTATTTCAGAACTGACTGTTTGAAATGCTTTGGAAAATGTTGGATTATTGTTACAGAGAGATTTTCCTGTTACGTGGGAAGTGATATCAGGTGGCTGCTTTAGTATGGTACTACAGACAACATCTAGCTGCAAAGCAATGGTAATGGTCTACACCAAGGACATACACTGCATGTTGCAAGCCTAAATTTAAGGTGCTTGAAGATGAAAAGTAAACTCAGGACCTGCATAGTATTTCCGGGAAACCTTTCTCATACAGCATAGAGATCTTTACGTTATGGTTATTTGTGCTCTGCAAACTCCCTACTATCCTGCTCCTAGGAAGGAGGTTGTCAGCTTTACACAGTTTTACATTTTCACAAGAAGAACAATATATTAAAAAAATAGGCGCCAGTAGAATAAATCACATTGAAGATATTATCATCCATGACTTACAACAGGGTTCTGGGGCAGTTAAAAGATAATCATATTATTTTAACAGGTGATAGAGCGCTGATGCCTTCAGAAAATTTAAGAAGGGAATTTGTTAATTAAACATGATTATTACTATCTTCAGAAAAGAAACAATACTTTGGGAGTATTTTGTTGTTATTTACTATTTAGCAGTTCAGGAAAATCCCATTTAGCAATATGTAATTGTTAAAAAGTTGTTATCAAGCACAGTAGCTGGGGAAAAATGAACTGAACTGAATAAACATAAATGAAACTTCTGCCTTTAACAGACAGCATGAACAGTCCAGAGTGAAGGGAACCTTCTACCCCCAACAGTAACACAGATGTATTGGTAAAATGTCAAAAGCAGATGAGAAACAAAATTGATCTTGGAAAGAAACGAAAGGATGACATCATCCGTGTAGTGATTCCAATTTACAGTCTAAATTGGAAATGGTAAAAAGAATTATACAAGCACAAAAGCAAAAGTGGTTGTAATAAAAATAAATAAATAAATAAGGAGAAATTTCCTGAATTTGAATTGGTTTAACTTCATATGCCATTAGTTTTGATTATGACTTTTTTCTGAAATCAGACAAAATGAAGGAAGTCTTGTGGCTGGGCCTTATTCTTCTTAATTCCAATGTTCTCATGCCTCTGTATACCAAAATTCATCATTGCCAGGTTCCATAGTTCCTTTAAAAAAGTTGAGCTAAACAACGTATCTACTAATTCAAAAACATGAGTTTACGAAAATAATTTGTTTTAAATGAACACTGTGCTTATGTCGCTTTTCATGACATCCATCAAAGCTGCATATAAAAGTTTATATTATGAACTAACTACTCTCTATCCTGTGATTAAAGGGCACATGATGACCTCATGAACCACCCTTTAGACTTCCAGTGCTTCTGGCTTTAATATTCTGTGCTAGATTCACAGAGCTCTTCTACAGATGCTAAGCGTTCAATCCTGAAGGCTCCACTTCATCATCAGGTAATTAGTATTTTCATTAACTTGCTTATTGTCAAGGAAAATGAGCCTTGATCATCTAATTTTTCCTCAATGAGTTGAATATTGTAATATATCTATAATTAATGTGTTTTATGCCACAAACGTGTAATGGAGTGGAAATCTGAGCCTGCTCCCAGCAGTCACTGTCAGTAAATGTTTGATGAATAAACAGAGACTTTCTAATGGGAAATGGTGGTGACTTTTATAAGCAGACACAATAAAGACTTTATTAACATACTTAAGAAGCATTCTGGGAAATAGAATTGAATGCATTATTACTGTAGGCTCCTTTTGTGAAAAGTAAATTTTACTGTCCCCATAACAAATGTTTGCTTGTTTGATGTAACTTGTAGTGTCATTCTTTTATGGAGCATCTTTCAGTGTAAATCTGTGAAGCATTTTAAATTAGCTACATATTCCCTATAGGTCTATGATCTTAAAAAAAAAAAAATCCCTCTGAAATTTGTGTAAACTAATCACTTATACACCTGGCTGCAATGGAAAAAACAAACGAACAAACAAAACCCCAACACCTAGCAGATATCTGAAAAATCAAATTAAAGTGAAAATCTTCTTAAAATGAAAATGTAACATAGGTGTTCAGAGGGTGAAGAGAAGCTGGGGTGGAATGGCAGATCATTTGCAATGACACATCTGCTATAACTAAGACTAAATATGTCTTTAAAATGTATTAATGAACAGCTCCAGATGTAATATCAACATGCTATAATAAAGAGCCAGGAGTGTCTCTGAGCTAGTCAGGAAAGTATTTAGCTTCTTGACTGGTTCCAGAATGGAAACTAAAACTGTAGTCGCTCAGTTTTCAGAGGTGTGTCATGTACACAGCCTGTGCTACAGTCAATGATGGCTACAGACTGTAAAAACACAGCTTTCAGAAAAAAGAATGCCTTTTCCCCTTTATTTTTTTTTTTTTTAGCTGGCATGGTGTTTGCCTTCCCAGAACACACTATATCTGGGGATGAACAACTTACCTAAGCAAGAAAGACACTTGAATCACATCTACTGCTTTTACTCAGCTAAGTGCACATTCTGTGTCCTGATTTGCATGCAATTCAGAAGCTTTCTGTGGCATTGATGTAATGTGATGGAGAAGGCAGGAATAAAAAGAGTAGAGGAGAAAGGGAGAAAAGATAGAGAGTAGGAAGCAAAGAGAAGTTTCCCCTGAAAGAAAATTAGAGAGGATAATTGTGAGAGTAAGCAGGCTGGCCTGCAGTTGTTGGTTCTCTCCACATCCCTGTCATGGGAGCTTCAAACACTCCCTGCTCTGAGCTACCAGCACCAGCCACCAATACTTTCAGTGAGCAGCTTTGATACCCAAAGTCCCTGCCTGACCGACCGGTGAGGCACAAGCACAGGCTGGGAAAGGCTCCCACGCTGTCTGCACTGCCAGGAGCGGTCCAGAGACAGTTGGCAGGGTCAAACTCCAGAGCATGCTCTGAGACAGGAGCTGTAGGCGTAACCACAGGGAGCTGGCTCTGTTTCACACATCTGAATGGGAATTTGTCAGCTATACCTCATGGAGAGGACTCAACGTGCCTAGGGTGTGATGCATCTGTCCCACTTTAGATGTCTACCTTAAGATTTCTGAATCAAGCTGTAATGAATTTTTCAACTTCTGTGTTTGATTTTGAAGGAAAAAGTTCTATTAAGGTATTTTTAATATTATGTTCAAATTTTACTCATATCACTATTAAAGAACTTTAATTCCATAAGGAAAGTCAATGCTTTTGCTTTTCATTCCAGTTTGGTGGAATGAATGTCAAAATTTTCTTTGGACTAATTTTTTCATTTTCAATTTGCTCTGGTAGATATAAAAACAGGAAACTGGAGTTTTGATACAAGTAAATCCCAAGACAGAATTATTTTGTAGATGCATCCAGAATTCAGAAAAGAATTGCCTTACTCTTGTGTGTTTTAACTGACCAAATGTAGATGTCTTTTATGTCCACATTAAAGCAGCTGTTAAACTCCCAGAGTGATCAACAAAGAGACACTGTCTCCTACAGATTGTGATTTATCTCATCCTAATGTAGATCTCTGGAATAAGCCAGATGAATCTCAGTCTAGAAGTGTGTATTTCTCATCACCTCTTCACTAACTTTAAGGAGACTCAAAGGTGACTCACTTAGATATTGAAATCTACTTAATAGATGCTTAGACTTGACCTCAATAAATCTCCCTTTGAAAACAAACTGGTCAA
The DNA here is from genome assembly GCF_047370975.1 of Nipponia nippon. Taxonomy (NCBI): domain Eukaryota; kingdom Metazoa; phylum Chordata; class Aves; order Pelecaniformes; family Threskiornithidae; genus Nipponia; species Nipponia nippon. Next base: position 84,525,103 of record NW_028262336.1, read on the forward strand.
AACATTAGGAATCTGACTGTAGAGAATAATTTAGAATGTCAGAGGATGAAGTTGTGAGACTCAATTTGATTTTTTTTAACGATGGTGTAGGTCAGATGTGATCTTGACCTACTACAGCACAAGAAATTTAACTGAAGGTGTTTATTAGGGGCAAGACTGAGAAGAACTTATGCGGGGAATTTTAGCTCTGGCCTACAAGGTTTTTCCAGTGGGCAGGTTCTCCATCTCTCCTGAAAGGGAGTTAGTCAAATCAACTTCTGGAAAATAATGTTAAGAAAATTAAGTAATGTGTCTGAAAGCTGTGTTCATTCCACTTAAATTTAGGCACCTAGATGGGGGTCCAAAATAAGGTGTATAGTCACCATAGCTTCATCTGGGGAAAGACCAACACCTTCATATTCAGTCCTCTTAAGTGATGTATTTGCCTCAGCTCTTGCTATCTACAACTGGGAATGAAAATATCCTGAGCCCTGAAGTTTGATAACCATGACCTCTGACAAGTGTAATTTAGCTATAAAAGTAAAAAAAAAAATATTTTCTGAAATATCCAGGTTTAAATGTTAAAGTTTTTTTGGGGTATGGTTAAGTCAATATCAGAATAACAATTTTTATTTTTTATTTTTTATATTCACTGTCTGTTGCCATTATTCAGACAGATGAGGTGCTTTACAAGAGATGGAAAAAAGAATACCAAAATCCTAAAATCAAAAACCCAATAAATCAATATATAAGATATATTTTAGTGCTTTCTGGTATCATAAACAAAACCAACTAATTGAAACAGTGGTCCAGTTTTCAGAATGTTGGAGGAAAGAAAGGTATGTACTCTTCTGATGCAAGAAAAACAAGTTAAGTAAGATTTTGCGACATTTCTGTCTTCAAGCCAGTGCGTTGGGTGGAATATGGATTGTTTTGAAAGTATAGGGAGTTTTGGCAGGGTTTTTGACTGCAGCAAGGATTATATTTGTTTTCTGCAGTTCTGGTATGTGGCAGCATACTGAACAGTATAGAAAATGTCTTAGAATTTGCCCTGTGCTTCCCTTAACTAAAAGCTTATTATTTTGTATCTATCTGAAATGCAAAAAGGGAAGAAAGTATTTTTCAGGCTGGAGTTAACTATTACCACAACAGATAAAATTCAGGTTTATCTTTTTTTCCTACTAGAACTACCCAAGTAGAAGACAACAGACCATTGAACATCAGCAGCACAGACTGGAAGTACAGTGCTGTTCTCCATTATGCTGCTATTGATCTCAATTTTTACACCTTTTTTTCTAGTTTACACTATCATTACTGAAACTAATATTTGATCCTGCCTTCTAATAAGAGATATACATATTTCTACAGACTTCATTGTTCTTACATATTTTTCTGGAACTATCTGATATTTGGTAAGATATTTATCTTTGGATAAGATATCTGAATTTTTACAAAAATAAATTATTGAAAGTGCAAGTTAATGTCTTTTATGAAAAATCTTAATTAGAAATAGATGAAACAAACATGGCAATGAAAAACCAAAGTAATATGCTGTTTTCTATTTCACTGCAAAAGGACAGAGAAGAAAAAGAGGTTGGCAAAATAATGCATATAAAGGCCAGATATCTGTGTCCTGAGGCCATCAGACACTTCCCTAATGGACTACAGAATGTGTAAAATAATTAATCATGTGGAGAAGGTATTGCCAGGGTTAGAGATGGGGTCTTCAGCTTTTAATGGAAATGCTCTGTGATTGAACTGGGGAAAAAAACTTCTGTAGTTAGAAGAGGAGAGCATCTGTCACACTTAACTCATAACAGTTTAGGAACACAATAAAATACCAGATATGGTTCAGTACTTTTATTCTGTGGGGTATTAAAACTATATATAATACACGAAAATTACAAATATACAGTGAACCACTCTCCATGGTAGTGTTCACAAATTTCAATAGGAGGAATGCTTAAAAGGTTAAACTCAGACTCTCTGGGGTCAGATTTGTTCCCTCACTAGCAATACATCTCCCTGACTAATCTTTCTATATATACTTTTAAAAAAAATGTGGTGTATTTTCTACCTGCTTGTTTGATAGGTTGCTGAGATAGAGTAAAAATGGATCATTTTATTTATTTCTTTGCTAGAGGCCTGAACACAATGAGCATATCTTAAAATAAAATTAAAAAAAAGATTGGGTTAGTATTACCATGCCAATATTACAGGCAAAGAACAGTATTAATATTAAGACTGAAGAACTTCAAACAGAAACACAGTTAAGGTTACTTATGCATATTAAATGTAAATCTGTCCCTCTGGTGGAGACAGATTATTGTAGAGTCTTTAGTAATATGATCTGGAACCTATCTGTTTCCACAGGATACCTTCCTCATTTATTGTATGGGATAAACAGTGTTCATTATTTAAGCAGTTCCTTTAAATTTTCTTGCATCCCCATAGGTCAACAAGTGAATCTAACCCTTATTTCTTCTGTGCAATTTCAATCACTCATGCAACACTTTGAGTGTCCAAATGGAGGTGGCTAACATCTACATTTTATTCAGAGCTTGAACATTATGCAGTATGCAGGGATGCTACACAGTACTCCCACAAATTGAACTGAAAACCTTCAAACTGGATGCTCAGAAAATGAGAGTACAGTCCACTGAAAATCATACCGTTTGAGAGTGTTAGCCAACAAAAGAGTGATTATTAGCCAATAGGCTTGAAAAAGCAAGATATATCTAGCTGTGCAGGAGCTTTGTTAGAGGCACCATAGGAAACATTTAAAGGTTCTCATCTGAATGATTGGGTACAGGTCAAATTATACACAGTAAAGAAAAATGAGTTCAAACTGAAACAGTGACACAGAAAGAATGAGTTAGTTACACACTTTTCACTTGTCTTTGCACTTCCTGAGTCTGTTTAGAATCAGAAACACAAGGGCTGAAAAGTGTCCAAAAAGGAATTTTTTTGGGTCACCAATAGTCAAATAAATATTTCGAGAGAATCTAAACTTGTGAGATTTCCAGTTTAACTAATCCAATTTATAATTATACGTTAAAGAATCTAAATTATATCAGCATTCATAATTTTTGAGGGGTTTTATTGAAGCATTAGTAGTTTGATCCCTTACTTACTCAGAAAAAAGTAAGTTTTAAATTAGCCAGTTAAGGAGAAAAAGAATTAACCAGGAAAACATAAATATAGCAACATATCTCAGTAGTGATATGTGCATGAAGCAGAGGAAAAAACATTTCCATGTAGGCAAATTTAAGATCACATTGAGTGGCAGATTGCACCAATTAGACCAAAAGGATGTATGAGAGGGGTTGGCAACAGGACACGACAGTATTATCAACATTGCTTTCCAGCTTGGGCAAGAAGTTCATCCCATTCAGCATTGAGTAGGACTACAGGAGTCCTAATCCTATACAGCAACTCACATCACTCTACAAGCAAGACTCTTGTAGACATGGCCAAACACTGGAGCCTCAGAGGCTGCGCATTTCTCAGTCCTGCTGCCTTTGGGTGACTTCTGGATGGAAAGAAGGGACTGGCTGCCAAGAAGGAGGCATCTGGAAGATACTAGGAGGGTTGCACTGGGAGGAAAGAGGAGGTGAAAAATATAAAGGAACTGTATCTGAAGGAGATTGAACTCTAACAGAAAGTAAAAAGGGCTGGACTTCTGCCCACGCACGTTAATGGGAGTTTTGACATTCATTTCAGGAGCTGTAAGTGTCAGGCCCCTGTGAATTAACAAGGGCTGGAGCATGGGAGAGAAGAAGTAAATAGGCTGCCCCCAGGAGTAAAGCTGTTTGTGCCTAAGGGTATGTCCGTGCTGTGATTTGGCGTGTGTATACATATTCACACTAGCTTTAATCTAGATCGAATGGATACTACTTCGGGTGTCTAAGGCTGTGACAGCACATACTTCAGCATATACTTCAGCATGGGCTGCACAAGCCTGCAGAACACCTGGGCACTTTCACAAGCAGCTGCTGTCCCCTGAAGCGTGTGTTGCTGCAGCTTTACTCAGACATAGCTGTATCTCCTCCAAGCATCATTCCCCAAACCACTGCAGGCACGATGTAAGTATTTGGAGGCTCTAGGCTTTAGATGAGGGGTGTTTCAACATTTCTACCATATGGCTGCAGAGAAAGTAGCTGGTGTTCAGATTTTATAGCATTAAGCCTGTGCCACGATGCTCATTTTCCAGTACATCGATGATGCAACCGAACTATGCTGTAACAAAACATGTATGTGTGAATGTGTGTGTAACTGTGTTTGCTTGAATTCTTAACAAAATAGATATATAAAGGAGAAGCCAAAGGTACATACAAGCACTGATGGACCCTTAAGTGCAACGGATTAAGCTGGTGTGAGGGGGAAGGAGGCCGGGTGTCTGAACGTCACAGCTGTGGCCCAGTGATAGACAGGCTGGGGCAGTGGAGGCGAGAAGAATGGTCATATGATGGTAGTTGAAGTGTCAAGGGGGTATAATTTATTGAAAAGCAGATCACAAAGGAGAAAATCCTTCCTGCATATTATTAGTGCTATTGATTGATTTATATAGTGCATTTCTTAAGCAAAGCTCTTTATAGAATTACAAACTATTAAAGCTGAGTGAATAACTCACAATGAATAATTTATCCCATGAATTTAACCTTTCTTTCTGCTCATGCAATAGCCACAAAGAGATCCCTATTTCCTTAATTATTCAATGAATTTTTTAATGAACTTTCAAAACACTATGAACTGATCACCAAGAATGTTCTGATAATACAAGATAACCAAGGTTTCTTTGGGTCCTGGTTGTTTAGAGACAACTAAACTTGTGGCTAACAAAAGCACATGCACTATCCTATGAAAATCTGGTGGCTTGCGGTACGTGTCTACTACACAGCACAGTGCTTTGCAGAGGTAGCTGAGCTCTCTCTGAATAGGCACAGTTTTAGGACAGAAAGCAAGAGAGCCATGGCAATGTGGAACTCTAACCCTGCTATCCATCCCTGAGTAGAATCAGTCTCGACATAGCACAAGACTCACTGCTGCTACTCGGGGATGCTGACAAGTGTGGGTGCACGGAGCTGCAGGGTCTTGTGGAGATGGGGGAGCCCCTTTGGAGCCCCTCTGCAGTGTTGTGCAGCTCAGGAGTACCTAGAGATACTCCCTGTACACGTCAAGCCAGCTGGTTATGCACCTGAGTGCCATTTTTTTTAATCAAAGCCTGAATTCATTGTGATTCAGCACAAGGCACACAGTAAATTTTTTCCCTGTCAGGATGAGTATGTAAAGCTCTGAATTTCAAAGCTGTGCTACTCTAAAATTCCTCTTCCATGAATATTCAGGTGAGTAGCATGCAAGTCTATTCTTTGACATATTTTTGCAAGGATAGCTTAATTCCATAAATGTTGGCAGAAAGTCAACACGAAAGAGAGGACTGCAAACCGTGACAAAATAGCTGGAGCAGTTGTGCACTGTGCACTTGACCCGCAAACCAGCTATCCTTTGGAATTGTTCTGCTTCATTTATATTAAACATCAGTCATCCCTGAGGAAAAAGGAAACTAAGCAGTAATAGGAATAGCAGAAGCACTATCCAATAGTCTGGGAAGAAGACTATGTCTTCTGAAAAGGAGTGGGAACTGAGGTTTCGTTAGGAAATATAAGGAGGACTGGGTAGCAGCTCATGTTAACCTATCATCTGTAATGCAACAATCATTTTTGGAGGCTAGGGGTAGGTTCTGAAGTTATATGTAAATGCTCACCATCCTACACTTGAGCTTATTTCCTTTCAGGTTATGCCATGGGACTTTTTAAAACTGTTTCACAATTAAAGTTTCATGCTGCACAGATGGAGAAAAATGAACTTCCAGCATAGCTCTCTGTTCTGGCAATGGACAGTCCCTTTTTAATTACAGAACAAACTTTGAGATATTTCTACTGCTACTGTATTCTAATGCAGTGGAAAACAAGACTGAGGAATAATGCATTTTAAAGCTGCTACTGAGTGTGTTTGTTAGTGCTTCCCAGTGTTAATACCCTGAGTGTGGCAGCAGATTAATAATTCACCTGTAACAGCATGGTGCAGCCTTTAAATGGAGTAATTTAAAACAAGGTATTAACAATATCTATAGATTTTTTTTAAAGGAGAACTTGATTTGGTATAAGGAAATACAAAATCCTGCTCTCAGACCTCTACTGAGCTTCCAGATGGAGAGCAGACTGTCTGAGTCTTTATTTGTCTTTATTGACTCTATTTTTTGGATTTGGGAGTATAATTTTACTGAAAGATGGCATTAATTGCTCTGAGACCTACTTTTTTGTCAGCCCTTTTGGCAGGCTCAGGGGATCTCTTTTGGAGTGATCTCCCAGTGGTTAGGTCCATATCTCGAAGCAGTCATGGGATGCACATACCAGATTTCTTCTGGATGGAAGGAAACCAGAGGAGCTCTTGGATTGCTCCAGGGCTTCCACATCCCAGGACCAAGCTGGAGCAGGTCCAGTGCAACCCCTTCTCCCAGGGTGAGTATGAAGTGGATTTCAGGCTCTCAGCAAGAACTGTTTTGATCTATAAATCCATTCCTATTTGTCCACACTAATCGATAAGGTAGATATAGGCTCAATTAAGAAAAGGCCAATAACCTAACTTAATTTCAGTTTGAGGCAGTCTGGATGTCCAAATCGAAAATATTATGCAAACAGAGATAAAACACTGTTCTGACTTTCTGGTGAAGTTTAAACCTCTTATATCAGATCGTTATTACCTTTTAAGAAAGTAGCTATGTTATACAATTTTCCTAAAACACATGCTAATTATGATAATATGTCGTTCTCATCTTAGCAAGCTAAACAATCTCTCTACCTTCATAATATTTAAATAGAGAATTAGATCATTCTGGATACCTGATCACTGCGCACCTCAGATGTTTAACAAATGTTATGAGCATAAGTGTGCATCTCAAATGTATATTTATATTGGTGTGCATAGAGTAATGTGTCTTCTGGGTCCTATTGTAAACAAGCTGTCAAGCTTAACTGGGTTAGCCTGTAAAAATATCTTTCCATAAATAAATTGAAAAAAAAGCCAACAGTCAAACAGCCTTTTCTAATGGGCTTGATTGGAAAATACGGGGGGAAAATGTAATAACACAATAATGTAGTCCTGTGCAGATTGCTTCTTAAACTGTCAGTATTTGTAACTTTTGGATATAGTCAGCTTTTGGCTACTTTTCTTTGTTCTCTGCTCGGTGATGTGGAAAATTCCAGGTTCAATTATGTCCAGTCACGCCCAGTTTGTTATTCATCTGTTCTAGTTCACTCATGTCCTGCCAACTTAGATATGACTAAAATTATCCACAGAGAGATCAAGAGTGCATTTGCCTGCAACATGTTCAGAGCTGCAGCAGCAGAACAGAAGTATGACAGCATCAGGCAGAAGAAATGACTTTTACAGACAGCCCAGTACCTGAGAAGGATTAGAAGTAATACACAAGATCCAGAGATTATTCCTGGTGAAATTATAACAGTGTTAACAGAGATCAAATATAATTTATTTTGGCTCCTTTTCTGGCATGAAATCTCTGTTGCTGTGGCTGTTTGTTTCTTCTCTGTCACCCTCTTTGATCTGCTTTGTTTTCTCATACAAATACTGTATGTAATTATGACATTTATGCCAACCTTTAAAATAAAATCACTTTTGTTTTGAGGAGGGTTACATAGTAGTACTACCAGACTTCTCATAAACCCAGAGTAAAATGCTCTGACATTCTAACAGATGAAAAAATAATTGATTGTATAAAACTTATTTTAGAACTTGCTAATTAAGATTATGAACTGCTTCCATTAAGAACTCCAGTTTAGCTGTTCATTCTTTTAAGGAATGAAATGATCTGTTTTTTAATCATTGTGATGAAAATTCTCTCTTTTTTAGTTCACAAAATATTTTGTTTTCTGGAAGTTGCTGATGAGGAAGTTAGTGTAAAAGAGACAATTATCTTCTCTTCCTTTTCAAAAGGGTTTTAAAAGTGAGTAAATAATGATAAAAATTAAAAAGGCTCTCCAGTGGAGACAGCCTTCAATGAGGACTAGGTGATGGGCATTTGAAAACTTGTAATGACATATTTGGAAGATTTTTCAGATTGCTTTTAGTATATATTATATCATTTAGAAACTGAAAAGTTTCTGTTCCTATATCTCTCTTTAGCATGAACTCATACTGAGATTTAGTTTTGCATGCTCCATTGCAATCAGTGCTGGCTGCTTCCTTGCCTTCATCTTGGATAGCCACCAATGTTAACACAAAAGGAAACAGTGTGCCACCATTCTGACTTAATAGATGCCTCTGAAGGAAATATGCATAAATTTGGGCGATTATAGAAAAGTGAAGAACATCAGAGACTCAGCTATTTTGGTAACAAACAATGAACTATAGCAAAAATATAACATGAGAGGATGAGGTTCTCACACCCATCAGTGTATTCTTGACCAACTTGGACACTAAAAACTGCTGTTGCTTTATTTAAAAGAATGAAGTTACTTAATGAAGTAAAAGCATTCTTCTTTCAAGTTCATAGTATTATGGCTTAAAAGTTCTGTACAGAATAGGAGGTTTCAAGAAAAATGTTCCTTTCCTCCTGGTACTGGTTGGGGTTCAACACCAAGCTTCACAAGTTATACTGAAAAAAGCTATAGTAGGGTCTGATGCTATTGACATCTTCTGAAAGATTCCTGCAGGCATCATCACCACAGTTTTTGTCAATGTTGTGTTGCTGTGTATTGCTCTATAGTATTGCACTGTAGAGTTAATTCTAAATAATTTTCTATTGCCTTATCCCTGGCTCCCCAAAAACTCATCACCAATTAATAAATTCTTCCCCTTTATTCTCTACCTTCTGAATGAACAAGTGTTTGGAAACAAATAATGAATAACGTGACTTTGCTAAATGCGGTGAGCTCCACTCCCCTTGATTCGGTGAATGCAATTTTGTCCGCTAGTGCCGCATACCAGTTATGCCCTGATGTACTGATGTTATTTGACCTCTTTCACTTGTTAATCAGAAGAGGAATTAATCTGCAGTGCCAAGACCTACGAAACGTTGGGGCAATGTCTCCAGTGTGGTTGCTGGTCTCTAGATGTTTCCACAAAACAAATGGTAGATGCTGTATTTCTGCAGCCTGCTCACCCTGTGTCCCCAATGTGCATTGCCCCTTCCTGTCTGAGCAGAGAATTCTTTTCCTCTCCCCTGTTAGCAGAGAGTCCTCCACTGCAACCATCCCATCTCAGCCCTCACTTAATCCTGCTCCAGCTCTGCTTCCATTTCAAAATCCTGTAGACCCCCTGCTTTTTTTTAAGTACCGGCTGATGACTTCACCTGCTCTCAGTTTTACAGTGGATGTGTCACTATCCAGGTGACCTAATACAGGCAGGCTGTGAAACTGCTGCCTTGTTTCTTTCTTTCTAGGTGCTGATTTCTTGGTGCACATTTTGAAGGGTACAACTGCAAATATGTTCTTTCTGTTGTACCTTGTTATCAGTTTTGACCCAAGTACCTATGTATTTCTCCACCCATACATCTCCCTGACAAGAATATATTGGTGATGCATGTGAGTGCAAAAAGGGATTATGGTTATTACTAGGATAACAACCTTTCCTGATTGTTTCATTTTATCTTGTTGAAATTTGCAGTCTTTAACTGACATTTCTGTAATATATTTTAGCAGCCTTGATACCACTATTTCCTTTTGCTGTCTCTGCATCTTTTCTTCTTCCCTTGTCCTGTGTTTATATCCAATAAAACGCATACTGCTCCACATGGAATCTGCTGCTTTTGTTCCAGAACACTAGGGACGTGACCTTAAAATTAAGCATAGAAATAGTGGAACAAGCTAAAACTGAAGTTAGAGAAGGAGGGTTCCAGACTATTACAGAGCAATTCATATCGAATAGCATTGGACCCATGCTGACATATTAACAATAAAAAGGAATCGTCTGTGGAAGCAAAGATGGTAAGTCACAGAGGGCATATATAAGTGCAGCCTCAGAGCTATAAAAGCCAGACTGACATTTATCACTCTGTGCATATTGGAGCTGTCATGTTGGTCCTCAGATGATCGTGTTACTACCTTCAAGACATTTTTTTAGATATGAAGCAAAGATTAGAGAGGGAATGAGAGAGAGAGAGAGAGAGTCTTGCTAATAAGTATTGGGTGAAAGCCACATAAAGGAATTAGCATTTATATTATTTATTGTCCCTTTTTCATCAGCCATACCCCCCTTCTTTCTAATTTTTTCCCTCCCCTTGGATTTTTCTAACCTTGTGCTGAGAAGATCCTTGTACATTAAACCTAGTTCAGCTTCAGAATGGATTAAAATCAATTTGACTAAATACTGTGTTCAGTGAACGACAAATTGTACAGCTTCACACATTATTATTTGTGCTAAAAGCTATTATGTAAATATATTGGCTTATATAAGCTTAAATAGGATGACACAGGAATGCAAAGATAGGGCATACATACAGATCTATTGAAATGATACTCTGTGAGCATATCCTCTAAGAGAAAATTGTGTATTCTCACTCAGAGGGCAGAAAAGAATCATATGTCTATTTTAGTGGTTATGTCCTGAAATGATGCACTTATTCCTTTTATAACATTTTGAAATAAATACATATGGGACTGGTCAGATGTCAACAGTGGCACTGAAAGGAGTATGAATTAGTCACACTGGCACACAGGGCCCTGGAACAATGAACACTGCTCTGGAAGACCCTTGAATGCAAGCCTATTTGCCTCTTAATCCAAATGAATAATTAATGATAATTATCATGCTGCAGTTATTATCTGTGATAATAATATATCCGTAAGGTGAATAAATTCAATCTGCTACTATGCAGAAATGGCAACTCATAATATTCTTAAGAAATACAGATATAATTATCAGTATTAACGGTCAAGAAAAAGAGGAGATTTTTATATAAAGAATTACAGCAAAAGGTCTAAAGTTTAGTGAGAATTAATTTGATTGCATTATGTTTATTCTTTAGCTGTCATTTCTATGGCACCAGTTTGCAATCTTTTCACAGTTTATTTTCCTAAGACCCATTTAGTAAAAGCTGAAATGTTTATTTGTTCATTACAACCTATCCATAACTTTTCCATCAGTCCACTGCTCGAGAAGATCAGGCTCAGGGTCTTACAAGCTTCCATATGCAAATCAGTCCATTTGTGTAGTTCACTATGCTGGCAATTTTCCTCAGCTGCAAAAACTTTAAAGTATTAAAGCAAAAAATCAATAAAACCAAATAAAATATTAAAAGGTCAAATACATGTTTGAAGCCCGTACAAAAACAACCATAACATTTATGTTTGAAAGCACTGTAGGTGAGCTGTCAGCTAGGCAGAATAGTAGGCAATCATATTTAATCCAATCTCCCTCATTGGGCTTGTTGTGACAAAGGAAAATGGAAGGGGGATGGGAGAATGGGAGCAAGAGGAAGTAACTACCCTCCCATTCTTTTTGAAATTGTTTTTATACCTCTTTATTTTGACTATTGAGATTCTCAGTCATATGAATTAAAGACTTTAAAGTCTACTTAAGTTGAATTAAATTAATGATTGAGAAAAATCTTTGAAATTCAAAGTTCATGCAGACCTTTAACTCACACCAGGAAGGCTTAGTTTTTCCCTCCTTCTTTTCATCCTATGATTTGAGAACTGGTTTACTCAGGGGAATGGTAATGAGATGTAGAGTTTCTCACCTCTAGGTCATTGCTTCAAATCTGGCCCAGGTTGGTAGGAACCAAAATTCATTATCATCTACTTACGGTTCAGCGGCCTGTGTGAAATGGGTTGATGGTCTTTCGGTCTAGTTTTCAGTGGGCAAATGTCCACACTGTAATAAACACTAATTAGTACTGGAACAGGGCTGAAAGTTGTATTCCTAACATAATGTCCGGGGATTGTTGTGACAACCCCTCAAAACTCTGGCACCTTCTGGGACTACCTTCCAGGAGCGGGGGGTTAATTCTTTCATGATTGTCACTAGGATTCATCCATTTTTAATTTTTTTTTCTGAAGAAATGGGCAAAATAAATTGCCTCTTTTTCACTCCCTTTTTCATCAGAAAACAACAGATTTCCCTCAAAGTGGATCCTGACAGGTGACAAGAATAATAACGTGTAAGAGTCAGTAAAAGGATGCATTATTAATCACCCTGGGTTTCATTTAGGCCGTCAGCTCGGTGGGTGAGCTCTGTAGAAGGAAGAGTGGAGATATTATCATTATTATTTACTTGTCCACCCAGGAGTCACGAACCAGGACATCATTGTATTAAGCAATGTGCAAACACAGAAGAGAGAGCTAGTCCCTGCCCTAAAGAGCATACAATTTTACAATTAAACAAGAAACAGTGTATACTTACAGATAGATGGACATAGATGGAGGAACACTGAGAGATGATTATGCTATGCCTGCCAGCTTAGAGGTTATTTTTAACAGCAGCGTTATATTTCTAGTAATAAAATTATAAAATATGTTGTCAAGCTTTTTTTGTGGGCATCACAGAAAAGAGGGGAATTCTGGAATGGAGAAATAGTAGAGGAGAAGTTGTATTTGCAGATGTTAAGGCAATCATGAAGGGCAGCTTGGGGGAAAAAGCTTATTTGAAAATGGAACAAGAGGCCAACTAGTCCTGACACTGGCTGTGCATCAGAGTCCAATAATCAAAACAAAATTAAAAATAGTAAAGTACAGAAAGAGTGAAGAGTGTTCACGGGTTGCTATAATACCTACTGCGCCAAGCAAGGAAGGAAAGACACAAGAGGAAAAGGAAAGGAAATGTTATGAAAGAACTGAGCAGGGAGATGGTCTTTGCAACAGCAATCCAAGTGTAACACAACTGTGTTTGTAAGCTAGATAGAAGGTGATGAAGGACTTGCTCTGTGTGTGTGTGTGTGTGTGTGTGTGTGTGTGTGTGTGTAGGGAATAACTGAGTGAGAGGATGCAGACAAATTCATCTTGAAAATGTTTTGCCAAAAGTCTTAGGCACAGTCTGGACAGGATCTACAATATACATGTTACTAAAAAAGGTATTTTTATAATATGCTTCAGCTGCAGGAAGGTGAAAATATGATCCAGTGATTCAGAAAGGTGTTATTGGAGAGTGTTTGTCAGAAGATAATTAAGGGCCTTGCTTAACCTTTCTAACTTGTGAAGAAGTTAGGGATCCACAAGCAAGTAGAAATCCACAAAGCAGACTTTCTTGTGGAGTGAAAAAGGTGGTCTAGGTTAGAGAAGGTATGTCTTTGGACATCTGCAGTTCATTTTCTTATATGAATAATATAAATATAAAGGAAGAAGAGAAGAAACGTTTTGTAACTCCTTCCTGCACGGGGAAGAAATTTGAGATGGATTTATAGAGGATGTGAGAAAAGCATGAACAGAAAGAAAGACCAGTAGAAGACAATATTATGAAAAGGGAGCAGACAATCTTATGTAAAGAAAAGGTCGGGTAGATGCATAAAAGATGGTGGATGTGTCAAAGAGAAGGAGAACAAGAATGGTTAGGAAGAGGTTTTTAGAGTGTCTGGCAAGAACAGTTTCAGTAGAGGGCAGGGGGCAAAAAGCTGTGCTGGAGAGGGTATGGGTTGGAAAGGGAAGAGAAGAATTACCAATTCTTATTGTAAGCAAGCTATTTGATGAATTTAAAATGAAATGGAGAAGGGAGTTAAGGCTGTACTTGGAGAGGAAAGAAAGGTCAAAGGTGACATTTTCTAAGACTGAAGCATCTAAAGCATATTGTACCACGAGGGGAAAGTCAAAGTAGAGAGTGAGGTTAAGAAGAGTTAGAGAGAAGCTGTGTGTGGGAACAAAGGATGTGAGGAGCTGGAACAGAACAGGGTCACTGGGGCATGTGGACGGGATTTGGAGGAGAGAGCAAAGGAGAAATGTCAATGTCTATGACAGAAAAAAGTGCAAGATCTGTAAAAGGAGGAGGAAAATGGAGATGCACACCAAAGTGAAGAAGGAAGGTCATGACTTTTGTTGCCTATGCTTTCTTGGAAGAAGAGCAAAGTTCTGGTGGAAACAAAAGTAAAGGCAGGAAAAGGGGACATTTGAGAAATGAGTTAAAAGTGGTAAAAGGTCATCTGGGACTATGGGCCTGGGATTCAGTTAAGCTAGAGCTGGGTAGCTAGGAAGGCATCAAAGAAGAAAGGATGAATTTGCAGTGCAGCTTGACAGGAGAGAAATTGAATATGGTTCGTGAAAAAGAATGGATAATGTGTATGTTGGTGGTGAGCTGGGAAAAGAGAAAGGCATAATGGAGCTTGAACTGGAAAAGAGGAGCCAAAGGCACCAAGGTGTAGGAAAGTAACACAAAATGCGTATGGAAGAAGGTGTGCTGTTGGGCCTTCAGTAACGATTAAGCTTTACAAAGCAAGAGCAGCCATCTTGCTTGGTGTTGACTGATGGTGATACTGAAAGCTGGGTTTTGATTTCTTAAGCTTCAAAATTCATTTGCCAGATCCTGAGGATGAAGATGAAGAGAGCTCACTTGCCCTCTTCCTTTTCAGGTGATACAAATGTACCTACTGCAGGACACATGCTATCCCAGTACCAGCACAAACAAATCCCTTGTCGATTCAGTTGCTGCACAGGTGATAGTATTGGCCCCAGAGTACAACATACACTGCACCACTTTATTACTTCAGTTAGTCTGTATCACAGAGTTCACAGTAAATATAAGCATTTTTGTTTCCTCTCCTTGGACTTATTAAAATGTCTTTTACAGATAGTTATAAAATGTAACATACAAGATCTATCAGGATAGCAGTTTTGGACTTGTTCATCGCTTACTGGACATGCATAATAGATTCAGCAATAGCATCTATTTACATAGAAATTTTTTCATATTAATCTTTTCCTCTTACATCCATCACAGTGTTAACCTATTTTCCAGGTAAATCCTGAAGATATGTTATCCCCTTATACAGGATATTTATATATATATTATCTATTTATACTTAAAAGTACATTTCAGAACATTTGGGGTATGCTTTGCACCTGTTTTTTGTAATGAGAACTAACTCACGGTCAATGCAAATGATGATACAATAGTCTATGAGTCAGACTTCACATAATACCAAGTGAGGAGGAAACAATCAAGATTGATGCACCTATGGATGTAGTAGGCAGGTGTCAGTGGTTAATTTCAGTGATTAATTTCAGTGCACTAAAACTGAGTGGTGTCAGGAGTCCTATAGAGAATCAGGGTGAGTTCATCTCACTAAGTCTCCTAGGCAACTTTTCTAAGCGGTTTTCAGTGGGACAGTATTTATCTTTATCCACTGTATCACTGTCATGTTTTATTCAAGCTCTCTATTGTCATGTCCAAATGAGTAATACAAATCTAATTTTCACTGAAGTAACTAAAAAATAAATAGTTTCTACAAGTAATCTGATGTGTTTGTGTAAATATGGAATCCTAATAGTCTTACATCCTCATAGCCTTCCAGTCCTGGTAAGTTTATCTTCTCTCTACTGCTGGTATGCTATTTATTGATTTAGTGATAGAGAGTTAAGAAGAAGTAGTCACATGTTCATAGGTAACTCTAAGAAGAAACAGGATCTGTGCAGGAAAGAGAATCAAGTCAAAACCCTCTGAAGGAGTAGCATCTGTCTGAATTCAGGAGTGATCTGCCCAGCTAGGCTGCCGTTTGGCCAGTCTGCAGTCTGGCCAGTCTGCAGTCATCATCCCAGCTAGCACTGTTGTGCCTTCCTCCTGGATAAGAGTGCAGGGAAGAGCTGGAGATGGCATGTGTGTGAAAGGACTGTGGTGAAAGTACAGGCTCCAAGCAGAGAAACAGAACTGGAAAGTTTGAAAAAGTGAAGTGGGTCATGGAGGAACGTGGGAAAGAAGTCAGGATTAGTTTTAGGAGGGCAGAGGTACAGGAAAATCTGTGGGAAGCCAAGTTTAACAGTTGTATTGCATGTGAAACAATTTGTCATGTTATTTCTCTCCTCTTGCCTTGAAGAGCTCTCTGAATACATCTTTTTTAGCTCTAGGTACCTAGACCCCAGTTTGGCAAAGCACATTAGCACATGCTTGACTTAACAAATGAGTTGTATACAATTCTGAATTGACCAGAGGGTCTAAACAGGTCTCAAGGTATGTTTAAGATTAAACCTATACATATATGCTCTGCTGATTTAGAGGCTAAACGACGTGAAGGGCCCTGCCACACAGAACTGAGAAAAGTGAGAGGTAGCCATAGACAACAGAGTATGAAATGTTAACTGTTTGCACAAAGACTGCCTTTGTGACCATGCTATGATATGGGCATTAGTCATTACTAATAGAAAAAGTGAATAATAATAATTAAGATAGCTTTGGTATACTGCATAGGAAGTTTGTGGCCTGCACATCCTTTTTGCAGTTTCTCCTCTTGAGTATTTCTGGTTATTCTATTAGACTTAAGACTAAAGTATTAGGACTGAAAGAATTCTGGAACCTAAAAGGATACAACTGCAAATACACAAATAAATAAACAAACAAATATTTATTAGACCAGTAACTTTTTGCAAGTTCATTGTTAATCCTTATTGTTTTTGTTAAATGCTTGTGTAATTTAAGTGTCATATATTATTACTCTTAACTCAAATTGCAGGAGCATACAATGCACTGACTTGCATTTTCTCATATGAGAAGATGAATCCAAATGAACTTTCCCTTCATAAAAAGTTATCACGACTTCTTTCCAACATGGCTTTTAATAGGCTGTGTCTAATATTGGGTAAGAGAGAAAGTCCTCTCCTGAAAGGGCCAGCAGCAATGCAGCTCTGATACAGATCATCAGACTTTGTGGGTCTTATGCAGGGAAGCATGTTTAAGTTTGCTTTTGACTCATTGCCTGGCATGTTTACAGCAACATAGCCCCGTGTGAACATATTCTATAGTCTTCCCAGTTATCTGGGGCACTGTTGTGCTAGAACAACCTGGATTAAGCAAAGTTGTGGATAGTGCATATGCAAGGGAAGCTGTAAGAAAATACAAGAATGGTGGCCTGGAGAAAAAAGAAAAAAGGTTGGTGGCACTGTTGTCAATGCCAAGCAGCAACACTCTTGCTTTAGTGTGCTTGCACCTGCAGAGAAATTAAGTCTTGTAATCCATCCATGAATATTCAAGAATTGACTGCTATTTCCTTACAGTAGCAGAGAACACATTTTCATAGGGAAATGATGAAAACATAGTTACTGAAAGTGATTTAAGAGCAACCGCTGTTAACTATTGAGATAAAATCTTGATATTACCTCTTTCAAAAGTACGCTTTCTACAATATGGTATTTACAGGAAGTAGTAGTTTTCAAACAGTCAAGTACAAGGATATTATTACAAAACACAACCGATGGAAATGCCTGTCCAATACGAAATATCAGTAATAATCCTGAATACATTGCCCCTTTCATTCCCAAGAAAAGATAAACAGGATCTTTCCTTGCAGATCTCAGTGTTTGTCCTCAGCAGATGAAATTCACCTGTGGGAATGTGGAATGATCAGGACCCTCTACCTGCTTCAAAAGGAATAATCGGTTAAAATATAAAAATATGTACTCCTATCTACTTTTAAAGCTTTTACAGCTGTTTGCACTGGAACACGCCACTTTGTAGACTTGTTTCTGAAACCCACAATGTCAATGTATTTCTCTTCAGAAAAATGCCTTTTTATTCATTACTTGTATCTACGTGACAATAAGCACTGGTGTGATCATACTAGAGAATTAAAGTATTCTTTATGCACAGGTATCCAGGATGCTAATCAGCCTAGCAAAGTTTCTTAGCTAGGACCTGAGGAAAATACCTTGCCTCTTAAGATGAGAGATTGGTTCTGTCTTTGTGGCATGCCTGTCCTTAGCCTACACAGTGATGCCAGTGGTTGTGGCTCTACTGTTGTGTGGAGATACATCTCCAGCAAAGTGGGATTACTCTGCATCTTCAATAACACATTTTCAGTAGCTTTGCAGTCTGCATTTTGAGAATTACGATATTTGCTGAGCATTGCATTATACTTTGGCACTTATATGAGTAGAACAGACAAATGATTTCCCGTCTGATACAGAATCACTTGTTCAAAAATATAGGTATTTAGAGGAATAAATAGCTAGTTTGCATAATCTTTCTAAAGTCTGAAGTGCTTATCTCTTTGCAATGAACATTTTTGTTGTATCAAAAATAAGTTAGAAACTTTATTCTGTGATGAATTAGATATAGCTATCAATAGGAGTCTAGGCAGAAACGGTTGTGGTGCATTTATGTGATTTTCAATGGTTACCACTGACCAGGGACCCTTCAGTAGCCATGGTGATCCCATACCAACTGTCCTTTTCATTTTCCTACTGACATCCAGCTTCCTTCCCTAAAATGGTTAGCATCAGCCAAACAGTTCTCTTGATTTTAGGACTGGTCTGTGCCCATCAAAACACAAGTGAGATAGGCAAAAGGACAGGGCCCAGAAATGTATCAGTAACTCCAAAAATATTGAAAAAAATTGAATTTTCTGGTCTCACAAGAACGCAGTCTTGACTGTGCCTGCTGATCTGTGCTGTAATGTAAAAATATAGCAGAACTCTACACACAGCATTTTAGAAGCATTTTCAAAAACAAATAAAACGTGCTTTTTGTTTGAATTATGTTTATCTGTAAAGAGAAACATTTGATACTACATATTTAAAAAACACTCACTGTTTTTTGTTTGTGCTTATATCAGTGTCATTGGTATCAATGATACTTAACACCTAAAATTAAAGGAGAGTTAGATGAATATCTAGCAGGAAATGTTGTACAGCTATTTTAAAATTAATACTGATGTAGGACTTAACAGTGCTTTTTCTTCCCTAGATACTTGCTCTCAAGCAGTCAGACTGCAAATTTGCGAACTTTTAAAGAGAGGGAGGGCAATCACCCCTACACTTCTACCACTCTAATTCCTTCCATGCTTTTTAAGACTCAGCCAGCTTTATAAGACTAATCTCACATGGCTAACCATTGCAAACAAATTTATGCTTTTTTTAATAGCTCCAGGTTGCTCCATTAAAAAAACCCTGAATTGTGAAGACAGAGCATTTTCCATTAGTTTTGTGATTTTCATAATCTGCTACTGTCCCTCCGTCTAGTTTAAGTTTTCTGATGCTTTCGTGACATCTTAACTTGCACAGATGAGCAAATGCACAAATATTACATTCTAGGTCATCTTCAAGTATGTGCAATATTGAATATAGACATGCTTCCTGCAAGGCTCAGAACAAATGAGCATGCATGATCCATTTGCATACTCAACATTTCATTTCTTCCAGCTAAATGCCACTTCCGCAGTCCCAGCAGTTTTGCTGCTGAATATCTAGCAGATACGAATCCCTTAGTGGCAGAAACTGTATACCTAGATAAAGAACATTTGCAAATGAAATACCTTTGTTAAATTATAGCATCAGAATAACATATCTTTGAATACAGAAATTGCCTAAGAATATATGATTTAAAACTATTAGTAACTGTCACAACTCAAAGAGATAGCTCAGTGTTATAAAAAGTCTCTTTCAATAAAGAATAAACATAAATCTATCACCATATATTCTCAGAGTATGATTCATCTCACTTTATCAGCTTTCATAATGTAGACATTTAGTCTTATGTGGGCTACATCTACAGTCAGAGAATTGAATATAGAGTTTGCTAGAGGGTGACCTGATCCTTCCTCAGGTAGTATCTGGGGTAAACAGGATGAATTACTAGATGCTGTCTCTCTCCTCTGATCACTGATGGATGTTATAATATTAGCTTACACTAGACATCTATTTTAGTGGTTTAAGTTAGACAGAAAGAATCCCTCCCTACACGTATTATGAATCTCAGTCATCTCAATTATTTTACCCAAGAAGCTTCACGGAAGTCAAGCTTTAAACTTCCACTAGTAGTTACACTCCCTTCTTGGAGACTGAAACAAGATGTGTGTACTTGATGATGAAACTAAACATTGCTAAAAGTTTTGGTAAGCCTGTCCTGAATCCTATGGCTCTTTAAAGAATATGGCTCAAGTGTTTCTGATTGGGAGGGTATATAATCTGCTTTAGTGTTTTGCGCTTATATGCTATGGGTAGAATTAATATCACTACAGTAAAATAAATGATTACCGTCTGTTACAATGAACTATTTTCAGTTCCTTATAAGTTCATCAAATTCTAACCGTGGCCTGAAACCTTATATTCTAGATGTCATCTTCAGGCTAAAATTCTTGGGTACTCCTCAGATAAAACTGTTCAGCTCTTTCTGAAACTGAAGTGGTTAGGGTAACAAACAATCACTAATATACATATCTGTTAGAAAACAAAAATTAGTGGCCCATTCCTTTAGAAGCTCCAACATTGCCATGGCCTTAGAACATGAACTCTGCCCAGCTCCACGAGGGAGAGGAGCTGGGCAGAGTTTGGGTAATCGAAACCTACTTCACTAAGGGGTAAACTGACAAATGCTGGTGCTAGCAAGTTAAGGAAACTGTAATCAGGAAATTGTGAAAATGTGCTGAGAGGAGATTGCATAGACCTGACAAAGAGTTGGGGTTAAAATAGACAGTTTGCCCAGACAACGGGGCTGGAGCAAGAAGCTCAGGGGACGAGAAGATTTGGTCCAAAGTGGGTTGGATAAAAACACAGTAGAGTGCAAAGGAAAGACTGTTTGAGTAATTAAGATTGGGGAGCTAGAATTACCTATGGAAAGAGAATGGGATTAAAAAGGAGTGTTGGATTACAACTGTGATAGCCAGATGACACGACTATGGCTCACTGAGCAACAAGATGAGCGCTGAGAAGTCAGAAGAAAGCAGCACGATATCTGGACAGAGATAGAAAAGGGGCAAGGACAACCTGTAATGAAAACGCCTTTCCAAAACTGTGAGCTGAATCCTCTTTTTCTCTACCAGAAAATAATTGCAAAACCATCCACAGAAAAAGGCTCTGTGTACACTGACAGACTAGACATTCACTTTACAAGTGGTGGACAACTCAGGGAGTTCTGTCTTTCCAGCTGATCAAAGAGAAGGTTAAAAGAACCTGAAACCAGACAAATTCAGATCCAAAGTACAATGTACATTTTTAATACTGAAAGTTAATAACCATTATAATTTATCAAGACATATGGCAAATTTTCCATTGGGGGAGAACTTTCAAATAGAAATATCAATATTTTCCAAGTTTCAAAAAGAAATGGTCAGAGAAATTCCTATGCCCTGTATTATCTAATGATTGTAGTGTTTCCTTCTCTTTTAATCTGTAAATGCTGTGTCCAGACCCTCATTCTAGTCCATATAGAAAAGAACAACTTCCTGCCGTTATTAATTGGTTACCTAAAGGTTTCAACTGATTCTGATTGATCCTGGGGCTAACTGTTATAAGGACAAATTTTCAGAAAAAAGTCTACAACAATTTAATGAAATCGCATCCACACAGGGAGTTAAAACATGGCTTCTTGGTCATTAGTCGCAAACTCATTTTACTGACTGTCTAATCAAATTTCCTTACTAGTGCTTCAAAGTCATCTGATTTTTGTTAGCAATATAGATACATACTATACATTTATGTTCCACAAAATATGGAAAAAGAAATTGCTCAGGCTGAGTAGAAACAAACTGTATTGATGAAAAATATCTACGCTTTTTCTATATTTCATACTGCTTTCTTTGCAGTAAAACCAATGTCAAGTTGTTTTTATATTGTGCTTTATATTGTTCTAGGATGCTTTTTAACAGATGGAAGAATAAAATTGTAGAATAATGAAACAAATTGTTCCTAATGATAGAACCAAAAAGAAAATCTATATTTCATCTATTATCTTCAGCTCTAAATACTAGAGAGAAAGTATTTTATCTAACCCAGCTGATGTATGTATAAAGTATAAGGATTGAAGTGTATTCATATATATAAGTAGGTAATGGTAACACATGCAGATTCTGATAAATCAAAGGCATTCTATACATCTAAGTTTAATTCATAGAATATTGTAAAGGTGCCTAACAAAATCGATCAAATCTCCTAACAGCTATTTTGTTAACACAGTATCCATATATAGGGACCATTTAAATACATTGACTAATTGATTTAAATCTATCACAGCAATTTCTATTTGTAGAGTAAATCTAGAGTTTTTATCTTACAAAAACTAGCTTTCTGACTTGATAAGGTAATGTTCCTAAGTACACAACAAATGTAAGAATGAAATATCATCTCCAGACAATATGAAGAAAATGTTCTGGATGTTGTAAACATCCTTCTTCAATTTATTGTAATAGGGAAGACTTCTACGTTTCTTTTAGACTCTAAATAGTCTGAGTTCACTTTCTGGAGTTACCTCTCTCCCCAGGGACTACAGAGGGAACAGAATATATGTTTTACCTAATTTAGGTTTTTCAGGAGGTTTCTAAAGCCTGGTGAATTTGGGTCTAAATTCAACACTTTGCAGAAACACTTCTGGATCACTTATGGCAACAGTTCATTCATTCCCCAGATTTCAGCCAGGTAAGAGGTTTCTCTTACTCCCCTTCTATCCAGTTTCCTATGACTTACATGGAGTAAAAAGCTAAGTTCCTGTTTTTCTGACGGAAGCATATATTATAACACCACTTGTTTTTAATAGGCTGTTCCTCTGGGTTCGTCGTAATTCCCACCAATGTCAGTAGGAGTGATGTGAACATATGGTTAGAGAAGGCCTGAGAGAGGGCAGCTATTCTCATGCCAAGTGAACAAGATTTTGCACCACATTTCAAGCGTTTTGTGGATTGGGTGCTGCCAGAAATGCTATATGAACAGCATTGTTTGCAGTATTTTGACATTGCATGGAGACAACCTGGAAACGCAGGCAAGCAATTCAGCATTGCTGAAGGGTAAAAGTTGGGAGGCTGAGCAAGTTTTCAGCAGAAAGATGAGCTTTAACTGAACTAATTTTCTCATTATCTGACAGACTGCTTAGACACATGGTTGCTTCATTTGTCCGTAGAAATCAGAATGTCTCTTTCTGTTAAGGTCTATTCATACCAGCAAGGGGCGAGTGACTTTTGTCAAAATAAGAACTGTGAATCTCCAGACTGAAGGTTGCATTTTGTGAAAGGTCCTGGAGGCCTCCTTATTTCACTTCCTTCTATTCTTGAAAGACAAATTACATATTTTTTTTCTTCTCCAGCAGTATGTTCCCTTTAGAGGAGTTCTTTTTAGGGGAAGACAAATAGACAAAATAGTTTGAAACCAGAAGTTGCTTGTTATAGCTCTGCAACCTCTCTGTTGGGCCACCAAGTATCTGGTTTTTTCACACTAACTGAAAGTTCTCCATGATTTTTAAATTTGCAGGATCCAATGTATGCTCTGTACTGCTGGAGTCTTTTAGTTCTGAAACATAGGAAGATTTCAGGAAAACTTTGACTAGACAGCAAGGGATAGCTGGAACACTTGCTGTCCCTACTATGGGCCCATTACTGAACTGGGGAAACCCAGACGTATCATTCAGTCAGCAAATCACTGAGATAAAAGGAATAAAATTTTACTGTGAAGGAGAAGCATAAGTGATAAGTGAAGAATATATTTTAGAATTCAGACATTTACCCACAGCTGTCAGTTCATGTCTACCTAAACCAAACTGTCACAGTCTTTGTGGCTTACCCATCACAGATTAACTCCTGAGATTTGAATACCATTCCCACCTGGGATAGCATGGGGTTTATCCTTAAAGTCAAAGTCCTTTGAAAAGTTTATTCAAAGTAATGGTTAATCCAAGTATGAATGTCACACAGATACATAAGAACTGAATTTTCCAGTTGACAGTGCAAGCCTTCACAAATTGAAATAAGTACTGTTTTCTTGAGGGATTGTGAAGGAAGTCTCTATGCCAAATATTTGATCTGTTCTGTTCACTTGCAAGATATATACTTTGCATAAAACACTCTCTGAAATGGGGCCTGCTTGTCCAGATGAATACATTATTCCACTGTGTGGAGAAAGGCTGATCTAGAGGCAAATTACTGAGCGTAATTTATTCCATATCCTTGCTGGAATAACTTGTGCTCCTGAGCCTCCTCAGATGTGTAGTCAATAGGGAACTGTCTGGCTACATGAGGTTTCTTAATACATCTTTCAGCTAAATCAGAGATTCAAATGCAAAATCCAGCACTCAGGGAGATCATCTAAATCTGTGGTGCTCCCTGGAGAACCGGAGGTCTATAAACCAATGAATGGATTACAATAAAATGTAAATTCAGTATTTCCAACTCTGGGAGAAATGACGATACTCCAATATTTTTCAAGCTGTATCCATCTCCCTCAGTCAAACAGTAGCACCTCTCAGCATTTATCAAGTCTGTAATGCACTTTGGGAGAAAGTTTAAATGCTGATTGTATTTAGGAATAGAGCTTTTATATATTTTTAAAACTGTCTTCATATTGGGAACTGTCTCCTAGTCCTAAATGCTTCCAGTAATGTGCTGAGCACTGGTATCCAAGTTTATTTTTTTTATCTGTTACAATGAAGTTGTTTTTAAAGATTCATTCTAGACCTGGTGAAATATCTTAAGTGAAATCCAACAGGTAGAAAGGAGCTGTTTGGTCCTTAATGGAGTCTGTCATGAAAAAACAGCAGAGGGCCACAGAGCTGAAGCAACTGTAGATAGTTCAAGTGAGTAGTTGGAGAAAAGAGCTGTTGAGGTAAGGAACAGAAATTGTTCAGTTGCAGTCTAAGGTTGAGGAAGAGGTCCTCTATTCATTCAATACTTTTAAAAATACCTATAAATATGTAATTTTAAATCTGATGTTGTCCTCCTGCTGGCTAAGTAAGGTTGAGCAAACTAGGTCAAATTAGCAGGGAGGTCTCCTCAGCCCCAGGTAAACTGCTGAGATGCAGTAGTTGATCTTTCTCCTCATATTTCTCCCCTTCTTTTTTTAGTGCCAAAGCAGTGTGATAGTTTCAGCTGTCAGATATGTACTTGTCAGATCAACCCTTTTACTTCAGACTTGTCTCATTCCTTCCAAAGATGTTGTTCAGCCTTTCTTTTTGTCATTTCCAGAGTCAGCAGCAGCACAGAGGAGCCCCTCGACTGCCCCTTATCACCATATGAAAGAGGACAGAAAGCATGTGTCTACCTTACTGATTGGCATGATGCACAGACAGAAGGACTGGGGTTCAATTTGCTGCAGTGTGCCATGGCTCTTGGATCACAGCGCTATACTGTCTCCTGGTGATGAAGTTCACACGAGCTGCAAGTGTAGGCATGCATCATGCAAGTATAAAGAGCTAACTGTTGTAGGACCTTACACTCACGCCACAAAGAGGGTATATGCACCCTTCTGATGCACTGCTTCATCCATGGTTCCATGAGGAAAGCAACCAAGTCACACAAATTCATGGTACATGTCTGTGTTTACTGCATGACTGCAAATGCAGGTGCTACATTTCAAAGACCCTTAAGCAATAAGATTTCAGAAGATGTCTTATAAAAGGGGAAGTGATTGTCATTATGAAGTTTGTAACTGACACGTGTGTGATGAAAAGCTCAAAGATGAAATAATTTCACTTTTGTGTTATGTCACTGATGGCTCTAACTTACAGAACAACTTTTTGTCTGAGATACTCCAAAGCAGCTGTAGTTGACTACAGTGTGTGCGCACAGCCTAGTATGTAGCCTTTAGCTACTGAATTTTCTGGGGGCTGTTTTTGGTTTTGTTCCATTTCACTGTTGGAGGCAGTGAATCAAATTCTGACCTGAGCTCTACAGTAATGTCTTTGGGCTGTGACACTGAGGCAAAGCAAGAGTTACAAGAAAACAGAATTTAAAAGACAGTGTGTTCAATGCACTGATTCTCTCTGGTTATGTATTCACTCTGGAATCAATGAACAACACAGAAACTCTCAACATGAGTATAAAGATGTCAGAATCAGTTCCTTAATCTTGATGCAGTTTAAATATTACTTCTGGCTAAGTATTACATCTGAACCAAACGCATGATTTGAGCTTACAGACAAGAGTTTGTTCCTGAGCTGATTCATGTCAGTTTTATACTCGTAAACATCTTTTGATTTCAGTGGCGTTAATTCATATTTTCAATAACTCAATGAGAACAGAACATGGAGTAGAGTCTTAAAGTGTCTTTTCAGAACAGCCAGTGAACTCCCTTGGTACATGAAGAAAAATTGCTATTGTCAGTATCAGAGACAAAAAAATGAAACCAGTCAGGATACAGTAGGTGTCTACACTGTAACTAATACAGAGACAAAATGCACAGCTCCTTGAATGAGAGAATCTCTTTGAAAGAATCAGTATTATACAGTACATGAAGGCTGTTATTGCGTTGCTGTTTCCACATAAGATAGGGTGTATGAGATAAGCATTGCACACAAGGGCCAAGATACTAAACTAATTTTACTAAGATCCCTTTATGTTAAATCAGAGAAGAGGGTGGATTTGAAAAAGAAGGTGCAAATGGTATATTTCTAATATTTTCTCCCTCAAAAATTATCTGAGGTTAAGAGAAAGGAAGAAATAAGAACTGGAAGGCTGATGGAAGGTTAAAATATTCACAAAACAAACTTGATTTATTCAAGCTTTTTGAGGTTCCAAGAAACATGTTTAACAGGAGCTGAAAGACCTGAAAAGAAACCTTATTGTGGTGCACAGCAAAGTAATGTGGAAAAAAAAAATCTCCGTATTTCTTCAGCCTTTAGCTTAGCTCTCACTGTGGGGAATCTTGCTGTGAAGAGATTAATCACTGCTGCTTAATAGTATCTCTGCTGGTTGCTCCAGGATAGCAACTAGCTACATAATGCAGCAAATGCATTCTTCTTTTAGCACGGCACCTAGAGTACTGTGAATGTGCCAAAGGGATTTCAAACTTACCATGGTGTACAACTGACCAGCAGATGCTGGAAGCACATTGCTTGGCTCTCCAGAGGCCACAGATTCTGGAGGAAGATGAAATAGTCTCTTTTGTTCCCTCTCCCTGCTTTTGTTTTATGAAGGAATCAAAGGAACTGCCTTCTACAAAAGTAGCCAGCTACCAGGCTACTTCCAGAACCAGGTCTCAAAGACTTTCCATTTTCTGGAGCTAGCCCTTACACTGAAACTTCATTAGGGATTTTGACTTCTCATCTTCAGCTCACTCTTTTTTCACTGCCATTTGTAACACTTGGTTTCCTTAGGAGCAGAATGGACATTTACTTTGATGCAGTAATTACTAATAGCTGGTTACATCCCGTTCCTTATCAGTTCTGCTTAGCTCTCCTTCTTACTAGCACCACAATGTCTCTAGTTCCTTTCAGTCCTTATTGGGCTAAACTCTCCAGACTATTTTCCTTTCCCTCTTTATCTCCTCCATTTGCAAATCTCAAAGTTGTTCAATTTACAATGAAGAAAAGTCCTACAAAGAAGTCTTAAAAAACTAAGTCTTGTATAAGATATCAAACAGGGAAACTGATACAAAGAAGACTACTTAGCCAAAGACACAAAGGAAGGTTTCTAGAATGGCAAAACAACCCTTTTTTGAGTTCCTTCTCTTATTGCATGAAGACTTCAACAGCTTTACCTGAATGCTCTTCAGAGACTGTGGTTCAAAGGTTCTGGCTTTAAAGGGATTGCACTTTTTTTCGTTGGCAAGAAAAATGGACAGGTTTATTTAAGTTAAATGCTTTTCAAAGATACTTTCACAGAAGCTTTCATCTCCTTTTGTCTTTGTTTCCAATCTTCCTGAAAATAACTGCAGTGACACAAGTGCAAAGTCTTTTTGATCATTTCAGTGGTAGTGACGATGCAGCTTTGTGAACTGCAAGGCATGTTGTCTGAAAAAGCTATCTTCTACCAGGAGCAGTGGAGGAAATGGGGCAGAGCGATTGGCAGCCTTTCCCCCACATCAGTCACCCTTCGCAGATCTTTCTCCAGCAGGCGAGTAGAAGGTTGATAAACTGCTACCTTTGGGGACTTCCACCATGGAAAGAATGGCTGGTGCATAAGCAGTAGAGGTACTTATAGTAAAATGGATGTTTAAATTCACAGTAAAACTGAACCTGAGGAAAGGCTGCTAGGTTTTGATTAGCAGAAAAGATGACCTGCTATCTCCAGCTCCTTTTTTCAACAAAACGGCATGGGAAGAGGATAGACCAACATATACTTAAACAGCAGTACTCAGCAAAGGTGAGATTCAGCTCCCGATTCACTTAAAACAGAAAACACTTAAATGTAGCTGCATATATGTCATCTAGGTGTTTCAACTACTCTTGTGATCACTAGGGGTTCAATAAAGTTGCCTACAAATGAATGTATACTGCCACATGAGACTTTCAAGAGTACCCTGCCCTGCCTCTAGCTGCCATGTCCAGGGAGCACGGGTTTTCCATGGGTCCTGTGCCGTATTTGCCAGCCTGCTGTGGAAGTCTGAGATGCATTAGAGCATCTCAAATGAGGCTCGAAACCTGTGTTTAAGCAACTGAAACGACCCTGATGGTGTGGACCAGGTTTTATTGACCAGAATGGGTGTTTAGATGAATCTCACATGTAGACACTTGCACGTAAGTTTTGTTGAACTGAATCCCTCCCCTGATGCTGTCTTGCTGGGCCGTTGCTTACTAGTGGCACAAAGTGCCTGACACTTTGTGGCTGGATGAACATAAACAAAAGCATGACCCTTGCTCCAAACAGCAGACAGTCAGAGCTCAAGACAAGGCACAACGGTAGAGATGCACAGGGTATATGGAGGGTATGTGGAGAAAAAAGAGAAGGCAAATGAAGGCTGGTGATCTAATAATTACATCATTCCCAAGAGATGTTTGTAGCCAGAGAGAACTTTAGGGAGGGATTTAAAGGAGATTGGAGGTTCAGCTCTGCAGCAGTGGGGGATCTCCTAAGCAGCAACGTGGAAAACTTTTAAAGCTGTTAACCTGAGAATTTGCCTCAGCCTCTGGTACTCCATGTGAGGCATCTTCTTGGTGAAAATGAGAAGCTCTAAAATTGATGTGACTGGCAAAATGATCCTATGTAATAAGCCAAATGTGGTCAAAATGCCAGGTATGCTGTCTGCAGCAAGTATGTAAGTGGAGAAATGTTACGTTTCTCAAGGCCAGAGATTAAAAAACAGGAATAATTTAGAAATGAAGTGATAAAAGACTTCACTGTGTAAGTGGGCAAGAAAGGCCTTATCTTCTGCTGTTTAAAAATAAAATCTCAATTATATTAGTTTAGATGACAGTACCTAGGCAGAGATCCAAGTTGAAGACTTGTTTATGGGCTTGAACAGTAAGTAGGATGATGGTGTTTTCCACAGCAATCAAGTAAGAAAGTAGCAGGGAAGGTGTGGGAGAAGAAAGATTAGAGAAGAATGCAAATAATCATTTTATCTGTCTATTCAATTAACATCTAGGCCTACTTTGTAGCTTCCTGAAGCCTCAGTGTGGCATTCAGTAGATGACAAACATTCAAAATGAGGGACCCGCCAACACTTATTCAGGTAGAAATTTCAAATATTCTGGTATGTATTTCTCCACTATAAATAACTTTCTGCAATTTCAGTGTCCTAATTTTGTGTTCAAGGTAAAAAAAAAAAAAAAAGGAGAAGAAATGCTTCAACAAAAAGTTATACTTTTTGGTTTAATGTGTAGGTATTTGTGGGATTAAAGTACCCTATTGAAACACAGGCAGAGATGCAAAAGTTACAGCCTCTTTTTTCAAATATCACCTTCAAATACATATATATTTAGTTAAGGGACTGCTCATTTTTTTATATTCAAATTGAATATTCAATTACATTACTTCAAATTAGTCTTGTTACTCTAAAACCTTTATGCAGTACTTATCCTATCCCTAACAAAAAGACTTTGGAGATGGCAATTTCATTGGTGTTTAAGCAAATGACATGAGGGAGATGTACTTCGTCTTTCTTGACTGTTCGTAGGTTAGAGCACAATTTGTGTCATTTTAATTTTCTTACATTTAATAAAGGATGAACTCAGAGGAAGTGTTATTGTTTATGGCTTGTATATTTTAACCATGTGTATGCAAAATAGTGTTTCACTTTTCTGGTACATAGCTGCTTGATTAAAAGAAACAAGTTACAGTGGTGACTGTAGACACTTTACCTTGTAAATTGTGTTTTAGAATAACTGCAACAAACAACATGTTTACAGCTAAGAGATACTTATAAAAAAACCTGAAACTTTGATCATGAGGGATTTTAATTTCACAGATACTTACTGTGATAACAAGTATGCAAAACCTGTAAGGTGGGAAGCATGTTTCCAGAGGCAATGCATAATTGCTTACTTACTGAAGTCAGTTTATTGACTGAACTTCATGATCAGAGGCTCTTGGCACCCAGAGCTAGGAAATTAGCCCATCTTGATAAATAGAGCAGGGCTGATCTAGGGATCACAAATTCACAATACAGAAAAGAAAAGAAGATGAAGCAACACAATTAGTTTTAGCTCAGCAGAAGTTTTGTAAAAACGAAAATACTATAAGGCATGTTGATGGAGATAACTATATAAATTAGGGATGTTTTTCTGGAAGATAAACAGGTTTTCATTATATGCCACAACATGAATTACTTGTACCTTCACTTCAAGTAGAAGGAATAGCTTGTGGTAACATAAACAACTGAATGATCTTGATGGAAATGATGCAAGATCTCACGACTGTGTGGGAAACCTGGTGCAGAAAAAATGGGAATTATTTAAGAAACAGTTGGACACACTGCAGTTACAATTCATTCAGGCTAAGTCTCAACAGGGGGAATATAACTCAGACAATGTGCTTAAACAGAGTGACAATAACAACATTTTTAAATGTCTGCTTTGGGAAGGGGGGAGATTGTTATTTACAATTTTAAAAAATTGCAGAAACTAAAAGATAATTAGAAGATCAAGAAGAGATATTGACTTACAGGTTGCACAAAATATTCCAAGTATGAATAAAGGGCTTTGTCACAGGTGGTATATTTGCAGCAGACAGTAAATGAAATGGAAATGGTCACTAAAAAGTGGTAGTTGAGATTATCAGGCATAAAGGAATTAATGTGATTTATCAGGAACTAGAACATTCCGTCTACTGTTACACACTTTCACAGGTGGAATACAGGGAAGAGTTGTCCTAAGATGTGTTTCTGTGTCTTGGTTGGCTTAGATAAGTTTGTCATTGATTTCAGTGTTGCTGCTTGTGTGATTAAGCAGAGTGAGCGCTGGCCTTTGGGAATTTACTATAGTGCCTATAATTGGCTGGATGGAAGAATATGGGATGGGAGGATCATAGCAGCATGACCACTGCAGCTTTACATGATCAGGCAGTGGGTCCTGCTTCTGAGGAGGGTCTGCAGCTTCTTTAGCTTTGTGGTAGAAGTTTATGCTTTTACAATGTACTACTGAGAGCACAGAATTTGTCCATGCACCTTCACTGTCATGGAAGAATTAAGACTTTGCATTATTTACCTTACGTTTTTGAATACATCTCTGTGTAGAAATCAGACTATTGGATCACACACGGTGGCACGGGGCAAGCTGTTTTTCAGGAGGCAGTGGTCCCTTTATATATTCACTCTTCAGCTCTGATGTTTTTTGGTCTCTGACAAGTTTTATTTTAGCTACAGATATGTATATTAGGGATGTGAATCCCTTCATAGTCTCTGGCAATCCAGGTGTAGGTAAAAATTGCACTGGAAATAGAAGTTCCTTAGTTTTCCACTGAAATTTCCTTATAATTTCTTCTACTAGGATATCATTACCTGCAGAATATGTTGGGGTTTGTCTGAAGCACTGGTTGTTATTCTGTATAGGAACATTACATCTTAATACATATACCTCTTATGCCATGTATATACAGGCAAAAGATAGGACTTTCTAGTATAAGATAACAAGCTTACGTCTGCATTTCCAAATGAGAGATTGGGACAACAAGGAGGAATAATGCAATCAAAAGCACTTCAATGTGCAGAGAGTGTAAAGCTATCAAGTAAAAGATGGTGGCACAGCCAGTGAAAAAGAACGCAAGATCAAGTCCAATAAAGCAACACTTATAGCTCTGTATGACGCAGGCTAGAATTTACGCAGATAGGTGAACTGAATTTTGATCCTCCCTGTTTATGGAGCTCTGAGAATTTATAGTATGGGTCAAGCTGCACTTGCATTTAGTAGAACTTCTTCTTCATGCCCAACAAAATATTGTAGTCAGTGGGATGCTGCTGTGTGTAAAGGCAGGTGATAAATCTATTGCTTTTTCATTTACTTCTTCATTCTTAAGGACTATCTTTGGAAATTCATATGTAAATAGTTGCTCTTTATTAATCCCTCTCTAATCTTTACTTATCTATCAGTGCTGCTAAATTAAAACAAATAATGACACAAAAACATTTCAACTGAAATACAGCAAATTGATCACCTGGATTCATTAAAATTACGAATTCGGTGTCTGTGGTTATGCAAGAGATCAAAGTCAGTCATCATGACTGTTCCAGCCACAGCCTTAAAATCAGTAAGGAACATGGACCATCATTAAGGGGCAAATTTTCAAGCAATCTCACCACTATTTTCATTTCAGAATTGAGGCACACCATTGACCTTTTTTTTTTTTTTGTCTGTTTTACCCAGCAGTATTTTTAATTGTTTATACAAAGTTGATCACAACATGATCATAACATGGTGGTGTTACGTTCTGGGCATGAGGAAATACACCTCTCAGATAAGATATGACACTGCAGATGTATGTGTCCAGAAACTTTCCCCGGTACTTAAAAAAAAAACCAAACAAAACAACAAAAAAACCCTTGTAGGAAGTCTAGGCAACAATGGAGAATGTTACTCTGTTGATAAGAGAAGTAATATTTAGGCTCATAAATTTGTTATTTTTACTGAAAATATGACCTCACAAGGTCTGTAGTTGCTCCTATTCAATTTGATCCACTGGGATCCCTGGACAAATTTCTGGTCCCCTTATGTGATCAATTTCTTTTGTGGAAGGGGTAAAGTGGAGAGATAAGATATCAGGAGAGGAGTCCACTTGGTGAGACTCAGCTATGTAAAAGAACAGGGACCATGAAGCAACTGAACACTGGTTCCATGAAGCAGCACATATAAACAGAAATTCTCAGATTGGGCAAAAAGCGTGCTGGTCTTCAGCTTAGAGATTAACCAGGTTTCTTTTTTTCTTTCTGTGTAAAATTGAAATTTTCTGCAAATATACAGTTTGGCATTTTTTTTAAAATACAACTTACATTTTAGCTTTATGTTTGCACACTTTTAGCCTTTGGAATAAAGTCTCTAATTTCTTCAACATGCCTGTCATGGTTATGTCTGAGTGCTGTGACAGTGGTCAGTACAGTCTTACTCAGGACCAACTCATTTTATTTAGAAGTCTGAAAGTAGCTCTGTTTTCAGGTTTTATCTTAGCTTTTAGTGGCCTAATGTAGTGACAAATGTTTGTAACAATAGTAAAAAAAGTTTTGTGAAAAACATTTTTACTCCTATAATAGTTAGCAGAATAGAATAGCTATTCACCAGAATAGAATAGCTATTCACTACTTCATATAAAGCTGTCTCCTGAGGTGTTTTTGTTTCTAACAAAGGATTAAGGTGTGTCCATGTGCCTTCCATTAAATTTCTCTTATGATAGTAAGACTATGTTAAGGGCAAAATGGCAACCATCTTGCTGGCTCAGCCTGTGTACTGTGTACACTGTGTTTAGTGTACTAAACCCTGACAAAGAGGGAGGAAGACAAGTATACATACACATAAACAAATCTGACAATAGAGCAGAGCTATGTTAAGAGCGCGAGGCCAGCGAAACACAGTGATTTCATCCAGTTGGAAATCATGTCTCTTCCAATATGTATTCACTGCAGCAAATGTGGCTTAGTAAAAGTTTTATTCTGTAAGAAAACCTTCATAAATACGGGCCTTCTGCATTTTACTTGAACTGCCACATAAGTGCGTGTTGTTGAAACATAACTTTAAATAGCTTATGAAGACATCCCTATGAATTCAAAATTACTGTACTTGCAGAAAAAGCAACAATACCCGTCTGTAAATCCTTTAATCATAAGCATTAAAGAATAGTTCTTCAGAGAATCACAGGCTGCTGACTAAAGTTTACATTTTCTTGAGTTGCTTTTGGTGCTGCTAGCTATTTTTCTCATACACATGATGCTGATATGAAGTGACACTTGCACCTGTTGTCACCATCTTATGGTAATTAGCATAGTGCCCTAAGTAGTAGCAGGGCCATCACATCCAGACATAAGCCATTAACATATTGCAGCTGTCATCAGTAGGGAAAGCTAATGGAGTTAGTGGATTTGCACACTACTGCATACCTTGGCTCCGCTAGCATAACTCCCCATATTGGGGTCATTGGGGATAGGAAAAAAGAAATGTGGGATGTAGCCAGTCAGGAGTGAAAGAATACATTTTACTGCAGGTTTACTTTCATGTATTATGCATGTCCTTCAAGGTCACTGCATGATCATTTATAAGATTTTAATGAGATATCAAAGTGGAAAGAATGGAATGTAATTAATGTGATCATACAGAGAAGATACAGGTATAAAATAGCATGCATGAGGCAGTCAACAAAAACTGGAAGCAGTGAAGAGAAGGACTATTTGGCCAGATTTCAGTCTGTGAAAAAAATAATCTTTTTTACCCTACTTTCAGACACTTAACATCCTGCCAAACAGTTTTCCCCAGCCAACAGCAAATTAATGGAGGGAATTAGAGAAAATGCATTCCGGTGCTTCTCTTTGAATATAGGCTACCTGCGCTTTGCTTCTTCAGGGGAAAATGAGTGGCTTGTAGCTAAAAGTATTTAGTCTAATGTGTCATTTGTGGGCATTTTATATTTTATTGTTCTGATTCCGCTGCTATCAGAGTCTCTGACAAGACTGGACTAAACTGAAAATTCAAGGTATGGAAAGGAGCATATTTTTAAGTACTTTTTTAGAGTCTTTTCTTTGTGTGGGTGCCTGAGAAGGTGCAGAGACTTAATAAACCCCTCAGCAGGAAGAGCTCCTTAGAGGCTTTTGCTAAGCTTGCTGGTTGTCGCCAGCCTGCTCCAGTTCCCACCTTCTTCCTGCCACGCAGGTACTTTTGTATAAAGGCTTATCTCTATATATGCACTTTTTTTTGGAGGGGGGAGATAGGACTGCAAATCAAGTTGGCAGTGGCTGGAATTGGTGCCCCGGGCACAGCCAGTGCTCTGGCAGTCCCCACTGTCTGTGCCAGGCTAGTGCTAGTGTTTCTGCATAGGAGCTGGCATAAACACTGGTGAGCAATGTGAGGGAGAGACCGTCTCAGCAGCACAAAAGGCAACCCTATCTAGAGACTATTTAGGCAATCCTAAATTAGAGACTAACCCTGCCTTGCAAACTCATCCTACTTTGGCCTTTGGTAAACCACACAAGCCAACATTTTCAGATGTGGGTAAGTAGTTACACACTTTAAGTGGAAGGAAACACCCATGCTGGAAAATACTCGCCTTATCTTATGCAATCAAGGACTCTATTCAGCCTTCTGCTTTTTCTTAAATATTCTGCACTTTGCCTTTTTCATAACTTTCTAGGAATACAGTTGTTTGGAAATCAGATTTATCAAAACCCTACTTTAAGCCTGAAGTGATTCCAGGGACTCTTTCAGGATTTGTGCTGTCAGTAGGACATGGAACCCTAATTATGACCTTTGTTGTTGAATTCACGTCCCCAGACCCTGAATGCTCTCTTGGAAACTCTGAACATCTTCAATTTGTGTTACTATTATTCACAGTCTGAGCCTTTTGAAAAGACAAATTTATGTGAAAATATTGCAGGTAAAATCTTCAGTATAATATTAATTTTTTAAAGCAGTAGATCTTTTCTTTCAACTTAAAACTTTTTTCATCTTCCTTTATTTTTAAATGCCTTTTGTAGTTTTTTAAAAATAATTTTAAATAATTGCTTATTCTCACAGAATAAACCAACTTAATTTTCCCCATCCTCTCAAAATGATCAAAAAACAAGAAAGCAATATTTTAACTCTAAAAAGAAATGAGAATGTGAACTCAAGAAAATTAAAAAAGGTTTTATCAAAACAAGGTCATTTCAGGGATTTACCAATATGTATGTATATTTGCTAAGATATTTCCATTTAACCACATCATTTTTAATAATTACTTGGCTGAACTTTCAAGTAAATACATACATATGGCAGATTTCTTATTAGTTAGTGGGAGTGTGTGCTTCTTAAAACTGCTTTATTTGCAAGGCAAGCTGCTGTCCACGCTGACCTTCTAAAACATTTGCTCTGGGAAGAAGAGCTGATGGATATAAGTGGAGAATGTCACAAAGAATAGGAAGCAATGAACAGGAGCTCTTGATTGGGATTCCAGGGGAAAATGATGAACAGAGAAAAACCCAAGTATTTCTCCTTCATGTAGGTTCTTTGTTTTGGTCCTCTTCTTCACCTTATTTTCTGCTTCTCTTCCTTCTTTTTTCCTTAGTGTTTTCCTTTCTCACCCCTTTCCCACCTCTGCTACCTGCTCTTAACCTGCACCTAATCTTTCTTTTTCTCTCTACCACTTAATATATTGCCACTGAAACCTCTGTCCAGAGCCATGACCTCACTAGAGGTGATGGAAGACAGGACAATGTGGGCAGCATCTCTCTCCTTGCTGAAGGAACTGTTTGCATACGTGGAAGGCCAGTTCAGCCCATGACAATGTCCATGTAATAATGCTTACAGAGAGATGCCTTGGAAAACTCAGTTTACACAGGACACACATATAATGTGGTTCCCAAAGTAAAATGTGCTTATCCAGTAGCAGTTGGTAGTTCCAGCAACTCCCTAATCTGTGACTCCCTCCAGCGGCTGGTTTACCATAGTTTACAAAGCCAGGTTTACAAACACATGTTTTTTTCATGAAACTGGCTATAGTAGGGGCTAGACAAACAATGCTGCCAGGAAAATGCCAAATGGAGGCAGGAGACAATAAAAGCAAAAAGCTTCATTTTTTAATATCTGTTGTCACAGAGGACCAGGACTGAGCACCTCCCTCGTGATGTTCCGCTGAACACAACCCCTCAGTCAGATACTGTGGGAGACAGACCAGCCTGACATCCTTCTGCTGCTGCCAAAAGCTCTTGCTGTTGTCCTGGATGGGGGCATATCCCATATCCTAGCTTTGCAGTTACCTTGCTTTTTTTCTACAGAAGGAGTTCATATTGTTCACCTGCACACTCTGGCTGGTGAGAAATGATGCAGAAAGGAGAGAAGGGTAATTTCTGAAGTGGGCCCATGGCAAAAAATCGAAGATATGACAAAAACCTTACAGTTTTTATTTCTGACCCTATATAAACAAATAAGATTTTAAAGAGAGAGTCATTTTTGGAAAGTCGAGATAATCTCAGGCCTAGAAAAATCAAACAATTTAAAATTCATGAAGGTACCATCTTCCTATTTATAAAAGGTTAAGTTCCCCTAAGCTATGAAAGAAAAACACCCTCTGAAGACCTGGGGAGGCAGTAAACACTGGTGGCAAGTGACAGGAATTGATCCTGCTTTTCCGTGCTTGTCATGTCTCTAAATTTTATTTCCACCATTTCTAGGGTACTGTGATAAGAGAGAGAGGGAAAGGAAAAAGGATTGAGCTGAGGCAAGACTATGGCCCGAGGGCGATGGTACCTGGGTCCCTGACTTTTTCTCAATTAGTAGGTCTCCCTGCCTGACTGCGAGATGTGCATCTAACTGGGGACTTAGACTGTTGCAAGGTATTGATTAGCCATAATGTGAAGTCAAATCTGAATAAAAAAGCACCGTGATCAAAAGCCTTTCATTGGAGACAGCATGCCCTCCAAGTCAAGGGTCTGCAGAATCTGATGAGCTCTGTTTCCTTTTTGTCTGAGAGAGATTTCCACGGTTTACTCATAAAGGCTCTCTTGATAGGAATGTCCAGTGGGCCCTCTGTCAAAAAACCTGATGTCTCAGACTTGACAGGTGCTTGTTAGTTTTTCATCCCAGATCACTCAACATGCACACAAAACTAGAAGAGACGATGGCTAATAATGCTATGTTTCAAGTTGACTGCCTTGTCATTTTTGCTGGAAAATTCACTGGTTCAATCATTAACATTAAATTGTCTGCATTAAAGGAAAACAAAGCATAGCCAGCCATGAAATGTATTGGTTTTCCAACTGCTAGGACTTACACAGCTCAATACAATTCATTGCATTGCCTTGTTTGATAGGAACAGTTTATCCAGATCACATACAAAACAAAATAAACTGATGCTCTATTAAAAATGACAACAAAAAAACCTGCAGCAGCGAAAACTGAGAGATCCATTTTAATTCATTTTGTCTTTTCCTGGAATTTAGCTTTCTTCTCACTAAAAATGTTCGTAAATGAAGAAATGATCCTCCATACCTTTACTTGCATGAGCAACATCCTTTGAAAGAGTGCCACTCCACTAGGATGGCATATGAACCTGGATTTCTGCTCCATCATAGTTTCATCCCTTGTGAGTTGAGGTTCGTTTCTCTCAAAAACTCAAGGGAGGATGGAGGCTTATTTCTACAGACTATTCACATGAAGAATTTACAAGCCAAGGGTTTAGGCCAACAGAAATGATTTATTTTGGTAATAATATCTCTGGGCATTGTTATAATAAACTCCACACTTTGTTTCTTCTTCTGTAGTTCACAATCTAAACCTCATGGCAGAGCAGTAGCTGTGTGATGATGGTGGACTCTGGGACTCACTGGAGGTAACAAGAGTTCCTGTTCATACTGGTGTATGAGACCATTGGAAATGAAACAAAAAAGACCAAAGTTTTTACTAAGTAAAATGTTGCCTTACCCATTCTTAGATATTTTTGAGTCGATTAGTGAAATGGGAGTTTACACTGAGATCTTGTAAGTGATACTTTATACTTGAGCTGTCTTCTCTTACACTTGCAACATTTCTTGCTTCTAAGGAACTACTTGTCCTATATATCAGCAAAAAAACCCCCCGAAAGTCATCTTCCTTCCCCACCTTCCCTTCCAGCACTAATGGTAGGTCCCAGAGGTCTCACCCAGGCAGGCTGGGATTAGGGTTCAGTCCCGTTCTGTGCCAAAAGGGATTTTAATAGTACTGTCCCCCTCCCAAAGAAGCGTATGAACTGCCAGTCCATCCCCCCGGAGCTTTTGCACGTGTAAGAGTATCAGCACAGGCACTGTGCAGGGGCGCAGGGCAGTCCCCCATAAGGGCAGGCGCCGGAGGCATGTCATGCTTGTTCTAGTGGTTGGCAAACTATTCACCTAACGAGAAAGAACAGAAACTGAACAACGGCAACAAAAAACCCTGAAGAAGCAAAATTAATCAATCCAAAGCACG
This sequence comes from Nipponia nippon, assembly GCF_047370975.1. Classification (NCBI taxonomy): domain Eukaryota; kingdom Metazoa; phylum Chordata; class Aves; order Pelecaniformes; family Threskiornithidae; genus Nipponia; species Nipponia nippon. Next base: position 84,564,475 of record NW_028262336.1, read on the forward strand.
CTGGTTATGAGGTTATTCCTGGCTCAGGTACTGAGCTGCAAAAGTCCAGCTAAAGGAGTGTTTTTTTGGTAGCTACAGTCACAGCTGTGCAATCCGTAGCAGACCTGTTCATAGACAAACACACACATGGGACAAAGAAGAGAGGGAGAGAGGAAATAGACCACTGTTACAAAGCTTGGGAAGAGAGGGAGCCTTAAAACACAAGCATCCAAAATACGATTTGTGGTGTCTGAACGCATGGGGGCAGGAACACGAGGACCTTGCAGTGGTCCCAGGGTGAAAACCCTGTGAGGTATTCAAGCCAAGGCCCTGTTACAAGCTGGTTTGCCCTACTGCCTTCCAGCAGAGCCAGGTTGGATGAAATGTCTCTCCTTCTCCCTGATGGTGTTTTCCGTTGCATGAAGGCTGAGCCTGGGGTGGGTCTTCTCCATCTATATACCAATAAATGGCAAAGGTGTGAGTTATTTCTCCAGACCTTCAGTCCCCATTGCTCACAGCACTCTACTTCCAGCCCTTCCCAGCACAACTCAAGGTTGTGAAAGCGTAATGGAGCCCAAAATATTTCTTGCTGCAAAGTATTCGTTGTGGTAAATGTCGACTATAGCAATAAGGCACTGAAGGCTGTGCATTAGCAAGCTATTAGTGCATGCTGAGAGTGCTTTGGTTGCCTTCTAATGCACACTCTGCAATGGCCATTACAGAGTATGACTCATTATTTTTACATTTATTTCACATTTTAGAAAATCCTTTTCAAAACACTTTTGCACAATTTCAGGAGATGTGTTTTTTCACAAGGAAAAAAATGGTGCTTATGAATAAAATGTGAAGAGAAAATGGTAGGCAGAGATAGTCCTCAGTACTTCTGAGCAAATCTGAAAGTGAGTGATTCTTTCCTATCCCACTCTCTTTTCCTGTGGTTTTTTGACTGTCATAGACTGATCTACCTCCTCCCAGAGTCATCCTTCTGCCTTTTCAGTTTCAGTGTATGACTGTGCAGCCATTTTATTTGATTAAAAATAGCACTTTGGCAGATACATGACACAAGGTTCCTGTGTTTCACACCAGAAAAATGCAAAATGTCCATAAAAGTCATACATTGATCCTGGAAAGCAATGTATGCCTCCAGAGGGGGAAGATGTCACATATTCTTTCCTTGAGCCTCTCATTTCTGCCTCTGTCCCATAATTGTCTTTGCTTATCTCTGATCCCCACAAAATGTTGAAATTTTTGTTCATCTGCCTTTTTCCTATTGCACATTGAATGCAACAGTGTGACAGCTGTGCCCAAAAGGTAGTATCGATGTAGGCAGGTTGTAATTACAACTGCTAAGCCTGCTAAGAAAAATAAGGTTATGATCAATTAGGCTAGGATTAATTCTGCCTAACTTTAAACACCTAACTGAGGTGTTCAAATTAGGACTATAATTGCTCTAGGCTGTCTTAGTAATGAAGTGAAGGTTAGATGCCTCCAAAATGTGTTTCATCCAACCTAAGGGCTAAATCATCCTCTCTTACTGACAAGACTTTACATGCCAGTGCTTCTAATTTTATCAGCTAAATGATACAGGTAATCCGACTTGGGATGAATCTGGGCCCTGTTTTTTCCCCAGCTCTGCTTCACTGTTTAATGGTTAGGTATCTACAGTGTGAATATATGTTCTTAAAGCATCAGCTGTCTCCATAATACTGGAATGTCAAAATAATGGTGTATTTTACTGTTGATATCTGAGTAGCATGCTATGAGGTCCTTTGTGAAAATGCCCTGGAGAAAGGATGTTTAAAGAACAGATTGGAAAAAATATAGAAACTTACAAGGTATTTGGCAGGGGAGCATGTAAAGATCACAATTCTTTGCAAAACATGTTCATGTGAGTGAGAGAAGGTAGTACTGAAGTGCTGAAGCCATTTTTTTGAAATATAGGATAGTTTAAATATATATGGAATCAGACACTCCACTACTGAATAAAACTGACACTGAAGGAATATTCAATGTTATGTTACAGCCTCTGAAAACATAGCAAATGTCAGAAATTCCTCTTTTAAAGAGTCCTCACTCTTGTTCAATAACTTCAACTGTCAGAGCATGGAGCTGTATCAAAAAGAGTTTCACAGAATCAAAAGGTTTGTTCCTTAGCAACTCTGTCAACAAATTTAAATTGCTGCATATCATGGCTGTTCCGTAATCATTTGCATGCAAGATTTGTAAACACAGATTTTCATTGTGCATCCTGTTGTCATGGCTGGTAGGGAGGCAAAAGGGGACAAATACTCCAGGACAGGGGCAATACAGGTGCCAAAGCAGAAGAGGCAATACTAAATAAAAGGTTCTGTGTAGCTCACTTGACCAAAATCTTGTCCAGTTCACTTTGCCCATGAAGTAGAAACTGAAGAAGCAGCAAACCCAGTCACAGATGTAGTACTGCAAGCAGTCCATAAACTCAAAAGACTGAATTTTCTTTTTGTGATAAAAAACATTGAGAATGATATTTGGACCTTGTTTACACAGTAATCCAGAGGCCCAGCTGCACTGCAAACAGACATGTGTACGCTAGCTTTAAATAAACTTGTTTAATGCTTTGTTTTACCAGTAATATTATAGCTGAGACAATACGTGACTTGGTTGCTGGGCATTTGCCTGGGACTGGAGGAAGGCCTTTGCATCCTGAACTCAAGGCTATGCTGGTGCAACTGCTGTGCTAGGTGCTTCAAGGCTTTTCAGATATGTCTCGATGAACTCCGGTCACGTGTACCTCAGGAATGCCAGGCTGATATAGCTTTGCCCTTTTTTTTGCTAGCGTCATTAAAGATTGCGGTTAGGAAGTGATGAATATAGTCCATTTTAATTTTTATGTCATTTCAATTGTATTTATTATTTGCTGAGTGCCTATAATGTGCATGGTACTAGAGGACACACTTTATTTAATGTAATGCACTTTAGATCCACTTTATATAATAGGCTAAGCATATATAATATATGTAAGTCTATATGTGCTCAGTATGATATAATAGACTAAGAGGGTATGCACACTTTATATGTTTATGTTTCCAGATTTAATGAATTAATCTTATCCCACACATCTAATGGCTCATATACAAAATCTCAGCTCATTTCACATAATACCTCTGTTATAGGTTTAGTGTTATTTATTTGTATTGCAGTAATCCCAGAGGCTCTTGCTCTAAAAAAGCACTGTGAAAAACTGGAGCAAGAGACCACCTTAAAGAATTTGCAGTTTATAGAAATAAGAGAGAGGGAATGTAGGCACAAACTGGCAAAGTGATGTATCCAAGTTCATAGTCCAGGCATGTGATGGAGACAAGACAGGGTGTTGATTTCTCATCTCTAACCAGCGTGTTAGGAAGCCTTACAGTCACCCAGAGTAGCCTATCTCCAAAATTCATATAGCTGTGTCTCAAGCCCTGCCTCCATTTTACCAGAGACCCTGAAATTCCCCTTGCTGCACTCTCATATGTCCAAAATGTCTATGACATGACAAGAATGCTTACTGCGTGGTGGCATAGGGCATGCCTACGGGCCCTGCCACGTGACTGGCAAGGAGATGTGTGTTTTGGGCATGCCTCAGCAGGATTTCCAGCTCCTGGAACTCCAGTCAGACTGTGTGGGACCAGAGGGCTTCCAGAAGATCTTATGTTGCCCAGCCCATGTGTTAGATCATGTTGTGCCTATATTTTACTCTGTTCTTGAAATGGCTTTATGCCTTCCTTGTTCTCCATCCTTGCTTTAGGTTTTATGTATATGCTGTCTGTGAAATGGATGACAGAAGCCTCATGGTAGCACCAAAATAAACCAAATCCCAAAAATAAACAAAACCCAGACCTGAACCATGAAACAAACCTTAGAGAGGGGATTCAGCAACATCAAATTCAGATGTACATTAATGTGGAAATTTATATTCCACATAGGTGTCACAAGTAAGAACAACCAGACTTGACTGCTATATATTCATAGATATATATTGATATATGTGTGTGTGTGTGTGTGTATAAATACATATATCCTGGGCTATCATAGAATAGCCCAGGAAGAGATGATAGTGCTGCTTTTCAGCCTGGCCCTAAACAACCTCAGCTGGTAAGAAAACTTTTCCCCTGCACCTTGTTAAAAGAGAAGAAGAAATACAACAAAGCGCAGCGCATACTAGTGATCGGGTAACAGACTACAGGAAAATCTGAAAACAGAGATAAACAACAGATGGCAAAGTCCATTTTTCTGGCTACTGGAGGACACAGCAAAAGACTTAGTTCTACTAACCAGAAAAAAAGAACAAATTTAGTTCAAATACACCAGCCAAAACCAAAAAGATGATCCTTCCAAAGAGTTGTTTGCTAGAGATGCTGTGAGAAGGTTAAGATCTTATGAAGCTGAGCAGCACTGTAGTTCAGTGCAGTTGTTTTTTTTAACACTAGTATCTAAATTTGACTCAGGTCACAAATGAAAATACTTTTGGTGCATCCTTACCTAGTCCCCAGGGGCAGCCACACAGTTTGGAACAGCAGATGGTCCCTTTTCAGAATATGACTAAGTCAAGGTCCCAGCCCTGCCAGAGACTGACTCGCACTGAGAAGGGATAAAAACCATCAAACCTCAGCATCTGACAGGCTCAACCCAGAAGCAGCAAGAAGAGCTGGTCTTAACTGGAGGATAAATGCAGAACTCTACCAGAGGCTTTGCACAAATAGAAGTCTTACTTTGAGTCCTTACTAATAGAAAGTATTGTAGGTGTTAGATTCTTGTCTTCAGGAGTACTTAAAATCTTCGTTTTTTTCCAAACCTTAAATAAAGTGAAGGTTTTAGTGCCCACTCACAGATAATACAACTGTTCAGAATGAAAGTTGTATATCAGATCATCTGTATATCAGATGTTGTGATGAATTCCATGCCACTTACTGTCCTTGTGGTAATCTGCTGAAAATCACTTAAACTTATTCTTTGTTTTATGGCTTAACAGCCTAGAAAACAACAAAGCAACTGTGATTGTTGATTGCTATCTAATTATTAAGTGGGGAACTTGTTAAGGTGTACTTCAGGGAACATGAATGGTTATGACGTAATTCCCATGACAGATGTGCCACTGTAAATCAAGAAAAAAATGGTTGCCAAAGTGGGAGGACAAGCACACTCTGTACTACAGCTCTGTAAGACTGGCTGTGCTGTTTCTCAGCACCATCTCCAGAGTTTCAGGTGTCCCATCAACATACACAAACATGTCTTGTTCCACCAGAGTTAACAATGTTGATGGATTTTCTGATCATGTTTGTGAACCTCAGTGTTACAATAGAGGAACACAAACAATTGCCCATCTTCTGGGTATGACAAATAAGTCATAACTTTCTTCAGGAGCAGCAGGCTCTTCTTGAGAGGAACTAACCTTTAGCTATTACAGGGTTGACATTCATAGATGTAGGTAATGCCTTTAAAAAAAATCTTCCAAACAGCGTTTGATAAATTAATCAGTTTCCAGAATCCGTTATTCTCTTTAATAATACAGCTTTCTATGTGGACAACTTCTGTCTTCTGCTGTGTTTAAATTTTGGTGCAAGCCTTAAAACCACAAAATGCTGAGATTTCTCATACATTTTACCTACTCTTATTGAATTTACTGATCTTGGCAACCTTCCTTCTATATGTTTGCCTGGCACTTCCTTGACTTTGTTGTGTATCCTCAGGCTGGACACAGCCGGGGTATGGAAGTGCCACATCCACAAAGCTCCAAACTGCACCCCCATCCTTGTAAGCACTGTATTGCTCCCGAACTGATATTCACGGAGAATGAGCTCATTAGAGCTCATTGTTTGTGTTACTCTTCGTTCATTTCATGAATGTGTGGATCCATATGCAAAAAACGACCACTGTGATTATCCCCTCTGATCTCCTGTTTAACGTGCACTGTAGATTTCCTTTAAAATATTCCAGTTTGAATAAGATAAAAATCTCAAGAAAAAAACCCCAATGTGAATTAAAAATTGCTAGCAATGAAAAAATGCTACCAACAGCCTTCAGAAATTGTTCCAGTGGTTAGTTTGCACAGTATTAAAGATCTGTGTATTCTGAATCTGATTTTTTTTCCCCCAGGATTTTATTATTCCTTGGTTAAAGGGTAGAAGAACCTTCATTATCAGCATTCTGTTTTTCATATAGGTTCTTATTGGCTGAGATCACAGTAATTTGGGCATTGTTTAAAATAGCTTTAGCTTCATAACTCCTTCATTATAGCAGGTGCTTTACAGCATTCTTGTTGCTCTTTTCTAAACCTTCTTAATTTCCCTAAAATCCTTTTTGAGATATACACAGAATTTCAATATCAGTAAAGACACTTCCAAGTAAGTGCAAGTAAGAGTCATTTAAGCTCTCCAACTGCTACTTGAGATCTCTTTATACAAAAAAACCACAGTTACCATTTTGGTAAAGAGTGTAATTGAAAACCGATTCCCTTACTTTGATATCTAAACCTTTTTCCAGAGTTACTGCTTCAAAGGATTTTCCTGTCTTATGATATGACCTGTAGTCTATGTTTTCAAATACAGCTGTATTTGTAACACCTATTCCTTGTTTGCATGAGTGCTTATTACTAGTAATTCCACAGCTCTTTGGTTGTCTTTGGTATAACTGCTTCTGCAGCCGGCGTGCGTGTTTGTGATAGCATTTACCTCTACAATCTGCTTACTGTCTCTCCACTAAATTTCTTACGAAGTGTAAAACACTATGTCCAGGTGGTAATTACCTCATTTACTTCAGGAATTTGTTCTTTCTTTGCATCATCCTTCTTTTTCAAAGCTTCTTTTCTGGGGTTGAAGAAACCTTTGCAGCCCTACTTCTAAGGAGGGCTTTGATCAACAGAACTAGGATGACTTCCCTTGTCATAGGCAGCATATAAGTCACCTTTTCCTCCCAGAAATGCAGCATGCATATGCCAAAATGAATTCAGAACTGTCTTTGTTTGTACCCTGTGAATCAAAACTCAGTCTGATAAACATGCAATTTTTCCAAACAGGGCAAGCATTTTCTTTAAATCCAAACTGGGCTCTTGTTTAGCCTTCAGTCTGGTGTGCGTCTCCGCACAATTCTTTGTCAAGACTCAAAATTTCTTCTTTTTCTTTTTTCTTCAATGAGATTTTTTTCATTTTAACTGTATTTTTTTTTCATCCTAACAGGTAACAGAAAACTAGACTGCCTTTTTTGTGGGTGCAGACTGTGATCAAAATGCTAAAAATGGCTTTGGATCTGGAAATGGGGCTATGCATCATAAAGCTTCTGTTTCTGGTTCATTTTTAGCTGCAACATGCTTGTCTCATTCTGAAGTTACTGTCCTCTTGTGAAGACCATATGTGTGGATCCTGATGTCTCTTACACTTGAATCATCTGTATTTGCAATTGCAAGTGGCACAGAAACAGCTTCTCCTGTTTGAAGGCTTATCATTTCAAGCTTTCTTGATTTCCCCGCTCAAGACAGAGTAACGCTGTACCATCTGCAATCCTCTGGTGATGGGCCAGTAAAACTGCTGGCTGAAATAATTTCCAGCTTCACACCAAATTTGTCGTGGAAATACAAGCCCTACTTAGGTGCCTTCTAACATGCAGTATTAAAAGATGATAAGCAAACCCTGGAACTTAAACAACACTCCTGAGGCTGTTGTGCTGAATGTGGCGCCTGTGATGGGTTTTATGCCATCCATTTCTCCTGCGAACTTGGGGAGGGATGCACCTCGCTTAATGGACCCTGAGGACATCCACACCTCAAACTCCCATTTTTTTCTCTATTGGCTGTAGGTGGGCTGAACTCTTAATTGGCTTTTCTTACATCACTTTGCAATTTACAATAGTGTTAGAGGAATTTAAATACTGTCGATTTAATATTTCTCTCTTTATTGTTACCTCAGACCACAAACATCACTTATCTTGACAAATAATGCCTGATATTTTGCCAAAATAAAGCCCCAATGAGGGAGTTTTGCTGAAGTGAGGAGTGTATGGGCATAGGAAATCATTAAACCCATACCCCCAACTCTGTTCTCCCTCCTCACTGGGCTGCTGATCAGATTCAGGAGACAATGTGATTGAAATTTGCTACGCTGAGTATAATAAGCACCTTGCCAGGACCAAGCACGGCAGCAAGATAACAGAAATAATACTGAACTACTAAGTGGGAGTAAGAGCTCTTTACTTTTATTGCTCTCATATGAACTTCCAGCTGCTTCTCTGTCCTTGCCATCATCCTTGCAATATACTTCCAGATCTCTTCTAGCAGGATGTTTCACACTGCAGAGCACTTTCCATTTTCAAACACAATAAATCCACTCATTATTACTAAATAAATCAGCAAATTAAATACATCAGATGAAGTACTAAGACAGATTCTCCTATGGCTATCTGCCTTGGTGGAGCTGACATAAACCTTGTATTGACTTTATTAATGAATCCACCTCCAGCCACAAATTTGTATGCAAACTGTCATGGGAACTCTGGCATTAGCCACATTTTCCTGCTCTTCATACAGTTACGGTCTACAGCTGCTATCTACAATACTTGCAGGAAAATATCATTTTGTGGAAGCATCTGCCACCCAGACGCTCCAGTGCTTGAGCTGCAAGCCTCTGTCCCTTCCATACAGCTCTGAATAAGCCTCTGCCAAAACTCAGTTGCAAATGCAGGCTATACAAAAGAAGCGCAACTATGAAGATAGGCAACTTGGCCAATAGCTTCACCAGGAAGCTATTTCACCCATGCAGTTTGTTGCATGGACGCTCCTTGGATCATGCGACTGTAAGGAAAGGTGTCACCAACCCCGTTGCCCTGTGTGGTGGAGCTTGTCTGCAGGGACCATCTTAGGTCTCAGAGTCTCCATGGCCTGGCAGTGCTTTTGCCTTGCCTTTGGTGGGAAAGGTTTTTGTGCAGCTTAATACAAGCCCTCAGACGAACAAAAAAGGGAAATAGCCTACAGATGTACAAGGGGGATCCCACCGAAGGTTAGTTTGTAACATTGCTTCCGAGGGGGACTTACAGTTTGGACTAAAGTACCAACTGGACAGATTTCTCTCATAGTTTTTCTGACTGGCTTGTTTGTTTGACTTTATCTGGCAAGATTGCTTCTTACTTCATTTACATTTTTTTTTTTGGAACAGTATCTGCACAATGATCTGATGAAACCAATGTAATTAATCTGTTTTCTTTATTTCATCTGCATGTAATAATGAAAATTAATAATAATAATAACTAATATATCCTCCCTGAATGAGAAAAATAAATGTACTTAAAACAGATGAGGAATGTCTGGTGAATTATATTTACTCCTGTATCACTGATGAAGATAAGCATATCACTGTTGTTTATCTGAAGTCTTTTAAGCCTTTCATCTAGTGATAAAACACTGAGAGGTCTGTTTGTTATGAGGAGTATCAAACATCCGATTCTGATAGTATCTGGAATCACTGATAATAGCCGTTGTCCACAGTAGATGTTGAACACAGGCATTTAACCCCCCCAAACCTTTCCTAAATAGATGATGTTAGTGTGGGCTTTCACAGCCCTACAGTAATAATATTCGTCATAATTGACCCACTCTCTTAGCAACAGTGAAAGAAAAAAATCCTCACAGTTACCTTAGCTGTCACTTAAATTTACACATTAAACACTGCAATATCATGTTTTTTCAGCCAGATGGTGTTACCGAAAGGAAAGAAACATGAGAATCTCTAATATTCAAGAGTCTGATGCCCATTTTCTTAATGTTCCTGAATGAATGTTTGAGCTTATTATACTAATAGAGGCCTGCCAAGTCTTTGGATTTATTGCTCTAAATCAGTGGAGTCATTGTCATTATTAGACCAGTTGCTAGTCAATACTAAAAAGCATTCATTAGCTGCAAATGACAGAAATGGTACTACTCTATAGATTTTTTTTATTGTTGTCCAGAATGCATGCTTCCTTTTGAAGGAAATAATGAGAGAAGAATTAAATGAGAGGTCATTAAGGATTTTACCTATAAGGAGAACAATGTGGTAGGAATCACTATGCTATTGCAGAGTTGTTTTCTCATTTTCCTCATTTTTTGATATGCATAAGGATTTGAAGATAATGGGAATATTAGTAGTGTCTGTGGGTAACTGGTGCATATGCCTTTAACAACAGCCTGCACATTGTAATTTCAAATGAGTTGACTTCAGTGAAAATGGGAGGATTAATTGCTTTTCCGTACTCCTTTTGCTCTTGGGTGGTCAGTTCTATTTGGAGTTCAAGATCCATGAGTTACTTCTTAGTTCTGACATCCCTCAGGCTTGGGCCTTTTCTCCACTGTGGATATTTGCTCTTTTTTTGTGTGTTATGAATTTTAAAAGTCCTGAGCTGGGCTTCTCAAAGGTGCTGGGTTAGATCTTCCCCTTCTGTAGCCCCTGAAAGGGAACTGGGCACCTAAATCCTTTAGGTTCCTTTGAAAACCTCAGCTGCAGTTCCTCCTAAAAGGCATAACAAAAAAGACAGGCTTTCAAAGGAGCTGGCACCTAGTAACTTCCTTTGTTTTCAATGGGAGCTGCAGAGTAATAAGCCTCTATGAAAACCTTTCTGCTCATTTCAGCTTCTAACTGGGAGCCAAGCTCTTCGGAAATGCTGGCCAACAACTATTACATAAAGATGATATCTTAGGATGACAGGTACTTTGACAGCGCACAACAGTTAAATAAAAATTGCTGAATTCATGTTATATTTGGAGGTAACAGCATTCAAACTGCTCTTCACCATTTAAAGAGAGATGTTGCGGTTTTCCACCCAGCAGCCTGACTGCTCTCCCTTTCTTTTTAGACTTATATCAAAACAATGAAACGTTCAGATGAACATTTCTTCCAGTACAACATTAACATGATGACACAATAACCAAAATAATTATAGTCCTGGAACGTTATTTTCTTTTTAAGCAGTCTGAGTCTCCGAGAGAAGAGCCTGCTTAAATTGGATCTTCAAAGAGAAATGTATTGCCACCAAAATAACAATTGATATTAAAAACAAAACAGAACCCCAAAACAACCTAAAGGGATCTAAGCTTATTAGTGAAACATTAAGTTTTAAAGATCTAGGCATTTCCAGAGATCTTATAATTAACAAAGGAAACATTTGGAATGCATTGTATTTTCTGATTGTTAAAACTGTCATAATTCTATTAGCAACTTTAAAAAGAAAAACATTAGAGAAAATATTGCCTCCTTGGAAATTTTCTTCCCTTCTCTTAATTAGTGAGGCATTAACTCTTCTTTTGATAAAAAGCTCTGCCTTGCTATTTTATGACTGACAAGCAAGGACATTGTCCTGAAAATCTCTTCTTGTGCAGATACTTAATCATAAGTACCTGATCTATAGGGTTTTTTTTCCCTATAACTTGGAGACTAATCCATTGAGTGTCTCATTATGTGAGCAATTTTTGTTTATGCAGACAATGCTATTGACTTCAGTGAGTATAGGTCCGCAGACCAATCCTTAAAACAAAGCTTCGTTAAAAAAAAAGTAATTTTAAAATACGGGTATATGGTCAGCTTTGGATAACTGATTCTAACTGCATAAAGCAAAAGAAAAAAGATGAAGGGAAAAATGCCTAGAACTCTTATTCAGCAAAAGTTCCTGTTTAAATAATTAAAGCAGATTGTGCCCAATGTATAAATTTCTCTCTAAGACCCTTTTTTCCATGGAGAGTTGAAGTTTTGTTGAATCTTCTATTTCTAACTCTTAAGTCAATTTGTAGGAGGTGGTGTGTAAAAGCACTTTAGTAGGGAAAAGCAGCAATCTCAATGCATCAAAGTTAGGTGGTAGCGGGGTTATCACTCCGTGAAAATCACATAAACATTCCACATATGAAATATTATTCATCAGGGCAAAACCCTCCAAGGGTTTCAAAGATGACAATGGTGTCATGAAACCTTTTTTTGAAAAAGGAAAAATTTATTCCACTGCTAAGATTGATTCTGTTGCCATGTAGCAGGCAGTGTGACGAGGCAGGGAATGAACATAATTGAGAAGAGAATTAGCAAACCTTAAATATCTGCTGCTGCAATATCATTACCCATAAACTTGCCCTTTTTCCACCCTCTTTTCCCCAAAGACTGACATCCCATAACTGCAGTGAAAAAGAATGCATTCTTTCGAACAGCTAAATCAACAAGGTCTCACATGAGTAGTGTTGAGTGGTGTGGTTGACTGATTTCATGAAAAACTAATCAAGTATTCATCATTGAGATCAAACACTTCCCAAGTAATTATTATCAAAACCAATCTGATAAGACCTGAAGAAGTGGCATTGCTGATCTAATCAGAAGTAGAACAGAAATAGTTCTCTCAGCTTTTATAACGTTCAGGTATGAAAGCACAAAAATGTAATTGTATTTTATAATTAAGAAAAAGAAAGCTGTCATACTGTAATCAATTATTTCAAATCAATCACAACAAATTTAGTTTTGCTGGTTATTTATAAGAACACAGAGTTACAAATTGACTTTTTCATGTATGGATAATTTAATACATGGAACAGAGATGCCTTAGAAGCAAAAGATGTAGTTTAAAGCTATTTCAGTTAAAAAAAGAAAGGATTATGTGACTATAGTGACTAACAGAACTGCTAAGTCCATATTTGTAATTTTTTTCCTAGAATGATGATTTCTTTTTATATCCAAATTAAAATGCAGAATATTTTTTTAAAGCAAAATGATACCTGCAGTCTCAGTAATCTTCTATTTTAACATATTTTTATTGATTAGAATTCTTGAGGATAATTTAGAAAGTTTAGAATTTTAAAAGAATTTTACATGTGTTTAAAGGTGCCAAAATAGAAATTGCCATGCCCCGGTCAGTTCCCAGGACTTTGTCTGGTCATTATTTTCAGGCAAGAGACAAAATACATTTCAAATGACACAGTACATCATACTGCCATTACCCCGGCTGATTTTGACAATATAGAGTTTCAAACAGATCATATTGGAAAAAAACCATCCTAACAGGCTGTTTAGCTCCATAATGCCAGGCTAGAATCCCTACACTGCTTGCATAAATCTTAATTGGCCTTAATTTTAATGGCTTTATTAGTTTTAGTCTTAACATTATTTGATTTCGCAGAAAATATTTTTCTTTGTAGGTTACTGCATCATATATGGGTGATAGAAATGCTTAGAAGAGTGGCCCTTCTTCAGAGTCTCATTTCTTGAATAAGGAGTTTAAAAATTGACTGTTAGGTAAATGTCACAGATTACTTTGCTAACGTATGAACTATTGTGGGTATGTGAATGTGACTGTGGTTTTTGGAAACTAATTGATGGGTAGAATGCCAACATTTTAAAATAACTTGCTAATATGTAAATAAAGCTATGAATGAAAATGAACCGTGCATCTAAAACCTAGGTTCATCTTCTTGATGGGCTTTTTGATGGCTTATTCACCTTGTATGAAAATAGTAATGTAAATAAGACAATTTACAGAGCGACTAATAAAAATTAATCAGGATGGAGGAATCTGGTCCAGACTAAAAGTTAGTGTTTCCTATCTGGGAACTATATTATTTCTATACTAATCTTACAATTATAACAACAACAACAACAACAATTCGTTTCTAGGCAGATTGGTCAGTAGAAAAATGGTATGCATTCAGTAGTCAGAAGTACCTATTATTTATATTGCTCTCAAAGAGAGGATTTGGGAATATCTAGAAAATCCAGGCCTAAATGTGGTCCCATTTTAATTTTAAAATTTATTTTTGAGGTTATAAAATGAAAGGAAGGACATTTTGTATCAACACTGAAAACTATGATGTCCTTTGTCAAAGTGAAGTTCTGTACAGTTCTGCAAAAAACATCTGGGAAAGTTGTTTCACCATAGAAAAAGGCATCTTGGAGTCACTTTGTTTCTGCTGGTTGCCATTGACAAGAAGTGTTAGTAATCATTCACTTGAAAGATAAATCTTGCCAGCCTTATTGTTGACATGAGGGTTTTGCACCCAGAAGATGCTCCAAATACAGGCTGTTGCCCTTTGGTCTCATACAGCTGGCACAACTCTTTCTTACAGCCCGATCCAATAAAAAACACATTCTAGTTTCAATTCACAAAAAGGAACTGCTAGTCTCTGCATTACTGTACAAAACAGATCTTAGGCTATCAAACCAATTTAAATACTATGTAGTTATTTTAAGAAGCCAGAGTATTTTTTACTCCATAGACTACCAGTTGCCTTGACTGTATATATACACTATAAAACTTATTTCTATAGTTCAAGCCCTAGATGATTTTCAGCTCCAGCTTTAAGCATCTCCTCCTCTCTAAGAGCAAGAGCTGCTGTGTATCTTCAAGATTATTTCTACTCCAAATACACAGGTTAATATTTGTTTTTGAAATCATACGATACAGGTATAATGAGAAAATGCTTAAAAAAGTGAAACAAAAGCAGTAGGCCTGAATTCTCCAAACTTCATTCACATCTGGTAGCTCTTTATTTGTAGCCAGTTGATCAGTTTATTTGATAAGCAAAGTTCTAACTGGTTATGAGTACAATAACAAGAAGTCACCTAATATTAGCTTCTTAAAATTGCCTGTTGCATTCACAGTTGCACACTGAACATTTGCTGTGTTTAAGACTTCTGCCATTAATGCATGAAAGAGAGCTAGTGATTATTTTCCTTTCCTAGGCACAACTTTTTGAAATGTCATGTTTCCATCGAAGTTCTTTCTCCCCCAATTGTTGCAATACCTTTGCTGTATTATATATATTATTATTTTTTTTTTACTGCAAGCAAGGTACATCGCATGAATACAATTCTATGTAAGTATATAGCATATGTACTATGGTGACAATGAGCTATGATTTTGTAACAACTAGCCCTGATTGTGTCAGGCTTTACTTGCATGAAGGCTATATTCAATAGAAGATTCCTGCACATGTGCAACTTCAGTAAGAATATAAAGCAGTTCCACTGCTCTCTCCAAGCTTCTGCTTTGAGGTATTATGATGTCCCATGTCTTCACTGACTACACTTCGAAATTTCAGAACCTCTCAGGACCTAGGATGATTACTGTTGCTGGAAATCTGCATTGTTAGATCTATAACATTTAGATGTTTAAAGCATGAAAGGACACTCGCTCAGCATGCTATGTTATCCAGAATAGGATAGGTCAGAGATGTGGTGACACCATTTAGCTCTAAGGTATCACTTCACCTTAGCTCAGAGATTATTGGAAATGTCTTTATTTAGTGCGTATTCAGATGGCCAACGCAAATTTAATGATGATCCCTCCCTTACCTTTGTGCACTGATATGGTGTTGATTTCAATTTTAGCAACAGAAAGAGTCCCAAAAGATCATGATGCTTGAATTGTTCCTCTAATCCCTAGAAGGCCCACCTTAGTTATAGTCTGAACACAGTCCTTGCTTTCTCTAACAACTATAAAAGTAGTCGTAACATTTTAGTCAAGCTCATAGTGAAAAGCCACACTGTATTGTTTGATAAAGTCCTTTTGAAAGATATTTGTGACAGGGAGTGTCTCTAGGCAGAAATAGGAGAGAGATCTCAGATAGCATGTAACCAGAAAACATATCTCCAGCTTTACATACTTGTGGTTCTCTGGCATTTCTAAGAGCACACTCAAGAGGCTTCTCCCAGATCTACCCACAGCATCTTTCTGTCCTTCCACAGTGAGAGTAACCACCAGTTTGCAACAATCAGGCAAGACAGGGTGAACCTCCCCACATCTGACCAAGAGTATCTCTCATCTGAAGTAATTAGAAAGGAGACTTGGTCTGAGCAGCATATTGTATGTCACATTGTGCCTAAGGACTGCAGACATCAGAAGTCCACAAATCAAGTGGAACACCTAGGGGGTTGCACAGGTCATGCACCTTGGCAGACGCTCCTCTGCCTCTATTCAAAAGTTTCTGACTGTAGGAAGAGGATCAGACCATTATTTGTGTTGTCTGAGCAATGAAATTTTTCTAAATACCTGTGGAAATTCTTGGGGAATCTCCCAGAACCTGCTCAAAGCCATGGAGAGCAATGACAAAACTCCTACTACAACAGAAGTAGTGCTTGGAAAGAAAAAAGCGTGTGGCCGTTCTGGCTGCTTCACATCAGATTCCTATCAATTTTGTCTAATGTCTTCAGCCACAGCAGGAGAGCTAGACAAGGTCTGGCAGCAAAGTCTCTGCAGTAAATTTCCTCTGCCAACCACTGCCTCTGTGAAATTCGACAAGTCACATCACTTGGCTGTCTGCTAATTCCCCTCTACTCCTCCTCTGCTGAGGACAGAGCAACTATTCCTGTCTCCTGTTTTTGCTTGCTACGTTTGTTTAGACATCCTTTCTTTAAAGCACAAGCTATTTTTGCTTTGTGTTCATGTGCTCAGATTAATGTTACATACAGTAGTTTCTAGAGTGACTGGAGGTAGGTGTCTGAACAAAACAACTCTCCAGACTACACTGACTCCATCTAGTGCCACTGGAGACACGTTAAAGAGTTCTAGATGCCCTGCTCGTCTGTCTGACAGCTGTCAGATAGGACCTACAAGAGATCCTTGCCCTTTTTGAATAGCAGCTGGAGATCAATGGGGGTGCCCTATGGCATTTAAAATGACAGTAGTTGCCTGTGTGGGGACAACTGCATCTAATTTGAGATCATTACTGACTACAGTGGAGTGAAACGTGGCTTGCATGCTGAGAGCTACACACAGATCTAAATTTAGATGCCTGAATCTTGACCCAAATCTCACTGTTGGTCTATCTTCAACAGTCTGGGATTGATGTGGTATTGTGGAAGATCAAGGGTCTCCAGTAGGTCTGGTGTCATACCTGCCAGCTTCATGCTGGAAGTCTTGGTCATCATTGGACGATCTCAAAAGTCATATGATAATTAAGTGTTGGAAATGGAATATACTTTTTTGTGACATACTCTGGACTTGAAATGTCAGCCGTGGCATGCTGAGAAGCTCATTCCCTCAAGTGCTAGAATACTTGTTAGCCAAGATTCATTGTCAATTTTTGTTGCTGTACATTTAGACTGTTGATGCAGCCCTATATGTACAATGGAAATATTGTCCAATCACTCTCTAAGGAAGACTACAGTGTGCTATTAGAGTAATTTTCTCTTTTAAATGGGATTTTTATGGTAACCATGTTATTTCCTGTAAATTATCTGCAGAGTCAAATGTCTTTTAGGACACATACTAGTAAAAGTCAGGATTAATGATTCCCTGGTTTAACATAGTTCTTATCAACAACTAAAGACAAAAACACTAAAAAAAATGTATTTTCCATACAGATTAAAAGATTATTTCCTGAATTATATTAACTTAGAAAATCAATATGTCGTCATGCCTGCTGGTGGTTTGTGGATAAAATAAAATGTTAACTTTTAGTCTTAGGCTCTAAGAGTATTTTTTAGCAAATATCTGTGTGAAGTCACTAAAGTAACTGGATACAAAGAGAGGAACATACATGCAGACCCCTTGCCCTTACTCACAAACATGTGAAATACCCCTCCTCAATGCTTCAGTTCAATAGTCTTAAATATGTTACACGTTCTGCTGAGCTGTGGCATGGGTCTTCTACTCTCTACTATTGCCCTAAATGCTGCTTTTGACCCACAATTATTTAAAAAAATCTAGTTATGGTACAGTACCTGCATTTTCTTAACATAGCCTCCCAAGCGCTCCTTTTCTTTGCAGTCAGGCCACATTACTGAGAACATGTAAGAATGAGCGTGGTCTATGGGGAAGAACTACAAGAAAAGGTAAGGCAAACAATGCAAGAAAGATTTGAGAAATGTGTCAGATTGCAAGAATTAAGCTTCGGATAGGGTGAGGAAGGCTCTGGAAGAAAGTCATAAAAGAGGTGAAAAAGAAGCAAAAGAACAGAAATGTAACAACACTCTGTAAAGCAGGCAAATTGGAAAAAAAATGTTTTGGAGGAAACATAAAGAGAAACAGTGAAGAGGCATGACTGAAAAGGACAGAGAACATGCAGAAGGGATCAAAAAATTCCTCTGAGGGGAGTGTTGGTAGAGAGAAAGAGGAAGAAGGAAGAAGAAAAAATGCATTTTCATGAAACACTGCTCCTTATTTGAGTAAATAGAGTTGGTTATTGCTTTTCATACACAAAAACTTTTTGTCAGCATTCTGGACATGATTTTTAAAATTTGTTTCCTCAAAACATGAGACATGAATGAAAGCTGTATGTAAATGGCATAGGCATTTGTGTCAAATCGTTTTGTCTGGCATTATAATTATATCTGACTGACTTGAAACATAGTTTCCAAAACAATTGTTACTTTAAAATAAAACCAAACAACTATTTGACAATTACAGTTAAAACCCCAGTAAAATTATCAGTAAGAAACAGCACAGTAAGTTTAATTGAAACAGGTTTACTAGGAACTCAGTTAAATGGAAACAACTTTGACATTTCATTATTTTTAATGCTTTCTTTTTTTTTTTTAAATCTTTTCCTTCCTAAAGTTATGGGTTATGCAGCCTACTACTCCCTTCCTAGCTTACAGAAATAGTGACCTTTAAATGGCTACTATCCCATATGTTTTCTATTACATGACAGAAGAAACTGCTGTTCACCTTCTGTCTTGGAAGGCAGGAAATATCTACAAGGCGGAAGGAACCACTGTCTAATGGACTATAAATTTTCTTTAAAATATAGATGGGATAGATGGATAGTGAATGGATAAATAGACTTGGCACCATCACATGACTCCAGGAGCTGAATCCTTAACTTCTGCACCCTTTTCAAACCACAGCCTGGTTAACCTAACATTAGTTTTGGTTTCATGAAGAGCATACCACAAAAGCTTGTTCTTTTAGATATCACTTAAATAATGCTTAAGTAACCCACTTTTTCTGAAGCAAAAGATATGCAGAGCTTGAGAACTTTAAGATTATATGGATGTAGAAGAACAGTATGTATAAAACACTATTTCCACCTCCTTTCTTAAGATCATAAACAGTGATTAAATGGATTGAGAAGAAGCCATAACATCTGTGTGTGGGATGAAGGGAGAAGTGGCAAATTTCCAGCAGAAATCTAGACCTTCAGAGTACCCAATATGTGAGGAAGAGTTTTCTCAGCATGAGTCTTTTGTTAGCCAGCATTTCAGGGCATTATCCAAATTCCTGGCCTCTGTTTTGGCTCATGTGTAACATTGCTGTGCCCCTGGAGGTGAGGCACATCAAGAGACTACAAATCTGGACTACAAATGCACTGTGTATCTTGCAGCCTCCAAAGGACCTTGAGTGTCTGTCACTAAGCCTGCAGGTAAGAAATTTATATTAAAATCGCCAATAAATGCATTAAGTGTCTTAGGTATGTGGCCAATTTTAACATGCTTTAACCTGGCATTTAAACATCTAAGACTAACCATTACAGTCCAGAATGTATAAAATTGTCAAGTTGTCTAGCTGCCACAGATTTTAATATGTCTTTCTAAGCACTCTGATGATCTGACTGTTGTAAGGTGATGGTTGCGGAATCAGAGATCCCACACCAAGCAATGGAAAGACAGTGCACACATGAAACCAAACACAGCACAAATACTGACATAAATGCATGTAGGTGGATGCAGTGGACATACATAGCATCTCCCATGGACCAGTGACCCCATTGCTGAATCATTAATGACTCTGCTCTAGTGCATGGAGATGAGTATGACACTGCTGTTGTCACTTTTCATATATATTTTTATGCCAGGGCCAGTTTTTCTAAATATTAATTGGAAAAATATGTAGTTTGAATGAATATGGAGAAATCAGATTTGTTTTTCACATAGTATAGTACAAAGACTTTGTATAAATGTGCATCAGAGTTAACCATCTCTGATGATTTTTTTAAACATCTGTAACATTCTTAATAGCAAAATGAAGCCTCAAACTCACTCCTTTGTGGAAACGAAATCAGTTGGGAACCTGTTCCTAGTGTAAGCCTGGTGCACTAATTGTGAATCATTTTGAGAAGCTGCTCATTGACAGCTTCATGCTGGGAAGTCTAAATGACTCTGTCCCACTTTCCTGAGAGGGAGAGAGTCATTTGTGTAGGTCTTTCTACAGCTTGAATCCCAGCCTCCACAAAACAAGCATTTAGGAGCCTAATGAATGTGCATACGCAAGTATGAAGACACACTTGTAAGCTGGCACTGGTAAGGAAGAGTACATTATTCGATGTATCCTCTTTGAAAAAAAAATCAATAAAATTCATATACAGTATGCTCATTGTAAAACGACATGTGCTGCATTTAATACTCACCGATGTGACACTTAACAAACAGTCTTGAACTGAGCTCTATTTGCATTTGATTTCTGTCACAGCTTGACAAAAAAGTCTGTTGCTTTCATCTGCTTTTTCTTTTTAACACTTCTAACCAAAGATGCATAGGTATACCTTGCAGGCAGAATAAAAAGCAAAGTGCCCTCTAAAGAGGTCTCAAACCCTTTTCCATACATGTTTATAATGTACCCCAATGTTCCATCACTTTTCTGGCCCAGCAGACATAATAAAGGATGATTTTAAGAGCTTTTGAATATTTTTTGAATTTTCATAAAATGTACATGGATAAAAAGGCAGGAAATACAGAATTGTCCCAATCTTGAATGAGGGAACAGTCTTTTAGTAGAAGCCCTTGCCCACATGAGATTGCACTGGGGACAAGAAAGGACAATACAACCAGAACAGAAGAAAGTCTAAAAGATCGACAGAGCCAGGCTGTATCAAGAAATTTGAGATAATCTGAACTCATGCTATGACCAGTCCCACACATCTCAGACATCAAAATAGTAAGTTTTCCCACATAGTGATGCCTTTTACAGATCTGGAGCAGATCCACAATATATCGGGTGAGTGGGTGCACTTCTAATAGACTCTAACATGTCTGTAAGAAATGAGATCAAAGGTTTGACCCTCAGGTTTTGTGATTTATTTTTAAGTTATGGATGTTTCCATAATTTTGATGACTTAGAAAAATGTGAAATGCTTAATACCACCTGCATTAATTTTTGTCATGCCAAGATGCAGTCACAGTAGTAGTAGTACTGCATGAAAACTAAATATGAGCAAGCAATGACTGGTTCAAATGCTGGCAAGGTTTTGAAAGCCACTTCTTTTTGTTTGAGACTGCCGGTGCTGGTGGTGCCACAGAGCTTTGATTCCTGCTGGTTTAACCCACCTCCCAGGCATTCCTCTGTGTGCTGGCTTGTGAGAGCTCAGGCAAAACTACCCACGGATTGCCAGGATTTGAAACTGGATCAAAAATACTGCCTGTGTTCCATAAGTGGATCTTAAGTGTCTCAGTGCAAAAAGTACCCGAAAGGCAATGCCCAATTATTCTACACAGGTAAATTGATACATCATGGGAACCCAATTTATGTAGAGGAGATTAATCTTTGCCTGCTTAGCTTCCAGAGGTGCCATCACATTGGTTGAAGTGCGTGTCCTGATCCCTTTCCCTGTTTTGCTGAGTAGGAGCCCTGCCATTTCCTCAGGACATGAACCCTTCAGGCAGTCTCTGAGGACTCAGAACATGTACTGATCACGTTTAATTCGGGTCCAAGCACACTTCAAGAACACTTTAATTGAAAGCTCAGCCAAAAGAGAAGTAGCAACCATGCGCTCCTGGTGACAACCCTGTTATTGTGGGAGTTACTCAGAAAGTGAAGTCTTGACCTCCAGATACCACTCACTTTGATGGGGTTTCCATTCATAGCTCCTAATGCCCAGAAAACCATGCCCTAACGGTGCATACAGATGTCCAAAAACTGCCCTCTTCTCTGGACTGCAGCATTGGTGCTGCTCAAATCTCCAGTCTCTCTGGTTAGGCAGTCCATCGTTTCCTCCTTCTTTTCCAAATATCTTTCCTTGAGATCTGGAAATGTTAAAGAAATGATTGACTGCAGCCCTGAGTCAGATGGTAAATTCTACGACAGAAATGGATTTCCAGAATAACTGAGAGGGGGAATACAAGACATATCAGAGAAAGGAAAGTTGTGAGTTCGAATCCTTTGTGGCAGCTCTGGGAACTGCCAATTTCTGAATTAGCTTCCTGCACAAGCATGATAATCTGTCAATTATTAAGAAAATTAAGAGAGAGAGAGAGACGGAAGGGTTGGTCTTTTCTCCCTGGAAAAGAGAAGGCTCTGGGGGAACTTAATCCCAGTATTCCAGGACTTAAAGGGTGGCTACAAAGAGGATGGAGGCTCTCTCTTCACAATGAACCACATGGAGAAGACAAGGGGCAATGGGTACAGATTGCACTGGCAGAGGTTTAATCTCGACATAAGAAAGAAATGTTTTACAGTGAGAGCAATCAATCACTGGAACAACCTCCCCAGGGACGTGGTAGAGTCCCCATCACTGAAGGTTTTCAAGATGCGATGGGACAGGGTGCTAGATGATAATCTCATTTAGACTCCCTTTCCCATGTAAGGTTGGACCAGGTGATCTTTGGAAGTCCCTTCCAACCTGGGCTGCTCTGTGATTCTATGATTATTTACGTCTTCTGTGTACATATTCTGAACATTTCCACTGGATTTAGTAACCTGGCTCCCGATTTGGGTCATAATTGAACAGGAACTGGGATTTTTCATTCTGAATAACACAGTAGCAGTCAGAAGATAAAGAGACTCTGGGAAGACAGGAAAAATGATCTGTCAAAAAGTAAAGAATCTGGTAGGTCAGGTGGCAGCTGGGACTTTTGGACTGCAAATTTGACCTCAAGTTCTTCTTTGAATGAGGTTTTGCCAATCTGACACACATATTTACCTTAAAATACCAGCCCCCAACCCTGCAGTTAAAATCTCTTAAATAGTGTATGGTTGGTACTTCTTAGGCCCAATTCCTAGTTTTGCCAGTGGAAATGTTGCCTGAAGAGAGACTGAAGAGTCAATCTGCTAATTTGAAGAGATAGAAAAGAGTATTAATTTTAACAGAAACCTGTTCCATTTGGTCACAGAAAATGGGACTCCATATGTACAGTAACTGAATTATTAAGTGGACAGATTATTTGCCTGAGGACATATTTATTTGGCCTAGAAAAAAATCTGTGCATTGTGCTGCAGTAAATGAGTTCTGGCTAATATAAAGGTACATGCCACACTTTCCCCATGCTTTCCTTCTAGCTTGCATTTTGATGTTTATTACTCTACACATAAGTGTTCAGAAAGAAGACACATGCTGTAGAGATTCATGAAAACAGTTGGAAGACTCTGCTGCCCAGTGTATCCTATCAGAGAATGTGCCTTATGTTTGATGTGCCTCCTGGGCTCTGGTTCACCCATAAATTGATGAGTTTAAACATGTGGCTGTATCAGCTGGGGACAGTGGGGCTGGTCATGGACATTAAGCTGGGCACAGAATTAAGCCCACAGCTATCAGATGAGTGCTGCAAATTCTACAGCTTTCTGAATCCACATATTTTACCTTGCAAACATGCATATATAAAATCACTTTTCACAGCCCGTGTGAATTCAAATTCTGATTATCAAAAGCAGAAGAATGCCTCTGTAATTTATGTAATATTTGTTTAAACCATTAAAAGAGAATCTGTTAACAGTGACAAATGCTAACAGATATTACTACTCAAGGGTTTTTAGCAGAAATGAAGCCTCCTTCATTGTAGAGTTATGTAAGACATTCAGAATCTGTAATTTACTGAGTTTCAAATTGTGCTGCTTCTTTTATGTACAGATGTAGCAATTTGCTGGTCCTCGTTGAAATGTATTTTTATTGTAAGGTTTCAGTAATAAAACATTTGTCTGTTTTGTAATTAGATTTAAGATTTGTCTTATTCTGTGTTTTCTCTATAGCAGGAAGGTAACTTCTATCCAGCCTGTTTCTGTCTTTGTTTCCCTCAGTTTATCCTGAGTTTCCAAAGGCAATGTTAATGTATTTATATTAATTTTATTTTATTTATCCACCCCCTCGGAAAAAAAGAAAGAAAGAATAAAGGAATTAAAAAGCTGCAAATGTAAAGAACATAATGAAAACTTATTTTCTAGAAACTTTGCCTGCATCAGTAACTTCGTAGAGAGCTGCAATTAGATTAAATTAGATAAAGAGATAGATACAAGTTCAGAACAATAGTATGTTTTCTTAAAGGACCTAAATCAATTAGCATGCACGAAGGGTAACCTGTCTGGGAGACCTGAATACATCTAGGCCATCTTTGGGAATATACACTACAGAAATATCACCTGCAAATTCACATTTTGTGCAAACATAATCACTTTCAGATGGAGAGAACTTGAATGTATTCTCTTGACTTTTTACTATTTATCTCTCTAGTTGCTTGTGGCCAAATGAGTTAAGCTGTTATGTATATACATGTATGCGCACACACACACCCCCATGCATGCATGCGTTTATGGGTATGCAGCCTGAGATATATCACTGATTCAGAGTGGCGTGCTGATCCAACACCACCATGCTGTGAGTGCTCTCCACCTCCCAGCTGGTGTTCACTCCTGCCGTGGCCTGACCATATGTCAGGGTAGTATCAACGCATGCACTCTCTTTTCCCCTTCTTCTGCCCCTCCATGCCTTGGTTTCTGCTGAGAGGCCCACTGTGGTCTCCAACACACCTCCCTGTCTGGATGGTGGGGGCTTAGAGCCTGTGTGATGCTGGAGCTGGATGCCAGATGTAGACACTGGGATACAGGGATTGTGTTTGTGCTGTTAAACAGAAGAGGGCCCAGGACCAAGCTCAAGGACAGGACTTCTGCCACTACTTGGTTTTAGTTTACTCCCTGTCTCTCCCCATACTCTTAAGGATTAAGACCGTAAGCCAATATCTGATGCCACTTTGCCCCAGATCCAAGGATCAGTGCCTAGCCTGCTCTTATTCAGCTGTGCAGACGTGGAAGGGAGACCTCACAGGTCTGCAAACAGGCAGGGCGACAGGAGCTCAGAGAGCTAGAAGTTATGGTGTTCATGGGACCCAGTGAGCCACAGATGGGGGCACACAGAGGTCATCTTGGAAGCAGGTGCAACTAGCTTTTGAGGGATCTGGAAAGGCATAAGCTTGTGAAGAAGGGATTATAGTGTTAAGGAAGAAGAAGGGAAGAGGAGGTCAGGAACATGCTACTGGCATCATGGTTTGAGGAGAGTAGGAAGTGGAAGTGGAAGAGAGAAAGGTGAGAGCCTTGATCGCAGGAACATTTGAAGTTAAAAGAACTTGGCAATTCGAGGATCAAGAGTTTGGCTACTCCTCATCTATAGCAATGAATATTTATTAGAAAAGAGAATTTTCAAAAGGCTTAATGCATATGAAAAATTCTGCCGATGAAACCTAAGGATTGTTTCTAATAACAGGTATGGAAGTGGTTGGAATAAACATAGTGTGTTGGATATCCAGTCTGAAAAGTGGACAACGTGATGAGAGAAGAAGTTCAGTCAATATACCAGCCAAGGAAAGAGTGCCAGAACCCAGAACAAGAGCTGTTATGGCCAGCCTCCAGCCCCATACATCTGTAATTAACCAGCTGCCTTGTAGCCTTAAAATATAAACTGAAAGCTCTACTTCCTGATGCAATCCATCTGACTTTTTTCTTCATTTATACATCCTTCTTGTCAGAAGCAAACAAAATTACTATAACTGCCATCTCAAAACTGAACAGCAGAATTAACCTTTGCCTCCCTACTGACAAAAACTGATATTAATAATACAGCTTGATTGATAAAATGAGAGACTTCTATGGATATCTTCTTTTTGAAAAGTGACTTTGATAAAAAAAAAATAAAGTTTGTTCTGGTTCCACTCTTACTGAAATTATTTTTTGATTTTTTTTCATTCCTTTTTTCTCTCATATTCTAATCAGTAGCTTTCCAATGCTAGCGTGAATTTTCCAGTTTGCTTGCAATGTGGCTAAGCAGGTTGGGGTTTCTGCACTTGAAACAAGAGTCTTCAATGTTTTTAATTGTACCATGCCAAGTTCACAAAAAAATTTTCTTTTGGCTGATGAATTGAAAAGAAAAAAACTTACACAGAAAGATGATTTTAAAAATATATTTAAAGAAAGGTGTTATTTGAATAAATACTTAAATCCAGAAGGGTTTGAATGAAATCATGACCCATTGATCTCAGTGGTCGTGGAAGATTTTAGTGGGCCAATGTTTCATTTTGGTATTTAAAAACGAAACCAAACTACTAAATTATCTAGGACAAATACATAATAGTTCACTACAACCTGAGCACCTGATCAATAGTTCTGCTTTGAGTAAGAGACTGGACTAGATGCCTCTTCCCTTCCAGCCTAAACTTTTCTTTCAGTCTATGAGTTTATCTACATATTTCACTCTTCTCCTTTAAATGTAAAAGACTGAGCAAGTCAAGTGGTGGCAACAAATGTGAAAGATGTGAAAGAAAACTGGCAGATGATCATGCAAAAGAGACCTATTATTTTTTGGTCTATCCGCCTCCTGGCTTTTGGGGATGGGGAAGGATAACTGATTCCTATATATTATTAAAAAGTCCTTATATGGAGAAAACATGCTCAAAATTAAAATCTATAATGTTGTGCATTTTATTAAGATGACTGCATATTTAGACTGCATTTTGCAGGATAGGTTTTTCATTTAAAAGCATGGTCTAGGATATATTCATATGTGATTTCAAAGAGGCAATTAGTATCAACAGAATGAATTAGTTCCTAAGCCAATAATCATTAAAAATTCCAAGAGATATTTTTACATATTATAGCCTGTGCACACACTTCATATTATGTTAGCACACAGGAGGGTACAAACATCTCTGGATTTTCCTTTTATCTATATACTTTTCTTTACCTATGTACATTATGTATATTCATATACATGTATTCCAGTTCTCACTGCAACTAAAGAAGACCTTGCAATTCACCTTAAGGGTACCTGAGTCTAGCTGTATCTGGATAAGAACATATGTTATAAAAGATCAGGATAACAACAAGCTCAAATAAAGCATGAAATAATTCACAGAATATAGGACCAAACATAAAGCCTACTGTTATAGTTGGATTTCATTATATGCCCATGCAGCACACGAGCATCCTTATGCAAAGATACTCAGACACAAATTCATTCTGTTGAAATGTAGGTGAGGCGTCAAAGACATCTAGTCATGCTAAAGTTCATTTGTAGTCTATGGTGACAGAATGGTACCTGCAGCTTGCCTCATCACCACTGGAGGAAGCTATCAACTACAGGGAGTAAAGGATGATCATGTTTTTAATTTTAGCACTTCAGGTTTCAATAAATGGCCTTTTTAATATTCCATAAATCTACATAAACTGTGCAGGTATTTTCTACTCAAAACACAGAAGTTGAGCTTAACTAGGCTGCAGAATACTTATATGATACATTCTTGTATATTTCTAAATAAACTATATTGAGAGACCAGTTGATGACTTGCACAAGGCTGTTTTTAATTTTCAAAGATAATTCAGCTTATACCTTACATAGTCAGCTTTATCAAATGTAGTAATGGAATTTGCCTCAGTATTTAACATCACTTTTTCCCCCAGCATGTTTTGGATGAGAAAATAGATTATTATACCCATTGTACAAATAAGAAATGCATCATTTCTTGACTTAGAAGACATAAAGCAGGGCACTGAACTTGTGTCTGTCACCCAAATGGCTCTCTCTTTACACCACTTTCTGTGTATGCTAAAAGAAAGAAAATTTTTGATTTTATGCATTAATATGTGCCGTCAGTCTTACTTTCCTCTAGAAGTCAAATCGTCTACTTGTTGCATCATAACTGATTACTATGGGAATTACTATGATGCCATGAAATAATTTAGGGTGAAAAACAGATAAATTCCTAAGAAGCAAGTATATACTCATGCAACTGTAATATTGTCATGTCCCTAATGATAAAAATGATAGAAGAAAAAGCAGAAGCTACATGACACACAGACAAAGTGTTTTTAACTAGAACATTTTTCAAAGTTTTCCAGAAGACATCAATTGCTTTTTAAGCAAATTGTTTTGTACAGAACTCCAATGGGAGCATTACAAAATGCCCCTCTTCAGCCTACAATTAGATTAATCATGTAACTGAGGGCTTGAATCTGTGCACATTTTTATTCAACAAGAATATCAGTCCCTATCAATTTACTGCAAGGAAAAAGCTCCATGAAGGCAATTTGCACACAACATCTACCCTGCAGTTGCTCCTTTCCTCCAAGTTCTCTCTTTCCTGAAGAGTAATACTTTATTTCCTTTTCTTGAAAAAAGAAATATCTCTTAATAAATATTTTAAAAATAAAAAGAGGTAAAAAGTGTTTGCTGTGAAAAGTATATATGAAATTCAATAGCAAACCAGTCAGTCAGATTATCTGGAAATTTCCCTGATACCTTGATGACTTTGTATAGTTGTCCTGGTTTCAGCTGCGATAGAATTTTCTTCCTAGTAGCTGCTATAGTGCTGTGTTTTGGATTTAGGATGAGAATAATGTTGATAACACACTGATGGTTTAGTGGTTGCTAAGTAGTGCTTACACCAGTCAAGGACTTTTCAGCTTCCCATGCTCTGCCCAGTGCACAAGAAGTTGGAAGGGAGCACAGCCAGGACAGCTTATCCAAACTGGCCAAAGGGCTATTCCATACCATATGATGTCATGCTCAGTATATAAACTGGGGAGAGTTGGCCAGGGGGCAGTGATTGCTGGTTGGGGATGGGCTGGACATCGGTCGGTGGGTGGTGAGTGGTTGCATCATTTGTTTTTCCTGGGTTTTGTTTCTCTCTCTCTTTTTGTTGTTTTCCTTTTCATTATAATTTTTATATTATTATTATTATTATTATTTTATTTTATTTTATTTTATTTTATTTTATTTTATTTTATTTTATTTTATTTTATTTCAATCGTTAAACTGTTCTTATCTCAACCCACAAGTTTTCTTACTTTTGCCTTTCCAATTCTCTCCCCCATCTCCCTGGCGGGGGGCAAGGCAAGCAAGTGGCTGTGTGGTGCTTGGCTAAACCACAACAATAATAAAGGTATAACTTAAACTATCTCAGAGTTGTATGAAAACTGATGGTGGTGCTTTTGTATCTAACATATGTTCTGATGTCATGGTGGTTTTTTCCTGTTTTACGTACGTTGAGTAAAAATATTTACAATGTAAGAAGATGCATTAGGTCATCTACAGTTTTCCTCTTAGAATGACAAAATCAGTTCTTATGAGGTATCAAAATCAATGCAGATATTCATTGGAATAATTGGGGAATGAACTGACAATCTCCCTTTTCTTTGTACCTTACAGCTATTGGGAGCTGCGAGACTCCCACACACATATGTGTAAGTGGACCTGTACCAGGTGAAGATGTGCTGTGGTAGTAATTACAGCTCTTGCTGCTTTTCACTCTCATCATCTTCATTTCTCTGGCTCCCAGACAGAATAATAAATAGCAATCACAAACAGAGAACGTTTTGAGCATTTCTTTAAAAGCATGGCACTGCTCTCTATTAGAAGAAGGAAGCGCTCCTCCTGGACTCGTCACATCTTTCCCAGGAGTAATGTTGCTGTTCTAGACCTTCATAGTTGGGAGGTAGGTTTTAACATAACAAATTGAGCACATGCAGAGCTCAGTGCATATAGGGTACTTCTGGTTTAAGTAGCAGCTATGTATGCAGGAAGGGGATTGCAATCACAATTTTGCACTTAAATACCTTAGGCCTGCCTATACCCATGTCTAGGTCTAGATGCTTTATAAACTCTTGTTATTAGAAGGAAATTTAGCAGCTGTTGAAATTACTGATAGTATTTTAACCAACTTAAATTGGGATATAAAAGTACCCTTCAAATGCAGTGGACTGGGAGGAGGAAGAGGCTTTGCATATTACAATCCTGTACACTAACTGGCACAACTGCTTTTTATTCTGACTGTGAACTCTAAGCAGGACTGGAATACAAATAACAATAACAGAGAAGAAGTTAAGTGAGAATCATCAAATAATTTAACAATTGTATCAAGCTTTTACATTTATAATGTTTTGTATTTTATCTGTAAAATCAGGGTAGATGAATCAATCTGGTACATACCACCTACTCTTATTTTAAGAACAGGAGAATATTTCTGAAATTATCATGCTATAGAAATGCTGTATAACCTCAGGAGAAGGTTTCATTGATAGTGCTTAGTCTTATCAGTGTTATCAACTCAAACTTCTTCAGTTGCAGAAATGACACAGTTAATCTCTTTCAAATTACATGGACTACGTGAGGAAAAACTTGCTCTAAAAAATGCACTGAGCTGATTTTGGATCTGCAGGGTAGATGTCGTCTTCATTTTTTACTAGTCAATTCTTTGATAACAGCTGAGGCAATCAGGAACTCTCTTACCCGCTGAGCTCATATTGTCATTACTTACCCCTCCTTCACATCTAATGAATCCATATATTGATCCCTAAACTACTAGAGGTGATTGAGCTTATATGTTTTTACAAGATTTGAGTTTGCCGATGGAGACAGGAACGGATATGCTAAGCACAGAGAAGTTTAACTTTTAAGGAAGACTTACATTGATTCCATACCCTAATAACTGTAATAACTGCTTTAGTGGATGAATAGTGTTTGCTTCTTTTATTTCCACTTACATCTCCTTTAGAATATAATCTAGCAGGCACACTCTTCAAACACTTTCTAGATGGGATGTTTTAAGAAACACAGACAGAAGACCGCTCAGTCTGTGCCACCAGGCATAAAACATGGAACCAGCATGAGAGTTTTGACCGGCATTACTCTGAGCACTGATGGGAGAAAGAGGATTAGACAGACCAGCAGAGCTTCAAAGTGAAACCCTTGTTCTCTAGAAGACTTTGAAAACTTGAAAGTCTAGGTCTTGGTGTGTCAAAATCTATTGCCTATTTAGTACCTGTTTATTAGCCTAAACAGCAGGTTTAGGATGCTGTGTTAGTCTTTAGAATGCCATGTTATGTATAAAAACTAGCACATAATCCTCAGTCAGATAACCTCAAGACTTTATATGATTTTTAGCCCAGTTAACTAGTTTTAAGAATTTTCATATGTGTGTTTTTCCTTTGGACCTAAATAATGGACCAAGATCTAGATGAGTCTTCTGTTCTTGAGTTTTGATGCTTCCTCTTCTATGCCTATGAGACAGTTGTCAGTAGAAGTGGTTTCGATATTTACTTTACCTCTGGTATTTCTTTACCTCTGCTTTTGAGAAAACCATGAAATTTAGCTGAATCTGTGAAAGTATACATTATAACAAAGTAAAGTATAAAAAGGGATGTCTGAAGTTCTAGGCTGAGCTCATTTCATTCAAATCATGCTTGGACCATGAGCTAATAACAACACGTTTCATATACATGATATATGATACAATACGATATGATATAATAAGATATGATTTCTATGTCACAAGCCTCCAACTAATTCAGCTGCATCAATAGATCTGTGTAATAAAACCAGTAATCAGCAGCATACACAGATTTAAGAATTAAAAACCTTAAATGAATATAGTCTTTAATGATTAAAGTCTCTGTAAAATCAGAATGATATTTGGGTGGTATTTTTTTGTTGTTGTTTCAGATGCAGAATAAAAAAACATCACCTGCTTGGGCAGAGGAACCATGATGCACTGGCTGGAGACTGATCATAGGAAAACACAAACGTGAGTAATCTAAAACTAATTTCAGAGTGAGAAACGGTAATAACTCTTGCTGGGAAAACACATTTCTCCCTTAACAAAGCAAAATGGTCTTTAACGATTCCCTCTGATCAAGAAACCAATGATGCATTTTGGTTTCCCCATAGTTCCTTTGCTTATTGGGTAGATACATCTCTACTTGGTGTATGGGGTTGTTCCTTAATTTTTACAGTAACTGTGATCTCAAATTTTGATTCTGGATGGAACTCTCTTGGTCAAATTACAATGCCATGTGTTTCATAAATTGCATTTGTAGCTGTTAGCCTCAGCAGTTTGCCTCTCAGCAGTCATGGAATTGTGTATTTTTAAGAATGTAATAAACACCATCCACACATACCAAACTCTAGATGATGTTTCCAGTAAAAGCATTTTCAGAGCACTCTGGCCCAGCTGCTGGATTTTACTGGAGTGAAATGTACTTTTACTCTTCTTACTAATGCTTTCCCTTCTTGGCACATAAGATACTAAGATATTTATAGTTACTCTTCATTTCTTCACTTCAAATGTTGTTTCACTGTGTTAAGAAAACAAATGAAGTAATCTATGTATCTCTCTCTCTCTCTTTAGTCCTCAAGGTTTGTATAATTATAATTTCACTCTGCAAAAGCAGTGATTTTTATCTTAAAAAAAATCAGTTAGTGAAACAATACATAGGGTAACAGAAATGTTTTGGTGGAGCTTCTTTCACCACATGTTTGTGAACCCATTAAATCATGTAATATTACACTTTCTATATCACATAAAATGCAAATTATAGGAGAAAGAGAGTAGCAACCATGGACCTGCCTTACAGAGCTGTTTTCTCTAATCAGCACACAACCACAAAGCTCTGTGAGGGTCCATCTGGCATTTTCAAAGGCATAATCATTTGTTTTCCTGCCCAGCTCCAGACGATATTCCGATATGTCTGTAAATTTACTAGGATACTCCCTGATTTCACAACAATGTACTCCAGCATTTAATCAGATCTTTGGTATGCTTTGTGAACACCGTGGTACCATACAGAAAGAGCTGTTCTAGCGAATAACTTTTCTGTTTTAGTGAACTTATTCAAATATTTATAAATACTCCACTATAAAGTTGTCCACTGAGCCTTTGGACCCAACCCCCATGGAAAAAACTGTGAGTATCTAGCCATGGCAATTGTCCCTATCTTCTGACTGCCCATCAGTTTATCGACCTCATTTGTCTTACTGGTTAGTTTTACCCTGGCCACTCCCTTTCTCATCCAGACTAAAGCAGCTGTGCTAAATGGAAGTCAGAGACAGGCATTCTTACCTGCAAACTATCCTTTAGGGCCACTTTAACCTTTTACCACTTTTAACTTCAGATAATTCTACTTCAGTTGTATGATACCCCAAAGCACCAGGAAAAGGAATTAATGTACAATGGTATTATGTCTAAAGGCCCAAGATATTGCTCTACCAACATGTCAACACTAAAGTTTTATGTACATTGCTACTTTCAAGCACATTTATTACACTTAACAAATGATAGTGGTTTTTGTTTATATATTGCTTCTTAGTAACTGTATGTTCATGTCACAGCTTTGACCAAACTTCTCCATACCCCGAAAGCAAGTGAAAGAACTAATAAACTTTTGAAACCAGCTAATGTGAAATGCACTGGTTAATTTATGCAGTGGTAGTCACATCAAGTCTAGCAAGATTATCAGTGCAGAATGTCCTCTCTTTCACAGCCGTAATTTTAAACTGTTAATTCTTGTACAACTGGTCTTTTCTAAGAGCCAAACTCTCTGAAAAACTCAGCCAGCTAAAAAAAGCATGACCCACCATGTTTTCGACTGATATTAGGGATCTGCATAAAAGAAGCTTCTCAGAGTTTCTACTCCTTTGCCTGGATTATAAAACAGGAGTGCTGGAAGACTCCCACAGAGAACAGACTGAAAATCAACACAAGACCTGGCACCACTGTGTTGCTGTGATCCCAGAGGAGAGGCAGGTAGAGAGCTGGGAGAGGAATACATACTTTAATCTTTCTAATGCATCTTTTCTTCTGTGCACATGCTATGTGATATCCCATACACTATTTAAAACTTGGGTTATCTAATAGGCCCTTAAATGCTATTGGTATGCTGTTAAAAGGAGGATAAAAATTTCACCATTGTCAGTTAATTAACTGTCAGCTAATGCATTAATTTCCACTGCATCAAAACTGCACCCAGTGAAGTCACTAACTTGGCCTTTAAAAATTCTGCAGGGATTTTGCGTTTAGAACTGTACTGAACTTAGCAGAAGTGGCAGATAGTCTGGTGTTTCTAAGGGTAGCCCCTTCTTTTTCAGAGCTGAGTGATCTGTAGACCACAGGCATTACAGACCTTATACAGAATTGGGGTATTCCTGGTTTTTGTATCTCTGATAAGAGAAGAACAGGAGATCATCCACTTTGTATATTGTCTTTATTAATTGATCTCAATGGGATTGTCCCTCTGTCTTCAACAATTGGTTTAGCTTGTGTACCTTCTTTTTGTTTTTACACTCATATTTCTCATGACCTTTGTTTGTAAATGGTTGAAAATCTCTTGACATCTGGACAAATTAATAGAGATGGACCTTACTGCTGAATGTAAGATATAGCAAGATATACTTCTTTACATACTTTAGCTATTTGGTAAATAATCTTTCTTTCTGTTGTTACAGCTTGTAATGTGAAATCAGTTTCGGAACAGAAGTTAGTAAATGGCACTTTAAAGTGAATACCATGCTATGCTTTTGTTGCCAATGCTGTCTACATAATTTAATCCACATATTTATTAAACTATTTTCCTTCAGCATAAGATGGAAACATTTGCACTGTAAGCCATTTAAATTTTTTTTTAAATTATATTATTTGTACAGGATTCCTTCAGTGCTCCTTGATGGACTTGCACTCCTTTCTCTGCTGGTGAATAACAGCAGGTTCAACTGTACCTGTGTCATCTTGCATTTGGTGGTCAGGAAAGACTGACAGAAAGTCTCTCTGAAACAAGACGGTGTGCTTCCCTGCCTTCTCCTTTGATCCATCAGTCACACAGCTTAAACACAAAAATCTGTCAGGTGCTCTTGAACTATATGTTCATGTGCTGAGTTGGTAAAGTGCTTCTCAGGTAAGTGTGTTTTAGTCATTTAGAAGCCACTTCTGCCACCAGTAGTAGTATTTTTATCTTAGTAAACCCCATTTACTGATGACACCACAAGTCACAGTGAAAAGTCCAGGCAGAGAAACAAAACAACAAATCTCAACAGGGATTTAGTCTTACTGACCTACACATAATCCATGTTTACAGTACTATGACACAGTACCAAATTAACATACAGTCATCTGTCACTGGAGGCACTATTCATGCACTCCTCAGCTTGTTCAACCATTTGAATTATCTTAGATTAAAAAAAGGAAGAGCCCTTCCTCCCTGCAGTAGCAAAAAACCTTCCATACACTCTAACTTTAGCACTTATGCATCCATTTAGTATGAAGAGATACTAGTGAATCTTGGTCTTCCACAAGCAGAAGACCCCAAAAAGATATCACCCAACTCGTGTAAAAAATGGTGCACGTGTGCCCTCCCCCATGCAGATAACAACCTTTATTCTGCCTGCATAAGTGCAAGCACTTAAGTTAGATGCTTGATCAGCCTCAACTTGTTTTATAGACAAAGGAGAGAGGGGGCATTTTCAGATCATGATATAACTTTTGGCAAATTGAATGGCCTCTGCAATAGTCCTGTGGGAATATGGGGCAACTGTGCTTCCACGTTGGCTGCTTCATACTGCCTAAAATTAAATAAGGTGCATGTAGGTCTAATAACCTCCAGTGAGATGGGCTGAATCTCCCTTGTGAGCATCAGTCTCCATAAAAACCTTTCAGAAAGTTATAAAAGGTTCAAGTAATACTTTTGGAGGTGATAAGACCAGGGTGTTTTTTTGCTGTTCAACACATCAAAAAGCAAAGTCCTATATTCTACAGCTCCTAGGCTTAAAAAGGAATGTAACACAATACTTGGCTCACACCATATATTGAAAATTGCAGCTCATGCACCAACTAAAGCACTCTCCTCTAGTACGCAATGCTCACATACTGTGGCTGCTAATGCCATAGAAAAACCTGTAAATCTGGAATTCTCTGACTGATCTAGCTAGCCAGTCTTACACTAATGCCCCCTTCTCTTTGTTTCAGAATTGTAAATGTATTTAAATACATTAATAACTTTTCTTTGTCCATGTAATTAACATTCCCTGAAATTAGCATGACCACTGCTGTGGGAAGGCAATCTGTTCATGAACATTGAGTTTTGCACAAAAGTTTGAGAATCCCAGTTACCTCAATATGGGATCACAATGCACATATTGGGACCTATATTGCTTAAGTGGGCTGAAGAAACCCTCTCTCTGCATTAGAGATGCCTACTGCTCTTTATAGCTCTCCTTTTTTACTTTCTTTCCTATACTCTTGGTATAACAGACCAAAGCCATCTCTGGTATAGCTGCTGTGAAACCAGTGAAGTTATGTCAGGGATGAATTTGACCCATTTTATGCTTTTCAAGAACCTAAGTAACAATAAATGCCACATCTCTGCCACTGCTCAAATGCTGTTCAGAGAAGGGGTGTACAATACATCTTTGTCTTCTTCCTTCTCATAACAAGCAGTGTAGGTCATCTGCATCATTAACATTTGCAGCTGATGCATTTGCGTAGTCTGTATACACTTCTTGAAACCGCACAGACCTTCTCATTGTTTTCAGAACCTTGATTTTTCTTAGCATTATCATCATCCAAATGTATTTAAGGATGAAACTATTAGAAACACAATTGGTGAATTAATGTCATGAGGACTGCTGCTGGCTGCTCATCAATTTTTGATATGCCACTCAGACAAATGAAACATAAGCCACCCAGAACAAGGGGACCTTTTGACACTTCAAAGGAAACCCCTATGGGTGGTTTCCTCTTGAAGCTGCACTAAACTGGCTCAATCTCCTCAGCTGGAAACTGCCAATGTCTCATTAACCCCTAAACAGGCCCTGCATGAGCTTTTCTTTTCAGCTATAATTATGCCATGCACTCCTGTTATGCTGTACTGAATTGCAACACTGTCACCAGCACATTATAAACATCCACCCTAATTGAAAAGCAGATTAGACTCGTGTTAATTAGCCAAAAAGCCCGCCCACTTGCATGCATTATGATTGCCTCTTAAATACTGAGGATGTTGAAATCCCTCAGAAAGACAAGGCAGACTTAATTGCAATAACCTGCAAATTAAGTTTAATTTACTTTAAATTTACCGGTTTAGCAGGCTCATTTGATGGTGTTAATGTTCTAGCAAATTAATTATCTGAATTAGTCATGCCTGGTGGAGTTTTGCAGCAGAATACATTGTACAGTGGACTATTAATAACAGACAAACAGGACAGGATTAATGAGAAGATTATGCTAAAGTTCTTTTTTTAAAAACAAGGATCTTGCATGAATTCAAATATAATCACCAAAGTGCAAATACAGACACAGAATATAAACAAATTGAAATTTATTACACTCTATGGCATGCCATCTAGGAGAAACAGTAAAACATTACCCATGAAATATTTGATAGAAAGAGGCCTCTTCTATGCACTCAAGTAGATCACTCCTCACAGCAAACCATTTCCCATTATCTGGTATCTCTCTACGAGACTTCAAATACGTAAGTGCTTTTGAGAGTACTTGTACTACAGAGAGAGAGCTGATAAATAAATTAGAAATAACATCTCATACGTTAATTCCATAGTCCACTTTGTGGCTTATGAGGCAGTAGAATTGCTTTTTTGTATTCCATTGCTAACCACTGTCTGCTCCAGTTTAAAAAAAAAAAAAAAAAAAAAAAAAAGGCCTTCACAGAGATATAGCTGCAAGTAAACTATAAAAGCAGGATCCTTGCTTGCCTCTGTTCCCTATAAAAATACCAGTTGAAAAAAAAATCTTCTAATAGCCTTTAGAATAGCTCTCAAAATAAAGACATAATTGGCCTTGTAAACAATGTCAAGGTACAATCATTCACCCTGCAGAAAGTGTTGGCTGACACTGTGGGAGAAATGAAGATAGCAGTGACAAATATCCTTTTTAGCTGGTCTTGATCATGAAAGTTTAGTCTGCTTATGTGTTAAGTGTTGCCTCTTCCATTAGGGTCCAGAGCCATCCCAAATATAATGAGGTATATTCAATTCAACTCAGTCTCCCTGTGGAGGGCAGGAAAAGCCTATGGGAGCACAAAAGATAATCCTTGATGAGTGTGAACGGAATGTGATTGAATATAAAATTCTGGATTATTGATTGGAATCTGTATGTTAAAGCCATCATTCACTGAGAGTAGCTGTGTCTTGTGTTGGTTTCAAAGGGCTTTCAGGCTGTTGTGCAGTGCCTAGTGAAAAAGCCCAAATTTACATCATTCTTGCATATACTGTAATGTGTAGAAAATAAAAATGTCACTCCTTGAAAAGAAAGACTGAACGATGCATTCCTTAAAAACAGATTATCTCATTAAAGAAGGAAAGGTTTGGTAAGAGAAAAAATACGCATAGTTGCTTTATGGGACATATTTTAATTTTTGAAGAAAAAAACTAAAATAAAAAAATGGTTTCAATATGTTTTTTGTATTGTACTGATATATCATGCAGACCCTTTCTGCTTTCCTTATTATTTCTTCCCCTCTCTCAGATAAAATTACAGTTTGAAGCACTAAATGAAACTAGCACGAAAGCAACCATTATTAAAACTGGGCTGAAAAACGAAACGAAAAAAAAGGAAAGTAATTCTGCTTTAAAAAGCTTGTGCATGAAGGGCTGAGATGACTTTAGTAAGAACCCATAGGGAATAGGAACTACACCATGAAGGAAATGGATTCCTGTGACACATAAACAAAAGGCAAATGACTAATATATTTACATATAACATGTGGTGTATTCATTGCACACCATGGTGACAGAATTGTTTATTTCATTTATAATTTATACAGCAAAACCTTATTATATGTGTAACTAATTTGCCTGATGATAATATGCAGTAGGAGATTAGGTTTCCATTATATTCTGTCATTAAGAACAAAAGGTTTTCGTTTGTTGGTTAATTTTTTTCTTGGTTCCTATCCCACAGCACACACCCTACATATAAGTATGTTTCTCTTAAATCATTATGACGCTGAGCTAAGTAGAAAGTAGCAAGGAACTTCTAAAAAAATCCCCTACAAAATACCTCACACATGAATCCGCTTTAAATACTCTTCACTTCTGGAATTTCTTGTGATATCAATAATGACAATATACAAAGAACTTCTCACAGGTGATGTGCATGCACCAAAAAAAGAAATGTCAGAATAAATACAGGCTCCAAAAGAGCTTTGCTTTGAGAGAGAAAAAAAAAAAAAATATCAAACATTTTACCAGAAGCAGCATTAGAATATGTGACTAGACAGTTCATCTCAGACTACAGGGAGCGGGTGGGTGGGTAGGCAGTGATGAGGGAATTATCTTGATGTATTTTCCACTGTGGCACACAAGACAGTGCAATTCTCTGAAAGGAATTGTTAGCACCAAGCCAGTAATTCCCCTCTGTGGTATTACAAAGTGTGTGTATTACAAAGGGGGGAAGAAGGGGGGGAGTAACCTGAGAAGTGCTATATAAGTTTCCAACACTAAAGCACGTATGACCTTGAATTAATTCAAATATGCTTATCAAAATATGAATGCCGGGTCAGAAGCACAAACACATGTACATATGTTGAACTTATTTCTTTGTTACCCTTTGGAAAACAAAAATCTACTCTAACAGATTTGTTAGGCTGTGTAGTTGCTTAACCCTTTGCAAGTCTGATTTGTATTGCATAGTAAAATCAGCCTATTGCAGAAAAGGAGAGCTGAAGAGGAAAATGCTTTTAAACAACAGGGCATATTTTCATACTTAACTCAGAGCTGTCAAGCTCCTTTCAAAATGGTAGGTCACATCAGTTTAGTCTAAAAATCTGTGCAAAGGTTTGGTAGTTTCAAAAGAGTATGCTACTACAAGAACTTATTTGGATAAAGTGGCAATTGGTGTTGCAGGTGTACATAAAACACTGAAACCTTTTACTACCTAAATTAAAACACTGCACAAATATCTCCTCAGGGACACCCTATCAGTCCTCAGATCCATAGTTTGTTGACCATGAGTGCTGACAAGCCTAAAAGTTCAGGGAGCAGGTGAGAAAGGGCATCTCAGCATGCAGACAGTGAGCAGGTAATGAACG
This sequence comes from Nipponia nippon, assembly GCF_047370975.1. NCBI lineage: Eukaryota > Metazoa > Chordata > Aves > Pelecaniformes > Threskiornithidae > Nipponia > Nipponia nippon. Next base: position 84,604,402 of record NW_028262336.1, read on the forward strand.
CTGCCTGGGTTTGGAAGCAGTATGAGTAGTATGAGTATGCATCAATACAGTCTGGGGACCAACTAGCTGAGCAGCAGTTTTAAAATCATAGAATCATTAAGGTTGGAAAAGACCCTTAAGATCATCGAGTCCAACTGTTAACCTAGCACTGACAAGTCCACCACTAAACCATGTCCTCGAGCACCACATCTACCCTTCTTTTAAATACCTCCAGGGATGGAGACTCAACCACTTCCCTGGGCAGCCTGTTCGAATGCCTGACTACCCTTTCGGTGAAGAAGTTTTTCCTAATATCCAACCTAAACTTCCCCTGGCGCAAGAGAAGGGCTGCAAAAAGATGTCCTGGTGGACACCAAGTTGACCATGAGCCAGCAATATGCCTCCTGGGCTGCGTTAGGAAAAGGGTTGCCAGCAGGTCAAGGGAGGTGCTCCTTCCTCTCTATTCAGCACTGGTGAAGCACATCTGGAGTGCTGGATCTAGCTCTGGGCTCCCTAGTACAAGGACGTGCTGGAGTGAGTCCAGCAATGGGCCACAGAGGTGATTAAGGGACTGGAGCAACTGTCATACTTGGAGAGGCTGAGACATCCAGAACTGTTCAGTCTGGAGGAAAGAAGGCTTCAGGGGGACCTGGTGAGGAATAGTAAAGAAAATGGAGCCAGACTCTTTCCAGCGATGCCCAGTGACAGGACAAGAGGCAATGGGCTCAAAGCAAAGCACAGGAATTTCCATTTAAACTTAAGAGAAGACTTTTTTTACTGTGAGGGAGGTAAAATACTGGATCAGGTTGCCCAGGGAGGTTGTGTAGTCTCCATTCTTCAAGATATTCAAAACCAAAATATGCTCCTGGGCAACCTCCTCTGGCTGTCCTTGCTCGAGCAGGGGGGATGGACTAGATGATCACCAGACGTCCCTTCTGACCTCAGTGATTCTCTCATTTTGTGATTCTGTGATCTTTTCTGGATTGAGCTACAACAGAGGACTGTATCCCTGAACACACAATTCCTTCACAGCATTACCTCCCTTAGATTCTCATAGAGCAAAAAATGAAGAGCAAGCATGGAGATTTGGTGGTTGTCAAAGTAGAGCAAAAAAAGGAAGGCACCAAAGAGGGCAAGTTGGAAAAGCCAATAGGGAAGTGTAAGAGAGTCAGGTCATGTGACTTTGTCCTATGAAAGGTCCAAAAACCTTGTTAACCTCTGATTTTTATTGTTTTCTGTCCTTTCGTTGCCACTATAGTTTAACATCTGCACTGAAAACCATATAAAATAAGATATCCCCATGGAAAATCTGACTGCAGTAGGTGTTCTTCAAAACATCCAGGGAAATGGAGCTTTGGCACAAGACAAAGAAAAACGCTGAATATATTTCCTTAAAAAGTTTTATATTAATCTATTTATCCAATTTTAGTATATCAGCTGCCATTTGAACTAAGCTGCTAGAAATGGAAGAGATGAATGAAAGAGATTTTGGACTAGATTTTTTTCAAAGCTTAGTTCTCAGTAAAGAAGCAGTCCTACCACTTTCTGAAGGACTGGGGCTATTAATTAGCTTCATCACAGAAGTATGCTAAAGTGGCAATATGACTGCTGGTTCCTAGCTGGCTTGAGCCTGGAGTATAAGCCTGGAACATATAGAAAGTGAGTTCAAACCTGCTTGCAAAAACTGTATAGGCATACCCTATACAGGAGCTGATCATGGGCCATTGTGAGACAAAGCAGCAGTGAATATTCAGGAGGAGTATTGAAGGATGGGGGGGGGCCTTAGCTGAATTTTTAAGATTATTTTGCTCGAGTACATAGGTTAAAAATGCTTGGGCATTCAGATTGTAGTCTCCAACTGCACTCAGCTGAATAAGTCCCTACTCATGTTAAGGCTGCTTTACTACTGTGCAGCATGTACCATTTATTAATAATTCCAATACCCAATGAGTGTAAACCTCAGCTAGAATACAACAGGATTATGCAGGACTGTTGCTTCTGCAGGGCTTTATAAGGGCTGGAAAAGGTCTAAAGATCTGCAAAAAATCATAGACATGCTTCTTTTGCCAGACAAATTGAATCTATACAGTATTAAGAAAAGAAGGACATGAGGGGTATTCACAACACATCACATCTTGTTTAGGGTGCTAAATTAGCAGCCTAGGTTTCCTGCTTGGGTAATGGAAAGAACTAGGTTCTTCCAGGAGATGCTTCAGAGCACCTAATTATGACTATATAGGTCAAACACGCCTCAAGCTAAATACCTAAAGGCAACATTAACATGCCATCTGGTGTTTTAAATGGGACCATAAAAACCTTGTCTAAGAAGCAACATAAAACTACACACATAGTCAATGAAATTAGAATATTTTCTCCATTGTTATCCTTTCTTTGTACTGTGTCAGAAGGCAAAGAAACCACAAGTTTTGACAAACATCTATCTTCTGACATTTTAAGTAAACTGAATGGACAATAATTTCAGTGCCATACCAGCAGAAGACTGACTCTTTCCTTCTTGCATTCAACTGCATAAGTAAACCTTAGTAATGTTAATGTTTCTGTGATTTCAAGGGCCTTCTCCATACTTGTCTTCCATTGCTCTAGACACCAGAGAAATGTACACTAGCAGAAAAGCCCTGCCAAGACTGCAGTCTAAGTCTGGAGCTACTGCATTTTAGTTAGTGTGATTCAGACTAATAACCACTTCAACTAAAAAGAGAACTGGGTCCAAAATATGACAAATAAATGGAAAAAAGACCAAAAAAATACCCAACACAAAAGAGTGTGAGGAACCGTAACAGACTGCTTGAATTAAATCCACATGGGAATAGATTCTTCCCATGCAAATTTCTGGACCTAACTGATAAGTCTGATTCAAGTGGCCTTAGACACCCAGTGTAGTCTTCAGAAAAGAGGCAAAGGCAGAAAATCCACATACCGCTTCAGAGGATAGTTTCGTACAACAAGTTGAATTGACATCTGGAAACGTTTCTGTCTATCCATGGATTTTGTGTGGACCTTGGGCAACTGAGCAAGGCAATTAATGTTATCTGGAATAAACATAAATTTTGATTGTGTTTTCGCACGATAATGAGGACTATACAAAAATAGTTAACTATTCTGCCCCCTGACATTCTTAGTTATCATTTTTAAAAGTTAACTGCACCAAAAGCTTCTTCAGCTGGTGGATAATCCTCCCAACACAAGTCTCCGTCAGGATGTCTGACACATAGACACAAAAAGTCCCAGGCATTTTTTTTTTTTTTTAAACATCTGTCTTTGAAGATAAATCCTGTAAATAAAGATGGCTGTAGAAAGATAGCCTTTTGATATGCTGTCTAATGGACAATCAGAAGAAAGTAAGCCTGCTCAGCCCAAAACCTGACCTTCACACTTAGTACCTCCTGTTTTCTCCTGGTCCTTCTCTAGCTGACAGCGTCCCCCATACTATGAAGAACTTCAGTATCCCATTTCAGCTGTCTATCTGGGGGCCTAGTGGGGTTTAGCTGTCACTGTTCAACTGTCTCTTCCTTGCAGATCCTTGAAGTGCTACTCCAACCAAGGTGTGAAAAGCTCACACACTCTGGTCTTGGGAGTAATAAAAAAATGTTTTGTACTATGCACCTGTCCCAGTATCGCAATGGTTTGGAAATTAATTCTACATTTGAGGTACGCAAATTGTGCTCATTATGTAGATACTAGAGCTATAAGTGGCAGTCCCTGAAGAATGAGACAAAGGAACATGAGTAACTTTCTCCAGACTTGAGGACACTTGAGTGGACAAATCTTCCTTTTTGCCAAAACTATTGTACCTCCAATTTTCTCAAAAAATCTTAAAGCTCACTCTTCCACAAAGGATTTTTTTTTCTTTAAAAATCAGAATAACTTTGAGGAAAATATAATAATTTTTTTTCACACTAGTTTTGATTTGAGGTGGAAGGTTTTTTGCATTAGTAAAATTGATTTTGTCTCCTAGATCCATGAGGAGTTTGAGATCCCTTTATGCTAGAGTTTCTAAGATCTTCTTGTCTTCTGTGTTTGAATGAAGTTTCTCTCCTACTTAACACTAAAGGAAGAAAGATAATAGCTATTAAGAGCACCAGAAAAGAGGTTGTGGTAAAAGGGCATAGCAAGTTAGCCAGTTATGCAGGCCTTTTGTGTCAGAAAAAAAATAAAGCACAGGAGCAGACAAGGAGAGGCAGAAGAAGATCTAGACAGAGATCTGGTTTACCTGAATGGGCGAACCGTTGTATCCCTCTCTATAGAACACCAAATGGAGGTGATCAGTAGGGACCAGAACAAAATTTCTGACACAAAAAATTCCCTGCAGCAGAGATTAGGTCATTCTGCTGCAGGCAGGTTCTTCTTTCCATGATCTCTGTGGTTCCCTCATGGAGCAAGTTTCCACAGTTCATTTGGGAGGACAGCTGCACCCATGCATGACCAGAAAAACAGGTCTTCAAGCTAATTACTAAGAGCATACGCAGACATAAGCTACTTATTCACATGGGGAGAACTGTGGCCATTGGTATTAAAGAGCTGGTTCTGAGTAGCTATGTCCCAAACTCCTGAAAGTCATTAAATGCTATGCTTATTTTAACTGATTGCCTGCCTGCCTCCCTTTCTTCCTCCCTCTGGGAATTTCCAGGTCTGTACACTTACAAACTTCATTGCCAATGGTGTCATGGTATCATACCAATAAGGTTGCTCACCAAGAGTTGGGTATTTTTGTTCACTGAGTGACTGAGATCCTTAGCTGTGGTAGATCAGCATAGCTCAGGTGGCTTCAATAAAGCTCTGTTGCTTTATATCAGTAAATAATCTGTCCGTATAAAATCCAGTCTGTAATCACTTAGCCTATGTTGGAAGTACTTGAAGCAAACTATAAAAGCGATCCCTTTTTCTGTCCATCCTCACTGATTTAAAAAGGACTCAATCTGCAGGGAATTTTATTTTTTTTTAATTGTAGTATGTGTTCTTATTGCAGTAAGTCTGTAGCCATGTAATAACTGTCATACTCAGTGAAACTTCCAGCCAAAAGAAAGGAACCTAAAATACAAAATATTCGGCACTCAGAAGCAGTATCTTATTTGTCCTGGGTGTCCATGGCAAGGTGTTGGTAGCAGGGGGGCTGCCCTCTGTGAGGAGAGGTTGGGGCTGCCCCGTGCAGAAGACAGATGGTTCCAGCCAGCTCCAACTGACCTACCACAGGGCACCACAGTTTTTTTGGGGAAAATAGGAAAAAAGTGTGAAAAATGCCACACAGGCAGAGAAAGAGAGAAACAGCAGAGCAAACACCAAAGTTGGAGAAGAAGGAGGGGGAAGAGGTGCTCCAGATGCCAGCGCAAATATTTCCCTGCAGCCCACGGAAGAGACAACATCAGAGCAGATGTTTCCCTGCAGCCCGTGGAGGACCCCATGCTGGAACAGGTGAATATTTCTTGAAGAAACTGTGACCTGTGTAAAGAGCCCACACACTGAAGCAGGTTTATCCTGAAGGACTGCAGCCCATGGAGAGCCCATGCTGGAGCAGTTCTTGAAGGACTGTAGCCCATGGACAGGGTCCATGCTGGAGCAGGGGAAAAGTGTGAGGAGGAAGGAGCAGCAGGGAGGAGCTGTTACAGGCTGACTGGAACCCTCCATTCCCAATCCCCTTGCACCACTCAGGAAGGAGTAGAAGAGTTGGGAATGGAGGAGTGAAATTGAGCTTGAGAAAAAAAGGGGGTGGTGAGGTGGAGAGGTGCTGTTTTAATTTTCGTCTTTTTTTCTTGCTGTCCAAATCTATTTTAAATGGCAATAAATTAATTTCCCCCAAGTCAAGCTGGTTTTGTCCATGAAAGTAATTGGTAAGTGACCTGCCTGTATTTATCTCAACCCGCAAGCTTTTTCATCCTATTTTCTCCCTTGGTCCTGTTGAGGAGGGGGAGTGAGTGAGCGGCTGGGTGGGAATTTGGCCCTTATCCAAGGTTAACCCACCATGCTATTCTGCTGTAAGACCTATTTGCCAACTTGCTTTTCTGATATATGGTCTTTATATCTCCCTAATCCAAAGATTTACACTGAAATAACACTGAAACGTTTCTATTCATTTATTTCTCCACCTATTTTTCACGGACAATGAATTTGTTGAAAAATTTCCTTTGGAAAGAACTTGAAGTATTCAAAAATCTGGGTCAAGTTCATGGTTTCAGAAAGATTTTTATACTTTAAAAACAAATATTTGATCTTTTTGTTTTGAAATTTTTCATTTTACTTAAAAATTCATGTTCAATTTAAAACAATCAAATATATACATTCTCTCCATTACTGTTGTATATCCTAAAAAAAACCCCGTTTGTTTACACTGAACAAAATTTTTTTGTTTACTCCGCATTAATTTATGGATTTTTTCCTAACTAAAACTGGAAACTTGTATATTGCTTCTATCCAGTGTGTTGGGGTGGGTTTTTTCCCTCCGAAAATCCTTTCAATACTGATACCAAATTAAAGTATCTTTTATCCATATAGTTTTGGTCCGTTTCTCAAGTGTAGCACTGGTTGTAGATTCTCGCCCTACTCCCATAGGTTTGGTACTTGGTACAAGTTTTGGTACTTGGAACAGAGCATCAGGAGATCAGTCTGGACCCAGCATTGACCTGTTCTGTGAGCTCTGAGCTTTTCTGAATGGTTTTTCTTTAGATTTAAACTGCTTCTTCCTTCTTTTCTCCCTAATGAAGAGGAATGCTCACAAGTGCATAAATCCCTGCCCTTCTACACAGCAGCATCGAGGACTGAATAGGTCAAATATTCACTTTTAAGTGACTTATGCATAATATTCATATTGCAAGATATGTCAATAGCACTAAAATCTCTGTACGTTTCCCACTGTGCTGGAGTAGTGAGTGTATTTTGGATGTAAAAACACGTACTTTAAGTAAATAGGTACAAATGATACCTATTCCAAACCAGAAAATGCACAAGTGATGAAAATAGAGGCAGATAAATATTCAGCTTGCATTATATATTGGATTGCGTTATATATTGACAAATGGATAAGAGGTCTGGCTGTCCTGGGGGTTGGTAATGAGATATGGACTCCTTCACCTTTAGGTCACCCTTGTGATTCCCAGCAAGGTCAGGAACTAACAAAATGTGGCTTGAATTGGCGATGGCAGTCCAGTTCCTTACTGCCAGATGTTCAGATAATAAAAGTAACTACAGTGACTGGCACGACACTACAGCCTCATCAGAGAATCCAAATTAGCTTCCCCGTGAGCTACTGAAAGGCCATGGAGAAGCGGGTCCTCCAAAAGCTGGGCTGAAGCACGTTGTGAGGAAGCTCCCAGAACGGCTGCTCGTGCCGTATCTGTTCTGCGGATGTACAAACAGCTCTCATTTCTACAGCTATCAAATCAACACTAAATTCATTTCCATTGCAGATTTAAAACAACGAGAACAAGACCCAGTTTGTGCTAACATCGACCATGAAAGGGAATATGCAGTTAATATATCACTCCTTTCACTTGGGATTTGTTGTTCATCATAATTCAGTATGTAATGGTAAACCAACACCTCACTATTCAGAGTTTATTTTCCGTGATGTTGCCTGAATATCTGAGGTTCTTTTCAGTGGACTAATCAGCCCTCTTTATTAGATGTGACTGTATATTCATGATCCTATTGGGATAGATAGATTCTCTATAGTTTGATAATAAAAATATGTGCTAATGGGTCTCCGTGCTCTTGATTTCTTACATGAAGAAAGAGGAAGAGTGGGCATTATTTACCCACAGGTAAAGTAAAAACTATAAAGGTAAAAGGCTTTTCCATGCAATATACCGCTCAGATATAATAATCCCTGAGATGCTTATTTTAGTAAATGAATCAGTCACACTGAGCCAAGGAAGCGAGCCATCTATTACTGTGCTATAAATGTTAAAGACCCTATTTAGAGCCTTTTATCTCTAGAAGAAACAAAGCAATTTTCCCTGATATTTGTAAGACATCAATAATGGTACCTCACTAAGTAGTGAGTAGATGTTACAGTTGCAGTTTGCCCAATTCTTTTTCACTGATCATCAGGGAAATTCATCTAAGGCAACCAAAAAAACATAGATATGTTTGCATCATATTAATAAGAAGAGAAAGGAAGGTAGCTGCCAATTGGCAGCAGAGTATGTTTTGGTGGTTTGATAAGGATACTAAAGAGTTTATGATGTGACAGATGTTTCACTACACTATTGTGAAATGAATAGATTATGAGAAGTAATTAGATGTACATTGGAATCAATGCTGTTATCATCGAGGCCTTCGGGCGATGCAATAGATGAGAGTCATGGCAGCAGGTGGTCCAATGGCTCGGAGACAGGAAGACACACCGCAGGAGACTGAGTGACAGGTTTCACAGATCCAGGGGGTGAGAGATCTGAGCTATTGCCTGCATTTGTAATCTTTACTCATGTATAAATAATAACAACTACACTATTGACTTCATATGCTATGTCATAGCCTCTGCTACCCCCTACACACACACATACATACACATATGCAAACACACACACACACACATATTCTGCAACTTTTTTCCTCAGTTAATGCTATCCTTTTATTTTCATGTGGAAAAATATGCATTCATCCCTTTGATACTAGTGCCAGCTCAATGTTCTTTGATTAAAACACTTAAACAAGAAAGCTGGCAACAACTTTGAATACAGTGCAGTGTATTGTGTGCCCAGTGCAGAAATGTATATGCACTTTCCATGGGAGGCTTAACAGAAAGTGAGGTGCAATAGGCGTAGTTCTCATTATGCTACTCTTCTTCAAGCTTTTCCCTATTTTACTTCTTTGTCCAGCAGGTCCCAAACTTAAGGAAACATTATTGTCATGCCTAAATCACCTTTGCAAAGAAACTGGCAAGCTGAGTCATCAGGATAGATAACATATGAAATCTGTTGACTCTGGGAAGATTTGGGTCCTGACCCAGAAAATTCTGTTGCTACCTGTCCCCAGAGCTTCAACCTGGAATTTCTGGGCTCTCCTGCACCAAGTGGAGTGGGGGATAGCAACGGCGGATACCTAAAGTAAGTGTTACCAGCACTCAGCCTCTGCTTCTCTGAGTGGGTTATAGTAACAGGAGGCGGCTCTGAAAAGCCCTTTGGTGCTGCAGCTTGTCAGTCTCTGCCTGCAGGTGTTTGCTGTGAAATCTTTTATTTTATTGTTGAGGAGAGTGACACTAGGGTAAAAGGGAATTGAAACATTAAAATGTATATTTCAATATTCTGAATGTAAACATAAATACCAAGATCTTTCTTTGAGGTATATGAATACCAACACGAATACATAGTCTTATACATGTGATGTGTATTTGGATACATCATTTGTTTTGTATGAATACCTACTATGGACTGATTAACTGATCCATATAATTTAAGGTGGTGAAAGGAAGTAAATCCAATGTTATGGAAAAGACTAATACTTAGCCACCAGCATAAATTGATGAACTATGATGGGTCTTGCCAGAGAAGGATACAGGTCAAAAACCCCAAGTATATATACATATAAGGCATGACAACAAGCATGTTGGTCTAGTATCACAATTTCTGGAAACTTGACTTAGCTTACAAAAAAACCAGGCTGTAAATAGCCTGTAAGAATATCTAATGAACTGTCCTTACAGTGATATTTATATTTAGATGAATTGGTCTGGGGAAAACATAGAGGTTGGGACATTGCACAAATGCAAGACAATCCCCTGAGATCAGAAGCATATGTTTTCCCTGTGTGAAACAGTATACAAACAATTATCCACTTCAACAAATATCTCCTATTACTCATGTCTCCCAGCACCATATAGAGCGATGCCAATCTACCATCACAGAAGTGAAGAAGCTGTCAAACCTGTTGAGCCAACATTCAGTGAAATGGCACCTTAGTGGGACTAACAGCATCAAGGAACAAGCTGGAAATCAAACAGAGCTTGTCCAGAGTGATGGGACTGCAAATCCAAATTCCCTTCTGAAAACCTTGGTCATTGCATGTGCATTTACCTGCCAGACTAAGCTACTAATTTAAATTATGAGACCTCAAGAGACTCTTGCATTGGGGTAGCCAATCTGTATCAAAAGAGGTGAGGAAATCTATTGCTTGGTTGATTGAATCTGACTGAGGTTCAATTTTCCGTACTGATAACCTCCTTTTTAATTCTTTTGTTCCTCTTCTCTCCAAATTATCTACACCCTCAGGTACTCTGAAAAAAATGAGATCTTACCCAGTAATATTCATGCTTGTGTTGGCCTGACTTCACCCCTGAGAGGGGTGGGAGCAGCACCACTAACACCAGTGGTGTACCTACTGCCTGCATCAGGACTGAACTGGTCCCACTAATTCCAGAATATCAAGTGCCTTTTGGGACTTTGCTCAGGAAGAGCTTGGTAACCATGACCAAACTTGCTCTTGGTGAAATAAATTGCAAATATTAAACACATTAAAAATAAATGTGTGTCTTCTTTAAATTATACAGCAATATACAGTGCACAATAGACTGCCCAGAAAGGAAAATGCTTTATTTTTCTGATTATGAATTCCAAGATTCTTCTTATTAGTTTTAGTACTATGAGATAGGCAGACAGGCAGATGTTCCCATTTTTCAGACTTCCAAGCTTCTTGAGTACTACCCGACATTCAGTTTCTACCAGACATCCCATCAAGGCCACCTGGAGGTAAGTCCTACTAATCAGATTTCATGGGTCAATGCAATGCCCCGAGAGGAGGAAATTCTGAGTGTAGCTCTCTCACTCTTCGAGCAGGAACCAAATCACTGTGGGGCACTGTCTTAACGGTATTGATATTTCAGACTTTTTAAAAGGAACCAGCTCACATTCACCCCTGGAAGTCTCTAGTGTCAATACAGAACCCAGGGGGACTGTGAGGTCTAACAGCCTCTCCCAATTTCTTTCCCTGCTCCCCTGCCTTCACATCTTATAGCAGGATTAACTCTATCACAGCCAAAACCAGTACATGTAGTAACACCACAAAGGAAAAGTGCCCCTTGCACACACTGATATCAGTCATTCAGAGATTTCCTTCATCTCAACCTTCTTGCAACTTTGTCCTTGTCTCCCTTGTTCATTTGGCCTGTCTCCCTTAGCTGAGCTTTCCTTATCTCTTTTTTCTCTTTGCTTCTAGACCTTAGAGCCCACCACCAGGTCATATCACACATACATTCTTATCACGTCCATGCACCTCTAACCCAAACAATAAAAAATCAATGAACAGAAAGGAGAAGCTCTGGAGGAGAAATGGCTGGTGTAATAGCAGTAACTGGAACAGCACAAAAGCAAACCTTATGTTTATACTGTCTGGTTTTCCAAGTATCCGTCTGTCTTAAGCTTCATCTCTAATTAAATGTTGAGATCTCTGTCGAAAGCTGTATCTTTTATAAATGCTAGAAAGTGCCCACATACATACACAGATTAGGACCTATAAGGATAGTAATGCAGGCGCTTTTCTCAGCAGAGTGACTAGAGTCATGCTTTGAACAACAACTACTACCTTAACTTGCAAATTATTTGGGGTAGAACCTGTGTATCCCTACATTGTTGAGGACTATTTAGCTAAAAAGGTCCTTGCAAAGAAAAGACAGATAAAAGGGATCATAAATAATAACAATCTTGTGACAGTAGGTCTCTCACAGTTAAGGTTCAAAGGCCCTTCCATTGTGAAAATGATGTTGAGTCATCTACCGTTTGCTGAACTTTCTGACAAAGCTCTGCCTAGAGGAAAAAATCAGTTGAGGGAGACTTTGAGGTTAATTACACAAGCCTTTTTAAAGTTGCTGTGCAATAATAATTAATACGTACTTAGCTCTGGCAGTAAGTTTTGCTGCAGTCCTGGCTTTCTACCATATGTGAGGCTTTTTTTGTCCTGTCACAATTCCTTTCTTTTCCAGAGAGTTGTCCTATACACTCACTCCTTTTCAAGGAGAACTGTTTCATAGGCTCCTTTTGCCACAATGCCAACGTTTTTACTTCTAAGAAATGCCAAGGAAGGTGTTATGAATATTACATGTCTCTACGGCTCATATTTTAAATCTTTCTTTAAAAATCCCTACTCTTTTCATTGCATGTTTTATCTCCACACATGAAAATGTGTGCACACACAGTCATATTTGAACATGAATTTGTGCATGTGATATGTATGGCCAAACAAACAAATTACTTTAATTTGTCCAGTCTTTTACTTGTCATCAGTTTAACTGCTAAATCTGTTTTCATGGTAGCACTGAGAGAGTAGAACTTAGTATTCGAAACACACTGTGAGAGACTGACACTGACAATGCAGGGGTAGTAACACTGTGATGCCAGCATTGAACGTAACCATCACAGTGTAACTGTGATCACTGGTATTTCCTTGGACAATTTTTCTCGTGCAGTTTCACCTTCCCTTTCTCTGCTTCAAATAAACAGAAGCGATGGAAAAAGGTATTTCCATAAAACCCATAATACTCAAAAATCAGACAAGGTTGTAAGAAGAATACTTATTTGATGTATAAGATGCACTAAGTGCTAATGAGTATATTCAGAGTGTCTGACATGTATAGAAGCTGACAATTTGCTCATCGCTATGATTCACCACATCTTTTCCTGGGACAAATAACATTTTCTGATCTAAAAAACTCACACATAGCAAAGATAGAAGATGTTTAAACTTCATTATTTTGTTCTGCTCTGAGACTTAGGCTTCCAAAAAGCAACTTCTTACTTATGCTGGACAGTTCACATGCAACAGCCTGAAAATGCTTTCTATACTCAGACTCCAGCAAATCTGTTTTTCTTGCATAAGTAATGTGCCCCATTCTTCTGTAAACTTGAAACGGAATTAAAAAAAAAAAAAGCTAGTTCTTCATATTTTGTTTTAACATTCTTGTTTTACAGTCTGATTACTAAGAAGTAGCAGAAAGGCAATGTGAATGCTCAAAGATTCCTCATGGACTAATACAACTTTGATACCTAATGCATGCATGCCCAAACAGTTGTTGAGTTACCAGGGCAAGGAGCACACCTGACTGACTCCAATTAGAGCTTGTCCAAAGGAAGTAACTGACAGAAAGAGAGATATTTTAAGAGATTTATGAAATCAGCAAAGAAATACTGTCTTCTACTATGAAAACCCCAAAGCCATTGGGTTGACATTCCTTAGTTTCCTGAAAGAGCAAGAACATTGCTGATTCACTTGATTCACTTTATTGGTTCTTTTTCTGCTTTTCTGCTTTCTGTTTTTGATGACCTGTACATGAATAGCTGCTGCTTCTTGTCTGATGCAAGATGTAATGACATGGAATATGCTGTCCTTTATTTGCTGGACTGTTTTTCCTGCAATTGCGGAGCAAACTTATTGTCAATTTTCAATTGCAGAAAAAACAGTTTGTTCTGCAAACTCGTTAATGAAAAATGTTGGAGTATAACTAGCTTATAAAACTAAATTATCTATGGGAATTTTAAAGGAATCTGAACTATATTTAACGACTGTGACCACAGAACAAGACACATGAAAGATGAGGTATAACTGGATACGACTACAGCTGTTAAAAATCCGTCGTACAGAGAGCCTGGTCAATGACAGAACTTGTCTTGCTCTCTGATAATACCTGAGATCAAATAGGAAGAAAGAAATCATCCAGCTTTACTGTTTCTGAATTAACTGAAAACATAGCTAAACATCTACCTATAGAACTACATAACAAATTAATCTATTGGTTTTAAGGCTTGAGTAACTGCTCTGAAGTTAATGGAGTCAAACTGATGTAAACAAAGGCAGGATAAACTCATGTACCAACAGTTAAAGTCAGTGTTTAGTACAAGGATATACCCTGGGCAGATGAACACTTAGAGACATTTACTTTATAATAAGAAATAATGTTTCAGAATGCTCTTAATTCTCTACTGGCACTCTGTTCATCAGTGCACAACAGTAAAGCTAGGCACCTTGTCAGGATCATTTAAGTAAACAGCAATTTCTTACTTGCTTTTAATATTGGAACCGCTAATAGATGCTATGTTCAAAAAGTATAAACAAACCACAAGACACGCTAATCAAGGTAAGAGCCATATGTACAAAACAAATGGAGTCTTCCTCACCTTTGGCTTGAGAAAACAAAAAGAAAGGGATTTCAGCAGCATTGTCTTTAATCCAATTTACTTTGGATTTAATCTCCAAAACAAGGCTGGCCTGCTAATTCCCAATTATAATGGCACATGTAATCAGAGTCCTCATTAACAAAGACTGACTATATTGTCTATTAGGAATGGAAATCTGAAATGCAAATTCAGCAAATCAAAACATTAAATGAGCTCTACCCAAGATGCTTAGAGCTCCTGCCAGGGCAGCGCATGCTGGCCGACACCTGCCCTGAATTCTCCCTCCAGCTGAATGTTTCATTCTGTTCCAGTCTTTGCCTCCTAATTGACCTGCTTATGATCTCTGCTACAATTAACATATGCTTATTAGTAATGGCTGGTTAAAGATTTCAAACTGCCGCAGTTTACAAAGTCTAATAGAGATGGCACACCACAGGAAAGATGAGACCACTGTTTCCCTCATCAGCAATGTCTTAGTAGTTTGGTTTCATGTGATTCAAATGAGATAATTTTTCACATCATCTGATGTCTGCAAATCCATTCTAATTGAAACTGGAAATCTGCACACAAAGTGGCTTAAGGGTCCTGGTGCACTAAATGAAAATCAGTTAGTGAATATGATTTTTCTCCCCTTAACCACATGCTTAGCAGCCATGGGAAAAAGATTTTTTTAAAAAGAAGGGAGCAAGGAAAGAAAGAAGGAGAGAGAGAAAAAAGCTAGTTGGAATGATAAAAAAAATTAAAACAACCTACCCACAGTATTTTTGGTCAAATTCCTTAGTCTATTTCTTAGCTGTTAATGAAAGTTTATTGATGAATCTATGAACAGAATGATTTTTTTTTTATATGTTGCAGCAGCAACATAATAATTCTGACATTACCGGAGTACTGATTGCCATTATTTTTGCTTATGCCCCTTATCCAGGAAAACACTCTTAATTAAAAAAAAAAAAAAAAATAAAAATAAAAACCAACCAAAAAAAAACAAACCAGAAAACAAAAATTGCTGGCACTTAAATATGCAAAAATGTGGTCTTATATGATGACCACTGTAATACCCTTATTAATGTTAGGGTAATGTCACATTACCTACACTTACTTATATGAAAAAGAATATAATATTACTGCTGATTTGGCAGGTCAGTCTACTTTCATTAAATTTTCCTCTGTCTTCAGTGTTTTTCCATATTACTGTCTCCAGCCTGCAGGAGCCAATGGACAACAAATAGATCTCTTCCACCTGGTTTCATTCCAGATTCATCAGCAATGCACTAGTACAGCAATTATGTCTAATTCTTCTCTCCTAACTGCATTATTATTATTTATCTAAGGTTTCTTGCTGACCATATTTATTCCTGTTAATTTTGTTCCTTGATTTCACTTTATCATAATGCATTCTTAAGGAGAGGATTGGACATTTCATAGTCCTTCCTTCGCACTCTTATCTTTGATTATATAAGCCACTTATCCCTGTTTGAAGTCTCATATTGCCAAAATCCCAGGAGGCCGGGAAGGGAACAAGAGAGTACTTGGGTCCTGTGTTTTGCTCTTATATCCCCAATCATTTCCACTTCTCATACGCTATTACAGGTAATATTTTTTTGTGGAGACTTCAATCCTAGTACCAAATAAATTCAATGGCAATTTTATCTTCATTTCCTGAATGACATTGCTTAAAACTAATGTTTTATGCTTCATTAAAAAAACATGTTCTGAACCACGTATTCTTAAACTGAGAATGCAGAACTGTGCTGTTGGTATAATCCACACATGCTTTGCAAAGGCATAACAAGACATTCACTGTTCCCAAAAGGTTATAGTTTAAGTCAGCAAATACAATAGAAAGAAAAGATTAGGTTCAAGCAAAGGAAGGGAGAACACCAGAGAACAAATTCATGCTCATCTGTACAGTTGACTTGTGGGCTTTATGAAGGTATTTAAAGGAGTTGGAGGATATAGCTTGTATGTAGGGAAAAAAGTACTATTGTAAGCTATAGGAAAACGTATACATTAGAAGGCAAAAGGAAGAAACGAAGGTGTCTCCCTAAGGTTATCAGTAACAATTCTTACACTTCATGATTCATGGATATTTTTTGGAGAGTAACGTCCCTATCAACTCTTCACCTTCATTTCGAAGCTGGCGAAAAACAGAGAGTCTCAGACATTTTGATGTCATTGAAGTGAATGGAATTGAGTAACAAAAATTTGATGGATTCCTTGAAAAGAAAATGGTCCTGTGCCTCTCAGCTTCATGGCCATTATAATAGGCTTTGCACTCTTTTAACAAGGTAAGATTAAAACTTCTAGTACTAAATACAGAGTCAGCAAATTCAGCTGCAGTGCTCCGAAAACTTTTGCTGCGTTTTCTGCATCTGGGTATTAACTTTATAGGATGTAGACTTGATCTTGTTTACCTCAGAACTACCTTTTCACTTTTCTTTCCATTTTCCCCACAGCTAGGAGCATAATTAAAGCAAGAGTGGGATTTAATTTACTGAAACTTAGCTAAGTAAAAGTCAGGGCTCTCACTTCAAGTGTTCTCCAAGGCTCACTCTCTAATCAGCAGAGGAAAAGGCATAATGAGCGTGATTCATCCCATCTCAGGATGGGTATTGAAGGTAGGCAGATTTTCCATCTCTGTACCGTAAAGGAAGGCTCGGTGGTAACTTTAAACTACACACTTAATTTCAAGTAGCTCCTGAAAGAGCAGGTTACAATATCCCCTGGGAACATAACTTCCCAGTGTGTGAAAAGGGATATACGGGTGTAAAAGAAAGAATCTAGGGGTTTGAACATGGTATTGGGTGCAAGGAATTTCTCACTGCTGTTTCTGCTGCTATTCAGCCTGGTACCACATTTCCAAAGGGATTTGTTTATATGTCTTCCTACATTTTCCGGTATCTGAAGTGGCTGCTATACTAATGTACAGAAAGGCAGTAGTTTAATTTTAATGTAGTTAAAATTAGCAATATCCTTTGATCCAATTTAACAGACTCTCTGACTGCTCAGCAGCACATTGCTGTTGGCCACACCACTAATTTTTAACAAGCCCCTCGAAGTGGCAATCTTACAAACTCATAGGTCAGGATTCAGGATTCGGTTCTTTCCCATGTTAATTGGAAATCAAGGAAAAATTAAGGGGAAAAAGTGAGCGCTCAGTCTTTTCAGTACTTGGGATTAAATCAAGTACAGAACAATAAGGTCTTCTGATTACTCAGAGGTTCACAGCTGAAAGAACTAGTTGTAGCAAAATTCCTGTCTATTCATTGTTTGAGACTGAGCTGGGTTAAAAGTGCCTGGACTCCTCTACAACTTGGGACACTCACATGTACAGCCAAAAATACATCATTGGCCACATTTGCAGTTGCCTGCATTGCGGGGTAGGAGTATGGTATGACATGTCACGTCCCTGGGTGCTCTTCCAGTTGCCCCGAGAGGACCCAGGCTGCATGGCCTGCGTACTCCAGCAGCCCCCAGTCCAGGCAGCAGGAGCACAGGGCACCCCAAGGAGCATGCCTGGTGTGTAGGCACTGCCACAACCGTGGCCTGGTAAAGAAGTTTGATGGAGATGCCATGATTTTTGCCTCTGGGTTCTTGCCAACCTTGAGAGATCCTTTCTGACTGCTCTCCAGGATCACCAGATCTCCTCCTTGTGAGAGAAGCAATCACAATAACTAACCTGTGCTCCTAGAAAGGAGCATTTCTCTGACTGGAAGTAGCCAAAGGAGCTCTACTCGACACAGTCAGTTGATATGGGTCATGATATGACCCATCCTGAGGTAGGTGCCTATATCTGGTTGAATAAATTCCTCCCACAAAATGCCTGTTTCTCTCTAATTCTGAAGGGAGCGTGTGGCAACCAGCACCGTGACAGATGCCAACCCTGTAGGTAGGTCAGACCAATCTCCCAGTTGTATTCTACCAAAAAGTTATGTGTTATGTGTTACTTCTGTATTTGCATTGTACAGACAAAACTCGGCCATCTGGGAATGTCTGCAATCTGAATCAGGCACTGCTCTCTCAGATTTAAAAGTCACAGTAATTATGACGCCTCTGTTACACACGTAGGATGGGTGACCTACACAGGACTCACAGCGAATATAAATGTAATCATTAATTGCTAGATAGGCTTTTCCTGTAGTAACACCTTTCTTGTGCAAAAGAAGTAGAGTTGTAAGAAAAATATAATGCTAAAGACAAAATAAAATATCACAGTAACCTGTTATCTGTTACAAACTGGTTGGGACTACACTACCTTTTAAAATAAAATAATTTATGCTTAATTATGAATGAATAAAAATATTACTAAAACCCCAGGAAAACTGTGCACACCATAAATCAATATAGACTGTTATTTGCATTTAATTTTCATCCAAGCTTATGCTTTGAAGGACAATTTCTCAGGTTTATTTTAAGTGTAATAAAATTAGATGCAGATTATCACTTGAATATGAAATAAAACAGGTTTCATTTTTTTCGTGAAGAAAATCTTTCAAATATGAAAACAATATCTCATAGATATAGATACATTTGTATTGACAGTGGAACATAGTCATACAGTTAAACGACAGCCCTGGTACACAGTTTCTGCAATTTAATATACATTTAGGCACTTGGCTGAAAGCAGGGTTCAGCTCCATCCTTTTTTTTTCTAAGTAAACCAAAATATGGTAAGTGTAAGTGATTTTTTTTTTTTTTTAGGAATCTGCCTGATAAAAATTTGAAGAATAATTACCCATATTGAAATATAATTTTTCACTCACACACATGCCATTATATGTGGTGTTTCATGGTAATGCATGAGGTTCTTCCTGAAAATAACCCCAAAGACTTTTTTCATCCTCTGCATAGTGACAAATGCTCTTCCACTAAATCATTCAACTAGAACTGTGTAAATCTGGCTTATCATTCAAACTCTGCCATAGACCTTCACAACCATCTGGAACAACTCATTTGATAGGATATAACCTAAAGAGCTGTCAAGGACCAAAAACTGGAGATGAAGCTGATGTGAATGGAAGATAGTCAGTACCTTAGAAATGCAGATGCTTAATCTCTTTGAACTCCAGTTGCCTTTTTTTTTTTTTTTTTTTAAGAAGATAATACTTCCCAGTTTTACAGTTTTCTGAAAAATATGTTTCTTCTTACTTATGAAGTACTTGGATATTGCAGTAATGTGGGCCCAATGAACAGCTAAATATATTCTTGTTCTGCAGTTGCTAATGAAGTTAGCTCTTGTGCATGGATTTATCTGTCTATAAAGGTGGAATAGTGGTACTAGCTATCAGGGACAGCTGAATCTGTATGGGCACTCTGGGATTCTCTCTTACTTCACACAGCACAAATAGTGACAACTTCTGCTTGCCTTTTCCTCCTTTGCTGATTGTGTGGGAGATTATATGCCTGATTAAATTGCTATATTCCAAGGAAATTAATGTAATATATTTGTAATAAAATTACTCCAGACTGTAAAAAACGTTAAAATTCACTTAAATACTTGAAAATAACATAAGTTTTTAACTCCAGGTGGAACTTCCCTTGCAATGGAGTCATATTCTAACAAGTAAATCTGAATGTGCTTTTTTTTAAATGCAGTTCCTATTTGGTAGAAGTGTATTTATGTTGTTATATACCTTACTGCTACAAAGAGCAACCCTTCTGAACAGTAATGGATAAAATTTCTTTCCAGCATGCAGAACTTTCATCAAATAGACTATCATGGTTTAACTGGCACCATTTTGATATATCAGGTCAGTGCTGTGTTGCATATGTGCGTGAAGTTTACACAGTGAAAGTAATTATTATGTTGGATATACTGAATTTTATGTTCATTGATATATATATATATATTTATACTTAAAATGTCTAAAATTGTAGGAAAAAAGAGGAAGCTTTCATCTTTCATCTTTTTTCTTTTTTTCATTTTCATTTATGCAGATGCTGTGTTACAGAATGGGAAGAAAATGGGAGGAAGTGGATGAAAGTACCATCTTCTGGTTTTCCTCTCATGTAACCTAAAACTATTGAGGTGGATTTTTTTTTCTATTATTTTTTAAAGGAAAGAGAAAGGACTCACTCCTGGGATTTGACTTTGTATGCCAAGCTCATGCCTTGAAATAGAATTTTAAAAATAGAAACTCTTGTAAATATTGTAGAATAAATGGTGTTGCTTTAATAAGAACACCTGGAATGCAAATGAATCCTGGAACCACTGTGTGAAAATATACCCAAAATGAAAGAGAAAAGAAGAAAGCAATATAGAAGATGATTTATTTACTACCCCTCAATTCCTAATTATAATTATTTTTGCACTGTGACGTCTTCTCCAGCCTTTTTGTTTCACAGTATCATCACTAAAGTGATGAAAGGGCTATTAAATAAATATGTGATATGATCTCTTTTTTCAAGATTAGGGATGTTAGACTTTCCATTCTGGCCTACCAACATTTCTTAGGCAGCTTCAAAGAATAAAGTGCCTTTATTAACACAATCAAAAATTATTGTCTCCCAATTGCTCAGAGGACTTGCTGCTACAAAATCTTCCAACACACTGGAGTCCGATTTTCGCGCTTTCAGGACTGTAGTATTTCCATTGCGGCAGTGTCTCTGCATGGTAGGGATAATCAGGGATAAGAGCTCTCTTGTGCTAGGTACGGCGCACATTTGTCATAGAAGCAGCCTGTACCTTAGCATGGCTATAACCTGTGCTTGATGTTCAGAGTGGAATTCATCTTGCCATAGCATAAGCATCAAAAATGGATTTTATGTAGTATCCTCCAGAGATGTCTCTTTCCTTGTGTGGACTGTAGAAGAAGCCTGGAGTGGTGAGCTTACACAGGTGGTCTAACTTGTAAAGATGCCTAGTTTAGGGCAGATAAATGCAATCAAGGGACACATTCTTCTGGGACTGTACAAACACAGAACAGAATGATAGTCCTGTGCTCTAAACCCCGAGTCCCCTTCTTCTGTTGATGCTAGAGAGTCTTTCCCCCAACCACCTCAACACTTGAATCATTCTGGATTTGTCTTGTCCGAGTTCCAGATCTTCTGAAGTAGTGTGCAAACTACTTTCTCTACGATAGGAATGAAGTACCTAAAATATAATGGCAATGATTTCTCTAACTGGCTTCACTCCTTGACCTCAGTGCAAAAGTCGAGACAGCTGACCCATCCACTTGTTTGAATACTTTCAACGTTATACCCAATATTAAAAGCAAAACAAACAAAAAATCCAGTCTATTTTCTTATACAATAGTATGAGCTGACGTCCCTCTTTTCTGCACCGCCTTGCAAAATGGATGACTGTTGTCTAATACTAATGGACACATAAGAGCTCAACAGAGAATTTTTAGGAAATGTTAAATGATTGCCAACACCCTGAAATACATTTTAGTTTATCATTACAGTGATATTAATGCTACTTTACACTGAAGGTAATATATAAAGAGCTCTGTGACATATGAATATGGACAAGAATTATATCTGGAAAGTCTTAATTTTTCAGTGGACTTCACAGAAATGATCATACACTATTTCTCCAAACTATGAACAAATGTGATAGTAACCCAGATAATATCTCAGCATCTGAAGATTGCTACAATAATTTTTTTTCAATATATTTTGGGACTTCTCTGTGATCTTTTAACACTATCTACTCCCATAGACAAATAAAGTTCAGATTACCAGCCTACAAAAAACTCTTAGAGCTACCGAATGTATTATAAATCATCATTATTTTTTCTAAATGTGACTACTGTACATGAGTGAACAAGAGGAAAAGTCATTAAATCGTGGTTTATCATGAAAACTCAGTTTTCATAGTGATTTTGAGAATATCGTACCTTCAGCAAAGTCTCTGGTATCAAGATTTTACCATATATTATAGAATCACTGTTGTGTTACTAAGTCAGTGCAGCTCATTTAATTAGCACCAAAATCACCAGCAGCTAGGTCAGCTAAGGAGATATATTCCCTTGGCATCTGAGCACTGGAATACTTTGTACATTGCTGTAGAAGTGCTAAACAGAACTGTAAGGGAAATGAGTTTTCATCACATGATTTATTGAAAATGTAAAAATTTTCCCTTTTCATTGCCAGGACAATTCTGATTTTCTGAAATTATATTGCTTTTATTTTCTTTAACTGTGCTAGAGAATCTGCAACCTGCTGCTTTTTGCAGTCATCTGAGAAGAGGAAGACTTGGGTTCAAGTCTGTTCTTCAAATAAGGAAGAGCAGAGATACGAACCTATATCCCATAGAAGCATTTTATTTCAGTGGGTCATCTCTCCTGGTGGAGATTTCTAAGTGAGTAAATAGTCACTGGGCAAGAGACAGAGACTAAATACACAACAGATTAGGACACTGATGTTAAACACCTGACTTCAAGTCTCTTAATTTTTCTACATCCCAGATAAATGCCACAACCAGGAATACTACTGCAACGCTATAAACAGATTTGCTGTAGTCATTGCCACAGTCAGGTGGTGCGCTGTTTAGGTGGTCACTTGCAGCCAATGGAGAAAAACTGGCACTTCTAGAACACCTACCTTAGGTGGCTGGGAGAAGTCACAATCTGGAAGTACCTGTCTTTTTTCTTCATTATAGAAGGAGACTGACTGAGATCAGGCACCTAATTTCAGCTGACAAAATCTGGGTGGGATGAATATCACCCACAGGTAGTCAACTTGCAGGTTTTCTGCTGAAATCTGATTAGCACATTGTATGTGCTCCATAAAGTACTGCAGAAAAACACTGTATTCATGTTTCAAGAATTATAAAATAAGGATTGGTTGAGATTCACCAGTAGGCATGACAGTAAAGAAAGTAGCCAAGTAAGGTGACCGTTAGTTCATCAACCATAATGCATTGCATCTTTTGTGAGGAGGAAAGCTGAAAATCTCATATAAATCATTTGGGAAAACATGCAATTTATATGTGGTGATTTTGTTTTCTGTTGATCCATGTGGTGCTGATTTTAAAAGGTCAACCCAAGTAAGGTAGTCAGTTCTTAAGCATGTTTAATTTAAAAAAACAGACAAACAAACCTTGAATATCTTTTATAAGGGTGGTAAGATACTGGAACAGGTTGCTCAAAGAAGTTGTGGATGCTCTGTCATTGGAAGTGTTCAAGGTCAGATTGGACAGGGCTTTGAGCAACCTTATCTAGTGAAATATGTCCCTGCCCATGGCAAGGAGGGTAGACTAGATGATCTTTAAAGGTCCCTTCCAACCCAAACCATCCTATGATTCTATGATCTTTTAAAAATCAGCAACGGAATTTGACTGCTTGTCTTTTTATAACAGTGAATGCTAATCATTTATTATCTATTATGATATTATTTAGCTCATCTAACCTCTTATGAACCCTAAATTGTCAAAGTACTTACAATCTATCACTCACCTTAAGTTTTAAAAGATGAAGAAACTGGGGCACAGAAGAATAAAATACTTTTCCGTGAGGACAAACATTGGATTAATGACAGAACATTCTGATCTACTAACTGGTGGTCTAATGATGCCATCGCTCAGTACAGGAATATTGTGTTGTTTCATTTTTTTCCATTTAATCACTGATCATTGCCATTCCCATACCAAGGAACAGCCTGGGAAACAACTACTGAGACTTTTTCCTAGGTGCTTCATTGTCTTAGTCCCCTGTTATGTCTTGGGTAAGCATCTATATCATCAGTGCAAACCTTATTTTAAGTAAAAATTAATGTTTGGTGGATTCAAAGCTTTTTTTGTGTGTGCATGTGGTTTTGTTTTTCTTTTTGCCTAATTTCTTTTTGTGAGAGTGTCAAAAGGACAGTTATTACTCTGGGGAAGCTTTGTTTCTTGTCACCCTCAGCCCAGCCTTTTTTTCTTTCTTATCTATGCAGTGCTCACAATGCCTTTTTAGCATTTTTTCACAAGAGTTCAGTGTTCCTAGTGGGACATGGTGTGTAGTTTAAATATGTTTCTCTCCTGGTATTTTAAATGACATCCAATTGACCTCATAAATGTCTTATGAGACCGAACAAACTCCACACTCGAACAAAAACTGTCAACCAATTCTACCTTGCTTGTCCCCAGGCTGCTCTGGCATGATGCCATAAAGCATCAGTATTGATATTTTGTGGCATTCAAATTGTTAAGTACCTAGGCTAAGCAATAGCAGCAGAAGTATTAATACAATCTGGCCGTGTCACTGATAATTATCCCAATATAAACTAAATTTATAGCACATGATACCTTTGATATGAATTGGCAGCAGGCATCAAAACCTTTTCTTGACATTATCATGTAAACCTAGGAGGCATATAGCTAGCATTTTGCGTAAGGTGTTTTTATAGAGGAGCATAAGAGATTCAGCAAAACTTCTGCACAGTTTTATCATAGCCTTCATCAAGACTTGTTTATTGTCAATAGTGACTTTTACAGCAGCAAAAAAAAATTCTTGTAATGTTTTATAATTTTAACTGAATAAACTCATAAATGCATTCAAAGTGTCAGGGAACACAGCTACACTAAGCAGTATAAGTTAACATGATAATTCAGCTTAAAACTATGCCTCTAGTTTTCCAGATTGAAAGCAATTTCTTTCTAATATGGAAAACAGAACCTATCTGAAGGGAGCCTTTTATGCTATACTTCTACGTTAAAACTTATCAAGTGTCTAGGGAAATGTGTTCTTGAAATCCCGTCATGATCCATGTGTCATTGAAGACAAAGATTCGATGTGCTATGGAAATTTCTTGATGCATATTATGAGCTGTTGTTTGCCATAGTGTCTGGATAATCCTGCTTCATTTATTGGAGGGCCATTTCAGCTGCACTGTCAACAGCCTGGGATGATCGGGTCACCTTTCCCTAGAAAATTATGTAAAAGCTGTCAAATGGGCAGGATTATAGGCACATTAAAGGTGCTTTAAGATTTCATGCCTATAAATATTAGCAAAGAAGATTTAAAGGCAAATTTGTCATCAGTCTATGCCCATATTTCTACAACCTTGTTTTACAGCACTGCAATGTTATCACCTACATTTTATCATGTAACTGTGAAGTGTTTTGGTGGGGAGCAGCTGCTGGCAGCCTTATCTGTTTAACTCATGTACCAGGAATTAAACATTATTTAAAAATAACAGAAAAAAAAAAAAGAGGGTAGCTGCCTCCTATTTATCATCATTTGGAAATGAGTTCTCAACATTTTTATTTCCCAGAAAAAAAAATCAAGTAGATCAACGCAAACATTTTGTATTCAGAGGGTCAGCTTATTAAAAGCCGTTATATATTTAATAAAGACTTTTTGATTATGGTACCAATTACGAATATCTTTTCATGGGAGTAATAATGCAGCAGATCATTTTGTATAGTATTTACTTTTAAGTTGTGAACATTTTATTATAGTGTTTTGGAATGACTGCTCTTATTTATTGTACATTATGAATGCCATGGGCATCTCCAACATAAATAGATATTGGCAGCCCCCAAGCATTTCTTCAGAGCTCTCTGGTATTTTTGATAGATGAGTGTAGCATTTTAGTCATACTTTTGTGCTGGCAGATTTCTAGCCAATCTCTAAGTTAAACAGACTTAAAGATCTCAGAGGAGGAAGAAAATCACCTTCCCCCACAATCTTTCAGGGAAAGAAAGATCTCAAACCTCTACTAAAAAGTAGAGTAAATTGTGAGCAAAGCTATGTCAATTGTAAATGTCCACTCTGGGACTTCATCCAAACTCCACAGACATCAGTGGAAAGTTTCTCATTTCAATGAGCTTTGAAACTGACTGTTGTTAAGCCAACGTGCATCTCTGCTCTCTCTATCACAAACGTCCAGGTCAGAGGGCAGCACTAGATGGAAACCTACGTGTAAGCTGTAACTGGTACATCAGTCAGCAGAGCATACCTCCAATGAATTTGCTGTTGCAACGTGAGTTATGGAGGGAAAATGCTTGAAAAATCTTGAATGCAATAGGTACAACATGGTTGTTCTCTCCAAGCTTCATTAGGCTTTGCTCTTAGTTTTCACATTCCCTGTTGACTTGGATAAACAGCCAAACTCCAGTTAGCTTCAGTGGGAGCAAAAGCGTTGTGGAGGGAGAGCGTTTGTCTGAAAAAAAATGGGAAGAAAGGGATATATTGCCTGAGCTGAGGTCTTGCTGAGGAACAGGGGAAGGGAGGATAAGAGGGTAAACAAATGGTGTGCTCAGTGCACCTGGGAGAAAGCAAATATAGCAAGTACCTACGAGGAGGCAGCAGAGGAACTTGCTAACTGCATATGGATGCAAATGCTTCTTGCATCAGGCTTCAGGGTCCTCTACAAGATAAGTTGGGGAGCTGGTTGAAAGCCCCTGTGGGTTTGCAGTGAGGGAATTGGTGGCTGTGGCCCAATAGCAGTAGGACTCAAAGAAGAAATTAAGTGGAAACTTCCCTTGGAGGTGGGCAAGTAGGAACAGAAGCAGCATGGCTGATACTTCAGCTGAGCATTTTTCTTTGTTCACTGTGCTCAGAGCCAGAAGGTATGTGTGCAGGAAACTGGGTGCAGGAACCATAGCAGGCCTGGAGCAGAAGAAAAAACTTTCCACATGCACAGACAAAAGGAAGCTTAAATGCAGAAGTTAACGGGGCTTTTTGTGCCCTTTCCCTGTGTGGGTTAGAAAGGGTAGAAATGTACCAGCCCTTATAATCTCCATTCTGGGACTGACCAGCTTCTGGGGAGTAGCCCCATGGCAGCTGAGAAGGCAATGAAACAAGAAACTGGAGCTAACGTAGGAAAAGTCAGACTGGATAATAAAATGTTACAGCTTCAGTATCTAGGACCTGGCTTGAAAAAAAATTACGGAGAGAGGGGACAGAGACCACTGAGAGACGTTTTGTTACATGGAATTGTCATATGGCAAGATGCACATCCCCATTGGTGACAAACATGTGTGTGCTGGGGATCAAGCAAAACATGGTTTTTGCAAGCAATATTACAGGAGCAGTGCAAAGAAACTTACCCAAATCTCGATAAAGAGATATCTAGTCTTGGCGAAACCAAGACACAGTTGTACAAAGCAAGATGAAGATCCAGACAACAGAGTAGAAGATAATGCAATTGTTGTTAAAGTTTAGGGGTTTGCTGACAGCAGAGCCTTGACTCAGCTGCCTGTAGAATTATCTAGTACATTTGAGACACCTCATGGTATTAGGTAAATCCTCTTTGAGTTCACAGATGCGGCACAAGAAGTCCTTTGCCTTTCTGTAGCAGCAGAATGCCACAGAACATCTCAAATGGTAATAGACATTTATGGTTAGACATATGAATTAAGCCTTGGGAAGAGAAAACAATCCAGCTAAGCTCTCTGTCAAAGCTGACCACTAAAACTGAAAGACGTGGGACGCCAGGGCAGCTGTGGCTAAGGCCTCAGGCAGTACCTGGTAAACTGAGGCACTTGTGTGCATGCAGCAGAGGTCAAAAATTTTCCATCGAGTCCATGTTACAGACCCATGACCTGGGGTTTAAAGGGGTGCTGTTAATCCTTTCCCCATGAGATATTGAGTAAATGTGACCTGGGAGTTACACTTCTGTTAATGCCAGTCTTTCTGGTAGATACTTTAGCCTATTTTTATTTCCAGGAAAGGTAGATTTAAGAACATATACAACCCAATGTGTACAACTCATCTGCCAGTTGGGAGAGCTGCCAATGAAAGAAATAGGGAGTCCTTGCTCTTCCTTCACTCCCATCCTTCAACTACGTTGTGCAGTTTAGAGACAGAGCAGGTATCTCTGGTCATTCTTAATAAACTGGCAAGATTTCAGGCATTGACTAATACAGCTGGGCATACAGCAGACTCCTCATTCCTTGCTAGAACTTATTTATTATTAAAGACAAATTAAGTGATGGGAGGTGGGTCTTGAATGTTGGATAATCCATTAACCAGTTCAATAGGATTCCCCTGAAAGGAGGTTTGTATGCCAGAAGCTATTTCCAGCGCACTTTGTATAAGAAGGGATGAGGAAACGGAGAAAGAAGTTGAAAGGTGCTGTAAGTGAGGATGTTTGTATGAGTGGCAGGGGAGGTGTGCTATCAGACTAAGAGGTCTGAACAGCTGAGAAAGACCCGAAGACCCATAAGCTGTGAAGAGACTAGGTGTGTTCAGGGATGGGAACGGCTCTTATGTACTCTTAAAAACAAACGGAAACCTATGGGATACATAAGCCGTCCAGGGGAGGGGGCTCCACCTGCTCACGTGTATTTCTGGCTGATATGAGAATGATTAGCTTTCTGGGAACCTGGACATGGCAGCCCAGCTAATTGCTGGTGCTTCCTGGTGGCAGGTGACCAGTGCCTGTGTTTGTTCCCCAGGGCATCTGCTTCCTTGATAAACCAGAGTCAGCAGCAAATCAAAGAGCAGCCGCTTGCTAAAGAGGCAAAAGAAAAGAGGCTCTTGCAGCAAACAGACAGCACCCTCTTTGCAGCCTCTTAACCTTCCTCGCAGGGGAGGGCAGTGGGGTCCCAGCTATGAGTGACAGCTCTCCCCAAATATGTAGAAACAAGTGAAGAAGAAATGATGACCTACACTGCGTATGTTATTGCTGAATGATTCCCAGGTGATTTCAGTTAATAAAGTCGCAGACAAATTAAACCACATCCCTCACATCTTGTCATTATTTCTGCATGTCTGGAACAATGAAGACCAAGACTTTTTTTAGGTGAAAATACAGCAAATGGAGTTTAGTATATAGAAATGCTGTAGGGCTGGCTCTAAAAAGTATTTTCACAACAAAGCTAACTTAAAACATGCATGGGTTTATTTTATTTGACAGATATTTTTCTTTTCTTATTATATACATGGATGGTAATGTAGTCTATAGGTCAGCTTCTCTGTTTTAATTCCAGTCTAACTATTCTAACTTTCCATATTTTATCAATATATTTTAGGGAGCCTCCTAGCTTCTTCATGAGATATTTTTTTCCAGATGAAATGTTTCCACCAGCTTTGACAAACCCCCATTCTCCCCCCGCCAAACTGAGACAATGATATTTGGTATACACTTCATAATAAATGCCCTAGCAGCAGGCAACACAGCGTCCACAAACTTGATTTTACATCTGTCTAAGAAGAGGTCAGACAGATGATAAGGCACGCTAATGTAAGGAACTTATAAATCTGTAGAATAGCCCTGACAAATTCTGCAACCTTGTGCCAGAGTCACTGAATGGTTTGAGTCCTATCACACATGCTGAGACTGCTTTTCAAAATTACATTTTATACATACATCATCACTGTCACTATTTACTTTGCGCATACTTTCTGTAGTCATACATATTCTATGAATAACATTAAATATAAACATTTGGTGTCTTACACTAATGGAGATTGGTTTTGTTTGATTACATATCTCAATCCATTCTTCATCAGAGAATTCTTGATCCAGATCACTTTTGCACTTGATCTTAGCTTTTATCTCCCCTGAATTTATTCAGCCTACAAGGATATCAAGTGCAGATTCTTTTCACGGTCTTTATCCATGATTAAAAGCTAGTATTTGAAGGGAATGAACTCAGGGGTACAAAAATTCCTCAATTTATCTCCCACAGATAATGTCTTATTTGTAAATATCTATAAGTGTGTTGTTTTGGTGTATGGCTTATATTTCGCTAATCTCTCAAAGGTCCTAAATATTCCTTCATTACAAATATCCTTGAGAGTCATCATGTCAAAATCATTCCACAATTAATAGAGGTTGCCTTCAAGGGCCTCAGGGAGAAGAGGGCTGTTAATAAGTGGACAAATAGGAGATACTCTCTGGCCTGCTTTAAAATGCTTAAGGACATTATGCCATGTGCCGGCAGGATAGTCTTTGGTAAATTCTCAAAAATCCTTCTTGTTCACACATGTGTTTCTATGGCACCAGTAAATTCTTATCAATGAGAAAAAGATGTGAGGTCCTGTAGTCTTTTCTTATAGCCACCAAAAATAGGAGGCAGATCCATTGACTTACCTGAAGATGGGACTGTATATGAGGTTTATCAGCCTGAGGTGCATTTCATAATTATTAGAAAGAAACTGCTAAATCTTGTTCTTTTTGTATCAAAATACAATAGCTTTGAGGCAAGATAAGGCAGCATATTGTTCTGCTTAATTTTTGAAATGGCTAAGGAGAGTTACTGGATATTGTAACAGTTCTGCTCACTGCTCATTTTATCCAAGTTAATACAGAGTGTAAATTCTATCTTTCCATTATCATTGCTCAAGCTAGTGGCGAATCATTTAGTCTGGCTAAATATAATTTCTCTGTTTTTTTTTTTTTTTTTTCAGTTGGTCAGGATATTTTTTAAAGTTAAACATATTATAACTAATCCAAAATGTCCTTGCTCCTTCTTTCTGTGGGACGGTATCTGACAATATAAGATAGTCGTTTCTTGAGTACAGTGGTTTTAAACAGTTTAAGAGAAATTTGTGTTATCCATTTGTGGCAGAAAAAAAAAAGTCCATATGTGTGGTTTTGTAATTGTGGCTAGAAATACAAGTTATTAATGTATATTTATGTATATATACAATGTATATTTATGTAAGATTGGAGCAGATTCTCTGGTTACTTTGTGTGACTCTATTGAGCAATCATATGGAAGTTTCATATGGAAGATCAAAATCAGCTGTAAAATGGAACTGTGATTGTAACCTTAATTATCGAAAGGATATCCCCTCCAGAGGTTCATAATCCAGTTTGAGAAGCAGAAGGACAGTTGCTTCCCTATGGGATCTGGGAGCGATCCTTTCTCAAAAGCTTGGTGACATAGTCCTGTAAGCCTGATATGATTTCACTTTCAAATGTATTTAAAAATTCTACAGCAAATCCATTGGGGGCGTAGGCTTTCCCGCTTTCCAACACAAATACTGTTTCCTTAATTTCATTCTCTATCCTGGGAATCTGCAACAGTTCTTTCTGCTCTTGTGTCAGTTGTAGCTGCTGCTGTTCCACAGCTGATGAAAGAATTGGATTTTAATGTTTGTTCAGAGGTACGTAAGTTGGCATAATGATTGTGAATAACTCTGTGATTCTCCAGGGTGGAAGAGGAGTTTGGCCTTAGTATTTCCCAATTTACTGGGTAAGTTTGGATCATTTCTTCATTGTTTATCAAACCAAGTAACAATGAGCATACTTAAGGAATGATTGTTAAAAATACACATTTCTGTCTCTGGTTTTTATAAAGAGATAGAAACACATTTAGTGTTAAATTTGTAGATCTTTCACAAGAACTTGTACTCCTATGATTTAAATTTGGTGGAAGGGAAACTGTCTTAAGTGAGTAATTTTAGAATCTGTTCTTGTCCCAACATTTTTTTAATAGGATAAATATTTTATTCTGAAAACAAAATACGTCAAACTCTGTGACCCCATGGATCCAGTCCTCTCATGGACTCTCCCAATCCTGCTCCAATGAAACAAACTACTCATAAAAATTATTTCCCAGTTTAAAAAAAAAGATCAGCATATGAAGGATTATTTATCCAATTCTCATTATCTTCATTCTTTCTTTTTGGAAGCACAAGACTTTTTCTGAAAATTATAATCAACTGTCATCCTTATCAATAAAATCTATCTGATATGAAAGAAGGCAAAAACACCAAATGAAAATAAAACTAGAAAAAGTCAGAAAGGAACTCCCTGAATATTCAGAGAAGATGGGATTCAACCGACCTAGCTTTGGCTCTCTGGAGAAAAATAAGTACCTTCCATCCTACAATATCTATACAAATTACCAGGGATGAACTAACCTTTGGAAATGCCTATTTATTTCAAACAACTTTTGAGTGCATAAATGTCTAGCCTAGACTAGAAAAAACTGACCTTCAGACAGATAAAATTAGCACAGTCCCATCCTGAATATCTTTATGAGGTTCTCTGTGAATGCTAAATCCAGTTCAAGCTTTCAATGTTCCAACTCTTTTTCTTTCCCATTGTTGCTAAGTTTTCAGGACAATGACTGGTCCATCACAGTTTTATGATAACTTTATTTTTTCCATTCTCAATTAAGCAAGTCAAAGTATAGCTTGCCCAAAGATGCTTTCTGCCTCCTAGGAAGAAGTCGATGTAGACACTTGCATTGTCATTTTGCTGACAGATCTAGAAGTCCCCAACATGCTGTCCAGGCAAGGTGCAGAGTGGAAAATAAATTTTTTAATAGTCTGCTCTGACCATTAAGACTGTATTTCTGGACAGTAACGCGCACGTGTAAGTTGCTTCTTTGAGCTCTAATTTTCAGTAAGAAAAGCTATGGCATTTCATTTATCTGTTCTTGTTATCTTCTATTTTTCCTGAGTACACACTCCTAGGTACCCTTCAGCTGTCTGGATTTATGCCAGTAAGACCCACTGAACAAATTGTCTATCTAGGGTGTTAGGCATAAATCACCTTTTATCCTTTTCCTGCTCAGACATTGTTTTCTGTTTGCTCACTTAATCATTTCAAAAGCTACTTATGGACATGATTCAAAGCTATGTTATCACAAAACTTTCCCTATTTATTTTGCTTTACTTACAGTTTGGTTAAAATGATGATTTGCTGCCTTGAATGAACATTGTTACCAGTACCAATTGCTTTTGGTAATTCAGGCTTTCTGATCACAACCGGAGGTCAAAAATTTGATTCTCCTTAACTTCTTACCTCTCATGTTGTTTATTCTAATGGTTTGAGTATAACTGGGGATCTAGAATGTCCTTTTTCCTGCTAGGCCTTCTTGTAGAAATCATCTTCTGCTTACTCATTTAATGACACATTTTGGAGGAAAGAACTGGCCTCTTCCTGCTCTACCATCAGAATACAGTGGGAGTCTTTGCTTCTTAGCAGGGTTTTCCTTTAAGCACTTTGGTTTTTCTTTTGTTTGTCTCTTCCCTAGCACAAGAAAACTCCAACCCTGTGGATGCTCTCACTCGGTCTCCCAGTCCTGCTGCCAAATCTGCTGCTGCTGCTCATCTTTAACTGTTTTGAACAGAACATCTCCGGCAGCACATTGATTAAGTACAGGAAGCATTAGTGACCAGCAGCTCAGGGTATTGGGTTGTTATTGACTCTGACAGACCAATTTGTTTCTCCAATGTTCATTATTCTACAAAAGGGGCACATCAGACAAGGCAATTGAAATGTACAATGTTGCCACCTATCTCTTTTCTGCCTTGATTATGTACAGCCCAGAGTTCAGCTCCAAGGTACACTAAGACCTCAGAGATATGAATTGTAAAAATGAAGATAATTAGAATTCCAGACTGGCCCAACTTGGAGCAAAGATAATTAATGCTAGAAGTTCCAAATGAGCACACACATGACAAGTAAATAAATTCAAAATTAGGCAAAAGTTTCTATATTTCTTGGAATTATTAGTGTGTGGTCACAGTGACACTTTGTGTTCATTGCTAGGGAATGCACTCTGCTGAAACGCTGCAATGTGCTGGAGTTAACATCTATTATCTGATACGCTCATTAACAATGAGTGACCTAATGCCTGCAGAGAGAAGACTGCAACTAAATTTTAGTAAGGTCAGGAGCTATTTATGAAGCAGCAGCTACCAGACGTAAAAAGAAAGCCAAGTAGAGTATGCCGCAGTTTGAAACATGTACTCACAGTTAAACTAAAATATATATACCCACACGGTGCACAGCTACTTCATTTTTAATGCGTGTACCGACATGTTTGTCCTTTGTCATGGAATGGCATGTTACTTTTCCCCACATTCACCTTCTGTCCTTGTCTGTCAGCAGACATTTGTTCTGTGTGTCTCCATTCATAAAACATACAGACCTACTAGCAAGACATTCCTGGGAACAACAGAGATATTAAAATTCCTTAGGAACTGCTCTTAGATGCAGTCAAGAGTTAAAACATAATGCCATTAACACACTCTGATGCTAATTCCCATTGTGATCCATCATTTTTGCTTTAAACTAGCTATGTAGCAGCAAACAGCATGCCAGTATACAGGAAACTGCCTGTGATTGTATCTAAAGCTGGAAAAATACTCCAGAGAAGTTTTACTCACTTGATTTCCCTCCCCTAAAATTGCACACAACAAAGATAATTTCTCCTTACACTGCCCTTATATAATTATTCTTTCCCATTAGAAATAATGTTTGTTTGCTGCCAGTGGCCCTGGTTCTCAATAGCCCTGTGTACTCTCCTGTGCCTCACACCTGTGAGAACAGATACACCAGTCTACTTTGATTTTCTGCACTGCTCTGGCAATGTGAAGCAGCTGTAAACCTGACAGGGAGCCAACCCCAACGAGCCCAGTTAATTCAAGTTTACAGATGCTTTACATCACCAAAGCAGTGCAGCGCAGCCAAAGCATACCAGTGAATCTGGCCCTCCAACTGTGTGTTGATTTTAAAATGGAAAGTTGCAAAGTAAATAGATTATTTGGAATGGGTATTCAATAAAACTCATTTGATTTCCATAAGCTCTTGCAAGGACTTCCAGGCTCTGAGAGCAGATTTGATTTTCTTCCTGATCATTTAAACCCAAATGCTGCTTTTGACGGTGGTGTCATGAGCCACACACACCTCCCTGCACTTTACAAAACCAAGACAAAAATATACCTACCTTTAGTCTTTTGAAAACGATTGACAGTAATTTACAGAGTGCCCTTGAGTGTAGTTAAGACATGTAGGGTAGCATCCTCACCAGTCTGAAGGTGACAGCTAAACCTGGCTAGTTTCCCCGGCTTCCAGTAGGCTGGGATTTTCTTACTGCACTCCTAGACACTTTGAGTTGGGCCACTTCTGCAAAATGAATTCTTCTGCAAAAATATCAGATACAGTCACAGCCCCCCTAAGGTGTGGAGCAGATTTGCCATTGGGCTGGAGCAGGACTTTCCTGCCAGTGAATTCCCATTCACCAGAGGTTTATTTCCTGAAGGTGTGCAGTGGACTTTCTGGCTGCACAACTCAGTGAATACAGTAGTTTGTAAAAACATATAGCAGAATACTTGAAAGGTTTGACCCAAAATATTTACTAGGTGAGTTTTTTTCAAAGAATCCCTGCCTTAGCTATCTACCAAACTGATCTTACTAAGCATTCTTTTAAGACAGATCATTTAATTAAAATAGCTGTAAGGAAAATTTTAACTTACAGAAATTTGTTAAGTTGAAAATTTACTGACAGGCCTATGTGTCCTGAAAGGGGGGTGTGTGTGTTTCTCTGGGAAACCAAAGAAACCTTTTAAACATCCAGGATGAAACAATCTGTATACTTCTATTCCCCAAATTCTCACCAAGCTGTGAGTGGATTTGAAAGCATTAGACAGCACTCGATAGCATGGGATGTACATTTTATTACTTCATAGAGATCTATTTATTGCATGAGAGATGGCAAAAGCAGTTTAAAAATATGTGAAATCAGTGTGTTTCACTAGTAAAAGAACAATGATTAGCACAATTATTATTTTTTGCTTTTCTTCTAAGCTTCAGCGGTGTTGTTTGTGCTACCCCCAAAGCCCAGCCATAAATCTCAGAAAGCCTGCTGATGAGGTCCAAATCTGCTGTAAGAGTAACGCTGGCCTTTACAAAAACAAAACAGGACCTTAAAATTTGGGGTTTTTTTGTTTTAGTTTGTTTTTTTTGTTTAAATGAACAAACTGAGCACTGGTTGTTATGACCTTGGAACAACAGAGCAGTATTCCATTTGTACCAGCCTGGGTGCACATGCACAATGCTGTTTCTCCCTGCTGTGCCTATCGGCCTACAGTGTTAGGAAATTTACAGGTCTCTCTCTGGTCGTTTTAGAGAGGTTTGGCCCTGTTTCCTCCTCGTGGGATGTGAGTAACTCCCATGGACTTCAGTGAGGGTTATTCATAACCTACAGCAGAAGGATAGGGCTGTGCTGGCCACTTGGAGGGCTGCAGTCCCAGATGTGGCCAGCTGCTTTGTGCCACAGCTGCCTCTGGCTGCGGGAGATGCCAGCAGAACCAGGGCCAACGTGCTAGGAGGACCAAAGGCCACCCTGGCTGACATGCACCTATGGAAGTCACAGACAGACTTGAAAAGCAGGAGGGAGCTGGGGGCAGCAGAAGGGAAGATACAGTCTTAGCAAAAGCAGCTTTTGCGTCAAAACAGACACACAGCATTATCCAGTCACATCATATACCAGTCGGCTGGGAAGCTGATTTATCACAGAATGATGTGTTTTGAGATATCCCTATATGTCTACATAGAAGGAACGGCAGCCCCAGCTGCTGCTTTAGAGGCTGACCGTGTGCCATTTAACTCTTGTCAATCAAAATCCATAAATGGCAGAAGGAGGTGGGGAAGAGGAAGAAAAGGGTAGCGGGAGAAAGAGTAAACCCTGGAGGGAGGGAAGGAAAGATCTGTAGGAATATATGATATACGGAGTGAATGTGAAAAGGCTAATATATCACCCAGAGCCCCTCCCAATACAGCTAGCCTTGTGTTAGGCTTAGTTTAAAATCTCACACTATATGCACTCCAAAGCAGTGTTTGCTCATCATTTTTGCTGCTATTGCATTAGTTTGCTTCAGTTTTGGTTCATGAGCTGAGCGAATGTAATGGACATGATTTTTATGTTTTTTTTAAAAGCGATCATAATAAAGGTCTTTTATTTGAAATCCACACCTGTAATCAGATCTCTGAGGATCATTACCCCTCATATCTATGGATACAGATACTTCTGTATGAAATTGTAATTTTGAAGAAGTAGAGGTCTTTTGAATTCTTAGCAAGGTAATGCGAGGCAAAGAGGGAAAAGAGAGGAGAGGAGAGGAGAGGAGAGGAGAGGAGAGGAGAGGAGAGGAGAGGAGAGGAGAGGAGAGGAGAGGAGAGGAGAGGAGAGGAGAGGAGAGGAGAGGAGAGGAGAGGAGAGGAGAGGAGAGGAGAGGAGAGGAGAGGAGAGGAGAGGAGAGGAGAGATTTTGTAAATAACATATATTTTTAATATATTTTTAATATTTTAAATAAGATGACTGTTTGAACATGCCCTGAAACTATAAATGTTAGAGTTTGAAAACACAATCTACAATAAGAAAACGTGTAAGCAATTGAAAAGACATGGCAAGAAAGGCTTATTGCAAAGCATTAGAGATACAATTTGTGTGTAGATACTTTCCCCACCTGTGTGGTATGTTTTCAGTTGCCTATTTCTCCTACTACAAGCACTGCACTTGCGTACCTGGAGCACAGTGTGTGACAACACAGACAAGGCCAACCAAAATCACTTCTGAACAACTCCTTCAGCCTGTCTAACCAAGTCTGAAGCAGGCACCATTATCTTAAAAAAATACAGCAGGCAAGTGCTTCCTCTCCATCTGAGAAATAAAAAAACCTTTCCCACAGCCTCTTCCCCTTTCCTCACATATTGCACAGATCTGTAAGCCAGTGCTATAGTCAGTACTCTTTGAATGATCACATTACAGGACTAGACAAAAAAACTTTCCCAGGGATTTTCGTTGTCACAGAATTAGTCTAGTTTCTGTAATGCTCTGTGTATATTTCTGTATGTGCATATGTGAGTAGACCTATGTCTGTATAGAAAATAAGAGACAAAATAAGACAACACGGGGTGTGTGATTCAGGACAGAGGGTTAAGGATTTTCTGCCTGTCCTGCCAGTCCTCGCTCTATGGTTTGAATAGAAGAAAACAATCCATCCCCCTCTCTGACATAAGAGTATGAATCATAACAAGAGCATATATGACTATTTCCCTTTCCACCAGTGGATAGTGAGATCTTGCTTCCCTCTTCCCCCTACATTAACAGGATCCCCAGAATCCTAAGAGCAACACCTTCGACTGTGGATTGGAGGTAGATGTCAGCACTGAATTGATGACCCTGCTAAGTTGCTTGGGTCAACAGGTCAAGTCCTCCTCCCCTTTGCTCATCCTTAGAGCTATTCATCTACACGAGTGAGTGCGAAGCATGCTTAAAAAGTGTGATATCTATCTGCTGGTTGTGAAATGGCATTATTAGCCACAGTCCTTTTAGGAGAAAGAACTGCAAAAGGAGGATGGACTGGAAATGCCCCTGAAAGTCTCTCCTCATTTTGAGTGTGTCTGTGCCTGCAAGATGCTCTCATTGATCAGAGAGAAGAGAAGTAATGATATAACTGGTGTGAAGGCAATTGCCTAGGGTATGACAGCTTGAGGGAGGAAAGAGACAAATTCAGCAACATATCAGTTTATGACTCTTTAAAAGTAATTACTTTAATCTCTGAACCATAATTTAAAACCTACTAAATTTTACTAGTCTTCTGCTCTGTTTTTCCCTCATGGCAAAAAAATGTCACTATTTTAAAACTAAACTTATGTGGGATTCATCAAAGCAAGTGTTAGGTCACTCTACTGCCAATAATACAGATGAGCAATGCCGAGTCATGAGAGCAAACGGTATTTATGTTAAAGAAAATGTTAAACTCCATCACTTTAAACCGCAGCATTAAACTACTTTATCTTGGGTGTCCTGCACCAATGGTTTTCAATATGTCCCTTATTTTGACTTTAACTGAGAAATATGTTGTTCTGTATTTATTATAGTATTTAACATGAACTTTTGTAATGTTACTGTGGCTCAAAAGGAGTCTCTGTAGGAAAGAGAATAGTATGGGGGTTTTTCCTCCATAAATCGTTCCTCAAAAATCACTATAATATAGCAAGTTCAGTTACATCTTAAACTAAATGCTAACATAAAAATGCATGATAACATTTGCAAGAAAAATGTATACAAAAATACTGGAGCAGAATTCTGTAGGGGCAGCCACCTCTTCCAAAAATCAGTAAATGATCATGTAAATACCATAGATAACGAGTTCTATGGGACATGGACTATGATAATTTTCTCTAGGTTATAAACTGCCTGTAACAGTGGTGTGTCAGACCCAGCCAATGGCTCCTGAATCCAACTTATTAAACAAATAATAAACACAGCACCTAACTCATAACGTTGTTATGTCCTTTACCTTACATAGCTCTGTATTTTCTTTAAACTACTAAATTCATATTTCTTGTGTGCTTATATTATATACATCTTTTTTTGCTGTACTGGGACAACCTACAGTCTGAGTTTCAGCCGCTTGGTCTCTGGACCATTTGAAGATATTCTTCTGCCTGAAATGGTTTCAAAAAACTCAAGACAGATCTATGCTCAACTCCCGTTAACAATTAGTAATTTTAAGACTTAAAGAAGCTAATGAAAACCGCACAGTTTACCCGGTTTATCTACTTGCTGGTCTGTTCTTGGTTTTGGACTGTTCTTTTTTTGTGGTTTTCAGATCCTGTAAGATGTGAAGGCATAGAGATATTTATAGGAACAGGCCCTCCATAAGTGGAGGGGATCTAAAGGATTAGTGGACTATTCAGCTGTCATGAGGGGAGAAAACTGTGGCTACCATCCAAAGAAATGACATTAGGGTTGGACACATCACACCTACCTGTTTTCATCTAGAAGTTTGTGGTTTATTTTTAACTAGTTCCTCTTTAGCTGGTGGAGAGAAAGCAATGTTAAGTGCCCAGTAAAGGCGGGCTGAACTGCCCTCTAGGACACTCTCCTTTGACTACCAAGGGAGACTTGCTGACTACTTTAAACTATATGCCCATGATTAGATTGATAAAAGTGACCTAGAAACGGTTTGACTTTTAGGAGGCGAAGTGATTCTTACCCGAATTCCAAAGTATGGGTTTTTCCCTAAGAATCTGAGAAAGGATGGAGGGAACCTCCCTGCGAAATTCCAGTGAAAACTCACAGTGGGATTTATTTTGTTAGTACCTGCATACATTTTTAAATTCAAGAGAGGTAAGTGAAAGGAAGGAGAGAAAGCAATAAACATGAGTATTAAGGAAAGGTGTGCTGAAGAGCACTCTGGATGCCTCCAGATTTACCTGCTGGGGTGTCCCAGAGCATGCTCTGGCAAATACGTAAAGCAGGCTGCAGCTTCTCTCTGGCCTTTTCTGTGGAAAATAGAGCATGGAAGGAGGAGAAGACTGAAAATTCCATTCTCATTCTAATAAAGAGCTGGGATGTCTCAACCGTATATTCAAACCCCTGGATGCCTTCCCAGGACCAGTAACAGATGTGCCTCACAGTCCAAAACTATGAATTCTTGAAAGCAGTGTAAGGGGAAGGCATCCCACCTTAGGGAGGAACCAGGCAGTAATAAACATAGGTTGTGTCATCCTTCTAGTCCTTTGGTGTATCCCATAGTGATTTTTAGAATAATTTAACAGAACTTGTTTGAATATTTTTCAGAAAAATGAAATTTCACTGACATGCATTCTTTTGTCTGAGCTGAAACATTTGTGGAAGTAGATCTGTGGGAATGAGGTTTTTTAGAAGACTTCTTGATTTCATCCTCCTTGGCTACAGATGGTGAAAGAGGACATGAAAGATAAAAAGAAACTATGCAAAACTACCTTTTTGAAACAGAGTTTAAAAATAAAAAAATTCAAAAAAATTTCTGAAAACTCTTAAGAGGGTTCCAGTTGTATTACAATGCATAATGGAAACAGCCTTCAGAAGTTTAAACACTGGCAGTGTTTAAATTATTTTCTAGTGTTAGAAACAGACATATACATCAGGTTAAACTCTCATTTCTTCACTACAAATTAGCGTTAAATATCATCCAAAGACATTAGGAATTTTACAGCCCAAATTATTGGCACATGGGTCCCAGTTCTTCAGGACCGGGTTTCTTTTGCTTTCTTTTTTGTTATTACTTTCCAGCTCATCTTTGAACCTGATCCAGAATTCCTTACTCAGGCTAAACTCTCACTGAAGTCAATTTTGCCTGAGAAAGAATTGCAAGATCAGACCTTTGTCACAGACAGGGTGCACCATCAAATTTCATTTTCTCGCATAAATCAGTGAAGCACTCGGCTAGCAAAGCTACATCGGGGTGTCTTCCAATACCCTTTTCCGTCCATCCACCTTGTCCCCTCCTCTTATGGCCTCATTGGTCTGACAT
Source organism: Nipponia nippon (assembly GCF_047370975.1). NCBI lineage: Eukaryota > Metazoa > Chordata > Aves > Pelecaniformes > Threskiornithidae > Nipponia > Nipponia nippon. The sequence continues at coordinate 84,645,422 of NW_028262336.1, forward strand.
GAGGAGCTAAAAAGACGACCTATTCAAAAATACAAGATTCTGAGGGAAAATGTTGCTTATGGTTATGGACATTACACTAGATATTAAAATTCCGGTGTTGTCTTCTTACCAGGGTATGGAAAGGAAAATAGGAAATGGTACACTTCAGAGCCATTCCTGCGGCAAACAGTGAAAAGAGGAAATACAACAGCGAAAACTTAACCCATTCACATGGTCTTCTTTGCTGTACATTGGATTCCAGCAAGTAATGTGGTTATAATCAATTTGGACTTGGGTTGCAGTCATATATTCCCTAGTGAGGCCCTAGTATCTTGACCATGAATTTCAAAATAACTACACAAAGTGATGATAAAAAGTAGATTTTTCTACTGGAACTAATGGTGATTCCTTCCGTTGTTTTGCACAGCATATGCTGTTCATAAATAATGTCAGAATTGGGCCAAGTCTCCTTAAGAAAGGTGGTCATTTAATGTAAGTAAATCCACATTAAATATTGAAGATCAGAAAAAAGCTGCCTTTTCAAAGAGGTCACTTTTAAGTGAAGGAAACAACAATGCATGTGTGCGGATGGCCAGTTCCATACTGGGTGACACAGAGTTAATGGCTCATAGAGAGCATATACATGTTTTTTAAAGATGTTTTATTGCTTACAAAAGGAAGTAGTCTAGAGAGACTGGATACATAAACTGGCTCCAGCCAGCTGCGGCTGTCAGGCTAGGAAGGATCCTGTTCAATTAGTGTTGTAAAATAAAATACTTTGTAAAGGAAATAAACACTATGAGAGCTAAGATTCATGCTTTCAAATATACACAAGGTTTGAATTTTTAATTAGGGCTGCTAATTACAGTCATCAGAAAGCAGAACAGAATAGATTTTACCTTACATTTAGCAGACAAGCCTTCAACCCCAGTGTATTTTTCAATTTCATTAATATTTTATGAAAATGGCCCTTGCAGCTTCAGCCTATTCTGTGCCTCCTACAAAACTGCCCCACATTATGGATGCCAATGCCTTTAAGCCATGTGCATTAGTGAGATGACAAAATGCAAAACAGCATCTTGTCAACCATTGCATCAATTGATTCTATTAGATAGTGTAAAAACAGTTGGGTGTGAGTTATAATCTAGCTGACACTAATGATGAAACAAGACACTGGCTGGGAGCAGCCATTAGCTATAAGCCAGAAATTAATGCTTCTAATATTTTTGAACAAATTAACCTTAATGAACTGGCCATGTATATACTGTAGTATATACTGATAAGTCAATTAGTAGAGAATAGAGGTTATGTATATATAGATATATAGAAAAAAAAGTATGGTTATAGAGAGTTCCATGCACACAATGCTATAACAGCAATCCTACAGTAAAATCAGCTCTTTTTTACATTTAGATACATTCTAACTCTAATGTGCAAAGGTCCAGTCTTGTGCATTTCAGTGAAATTTTGTATGCAGGAGCATCAGTAAACAAATACAAAATTCAGTGTGTCATCATACTGACAGATCAGGCAAAGCATTGATATGTTCATATCAATGTCTTAATTTCACTGATATTTAACTGTAACTAAGTTTGGGACCAGGTGGTCCAGATTTCTAGCTGAATTCATCATGTACTGACCAAAATTTACAGTATATTTCTGTTCTGTTCATTACTATTTGTGAACATTCTCTAATTCAGATTCTTACATGCTCTAAATCCAGTCACTGTCTAAAAGGATGCATTAGCATTTTAAAATAATATAGCTAATGTGAGACCCTAAATTCTAGGAATTCCATTTACAAGCAACCTAGAAAACAGAAGTGGCTAATTTATAAGGAAGCACAGAACAAAGGTAAGGCACTTGCCAACAATAGTTTGCTGGTTTAACTTTGACTTGCTTTCCTGGGAAAGAAGAAAACAGAATTTTCAATGTGAACTGTCAGCCCCAGTTATGACAGGGCTTCACTAGTTAGAAATTCAGAGTTCCTCCTCCATTGGCAGAATGATGTAAAGAAAACCACCAAACAGAATTCTTTCAAGTTTCAACTACAACTCTACTTAAATAATTTACTTTTTAGTTTTACTCAGACTATTCTTTTTAAACTTGGTTGACATTTTCGTTGACAAGCACATTTTATTGCACAAGATCAGTAGTGAAATTGGCAGCGAAAAAGAGAGAGAGGGGAAAAAAGCTGGCTCTACTCAATGAGAGAACTACTATCTTGCCTTTGGGAAAAACAATGCTGGCAGTGACCCTTTCTGAAGCCAACAATAACTGGTAAACCAGTCAATATAAGTAAAATATTTGGTCAGTTTGAACGTTTCCTTTTCCTCCAAGAAGTAAACCAGGAGCTGTTTAGCTGAATGAGTGACCCATGCTTCCTAAGTACCTTTTGGAGGACACAGACTGGAAAAGGCTACAGTAACATCCCAACCAATATTCCATTCAAAGGGAACTGTTTCAATAAAGCCACACATCAAGGTTCCTCTTGGAGTATTGAAGCCCTAGGCTGTTATCAACATTACACTCATTTGGGGAGAGTGTCTTAAAGAGCTTTGTGTAATACTAAATTGGGAACATAGATGGACATGTTTTGTGCCTCCTGTCCAGCAATTTAAATTAAGGCAAATTTATCAGTTTGCCAAGCCAGTTTAATCAGAAGTTGTTTTGGGTTTATTTCCAAAATTTATAAGAGACATTTCAGGAGCCAATGCCAAATACTTATGTCAGTGATCTGCAAGCAAAAGTCACTTTGGTTTGATTTTTGATCAAACGGAGGTCTTTTAGGTCTTAAGCCAGCCAATTCTCCCTGTTCTACCATGTTTCTCCTGTTCACCCTCTTTTCTCATTTCTATCGTGTGCGTAAACACCACCATCACCATCACTGCTTTACTAAAGGCGTTGGGTTTTGGGGCAGTTTTTCAGGCTGGTCTCTGGAAAGAAGTGGTGAACTCCTCAGATGAGACAGCCATCTCTAAGGAATGTGTTTGGGGGCCTGGTAGACAGTTGGATATGGCACAAGGGATCCCAGCTGGACCACTCAGGACCATCTCATCCCATACGGCTGAAATCCTGGCATTGTTTAAATCAGGAGGAGTTTCACAAGGGGGTTCTTGACACAGCTAGAACAAACATAGCAAACAATAAGGACAATATGTTTTGCCTGGAAAACTCATTTCTGAAAATTATGTGAGTAATTACATGTAATGAATGTACAGTTTTCACTACAGATTTTCTTAGATGCTTCTTCCAGTATATCTTCCACAATCATACAGATGTTGCTATGCCTATATTGGGAAATACAAGAGGCATAGGACACAGGTTCAAGCACCATCCTGTCTTTAAACTGTCTAATTGTTAGCACTCTCCCTGGCATAGTTTTGCCCTATGCTGATTAGCACTGTGCTGAATAACGCCTGGGTATTGCTCAAGAGACAGAAAGCACTACAGATCCTTCCCAAAAGGAGGTCTGAAGATAGCCTCCCTGTTTTGTTGGAGAGAAAGTTTAAATAGGTAGATGCAAGTCTTGCCATGCCACTTGGCCACAGAGAGACGGAACAGTTCCTGACCTGCATTATTTAGCAGTATAGGTGCTAAATTTATTTATCCTCTGTAGCCATTTCTGATACATTCTGCTAATCACCGTTGCACTGTGCATAGCTGTATGAGTTACACATGGGTTAGGAGCACAAAGGCATGCTCAGTATGAGCTTGAGATCCTAGTGTAGAATAAAAGAATAAAAATGTTGAGTTGTGGAAACCTAGTTTCTTTGCAGTCTTTTAGGAGGAATCTAAAGCTGTCTCAAAACTCTGCCCCACATATTTTCCTGTTCCTGAAATTTCCCCCTTTTCCTCTCTAAAGTTTCCATAGAACTTACAGATGCCTAATACACTTCACAGGACAGAAAGGGAAAATTTGTCCCAAAAAGATCTCCATTTAATTTTCTAGTACCAACCTAGCCTATGAGTGTGTTGTAAAATTTCCCAAAGCTCTTTAGTGTGATTGGATGAAGAAGGCTGTGTCATGCAGGTTGTTTAACTTTCCATTTTCTGTGCTCCAAGCCCTCTAGTTCCTAATAACCATTTCAAAGTCCTTACTGAGGAAAATCTCCTGGTGAGGTAAAAGCAAGGTTTTTCTAAGGAATATGCCTACCTTTCTGGGCATCATGATTTAGTACCCTACTATGAGAAATTTCTTTCTTCTGTGCACCTTGTTTATAAAAGAACTACAGTGAAAAAATGTAGCTTTAAAGATACTCGCATGAGAATGGCATGCAATAGAGAGTCGTCTTTCAGTATTCCTGGTTGCTTTTTCTCTCTCAGCATGGCATTGATAGAATTTCCATGGAAGTTAAACTCCTCCTTGGAGTGGTTTGAACCATGGATCACAATTCTCCCCTCAGCCTGCCATTCAGACCATCACATGTCTTTACTTTAAAAGTCAACTAGGGCCAAAGAGTACTACAGTCCAGCTGTGGATCCCTCACTAGCAAAGATCCGCAGGCTACAGGAGATGAACAAGTGCTATGTTCCTACCATGTTGGACCTGTCAGTACTGATCCAGCTTCTTCCAGTGGTCTGGAAATGGAGTGAGGACTCTAACCATTCACACCCATCTTCCATAGGAGACATGGATATTTCTGGGCTGGACTCAGCACATTACACAGACAGAGAAGGGATGTTCCTGTGCAGGCAGAGAGGAGCACTTATGGAATTGCCTCCTCTCAGTTTTTTTCATTAGGATTTTACCATGAAAGCAGTCAGAAAAAAAATTTCCTGATATTTTAGGTAAGGTTTGATCCTACAGGCTTTTCTAACTTCATTAAGACCTACATAAAAATCCATAGCTCTGAAGGTCCGTCTTCAGTGCTTCAGAAGAAGCTGAATCCCCTGGCTGTCCCTGAGACAATGTATGGAACAAAGAAGAAAAAATCTTTCCGGTCCACTGACAACCAGTGAAGCACTGTCATTACTGAAATCTGAATAGAGTGTTAATCATAGAATCATAGAATCATTAAGGTAGGAAAAGACCTTTTAAGATCATCAAGTCCAACCATTAACCTAGCACTGACAAGTCCACCACTAAACCATGTCCTCGAGCACCACATCTACCCTTCTTTTAAATACCTCCAGGGATGGAGACTCAACCACTTCCCTGGGCAGCCTGTTCCAGTGCCTACTGAAGATGGGAAGCTACTGGGCAAAGATTTAAGACTTGAAAGAGCATGTATCTATTTTTTTTTAAGTGGCATTAACAAGGAATTTCAGCCAAATGTCCTCCCAGAGGAATCAAGCCTGTAGTTGAGTGGCTTCAGCACCCACTGGCACCGGGGAGAGTTTGGAGCATCAAGTATCTCCTAAGGCTGACAGATGTTACCTTGAATGATCTATGTAGACATATTCCTTAGAATTAAGTAGGGAAGTAAAGACATGTGATGGTCTGAATGGCAGGCTGAGGGGAGAATTGTGATCCATGGTTCAAACCACTCCAAGGAGGAGTTTAATTTAATCTCTCCTTGGGAATGATTCTGGAATTTTACCACAGATTGGGTTGGATTTGTCACACACTCCCAGTTAGGCAGATGCATGGAGTCTTGGCAATCAATTACATGAGGTTTTATTGGCAGAAAAATGAAGGCTCTATACAAGCCAGGACTAAGCCCTATATTTGGGGTGTAGTCCCTTGTGTCCATTTGTCACTCCTGTCTATTTCTGATCTGGTGACAGCATAAAGAGTTTATGAAGAGCCCATGCTTTGGTGAGATTCAGTCCATCTCTCACTTCATTAATGCATGGGATGAGAATACATAGTACATTAAGACCTGTTTATGTGTATCCCAGACCTACTGAACCTATTCAATTTTGCTCTCCCAGGAATGTGCTCTGGGTCAACACACACTTTCACCTGCTAGATACAAATTAGAGTACTAAGAAGATGTATCCAGAGAGAAGATTGGTGGATGGGAGGAAAAGGTGTCCCCAGGCTCCAGACTTAGAAAAAGGCAGAGGGAGCAGCTGGGATTTTGCAGAAATACACACAAGCTTAAAGTGATGGAAGCAAGCATAACGGTAGGAAAGGGAGGAAAACTGCTTAAATATCTCCAGATCTCTATCCTCCAAAGCCTAGTGGTGGTTAACTAGGCTGGGGATCATCTCATTACTAAGCTCTACCCCCAGAAGTCAATGCTGTACGTGTCTTGCTCACTTATCATATCACCTCGTGGAGTAAGAAGTAATTATAGCCATAACGCTAACCCTTTCTTGAACACTTCTTCATGGTGTGCAGTTTCTTTCCACCAAACCATGTTATATGCAGTATGCCACTGCTATTTATATTTTTAAACATTTCAGAATCTACACTGAGGTAACATCTCCCTGAAGGCAATGTGTGGACCACAGAGGTGGAAAAAGAGGGACTGTCTTTTCTATAGTTTGTGATACAACTTGTGCAAGGACTAGAAACTCGGGCTTCAGGTTTCACTTAGGACGCAATAGGAATGTAAATGAATAAGGACCTTGGGAGTTCACTGTGCGTGGTCAGGTATGTCTAAAAGTTGTTTGCTTAGGCAAAACTTTCATCAACTTTAATTGGAGTTTTGTCTGTACAAAGTATAAGACTTAAAGTAAGGACTGCAAAAATAGATACTGCATATGCTATGATTTAAGCAACCTACATCTCACTGAAAGATGCATATCTCTCCCCCGCATCGTGTATGAATTAAAGACATAAGAGTCCAGCTCAGGAGCCAAAAGTTCTTGCCATAACCAAAGAACAAACAGCTGTGGTCCTAATATAGCAAACTTGCATTAACATTCCTGAAATTTTGCCTGAGGAAGATCTGAATACAAACGAAGAAAACTGCAGGCTTAACTCCATGTGCACAAGGGGGAAGATTGTTGTTTTCATGTAGGCATGACTGAGTTGTGGTTCAGAAGCATATTTCATCTAACTCGCCCAGAAACACTGCCCTTTCAGACCTATGAAGCTTGCATTCTCGTCAACATTCCATTCACCAAGGAGAAAAACACAAGCCAAGTATTTCATTTAGGGAAAAAAAAAAAAACAACAAAAGGAAAGAAAAAAAAAACCCAAAGAATGTTGCATTTTTTCATATAATCACTAGAAGAATCATTTTATAGTGTTTCCCATGTAATTACTGCCAGACCTGTTTAGCAAATGTGAAATACTCATTAGCAATTACTTAACTATACATATATTAAAGCTTAATTAGTAAATAAATTAAGCATATAATTAATTGCTTTAATCAGTAGGCTTTTAATATTGTAATTATCGCTTGATACATTAAGGGCATGTTAAGAACACTTTTCTCCAAAAAAATACATTGTTAATTAATCATTAAAACTTATCTTACTACATGCTCATTAATGATTTATTACAGATGCTGGGCCAAATTCTTCTCTCAATTGCAGCAGAGCTAACTCTGTTGAAGCCAATAGAGCTTCACTTGCATAAATTAAAGGAGAATTTGGTCCTGTTAATTAAACGTAAAGTGTTTGTCAGAGCATATCACCATAGATGGAAATCTGTAGTGCCTTACTTGCTTTAACCTAGTAGGAGCAAACTGCCTTTCTTTTACACTCCTTTGCTATAGCTGAGCCTTGTCCTTCTGTAGACTGAGCTCAGAGGCAGCAAGTTGTAATAGCTGGGCAATAAGATGGGATTGGAGAGATTCAGTTTCATTTCTCGCCCTGCTTCTGCCTATGAATTCCAGGTTAGTGTGTGGACAAGATCTTCACCTCAGATAGTTGTCCAGACGCTCTGTAAAGAGACAAATGATTGCTTCTAGGGACCAGCTCCCTTTTTTTGTCAATATTAACATCTGAAAGGAATCGAAAGAATCAGAGTCTAAGAGTGTTAATTTGAAAGGTGACTATCGGGCCCAGAAGTCAAAGAACAGATAAGATGAAACTCAAACACAAACTTTCTGTGGCTACATTTTTCTTATCCTGGATATGGCTTATCTATCTGGACTGTATAATTTCCTCAGGAAGGGAATTTTTTCTTGGGATTTTGTATAAATAAGGTATCTGCCATAATGGACCAAATGGGTCTTAGTTAAGCTTTCTTGAGGGAGCCAGAGTAATAATATTGTTTGCAAAAAGTCTTTATACATAAACAGTCATATTATGAATTGTTGCAGAGAAGACAGGATGGGGAGAGGGAAGGAGCAACTAATTTTTGAGCAAGGGATATCTATTCATAGATACAGAGCACAGTTTTGATGCAGAAGCCTTTGAAATGTCAATGTGAAGTTTTCTATGGGTTTCCCTTCACAATCCCACTGGGACTCTCCCATGCACAACCTATTCGCACAGATCCAAAGTCTTGGTTGCATAAATGTAAATGTAGAGTAAATGAAGAAACCAAGATTTAATGATAGTGAGGTTTGGAATCTGGATGTGGCATATGCAGCACAGGCACATATCTCCTGGTCCCAAACCTTGATGAAAGCAGCCCTTCTTCTGCTTTGGTGAAAGAAATACCTGTTTTTAGTAGGTGGAAGTTAAACAGCATTTAGGACTTGCTAGGAGGTACTGTACAGGACCTGCCCAAGATTTGTATTGAAAACCTGATATTCTCAACTTATTTCTATATTTTGGGAGGGTTCCCAAAAGAGCTTCATAAGAACACATTAAAATCTTCATTTCCTCACTAAGGCAGCAAAGAACTTAATGTACTAATGCATGCACGTATTCAATCTCGGTCTTTAAGTAACTGTTCCAGATAGAAGAACAGAAAGAAAATATATAATTTAAAATGTGTTAGGATGAAGCAGATATTTCTTAATATTAATTTACAGCAGAGTGTTTCAGTGCTTTAACAACACTATGAAATGTTATTTAGCACTGCAGGGTGAATAAAAGAAAATTGCTACCTTAGAATCATCCATGAGTTCTGAAAGCATGATCAGTCCTAAGAAAAATGTCTCTCCTTTAGTCACTTTTCCACTGAAGGAAAGAAAGACAAGCAACTTGGAAAAAGAACAGGTTATGGAAGCTACCTTCAGGAGTCACATTACACTGGACCAATCTATGACACTAACAGCTACTGTAGGCTTGTTATATACCTCTAAACATTTGTATTGCGGTGAACATTTCCCAAGCAGAAAAGACAATGAGCATGGTGAATTGTGCTTAGATACCCTTCCCTAAGTTTAGAGGTCAAATCTAAACTGGGTCGTTATGTAATCTTGACATCCGCTAAAGGAATTCTAGGGCAGGTGGAGCTCATGGGGTTTTTGGCAATGGAAGTTGTGTTATCCAAGGGGTGAAGTGGAGGCTTCTCACTTATGTGATGATCTCCATAGGTTTTAGAGAGTTAAGCTCCAATGGCAAAATGGCTAAAACTTCCCAGTTCCCCCACCATAATGGGGAAGTATCAAAGTCAGAAGGCAAACCCTCTTGAATTTCCCTGGATTAACCCTTTAAACAAAAACTAAAGATAGGGGCCTGATGAAAATAAGTTTATAAACAATTCTGGTGCACAGTTAAGATTAAAAATCTGAGATTCTTGTTGGTAAAGCATTCCATTCTTCATGCTTCCAATAAATTATTTCTGTGACAACTTCTTCCATACAAAATCGTAACATTTTGTTCTATCCTGAAGGCACCAATGTCATTCCATGTATGGCGTATAGAGAGTGGTAACTTTGTAGAACATACATAGGGAGAAATGGTTCAGTCATCTTTAAATTTACCTTAAAAGATATTTGCTTTTGACAGAAGCAAAAAATTTATTAAAGCTTTTTTTTTTTAAGTATACAATATTTGACATATTAAACAAGACAATATAGGTACAAGTCCTTTCGTACTATGAGCCACATGTGCCTCACCATCATTATTCAAGGGGATTCTAGTGACATTGAGAAATCACTCCTGTAAGAAATTGAATTTGACTGTTCTGGTAGTATTTCTTCATACTGATTATGAGTCTGAAGGTAGACATGAGTCACTGTAGAAATCATGTATTCTTAACAGCAAAATAAATTTGATAGAAAAGTGTTGGCAATTTCCTTTAAAACAAGCAAATAAACAGTATTCGTTTGTGTCCTGACAGAGAAAGGTGGTAATTATTTTCATGTTATAATCTACAATTTTTTAATAAATTCATGTCCATATCATGAGGAAAGGTTACACTGGTTTAAATGAATGTAGCTAAACTGATTCAGATTCTTAATATAGACTTGTTTAAACTGGATTCATACATATTCAAATGTGTGTGAATGTATTTATTAGTTCAACTTAAAGCAGTAAATTACTAGCAAACAAAATCAAAGTAGGCAAGAGTTAAATCAGTGTAAAGTGTTCCAGATTAGGGATCTGCTTAAATTAAATTTTATAATTAAAGTAATTTCAGTTAATCAAATGCAGCTTTTATTCAATGCTCAAAAGGTCTATAGAGATACTAAAGTAAATCAATATTTTCTGAGCTATTGTATATATTCTATTTTACATCAAAAAACAGCTACGCTGACTGTCATGCGCAATTAGGATGGTTTAACAATATCTGATCGCGTAGAGAAAGCAATATACTGGAACAGTGGGCTCGGTTTCTCCTTTTCCTGATTATTTCAGCAAAGCTAATTTAAGGATTGCTAGCTGCTGCAGTTATGAAATTTCCCGTGTGTGTTGTACAAACACAGTTCAGTGAAGTCCCAGCTTGCAGACTTCAGCCATTTTGTTGTCAGAGGCTACAATCTAGTCTACCTCACTTGGGCACCTAACTTGCATCTGCATTTAACTGCCTATTGAAGCAGGCTTCCCAAAGGAAGCACTGAAACTTTCCACACAGGCACCAGAGATGCGTGCCTTTGAGGGCCTCCAGAGGGACAGCCTCCCTGCCTAACTTGTGTACCTAAACTCAGCCAGATGGGACTTCTCAGTAGGCTTTCAAAGGCAGGTTGCTCTCTCCTTTAGCTATATACGGAATTTGAGCATTTTTACTTCAGAGTGCTGCTGCTCTGCCTGACTAACACAGAGGTACAAGTCATGTACCTGGGGTAGGGGAGGGTGGCAAAGGGCAACCCGCAGCAATGCCCGCTGCAGCTTTCATGCTTTGTCTTCAAGCTGCCTCCTGAAGAGCTTACTTTTGTTCTTCTCTTTGGCATTTCTTAATCAAAAAGACTCATCCTAGAGTAAAGGTATGTGTTTCTTTCTGGCTCAGATGAAAATACTACCATGTGTCCTGTTAAAACAAGGATCTTAGGTGGACCTCAGTTTATCTCAGATGTGCTACCAGCGCACTGGAGTTTCCAAAGTGCGCTGGGGGAGATTTCAGAGTCTAATTCAGGTCGCGGTTTGAAGTAAAATAATTTTTTATTAATAATTGCTGCATCTATTTATTTGCGGATGTTACCATGGAAGCAATAAGAAAAACAACTATAAACTTATAAAAAGAAGCATTTTATTCCTGCCCTTGTCGCTACATGCACTGGAAAGGAACCATATTGGCTCTTTTTTAGCTAGTAATGTCTAATGCAGGAAGACAGGAATAAGCAGAGTAGAAAGCACCTGTCAGCTCTATTTCCCACTCTCCTTGATTAGCATGAAACATTAATAGGGCTCTCAGAAATTCTGGTCTGAAATGGGCTTTGCTTGAAAACGTGTCTGCCTTTACTGCACAAAAGCTGCTGTCATTAAAAAAGGGCAGATAACTAAAGAAGACTCTTTCTTGAAATTTATACCATTTTTTCATACAATGACAAATTATTTTAATAATGGGAATCGCATACTCTGCCATTTGTATAATGTTTCCCATAAAATTCTCCCATTAAATTTGCTCCTCTACTTGACTCATATCTTTTTAAAAAAATGACACACACAAAATGATACATCACGCATTCTTACAAAGAATTGGAAGTGAACATACTGTAATGGGTTAACATACGTTTTAATAAAATTTTCATTGTTGCACATTTCACTTTTCGGTACTGAGAGCCAGGGCTGTACCAGTAACCCCAGGCAATGCCTAAGGATAAAACAAATCATATGGTAGTGAACTATTTTTACCTATTTATCCTTCTACTGAAAATATATTCATAAATACAAAATGAAGCTAAGATACGTAGCCAGTAAC